>NC_143509.1:10405481-11635481 GCF_031878675.1 Megascapheus bottae
GAAGAACGACTTTTGCCAATAACCAGTCCTCCCCCTGTTCTTAAGGATTATGCTTTGTCTCTACTGGATCACAATCAGTGCATTCAGCTCCTATTCCTTTCTCCATTCAACATAAATCAATAGCCTTTGGCTCCAGGGAAGCTTAATATGGATACTGAAAATGGAGAAAGCAATGTCATATAGGAGCTTCCTAATTCAAACACCCCTGACAGAAAGAGAACACAGTATGGTTCATACAGACTGGAAGAATCAGACTATACTGGAAGAATCAGACTAAAGGGCTGGAGGGAGACAGGCATTTGCAGTTCCATCCTGGAACACTAGATACTCAGAAAACTTAAATCTGAGGATTGTGGCTTGAATCCAACCGAGGCAGGAAAGTCATGAGAGACTTTTATTTTCAAGAAACTAGTCAGAAAAATCCAGAAGGGAGGCTGTGGCTCAAGCCTGAGTGATCGCTTCTTGAGTAAATGCTCAGGGACAGCACCCAGAGCCAGATTTTAAGGACTGCTAAAAACAACACACAAAAAATAAAAAAGAATGGGAATAAAAGACGATTTTTTTCTTTTCTATTTTTGTGTGCCAGTTCTGCAGCTTGAATTCAGGGCCGGAGCACTGTCCTTAGGCTTCCTCAAGGTTAGAACTTATGCCACAGCACCACTTCTGGCTTTTTCTTATTTTAACGTATGCGGTATTGAGAAATCAAACCCAGGTCCTCGTGCATGCCGGGCATGCACTCTAACACTAAGCCAAAGTCCCTGCCCAAAAGCTAATTTTTTTTCCTTAATGGCTTCTACTCCAAATTCATCGATAGTCTAATTACCCAAATTATCCCATGTGACACAAAGGAATAGCAAAAACCTCCATCATCAGCATCCATTGAGCTCTTCTACTCCAGAGGAAGTTTAAGGATAAAATACATTTTGTCCAATCCCTCCTTTTCTTGACATTTGATCAGCTTTTGCTTTCCATTCATTATGGCAAAAGAAAGAAAATAGACACGAGAAAATATTTGTCTTGTACACACCCAGTTTGGTGTCATTATTCATACTGATTCTTTTTTTCCCTTTGGTAATGGTCATTTCTATCTGCTTGCACAAATTGTCCACCACTCTCAGCCTAAAACTTTATACCTATTATAAAATTGTTCAAATCTCCCTCTCCAACATTGCCAACCAAGATCCTTCTCTAAATAAGGATGAGGAAAGAGCCAAAGCTGAAAGGTGAAAATTCAGGGATGCAAAGTGAGCATCACTAGAAAAATAGGTGTTGGTTTTCTAACTTTTCCAATTAATTTCCTACCTGGAAATTGCAGGAGCAAACACGGAGAATGCCTGGGTGTGGAATCTCTCCAGGGCTCTGCTAATGTCCCTGTTCCTCAGGCTGTAGATGAATAGGTTCAGCAGGGGAAGGACCACAGCATACATCACTGAGGCCACCACATAGTTTCTGGGGGATGGAGACAGAGCTGAACCAAAATACTCCCACAGTCCTGTGCCATAAATCAAGCTCACGACGGGCAGTTGAGAGCCACAGGTGGAGAAGGCTTTGTACTTCCCCCCTGCAGATGGGATTTTCAAAATGGAGGACAGAATTTGACAGTAGGAGAAGAGAATGCCTGAGGCCGGGAGAACTCCAAGCAGGATGCCAATAACACACATGACTATCTCATTGCTGAAGCTGTCGGTACAGGCCAGGTGAAGCAGCTGAGAAGGGTGGCAGAAGAAATTAGCAATGTCCACAGTCCTGAAGCAGTAAGCTGTAAGACAATCAGACTGTGTAGCAGGGACTCCATAAGACCAAGTGTGAAACACACTCAAAGTAAGGAGACACAGAGAGGAGGGTTCATGATGCATGAATAATGAAGGGGGTGACAGATGGCCACAAAGCAGTCATAGGCCATAGCAGTCAGAAGCATAGAATCTGTACATGACAAAGTGATGAAAAGAGACATCTGGGTGAGGCAGCCCCCATAGGAGATGGCTCTGCTGTGACTCTGGAGGTTCATCAGCAACTTAGGGATGGTGGTGGAGGTGAAGTCGATGTCAATCAAGGACAGATTGGAGAGGAAGAAGTACATGGGGATGTGGAGGTGGGGGTCAAGGTGATGACCAGGATGATGAGTAGATTTCTAAGCACGGTGAACAGGTACATGGACAGGAAGAGCCCAAAGAGGACAGGCTGGAGTTCAGGATCCTTTGAGAGCCCCAGGAGGAAGAATTCTGTGGCAGTGGTTACATTTTTTGTGTGAGTATGTCTCCAAACACTTAAAAAGAAAAACCAATAAAATACACTGAAATACAAAAAGAAATAAAATAACCCTGGCTCTTCATGCCTTGAATGGAATAGTGACATGCGAATAATTTACACTTAGTATTCCTGTCTTTTTCTTAATTGGGGTAAAACCAGTTTACATGAAAGTCATTAATGATTTTCCTGCTCTCCTTCTTGTAATCATACTTCAGATATATGAAGACAATTTAAGTATAAAACAGATCTTAAGTCACTTTAAAAAGGGAATGTAATATCCTTTCAATATTACAATAGTTGAACTGGACCAGCATTATCTAGTACTGAAATTAAATGGACAGTTTAGAATGAAAACAGTGTGCCTCTTACCTCGTCTGTGTGTGTGTGTGTGTGTGTGTGTGTGTGTGTGTGTGTGTGTGCGCCCTGGTAATGGGACCACTTCATGATTTTATTGTAACGCCTACCTACAAAAGGAGATGCATTCACTGGGCATGATGTGAAGTACCTACAGTTTATCATCCCAGCACTTTGGAGCAGAAGCAGGAGGACCATAAGTCTAAGGCCAGCCTGGGCTACATGGTAAGGTCTTGTCAAAAGAAGCACACACACACACACACACACACACACACACACACACACACACACCCTTCTTGGGTTTGGAAATGTAGCTCATTAGAAGTATGTGCTCGTCATGGACATGGACCAGTGAGAACAACTAAAGGGGCATTTCCATGATATAAATGCTATAGACATGGTGAAGGGTTTTCTATAAACGTCCCCACTGTGATGAGCAGAACTGAGGCTCTAATGGAAGAAGCCGTTGCCTCTACTCCAACGTGGCCTATGCAGTGTCAGTCAAGACATTTGAAGTGAAGATCTCTGAACTGGAGCTGGGTACCAGTGACTCACGACGATAATCCTAGATACTCAGGAGGTTGAGATCTGAGGATTGCAATGGGAAGCCAACCATGAGACTCTTATCTGTAATGAATCTGCACAAAACCAGTTTTAGAAGTGTAGCTCAAGTGGTGTAGCACCAGCCTGAGAGAAAACGTGACAGGACAGCACCCAGATCCCAAGCACACACAAAAGAAATATGCATGTATATCTATGTGCATATACACACATATAGTCATGTATGTATCTATACCTCTGTATATTATGTATTCACGATGGACTTCCTGAGATATTGCAATCCTACCACCTGAATGATGATAAAGAAAATTTTAAGATTTTCTTTCCACTTTCCTTCCTAACTCTCCTATGCCTCAGAACTTTCGGAGTTTCAAAGTTTCTTTGTAGGGGCTGGGCCAACACATCTAGCTCTGAATGATCTCCCATGCCTGCTGTACCTAATACAATTAAAAACAAATTCACTAAGACGCTTCTGAATGCAGAGATCCAGCCAAGGAGGAGAAGAACAAATGTAGACTGGACTACAAAAATCACAGACTAAAAAGACAGGCTAATTAGTAACTGTTTTTTTCTCCTCAGTGGATCAAGGCAAAATGCACATAATTACACAAATCAGTCTGTGCTATCTCAGTCTCTGTGGATTTTCCAGTATTAGAGATGGAAGACGAGTAATAGAAAAATGGATGTCCAGGGCAGGGAGTTTGGCCTAGTGATAAGAGTGCTGCCTAAGACGCATGAAGACCCGAGTTTGATTCCTCGGTAGCACCCACACAGAAAAAACCTCAAAGTGCTGCTGTGGCTCAAGTGGTAGAGCTCTAACCTTGAGAAAAGCCCTGAGTTCAAGCCCCACAACTGGCAAAAATAAAGTAAATGAATAAATGGGTGTCCAAAGTCCAGCATATTTTTCTCTACTAGTCACCAATAAAATGTCTGCCTACACACACACACACACACACACACACACACACACACACACACACACACACACAATGTGAAAGGCAAAAAGTTAATCAAACAATAAAGTTATCAGCCAGGTGTTGTAGCTCACACCTGTAATTTTAGCTAATACTTCTGAGAATTGAGATTTGACGTCAGCCTGGATGGCAAAGTCAGTGAGACTCTATGTCCAATGAGCCACTGAAAAGGCAGGAGTGCAGTTGCCTTTGAGCAAACAGTAAGGGATAGTACAGCCAGGAGTCCATAACACTGAGGGAAAAATACATCCAATTAAGGAGCCACAGAGATGAGGGTTCCAGGTGACTTGGTAATGTGGAGTGTGACAAATGGCCACAACCCTGAAAAAAGCCATGGCAGTCAGAAGCATATTACCACCACACATAAAAAGGATGAACAGAGACCTCGGTGTGAGGCAGCCCCCATAGAAGATGGTTCTGCTGTGACTCTGGAGGTCCTCCAGCAACTTGGTGGTGGAGGTGAAACAGATGTCATGCAAGGAGAGCATGGAAAGGAAGAACTACATGGGGGTGTGAAGGTGGGGATCAGAGATGTCAGCCAGGATGATGAGAAGATTTTCTGAGCACAGTGATCAAGTATATAGACAGGAAGAGCCTAACCATGAAGGGCTGTAGTTCAGGGTCATCTTAGAATCTCAGGAGATGGAACTGTGTGACGGTTTTGAGACTGTCAGCTTCTCTGCTGCTTGGACAACTGTTGAAAAAAACTCTTGAGAAAAAAATTAAACAGACAACAAAGGCTATGTGCCTACTGAGTTTGAGTATTTGTAAGCTGTATTTACCACCTGAGGTCAAAGCTTCTGAAATTATTCTCCGTGGGTATTTCCTGAACCTCTAGAATTTTCTTTTGGTTGCTCAGCTCTTGAAGCCCTTCTATTTGCTTCTTCTGAAAAGATACACAAGACTATTAAGAAACAGGCATAGAATTTACCATTTCCATGGCAACACTGCAATGCAATTTACTCTTTGAAAATAGAGACTAAAAATCTGGTTGTTGGTGGCTCACACCTGTACTACTAGCTACTCAGGAGACTATGATATGGAGATCAGAGTTTGAAGCCAGCCAGCCAGGACATTCCGTGAGACTCTGTCCTCCAACTAAAGGCACTAAAGCATAAGAGGAGCTGGGGATCACGTAGCAGAACACCAATGTTGAGCAAACAAAGCTCAGAGCCTAACTTCAAGTCCCAGAACTTGCATTCACACACACACACACACACACACACACACACACACACACACACGTGCACACACACACGTACAAACACATGCACTCACACACAAATTCATCGCCATAGTTCTTTTCTTTTTTTATTGTAAAAGTGATATACAGAGGGATGAATGTTATGTAATTCAGGAATTGAGTGCATTTCTTCTTGAGTAGTATCATCAACTCCCTCATTTTCTCCCAGTCTTTTCCCTCCTGGAATCCAGTCCCCTCAAATTGCGTAGTGCATTTTCAACATTTTCCCTAGTGAATTTCACTGATGAATTGGTTCATTTTTCTTCGTGGACACAGTTCTGTCCTATAAAGTATTTCCTGGGGAATCTACAGAAATATTTTATAAAGCATGTTCAATGTCTTCAGAATTGATGCCTGTTCTTTGTTAAATAGTGCCCCTTCTGTCTGGCAAATATGATGTAACCGTTCTATTAATTACAATAAAAAGATACTAAAAAAGAATTGATGCCTGTTCTATTATTGTTTTCTATTTTTTTTGAAATGTTAAGGCATTTATAGTTTATTTCCATCACTGACCAAGTATGAAAACACTACTGAACATAGCAGTGAGTGTGCTTTTACCAGTTAATATTACTTCCAAGAAACATACTCACCCAAAATACCTTCATTTTTCACAGGTCTACAGACTAGAGTTCAAGATTAAGTTGTTACTTTTGCTCAAGGCTAGCATTCTACCTTTGAGACACAGTTCCGCTTTCAGCTTACTGGTGGTTAATTGGAGGTGTCTCACAGACTTTCCTGCCTAAGCTGACTTTCGAACCAAGATCCTCATATCTCAGCCTCCTAAGTAGCTAGGATTATAGGCACGAGCCACTAGCACCTGGCTTAAAGACTTTTATAAGGACATCAACAGCACTCACAAGGGTGAACTCTCATGACTTATTGTGGGACTCATGATGATATGTCAGACTAGCCACACCTGATTTTGGAGTATATACATTCAAACCACAGCAAGCTGCACATTTCTTCTTAGCCATCCAGCACCACAGCAAGCTTTGTCAGTCCAGGGTAATGGGTAGAACGATGCAAGCAAGATAATGTCTCTTTCTTTCTCCTACTCTTTGGCACAATTACCAGGTACTGATTTGCTTTACTTTGGGTACTGATTTGTTTTATCCACAGGCCAGCCATGGGCACCCACATATCTGCTAACACATTATTTCTAAGCACATGTTAGATGAAACTAACATTTAAATCAGTGAAATGTCGAGTAAAATACAGTGCCTCCTGTCAGTGGATTTCATCTAATCATTTGAAGGTCCATAGGGAACAAAAATAACAGCCTCTCCTCTAAATAAGACAAGTCAGGTGGGAGGATTCCTGGGTCTCTTACATGCTTTTACACTGAAGATTTTGACCCATCAGTTTCAACATTAGGAGCCAACTGTTGCAATAAATCTGTACACAACCAGCTTCTCCAGAATTGCTTCTCTGGAGAACCTGTTGCAGAACAAATTCAGTGAGGCTCACCACCCAAGTTTTGTTCACACATGAATATGAGGCTTCTTTTCCAGACCCCAAGGGCTTGAGGTTATCAACCTGTAAGCCTCATTCACCAGCTGCATAGCAGCTGTAGGTCACAGCAAGCCACTAAGGTTCTGTAGCTACACACTAACAGGCCAACCTCCATTATGAGGGAGCAGGAGTGCTTGAAGTGCATGCTTTCACTGCAGTACCTTTTTTTTTAGTCCTAGGGTATATCCATTTTAGTAAACATCAACATTTACTTTTATACCTTCTTAATCATTAATTCTGTTATCAGTCAACTAATAACATGGTTTGTCTCCTAAGACCATACTTAGTATCCATCCTGTTTACCCACTAAATGTCTTACATAAAAATCATTTTTTCCAAGATTTATGTATTTATATACAACATATCTTGCTATCAAAAAAGCTTCCTAATCTACATTATGAAAAGTTTGAACAACAAATCAATGTAAATCTTTTTTGGAAAGATTCATAATCAGCATAGTCCTTTAGTGACTGTATGAGTTCATCCAGCAGACAATCTCCTTGCATAAAAGCTTCCAAATCATACAATGATTTGTTTATTCTGTGATCTGTGACGCGGTTCTGTGGAAAATTGTATGTTCTTATTTTCTCTGACCTTCCTTTAGTTCCAACCTGGACTTTCTGAGCATCATATCTTTTATTTGTTTCTTCCTCCATATACATGCTGTACAGCTTTGCACGCATCTTTTTCATAGCTGTTTCTCTATTTTTCAGTTGTGATCTCTCTTGTTGGCATTCAGAAACAATACCTGTTGAAGATAAACTATGCGGACAGCACTGTCTGTGGTGTTGACATGCTGACCCCCAGCTCCACTGGCTTGTTTAGTGTCAATCCTCAAATCTTTAGGATTTATCACCGGATTAATCTCAGTAGGTTGGGGCAAGATTGCCACTGTCATGGTGCTAGTATGGATGTGGCCTTGCTTCTCGGTCTTTGGTACTCGCCGGTACTCTGTGTACCCCTCCTTCATATTTCATGTGCTTATAAACATCTGATCCCCTAATGCTGGCACATGCATGTCTAAGGCCACCTAGTTCACTTGGAAAGTAATCCAGGATTTCAAAATGCCATCTTTTAAATGAAGCATATTGCTGATACATATCAAACATCTCTGAAGTAAACAACATTGCCTCCTGACCCCCAACTCCTGCAGTTACCTCCAGGATCAAATCATTTTCATCTGTTTCTTCTGGTGCTTCAACTGACTTATTTCTTTTTGACATAAAGCCACTTCATTTTCTGCAAGTTTCCGTAAATCTTCATTCTCATCACACAGCAGGGCCTCGGTCTCCCTCAGGTCCCGCACACTCTTGCTCAGGAGCCGGGCCGCGGCCACCAACTCTGGGCCCCGGCCCTGTAACTGGGCTTCTGGACGATCCAGGAAGGTCCTCAGGGGCCCGCCGCGGGCGAACAAGTCCTCCAGCTGCGGACTGCCTTGGCTGAGAGCCCAGCGGGCCGGGCCCGGTGCCCGGAGGGCGCGGAGACACCTAGCGGCGCCCCCAAGAAGCCGGAGAGGCATCCCTGTTTTCTATTTTTTTTAAGTTGGAGTTTTCATGCACCTCTCCTAGCCTTCCAGCCATGCCTTCGCCAACACCCCCAGGAAATACTTACTTCTCCTCTTGGCCCCCTGTGTTAAAGACATGCACCAATATTCCCTTGCCCCATGATGTGCTGTCCTGGGGCCTGGTTGCTTCTGGTGGGTTAGACAGCCAGCTGAATAGGTGGGAGGGAGCACCTTCTGAGCTAGTTTACACAACCTATCTGGCTTGGTTTCTTGGTCCAGTTGGATGTTCTGCAGAATGAAGTAGGGGGAGCTGGGAATGTCTCACACAACCACCCACCACTATCCAGGGCTCTAGGACACAGCAAAGAGAAGCTGGGGTTAGTAGGATCTCTGCTGAACTGATCATTATTAGCATAGAATGATTAGTTTGGCACCTCATGCAGAGCGTAATTCGTCTTGGATTTGAAGTTTTCTTGTTCTCATTGCTGTATGGGAAAATTGGTCATAGCCTTCAGAAACTTTGAGGCAGGTATTTGATGTGGTAGTGTAATACTCGTTAGTTTTCATTTCTTTTGTTGTTTTTGGCTCAAGTTAAAGCTTTATTATAGGCAAAAACCATCAATGCTCATGTCTTGTAAACATACTGTCCTATCATAAGACTCAATAACATAGCACCTATAAGGAATAGTAAGCAGTCTCTGCGGTTTATGAATATATTTCGATCAATGTCACCCCTCCAATATTGTCACTGTCCCCTACTCACCCCTTCACTCACTCTTCATAATTTTGTAGGATACACATTGGATGCTTGTTTGCATTCTCCCCATCTTTTCCTCTTCATCTACCCATTGATGCCACTCCAATCCTGTCCAGTCCCCACTTCCTGGTGTTTATTTCTCTGAACATTGATTTTGCCTTTCTATGGAATTACATCATTTGAGATCTTCTGGAATGTACCATATATCAGTGAATACATTTGTATACAAGATCATACAGCCCAATGTATTTACTAAGGAGTTTGTGAGCTAAATGAACCTTGCACATACAAGGGAAAACATAGATCCTGTACCTCTCTGAGCCTACCTTACTCTCGTTAACATAATTTTTTTCCAGATCTTTCCAAATGATACAATGTTGTCCTCACTAATGGATGACTATGTATATATACCACATTTCCTGGCTCCATTGGCCCACTGAGGGTGCTCTGGGATGATTCCATCCATGTCTGATAATCTACCAACAGCAGAATCCTCACATCCTTCATATTGTTTTTTTCTTTTTTTTCCAGGCCACTGTCCTCCCATATGGCTGCCCGGTTCCTCATCATACTGGGGAATCTGTGCCACTAAGAATCCTTCTCACATCAGTAGAGCCTCTGTGCACTTATTGCTTTATGTTTCTGATCCTCTGGATCACTCCAAGGGGTTCAGTTCAGTTCATTCCCCATACTTATGCTACAGTGAATCCTGGGTCTCTGCTACATCATATGGGAATATCAAAGAGATGTTGCATTGGGACTCAGCTGGGTGTTTGCAGGTATTTCGTCCTGGGAAGTTAAGGATATGTTTGTATAAATAATGATCATATAAATAAAATAATTATAAAATAAATAAAACTCGCAGGGTAGAACAATGATATTCTTGGTGATGGTTTGTGTAGATCAATTGTAGAACAACACACATATTACAAACGTTACTCTATTTTGTCCATAATATATAAGGCTTTGGTAAAGCATATTTTAATGCCAATGAAAATGAAAAAGGAATGGTTCTGCCCTTCATCAAATAAGTATAAATGACCAAAGTTTAAATCTATAAATCTTCTTGCTAGACAAAGCAATTTTTAACCTGGCATGAATTTTTTTTTATGATTCTGTCAGCCCTGTGTGTCAAATGTCAAAAAATTGGCCTGTTAATACACACAGGTTGGTTAACTGTGACCTATGGGTATTAATCCTCCAAGGCCCTATAGAAGTCAAGGATGAGCCTTCCCTCCTCTGTCTCCAAGACACTGGTCCTATACCTGTCTCCTCATCACCACCATCTCTGCTCCTTCTGTGTCTTCATCTCTCACCTGCGGACAGAGGCAGCACTTGCGCTGAGCACCAGACCTGGGGTCCTCAGATCTGTCCACCTGAGTCTTAGCTGAGCAGCTTAAGCAATTTAGTGGGGCAGGATGGGCGGTAAAGGACTTTTAGGAATGTCTTCTCTGCAGCATGAGGACAGGTAAGATGGTTTGGTCATCACAGTGGGTGAGGATGCCCATGTAAATCCCTGCACACAAGGGGACTGGAGAGTGTATGTCCTCAGTGAGCTTGCAGATAGGGTTTGAAGGTTCGGGGTACCAGTATATATAATGGAGAATTATTTACCTACTGTGCTTTTCAATCTCATTTGTGGCTCACCAAATGCAGCCGGATATAAATGGCTCAAACCAGTTTCCTAAGTTTTCATAGAGGCTGACTGAAAAGAGGAGGAGGAGGAGGAGGATTAGGAGGAGTAGTAGAAATAGTAGGGAGAGGAGGAGGAAGAGGAGGAGGAGCAGGAGGAGGAGGAGGAGAAGGAGGAAGATTGTGATGATGATGAAAATGACAAAAAATGTTACATCAATGAAACTACTGGCAGATATGCTTTGTGTCCCTCTTGGAGATCTGGTTCTTAGGCCAATCTTTCTCATTTCATATGCTTAACCTTCTGTGGTGTGTGTGTGTCTGTGTGTGTGTGTGTGTGTGTGTGTGTGTGTGTCTGTGTGTGTGGTTTGTGAACTGATACATAAGACCCTGTATGTATTCATACACCTTGATGATTGAGATCTAATTTCCATGTTTAAGAGAATTTTCAGCGTTCTTTGTTTCTATGAGCCTGACTTATTTCAGTCAATATCACATTTCCAGACCTACCCATTTCCCACAAATACCATAATACCAGAAAAAGCAAGTACAGTGGAACCAGAAGTAGATTTGTATCTGCTTGATGTCAGAGATGAATAAGAATGGGATGGGATTGTGTTTTTTCATTGGGATAAAAAATATTCACTGCACTAATGGTTGGGAATCTGCTTTGTTCTCCTAACCCAATATTGCTCTAGTGGCTTCACCTACTGCTGGCCCTTCCCCCAGTGGATGGTCCACAAATCCTCCAGCCCAGTTTACCACCCAGAATCTCAATCTCTATAGGAAAGCCTACTCTCCAACCCTCTCAATGGATAGGCTTCCTAGAGCCTAGGTCTGGGCACTGGCTCCAAAAATAGGCTCCTAGACAGAGACATGCATCATAAATGTGTAAAACGCTTAGATTCCCCCCTGCTTCCCTGGGACCTGCTCCCCCACACTACACAAGGGTGCGCTGTACTGTCAGGTGGTCTTGCTCTATCCAGCCCTGTTGTTCTTTGCTTTTCAACACAGCTGTGTGTCACACGTAGAAACTTCACATGTAGAAAAAGCCTGAGGAACAAGGCATCCTAGAGTGAGATTATCCTAGAAGTAAGAGAATGCCACACTTCACCAACATCCATGAGTATATTGTATTGCATGGGTGGTGCAAAATTTAAACTTGTATGTACTTGGATTTCAAATGCAAACAGTTGACAATTTCTGGATATGTGTTTCATTTTCCTAACGCGATGTTTTTTTTTTGTTTATGAGCAGTTGCCCAAGTGATGTAGAGACATGAAATCCAACCCAGGTTACAGATTTCTTTTCCTGAGAATCTCAGAAGATCCAAAATTACAATCCATTCACTTTGGACTGTTTCTGTCCATGTACCTGATCACTGTGCTGGGAAATCTGCTCATCATCCTGGCCATCACCAATGACCCCCACCTCCACTCCCCCATGTACTTCTTCCTCTCCATCCTCTCCTTGGATGACATCTGCTTCATCTCCCTCACTGTGCCCAAGATTCTTGTGAACCTAAAGACTCACAGCAGAGCCATCTCCTGTGCAGGCTGCCCCACACAGATGTGTCTTTTCATCATTTTTTGCTGTATGGATGTTATGCTTCTTACTGTAATGGCCTATGACCGCTTTGTTGCCATCTGTCACCCCCTGAATTACCTTCTCTTCATGAACCCTCGTCTCTGTGTCTCCTTGGCTCTTCTGTCATTTTTCATCAGCTTCTTTGATGGACACCTGAACATTTGGATGGCGTTGCAGATGACCGACTTCAAGCAATTGGAAATTCCAAATTTCTTCTGTGACCCTTCTCAAATCCTTGATCTTTCCTGTAAAGACACACGCACAAATGCTATTTTCAAATATGTTGCTGCTACCATATATGGATTTCCTCCAATCTTTGGAATCCTTTTCTCTTACTATAAAATTATTTCCTCAGTGCTGAGAATCCCATCATCAGGAGGGAAGTACAAAGCCTTTTCCACCTGTGGCTCTCATCTGTCAGTGGTGTGTTTATTCTTTGGGACAGCATTGGGTGTTTATGTTGGATCAGCTGTGTCACATTCTCCCAGGGACAGTGCTGTGTCCTCAGTGATGTACACAGTGGTCACTCCTTTCCTGAACCCCTTCATCTACAGCCTGAGGAACAGAGACCTCAAAAGTGTCCTGAGCAGGTTGTTGAAACCATGAGCTTACATCAGGAAGTAGAAAATCCCTCTGTAATATGGTTTTGCAGAGGAAGAAAATAACCCTCATTCCTGTAAATTCTACCTGTCTGTACACATTCTTAGTATTTGTCTGGTTTAGTTAGTGTAATTGATGACACAGGAGTACTGTGTCAAGGATATTCATGAGGAAGGATTCATTTGTTTTTAATGTATAACATTTTAGTTTGTAAAGATCATGCATGTCTGGAGGTGGTCACCCCACTAACTGAATTTTACAATGGTTGGATGTTAATTTTCTATCATGGATATTTTACCTCAATAAAAGGGGAGAAAAACAGATCATTTTGGTTTGGGTAGTACTGGTGTTTGAACTCAGGGTTTTCTCATTTCTTGGCTAATGATGTAAGGCCAGCTCTTTTGTTTGTATTTATTTTATAGATAGGTCCAGTGCTTTTTTTCTTTTTGGATATAGGCAGGTGAACTCAGCTTGGGCACTGTCCCTGAGCTCTTCACATCAAGGCCACTGCCCACCATTGACCAAAGCCCCACTTGCCATTTTGTAGAGGTAAATTGGAAATGAGAGTCTCAAGTCTTTTTCTGCCCAGGCTGAGTTTGGACCTTGATCCACAGGTCTCAGCCCCTTGGGAAGCTAGGATTACTGGCTTGAGCCATAGCACCGGATAGCATCTAGTGCTTGTTAAAGACCAGGTCTGTCCAGATGCCCAGATCTCGGGGGTGAGCCTCTAGTTCCTGACTAGTAAAAGAAAGCTGGGTGTTTTTTGTGATTTGTTTGTTTGTTTGAACCAGTGCTGGTTCATGAACTCAGGTTCTGGGCACTGTCCCGGACCTTTTTTTGCTCAGGGATATTTTTCTACTCTGTGAGCCATAGCTGCACTTCATGCTGTGTGTGTGTGTGTGTGTGTGTGTGTGTGTGTGTGTGTGTGTGTGTGTGTCAAATTGGAGGTACAATTCTCATAGAGTTTCTGACGTGGATGGCTTTGAAACTGAAATTCTTAGGTCTCTGCCTCCCGAGTTTCTTGGATTCTGGGTGTGAACCACAGGCACACAGCTAAATTGTTTTTCATCAGGAAAACCAGTAAATGAACATTATTTGTGAATGGGTAGAAAAATGAATACTTCAGCTATCTTATGTTCCAGAAGGTTTATTGATTTAGAGAACGTGATTGAGACAAATCAAATGATTTAAGAAAAATAATGTAAAATGTGTGGCTCATCATGTATTATTTTTAATTATGGGGAGATGATTATGTGCTGATGTTACTTGTGTATTTGGCTTTCCCTATATATTGAACTGGAACAGTTTTTACAAAAGTTTTCATTTCACAGACGTCACTGATGATAGTTAAAAAGTATATCATTTAATGATTTGACTAAGCTCCTTTCTCTCTTTAACACTTTTTATCTTAACTTCCTTGTAGAAACACATTTCAGATTAACATGTCCAAAGTATCTTCATCAGATTCATCTCTTCCAGCATTCTCCTCTTCCATCTACCCTTTCACCAATATGTACATTGTGATCCAAATTTCATTTTTACACACATGACCATTGATTATTATGACTGCATTATCCTGTAGCTACTTTTTTCCATTCATTTTGGTACTTCCTAATGGAACCCCACTCAAAACACTGATATTCACAATATTTTTTGTTGTTAATTTGTTTGGGGACTACTCAAATGGCTTACAATTTGGAATTGCACTCCTCTATATGCTATAATCAGCCATATTTTCTTGCCAATACTTGGGCTTAAACACAGGGTCATGACACTGTCCCTGGGCTTCCTCAAGGCTAGAGATCAAGGTCACTTGAGCCACAATAGCACCTCCAGCTCTTTTCTGTGCATATCATACAGTATGTGCATGTTAGACAAACACTCTCCACGTAGGCCATATTCCTGGACCCAATTGGCCATACATATATATATATATATGTATATATATATATATATATATATATATATATATATATATATATGTATTGCCAGTGCTGGGCTTGAGCTCAGGGCCTGAGCACTGTCCTTGGACTTTCTCGAGGCTAGAGCTCTACCATTTGAGCCTCAGCACCACTTCCTGTTTTTTTCTATGTAGGTGGTACTGAGGAATAGAACCTGGGTCTTTGTGCATGCTAGGCAAGCACTCTTCCACTAGGCCAAACTCTCAGCCCCCCAATTCACCATATTGTTGATGTTGTCATCTGGTCATAGAATTTGGAAACTTTGTTTAGCTAAAAACTATTGTATTGGATATTCTCCCCCCACCCACTTTATCCAGGTTAGTGAGTTGATTGAGATTTGTAAGCTTTGTATTAATTTTTCTAATTGTGAGTTCTGCAAATCAGGGTCCAGGATGGTAGGAGAGCCTGTTATCAGCCTGTCCTCTGGCATCTCATCAAAATCTACAACATCAGATGACACTGCAAGTGGAATTCCTCCAGTTCCACCCATACAGAATCCATTCTTTGAGATTCCTTTCCTTATTTTTCCATTCCTCTGTCATGAAATTGTAAAATAATACAAATATTATAAATGTTACTGTATAGATGTACATGCTACATAAGGCTTTGGTAAAGCATATATTAATGCCAATGAAAATGAAAGCGGAATGGTTCTGCCCTTCATCAAATAAGTATAAATGACCAAAGTTTAAATCTATAAATTTTCTTGCTAGACAAAACTGTCTTCGTACTGTCATGGATTTTGTTTATGATTATGCCAGCCCTGTGTTGGAAATGTCCAGAGAGCTGGCCTGTTAATACACACAGGTTGGTTAATTGTGACCTGTGGGTATTAATCCTCCAAGGCCATATAGAATTCAAGGATGAGCCTTCCCTCCCCTGTCTCCAAGACACTGGTGCTATATCTTTCTCCTCATCACCACCATCTCTGCTCCTTCTGTGTCTTCATCTCTTTCCTGAGGACAGAGGTGGACTTGTGCTGGGCCCCAGATCTGGGGTCCTCAGATCTGTCTACCTGGGCCATAGCTGAGGAGAAAAGCAGATGAAGCAATTGGGTGGGGTGGGATGGGTTTTGAAGGGCTTTCAGGAATGTCTTCTCTGCAGCATGAGGACAGGTAGGATGGTTTGGGAATCACAGGGGGTGAGGATGCCCTTGTAAAACCTTGCACACAGAAGGAGACTGAAAAGTGTATGTCCTCGGTGAATTTGCAGGTAGGGTTTGAAGGTTAGTGGTACCAATATGTAATGGAGGATTCTTTACCTACTGTGCTGTTCATTCTCATTTGTGGCTCACCAAAAGTAGCAACATATAAATGGTTCAACCAGGTTCCTAAGATCTCCTGAAAGAGGAGGAGGAGGAGAATGAGATGGAGGAGCATGAGGAGGAGGAGAGGAAGAGGAGGAGGAAGAGGAAGAGGAAGGATAATGATGAAAATGACAAGATGACATTACATCAATGAAACTATTGACAAATATGCCCAGTGTCCTCATAGCACTTGTTCTTACACTATTCTTTCTCATTTCATATGTTTCACCTTATGTGGCGTGTACATGTGTGTGTGCACACAGGTTCTGCACGTAAGTCCTGGGGCTGGAACTGAGGACCTGAGTGTTGTTCTTGGGATTTTTGCTGAATGCTACAGCTCAACTTCCTGCTTTTGACTAGTTAATTTCTCAGACATCCCTGCTCCATCAGGCTTTCACCTGTGGTTCGCAGACCTTATTCTCTAGAATAATGAGCCACCTGCCCCTGGAAAATTGTATATTTTTAAAGAACAGGTTTTTTTACCTTCCTCTTATTCATTTGGTTAAACAACAGATAAGTTGATGAATGGAGTTATTCCATAGGAATCCTTTCCTACTTCACTTTACTCAATTGGTTTGTGCATTGATACACATGACCCGATATGTATTCATACATCTTGATAATTGAGATCTAATTTCCAGGTTTTAGAGAAGGATAACAGTCCTTTGTTTCTCTGACCCCGACTTATTTCACTCAATACCACATTTCCACGCCTACTCATTTCCGTACAAATGTCATAATACCAGAAGAGGCAAGTGCAGAAGAACCAGAAATATATTCGTGCCTGCCTGCAGTCATAGTAGAGATGAATAAGAATGAATAGGATTGGGTTTTCTTTCCAGTAGATTAAAAAATATTCATTGTACTAATGGATGGGACTCTACTGTGGTCCCTTAACTTAATATTGCTCTAGTGGTTTGGCCTACAGTTGGCCCTTTACCCAGGGGATCATCCACAAATCCTCCATCCCTGTTTACAACCCAGAATCTCAATACACTCTCCTACCCTGTCAGGGAGGGATTTCAAGAGCCTAGGGCAGGGGACTGGCTCCAAAAATAGGCTCCTATATAGAGATCTGCATCATAAATGTGTAAAACTCTTGCATACCCCCTGGTGTCTTGGAACCTGCTCCCCCACACTAAACAAGGGTGTGCTGTACTGTCAGAGATCTTGCTCTACCAGCCCAGTTATTCTTGGCTTTCCAACACAGCTGTGTGTCCCTGAGCACACATGTAGACAAAAGCCTGAGGACCACGGTATCTCAGAGAGAGAAAATTATAGAAGTAAGGGGTTGCCACAATTCACAGACATTCATTAGTATATTGGACTGCATCTGTGGTGCAAAATTCAAACTTGTGTATACTTGAGTTTCAAATATTTAGAGCTGACAATTTCTGGATATGTGTTTCATTTTACTAACAAGATGCTTTTGTGTTTGAGCAGTTGCAAAGGTGATATAGAGGCACTAAATCTAACCCAGGTTACAGATTTCCTTCTCCTGAGAATCTCAGAAGATCCAAAACTACAACCCATCCTCTTTGGGCTGTTCTTGTCCATGTACCTGATCACTGTGCTGGGAAATCTGCTTATCATCCTGGCCATCACCAATGACCCCCACCTCCACACCCCCATGTACTTCTTCCTCTCCATCCTCTCCTTGGATGACATCTGCTTCATCTCCACCACCATCCCCAAGATGCTGATGAACCTGCAGAGTCACAGCAGAGCCATCTGTTATGCAGGCTGTCTGACACAGATGTGTCTCTTCATCATTTTTTGCTGTATGGATGCTATGCTTCTTACTGTGATGGCCTATGACCGCTTTGTGGCCATCTGTCACCCCCTGAATTACCCTCTCATCATGAACCCTCGTCTCTGTGTCTCCTTGGTTCTGTTGTCACTTGTCATCAGCCTCTTGGATGGACAGGTGCACGTGTGGATGGCATTACAGATAACCAGTTTGAAGGAATTGGAAATCTCAAATTTCTTCTGTGACCCTTCTCAAATCCTGGATCTTTCCTGTAAGCACTCACTCACAAATGACTTATTTAAATTTTTTGTTGGTATCATATCTGGGCTCTTGCCAATCTCAGGCATTTTTTTCTCTTACTGTAAAATTATTTCTTCTGTGCTGAGAATTCCATCACCAGGAGGGAAGTACAAAGCTTTCTCTACCTGTGGCTGTCACCTGTCAGTGGTGTGTTTATTCTTTGGGACAGCATTGGGTATTTATTTTGGATCAACTGTGTCACATTCCCCAAGGGGCAGTGCTGTGTCCTCAGTGATGTACACAGTGGTCACTCCTCTCCTGAACCCTTTCATCTACAGCCTAAGGAACAGGGACCTCAAAAGTGTCCTGAGTGCATTGTACAAACCAGGAGCTGACACCAGGAGGCCGGAAATCCATCTGTAATATAGTTTTCCAGAAGGAAGAAAATTTAACACTCAGAATTTTAAGTCTGACCTCTCTGCAGACATAGTTATTATTTCATTGTTTCATTAGAATATTTCATGGCATAGTAGCACTGAAAGAAATTCCGGGCTAGGCCAAGGTGATCCATGAAGAAGGAGTTCATTATTTTCATATATGTTTATTTTAATTAATAGAAGGGTTACATTATATTCACCAGATAGAAGGTGTATTACTTCACACACATTGATACCTTTTCTCATGTGTTGGTCCCCATTTATCTCCCCCCACCCCCACCGTCATCTTGTTTTCCCTTCTTCCCTATGCTATTTCAAATAACAAAATAACATATATCCAATATATCAGATAAGAAGGTAAAATACTGTAACATTATGTGATAACCAAAGGATAGCAAAAGAGTTGAGAGATAACATAGTACATTAAGGACAACAATCATTGTATGGCCTTTCTTTCTATATCATGGAAGTTCTTTCATTTAGTGTCATCCTATATGACCTTATGTATCTAGGTTTTACTCTATTGTAAATCTCTGATAGGAGAGCCCAAAGTTTCTACTGATTATGACAAACAAGGGAAACCATTGAGCCTATCTTTCTTTGAGTCTGGCTTACTTCACTTAATATGATTTTTTCCAAGTCGTTCCATTTCTTTACAAATGGGGCGATGTCTTTCTTTCTGATAGCAGCATAGAATTCCATTGTGTATAAATACCACATCTTGTTGATCCACTCATCAACTGAAGGACATCTGGGTTGATTCCATATCATTGCTATGGTAAATATTGCTGCAGTGAACATTGTTGTGCTAGTGGATTTAGTGTGTTCTTTTTTTCTAGACGATTGGGTAAATGCCAAGTAGTGGAATTGCTGGGTCATAGGGGAGCTCTATGTTTAGTCTTTTGAGGAATTGCCATACTGCTTTCCATAGTGGTTGAGCGAGTTCGCACTGCCACGAGCAGTGTGGTAATGATCCCTCCTGGCCACATCCCCTTCAGCATCTGTTGTTATTAGATTTCTTGATCCTGGCCATTCTAACTGGAGTGAGGTGGAATCGTAAGAGTTGTTTTGATTTGCATTTCTTTTATGACCAGAGATGTTGAGCATTTCTTCATGTGTCTATAGGCCATCTTTGTTCTTCTTCAGAGAAGACTCTCTTTAAGACTTTGGCCCATCTTTTGATGGGATGGTTGTTTCTTTGGAGATTAGTTTTGGAGTGATTCAATTTTTTTAGCTGTTTTTATGTTTTAGATATGAGGCCTTTGTCCATTGTATGGTTAGTGAAGATCTTCTCCCATTCTCTAGGCTTTCTAGTTAATTTGCTAGCTATATCCTTTGCCATACAGAAGCTCTGCAGTTTAATGCAGTCCCTCTTATCCAGACTTTCTCTGATTTGTTGTTTTTCTGTGTCCTTATAAGGAAAGTTTTGACCTGTGCCAAGGAGGCCTAGTGTGTCTCCTAGTTCTTCTTCTAAAGTTTTCAGTGTATGTGTTTTTGCCTCGAGGTCTTTGATCCATTTGGAGTTAATCCTGGTGCAGCATTACAAAGAAGGATCCAACTTTAGTTTTCTGCAGGTGCTTAACCAGTTCTGCCAGCACCACTCATTGAAGAGGCTGTCTTTCTTCCATTCTATTTTCTTGTCTCCTTTAGCAACGGTTAGGTGGCCATAGGTCTTTGGTTTAATATCTGGGTCCTCAGTTCTATTCCATTGGTCTTCAGGCATGTTCTTGTGCAAGTACCAAGCTTTTCTTGTCACTATAGCTCTGTAATAGTGTCTAAAGTTTTTTTGCCAGTTGTGGGCTTGAACTCAGGGCCCGAGCACTGTCCTTGGACTTTCTCAATGTTAGAACTCTACCACTTGTGCCTCATCACCGTTTCTGTCTTTTCTTCTATATATGTGGTACCGAGGAACCTGGGTCTTTGTTCATGCTAGGCAAGCACTCTACCACTAGGCCAAACTCCCGGCCCCTAGTGTCTAAAGTTTTGAAATTCCTCCCATGCTGTTCTCTCTGCTAAGAATTGTTTTTGTCATTAGCATAAGTCTTGACACAGCAGCACAGGAAAAAGTTACTGGCCAGTTCACCGAGTAGTCATGAAAGTGGAGGAATGTTTTGTTTGTTTTCTTTCTTCTGCATAAAATGTTATACACTGGTGAATATCTGGAGACAAGCTGAATTGTATATTGGTTTAAATGTGAAGGTTGTATTGTGAATAATTTAATCTCAATAAAATGGACAGAAATGGATCTTGTTGGACTTTGGTAGCACTGGTATTCAAAATCAGGGGTGGCTGGATTGCTGTGCAGATATCCTGCCACATGCCCACGTGTGTTTATTTGCTTTATAGCTCTTGGGCACTTTTAACCTGAAGATTTGGCTGGATCCTCAGACCGCAGGCTCCTGAGAAGCTAAGATTAAAAGTGTGAGCCTCTGTCTCCTGGATAGTACAAGCAGGGTCATATTTTGGGGGGCGGAGAGTTATTTGTTTGTGTCAGTCCTCAGGCCTTGCTGCTATCCATGAATTTGTTTCTTCAAGACTAGTGCTCTATCACTTGAACTACACCCCACTTCTGACTCTCTATGTGTGTGTGCGTGTGTGTGTTTGTGTGTGTGTGTGTGCATGTTTAGTTGGAAATAAGAGTTATGGGATTTCCTGCTAGGGCTGATTTCAACACTCAAATCCTCAGATTTCTTCCTCGTGAGCAGCTGTGATTATATCCATGAACCAATAGTACCTGGTTGTAAGTAAGGAAAAAAAATAATAAACGACCTTTACTTGCTACTTTTCCTAGGAAAAGTGGTACATAAAGTCTCATATGACAGAAGGTTCACTGGCATGTAGAATATGGTTGAAACAAATGAAAGGGTCTGATATAAATCATATGAAATTTATGTCTCAACGTTTATTGTTTTAAAAGTATAGGGAGGCTCTGTGTGTCCTGATGTCACTTCTGGAATCTGCTATCGCATACCACCACGTGCATTTAACTGACAATTCTAAATAAAATTTTGCATTGCACACGAGTCATTCATGAGAGTTAAACATAAGTTACATTCTGTTTTTAACATTTTTTGTGCTGGTCCTTGAGGTTGAACTCAGTGATTACACACTGCACACGGGTTTTGTGGCTGAAGTCCAGTGCTCCACTCCTTGAGCCACAGTGCCACTTCCAGCCTTGCTGAGTAGTTTATTGGCGATCAGAGTCTCACAGACTTTCCTGTGCATGCTGGCTTAAGAACCTGATCTTCCACTCACAGCATCTTCAGTAGCTAGGATCTCAGATGTGAGCCGCCAGTGCAGTGTCTGAAGATACTTGTTATTCACTTGTTTGTAGAAAGAAATTTCCAATTAACACATTCATGCACATGTACAATGCATCTTAAACTGAGTCACCCCTTCCAAAATTCTCCCTCCTCCCTCCCCCAACTACCACATTAATATCCACACTTCGTCTTATACATGCACATTGAATATTGTGACAAAATTCTCCCACCGTCTGTTCACTGACTCCATGTGATCCATTCCTTCCTGTTAGTCCCCCATCCAAGACACTGATATTCTAGGTATTTCCTTTATGAATTGTCTGGGAACTGTCCAAACGGTTTGCAACACAGAATTGCCTTCTTGTATAGCCTATAATTAGTCATATTTTTCATCTCCTCATCTATACATAAACTAGAACAGCTTTGTTTATCAAAGGACATGCTTCAAAACTATTCTTTTAGGCATTTTTTCCTCTAACACACCCGGTCCATTTTAGTGGGTCCTTAGAGATGATTTGTTTGGCACCAGTTTGCCAAATTGTGAGCTCTGTGAATTGTGCATCCACGATCATAGAAGAGCCTGTTACTGGCCAGTCCCCTGACATCTCCCTAAATGTCTCCAATGCAATATTAGCCCCAGTTGGAAATTCTTCTGTGTTGTCCTATTCATGATCCACTGTGAGGATTGAACCTGAGGTTTTCATACACTTCAGTCATGGGACAATCTTTTCATCTGTACTTCATGGACATGATCCAACTGAGAAGCAACACAACCAAGTGTGTAATGAGTGTACCACACTATTCATACAAGCGTGCTTTCTGCAAGCTTCCTGGTGATTTAGAGTTTTCCTTCTTGTCTGGAATACAGTCAAATGTCTTATGTCGTAACTAAAGAGCAAAAGAACTGCAAGGACTTCTTCTGCATAATGAAGACAAGCCAGCATTTCGGTATCCTGTTAAATGAGTCCAAGGAATAGCAGTAGTGAAGAATGTAAGTCATTACTCTGATCTATTCTTATCTCAAATCTCTTATTGTTTTCCTGTAGTCTACCTTGTTATCTAATAGAATGTGACTGAACACAGGATTCTTATGGAACTGGTGGTGTATCATTAGATTAAAAAACAGTGTGAATCTAACTTTCTATTTGTCTACTCTCATAGAATATTAAATACTGGAATGTGGTTTATGAAAGGCCTTGATAGGCCCCCAGTGAGAATCTGGGCATCTGTCTCATTTCTCTTTGACTTCCAGGAAGAGAATACTAATTTCTTCTTTAGGGGACTATCGACTGATCACGAACTGAGCCAAAGGTGGTCACAGCAATAAATGAGTATAGGAAGTACAATAGGTCAGATAGATGATTGAAACTAATTGCCAACCCACATGGCCTATATCTCAGGAATCCCTTGCTACTGTCAGCAATTTCCTCAATTCCGGAAATTAGTTTAGAAAGAAGCAGATATCATATCATGTGTTGATTCATTTATATGTAGGAGACAGCAGAGTTTTTTAATGTAAAATTCAGTCCAAGTCCTCATACTTGGAATCCTAGGGAATTAAGACGCTGAGTTCTGTAGACAGAGTTTCAAAGACAGCATGGGCAGCAAAACCTGTAAGCACTCATCTCCAATTATTTACTAAGAAGCCAAAAGTGGAGTTTGTTACTCAATTGGTTGAGCTCTTCTTTGTGCAGGAAAGCCTCAAGGCCAGTTCCCAGGCCAAAGTCGAAATCCTAGGACACACACATACGCACACATACACACACACACAGTCAGAGATAGAGATAGAAAGAGAGAGAGACAGACACACAGACAGACAGAGACATAGACAGAGAGACACACAGAGAGATTGAAAGAGGGGAGGGAGGTCAAGAAAGATGGAAATTAGGAAAAAGCAAGAATGAAATCTCCAAGGGGAATGCAGGCACATTAGAGGGTTTCTGGACTGTCTATATGAAATTGTTTTAGATTATGAAGTTCTGTATATTTTACAGAGTGTTTATAACTAATATAACTTGAATTTTTCATCATGGCACCATTCACTATTTCCTTAAAATAAAAGGAAGCATGAGGGAATGCTTCTTTGCAGATTGGGTGACAATGAATTTCACAGATTAAAAAATCACAGCTGTGAACTAGCCTGTAATAAAGAGTAAGCTGTATTTTCTGTCATCAGACATTATAGTCCTAACACAGTTGAGTATCTAAAATGAATACATGAAAGGGAATCAATGAGAAAGTAAAAAATCTAGGATGATTGGGTTTGTGACAACTGAAAAGTGTGGGACAGAATGTTGTTATAAACTGTGCATATTTGAGTTCAGAATGATTATGGAATTCTGACTTCTTCATTACGTGTTGTTCTTTCTCTCTCTCTTTTTTTTATCCAAGGTCTACAATCAATGCGGAGCTGTGTAATCTAACACACATCTCAGAATTTTATCTTCTGGGACTCTCAGATGACTCTGAGCTACAACCCACGCTCTTTGGGATCTTCTTGTCCATGTACCTGATCACTGTGTCCGGAAATCTGCTCATCATCCTGGCTGTCACCTCTGACCCCCACCTCCACACCCCGATGTACTTCTTCCTCTCCAACCTGTCCTTGGCTGACATCTGCTTCATCTCTACCACCGTGCCCAAGATGCTGGTGAACCTGCAGAGTCACAGCAGGGTTATCTCTTACTGTGGCTGCCTGACCCAGATGTCTCTTTTCATTTTATTTGGAAACACAGATGTTTTGCTTCTTACTGTCATGGCCTATGACCGCTTTGTGGCCATCTGTCACCCCCTGAATTACCCTCTTATCTTGAACCCTCGTCTCTGTGTCTCCTTAGTTCTGTTGTCATTTGTTGCCAGTTTCTTGGAAGGACAGCTGCATGTGTGGATGGCATTACAGATGACCGATTTCAAGGAAGTGGAAATCCTAAGTTTCTTCTGTGACCCTTCTCATGTCCTGGATCTTTCCTGTAAGCACACACTCATTAATAATTTATTTAAATACATTATTGTTACCATATACGCTTTCCTTCCTGTCTTAGGGATCCTTTTCTCTTACTACAAGATTCTTTCTTCTGTGCTGAGAATGTCATCTTCAAGCAGGAAGTACAAAGCCTTCTCTACATGTGGCTCTCACCTGTCTGTGGTCTGCTTATTCTTTGGGACAGCATTTGGTGTCTATTTTGAGTCAGCGGTGTCACATTCTCCCAGAGGAAGCGCTGTGTTCTCAGCAATGTACACAGTGGTCACTCCTCTCCTGAACCCCTTCATCTACAGCCTGAGGAACAGGGACCTCAAAAGTGCCCTGAGCAGTTTGTACAAACCAGGAGCTGACACCAGGAGGTAGGAAGTTCATTTGTTGTGTGGTTTTGACAGAAGCAAGAAACTTCAGCATATAGTCCTATAAATTCTACCTGTCTGAATACTGTATGCGTCTAGTTCAATTAGTAAAATCCATTAGCAGTGGAAAACCATTTTGGCTATGTCAGCATGGATTCCTTAAGGAGGAATATATCTTTGTAATGTTTAAATTGTTAGTTTGTAAAGAAAGATGAATGTCTACAGATGGTAGGCCCGACAAAGAATGTTTCAAGGATTGAGTGATGAATTTTTGATATGTATATTTTACCTCAATACTATTGGGCAGTCTTTGAATTCAGAACTTTCCAATTGGCATCCAGCTATCTTGTCCTGCTCTTTTAGTTTGAGTTAATTTTAAAATCATAACCTAGTACCTTAATTTTTCCCCCAATACCTTTTGTTATTTTAAAGGTGTTATGTAAATGGGCTACCATTACATCAGGCTGGTGAAGAGTGCAATTCATTCTGGACAATGTAATTCTTTCCTTCACTCTCTCCCAGTTTTTTCCTCCTATCATCACCTATGAGTTTTTAAATTCAATTTCATCATAGTATGTAGTGATTTTCACTGCTTCATTTGTTCACACTCTTCTCTTCATTTATGTGTCCCCTTCCATTCCTAAATACAGATAAACAAACAAACAGGGCAAAAGGAAAAGAAAGTAAAAATAACAAAGAAAATGAACCTCTTGTTTACATTTCCTGGAGTTCATTTTGATAAATAATGTTTTATATGATCAGATACTCACAGGTATTGAGCCTTTGTGATTTTCTCCTGAGTATAGCTGACTTTGCTTGAACTGCATGTGCATGCCTAGAGTCTTGTATAATTTATCATGATGTGTATTACCAATAATACATCAGGCAAATGCTTAATATCCAGTATCTACAGGGAATTCAAGAAACTAGTCCCCCGGAAAACCACTAAATAGGCAAGGGAACTAAAGAGAAACTTGTACAAATGTAACTACATAGACATAAAAATCTTTGATGAGCTATAGACTATAGACCTAATATTTTACTACATATATTAATGGGTATCTATGGCATACAATGATGCAACTTAATTTTAATCATGTTCTATGTAAATGCTAGTGATTGTATATAGAGATTTCCTTCTTGAATACTTTTTGTTTAACACGACATTTGAAATATGATGTAGAAATCAGTGTCAATAAAATCTTTAAAAAGAAAAAATATCACAGAATGGATTCTATATAAGTGGACATGGAGGATTTCCAGCTGCAGTGTCATATGTTGGTGGAGAGTTTGAGGACAGGCTGATGACAGGCTTTCCTACCATCATGGACCCTGATTTGCAGAACTCAGAATCACAATAATTGATTCAAATCTTTCAACTGACTCACTAACATCTATGGAGGGGTAGAAAAATAAAAAAGGATGTCCAAAATAATAGATTTTAGCCTTGTCTTCTGGTAAACAAAGGTTCCAAATATTATGTCAAAGGACAGCATCTAAAATATGGCTAATTGGGCCAGCAGTTTTGGTGGTAGAGTGTTTGCCTAGCAAGCACAAAGACCCGGGTTTGATTCCTCGGTACAACATGCACAGAAGTTGGAAGTGCTGCTGTGCCTCAAGTGGACTTGAGATCTAGCCTTGAGGTAGTCCAAAGACAGTGTCCAGACCCTGTATTCAAGCCCCAGGTCTGGCAAAACATATGGTTAATTATAGGATATACAGGAGTACAATTCCAAATTGTAAATCTTTTGAGTACTCCCCAGAAAATTTAACAACAGAAATATCCCATCAGTGTCTTGAGTGGGATTCCATTAATAGGTACAGGAATGAATGGAAACAAACAATTGTGGGAGAATGCTGTCATAATACTCAATGTTCATGAATGTAAAAAAGAAAATTTGGATCTTTTTTAGGGTATGGGGGTCATGGTGCTTGAACTCTGGCCTGGGCCGTGTCCCTGAGCACTTCAGCTCAAGGTTACTGCCCTACCACAAGACCTGGGTGCTGTCCCTGACCTCTTCAACTCAAGGATAATGCCCTACCTTTGAGCCACAGTTCTGCTTCCAGATTTCTAGGAATTAATAATAGATAAGAATCTCTGGGATTTGTTTTGCCTGGCTGGCTTTGAACAAGATCCTCAGACCTCTGTCCTCTGAGTAGCTAAGATTACAGCTGTGAATATACATTATACAAGGGGGTGGACATATTAAATTGTAATCTCTTTCTACAAAGAAGTCAAGATAAAAAGTTTTGAAGAGAGAAGGTAGCTTAGTCCTATTATTAAATTATATATACTTCAAGTATCATTAGTGATTTCGGTGAAATGCAAGCTTTTATAAAATTGTACCAGTTAACTATATGGGGAGACCAATCACACTAGTGACATCAGCAAACATTCATCTCCCCGTAGTTCATAATAATACATGATCAGCCACACCCCGATATTACTTATATTGTCATTTGATATGTCTCAAACACGTTCTGTAAATCAATGAACCTTCTGCAATGTAAGATAGCTTATGTATTCATTTTACAACCAAGTCAAAAATAATGATTGTTTATTGTTTCCCTGATGTAAAACACTTTTAGCTGTACACCTGTGCTTCGCACCAAGAATCCTAGCTACTCCGGAGGCAGAGACCTGAGAATTTCTGTTTCAAAGCCATCCAGGGCTGGGAAGTACATCAAAATTTTATGTCCAATTAAGCACATACACACAACCCCCCCACACACAGCAAGAAGTCAAGCTATGGCTCAAGAAGTAGAACAATAGCCCTGAGCAAAAAAGCTCAGGGAAAATGTCCAGATCCTAAGTTCAAACTCCAGGACTGGTACAAACAAAGAAGCAAAGAGGCAAGCAAACAACAACAAATATCATCCACCTCACTTTTATGAGCCGGCATTTAGAGGCTCACCTCTGAGATATAAGCGTCGAGCAAGACCTGTGCATTAAAATGTCCTAGATACTATCTATAAATTACTAAAAACAAAAAAGGAGGTTGTACATAATTTGCCAAGTAATCACAAATCCCTGAGTTCAAACACCGGTGCTACCAAAACCAAAATGATCTGTTTCTGTCCACTTTTTAAAAAATTTATCTTTTTGTTTTTATTATAATGTGTAGTGGGACTACAGGTATATTTGACACATAGTTGGGGTTTTCATTATTTATTAAGATTGAAATAAACAAAATAAAATGTGCTCAGAATGGTTAAAACATCAGGAAACCCTAAAGGGAAATAAAGCTGTGTGATGGTGGCTTATGCCTGTCATTCTAGCTACTCAAGAGGCTGGGATCTGAGGGTCATGGTTCAAAAGCAGCTCATCAGGAAGGAACAAGAGACTCTTGTTTTCAATGAGCCCCCAGAAAACCTGAGGGTGCCTCCTGTCTCAAAGAGGTAGAGATATAGTCTTGAGCAATAAAGCTCAGGGACAGCATGCAAAAGAATAGCATGACTGCATTTGGTCATGTACATATGTGGAAAGGGATCCAGACAAAGTGAGGGGATGGGTAGGGTATGAAAGAGTCTAGAATAACTGTGGAATGAATGACTTTGATCAGAGAGCCCATAAATAAACACGACAATTTGAATCCTCTGGTACAACTATTTAACCATAATAAAATTTTGAGAAAGGGAAAAGAAAGAAGTCACTGAGATTGAGAGATCTCAAGTGGTGAGATTTCAAAACTAAAACTGTTAATATTTCTGGAATTTAGCACTGCAATCCTTTTTTCTGGGTTTTGAACTGTGGACCTTACCCTGTTCCTGATCTTTTTCTCTTTTTGTTAAGGCTGGCCCTCCTTTCATTGAGACATGACAACACTTTCAACATTTTTGGTGTTTAATTGAAGGTCAAACTCTTGTTGTCTTTCTCCAACACATAAGGATG
The DNA here is from genome assembly GCF_031878675.1 of Megascapheus bottae. Lineage (NCBI taxonomy): Eukaryota > Metazoa > Chordata > Mammalia > Rodentia > Geomyidae > Megascapheus > Megascapheus bottae. Next base: position 10,434,647 of record NC_143509.1, read on the forward strand.
TCCATTTCTAGATCCCTATGTAGATTTGTTGCGTATTGGAAAACAACTTCTTTCCTTCCTCATGTGAGAAGCATAAAGCTTTAGCCTCTATCTCATTTCCCTGCCATCTGCTTAGGATCTGCCACAACATCTCTTACATCCAAGAGAATTTCTGCACTAGTCACCACAGCAGAGGTATGTTAACGGTAAAGATGCTATTCAATGGACAAATGTTAATCTGATATTAGAGTGCTTAGCTAGCATGCATACAGCCCTGGATTCAACTGCTCAGTGCCACATGTACGGAAAAAGTAGGAAGTGGGGCTGGGAGCATAGCGTAGTTGTAGAGTGCTCACCTCCCATGCACAGAGCCCTGAATTAAAGTCCTTGGTACCACATCCATAGAAAAAGCTGGAAGTGGCAGTGTGGCTCAAATGGCAAAGTACTAACCTTGAGTAAAAAGTGTCTAAGGACAGTGCCCAGGCCCCGAGTTCAAGCCCCAGGCCTGACAAAAAATGCAAATCAAAAAAGATTGAGACTTGTTGTGATTTTTGGTCCTTATTAAGAAAGTTTCGACCTGTGCCAAGGAGGCCTAGTGTATCTCCTATTCCTTCTTGTAAAGTTTTCAGTGTGTAAGCTTTTACCTCCAGTTCTTTGATCCATTTGGAGTTAATTCTAGTGCATGGTGACAAAGAAGGATCCAACTTTAGTTTTCTGCTGGTGCTTAACCAGTTCTGCCAGCACAACTTGTTGAAGAGGCTGTCTTTCTTCCATTCTATTTTTTGGCTCCCTTGTCAAAGATTAGGTGGCCATAGGTCTGTGGTTTAATATCTGGGTCCTCAGTTCTATTCTATTGGTCGTCAGGCCTGTTCTTGTGCCAGTACCAAGCTGTTTTGCGATTTATAGCCCTGTAATAGAGTGTAAAGTTTGGAATTGAAATTTCTCCAGTGCTGTTCTTTCTGCTAAGAAGTGTTTTTGCTATACGGGGTCTTTTATTATTCCATATGAAATTTTGAATTGCCTCTTCTATTTCTTTAAAGAATGCCATTGGGATATTGATGGATATTGTGTTGAATTTGTAGATAGCCCTTGGCAAGATTGTCATTTTCACGATGTTGATTCTTCCAGTCCTGGAGCATGGGAGGTTTTTCCATTTCCTTAGTTTTGCTTTAATTTCCTTATTTTAGGGTTTTAAAGTTTTCATCAAAAAGGTCCTTTACATTTTTAGTAAAGATAATTCCTAGGTACTCTATTTTCTTTGAGGCTATTGTAAAGGGGTTTCTTTCCTGATTATTGCCTCGTTCTTCTCACTGTTGGCGTAACGGAATGCAGTTTATTTTTGAGGGTTAAATTTATACCCTGCTACCCTTCCAAAGTTTTGAATCAGCTCAAGGAGCTTGGGAGTAGAGTCTATACGATTCTTTAAATACAGACTCATGTCATCTGCAAAGAGGGATAAATTTACTTCCTCTTTCCCTACTTGGATCCCCTTTATGCTTGCTTCTTGCCTTATTGCACTTGCTAGGAATTCTAATACTATGTTAAAGAGGAGTGGAGAGAGGGGGCATGCTTGTCTCATTCCTGATTTTAGAGGGAATGGCTTTAGATTTTCACCATTAAGGTAATATTAGCAGAGGGTTTCTCATAGACTGCCTTTATTATATTGAGGAATGTTCCGTGGATTCCTAGTTTCTCCAGAGCTTTTTGGCAAAGGACCTAGCTAGTAAATTAATTAGGAAGCATACAGAGTGGCAGAAGATCTTCAACAAACCAAACAATGGATAAAGGCCTCATATCTAAAATATATCAACAACTCAAAAAACTGAATCACTCCAAAACTAACCTCCAAAGTAACAACAATCCCATTAAAAAATGGGCGAAAGACTTAAAGAGAGTCTTCTCTGACCAAGAAAAAAATGGCCTATAGACACATGAAGAAATGCTCAACATCTCTGGTCATAAAAGAAATGCAAATCAAAACAACTCTAAGATTACACCTCACTCCAGTTAGAATGGCCAGGATCAGGAAAACGAATAATAACAGATTCTGGAGGGGATGTGGCCAGGAGGGATCACTACTACACTTTTGGTGGGAGTGCAAACTCATTCAACCACTATGGAAAGCAGTATGGCAGTGCCTCAGAAGGCTAAACATAGAATTCCCCTATGACCCAGCAATTCTACTACTTGGCATTTACCCAACCATCCAGAATCTAGGGCATACTAAATCCACTAGCAAATCAATGTTCATTGCAGCATTGTTCACCATAGCAAAGATATGGAACCAGCCTAGATGTCCCTCAGTTGATGAGAGGATCAGAAGTTGTGGTATTTGTACACAATGGAATTCTATGCTGCTGTCAGAAAAAAACGACATCGATCCATTTGTTAAGACTTAGAAAAAAACCATATTAAATGAAGTAAGGAAGACTCAAAGGAACTTAGGTTCGATGGTTTCCCTCATTTGTCATAATCAGTAGAAACCTTGGGCTCTACTAGCATAGATATGGAATGGTTCAAAACCTTGATACATAAGGCTATATAGTATGCAGCTAATCGAAAGGACCTTCAGGATATTGAAACAAAAGCCATATAACGAATGATTGTTGTCCTTAATGTACTATGTTATCTCTCATCTCCTTTGCTGTGCCTTGGGTATCCTATATTCTTACAGTATCTCACTTTGTTATCTGATACATTGGAGTTATTTGTATTTGGTTATTTGAAAATTGATAGAGAAGGGGGGAAAACCAAGACCGGGGTGGGGGGGATGGGGGGTGGGGGGAAGGTAATGGGTACCAAGACATGTGAAAGGGTATCAATGTAAATGAATTAATGCACCTTCTATCTGGCAAATATCATGTAACCCTTTTATTAATTACAATAAAAATATCTTAAAACAAGAAATGGAAAGACTTAGAAAAAAATTATATTAAGTGAAATAAGCCAGACACAAAGGAACATAGGCTCAGTGGTTTCCCTCATTTGTCATAATCAGTAGAAATCTTGGGCTCTCCCAGCAGAGATCTACAACAGAACAAAACCTAGATACATAAGGCCATATAGACTGACACTACATGAAAGACCTCCAGGATATAGAGACAAAAGCCATATAATGAGTGATTGTTGTCTTTCATGTACTATGTTATCTCTCATCATTTTTGCTGTCCTTGGTTATCTCATATTCTTACAGGATTTCACATGGTTATCTGATATATTGTGTATATGCGTATTTGGTTATTTGAATTCGGATAGGGAAGGGAGGAAAACAAGATGAGGGGTGGGGTGGTGAAAGGGAAATGATGACCAAGACTTGGGGAAGGGTGTCAATGTTTGTGAAGTAATGCACCTTCCTTCTGGTGCATGTAATGCAACCATTCTATTAATTACAATAAAAATATATGAAAAAACTAATTTTCCTGGAAGGAGCAATGATAGAGAAGGGATGAACAGAATGAAATTCATTTGACCTTTGAGTTTCTTCTGAGATATAGGAAGAATCTAAACAAATTATTCTGCGGAACTTTCTAATTTGTTCTTCTTCAAATGCAATCAGAGTGGGTACTTTTGAGGTCTGTGTTGTAACTTCAAGGCTCCTTAGAGTAGCTAATAGGCCTGGTCTTCACCCACCTTCATTTTGAATGACTGCAGTTCTGATGCGCTCACAGCTGAGTATATCGTGTCTGTGGTTTTTGCCTCCTGAAGGTGGACACTGGCTGCCCTCACAGGAACCCTAGAGTTGAACCTGGAGCTTTCATCTACCCTCAGTGGGCAGGGAGTTTTGAAGTCAATATTGCCTTGTCATGATTTGGATGAGTAGATGAAGTCATGTGCACTCAAGGTCATTTTTCATCAAGAAGACAACTATCAACTAAGGATATACTGGAGAAGCACTCAAACAAACTTCAGACTCTTATCCTAGCTCCTAGGGAGGCTGAGATTTGAGGATCAAGGTTAAATGCCAGCTGGGGCACAAAAGGACCTAAGACGCTTTTCTCCAATTAACCTCTAGAAAATGAAAGGGGACCTTGGCTCAAGGGTAGGGTGGTAGACTTGAGCTGAAGTGCCCAGGGACAGAACCCAGGCCCAGGGTTTTGGTGGTAGCCTTCAGCCTAAGAGCTCAGAGACAGTGCCCAGGCTAAGTTCAAACCTCATGACCCTCAAAACACTAAATAAGTAAAGTTCAGACTCTTTTACGTTTATATTGTTACAGAATCTACCTTCCCACCTCAGTGTGCCATCTTCCTGTGTTATGGAAATTAGCCAGTCAAGAACAGACCAGTAGTATGCCTTCAGAGATAGGCCTAGATAACTTCTCCTGTGGCCTAATGTAACGTATCAGCCCAATGCATACAAAGCAGTGGTTTGGGCCTCATAAAATCATAACTTGCTTCCTTGTGCATGGCTTATCACAAGTCCAGGATTTGGGGAAGGTTAATATCAGAGCCAAGCCAAGCCACTTCTTTTGAATATATGTCAATAATATAGGTGTACTTTTACTTGCTTTTTGTGTCACTTGCATTTTCGTCTTCTATTTTCAGGATTTTCTGTAGGTAGCCAGTAAGTTGCAATTTGCCATTACAAGATGGCGCCGGCTTCCGCCGCTTGGTTTGTTACTTTTAGCTTGTTAATCTGTTACAATGTTCACATGCTTCCTGCGTGATCGGAAGTCTGCCTGCCGCCATGTTGGAGCCTGCCTATGTTGTGTATGTGTCAGACTGTGATTGGCTTAGTTGTTTAAGGAAGTTAATCTGATTGGTTAAGAGAGCTTTACGAGGCCGGAAGAGGAGGAGGACAGAAGGGGAGGAGAACAGAGAGAGAGGAGAACGGTGAAAGAAGCGCGGGTGAACGGCGAGAGAAGAGTAAGCTCAATGAATAAACGTGGCTTGAGAAGAAGTTGCTGCTGTTGCATCTTCCTTACCGGCCGAAGGGACGCAACAACTGGTGGCCCGTACGGGAACCTCCGGATCAACTTCAGAACTCAAGGTGGTGCACCAGTAAGTCCCAGGTAAGAGGGACCAATTAATTTTGCTCTCTACTGTAGGCAAAGTGAGAGCGGGGAACCTTCCACCTATTGAGTGGAATAAACATGGGAGCTTCAGAGTCAGCTCAGCTAGTGAATGCTCTTGATGCGCTGTTACGGGCCAAGGGTTTAAAAGTGAAACAAAGTACCTTAAAGCTTTTTCTCCTTAATATAGAAGAAGTGGCCCCCTGGTTTTCAGTGTCGGACGATTTATCCCTGCCTGCATGGGATAAGCTAGGGAAGGATTTAGACAATGTAGCAGATCAAGGACGGCTAGGGCCCAGAGTAAAACCCATTTGGAAACTAGTTAGGAGCTGTTTGTCTGATGAGCGCTGCTCCGGCGCGCTAGTGGAAGGAAAAATAGCATTGGAGGAATTTAAGGAGGAAAGGTCAGAATCCAGGAGCGAGAATTCAGGGGAGGATCGAAAGATTCCTTCTATTTATCCTGCCTTGCCACCTGAAAATATGCAGGAGGAGTCTGACCGGGAAGAGCCTGCATTAGGTGCAGTATCCCGGCTTAGTGCTATCTAACACTAGAAAAGGACCTTGATACAGGGCAGGAAGTTCCTCATTTTGAGGCGCTGCCCCAGCCCCCTCCTTTTCCTCCTCCTCCTACCTCGCCTGTTGTAGGTGCTGGGTGCTCCCGAGCTCTAGAAGTCTGGAAGCAAGTACAAACAGAACTTTGTCTTGGATGCCCGGTTTTTGAAGGTCCCAATAATCAGAGATACCATGAGCCAATAGATTTTAAAACTATTAAGGCACTGGCCGAGTCAGTCTGTGCCTACGGAGTGGGGGCCGCTTTTACTCTAGCCCAGGTGGAGAGCCTTAACAGACACTGCATGACCCCGGCAGATTGGGCTTCGCTCGCTCGAGCTTGTCTTAGCCCAGGGCAATACCTGGACTGGAGAGCTTTTGTTATGGAGTATGCCACTGAACAAGCTGCAATTAATGCAAATGAGGGAAGGCCCTGTTGGAATAGAGATATGCTATTGGGATTAGGAAATTTTGTTAACAATCAGAATGGGTTTCCAGGTGATGTTTATGGTCAAATTAACCAAATAGGAATTAGAGCATGGAAAGCCATCCCAAATAGAGGAGAAGTGGCAGGAAATTTAACCAAAATTATTCAGGGTCCCTTAGAACCTTTTTCAGACTTTGTTGCCCGCATGGTTGATGCAGCGGGAAAAATCTTTGGGGATGCAGATAGGGCTATGCCACTTATCCTACAATTAGTCTTTGAGCAGTGTACCAAAGAATGCAGAGCAGCAATCACCCCATACAAAGGAAAAGGTATTGAGGAATGGATGAAAGTATGTAGAGAAATTGGAGGACCCCCTTACCAATGCTGGTTTAGCCGCCACCGTAGTACAAATGACAAGACAGGGACAAAAGGGAAGCAATGCCTGTTATAAATGCGGTAAGCCAGGTCATATGAGAAAAAACTGCCCGGAGAAAAATAGTAAAGGGAATGCAGGAAATCAGCCTCAGGGACACCCTTTACCAGGTCTTTGCCCCCGGTGCAAGAAAGGTAATCACTGGGCCAATGAATGCAGATCAGTAAAGGACAAAGAAGGACGGCCTTTGCCTCCTCTTAATCAACAAAATTCAAAAAACGGGTACCGGGGCCCACGTCCCCAGGGCCCTCAAATATGTGGGGCAATGACATCTGCCTCCAGGCCAGTAACAGAGACATGGCCAACCCTTCGGCATCCGAGCCAGCGAGGAGAGCCACTCCTGGGTCAGCAGGACTTGACCTCTGTTCCACCACCAGACTCATATTAACCCCAAAAATGGGAGTCCATTTAGTGGACTCCGATCTCAAGGGCCCCCTCCCTACAGGTACGGTGGGTCTTTTAATTGGCCATTCCTCTTCCACCCTAAAAGGCCTTAGAATTCACCCTGGAGTAATAGATTCTGACTATCAAGGTATCATCAAAATCATGGTGGAATCCCCCCAGGGAATTACAGCCATCTCGCCTGGGGACTGCATAGCTCAATTATTGTTACTTCCTAGCTGCCACAAGTTATTCCCTGCAAAAAACATTAGTCGAGGAAATCAAGGCTTTGGTTCCTCGGGAGGCAATGCAGCCTATTTATCCATGGATCTTGAAGAACGACCTGTCCTACAACTATTAGTAAATGGAAAGTCTATTTTAGGATTGCTGGATACTGGAGCAGATAAAAGTAATATTTCTAATCAGGATTGGCCAAAAGCCTGGCCAATGCAGGTCACCTCGCAATCCTTACAAGGATTAGGTTACGCATCTACCCCAAGCATAAGTGCGGCTATGTTGCACTGGAAAGATCAGGAAGGACATAGTGGACTTTTCCAGCCCTATGTGGTCTCTATACCCATATCCCTTTGGGGTAGAGACATCCTAAGACAAATGAAATTCAAGCTTACCAACCATACTCCTAGCAAAGCAGAAAAAATCATGTCAAAAATGGGTTACCAACCAGGTCTTGGATTAGGGAAACAATTACAGGGACGTACTTCTCCTATCCCAGTGAAACAAATTTCTAAACAACAAGGTCTGGGTTTTTCTTAGGAGCCACTGAGGAGACCATATCCATCCAGTGGAAGACAGAGGAACCTGTGTGGGTTCCTCAGTGGCCACTTCCCTCTGAAAAATTACTTGCAGCTCAAACCCTAGTATGTGAACAATTGGATTTAGGACATGTTCGCCCCTCAGTATCTCCCTGGAATACTCCCATATTTGTAATCAAAAAGAAATCTGGAAAATGGCGACTATTACATGATTTGCGAGCAATCAATAACCAAATGCAAATCATGGGGCCTGTTCAACGAGGACTGCCTTTACTTTCTACTTTGCCTCGAGAATGGCCCATAATTGTTATTGATATAAAAGATTGCTTCTTTTCCATTCCCTTGAATAGTATGAATACTTGTAGGTTTGCTTTCACCCTACCCTCTACAAACCAAGAGAGCCCAGATGAGCGTTTTGAATGGGTTGTACTGAATGGCCAATAGCCCCACTTTATGTCAATTGTATGTACATGCAACTTTAATTCCTGTTCGGGAGAAGTTTCCATCGGTGCGGTGCTTGCACTATATGGATGATATCTTGTTGGCTTCCAAAGATCAAAACATATTGGATAAGGCTTTTGCTACATTAATTAATTGCCTGGAAAATAGATGATTATTTATAGCCCCAGAAAAGGTACAGAAGAATAGGATAGTGCAGTACTTAGGAAGTAAAATAACATCCCCAAAAATAAGGCCTTTGAAATGGCAATTGCGAAAAGACCATCTTAAGACCTTAAATGATTTTCAGAAACTTTTGGGAGATATTAATTGGATTGCCTATGAGTAATAGTGAATTGAAGCCCTTATATGATTTATTGCAAGGTTCATCTGCCTTGGAATCACCGAGAGAATTGACCCCTGCGGCTAGAAAAGTTTTAGAAATTTTAGAAGAAAAATTAAATTTGACATTTTTACAAAGAATAGAGCCAGGGTGAGAAATTTCTTTAATTATTTTAGCCTCGTTCCAACAACCTACAGGAGTGTTATGGCAGGATGGACCCTTAGCGTGGATCCATCCGAAAATGTCCCCTGCCAAATCCATTGAATATTATCCCACAGCAGTTGCCAATTTATCTATTTTAGGAAATAAATTTAATATACAACATTTCGGCTATCAGCCTAATCTTCTTATAGTCCCATATAGTGCCCATCAAGTTCAAGTTTTAAATGCCACCATTGATGAATGGTCTATTTTAAATTCTATGTTTATTGGGAAAACTGATAATCATTATCCCAAAAGTCCTCTTTTACAATACTTTAAGGAACATCCAATTGTTTTTCCGGTAATTACTGCCAAGCAACCCATACCAGGAGCAGTTAATATTTTTACTGATGATTCCAAAAATGGGTTGGGAGCCTATTTGGTTGAGAGTCAAGAACCAGTATTATGTTAGTTTCAGCCTGGGTCGGCACAACAAATAGAATTGCAGGTTGTTATTTCTGTATTTAGAAATTGTTCCTTTTCTTTTAATATTATTTCTGATTCTGCATATGTAGTTAATGCTTTGCAGTTTTTAGAAGCTGCAGGACCCATAAGTAAAAGTAGCACTGTATGTAATTTATTTATGCAATTGCAGGAATTAATTTGTGCTCGCAAAGCCCCTTTTTTCCCATTGCATATACGTGCCCACACAGGTTTACCTGGGCCCCTAAGTCTAGGCAACGATGTAGTGGATAAGTGTACGCATATGCAAATGGCCTTTGCTGTATTTACCCCAGAAGTGCAGGCCCAAGAATTTCATAGTCAATTTCATGTTAATGCTCGCACCCTGCAATCTCAGTTTAAATTGTCTCGGCAAGCTGCCAGGCAAATTATATTAAATTGCCCAAAATGTGTTACCCATCTTCCAGTTGTGCCATTAGGTGTCAATCCCTGTGGCTTACTTCCCTTAAAAATTTGGCAAATGGATGTTACTCATGTTACAGAAGTTGGGAAGTTAAAATATTTACATGTTTCAGTTGATACATGTTCAGGAATTATTCATGCTACCCCTTTAGGGGGAGAGACTACTCATCATGTAATTATTCATTGTTTGGAAGCTTGGGCTTCCTGGGGAATGCCTTATCTGATTAAAACATATAATGGTCCTGCCTATACTAGCAAACAATTTAATGCCTTTTGTCAAACCATGGGAGTACAGGTTTCTCATGGACTGCCTTATAATCCTCAAGGTCAGGGTATTGTGGAACGAGCTCACCGCACCCTAAAAATTTATTTACAAAAACAAAAAGGGGGAATTGGGTATAAAAGGACACCTAAAGAAACAATTTCATTAGCCCTGTTTACCATAAATTCTTTAAATTTGGATATTCAAGGCCATTCTGCCGCGGAGCGACACACCACACCAAGTATGGGATGACATAAAGGATTGGTAAAATGGAAAGATATATTAACAGGGCAATGGCAAGGCCCTGACCCCGTACTCCCATGGGTACGAGGAGCAGTTTGTGTGTTTCCACAGAACTTGCAAGATCCTATTTGGGTGCCGGAACGACTGGTGAGAAAGGCGCAAGAAAATTATCGCAAAGAAGATATTTCTGATAGCATTAATTTGCCCGCTGGTGGAGCCTCGTCTACTATGGCCCGTGATGAAGACGTTCCCATTACAGATGCCCGTGACTAGTACTTCTAAAGTCTTTCCATATATTTTTACTACTAATTCCTCATGGCAATTACCTTATGTGCCTTTTGATAATGAAATAGGGAATTTTACCTTGTCTGTGAATTTGAGTTTTTCGTTATGCTTTACCCTTAATTTTAGTAGTCCCTGTATCTATTTTCATACCCAAAAGGTGGGCATGTTTAATAGTTCCTCGTTTTATGAGCATTCTAAAATTCAGGTTGTCGGGTTTTCTGCCACTGTTCCCACCTCTTCTTTTGACACCTTAGAAGACCCCCCTCCTGTATTTTATCCTAGATGTACAAGTCGCATGACTTGGCCCTGGGAGTGGACGGGATGTCAAAGCCCCTCATTTTCCAGTTTAAATAATGGTTTTACCTTTTCTCCAAAGATAACCACTTTTGCAAATAATTTGTATGTTGAAAAAAATTATGATTATAATTTTCAGGGACCTAGGGAAAATGCAGAAAATCCATTTAATGTATGGCTAATTTGTGGTCCATATGCTTGCACTGTTAGTAATGCTTTAGCTTTTTTAAAATCAGGGGAAGTTTGGTATTGCAATAGTACAGTAAAAATTCAAATTAATATGCTAATTAAAAATATAACAATATAGGAAATAGCAAAATTGTTGGTGCTTCCATGTTTAATGTGACTTTAAAAGAAAATTGTAAGTTTAAAGCAAAGTATGCAGCCAGCCCTGTGTGTGTTTGGCCTCCCTTTATGTTTTTGGTTTTTTCTTCTCAATGTGTTGAGAAATTCTTGTTAAATTGTTCCAATAATCATTGCCATTTGAGCCAATGTTGGAATGCTAGTGAATATGATTCTGCTGTAGTTATGAGGATGCCTACCTTTGTTCCTGTTCCAGTCCGAGTGCAAGAAAAGGACTTAGTTGTGAAACTAAAGCGACCCAGATGTGAACTTGGTGTTACAGCGTTGGTCGTCTTGATTTCGTCACTGATTGCCACAGCCACTGCCAGCGCGGCCGCTCTGATTACCACAGTCCAGTCTGCCACAGCCATCAATACTTTATCTGAAGCAGTCTCTCAGGCGATGGACACTCAATTACAAGTCAACCATCATCTTGCTCGAGGACTTATGTTATTAAATCAGAGAGTGGACTTGTTACAGGAACAGATGGACCTTATGTATCATTATGCCCAACTTGCTTGTGTGGGTACCGGTAGTGGATTATGTATTACTTCTTTGACTTATGATAATCTTTCTTATGCAGAAAATTTGTCTAGAAGGTTAGGGAAAATGTTGACGGAATCCTGGTCTTTAGAATTTGAAAATCTTACCAATCAGTTGCGCTACGAAATTATGATTGTTAATACCACGCGGGTAGATATTGCCACTGTGGAAGATTTTGTAAATTGGGTTTCCAGTTCTTTTAATTGGATTAAGGAATGGGCAGGATGTGTATCTTTAATTGTATTGTTGAGCGTGGGTCTAGGCATTTTGTGTTGGATTGTGTTTGCATTACGCAGACAAATACTGAGGCAGAGGAAGCATGATCAACTTGTAATTAAACAAGCATTACTGGCACTCTCTACAGAGCAATCCCCCCAGGTATGGCTGAGCATGCTGGACCAGTAGTCAAAGACGGGTAAGAGAGGAGATTGGTCTTGATACCAACCTAAGACAGACCACGACGCTCGAGTATCTTGTGTCCATGACGGGTAAGGATCAAGGGGCATCTCCCCAACCTAAGACAGGCATGGTCCCTTGCTTCACAAGAGGTATGGTGGGGATGACAGGAGGTTCTACAGGCCTCCTGCCCTTCCCATCACTTACGCCTCTAAATAGTGGATGACGAGAGGTTCTGCAGGCCTCTTGCCTTCCCTATTTACTTGTGCCTATAATTAATAAAGAAGGCGGAGATGTAGGTAGCCAGTAAGTTGCAATTCGCCATTACAAGATGGCGCTGGCTTCCGCCGCTTGGTTTGTTACTTTTAGCTTGTTGATCTGTTACAATGTTCACGTGCTTCCTGCGTGATCGGAAGTCTGCCTGCCGCCATGTTGGAGCCTGCCTATGTTGTGTATGTGTCAGACTGTGATTGGCTTAGTTGTTTAACGAAGTTAATCTGATTGGCTAAGAGAGCTTTACGAGGCCGGAAGGGGAGGAGGACGGAAGGGGAGGAGAACAGAGAGAGAGGAGAACGGAGAAAGAAGCGCGGGTGAACGGCGAGAGAAGAGTAAGCTCAATGAATAAACGTGGCTTGAGAAGATGTTGCTGCTGTTGCGTCTTCCTTAATGGCCGAAGGGGACGCGACAATTTTCTATCTGTCCTGTAAATGTCATTAAGTTAGTCTGGCTAGAAAAAAAAGTTTGAAACCCATTTTAATTATTCAGCAAAAAGGCAGGCTGGAGATGTAGGTCAAATGAGCAAACAAGCTAAGCAAACAGGATAGAAACAGGAGATCCTGAATTTAAGCCCTGGTATTGGAGAGAAAAACCCACTGGTGTTACCATTATTTTTTACATATACAAGTATGTAAAGACTTCATACGAAACTGCCATTGAAATCCATGGAAAGACTTTGTGGTGAAAATTGCATACAGAAATGTTTCTGGCAGGAACCTTTTGAGTTGAAAAGTAAAGCAAGTACATAAAAAGTAGTTGACATGGGATGCAGTGGTCTCAGCCAGTCCCATCAGATGCTCTACACTTTGGGTGACTGCTCAGCTTGGCCTGGACTGACCCAGCAAGGCCAGATAGTCCTTTGCGTTTGTGCATTAACCGACACTGGATGTTAGGTATATCATGAGAGAACCATCTTTTCAAAGATGGAGACAGTTCACTGCATTTCAGATCCACAAGTTGATGTCCCTGAGTGTCCCTGTCTTGACAGTGATAAGTGCTCAGTAAGAATGCAGCTGACAGATGAAGGATGGGATAAAGTGTGGGCTAGCGATGGCTGGTTGAGTCTTGGAAGGCCAAGTCCAAGCCGATGTCCCTTACTCTTGGTTTTTCTACAAGTGAATTCGAGATGAACACTCCAATGTCTTTCCAAGGCACCACACACATCCCTGTAGATTAGGTAATGGATTGCTCTTTCATTGCTTCCTCCAGTTCACTCAAGCTTTATGAGACCCCCATATCATAGAGTTCATGTACCCAGAAAATCAAGCAGCCTAGAACCAAATTTAGGTGCCAGTGGATTAGGTTTGTCTATCCTCACATAATTTCACTAGGAAACGAGATTTTCAATTTTCTTTGGAAGATATTATGGAAGAAAGGGAAGGGAGGAATTACACTGTCCAGAATGAAATGCACTCTTTATTTGAATTAGACAATGGTAGCCCATCTACATATCACCTTTAAAATAACAAAATGCATTACAGGACACAATTAGGGGACTAACTTATAAATCAAAAATAACTCAAAGCCAAAGGGCAGGAGGCAGGATATCTGACTACTAATTAGAAAGTTTCTACTTCAAAGAGTGCTAGAAAAGAAAAAACAAAAAGACATGTTTCTGTCCAATTTTATTGAGGTAAATTTTACATATTACAAACTTGACACTCAATCCTTGCAACATTCTTTTTTGGGCCCACCATCTGCAGACATTCCTCATTTTATACAAACTAACAATTTAACCATTAAAAAGATACATTCTTCCATTTAGAATATATGCTGATAGATTCTTTTCTAATAATGGATTGTACTAATGAAACTAGAAAAATTAGGTATTCAAACAGGTAGAATTTATCTGATTCTACGTCAACTTTGTTCCTTCTGCAAAACAGCTCTTGCTTTGAAAAACCTACTCAGGGCACTTTTGAGATTCTTGTTCCTCAGGCTGTAGATGAAGGGATTCAGGAGAGGAGTGACCACTGTGTACATTGCTGAGGACACAGTGATGCTCCTGGGAGAATGTGACATGGCCGATGCAAAGTAGACCCCCCAATCCTGTCCCAAAGAATAAACACAGCACTGACAGGTGAGAACCACAGGTGGCGAAGGCTTTGTACTTCCCTCCTGATCATGGAATTCTCAGCACTGAAGAAATAATTTTATAAAAAGAAAAAAAATTCCAAAGATTGTAGGAATCCATATTGTAGCAACAACATATTTGAAGATAGCATTTGTGAGAGTGTGCTTACAGGAAAGATCCAGGACTTGAGAAATATCACAGAAGAAACTTGGGATTTCCACTTCCTTGAAATCAGTCATATGTAAGGCCATCCACACGTGCATCTGTCCATCCAACATGCTGGTGAGAAATGACAGCAGAACCAAGGAGACACATTGAGGAAGGTTCATGATGAGAGAGTAATTCAGGGGGTGGCAGATGGCCACAAAGTGGTCATAGGCCATCACAGTAAGAAGGAAAAGATCCATACAACCAAAAGTGACAAAAACAGATAAATGGGTGAGGCAGCCCGCATAGGAGATGACTCTGCCGTGACTCTGGATGTCCACCAGCATCTTGGGGAAGGTCGTGGAGGTGAAGACAATGTCAGCCAAGGACAGGATGGAGAGGAAGAAGTACATGGGGTGTAGAGGTGAGGGTCAGATGTGACGGCCAGGATGATGAGCAGATTTCCCAGCACAGTGATCAGGTTCATGGACAGGAAGAGCCCAAAGAACATGGGTTGTAACTCAGGGTCATCTGAGAGTCCCAGGAGATAAAATTCAGAGATGTGTGTTAGATTGCACAACTCTGCATTGATTGGAGACCTTTTATATAAAGAGAGAGCAATACATGATGAAGATGTCAGAATTCCACAATCATTTTGAACTCAAGTACGCATAGTTGATATCGACATTCTGTCCCACACTTTTCAGTTGTGACAAACACAATCAACCTAGATTTTTGTCTCATTTATTGCCATTTTTGTATTCCTTGTAGATACTCAAATATGTTAGAACATTATGTGTAGTGTTTTCTGATCAGAGAAAATACAGATTATTCTGCACTGCAGGGTAGTTCACAGCAGTGATTTTTTTTAAATCTGTGAACTTCATTTTGATCCAATGTGCCTGCAGTCTCCCAGGAGATTCTGCATCATTGCTTTGTTTTCTAATTCTGTCTGTCTGTCCCTCTGTCTGTCTGTCTGTCTGTCTGTCTGTCTGTCTGTCTGTCTGTCTGTCTCTCTCCCCTGTCCTGTGTGTGTGTGTGTGTGTGTGTGTGTGTGTGTGTGTGTGTGTGTGTGTGTCCATGTGCATCCTAGGATTTTGACTCTGGGCCTGGGTATAGGTCTTGAGGCTTTCCTGCCCAAAGGAAAGCAAGAACACTTCATTTAGAAACTCCACTTTTGGCTTCCTGGTAGCTAATTGGAGATGAGAGCTCACAGGTCTTTGCTGCCCATGTTGTCTTTGAACGTCTATTTATAGAAGTCAGCCAGTTAAGTAGCTAGGATTCCAGGTATGAGACACCAGGCCTGGACTGATTTATACTTAAAAAAAAACAGGAACTCTTCAGTCTCCTACATATAAATAAATCAAGATCCCCGATATGATATCTGCTTCTTCCTGAGGTAATTTCAGGAATTGAGGAATTTGCTGACAGTGTAGCAAAGGATTCCTGGCATTTAAGCAATGGTGATTGTCATTTAGTTACTGGGTTTCTTCCTTTTCAATCATCTATCTGATTATTGCACTTCCTACACTGGTTTCTAACTGTGACCCCTGTGGCTTTGTTTTGTGATGTCTATAATCCCCTAAATAAGATATTCTCTTCCTGGAATTCTGAGAGAAATGAGACAGATGCCCAATTAGAAAATTGATCCAAAGCTTACAAATGTCAGTGAACTCAATAACATAGATAGGGGGAAAGAATATCCAATACAATAGATTTTAGCCATGTCCTCTGGATAGCAAAGCTTCCAAGTTCTATGCCCAGAAGACAGCCTCTAAAATATGGCTAATGAGGTCCAGGAATTTGGCCTGTTGATGGACTGTTTGTCTAGCATTCACAAAGATCTGATTGTATTCCTTGGTACCACATACACAGAAAAAGCTAGAAGTGGTGCTGTGACACATGTGGCCTTGAGCTGCAGCCTTGAGAAAGCCCAAGGACAGTGTCCAGACCCTGTGTTCAAACCCCAGGAGTGGCAAAAATATGGCTAATTACAGCATATGCAGGAATTTAATTCCAAGTTTTAAGTCTATCAAATAGTCCCCAGACAATTTAACAACAGAAATATCCTGAATATCAGTATCTGGAGTGGAGTTCCATTAGGAAGTAGTGGAATGAATGGAAACAAGTAGCCAAAGGACAATGCTGTGATAATACTCACTGATTATTTGTTTAAAAATGAAATCTGGATAATAATGTGTCTATTGGTGATAAGGCAGGTGGAAGAGGAGAATGATGGAACAGATGACTCAGATGAACAGGGACATGTTAATCTGAAATCTGTTACTGCAAGTAAGTCAAGATAAAAAGTGTTAAAGGGAGAAAGTAGCTTAGTCGAATTATTAAATGATATACGATCAGTGTTTTCTGTGAAATACAAACATTTGTTAAATTGTTTCAATTAAGTATACGTGGTGAGCCAAGCACACAAGTGACACCAAAACACATTCATCTCTCCATAAGTAAAAATACATGATGAGCCACGCCTTTTACATTATTTATCGTACATCATTTGATTTGTCTCAACCATGTTCTCTAAATCAATAAACCTTCAGCAATGTAAAATAGCTTATGTATTCATTTTCTTACCAAGTCACAAGTAATGTTCATTTATTGCTTTCCCTGTGTGCCTGTGCTTCACACCCAGAATCCTAGACACTCAGGAAGGATAGACCTGGGAATTTCATTTCAAAGCCATCCATGGCTGGAAAGTCCATTAGAATTTTATATCCAATTAAACAAACACACACACACCACACACACTCATACACACAGAGACAGCAAGAGGTCGAGCTATGTCTGAAGTAGGAGAATAATAGCCTGGAGCAAAAAAGCTCAGGGAAAGTTCCCAGGCCCTGAGTTCAAGCCCGAGGACAGGTACAAATGAACAAGCAAACAAGCAAGCTAACAACAGCAAAAAGTACCCACCTTGCTTTCATTAGTCAGCAGCTAGAGGCTGACCATGAGATATGAGCATCTGAACACACCTGTGCATTAATAACCTCTAAATCTTTTCTATACAGTAACTGCAAACAAACAAAATTCTGGTTGTTCATCATTTGCCAAGAAAGAAGAAAGCCCTGAGTTCAAGTAACAGTGCAACTAAAATAAAAAAGATCTCTATTTGTGCACTTTGATTGAGATAAGTTATCCATGATGGAAAATTCACATCTCAACCACTCTAAAATTCAGTAAGCCATACTCAAAGTAACATAGGCTAAATGGTTTCCCTCATTTGTCATAATCAGTAGAAAACTTGGGCTCTCCTAGCAGAGATTTACAATAGAACAAAATCTGGAGACATTAGGCCAAATAGTATGACACTAAATGTAAGGACTTCCAGGATAAGGAAACAAAAGCTATAATGAATTATTATTGCCCTTAATGTACTGTTATATCTCATCTCATTTCCTGACCCTTGGTTATTTCATATTGTTACAATATATCAACTTGTTATCTGATATATCTTATATATGCTTAATTGGTTATTTGAAATAGGAGAGAGAAGGGGGAAATCAAGGGGAGCGGGGAGAGGGGGGAAGGGAAATGGGGACCATGTCATGAGAAAGGGCATCAATATTTGTGAAGTAATGTACCTTCTATCAGAAGAATATAATGTAACCCTTCTATTAATTGTAATAAAAATATATGAAAAAAACAAAAAACTGAACCCCTACTTCAAGTAACACAATGACCTAGCCACCAACTTTCTCCAGTATTCGTGTGTCATGAATGATACTAATGAAACCAGACAATACAAATAATGTGTTCAGAGAGGCAGGATCTCAGGACTGACGGTTTACAATTCTTCCTTATGCAAAGCCATATTTCAGATAGATTTCCTACCTCCTGGTGTTAGCTGCTGGGTTGTACAACCTGCTCAGGGCTCTTTTGAGGACAACAGTCATTCATTATGGCTTTTGTTTCTACATCCTAGAGGCCCTTTCATTTAGCGTCATACTATATCTAGTACGCTATTTTCTGATAATCATTTTGTTGGCCGGTATTTTGGGATTTCTAATGAAATCCCATTTAAACTCCATCCTAAATATATCATGTTTCAGTTAATACATTGGTTTTCCCTTGTCTTGAGAACATAGGTATGAAATGTGTTTGACATATTCATCTCTAGACATCAATTTCTCTATTTTTCTCACATTAGTTTTGTAAATTTCATTGCTCTAAGCTTTCCACCTTACTGACATTCATTCTTGTGGACTGAGAGTGAGTTTTCTAAGTAATGACACCATTTAAACTCCATCCCTGAACATAGCGCGCTTTAGGGTATAAATTGGGTACCTTTGCAAATTACCGCATATGAACATAATTGTATACTTATAAATTAGATCTAACCACCACATATGAGAGAAAATATGCATCCTTAGCATCTCTGGGTCTGGCTTGACTTCATTTGAATTTTGTCCTCGGAATTTATTTCTTCACAAATCATGGAAGCTCATTATTCCTAAAGGAGGAGGACAATTCCCTTCTGTAAATATTCTTTCTTCACTAAGAAGCAGGTTTGAGTTCTCCTTTCTCCTCTTCATCTGTTAACAACAGTACATCCTCAGAGACTTGGACCAAACACACCAAAAATCTAACTAATCATCAGCTCTGAGTTTGTGTCTCCAATTTTACCTAACATTCAAAGTTCAAGCCCTTCATCGCTGCAGTGCAATAGCCGCAGCCCAGCTGGGTTCCCATGCGACATTTGTTCAATGGATTAGGATGGTCCCATATGATGTAGAAGAGTCCCAGGATTCACTATAGCACATGTATGGGGAATGCATTGAATTTGCACCCCGTGGAATGATCCTGAGGATCAGAAACATAAAGCAACAAGTGCACAGAGGCCCTACAGATGTGAGAATTCTTAGGGGCACAGATTCCACATTACAATGAGGAACTGGGCAGCCATATGGGAGGACAGCACCGTGGAAAAGAGAAAAACAAACTATATGAAGGATGTGAGGATTCTGCTGTTGGTAGTTTATCAGACATGGATGGAATCAGCCCAGAGCACCCTCATTGGGTCAATGGAGCCAAGAAATGTCGTATCTAGACAAAGTAAAATTCTAGTCATCCATTGATGAGGATAGTATTTTATCACTGGGAAAGAACTGGAAAGTCCTGGAAAAAAATTATGTTAAAGGAAGTAAGTTAGACTCAGAGAGATACAGGATCCATGTTTTTCCCTTGTATGTGGAAGGTACATTTAGCTCACAAACTCCTTAGTAAATATATCAGGTGGTATGATCTTGTATACAAATGTATTCACTGATATATGGAAGATTCAAGAAGATCTCAAATGGTGTAATTCGATAGAAAGGCAAAATTAGGTTCAGAGAAATTCACATCAGGCAGTGGGTAGTGACAGGGTTTGGGTGGTGTCTAGGGATAGATGAGGAGAAGAAGGTAGGGAGAATGCAGATACACATCCAATGTATATCCCACAAAATTATGAAGAGTGAGTGAAGGGGTGAGTAGGGGAAGGTGATAATATGGGAGGAGTGACTTTGATCGAGATACATTATATTCAAAAACTGCTTTGGTAACTGACAAATCCTTAGTAAAACTACTTAAAAATAATAATAATAGGGATAAAAGAACTTGTCGTTAGCAGAATAGGGCGGCAGTTCAGTGTTGAGTCTTTCTGTGCTCTCTCCAAGATACCAGTTCTGGCATCATAGGGGAAAGTTCATACCGCAAGATCGATCCTAAGGTAGCTTTAGCACCACAGAGATCTAAGTCAGAGAGAAAGAGGGAGAAAACCGGCACAAGAAGACAGCATGGAGCAGAGCCAGCTGCTTGGAGCCACTGTGAAGAGAAAACCTTACTCCTGAAGCTCTGCAGACAGCCCTTCTCGGCAGCTCAGACCTACTGGTTCCAGAAAGAGCCAGACCAAGCCTGCGCAAGGCCAGAGTGATCACCCAGTGTGTCGCGGACCTGTCAGCTTCACAAAACCAGAAAACGCATCAAAGTTTGAATACCTCCGTGGAATGGCATTGGGTCGGAATCCTATCCCCTATCAGCTGAAAGCAGCACCATCTTGACTGCTGGTAAAGACCTGACCAAAACAACTGGATCCTGAGAAATGCTGCTGGCAGTGCCATCATTCAAAGGGGCAAAGGTTTTCCCAGAGGCAGCTTAGCAGGACACCAGCCCCGATGCTAGCGGAAGTTCCTCCCCCTGGGTGGGGCCGCACTTCTGGTAAAAAAAAAAAATGTTAATCTTTAGTTTGTCTTTTTGTGGGGCACAGGATAGGAAACTTGTATCTCCACTAAATTTGGGATCCAAACCCTTCAAAAAGTCTTTTCTCTTGCAATTTGGCTTTGCGGTTTTTCTGATCAGTTTGTTGATTGGGCAGGAAACAAAAAACAAAACAGTGACTTCATGAGGGGGCTTTCTTTACCAGGACAGCAGCCACGTCCAATGGTGGGACTTCTGATAGTGCCAGGAACAGACATCCGGCCAAGCTGCCTCTGGGAATACATTTGCCCTTTTGAATGATGGTGCTGCCAGCACCACTTCTCAGACTACAGTTGTTTTGGCTGGGTCTTTGCCAGCAGTCCTGATGGCGCTGCTCTAGGCTGGTGGAGAAGAGGATCCCTTCCCAATGTCTTGCTATGGAGGTACTCAAATTTGATGGTTTTTCTGGTATTGTTTCCAGAAACTTGAACCCCCCTCCATAGCCATAGACCAAAGGTCAATGCAAATTGCAATGAGTCGTTTATTGACGAGCTCGAGCACGCGTCTCTGCGCACTGATAGTTGAGTGCAGACCAGAGGCCCCGAGCACAAGATTACAGCCCCTTTTATACATTTTTTGGTAGGGGGAAGGTCCAAGCAAGTAATAGCAACAAATCAATATGCCACGCTGAAAATTTATACTATAAATCCATTAAATGATTGGTGCAATACAAAGTAGGAAAGGGGTCATGGCTAATCATTGGTCAGTCTACCTGGCTGTCATTTTAAGAGGATGGTTTTTTGCCAGATATGAGTCTGGGGGGATCTCCATGTTAACGGACTTGTGATTGGTTGACATTTGCCCTAGTTTGCTGGCCCTCGAAAGTCCGAACTTGTTGGTACCAGAGGCCTACTATCTCTAGCTCCCGGCTTGGAATGTGCATACTCCTTACTACATTGTAGCTCAGTCTGGGAACCAAGGACAAATGGGTGGTTGTAGATTAGCCACGAGGACAACAGTTGCATTTCTCAGGGTTTTAGCAAGCAGATATACAGAATCAGAAAGGCAAGTTAAGGAAATACAAGTATATACATACAAATGAATACAAGTATGAAAATACAAATGGCTAACATAGGTTTATAGAAAATATATAGATATTTTCTATGCTCCTCACTGATTCCATGAAGCTGGCAGTTCTGCGACATGGCTGGGTGATGGCTCTGGGCTTGTGCAGGCTCTGTCTGGCTCTGTCTGGCACTGGTCTGTGCTGCCAAGAAGAGCTGTGTGCTCAGGTTAAGGAGAAAGGCTTTGTCTCCATGGTGGCTCCGAGCTGCTGGCGGCACTCCATACTGTCTTCTTGCTTCAGTTTTCTGCCGTTTTCCTCTCTGCCTGAGATCGCTTGGTGCTAAGGCTTACTTAATGTTGATCTTTGGGCATGAACTTTCCCCTATGATTCTAGAACTGGTATCTTGGAGAGGGCACAGAAAGACTCACACTGAACCACCGCCATCTTCTGCCACTGACAAGTTCTTTTATCCCTATTATTTTTATTATTATTATTATTATTATTATTATTATTATTTTCAGTAGTTGTACTCAGGATTTGACAGTTACCAAAGCAGTTTTTTAATATAATATATCTCCATCAATGTCACTTCTCCAAAAATGTCACCTTCCCCTACTCGTGCCTTCACTCTCTCCTCGCTCCGAACTTTTTAATGACCCATCTGCTTCTTTCCATTTCACTGCGAGAAATCATACAACACAAAGCTTTTACTTCTCCCCCATATTAAAGTCAAACTTGAGAGCCTATATTCATATTATAGTAAAAGGACAGTGACATATGTCTTAATAAAACCCCCTATTTATTTCTACAAAATGAAGAATTTATCATTATGTTTGAGTATCAGAAAATGGGGTAATGGAAATCTAGAGGGTAGGACAGAGGATGCTAAAAGAATGAAGACAGAAGGGGGAAATGTTATTAAAGATTTAATACATACCCTTCAAAATGAAGACAATTTAAGGGAGGGGAGTTTGGGTAGAATGAAGGAGAATGAAAGTGTTGATAAGGATCAAGATGAATTGTGTTCATCAGCTGTTTTATTGAGTGGAAACTCCTTGGACAATAACTTTAATGTAATTCAAATATTTATCTTTTTTGCCAGTCTTGGGCTTGAGCTCAGGGCCTGAGCACTGTCCTTGGATTTTCTCAAGGCTAGAGCTCTACCACTTGAGCCTCAGCACCATTTCTGGCTTTTGTCTATGTATATGGTACCAAGGAATCGAATCCGGGTCTTCGTGCATGCTAGGCAAGCACTTTAACCACTAGGCCAAACTCCTTTGTATCAAGACATTTTTGTTTTTGAGCAGATGTCCAGGTGATAAAGAAGCACAAAATCTAACCCACATTACAGATTTCCTTCTGAGAATCTCTGAGGATCCAAAATTACAATCCATGCTCTTTTGGGTCTTCCTTTCCATATACCTACCTGATCATTGTGATGGGAAATCTGCTCATCATCCTGGCTATCAGCTCTGACCCCCACCTCCACACCCTCATGTACTTCTTCCTCTTCATCCTCTCCTTATATGACATCTGTGTTATCTCCACCACTGTGCCCAAGATGCTGGTGAACCTGCAGAGTCAAAGCAGAGCCATTTACTGTGTAGGCTGCCTCACACAGATGTGCCTCTTCATATATTTTTGCTTCATGGATGGTATGCTTCTTACTGTGATGGCCCATGACCGCTTTGTGGCCATCTGTCACCCCCTGAATTACCCTCTCCTCATGAACCCTCGTCTCTGTGTCTCCTTGGTTCTACTGTCACTTGTTTTCAGCTTCTTGGAAGGACAGCTGCATGTGTGGATGGCATTGAGGATGACCGATTTCAAGGAAGTGGAAATCCCAAATTTCTTCTGTGACCCTTCTCAAATTCTGGATCTTTCCTCTAGAAACACACTCTCAAATGATGTCTTCAAATATGTTGTTGCTATTATTTATGGATTTCCTACAATCTTTGGAATCCTTCTCTCTTACTATAAAATTATTTCTTCAGTGCTGAGAATTCCATCATCAGGAGGGAAGTACAAGCCTTCTCCACCTGTGGCTCACATCTGTCAGTGGTGTGTTTATTCTTTGGGACAGCATTGGGTGTTTATATTTAATCAGTTGTGTCACATTCTTCCAGTGGCAGTGCTGTGTCCTCAGTGATGTACACAGTGGTCGCTCCTTTCCTGAACCCCTTCATCTACAGCCTGAGGAACAGGGACCTCAAATGTGTCCTGATCAGGCTGTTCAAATGAGGAGCTGACACCAGGAGATAGGAAATTGATTGTAATATGGTTTTGCATTGGAAGAAAATTTAACCCAAATTCCTGTATATCCCTACCTGTCTCTGCACATTCTTTGTATTTGTCTGGTTTCGTCAGTATAATTGATGACCCAGGAGCACTAGAGAAAATTCCTGGCTATGTCAAGTATATTCATGAGTAAGGATTCAACTATTTTAAATGCATAAAATTTTAGTTTGCAAAGATGATGCAAGCCGAGAGATGATATTCCAACTGAATTTTACAGTGTTTGAGGTATGACGTTGCTGTCATTGATATTTTATCTCAATAAAAGTGGAGAAATACTGATTACTTTGGTTTTGGTAGCACTGGTGTTTGAACTTGGAGCTTTCTCATTTCTTGGCAAATGATTTACGACCAACACGTTGTTTTTAGTTATTTTATGCATAGGTTCCAGGGATTTTTTGTGGTTCAAGGGGATGAACTCAGCATGAGTGCGTTCCCTGAGCGCTTTAGATAAAGTCCAAGCCCACCTTTGACCAAAGCCCCACTTGACATTTTCTAGAGGTAATTTTGAGATAAAAGTCTCAAGTCCTTTCGTGCCCAGGCTGGTTTTGGACCTTAATCCACAGATCTAAGCCACTCGAGTAGCTAGGATTACAGGCTTGAGCCACCCCACCGGCTAGGATCTAGTGCTTTTTAAAGAACAGGATCAGCCAGATACCCAGATCTCAGGGGTGAGCCTCTAGATCCTGACTAACAAAAGTAAGATGGGTGTTATTTTTGTTAGTTTGTTTGAAGCAGTGCTGGTGCTTGAACTCAGGGTCTGGACACTGTCCCTGAGCTTTTTTGCTCAGGTCTATTCTTCTACTACTTGATGCATAACTACACTTCTGGGTGTGTGTGTGTGTGTGTGTGTGTGTGTGTGTGTGTGTGTGCGTGTGGGGGTGTGTATCTTTAATTGGAGCTCAAATTCTGATGGACTTTCCAGCCCTACATGGCTTTGAAACTGAAATTCTCAGGTCTCTGATCGTGAGTCTCTTGGCTATTCTGTGTGAAACACAGGCACACAGCTAAACCTGTTTTTCTCCGTAGAAACCAATAAATGATTATTATTTGTGATTGGGTAGGAAAATGAGTCCATTAGCTATCTTACATTCCAGAAGGTTTATTGATTTATAGAATATGTTTGAGACAAATATTATATAAGATCAATAATGTAAATATATTTTTTAATTATAGGGAGAAGAATATGTGCTGATATCATTTGTGTGCTTGCCTCTCCACACATACTTAACTGAAACAGTTTTACAATAGTTTGTATTTCAAAGAAGTCATTGATGATAGTTAAAGACTATATCATTTAATAATTTGAATAAGCTACTTTTTCTCTTTAACACTTTTTATCTTAACTTACTTGTAGAAACACATTTCAGATTAGCAACTCCATACACTTGTACAAAGTATCCTCATCAGATTCATCTCTTCCACCATTTTTCTCTTCACCTACCCTTTCACCAATGTGCACATTGCGATCCAAATTTCAATTTTTACACACATGAACATGGATTATCATGACTGCATTCTCCTATGGCTCCTTGTTTCCATTCATTCTCATACCTCCTAATGGAACCCCACTCAAGACAGTGATATTCAGAATATTTCTGTTGTTAAATTGTCCTACTCAAAAGTCTTACACCTTGGAATTGCATTCCTCTATATGCTATAGTTAGCCATATTTTTTGCCAGTCCTGGGTCTTAAACACAGGGTCTTGACACTGTCCTTGGACCTTGTCAAGGCTAGAGCTCAAGGCAACTTGAGCCACAGCACCACTTCTAACTTTTTTTTCTACTGAGGTATCAAACCCAGATCTTCATGTATGCTAGGCATACAGTGTACCACCAGGGAAAATTCCTGGCCCCAATTAGCCATATTTTTGATGCTGTTATCTAGGCATAGAACTTGGAAGCTTTGCTTTTCAGAGGACAAATATAAAATCTATTGTTTTGGACATTTTTTTTACCTCTAATCGATGTTAGTGACTTGATTGGGATTTGTAAGCTTTGGATTAATTTTTCTAATTGTGAGTTCTGCAAATCAGGTTCCATGATGGTAGGAGAGCCTGTCATCAGCCTGTCCTCTGGCATCTCATCAAATCTCCAACACCATATGATCCTGCAGCTGGAAATCCTCCATGTCCACATATACAGAATACATTCTGTGAGATTCTTTTTCCTTTTCTTTTCTTGTCTTTTCTTCTTTATGAATCCTGGAGCCTGAACTAAGCGCTGGGGCACTACCCTTGTGCTTTCTCAAGGCTAGTGCTCTACCACTTGAGACATAGCCACTTCTTTCTTTTTCTCTCAAAGTGGTATCAAAGAATCAAACCTATAGCTTTGTGCATGCTTGGCAAGAACTGTACCCCTTAAGCATGCTCTCAGCCCTGCATAATCCATTCTGAAGAGAGAAAGCTGTGTTTTTTTCTTCAGCGATAGAGCTTAAACTTGGCTCCTGTGCACTGTCCCTGAGCCTCTTATTCTCAAGAACAGTGCTCACCCACTTGAGGCATTTAGGTTGAGGAAACTGGAAAAAAGTTTTGTTTACTTTTTCATATATATTTATTGTAAATAAAAGAAGGTTTACATTATATTCACCAGATAGAAGGTACATTACTTCACAAACATTTACACTCTTTTTCATGTCTTGGTCCCCATTTCACTCCCCCCACTTCCACCGCTCATCTTTTTTCCCTGTTCCCTATCTGATGTCAAATAACTAACTAAACATATATACAATATATTAGCTAACAAGGTAAAATACTGTAACAATATGAGATAATCAAAGGATAGCAAAAGAGATGAGAAATAATCAGTAGAAACGTTGGGATCTCCTGGCAGAGATTTACAATAGAGCAAAACCTAGATACATAAGGCCATATATTATGATGCTAAATGAAAGGAACTCCAGGATATAGGAAAAAAGCCATATAATGAGTGATTGTTTTCTTAAAATATAGTTTGTTTTGGGTACCTATGGCTCACACCTGTGTTCCTAGCTATTTAAGGCACTGAGATCTTAGGATCCCAGTTCGAAGCCAACAGAGGCAACAAAGGCCATGAGAATCTTATCTCCAATTAACCATCAAAGAGCCAAAAGTAGAGGTGTGACTCAAGGGGTAGAAAGAGAAGAAAAATCTCAGTGAAGTTCCCAGAATCTGAATACAAGTCCTTGAGCTATCATACACAAAGAAAGAAAGAAAGAAAGAAAGAAAGAAAGAAAGAAAGAAAGAAAGAAAGAAAGAGGAAAGGAAGGAAGGAAGGAAAGAAGGAAGAAAGGAAGAAAAGGAAGGAACCAGGATGGGAATTAGAAAACCAGGAAGAAGAACCAGGATGAAGAAATGAAATCTCCTTAGAGATAGACGGAATTATCTGTATGAATTAAGGGTGAGAAACCAATTGTCTATGTTTTCCAGAACATTTACAAGGATCATATCTTCAGAAAATGTCATTATTTCTTTATTAATACAGAAAGTATACATGGGTGTTTCTTTATAGATTGGATGAGATTAAATTTCACCAACCAGGGTGACTTCTGTGCATTTTTCTCCAGTGATCTTGGAAGAGGAGCCTCTATTGTTCTTTGATCCAAAAACATTCCATAATGTTCATTTTCTTTCTTTCTCTCTCCCTTTCTTTCTCTATTTCTTTCTGTCTCTCTTTCTTTTCCTTTCATAATTATTTGTGCTTTTTTTTTATAGTCCTGGGGATTGAACTCAGGGCCTGGGCTCTATCCTGAGTCTCTGTGTTCTCAAAGCTAGCACTTTACCACTTGGAGCCACAGCACCACTTGCAGAGTCTTCTGTGTATATGGTACTGAGTCGGTCAACCTAGTGCTTCCTACTTGCTAGGCAAGCATTCTACCCCGAAGCCATATGTCCAGCCCCTTCTCTTCTAATATAGTTGAATGTCTAACATGAGTACCTAGAAGTTGATTGAAATGAGGAATGTGGAATAGAGTACCATTTTACAAATATACATATAAAGACCTGCTGGATCACAGGTGACTATGAACAAATGCATTGACAAACAATGGACTATACAGGGGACGATTGCAATGGTGTGATTCTTTGAGCCATGAACTTATTAGGTAACCTAAAATATATGAAGTAGGTTGTACTTGAAGTGTTGGGGATGGGGATCAAACCAAGAGGAAGGGTGTAGAAGGGTGAAGATGGAATGGTAAGGGAGAAAACACTCATGATATTCAGTAAGCATATTCAATATTATCCACTATATGTGAAAATGAAAGTAGGACCATCAGGGGATGTGTAGGGTTGAGAGATATGTGGTGGAATGATGAAAGGTGTGACGCGGACCAAGATACATAAAGTGACATACTAAATTGTGAACACTTTGACATCCACTTAAAAACAATAAAACTATTCCTTGAAAGGAGTGTGGTTATTTCCATGCTGATTTCAATGGTCACTTATACACCGAATTACTCAATCTAAAACCTTAAAAGCCTTTATCTACAGACCTGGCCAGATGCTCTGATGTTACCATTGCACATGTGAGCCTCCGTCTCATGGTTAATAAAAGTTGCATCGTATGTTGGGGTGGAGAATTCGTTATTTGTTTGTACCAGTCCTCAGGACTTGTTACTATCGATAAATTTATTTCCGGAAGACTAGTGACCTATCACTGGAACTACACCCCACTTCTGACTCTGTGTGTGTGTGTGTGTGTGTGTGTGTGTGTGTGTGTGTGTGTGTGTTTAGTTGGAAATAACAGTTTTATGGGATTTCCAACTGTGGCTGACCTCAAAATGCAAATAGTGAGATTTCTTCCTTGTGAGCAGCTAGGGTAGCAACCGTGGACCAACAGAGCCTGGCTGTTAGAGTTTTGGGTCAGGAAAAAAATAATAAATGACCTTTCCTTGCAAATTTACCTAGAAAAATGTTAAATACATTCTCTCAAATGACAGAAAGTTCATAGGCCTGTACAATATGGTTGAAACAAATGAAACGGCCTAAAATAAATCATATGGTATGTGTGCCTCATAGTTCATAGATTTAATTATGGGGAGGCTATGTGTGTCCTGATGTCACTTCTGGAATCTGTTATAGCATACTACTACGTGCATTTAACTGACAATTCTAAATAAAATTTTGCATTTCCCAGGAGTCATTGATGAGAGTTATATGTAAGTTACATTCTGGTTTTAGCCTTTTTTGTTCTGGTCCTTGTGGTTGAACTCAGGGATTAGACACTGCCCATGAGCTTTTTGGCTCAAGTCCAGTGCTCTACACCTTGAGCCACAGTGCCATTTCCAGCCATTGCTGAGTTGTTTATTGGAGATCAGAGTCTCACAGACTTTCCTGCCCATGCTGGCTTAAAAACCTGATCTTGCAACTATGAAAGCATAATGAAAGAAACTAAAGGACTCAGATATTAATCTGAGGACTCAAATATTAAACCACAGGCCTATGGCTACCTAATCTTGGACAAGGGAGCCAAAAAAATAGAATGGAAGAAAGCCTAAAACAATAAGTGGTGCTGGCAGAACTGGTTAAGCACCTGCAGAAATCTAAAGTTGGGTCCTTATTTGTCACCCTGCAGTAGAATTATCTCCAAATGGATAACAGACCTGGAGGTAAAAGCTGACACACTGAAAACTTTACAAGAAGGAATAGGAGACACACTAGGCCTCCTTGGCACAGGTCCAAACTTTGTTAATAAGGACCAAGAAACACAACACATCAGAGAACGGCTGGATAAGTGGGACTGTATTAAACTGCAGAGCTTCTGTATGGCAAAGGACATACTGGTAAATTACTTAGTAAGCCTACAAAATGGGAGAAGATCTTTGCTAACCATACAACAGACAAAGGCCTCATATCTAAAATATATCAACAGCTCAAAAAATTGAAGCACTCCAAAACTAATCTCCAAAGAAAAAACAATCCCATCAAAAGATGGGCCAAAGACTTACAGAGAGTCTTCCCTGAAGAAGAAAAAAAACGAACTATATACTCATGAAGAAATGCTCCACATCTCTGGTCATAAAAGAAATGCAAGTCACAACAACTCTAAGATTCCACTTCACTCCAGTTCGAATGGCCAGGATCAAGAAATCTAATAACATCAGATGCTGGAGGGGATGTGGCCAGGAGGGATCACTGCTACACTGCAGGTGGGAGTGCAAACTCGCTCAACCACTATGGAAAGCAGTATGGCAGTTCCTGAAAAGACTAAACATAGAGCGCCCCTATGACCCAGCAATTCCACTACTTGGCATTTACCCAATCATCCAGAAACCAGGGCATACTAAATCCACTAGCACAACGATGTTCATTGCAGCACTATTTACCATAGGAAAGATATGGAACCAACCCAGATGCCCTTCAGGTGATGAGTGGATCAACAAAATGTGGTATTTATACACAATGTAATTCTATGCTGCTGTCAGAAGGAATGACATTGCCCCATTTGTAAGGAAATGGAACGACTTGGAAAAAATCATATTAAGTGAAGTAATCCAGACTGAAAGGAACATAGGCTCAATGGTTTGCCTTGTTTGTCATAATCAGTAGAAACCTTGGGCTCTCCTAGCAGAGATTTTTAATAGAGTAAAACCTAGATACATAAGGTCATGTAGGATGACACTAAATGTAAGAACTTCCAGAACATAGAAAGAAAAGCCATACAATGAGTGATTGTTGTCCTTAATGTACCATGTTATCTCTCATCTGTTTTGCTGTCCCTTGGTTATCTCATATTATTATAGTATTTCACTTTGTTATCTGATATTTTGTATGTATGCGTATTTGGTTTTTTAAAATTGGATAGGAAAGGGGGGAAAACAAAATGAGGTGGGGGTGGGGAGGGGAGGGAAATGGGGACCAAGACATGAGAAAGGGTAGCAATATATGTGAAGTAATGCACCTTCCATCGGGTGAATGTAATGTAACCCTTCTATTAATTACAATAAAAATATACGGAAAAAAAGAGTGCAAATAAAAAAATAAAAGTTTCTGTACAGATAAAATATAGTCGCAAAAGTAGAGAGATACCCAACCAAATGGGAAAAGATATTTACCGATAATATAGTTGACAAATGCTTAATATCCAGTATCTACAGGGAACTCAAGAAACTAATTCCCCCCAAACCCAACAAACCATTCACCAAATGAGCAAGGGAACTAAAGAGAAACTTATCAGAAGAAGAGATTAAAATGGCAGAAAAGCATATAGATAAAATGATAATCATCTATTGTCATAAAGTAAATGAAAATAAAAACAACCCTACAATACCACCTTACCACAACAAGGATGTCCAAGATTTTGTACTCAGACAATGACAGTTGCAGTTTGGGTTGTGGAGAAAAAGGAACCCTACTGCACTGCTGGTGGGATTGTTAACTAGTTCAGCCACTCTGGAAAGTAGTGTGGAAGTTTCTTAAAGAACTGAAAATAGACCTTCCCTACGATCTTGCCATACGACTTCTGGGTATCTACATTGAACATTATAAACCAAGATATGATAAAGACACCTGCTCAACTATGTTTATCTCTGCACTATTCACATGAGCCAGGTGATGCAAACAATCCAGATGCCCTATTGCGGATGAATGGATACAGAAAATGTGATATATATATATATATATATATACACAAAATGGAATTCTACATAGCCAACAGACAGAATAAAATAATGGCAGTCACAGGGAAGTGGATGAATCTAGAGAGAATCATGTTGAGTGAGACAAGTGAAGACCAAAACAATAAAAGGCTCATGGTGTCCTTAATATGTGGCTATTAGATCCAAAGTGTAGAAGAATGAGGATACAATATTTGCATACCCAATGCTATGGACATGGTAATGGAAATATAAACATATCTATATAGACATAAAAACCTATGACTTTATAGACATAATGTTTTATTTCATAAATT
Organism: Megascapheus bottae; assembly: GCF_031878675.1. Classification (NCBI taxonomy): domain Eukaryota; kingdom Metazoa; phylum Chordata; class Mammalia; order Rodentia; family Geomyidae; genus Megascapheus; species Megascapheus bottae. Next base: position 10,466,348 of record NC_143509.1, read on the forward strand.
AATATGTTTCTATGACATACAAACCCTTAGCCTAATTTTGATTAAATTCTAAAAACTAAGTCCCAGTGATTGTATATAGAGATTCCCTTCTTGAACATTTGTTTCTTAAACTTGTAATTTGAAATATGATGTAAAAATCAATGTTAATAAATTCTTTAATTAAAAAAAAACCTGATCTTTCACTCACAGCACCCTGAGCAGCTAGGATCACAAATGTGAGCCAGCAGTGCAGCCTCGTTTTGGAGATATTAATTCTTCACTGGTTAGTAGAGAGAACTTTCCATTTAAGACATTCATGTACATGTACAACGCATCTTAAACCCAATCACACCTTCCAAAATACTCCCTCTCCCCCTCCCCTACCTGCCACATTAATATCCATACTTCCTTTTATACATGCACATTGAGTATGGTGACAACATTCTCTCACTGTCTGTTCAATGATTCCATGTGATTAATTCCTTCCTGCTAGTCCCCTATTCAAGACACTGATATTCTAGATATTTCCTTTATGAACTGTCTGGGAACTGTCCAAAGGGTTTGCAATGCGGATGGATTCCTTAAGGAGGAATATATCTTTGTAATGTTTAAATTGTTAGTTTGTAAAGAATGATGAATATATACAGATGTCAGTCCCAACAAAGAATATAGCAAGGATTGAGTGGTGAATTTTGTAATATATACATTTTACCTCAATACTATTGGATAGACTTTGAAGTCAGAACATGTTATTTTGTAGCCAGCTATCCCGTCCTGCCCTTTAGCTTGAGTTAATTTAAAAATTATAAACTAGTGCCTTAATTTTTTCCCCGGATAACTTTTGTTATTTTAAAGGTATTATATAAATGGGCTACCATTACATAAGTCAGGTGAAGAGTGCATTTCATTCTGGATAATGTAATTCCTACTTTCCACTGTCCCAGTTCTTCCCTCCCATCATCACCTATGAGTTTTAAATTCAATCACAACACACACACACAGCAAAAACTCAAGCTATGGCTCAAGAAGCAGAAAAATAGCCCTGAGGAAAAAATCAGGGAAAGTGTCCACATCCTGAGTTCAAACCCCAGGAATAGTACAAACCAACATGCAAAGAAGCAAGCAAACAACAAAAATCATCCACCTTACTTTTATGAGCCAGCAGTTAGAGGCTCATCCCTGAGACATAAGCATCCAGGCAGAACTGTGCATTAAAAAGTCCTAGATCATGCTCGGTTCAGCAGCACATATACTAAAATTGCAATGATACAGAGAAGATCAGCATGGCCCCTGTGCAAGGATGACACGCAAATTCGTGAAGTGTTCCATATTTTTACAGTTGCTGGTAGGGTTGTGGAGAAAAAGGAACCCTACTACACTGCCGATGGGAATGCAGACTAGTTCAGCCACTCTGGAAAACAGTGTGGAGATTTCTTAAAGAACTGAAAAGAGACCTTCCCTACGATCCCGCTATACCACTTCTGGGCATCTATCCTAAACATCATGACCCAAGATATTACAAGGACACCTGCTCAGCTATGTTCATCTCTGCACTATTCACAATAGCCAGGCGATGGAAACAATGCAGATGCCCTACTGCAGATAAATGGATACAGAGAATGTGGTATATATACACAATGGAATTCTACATAGCCTACAGACAAGATTAAATAATGGCATTCACAGGGAAGTGGATGAATCTAGAGTGAATCATGTTGAGTGAGACAAGTCAAGACCTAAGGAACAAAAGGCACATGGTATGCCTAATATGTGGCTATTAAATCCAAAGAGTACAAAACCAAGGACACAATTTTTGCATACCCAAAGCTATGGACATGGTAATGGAAATATAAACATGACTATATAGACATTAAAACCTATGACTCTATAGACATAATGTCTTATTTCTTATATTAATGTTTCTATGACATACAAACCTTTGGCCTAATTATGATTAAGTTCTACGTACTAAGTCCCAGTGACTGTAAGGAGAGATTCCCTCCTTAAACATTTGTTTGTTAAACTTGTCATCTAAAATATGATGTAAAATTCTTTAAAAAAAACCAAAAAATTCCTAGATCCCATCTGTAAATTACTAAAAACAAAGAAAGCACGTTATATAACATTTGCCAAGAAATCAGAAAGCCCTGTGTTCAAACACCAGTGATACCAAAACAGAAATGATCTGTTTGTGTTCACTTTTTAAAAATTTATTTTTTTATTTTTTGTTATAATGTATAGTGGTGCTACAGGTATATTTGATACTTAGTTGGGATTTCCATTATTTATTGAAATGGGAATAAACAAAATAAAATGTGCTCAGAATGGTTAAAAACATCAGGAAATACTAAAGGGAAATAAAGCTGTGTGATGCAGGCTTATGCTTGTCATCTGAGCTACTCAGGAGGCTGAGATCTGAGGGTCACGTTTCAAAACCAGCACCAGGGACAGCACCCAGACCCTGAGTTCAAAAGAATATCATGACTGCATTTGCTCATGTACATATGGCGAAAGGGATCCAGACTAAGTGAGGGGATAGGTAGGGCATGAGAGTTTATAAGAACTGTGGAATGAATGACTTTGATCATAGAGTTCATAAATAAATATGACAAGTTGAATCCTCTCGTACAACTGTTTAACCATAATAAAATTTTGAGAAAGGGAAAAGAAAGAAGTCACCGAGATTATGAGATCTCAAACAGTGAGATTTCAAAACTAAAGCTGTTAAGATTTGTGAAATTTAGCACTGCAATCCTTTTTTCTGGGTCTTGAACTCTGGACCTTACCCTGTTCCTCACTTATTTTTCTTTTTGTCATTTCATTGAGACATACTCCTTTCAACTTTTTTGGTGTTTAATTGAAGGTCAGAGTCTTGTTGTCTTTCTCCAACACATAAGGATGTCCATTTCTAGATCCCTATGTAGATTTCTTGTGTATCGAAAAACAACTTTAAACAACATTAAAAGTCACTCCACTTTGGAGATCAGTTATAAGGATTGTGAAAAGTCTATGCCATCTCTCCATCAGATAAGCATAGTTGATAGAAGTTTTAGTGTATATTAATTCTTTCAAAGAACCAACTCCTTGTTTTGTTGATTCTTTCTATAGTTTTTTTGGATTCCAAATCATTTAATTCTGCTTTGATTTTAATTATTTGCTTTCTTCTACTGGAATTAGGGTTGGTTTCTTGCCCCTTTTCCAGGAGCTTAAGGTGAGACATTAACTTGTTGGTTTGCAATTTTTCCAACTTGTTGTTGTAGGCACTTAGCACTATAAATTTTCCTCTGAGTACTGCCTTTTCTGTGTCCCAAAGGAGTTGGTATTTTGTGTGCTCCTTACTGTTAAATTTCATAAACTGTTGGATTTCTGTTGTGATCTCTTCGATGACCCATTGGTGATTCAACAATATGTTGTTCAGTCTCCATGAGTTACAGGGTTTTCGTTGGTGGAGATGTGTGTTCAGTTCCAATTTTATACCTTTGTGGTCTGAGAGTGTGCATGGAATAATTTCAGTGCTTCTGAATTTGACAAGCGCTTAGCAAATCTTACCAAAAAAAGAAGAGAGAATATCAAAATAAACAAAATCACACACGAAAATGGTAGTATCACGACAGACATTACCAACATCCAGAATATCATGAGGGAATACTTCTCAAACCTTACGCCAACAAATTTGAGAATCTAGATGAAATGGATGAATTCCTAGCCAATATTAACATAACCACACTGAACCAAGAAGAACTAACCCGAATCAACAGGCCTATTTCAAGCTCTGAAATAGAAATGGCAATTAGAGAACTTCCACCTAAGAAAAGTCCAGGGCCAGATGGATTCACAGCTGAATTCTATAAAGTCTTCAAAGCAGACCTCACAAAAATACTCCTCAAGCTCTTCAATGAAACTGAAAATGAAGGTTCTTTACCAAACTCATTCTATGAAGCCAGTATAACCCTCATCCCCAAACCAGACAGAGATTCATCAAAGAGAGAGAACTATAGACCTATTTCTTTGATGAACATCTATGCAAAACTTCTCAACAAAATACTAGCCAACCGTCTACAACATCTCATCAAAAAAATTATACACTATGATCAAACAGGATTAATCACAGGGAGGCAAAGCTGGTTCAACATACGCAAATCAATTAATATAATTCAACACATCAACAGGAGCAAGGACAAAAATCACATGATTGGAAAATGTTCCATGTGCTGCTGAGAAAAACGTATATTGTGTTGTTGCTGGGTGGAATATTCTGCAGATGTCTGTTAGATCTAGTTGGTCTAAATAGTTGTTCAGTTCTAAGGTTTCTCTGTTGAGTTTTTGCCTTGTTGATCTGTCCATAGGTGACTGTGGTGTGTTAAAGTCATCGACAATCACTGTATTTCGATCTATGTATCGTTTCAGTGTAAGTAAAGTTTGCTTGATGAAGTTTGGAGCTCCGGGATTGGGTGTGTAAATATTTAGGATCGTTATGTCTTCCTGGAGGAAAGATCCCTTTAGTAGTATGTAGTAACCTTCTTTGTCTTTTCTTACTAATTTTGGTTTGAAGTCTATTTTATCTGATATGAGGATGGCAACTCCAGCCTGTTTATGGGGGCTGTTAGCTTGATAGTATATTCCAACCTCTCACTTTCAAAAGATGATTGTTTTTTTGGGTAAGATGTGTCTCTTGAAGACAGCAGAACGATGGATCTTGATTTTTGATCCAACTAGACAGCCTATGCCGTTTAATTGGAGAGTTAAGTCCATTGATATTGAGAGTTAGGATTGAGAGATATTTATTAGGTCCTACCATTTTTAAAAGCTTTTATTTGGGCCTGTGTCTTGACAGTTCTTGTGGTCCTTATGTGGTATGCTGTTTAGGTGCCATTTTTCCCTATATTGCATTTATTTTGGTTTTCTGTGTATAGAACCTCTTTCAGAATTCTCTGTAGTGTTGGTTTTGTTGCGACATATTGTTGCAGCTTTCCCGGGAATGGAATGTTTTTATTGTTCCCTCAGTTATGAATGAGAGCTTAGCTGGGTACAGTATTCTTGGTTGGTAGTTATTTGCCTAAAGGGCATGACATATATGCTTCCAGTCACTTCTTGCTTGCATGGTCTCTGCTGAGTAATCTGGGGTTATTCTGATTGGTTTTCCTTTATAAGTTACTGAACCCTTTTCCCTGGCTGCCTTTAGGATCCTATCTTTGGTTTCTATTGATCCAGTTCTGATTACAATGTGGCAGTGGGATGGAAAAAGAGCAACAAACCAACCCTAATCCCAGTAGAAGAAAGCAAATAATTAAAATCAAAGCAGAATTAAATGATTTGGAATCCAAAAAAACTATACAAAGAATCAGCGAAACAAGGAGTTGGTTCTTTGAAAGAATTAACAAAATGGACAAACCCTTAGCAAATGTTACCAAAAAGAAGAGAGCATATTGAAATAAACAAAATCACATATGAAAATGGTAATATCATGGCAGAAATTACCAATATCCAGAATATCATGAGGGAATACTTCTGAAATCTTTACGACAACAAATTTGAGAATCTAGATGACATGGAGGAATTCCTAGCCAATATTAACATACCCACACTGAACCAAGAAGAACTAAGCCAACTCAACAGGCCTATTTCAAGCTCTGAAATAGAAATGGCAATTAGAGAACTTCCACCTAAGAAAAGTCCAGGGCCAGATGGATTCACAGCTGAATTCTATAAGGTCTTCAAAGCAGAGCTCACACCAATACTCCTCAAGCTCTTCAACGTAATTGAAAATGAAGGTTCCTTGCCAAACTCATTCTATGAAGCCAGTATAACCCTCATCCCCAAACCAGACAGAGATTCATCAAAGAAAGAGAACTATAGACCTATATCTTTGATGAACATCGATGCAAAACTTCTCAAGAAAATACTGGCCAATTGTCTACAACAATTCATCAAAAAATTATACACTATGATCAAACTGGATTCATCAGAGGGAGGCAAAGCGGGTTCAACATACGCAAATAAATTAATATAATTCAACACATCAACAGGTGCAAGGACAAAAATCACATGATTGTCTCAATCGACGCGGAAAAGGCATTTGACAAGATCCAACACCCCTTTATGATAAAAGCTCTGCAGAAACCAGGAATCCATGGAACATTCCTCAATGTAATGAAGGCTGTGTATGAGAAACCTACTGCTAGGATTACACTTAATGGTGAAAATCTAAAGCCATTCCCTCTAAAATCAGGAACGAGACAAGGATGCCCACGCTCTCCACTCCTCCTTAACATAGTACTAGAATTCCTAGCCAGTGCAATAAGGCAAGAAGCAAGCATAAAGGGGATCCAAGTAGGGAAAGAGGAAATAAAACTGTCCCTCTTTGCAGATGACATGATTCTGTATTTAAAGAATCCTATAGTTTCTACTCCCAAGCTCCATGAGCTGATTCAAAGCTTTGGAAGAGTAGCAGTCTATAAAATCAACCCTCAAAAATCAACTGCCTTCCTTTACGCCAACAGTGAGAGGAACGAGGCAATAATCAGGAAAGAAACTCCTTTCACAATAGCCTCAAAGAAAATAAAGTACCTAGGAATTAGCTTAACTAAGAATGTAAAGGACCTTTTTGACGAAAACTTTAAAACCCTAAAAAAGGAAATTAAAGCAGAACTAAGGAAATGGAAAAACCTCCCATGCTACTTGATTGGAAGAATCAACATTGTGAAAATGACAATCTTGCCAAGAGCTATCTACAAATTCAATGCAATACCTATCAACATCCCAATGTCATTCTTTAAAGAAATAGAAGAGGCAATCCAAAAATTCATATGGAATAATAAAAGACCCCGTATAGCAAAAACACTTCTTAGCAGAAAGAACAGCGCTGGAGGAATTTCATTTCCAAACTTTAGACTCTATTACAGAGCTATAATTCTCAAAACAGCTTGGTACTGGCACAGGAACAAGCCTGAAGACCAATGGAATAAAACTGACTACCCGGATATTAAACCACAGACCTATGGCCACCTAATCTTTGACAAAGGAGCCAAAAAAATAGAATGGGAGAAAGACAGCCTCTTCAACAAGTTGTGCTGGCAGAACTGGTTAAGCACCTGCAGAAAACTAAAGCTGGATCCTTCTTTGTCACCTTGCACTAGAATTAACTCCAAATGGATCAAAGACCTGGAGGTAAAAGCTGACACACTGAAAACTTTACAGGAAGGAATAGGAAATACATGAGGCCTCCTTAGCACAGGTCGAAACTTTCTTAATAAGGACCAAAAATCACAACAAATCAGAGAAAGGCTGGATAAGTGGGACTGCATTAAACTGCAGAGCTTTTGTATGGCAAAGGACATAGCTAGTAAACTAATCAGGAAGCCTACAGAGTGGGAGAAGACCATCACCAACCAAACAACGGACAAAGGCCTCATATCTAAAATATATCAACAACTCAAAAAATTGAATCACTCCAAAACTAACCTCCAAAGTAACAACCATCCCATTAAAAAATGGGCCAAAGACTTAAAGAGAGTCTTCTCTGAAGAAGAAACAAAAATGGCCTATAGACACATGAAGAAATGCTCAACATCTCTGGTCATAGAAGAAATGCAAATCAAAACCACTCTAAGATTCCACCTCACTACAGTTAGAATGGCCAGGATCAGGAAAACGAATGACAACAGATGCTGGAGGGGATGTGACCAGGAGGGATCACTACTACACTGGTGGTGGGAGTGCAAACTCGTTCAACCACTATGGAAAGCAGTATGGCAGTGCCTCAAAAGGCTAAACATAGAACTCCCCTATGATGCAGCAATCCACTACTTGGCATTTACCCAACCATCCAGAAACAAGGACATACTAAACCCACTAGCACAACAATGTTCATTGCAGCACTATTCACCATAGCAAAGATATGGAACCAACCTAGATGTCCCTCAGTTGATGAGTGGATCAACAAGTTGTGGTATTTGTACACAATGGAATTCTATGCTGGTTTCAGAAAGAATGACATCTCCCCATTTGTTAGGAAATGGAAAGACTTAGAAAAAATCATATTAATTGAAGTAAGCCAGACTCAAAGGAACTTAGGCTCAATGGTTTCCCTCATTCATCATAATCAGTAGAAACCTTGGGCTCTACTAGCAGAGATTTGCAACAGAGCAAAATCGTGATACATAAGGCCATATAATGTGAAGCTAATTGAAAGGACCTCCAGGATTTTTGAACAAAAGCCATATAATGAATGATTGTTGTCCTTAATATACTATGTTGTCTCTCATCTCCTTTGCTGTCCCTTGGTTATCTCATATTGGTATAGTATCTCACTTTGTTATCTGATATATTGAATTTATTTGTATTTGAATATTTGAAATTTGATAGGGAATGGGGGAAAACCAAGACGGGTGGGGGGGAGGGAAATGGGTACGAAGACATGTGAAAAGGTATCAATATATGTGATTAATGCACCTTCCATCTGTCAAATATCATTTAACCGTTTTACTAATTACAATAAAAAAAATTTTAAAAAAAATAAATAAATAAATGCAGTTGCTGGAAAAAAATCACATGATTGTCTCAATAGAAGCGGAAAAGGCTTTTGACAAGATCCAACACCCCTTTATGTGAAAAGCTCTGGAGAAACTAGGAATCTATGGAACTTTCCTCAATGTAATAATGGCTGTGGATGAGAAACCCACTGCTAGTATTACACTTAATGGTGAAAATCTAAAGCCATTCCCTCTAATATCAGGAACGAGACAAGGATGCGCACTCTCTCCATTACTCTTTAACATAGTACTAGAATTCCGAGCCAGTGGAATAAGGCAAGAAGCAAGCATAAAGGGGATCCAAGTAGGGAAAGAGGAAATAAAACTGTCCCTCTTTGCAGATGACATGATTCTGTATTTAAAGAATCCTATAGACTCTACTCCCAAGCTCCTTGAGCTGATTCAAAACTTTGGAAGACTAGCAGGCTATAAAATCAACCCTCAAAATCCACTGCCTTCCTTTACGCCAACAGTGAGAGGAACGAGGCAATAATCAGGAAAGAAACTCCTTTCACAATAGCCTCAATGAAAATAAAGTACCTAGGAATAAAACCACCTAATATTTGACAGGGAGCCAAAAAAATAGAATGGAAGAAAGACAGCCTCTTCAACAAGTTGTGCTGGCAGAACTGGTTAAGCACCTGCAGAAAACTAAAGCTGGATCCTTCTTTGTCACCTTGCACTAGAATTAATTCCAAATGGATCAAAGACCTGGAGGTAAAAGCTGACACACTGAAAACTTTACAGGAAGGATTAGGAAATACATGAGGCCTCCTTAGCACAGGTCGAAAGTTTCTTAATAAGGACCAAGAATCACAACAAATCACAGAAAGGCTTGATAAGTGGGACTGCATTAAACTGCCGAGCTTTTGTATGGCAAAGGACATAGCTAGTAAATTAATTAGGAAGACTACAGAGTGGGAGAAGATCTTCACCAACCAAACAACGGACAAAGGCCTCATATCTAAAATATATCAACAACTCAAAAAATTGAATCACTCCAAAACTAATCTCCAAAGTAACAACCATCCCATTAAAAAATGGGCCAAAGACTTAGAGAGTCTTCTCTGAAGAAGAAACAAAAATGGCCTATAGACACATGAAGAAATGCTCAACATCTCTGGTCATAAAAGAAATGCAAATCAAAACCACTCTAAGATTCCACCTCACTACAGTTAGAATGGCCAGGATCAGGAAAACGAATAATAACAGATGCTGGAGGGAATGTGGCCAGGAGGGATCACTACTACACTGTTGGTGGGAGTGCAAACTTGTTTAACCACTATGGAAAGCAGTATGGCAGTGCCTCAAAAGACTAAACACAGAGAAAAAGGAAGATGGCGCCGAGACAATAGGGACACTGCTTAGCTTTCTCTGACAAAAAAAGAGAACCAGGAGTCCCAGGAGCCAACTTTCTAAAGAAAGCCACGACAACAAACTCAAAAAGCAACGGAGAAGGACTCAAACTGGAAAAGAAATCCAGATAAAGCTCACATCCAACTTTCTCAAAGAATTCGGAACGCGAGGACCCCTCCCCCACCTCTCGCCCAAAGCCTTGGAAAGCCGCGCCAGACCAAGCCTCGAACAGCGGCTTGAGCTGGCACCGGCTCCACGCGGGGAAAGCGGGGGCGGGCACGGGCTCTAATCCACGAAAAGTGGCGGCAGTGGAGGGCACCAGGCTGGGAACCCAACGGCTGCAGAAACCAGCACAGAACCGGGCCAGTGAACTGTGGAAGCAGCTGAACCCAGACGCAGAACCAGACAGCAAGCAGCGGGACCCAGAGGCAGAATACAGGCTGTGGCAGAGACCCGAGGGGAGTGAAAGACTCCCCATCCCCAAGGAGCACCCGCAGAGGGACGCAGAGGCGTGAGTAATACAGCGCATCCCCAAACACATCAGGAAAGCGGAGCGGGTGCCAAGCAATAGAACTTAACTCAGACCACAACACCCCGCCCCGAGAAAGACTGGCGGGAGCAGGGGGGCAAGGAATTTAGAATCCTGTCCCTCCCCTCAACAGCTCCCTCCCTCAGGCCATTGACTGGAGATTGACAGGCGGACTACCCATGAGACCCAGCACCCCATCAAGGGAGGCGGGGCTGTCCCAACTCCCACCCACCCAACAGGCTCAACCCCCAGCCCTCTGACTGGAGACTGACAAGCGGGCAGACCCTAAGACTCAGCACCCCACCAGGGGAGGCGGAGCTGTCCCAGCTCCCACCCGCCCACCAGGCGCCTCACCCAGCCCACTGGATCTGGAGAGTGGAGGGCTTTGAGACCCTGCCTTACAAAAGTGGGTAGGGGGTGTGGGTAAATAGGAGCCAGCATCTGCCCCCCCTCAATTCTTGAGCTGGGCATCCTCCAGCTGGGAATCCTGAGGAAGACACCACCGAGGGCCCCCCCCACAGTCACAGACTCTGACAAAGCAGTGGAAACACAGCAGGGATCTGAAGGGCCAACCAGCAGCCAAGCTCCCCTTCTGAGAACCAAAAAGGCGCGGCTCCGCCCTTGGAGCCCACGCCCCCAGCTGGGCCCCGCCCCTGGGAACAGAGGGGCCTCCTGCTGGTCCTGCTGAGAGGTCCTGAAACTCTCAATCCCCAGACCCTTGGCTTGGGGCCGCCCCTGGAAGCAGCACAGGAAAACGTCCACGAACCTCGCTCAGACAGAAGCTCGCAGATCCATCCCATGGTCCACAGTGAGGCCACTGGTTGGGCTAAGAGCGAGTCGCGCAGCAACTCATAAGTTTTATTCTAATACTTTCCAAATACTCTACCTACTTACCCCCTGACCTCTCTCATTCTATTTTTCTATCTCTGGACCTCTGCTCCTCTTTCAACCCTTATACTGCATGGATCTACACTTGATGGCTGTTGAGCAACATTGTATATCTAGGTGTTTAATTATCCTCTAGGCTCAGAGGGACTTAAAGACAATAGAGATTGGATTGAGAGGTTTATTGTATTGAATATAAATTGCTTATCAGTGAAAAATTAGACTAGTCGGTAACTGCACGAAAAAAAAGAGTGATAACACCAATCAAAACTCGTGAACATCTAGAGTCTGCCAGCTACAGAGGTCTAGGTTGGTTATATCTGAAAAACCATAATCGTGTTTAGTATTAATCTTGCTCCCATTTTCAAATGGGCAGAACAAGAAACTCAAGAAAAATGTCAAATCAAGAAACAACACCTCCCACCTCCCCCACCCAATGTAAACAGCCAATGGAACAGTCACTGGCAAGCCTAGAGGAGAGTCTTCCAAGTGCTGTACAAACGCAATTGATAAACATCATTAATGAAAAATGTGAAAATATAAAGAAAGAGATAAGGGAGGAAGCCATAGCTGAACAAGAGGAAACCATAAACAAGGCGATAAGTGAAAAAGAAGGAGCCATAAAGGAAGCCATAATAAAGGCTGTTCAGAGAAAGATGGATGAATTCATAGAATCCACAAATAAAAAGGCGACCGAACTCCAGCAAATGTTCAAAGAAAATAAAGCTACTGAGCTAACCACTCAAATGGAAATCAAGGAGCTAAAGAAATCCATACATGATCTAAAAGAAGAGATGCAAGGCATCAAAAATGAGCAATTAGTAGCAAGGGAGATGAAAAATAAAGTAGATAGCTTTGATAGCAGGTTAGACAATGCAGAGGAGAGAATTTCCGGGGCTGAAGATAATTTAGTTATTATAGAGAAAGAACAGAAAATGAGTCAATCCAAATCTAGGAAAAATGAGAGAGCGCTTCAGGAGGTCCAAGATACAATTAGGAAGCCTAATTTAAGGCTAATTGGTATTGAGGAGGGTCTGGAGAAAGAGGTCAATGGTATTGGAAATATACTTCAAGGAATCATCTCAGAGAATTTCCCAAATATCCAGAAGGGCAGACCCATCCAGATACAAGAAGCTTTTAGAACCCCTAACAGACCTGACCAGAAAAGAACATCTCACCGCCACATCGTAATCCGAACTGGATCAGTAGAAACCAAAAAAAGGATCGTAAAGGCAGCCAGGGAAAAGGGTTCAGTAACCTATAAAGGAAAACCAATCAGAATCACCCCAGATTACTCAGCAGAGACCATGCAAGCAAGAAGTGACTGGAAGCATATATGTCATGCCCTTAAGTCAAACAACTACCAACCAAGAATACTGTACCCAGCTAAGCTCTCATTCATAACTGAGGGAACAATAAAAACATTCCATTCCAGGGAAAAGCTGCAACAATATGTCGCAACAAAACCAACACTACAGAGAATTCTGCAAGATGTTCTATACATAGAAAACCAAAATAAAGGCAATATAGGGAAAGAAATGGCACCTAAACAGCATACCACCTAAGGACCACAAGAACTGTCAAGACACAGGCCCAAATAAAACCCTTTAAAAATGGTAGGACCTAATAAATATCTCTCAATCCTAACTCTCAATATCAATGGACTTAACTCTCCAATTACACGGCATAGGCTGTCTAGTTGGATCAAAAAGCAAGAGCCATCGTTCTGCTGTCTTCAAGAGACACATATTACCCAAAAAGACAAGCATCTTTTGAAAGTGAAAGGTTGCAATAAACTCTATCAAGCTAACGGCCCCCAGAAACAGGCTGGAGTTGCCATCCTCATATCAGATAAAATAGACTTCAAACCAAAATTAGTAAGAAAAGACAAAGAAGGTTACTACATACTAATAAAGGGATCTTTCCTCCAGGAAGACATAACGATCCTAAATATTTACACACCCAATCCCGGAGCTCCAAACTTCATCAAGCAAACTTTACTTACACTGAAACCATACATAGATCGAAATACAGTGATTGTCGGTGACTTTAACACACCACTCTCACCTATGGACAGATCAACAAGGCAAAAACTCAACAGAGAAACCTTAGAACTGAACAGCTATATAGACCAACTAGATCTAACAGACATCTGCAGAATATTCCACCCAGCAACAACACAATATACATTTTTCTCAGCAGCACATGGAACATTTTCCAAAATAGATCACATCTTAGGCCATAAAACAAACCTGGACAGATTCAGAAACACAGAAATTATACCATGCACACTCTCAGACCACAAAGGCATCAAACTTGAACTGAACACACACCTCCACCAACGAAAACCCTGTAACTCATGGAGACTGAACAACACATTGCTGAATCACCAATGGGTCATCGAAGAGATCAGAACAGAAATCCAACAGTTTATGAAATTTAACAGTAAGGAGCACACAAAATACCAACTCCTTTGGGACACAGCAAAGGCAATCCTCAGAGGAAAATTTATAGCGCTGAGTGCCTACAACAACAAGTTGGAAAAATTGCAAACCAACAAGTTAATGTCCCACCTTAAGCTCCTGGAAAAAGAGCAACAAACCAACCCTAATCCCAGTAGAAGAAAGCAAATAATTAAAATCAAAGCAGAATTAAATGATTTGGAATCCAAAAAAACTATAGAAAGAATCAACAAAACAAGGAGTTGGTTCTTTGAAAGAATTAACAAAATTGACAAGCCCTTAGCAAATCTTACCAAAAAAAGAAGAGAGCATATCGAAATAAACAAAATCGCAGATGAAAATGGTAATATCACGACAGAAATTACCAAGATCCAGAATATCATGAGGGAATACTTCTCAAACCTTTATGCCAACAAATTTGAGAACCTAGATGAAATGGATGAATTCCTAGCCAATATTAACATACCCACACTGAGCCAAGAAGAACTAAGCCAACTCAACAGGCCTATTTCAAGCTCTGAAATAGAAATGGCAATTAGAGAACTTCCACCTAACAAAAGCCCAGGGCCAGATGGATTCACAGCTGAATTCTATAAGGTCTTCAAAGCAGAGCTCACACCAATACTCCTCAAGCTCTTCAACGAAATTGAAAATGAAGGTTCCTTACCAAACTCATTCTATGAAGCCAGTATAACCCTCATCCCCAAACCAGACAGAGATTCATCAAAGAAAGAGAACTATAGACCTATATCTTTGATGAACATCGATGCAAAACTTCTCAACAAAATACTGGCCAACCGTCTACAACAACTCATCAAAAAAATTATACACCATGATCAAACTGGATTCATCACAGGGAGGCAAAGCTGGTTCAACATACGCAAATCAATTAATATAATTCAACACATCAACAGGAGCAAAGACAAAAAATCACATGATTGTCTCAATAGACGCGGAAAAGGCATTTGACAAGATCCAACACCCCTTCATGTTAAAAGCTCTGGAGAAACTAGGAATCCATGGAACACTCCTTAAGGTAATAAAGGCTGTGTATGAGAAACCTACTGCTAGGATTACACTTAATGGTGAAAATCTAAAGCCATTCCCTCTAAAATCAGGAACGAGACAAGGATGCCCACTCTCTCCACTACTCTTTAACATAGTACTAGAATTCCTAGCCAGTAAAATAAGGCAAGAAGCAAGCATAAAGGGGATCCAAGTAGGGAAAGAGGAAATAAAACTGTCCCTCTTTGCAGATGACATGATTCTGTATTTAAAGAATCCTATAGACTCTACTCCCAAGCTCCTTGAGCTGATTCAAAGCTTTGGAAGAGTAGCAGGCTATAAAATCAACCCTCAAAAATCAACTGCCTTCCTTTACGCCAACAGTGAGAGGAACGAGGCAATAATCAGGAAAGAAACTCCTTTCACAATAGCCTCAAAGAAAATAAAGTACCTAGGAATTAGCTTAACTAAGAATGTAAAGGACCTTTTTGACGAAAACTTCAAAACCCTAAAAAAGGAAATTAAAGCAGAACTAAGGAAATGGAAAAACCTCCCATGTTCCTGGATTGGAAGAAACAACATTGTGAAAATGACAATCTTGCCAAGAGCTATCTACAAATTCAATGCAATACCCATCAACATACCAATGTCATTCTTTAAAGAAATAGAAGAGGCAATCCAAAATTTCATATGGAATAATAAAAGACCCCGTATAGCAAAAACACTTCTTAGCAGAAAGAACAGCGCTGGAAGAATTTCAATTCCAAACTTTAGACTCTATTACAGAGCTATAATTCTCAAAACAGCTTGGTACTGGCACAGGAACAGGCCTGAAGACCAATGGAATAGAACTGAGGACCCAGATATTAAACCACAGACCTATGGCCACCTAATCTTTGACAAGGGAGCCAAAAAAATAGAATGGAAGAAAGACAGCCTCTTCAACAAGTTGTGCTGGCAGAACTGGTTAAGAACCTGCAGAAAACTAAAGCTGGATCCTTCTTTGTCACCTTGCACTAGAATTAACTCCAAATGGATCAAAGACCTGGAGGTAAAAGCTGACACACTGAAAACTCTACAGGAAGGAATAGGAGATACACTAGGCCTCCTTCGTACAGGTCGAAACTTTCCTAACTGCATTAAAGTGCAGAGCTTTTGTAGGGCAAAGGACATAGCTAGTAAACTAATCAGGAAGCCTACAGAGTGGGAGAAGATCTTCACCAACCAAACAACGGACAAAGGCCTCATATCTAAAATATATCAACAACTCAAAAAATTGAATCACTCCTAAACCAACCTCCAAAGTAACAACCATCCCATTAAAAAATGGGCCAAAGACTTAAAGAGAGTCTTCTCTGAAGAAGAAACAAAAATGGCCTATAGACACATGAAGAAATGCTCAACATCTCTGGTCATAAAAGAAATGCAAATCAAAACAACTCTAAGATTCCACCTCACTCCAGCTAGAATGGCCAGGATCAGGAAAACGAATGACAACAGATGCTGGAGGGGATGTGGCCAGGAGGGATCACTACTACACTGTTGGTGGGAGTGCAAACTCGTCCAACCACTATGGAAAGCAGTGTGGCAGTGCCTCAAAAGGCTAAACATAGAACTCCCCTATGACCCAGCAATTCCACTACTTGGCATTTACCCAATCATCCAGAAACAAGGACATACTAATCCCACTAGCACAACAATGTTCATTGCAGCACTATTCACCATAGCAAAGATATGGAACCAACCTAGATGTCCCTCAGTTGATGAGTGGATCAACAAGTTGTGGTATTTGTACACAATGGAATTCTATGCTGCTGTCAGAAAGAATGACATCGCCCCATTTGTTAGGAAATGGAAAGACTTAGAAAAAATCATATTAAGTGAAGTAAGCCAGACTCAAAGGAACTTAGGCTCAATGGTTTCCCTCATTCGTCATAATCAGTAGAAACCTTGGGCTCTACTAGCAGAGATTTGCAATAGAGCAAAATCTTGATACATAAGGACATATAATGTGAAGCTAATTAAAAGGACCTCCAGGATAGTGAAACAAAAGCCATATAATGAATGATTGTTGTCCTTAATGTACTATGTTGTCTCTCATCTCCTTTGCTGTCCCTTGTTATCTCATATTGGTATAGTATCTCACTTTGTTATCTAATATATTGAATTTATTTGTATTAGGATATTTGAAATTTGATAGGGAATGGGGGAAAACCGAGGCGGGTGGGGGGTGTGGGGGGGGAGGGAAATAGGTACCAAGACATGTGAAAGGGTATCAATGTATGTGAATTAACGCACCTTCTATCTGGCAAAAATCATGTAACCCTTTTACTAATTACAATAAAAAAAAAGACTAAACACAGACCTCCCCTATGACCCAGCACTTCCACTAGTCGGAATTCAGCTGTGAATCCATCTAGCCCTGGGCTTTTCTTAGGTGGAAGTTCTCTAATTTCCATTTCTCTTTCAGAGCTTGAAATAGGCCTGTTGAGTTGGGTTAGTTCTTCTTGGTTCAGTGTGGGTATGTTAATATTGGCTAGGAATTCATCCATTTCTTCTAGATTCTCAAATATGTTGGCATAAAAGTTTGAGAATTATTCCCTCATGATATTCTGGATATGTCTGTCGTGATATTACCATTTTCCTCTGCGATTTTGTTTATTTCAGTATGATCTGTTCTTTTTTTGGTCTATATAGTTGTTCGGTTCTAAGGATTCTCTGTTGAGTTTTTGCCCTGTTGATCTGTCCATAGTAGTATGTAGTAACCTTCTTTGTCTTTTCTTACTAATTTTAGTGTGAAGTCTATTTTATCTGATATGAGGATGGCAACTCCCGCCTGTTTATGGGGGCCGTTAGCTTGATAGAGTTTATTCAAACCTCTCACTTTCAAAAGATGGTTGTTTTCTTGTGTGTAAGATGAGTCTCTTGAAGACAGCAGAACGATGGCTCTTGCATTTTGATCCAACTAGACCATCTATGCCGTTTAACTGGAGAGTTAAGACCATTGATATTGAGATTTAGGATTGAGAGTTATTTATTAGTTCCTGCCATTTTTTTATGTTTTTTTAATTGTAATTAGTAAAAGGGTTACATGATATTTGCCAACTAGAAGGTGCATTAATTCACGTACATTGATACCCTTTCACATGTTCCTGCCATTTTTAAAAGCTTTTATTATGGGCTGTGTCTTGACAGTTCTTGTGGTCCTTACATGGTACACTGTTTAGGTGCCATTTCTTTCCCTAAATTGCATTTATTTTGGTTTTCTATGTATAGAACATCTTTGGGAATTCTCTGCAGTTTTCGTTTTGTTGCTACATATTGTTGCAGCTTTTCCCTGGAATGGAATGTTTTTATTGTTCCCTCAGTTATGAATGAGAGCTTAGCTGGGTTCAGTATTCTTGGTTGGTAGTTATTTGACTTAAGGGCATGACATATATGCTTCCAGTCACTTCTTGCTTGCATGGTCTCTGCTGAGAAATCTGGGGTTATTCTGATTGGTTTTCCTTTACAGGTTACTGATCCCTTTTCCCTGGCTGCCTTTAGGATCCTATCTTTGGTTTCTATTGATCCAGTTCTGATTACCATGTGGCAGTGGGATGGTCTTTTCTGGTCAGATCTGTTTGGGGTTCTAAAAGCTTCTTGTATCTGGATGGGCCTGCTCTTCTGGATATTTGGGAAATTCTCTGAGATGATTCCCTGTAGTATATTTCCAATACCATTGACCTCTTTCTCCAGACCCTCCTCAATAGCAATTTGCCTTAAATTAGGCTTCCTAATTGTATCTTGGACCTCCTGAAGCTCTCTCTCATATTTCCTAGATTTGGATTGACTCATTTTCTGTTCTTTCTCTATAATAACTAAATTATCTTCAGCCCCAGAAATTTTCTCCTCTGCATTGTCTAACCTGCTATCAAAGCTATCTACTTTACTTTTCATCTCCCTTGCTTCTAATTGCTCATTTTTGATGCCTTGCCTCTCTTCTTTTAGATCATGTATGGATTTCTTTAGCTCCTTGATTTCCATTTGAGTGGTTAGCTCAGTAGCTTTACTTTCTTTGAACATTTGCTGGAGTTTGGTCACCTTTTTATTTGTGGATTCTATGAATTCATCCATCTTTTTTGAAAAGCCTTTGTTATGGCCTCCTTTATGGCTTCTTCTTTTTCACTTATCACCTTTTTTAGCTATGGCTTCCTTCCTTATCTCTTTCTTTATATTTTCACATTTTTCATTAATGATGTTTATCAATTGCATTTGTATAGCACTTGGAAGACTCTCCTCTAGGTTTGCCAGTGACTGTTCCATTGTCTGTTTAGATTAGGTTGAGGATGTTGTTTCCTGATTTGACATTTTTCTTGAGTTTCTTGTTCTGCCCATTTGAAAATGGGAGCAAGATTAATACTAAACACTATTATAGTTTTTCAGATATAACCAACCTAGATCTCTGTAGCTGGCAGACATTAGATGTTCACAATTTTTGATTGGTGTTATCACCCTTTCTTTTTGTGCACTTACAGACCAGTCTAATACAATCACTGATAAGCGACTTATACCCAAAACAATAAGCCTATCAATCCAATTTTTATTGTCTTTAAGTCCCTCAGAGCCTAGAGAGTAATTAAACACCTAGATATGCAGTATTACACAACAGCCATCAAGTGTAGATCCATGCATTATAAGGTTGAAAGATGAACAGAGGACCAGAGATAGAAAAATAGATTGAGAGAGGTCAGGGAAAATACAAGAAGATTAACATAGGAGTTTAAGAATATTATAGTAATGTAGGAAAGTTATAGCGTAAGGATAACTGACCAAAGTTGGTAAGTAGGTAGCATATTTGAGTACAAAGTTTGGAAAGTATTAGAATAAAACTTATGTGTTCCTGCATGAATAAATCTTAGCCCAATTAGTGGCCTCACAGTGGACCATGGGATGGATCTGCGAGCTTCATTCTGAGTGAGCTGGGCAGACGTTTTCCTGTGCTGCTTCCAGGGGCGGCTCCCAGCCAAGGGTCTAGGGTTGGAGAGTTTCCAGGGGCTCTCAGCAGGACCAGCAGGAGACCACTCTGTTCCCAGGGGCGTGGCCCAGCATAGGACATGGTCTCCAAGGGCAGAGCCTCACCTTAGTGATTCTCAAAAGGTGAGCTTGGCTGCTGGTTGGCCCTTCAGATCCCTGCTATGTTTCCACTGCTTTGTCAGATAGTCTGTGACTGTGGGGGGCCCCTGTTTGTCTATTGACACAGAATATCAAATTTTGGAAAGTGGGATTTGTTAAAGACTTTGATAGGCACACAATGGAAACCAGAGCATCTGTCTCACTTCTCTGTGACATCCAAGAAGAGGATGCTGATTCCTTCCTTGGGAGATTCCTAATTGCTCACAAAACAGAAAATCAGGAGTCATGGCTTGAAATCAGTACAGGAAGTGCAAGGTTCGATCGATGGCAGAACAGGAAGGACTAAACGTCAACCACCATTGCTCATATCGACATACTCCTAAATTCCTGAAATTGATTCAGGGAAAAGTAGAATTAACATCAGGTATTGATTTAGTCATGTTCAGAAAAATGCAACGAGTTAAAAATGTATACTTTATTCCCAGTGCTGGTGGCTTACCCCTGCAATCCTAGCTAGTGAAGAGGTTGAGAGAGGTTCTGAGGATTCAAGTTCAAAGCCAGCCCAGGTGGCAGAACCCCAGAGGCTCTTATCTCCATTTAGTCACTTGAAAGTCAAAAGTGGAGCTCTGAATCAGATTGGCTCTGTTTAGTGCCAATCTAAAGCAATGTCGATTATATCTGTCTACAAAGAAATGAAGACCTGGATGTTTATGGAAAAACATTGTTTTCATTTCTCATTTTGTGGCCATCTGTCACCCCCTGAATTACCTACTCATCATGAACCCTCGTCTCCGTGTCTCCTTGGTTCTGATATCATTTGTAGCCAGCATCTTGGAATCTCAAATTCATGTGTTGATGGCATTACAGATCACCATTTTCAGAGTGGTGGAAATCCCGAATTTCTTCTGTGACCCTTCTCAAGTCCTGGATCTTGCCTGTGTGCACAGCTTCACAGATAACATCATTAAATATTTTATAGGTACATTATTTGGTTTCTTTCCCAACTTAGGGACTCTTTTCTCTTATTATAAAATTACTACCTCGGGCCGGGAGTTTGGCCTACTGGTAGAGTGCTTGCCTAGCATGCATGAAGACCCAGGTTGGATTCGTCGGTACCAAATACATAGAAAAAAGCTGGAAGTGATGCTGAGGCTCAAGTGGTAGAGCTCTAGCCTTGACAAAGTCCAAGGACAGTGCTCAGGCTCTGAGCTCAAACCCAAGGGTGGAAAAAAGTTTACTACCTCACTACTGAGAATTCCAACATCAGGAGCTAAGTACAAAGCCTTCTCCACCTGTGGCTCTCACCTGTCTGTGGTCTGCTTATTCTTTGGGACAGGAATTGGAGTCTACATTGGATCCACTGTGTCACATTCTCCCAGGAATATTGCAGTGCCCTCAGCAATGTACAAAGTGGTCACTCTTCTTCTGCTCCCCTTCATCTACAGCTTGAGGAACAGGGACATTAAAAGATCTCTGAGGAGACTCTATAAGGCAGCAAGCTGGTGACAAGATAAGTCAGATTTGGTTATGTTGTTGGTTTTCTTGCTGTTCATTTGTGTGTGTGTGTGTGTGTGTGTGTGTGTGTGCGTGTGTGTTCTTCTTCTTCTTGTTGTTGTTGTTCCTGTGACTTGTTCTCAGCACCTAAGCACTGTTCCTGAGCTTTTATGCTCGTGGTTGTCCCTCTACCACTTGAACCGTTCCTCCAGTTTCTAAACTTTGGTCATTAATTGGTGATAAGTATCTCACAGATTTTCCTATTGATGCTGGATTTCAGCTGGGATCCTCAGATCTCAGCCTCTTGAGTGAGAAAGAATACTGGCATAAAGCATCACCTGCAGTGTCTTTTTTGAAAAGCGAATCTATCTGTGCATGCAGACCTCTAAATTCAGCCAGACAGTAAAAATCATATTTTGGTTATAATTGCTGATCATGTTCATTCCTTAAGGACATCGTTCAATAATGCATTTATTTGATAGGTATAAATGTTCTATTTTCATGTACATTCCTTTATACACATTATGAAAGGTGTAGAAATTTCAGATAGAAAATTTCCTGAGATGAAGGGTAATAAACATACCATGTTTTAATAGTATACCATACCATATTATAATAGTAACTAATATCTAATAAAAATTTAAATGGGTCAAAATGTTAGTTATTTTTCTCTGTGTACTTTACCAGAATAAAAATGGTTCATGGAAAGAGATGGGTGCTTTTTTCTTTATTGTGATTAATTATACACACAATCATTTCTACACGTATAAGGATCATCATTTTGATTTCCAAAGCTTGTGTTAACAAAAAGATACAAAGAGATCAAGCTCTACATAGGAAAAAAGTTTAACTCTTGAACATTAATGACAAAATTGTATCTTCTTGATTGGGTGATAGCAAGATAACTAGAAAGCCAAGAGAATGGGAAAAGATTTTACTAGCTATTCATTAGACAAGAATCTCATATCTAAAATATACTTAGAGCTAAAAATTAATCCACCCCCAAAGAAAATCTTGAAAGGGCCAGGAGTTTGGCCTAGTGATAGAGTGCTTGCCTAGCATGCACCAAGCTTGGGTTCAATTCCTTAGTACCACATACACAGAAAAAGCCAAAAAGTGGTGCTGTGGTTCAAGTGGTGGAATGCCAGCCTTGAGCAAAAGAAGCTCAGGGACAGTGGCCAGGTCCTGAGTTCTAGTCCCAGGACTGGCAACAAAATGAAAAGAAATCCTTAAAAGAACAACAACAAGCACCTGGTTAATAAGTGGGCTAAACATTTAAAGAGAGACTTCTCTGATGAACAAATAAGAAGAGGAAATAGATACACAAATAAATGTTCTCCATCTTCGGCCATAAAACATTTGTCAATACAAAGCACATTGAGATTTATCTCACTCCAGTTAGAATGGCCATTATCAAGAAAACAAATTATAACAGATATTGATGGGGATGTGGCCAAAAGGGAAACATTACTACACTGTGGGAATGTAAACTGGTTCAGCCACTTTAGAAAGCAATATGGAGATTCCGCAAAAGACTAAACATAGAACTTCCTTATGAAGTTCCTTATTCAGGAACTTCTCATTCCTGAATATTTTACCCAAATGACTATAACCATGCTGTACTAAAGCCACCAGCACAACCATGTTAAGGTTTACTATAGCCAAGATATAGAATCAATCTAGATGCCCCTCAGTGGATAAATGGATCAAGAAAATATGGTATATGTGTATATACACAATGGAATTTTATGCTTCAGTTAGAAAGGATGACATTGGCCCATTTGTAAGGAAATGGAAAGATAGGGAAAATTATATTAAACTAAGTAAGCCAGACCCAAAGAAGCATAGGCTTCATGGTTTCCTTTTCTGGGGCTTGAACTCAGCCTAGGTGCTGTCCCTGACCTCTTCAACTCAAGGCCATCACTCTATCCCTAAGCCTGGGCGTTTTCACTGAGCTCTTCAGCTCAAGGCTACCACCCTACACTTGAGCCAAGCCCCACTTCCCCTTTACTAGCGGTTAATTGGAGATAACAGTCTCTTTTCCTTTTGTGCTCAGGCTGGCTTTGAACCTTGATCTTCAGATCTCAGTCTCCTGAATAGCTAGGATTACAGGCACGAGCCACCATGCCTGGTGTTTTCCCTCATTTGTGATATCAGAATATGCCTGTAAATTTAGAAGTAAACCCAATGGATAGGAAAAAACAAAAAAATTATACATGCACATGATTAATTAAATAGGACTCTAAACATCCACACAGTGGGAAGAAATGAGGATATTCTTAGGAGAGAATCACAAGGGCTCAATATTTAGGCGCATGTAATCATATCATTTCATGTTTATCAAAATGAACTCCAAGAAACAGAACGAACTTTTTTTGCCAGTCCTGGGTCTCAGACTCAGAACCTGAGCACAGTCCTTGTGCTTTCTCAAGGCTAGCACTCTGACACTTGACCCTTGGCACCATTTTGGGTTTTTTTCTGTGTATCTGGTACTGAAGAATTGAACCTGGTTCTTTGTTCATGTTAGGCAAGCATTCTACCACTAGGCCAAACTCCTAGTCAAAATGAAGTTTTTTTAATTTTTTACTTTTTGTGGGCTTTTTCCCCCCTCCTGTTTTTCCTCTTTTCTCACTGTTTTTGATTTCTATACTTTTATCTTGATTATAAGTTTATCTCATTTGGGGAGGGAAAGAGGAAGCACAGAGATGATGGGACAAAGAGTGAACTAATTCAGTAGTGATACTTGCTAGACACAATGTTGGAAATGAACTATAAAACTTGTGGTCAGAAGGGACAAAAACAGGAGAAAATGAGGGAAGAGATGACACTGTTCAAAAAGAAATGTACTCAATGCATAACTTATATAACTCCCATGTACATTACCTCTACAGTAAAGGCAAAGTAAACCAGACCCAGAGGGAAAAATGCATACCCCAGCAAAAACATGAGACCCTACCTGCTAAAAGCCACAGGACAGAGACATGGCTTTTCATGGCAAATCACTTGCTAAATAAGTACCAGGCTCAGAGTCCAATCTCTAGTACTGCAAGAAAAGCAAACACAAACCTCAGATCACAATCTTATTTACCACTCCTGAGAATACATGCAAAGGAATGTAACTTGGCATATATATGCAGGCACACCCAAGTTTATCAGGGCCCTGTTCGCAATAGTTAAGCTGTGAATCTGTGCAGGTGCCTATCAATGGATATAAAAATTGTGGTACATATACACAATGCAGAACTACTGAGCTATAAGAAGGATACCATTATTTTGTGAATAGAACTAAAGACTATCTTGTTCAGTCAAACAAGAACAGACATCAAGATGCATTGTGTTCACCAATAAGTGTGTAAAAATGAAACAGCCTTGTATATACATGACTCGCTGATGCTAATAAGAAAGTTAACAAAGTCTGGTAGAAAGACACAGATAAAAAGAAGAAAAAAAGTATGAAGATTTGTCTACTATGGCACATGCAGATGCTATATACATGCACATCTGAATAGCATTGAAAAAAATGTAGCTATGAAAATAACACAATTGAAACCATGAATATTCTAGAAGGAAGGATAAGGGAGGAGGGAAAGAAAGAGTAATGCTGGGTGTGAATTTTATTTAAATTGGTTATATAACTGTATGGAAATATAAAACCTGTGTGTAAATACTTAGATAGGATAAAATAAAAATTTAAGAATGATACTGTGATTCATATTTAAAAAAATTGTTATTGTAAAGGTCATGTATGGAGAGGCTACAGTTAGGTAAGTCAGGTAATGAGCACCTTCCTTTTTGGACAACGTAACCCCTTCCCTTGATTTCTACCAGCCTTTTCCTTCCCACCCTCCACAAGTTGTAGAGTTCATTTTCAGCATAGTGTGTAGTGAGTATCACTGCTGAATTAGTTCATCTTTTGTCCTACTATTTTTGTGCTTCCCGCTTACCCTTTGTAAACAGGTAAACTTATAAGCAAGACAAAAGGCACAGAAAACAAAAATAGCAACAGATAGAAAACAAAGACAAAAAAAACCCTTTCGTCTCCATTTCTTGGAGTTCATGTCTATAAATATCATTTTATATGACCGTGTGCACAGAGCTATTGAGCCTTTGAGATTCTCTCCTAAGAATATCCTTCTTTGGTCTCACTGTGTGAATGTCTATAGTCCTGCAAATTTATCATGTTCAAATGTGTCTTTGTCTTTTATCATCCAGTGTTTTTACTTGTAGACTTATAGGCACATTCTAATGATTAAAATGGTGGAAACCATGCAACCCATGTTTCATTGGATCTGGCTTACTTCACTTAATATAATTTGTTACAAGCCTTTCCATTTTATTATGAATGGCACGAAGTCATTCTTTCTGACGGAAGCATAGAATGCCACTGCGTATATATAAACACCATATTTTCTTGATCCATTTCTCCATTGAAGGGCATCTGGGTTGATTGCAAATCTTGGCTATGGCAAACAATGTTGGAACCAATATGGTTGCCCTGGTATCCTTAGGGTGGATTTGTATGTGGTCAGTTAGATAGATGACCAGTAGTAGGACTGGTGGGTCATATTATTTTGAGGAACCTCCATACTGTTGTCTAGAGTGGTTTACATTCCCACCAACTGTGTATCAGAGTTTCCTTTTGGCTACATTCCCACCAGAATCTGTTATTGTTATTTCTTGATAATAACCATCTAACTAGGGTGAGGTAGAATCCCAATGTTGTCTTTATTTGCATTTCTTTTATGGCAAGAGATGTTGAACATTTCTTCATGTGTCTATTGGCCATTCTTACTTCTTCTGAGAAGTCTCTCTTTAATCCTTTATTTTTTGCCAGTCCTGGCCTTTGCCCTCAGGGCCTGAGCACTGTCTTTGGGCTTTCTCAAAGCTAGAGCTCTACCACTTGAGCCACAGCACCACTTCTGGCTTTTTTCCATGTATGTGGCACTGAGGAATCAAATCTGTGTCTTTGCGCATATTAGGCAAGCACTTTACCATTAGGTCAAACTCCTGGCCTCTTTTTAGTTCTTTACCTCCTTATTAAATGGGTACTTGTTTATTTGAACATTTTTTTGAGGGTTTAATTTTTTGAGCAGTAGGTAAATGTTAGCTATGAGACCTTTCTTGTCTGAAGCATAGCTGGTTAAAATCTCCTATTCTGTGGGCTTTCTATATATCCTGTTAGCCATGTTAGCCATGCAGAAACTCTTCAGTCTGATGCAATCTTTGGTTTCTTGTCATACTGGATCTTTTCTTAAGAAGTTTTGACCTGTGCCTAGGAACCCTAGTGCTTTCCCTACCTCTTCCTGTAATATTTTCATGGTATCTTGATTTACACTGAGAGATGCCTAGGCTGGATTCAGATAATGATCTTGAGATCTCAGCCTCCCAAGTAGCTAGAATTACAGGTGTGAGGCACAGGCGCCTAACTGAATTTTAACTCTTAGTTTTTTTTAAGCATCATTTTCTTAATGTTTGTGTGTACCTGTATTCAGCCCCTTGGCAATCTTTTTTTCCAGTCGTGGGGATTGAACTCAGGGCCTAAGCACTGTCCTTGGGCCTCTTCCTCAAGGCTAGAGCTCTACCACGTGAGCCTCAGCACCATTTCTGGCATTTTTCTATGTATGTGGTACCGAGGAATCAAACCAGAGTCTTTGTGCATGGTAGACAAGCATGCTACCACTGGGCAAAATTCCTGATCTCACCTTGGAAGTCTTTCAGATGGTTATTTTGAACTTGCTGTCAGATAAATTAGAGATCTCTATTTCTTTAAGGAAGACTTGATACTTTTTTATGTACATGTGTGAAAACGGGACAATGAAGCTTGTTGAGATTGATTTCAGAAGAGGAACAGATGAGAGAGTTCTTGTGGGGCTTATTTTGATCATGCTACATCATCTTCACATGTGGACATGTTAAATGTAACCTTCTTGTATAACTCATGGATGCTTTTTATTAAAATACGTGGGAGGAACATAAATATTTTCTCAACAATTTAATGTATTTCTTGGCTTGGTTCACATTTGCCCCCACCCTTTCATTTTGCAAGATTGTTCTTTTTTTGGTGGGTAATGTGGCTTGAACTCATCCTGGGCATTGTAACCATGAGCTCTTCAGCTCAAGGCTACCTCTCTACCCTTGAGCCAAGCCCCACTTTCCCTTTTCTAGAGGTTAATTGGAGATAAGAGTCTCTGGTTCTTTTGTGCATGGGCTGGCTTTGAACCATGATCCTCGGATTTCAGCCTCCTGAGTAGCTAGGATTACACGTGTGAGCCACCACACCTAGCTTATTTGGGTAATAATTTGTCCTAGGACTTGAACTCATGGTCTGAATGCTATCCCTGAGTTTCTTTTGTTCAAGATTAGCACTCTACCACTATACTTCCAGCCTTTTGGTGGTTAATTGTTGATCTGAGTCTCTCAGACTTTCCTGCCCAGGCTGGCTTCAAACTATGTTTTTTTTGTTGTTTTTTTCCAGATCTCAGCCTACTGAGAAGCTAGGATTAGAGGCCTGAGTTACTGGCATCCATGTTTATATCTTTTTTTAAATTGTATTTTATCGTTAGGGTGATGTATAGAGGAGTTACAGTTAGCAGGTATATTACTTCTTGAACACTGATACCCCTTTCCATTTTTTCCCAGATTCCCCCCTCCACCCCCTCCCAGTTTTCTTGATTTTCCCCCTTTCCCTTCCTATTTCAAATAAACAAATAAACATATATACAATATACCAGGTACCGAAGTCAGATACAGTAACAACATGAGATAAACCATAAAGATGGAGGGAGGGAGGGAGAGAGAAGGAGAAGAGAAATACATTCACGAGTAGGTTAAGAACAACAAACACAAAGATAAACCACTTGTTTCCATATCCTGGAATTCATTTTGCGTATCCTCATCCTGTATGGCCATATGCACATAGCTTTTGAGCTATTTTGATCCTCTGCTAGGAGAATCCTGGATGTGTACTAGTTCTTGCAAATGAGGGAAACCAGGGAGCTATGATCCTTTAGGGCTAGCTTACTTTATTTAATATTTTTTCCAAGTTTTTCCATTTCCTTATAATTGGGTTGATGCCATTCTTTCTGAGGGCAGCATAGAATTCCATTGTGTATGAATACCACATCTTCTTGATCCAATCATGTAGTAAGGGGCACCTATCTTTGCTATGGTAAATGATGGCATCTGTGTTTCTTATTCTTTTGCATGATTGTGTTCTTTGTTTATATTGGGGTATTTAGTAAAGTCAGACATATATACTTGTTTCTTTGCTTTTGTTTGTTAAGTGTTAGTTCTGTGGCTTAAACTCAGATCCTAGGGCTGAGTTTCTTTTGCTTAAGTCTAGTAATCTACTACTTGAGCTGCAGCTGGACTTCTGGACTTTTTTTTTAATTGGAGATAAAGAGCCGCATGCATTTTTCTACCTGGGCTGACTTTGAATGATGTTCTTTAGACTTCAGGCTCTTGAATCCCTAGGTTACAGTTATAAGCTATCAGTGTCCAGTGAGTAGTTGAAAATTTAGACAAGTGAATATATGCATACATGAGATTTAGAACCACTAGTTAAGCTATTTAAGAACTTTAAAAATCCTTACTACAATGCTCCTGTGGTAGATAATGTTTACCCTCATTTTCCCAATAAGAAGTTGCCCATATGTGCTTTCAAGTAATCATGCATTTTTTCTTTTACCTCTTCTGAGTTAAACCATAGTGAAAGGAAACCAAATAATGAATCTGAGTTACCTTTAAGTAGCAAAAGTAAAGCATTTTTGTATGTATGCATGTATATACCATATCTGGGGAGGATTGAATTCAGGGCCTGGGCACTGTCTCTTTTTGGGGACCTTCTCGATCAAGGCTGATGCTCTACCATTTGAGCCACAGCTCCACTTCTGTGAATCCTATTCTCAGTTGCTTCCATTCACAAATGGAGCAAGAAAGAGAATTTCTTACAAATAAACCCTTCGAGTGTAACCAAAAGCACTTATGTAAGCCCATAAGCGCTGTCCTGAAAGGTAGGAATTTTAATTAGCTTGCTGTATGTTTTTTTATCAGATAACAAGAAATTATCTGTCTTGCAGGGCCCTGGTGGTTCACACCTGTACTCCCAGCTTTTTACACAATATGCTTGTGATGCAATTTAAGAACTTCAAGCAGGTGGAAATTTCAAATTTTTCCTGTGACCCTTCTTGAATTCTTCATCTCAGCTGTGTTGACACTTTTCTTTAGTCACCTTGTCAAGGATTTTCTAGTTGTTCCCTGTGGTTTCTGCCCCATGTCAGGAATCTTCTCCTATTATAGAATTATTTCATCCATCATGACGCTTTTTCTCAGGTGGGAAATACCAAGCCTTGTCCACCTGTTGCTCTCATCTCTCTGTGGTGTGCTTATTTTATGGAAGCGCCATTGGTGTGGGTCAACAGTATCAAAGTCTCCTAATGACTTGGTGCTATATGCTGTGGTCACCCTATTTGAACCCCTTCATCTACAGCCTGAGGAACAGGGACATCAATTGTGCTTTATTTAAGCTGGGGGCAGACTAGTCCAATGACATTCACTACCTATTTTGCACTGTTCAAGGTATTTATTTTTGGCTTCTTATGCTTAGCATCCTATGCCAGACCTGTCCTTCTCCAGGCCTGGGTCCTCAAATCTCAGACTCCTGAGTAGCTAAGATTAGAGGTGTGAACCATCGTGCCTGGCGAGATAGGGGTTTGTTCACTCATCTGAGATTCAAAGCTCTCCTGAAATCACAAACCTCTTGTACCCAACACCACTTCTGGCTTTTGGCTGGCTAGTTGGAAATAAGAGTCTCTTCTTGCCCAGGCTAGCTTTGAAGCTTGATCTTCATATCTCAGCCTTCTGAGTAGCTGAGATTACAGGTGTTAAACACTGGTACTCATTTCTACTTAGTGTTAAATTTGACCTGACCATTGCTTCTTCATCAGAGCTATCTCTATCATCATTCTTCACATCTTAACTATTCCCCCCACAAAAAATTAATTTGAGGTTTCCCACTTCTGTTATCACAGACATACATTGTCTGTTGTTCTTTCTTTGCCAGCCTTGGGGCTTGAACTCAGGGTCTGAGCACTGTCCTTGGGCTTTTTCCTCAAGGGTAGAGCTTTACCACTTGAGCCACAGCACCATTTCTGGCTTTTCTATGTATGTGGTGTTGAGAAATCAAACCTGGGACTTCATGCATGCTAGCACTCTAGCACTAAAACAAACTCCCAGCCCCTTTGTTCTTCTTTGATTCATCAATGTGCCCTCACCCCAACTAGCAACCTTCCCATTAAACTTATTTTTGCTAAAACTGTTTTCCTACTTAGTGTTTAGCTCACCCTTCTTGATAAAGTTCATGGAACTTTATCAATTGTTTATTTGTTCCTTATCATCTATATTTGCCTATAATGTGGTCAAATGTAATTGAAGGATTTTGTATTTTGTGCAGGTCTTGGGGCTTGGACTTAGGGAATGGGCACTATTCCTGAGGGGTTTTTCTCTCAAGGCTAGCACTCTGTCACTTGAACCATAGCCCTACTTTCAGACTTATGGTAGTTAATTGGAGATAAGCATCTCACAGACTTTTCTTCCTGGGCTGACATTAAACCATGATCTTCAGATCTCAGCTTCCTGGATAGCTAGCATTACAGGTGTGAATACTGGTGTCTGACTAAGTCATTTTTGAAGCTATTAAATGCATTCCCACTTGGGTCTGAAGTGGGAAGACAAGCGATCTTGCCTACCCACTCTGTATGGATCTTCTGTCCAAGGCTCAGTGAACAGTTGTGCTTCCTGTTGGCAAGGGCCTCTGTAATAATTTTGAACCAGGTCAAGAAATGTTACTTTGCACCAGTGGCTCATGACTGCAATCTTAGCTACTCAGGAGGCTGAGATTTGAGGATAATGGTTCAAAGCCAGCCCAAGCAGGAAAGTCTGAGAGCCTCTTATGCCCAATTAACAACTAGAAAACTGGAAGTGGTACTGTGGCTCAAATGGAAGAGTGTTATCCTTGAGCAGAAAGAGCGCAGGGACAGAGCCTAGGCTCCCTGACCCACACAAAAACGAAAGAGAGAGAGAGAGAGAGAGAGCGAGAGAGAGAGAGAGAAAGAAAGAGAGAAACTTAAGAACTTGATCCTTACATTCATTATTCATCCATTCAAAAAGAAGCCAAGACTTTAGAGAATGTCTAGCCCTCAAGGATTGATCAATAGCCGAAATATAATAGCCTCAAATTGGAAATAATCCAAAATGTCCATTAACTGATGACTAGATAGGCAAAACAAGAAATATTTATACAGTAGGCTATTATTCAAAGGGTGAATTACTTGATAGATGAATCATACTTTGATAAATTATGTCCATAAACAATAAAAAAGGGGCCCGGAGTTTGGCCTAGTGGTAGAGTGCTTACCTAGCATGCACAAAGACCCAGGTTTGATTCTCTGTACCACATACATAGAAAAAGCCAGAAGTGGTGCTTTGGGTCAAGAGGTAGAGCTTTAACCTTGAGAAAGCTCAAGATAAGCTCTGAGTTCAAGTGCCAGGACTGGAAAAAAACAAAAAACAAAACAAATAAAAAGTATTCCTTTATCTAAGCACCAGTGGTGGTTTATGTCTGTAACTTGCTCCGCAGAAATGCGGAGATCTGAGCTTTACAGATGGAAGCCAGCCCAGGAGAGGAGAGTCCATGAGACTCTCATCTCCAGTTAGCCAGCAAAAGAAAGAGAGATATGTCTCAAGTTGTAGAGGACTAGCCTTGAGCAAAAATGTTCAAGGACAGAACACAGGTCCTGAGTTCAAGCCTCAGGATTGCAAAACACACACTCACACACACACACACACACGCACACAAACACATACACACTGCACCCCCATAATGTGTATAACATGAAACACATACATTGCTGTATGGTTTCTTTGGGGGTATTGCCTCATTTTCGGCGGGGGGGGGACTTGCTTTTACTTTATAATCTACTTTCTGCACGGATTCTTCTCTCCTCAAATTCATTCACATTTTGTCTTCCTACTTCCAGGATGCTAGCACCTGTGTGGGCTCCACTGTCAAAGACATTAAAGACATTTCTAGTCTTCAATATGCTTGATGGCTCAGTAGCAGAGCCACAGGTACTGTGGTTGCTCATTGTAAGATGGTGATGGTGGGTTATTTCTCATACAGTTCATTTTTGGTACAAACGGGATCCTGAAAGTCAAGGCTGTTGAGACTTCCTGTAACACTAATATGTAACTCAGGGAGAAGCTTCTATTTTGAAATTAAAATCTTTCTTTTTTGCCAGTACTGGGCTTGAGCTCAGGGCCTGAGCCTTGGACTGTCTCAAGGCTAGAGCTCTACCACTTGAGCCTCAGTACCACTTCCGGCTTTTTTCTATATGTTGTACTGAGGAATCGAACCTGGGTCTTCTTGCATGCTAGGCAAGCTATTTAACCACTGGGCCAAACTCCCGGCCCTGAAATTAAAATCTTTAAAAAAAATTTTTTTGTGCCAGTCCTGAGGCTTGAACTCAGGGATTAGACACCTTGAGCTATTTTGCTCAAGGCTATTGCTCTGCCAGTTGTGCTAGATCTCCATTTCCAGTTTTTGTTTTGTTTGTTTGTTTGTTTTTTGGTGGCTAAATTGGAGAAAAGAATCTCATGGGATTTCCTTCCTGGGCTGGCTTTGAACTGCCATCCTCAGATATTAGCTTCCTCAGTAGCTAGGATGAGAGGCGTGAGCCACTGGCACTCAGCCTGAAATTAAAATCTTTTGATGGGAGACAGCAATTAGTGAAGTTTGATAAACAGTCATGGGAAACTTCTTGTTTAGAATGAGAAAGGCGATTAAAAATCTCCAGGGCACTGATCATATTAACTAAAAATGATCAAACATAGTAGATAAAGAAAAAAATTAGAGAAAACAAATGTATCTGTCTTTAGAGACAGGTGGCTGGCAAGGCATTTATTCTGTCTCCTCTTTAAAGTAAAGAACAATTAAATGAAGGAGTTGCTCTGAGAACTCTTTTCTCAAGGTCTTGGAAATATCCCCAAAGAAAACATGGGAACTCTTACCGCTTAGGGATTACCTAAGGGGGATATCTCCTTGAGCTTTCTTGTTTTGTTTGTTGGAAAAAGTTACCGGGGGAAAGGAGATATGTCAGACAGGGTTTTATGATGCAGTCTGAAAGTGATGTGTCTTATAATTGCAAGAGCTTATTTAGAAGTAAATGAAAATTAAATGGAAGCAATACGGACCCAATAAAGGTCCAAAGTTTCTAAAGTATCTTCTCCAAATTAGAAAGACCAGCCTCCATGGATGCTTATTAAACACGAGAATCCTTGGCTCCTTTCCCAGATCTTTTAAGTCTGAAACTCCTGGAGTCAGACTCAGATTTTTAATGAGCTCTTAAAGTCATTTCTGCATGGTTGAATTTGGGAACGTGTGGCTCTAAGGGGTTTGTTAGCATGAATAACTTTAATGAACAATGACATACCCACAGAGGACTGCCCTTTTCAGATTTCAGGGCTCTCTGCCTCCTTCCAAATGCTCATGTGTACATCTGAAGAAAGAATGATGTGTTAATTTTGCAATTCATTAAAAATTGTCTGCATGTTTTTCTTTTGGGAACACTGCACATTTTCCATATATTTTTTATTGTAATTAATAGAGGGTTACATTATATTCATCAAATACAAGGTGCATTACTTCACAAATATTGATACCCTTTCTCATGTCCTGTTTCCCATTTCCCTCCCCTCTCCTCCTCACAACTTGATTTCCCCCTTCCCTCTCCTATTTCAAATAACCAATTAAGCATATATAAGATATATCAGATAACAAGGTGAAGTATTGTAACAATATGAGATAACCAAGGGACAGTAATAGAGATGAGAGATAACATAGTACATCAAGGACAACAATCACTCATTATATTGCTTTTGTTTCCTTATCCTGGAGGTCCTTACATTTAGTGTTGTACTATTTGGCCTAATGTCTCTAGATTTTGTTCTATTGTAAATCCTTGCTAGGAGAGCCCTAGGTTCCTACTGATTATGACAAGTGAGGGAGACTTTTGGGCCTATGTTCCTTTGAGTCTGGTTTACTTCACTTAATATGATTTTTTCTAAGTTTTTCCATTTCCTTACAAATGGGGCTATGTCATTCTTTCTGACAGCAGCATAGTATTCAATTAACACTGCATTTTTTTAAACTGCCATTTCCTAATGTTTCTATGTTAAGTGGAATGTTATTCCTCATATGAAAATCAAATTATTTATCTTATCGATTTTTATTAGAGTTTATTAACATTGATTTTTACATCATATTTCAAATGACATATTTAACAAATAAATATTCAAGAAGTGAATCTCTATTAATCACTGGCACTTACATTTTAGAACATAATTAAAATTAGGCTGAGGGTTTGTATGTCATAGATACATATTTGCTAATCCTGGGACTTGAACTCAGGGCCTTGGCACTGTCTTTGGACATTCAAAGCTATTGCTCTGCCACTTGAGCCACAGCGCTATTTCCAACTTTTTCTGTGTATGTGGTACTGAGGAATTGAACCCAGGTGTCCATGTCTACTAGGTGAACACTCTACCATTAGTCGGTGCTCTGGCCCCAATTATTTATCATTTTAATGGGGCATTCTTGATCTTTTCCATTTGAGTGTCTGCATGCATGCTTCTCCCTTCTCACGCACAATGGCAATTGCAGGTGGCATTAAAAATTACAGACAATAGCTAGGAGTTTGGCCTAGTGGTAGAGTACTTGCCTAGCATGTACAAAGACCTAGGTTTGATTCCTCGGTACCACATCCATAGAAAAAAGTCAGAGGTGGTGCTGAGTCTCAGGTGGTAGAGCTCTAGCATTGAGAAAGTCCAAGGACAGGGTTCAGGCTCTGAGTTCAAGCTGAGGACTGGCAAAAAAAATAGATGTAAATTTTGATTTCTATTGGACTGAAGTAGATATATTTACCTGAACACTTAAAGCATATTTATTTATTTTTTATTTGTTAATGCATATTTATCTTAAGAGTGATGCACATTTAAATTCCTGGAGAAATATTATTGATGTCTTATTTTTTAGTCATGTGTGAGGCTTGAACTCACAGCCTGGGTACTGTTCCTGAGCTTTTGTGTGCAAGGCATTGAGAAACTCCAAGGACAGGGTTCAGGCCCTGAGTTCAAGCTGAGGACTGGCAAAAAAAAATTGGATGTAAATTTTGATTTCTATTGTACTGAAGTAGATATATTTACCTGAACACTTAATGCATATTTATTTATTTATTGTTTGTTAAGGCATATTTATATCTTAAGAGTGATGCACATTTAAATTCCTGGGAAAAATTGGTCAGGTGTGGGGCTTGAACTCATAGCCTGGGTACTGTTCCTCAGCTTTTGTGTGCAAGGCTAGCACTCTACCACTTTGAGTCACAGCACTGCTTCCAGTTTTCTGGTGGTTAATTGGAGATAAGCGTCATGGACTTTTCTTCCTGGGCTCCTGATTTTTTTTCTTATATTTTCTTTAACAAAAAAAGATGGGGCCAGGAGTATGGGCAAATGGTAGAGTGCTTGCCTAGCATGCACAAATCCCTAGGTTCGATTCCTTGGTTCACATACACAGAAAAAACTGGAAGCCTTTAAAGCACTATGTTATGTAGGGAATATATAGTGCATGTTATAATTAGATCATATACTTTATTATATTTATATTATGTCAGAGACCAAGGAGTTAAACGGAACAAAGCAAAGACCCTCTAGCCTTGGGCAAACCGCACCTGGTTGAGTCATCTGCACAAAATACTTCTCGGAATAACCGCAGGTTGTGTTGCTTGGGTTAGCACAATGGCCAAAAGAATAACCTGACCCACCCCTAACCTTGAGATTTCCCGTTCTTGTTATCACAAAAACTCTCCATTTCCCCCCCCCCTATACTCCCTTCCTTACACTCAGGGTATATAAACCCTGCTTTACTTTTAATAAATGAGACCTTGACGCGACTCAGATTGTCTCTGTCTTTCTTTATGCGCCTGGTCTCCTTCCTCTCTTTCCCCCATTGGTTTTCTTCTCTTAGGAGGTGCCTCCTCGAGCCTCATGAATAACTGAACCCGCGGGACGGGAGAAGTGGCGCCCAACGTGGGGCTCGAGGCACGGTGACCTACCGGATGGCGTGGAGAGCAGGGGACCCCGATTATATTAAGGTAGAGACGCCCACACCGCATCGCTCGTGCACCGTGGGAGAGTCTTGAGGTAAGTTCTGCCGTCCCATCAACCATGGGCAAAGCATTATCAAAAGAGGTTTTATTTATAAAAGAAATGAAAAAGAGGTTTTATTTATAAAAGAAATGAAAGGATCACTTAGGGAGAGAGGAATAAGAGTTAAAAAGAAAGATTTGGTAAAATTCTTTTGTTTTGTTGGAGAAAAGTGTCCGTGGTTGGTCTTGCACGGACCAGACATCCATCCCCTTACCTGGAATAAGGTAGGGAAAAATATCAATGATTTACTCCGTCAGGGAGAGCAAATCCCCGAGGCCTTCTTTAGCTTCTATGGGGTTATTAGAGATATTTTAAAGGAAGCAGTGGAGGGAGGTGACAGTGCTCGCTTACTAGCTTTAACAGAGGACTACCTAACGGAGTCACGTTGCCCGTCTCGCAAAAGCGAAAGTGACAATGAAAAACCTATGGTCACTGGCCTTCGGCCTGGCTCACGCACTCCCTCTGTGATTGATGAGCCTGTGCCCTCAGGACGCCGCTTGGCGTCACCTTTAATCCCCGAAAAAGAGAAACAAGTCCAACCCCCTTTAGAAGACAGCATCAGGAATTATACTAAAAAGAAAAATATGTCACTAAAACCTTATAAAAATATTTATCCTATTATTCCTAAGACTTCTCCTGATAATGGCAGGCTCAACCCCCCCTCTGAGGTGGAGCTAGAGGAGGAGGCAGCGCATTATGAGGAAGAAAGATATGGCCCTTTTTCTCTTCCCCAAGTTTCTGCAGCTACACAGACTCCAGAGATAAGGGCCCTTCACTGGCCCACCCCTCCCCCCTATCCAGACACCTCTCTCCTGTCAGCCCCACCACAGGAAATGGTGAGATCATTTTCTGTTCCTCCAGAGGTGCAAGGTCTCCTTAAATCCAAAGACTCTCTCTTGAAACAAGTGACAGAATTAAAAAACGTACTTCGTTTAAAAAGAGAGTTAAGGGACCTTACTTTGCAAATTCATGATTTACAAATGGATCTTGTTGGGGAAGCCATGACTACCCCCCATGCCTCGGGTAACAAGCCCACTAAAACACCCTCGGCCTCAAAGAGCCGCAATAGTAGACTCAGATCGGGGGCGCAAACTGTTTCCTTCTCCTTCCCCGTAATTACTCGCTCTAACACTCAACCTCGGGAACAAGAGAGGGAGGGAGGAGAAGCGGGAGAGGAGGAGGCAGACACCACCAGAAGGCAGGAGGAGGGGCAAAACCTAGATTCCTCTGCCTCCGAGGAGGAAGGGGGTGATCAGGAGGAGGCAAGGAGAGATTCTCAAATTACATATAGGAGACTGACGTTTAAACAAATTAAAGAATTGCATTCGGCTGTTAAGAATTATGGAATTAACGCCCCTTTTACTTTAACAGTACTGGAGGGCCTCGGGGGTGAGGGACATTTATTGCCTCTTGAGTGGCACAAGATTGTACAGTCTGTTTTAACCAGGAGTCAATATCTAACCTGGAAAGCTGAATTTATAGATAAGGCAGAAAATCAAGCTATTACCAATAAAAAAACATACACAAATGGCTTCATGGTCTTCTGATAAAATTTCAGGGAGGGGCAAATTTGCCTCGGAGGAAAAACAACAAAAACTCCCTGCAGGAATATTAACCCAGACTGCTCAGGCTGCCCTGGCCGCCTGGAGAGCCGTGCCTGCTGCAGGAGCAGTTACTACCTCTCTTTCCAGGGTAGTACAAGGCAATAATGAGCCATATTCTCAATTTGTTGCCAGACTGTTGGAAGCAGCCGAAAGAATATTAGGTGAGGTAGATACAGATGACATTATAGTTAGACAGTTGGCCATAGAAAATGCTAATGCAGCCTGTAAAGCTGCTTTAAGAGGCAAAACAAAGACCCTAGATTTAAATGGTATGATTAAAATTTGCAATGATGTGGATTCCTTTGAACATAAAATGTCTAAATCTATTAATTTGGCCATTGGAGCCATACTCCAAAACCAGACTCCACCTTCAGGAAAACTAGGACAAATATCTAGCCCTAAAAACTGTTTTAAATGTGGACAAATTGGACATTTTGCTAGAGAATGCCCTGGAACTATTAAACAACCCAATGTTCCTGGGACGATTCCCTTCCCCCTTCCCCCTGGCCTTTGTCCTAAATGCAGAAGAGGCCGTCACTGGGCTAAAGAGTGCCGGTCCAAGACCGATATAAATGGCCAGCCTTTATCTGTGGTCTCGGGAAACGGGCTACGGGCCCCAGTAGGGGGCCCTACCTACCCACCACGACAACCAATGACCCCTCCCGCCCAAAATCTGCCTCTGATGCAAACATCGCTGACTCAGACTTGTTCCGAGCCACTGCAGGCAGCGCAGGACTGGACCTCTGTTCCTCCACCACCAGAATTATAACTCCAGAGGAAGGAACAGTTGTTATAAACTCTGGAAGGTTCGGGCCTCCCCCGCCAGGAATGTTTTTTCTTATTATAGGCCGAGCTTCAAGCTCACTGCAAGGACTCTCTTAAATGTTTGCTCAAAAGGGAAAATAATCATGGAATATTCATGTAAGTCGTAAAAGGTTTGAGTATGTCGCCAATGGTATGAGTATGTCTTGAGTAAAGTTGGTATGCAGTTAAACTGCAGTAATGTAAATAGAGTCAGAATTAATACACTGATGTGAGGGGTTGCTATACTTGGATGTATATTTTCTAATTGTGTGGGTTTTCCTGGGTGCAGAACTGGGAGGGAATGCTGTATGCCCCTCCAAACCAAAGAATACTGTCTGCCCAGCATTCTGCCCAGGTCTGATAGCAATTGTTAGCCCCCCCCCACCAGGCCATATGTTATCTCTGGTATCAGAGGCAGCCCCAGGAGTCATTTAAAGGAAAACTTGGGAAAGCTAAACTAGCTAATAGTGCTAACCATGATTCAGTCCAGTCCTTCCAGGCCTTACAGGTTGATCTAGGGACATGTTCATCGTCTGGTTTCTAACATCCTGGCTCTCCCACAGCTATCCCTAAAGAATATTTTAAAATTGTAATAGATATAAAAGACTGTTTTTTCTCCATTCCCCTCGATCCTGGAGATTGTAAAAGATTTGCCTTTTCCATACCCATGATAAACCATAAAGGCCCTAATCCCCGCTTTCAATGGCGAGTGTTGCCACAGGGTATGGCTAATTCTCCCACTCTTTGTCAAAAATTTGTGGCTCAATCCATAGACCCAATTCGTGTTCAATACCCTCATATATATATTATACATTATATGGATGATCTATTAATTGCCGCCAAACAAGAAACGGAGGCGCATCAAGTGACTCAAAAAATAGTTATTGCTTTACAAGATAGAGGATTTTTTATATCCCCAGAAAAAATTCAAACCTGCTATCCCTTTTTATTTTTAGGATTCAATTAGAACCCAACTTAATTTATTCGCAAAAAATTAAAATCAAAAGGGATAAATTAGTTTGCCTAAATGATTTTCAAAAACTTCTAGGGGACATTAATTGGCTACGCCCTTATCTTAAATTAACAACAGGAGAATTAAAACCCTTGTTTAATATTTTGCAGGGAAATTCTGATCCCACATCCCCAAGAAAAATTACTCCAGAGGCTGAAAAGGCCTTAATAAAATTAGAAGCAGCTATTACCCAACAAAATATAGGCTATTTTGACCCCAGTTTGCCTCTTTATTTAATTATATTTGCCACCGAATTCACCCCCACTGGTTTACTGTGGCAGAGAGCAGTACCCCTATTTTGGGTACATGCTTCTGCCTCTCAATCTAAAGTTTTACCCCCCTACCCCCTTTTAATATCTCAACTTATCTTTATAGGATTAAAAATTTCAGTCAGGTATTTTGGAAAAGATCCCGATATCATAATCACCCCTTACTCTAAGGAACAAATTAATTGATTACAACAAAGACAAGATGATTGGGCTGTTTTATGCACTGGGTTCCAGGGTAGCTTTGATACTCACATGCCCAGCGACAGACTTATTCAATTCCTTAATATCACTCCTTTCGTTTTTCTAAAAAATACTTTGATAAAGCCCATCCCCAATACTTTGAGCATCTTCATTGATGGATCAAAAAATGGAAAAGCTTCATATGTTATTAATAATGTTTCCCACTTTGTAAATACTTCCTTTAAATCTGCTCAGTTAGTAGAATTATTTGCTGCACTTTGTGTTTTTCGGTTATTAAAGACCCACCCTTTTAATCTGTTTTCGGATAGCCATTATGTTGTCAGAGCTTTACAAGTTTTAGAAATGGTTCCGGTTATTCAGCCTACTACACCTACTTTTCAATTATTTTTTGAATTGCAAAAACTTATTAGACAACGTTCGTACCCTTTCTTTGTAGGACATATTTGTGCTCATTCTGGCCTACCTGGGCCACTAACCCGGGGCAATGAATTAGCTGATTTGGCAACCCAAATAGTTACCTTATCTCAAACAGTTAATCCGGTGACCCTTGCACAAGAGGCCCATGCTGTTCACCACATTAATGCTCATACCCTGCGCTTAAAATTTAAAATTACTAGAGAACAGGCAAGACAAATTGTTAAAAACTGCAAAAATTGCCTAACCCTGCTCCCTGAACCCCATGTAGGTGTAAACCCTAGAGGGCTCATACCTGGACAACTTTGGCAGATGGATGTTACTCATGTCCCCTCCTTTGGAAGGTTAAAATATGTACATGTTACCATTGATACCTTTAGTGGATTTATTTGTGCCTCTGCTCATTTAGGGGAGGCCACAAAAGATGTTATAAACCATCTCCTATATGTTTTTTCTGTCATGGAACAACCCCAAACTATAAAGACGGACAATGGGCCCGGATATACCAGTCAAAAGTTCAAACAATTTTGCTCCCAAATGAGCATAAAACATATTACTGGAATCCCCTACAACCCCCAAGGACAAGGAATGGTGGAAAGGGCTCATCAGACTTTAAAAAACACCCTCATTAAACTTGCCTCACAAGAAACATTATATTCCCTTAAAGGAAACTATAAGACTTTGCTATTACATGCTCTCTTTGTTTTAAACTTTTTAACCCTTGACGCTAATGGCAAATCTGCCGCAGAAGGCCTCTGGCATCCCACCCCTCAAACAGACTACGCCCAGGCCCTATGGAAAGACCCACTGAC
The DNA here is from genome assembly GCF_031878675.1 of Megascapheus bottae. Lineage (NCBI taxonomy): Eukaryota > Metazoa > Chordata > Mammalia > Rodentia > Geomyidae > Megascapheus > Megascapheus bottae. Next base: position 10,508,078 of record NC_143509.1, read on the forward strand.
GGGAATATGGAACGGCCCTGACCCAGTCATTATCTGGGGAAAAGGATCAGCTTGCATTTATAATTCTAAAGAAGGGGGAGCTAGATGGTTGCCTGAAAGATTAATAAAAACCATATAATAAACAATAAAGCCATATAACTAATTCCAGGGTGGCGCCTGAGAACAAAAATATTTTTCTTTTACAGGTCAACAACCATGATGATGAGGCCTTCTCTGTCGTCACTCCGCATGATGCTATTGACGGTGATGCTCTCTGGCAGAAGTTGTCCTCCAAAATCGACGAGGATTAGACTTACTTTTTCTACAGCAAGGAGGCTTATGCGCGGCTTTAAAGGAAAAATGCTGCGTATATGTAGATAGAACAGGACTTGTTAAGGATAGCTTAGAAAAAATTACAGCTAGCCTAGAAAAGCGAAAAAGAGAAAGGGAAAAACAAGAATCTTGGTATCAAAATTGGTTCTCCACATCTCCCTGGCTATCAACTCTTTTACCCTCCCTCTTGGGCCCCCTTGTGGGACTTCTCCTCCTAATTTCTTTTGGCCCTTGGGCTTTTCAGCGCCTTACGCGATTTATAAAAAATCAAATTGATTCTGCCTTTTCCAAAAACTCAATCTCGGTGCATTATCATCGCTTAGAGGCTCAGGATGACCCTGTAGGGTCTGAAACAAGCACTCCCGAAAGAGGGCTCCAGTTTCATACACTTCTTGGCTGATAAACCCCAAGCGGCTAGAGAGCATCCAATGATTATTATGGAGCTTACCCTGGGTGGCACAACATACAGAGGCCGTCGAGGCCGGCTCAACAAGGCATGTTGCCAGGAGTAAGGGTCCCTCCATATAGCCTAAGACAGGGTGTTCTCTCCACCTATAGAGACCTTGTTCTTTAAAGGAAAGGGGGAATTGTCAGAAACCAAGGAGTTAAACGGAACAAAGCAAAGACCCTCTAGCCTTGGGCAAACCGCACCTGGTTGAGTCATCTGCACAAAATACTTCTCGGAATAACCGCAGGTTGTGTCGCTTGGGTTAGCACAATGGCCAAAAGAATAACCTGACCCACCCCTAACCTTGAGATTTCCCGTTCTTGTTATCACAAAAACTCTCCATCCCCCCCCCCTCTATACTCCCTTCCTTACACTCAGGGTATATAAACCCTGCTTTATTTTTAATAAATGAGACCTTGACGCGACTCAGATTGTCTCTGTCTTTCTTTATGCGCCTGGTCTCCTTCCTCTCTTTCCCCCATTGGTTTTCTTCTCTTAGGAGGTGCCTCCTCGAGCCTCATGAATAACTGAACCCGCGGGACGGGAGAATATTATAAAACATAAATTATATAACAGAATCATTTGTATGTGATAAATGCAATTTCATTAACATTTTATATTACAATAATTCCATTACTTTTAATACAGATATGCTATAGAACATTATACATTATATCTATGGACTATAAATTCCTATGTGATGCATACCATAGATCATATAATATACACTATGTGTTATACTGCATATATTATATACATTATACATTATATTCTATAAATCATGCATGATGTATTATGTTATTTACCAGGTATGAATATAAATGTGAGCCATTGGTGCTTGGCATGTTGTCTTTTCAAGGAAGAGTCAGGACAAAATGGCAGATTAGAAGCACCAACACTTTTGTCTCTATGAAGAAGAAGAATCAGTAAACACAGGAAAGAAAATGGAGCTCCTTTTCACCAAGATAGCACTGAACATGAAGAAGGGAGCTCCTGCCCCTTCTAAAGCTGAAGCCACGGAAAAGGCATTGAAGGCAAGAAGGCAGGGCTCAAAGTCGTCCAAGCCACAAAAAAAAGAAGATACACACTTCATCCACTTTCAGGATGCTGGGGAGACAGAGCAAATATCCCTGGAAGAGTGCACTGAGGAAAATATTTGTATGCAACTATCAGGTGACCTTAACCATCCGTGAAGACGATAGAAAACAATAACACATTTGTGTTCACTGAGGATGTCAAGGCCAACAAGCATCAAATCAAGCAGGCTGCGAGAAGCTCTGTGACATTGATGTGGCTAAGGTCAATACCCTGATCAGATCTGACAGAGAGAAGAAGGCATATGTGTGACTCGTTCCTGATTATGATGCTTTAGATGTTGCCAACAAAATTGAAATCATCTAAACTGCATTCAGCTGGCTAATTATAAATGTACAACTTTTTCCCACTGAAAAAAAAAGAAAGAAAGAAAAGAAAATGGAGCTGTGGTTCAAGTGGTAAACACTAGCCTTGAGCAGAAACGCTCAGGGACAGAGCTCTGGCTCTGAGTTTAAGCCCAGGGCCAGCTCAAAAAGAAAAATAAATAAACAAACAAACCAAAAAGGAAAACAGGAAAGACTATTCTGTGGGGAAAGAAAGAGAGGAAAACCAGTGGGAATCACAAAAGTGGAAGACAGCAGAAAAGCATATATAGAGAGAATTAAAAAATTTACAGACACCCTGCTTTCATCAAAAGAAATGGAATCAATTAGATATAGATATAGGACATAGATTAATCAATAACAAATGTATACAATCCTCTCTTAATATGTAGCATTGCATATCATGCATTGTATATTATTATTAGTAGTAGTATTTTTAGCCTGAAGAGGATGTCCAAAGGTTTTGACTTAAACAAGTCAGTGTATGAGAACAAAGCATCTCTTCCCATGCCACCCCTTCCAGTTTTTTCTTCCATCTCTGCCAACTCTATGGAATCCCCTCAGGTTACCTGGTTCCATTTTCACATTTGTACCTTGGCAATTATGACTGCTTCCATTTATCCTCCCTCTTTCCATTTATTTACCTAACCTTCACCTCCCCCACAGTGACAAAACATGTTTCAGCTTCCTGCTATTCCTTTTGTCAGGACGCTACTCAGGAAATCTGTGGATCATGTTTTGAAGGCAGCTGGGGCAAAAAAGTTTGTATGAGTCTTATAGCCAATGAACTACCAAAAGCATGAAGTGGAGATATGGCTCAATTGGTAGCCTTGAGTGAAAAAGCTCAGGGATAGCACCCAGACCCCAAGTTCAAGCTCCAGGACTGGCATAAGAAAAATGAAGCTTGTTTTAGTTTTACACCTGCATTCAGATATCTAAATGAGTGCTATCTGGGGCTAATTACCAACAATTTCAGTGTGTATTAACTAAAGTTTTGCTTCTTTTTACTTCACTGTTTTCCACTTAATATATAAGGAAACGTCATGTTAAATAGGAACATGGTATTGTTCCCATCTTAACAATAAGTTGAGTGAACACTGTACTTATGATAGGTTATAGAGGTGAAAGAATGAATGTAAGATTCATGAACAGAATTTTACTCATATATATCTTTTTTGCTTTTTTGCTGGACCTGGGGTTTGCTTTCAGGAACTGGATGCTCTCCTTGTGTTATTTTACTCAAGCCTACAGACCTACCACTCGAGTCACAGCTCTATTTTCAGAGCTTTGGTGGTTAATTGGAGAAAAGAGTCTCATAGATTTTCTTGTTTTGGCTAGATTTGTATTTCAGTCCTTAGATCTCAGCCTCTGGAGAAGCTAGGATATACAGCATGAACTCCTGGCACTCAGCTTAGATTGATTCTAAAGTTTGAGAATTTGAGCCACTCAGTTCCTCTATGAGCTTCAGATATCTCAAGGCCAAACTGACTGCAACATATTTATAACTCCAATGTCATTCAATGATTATATAAAGTTGTATCATGAACAATTCCCCTGATAGTTCACTCTCACTGGTCCATCCTATTGCTGTAGGCAACTAGCTTCTTTTTTTATTTGTGGCAGCACTCAGGGGCTGGGCTCTGTACAAGTGGGCATTCTACCACTTGTGCCACATCTCCACTTCCAGCCATGATGAAGAAATCTACTAACAACAGATTCTGTCAGGGATGTGGCCAGGAGGGGTCACTACTACACTCTTGGTGGGAGTGCAAACCCGTTTAACCACTATGGAAAGCAGTATGGCAGTTCCTCAAAAGACTAAACATAGGTCTCCCTTATGGCCCAGCAATCTAACTCCTGGGCATTGACACAAATGTCCATAAGCAAGGGCATACCAAAGCTACCAGCACTAAATATTCATTGCAGCACTATTTACCATAGAAAAGATATGGAACCAACCGAGATGTCCCTCAGTAGATGAATGATATTTATACACAATGGAATTTTTTGCTGCCATCAGGAAGAATGACAGCACCCCATTTGTTAGGAAATAGAAAGACTTGGGAAAAAATCATAGTAAGTGAAGTAAGCCAGACCCACAGAAACAGACTCCATGGCTTCCTTCATTTGTAATAATTAGTATATATGTAGGGGATTTTCCTACCAGAGGATCACAGTAGCCCAAAATCTGTGTGCATATGGCCATATGGGATGAGATTAAGTGAACTCTAGGATAGGGAAACATGTGGTTTATCTTTGTCGTTGTTTTTAATGTACTATATGAAGTTATTTATTTTCGTTCTTTTTACCCCGTCTTTATGGTTTCTCCCCTGCTGTTTCTGTATCTGACTTTGTTACCTGGTATATTGTATATACGTTTATTTGTTTGTTTGAATCAGGGAAAGGAAGGGGAAAAACAAGATGATGAGACAAAGGATTTTGTGAACTAGTGTAATGGCAATATTCATAGACAATATCCTGGAAATGAACTTTACAACTTGGGAGGGGGTGGGGGGAGTGAAAGTGGGAGAAAAACACGGGAAGAGGTAACAACGTTTGAGAAGTAATGTACCCACTACCTTGTGCATGTAGCTGCAACCCCTCTATACATCATCCTGACAATAAAATAGAATTAAACAAAACAAAGCTAAATCTTGCCCTATTGGAAGTTGTGGCTGCTGAGTTCTGAGATATGGTAGACCAGGACAAGGCAGTCTCCTTCTCTCTTATCTCTCTCCCCCTCCTGTGCCCCTGGTCCCTTGATCTCCAAGCTGGAGGCCCTCTGCCATTTGTACAACTCGATCCACCATTCCGAAGCCTTCAGGAAAAGGTAACCAGCTGTAGTTTGTGGTGGAGGCATACTGACAAGGACCGGGGACTCCAGGACTCCCTCCCTACCTGTCTGTGGGGTCCCGAGAGACTTCAGAGGTCTCTCATGAATCTTCTGATATTTTTTCTTTTTTATAATAATATAAATGAAATATACATCATTAACTCTTTGGCAATAATGATACGGTTCACAGACATTTATGTAATTGTTCCCTGTTTCTCAATCAAAGGATTTACAGCCATCAACCATTACAAATCAACTACAACCAGGATAGGATATTTTATCTCCATTTGGAGCTAGAGGAACTGTCACTTAGATGTGGGCCAAGGGAGGTTTGGGAATCTTTGGTTAGACAAGATAGAACTAGAGCTATATTGCATGCCAATCTCAGTGTGAAATAGAGAATCCACTAAAATATTGGTGATAGAACATTCAGTCACCAGGATGCTCTAAATCTTGCATTCAAATTTTGTTATGTAGTAAAAATAGGATTGTTAGTCAGGTGCTGGCGGCTGTAATCCTAGCTACTCAGGAGGCTGAGACCTCAGGATCACGGTTCAAAGCCAGCCCAGGCAAGAAGGTCCATGAGACTCTTACCTCCAACAAACTATTCAGAAAAAGCCAGAAATGTTGCTGTGGCTCACTTGGTAGAGTGCTAGCCTTTAGCAAAATCAGCTCAGAGACTGTGCCCATGCCCTGAGTTCAAGTCTTAGGACTGGCAAAAAGTGTAGTTGCTATACACTAGAAAGAAATGTTTTCAGAGATTGCAGACAAGCATGGTGGAAATGAACAGTTCTACACAAAAAAATCCAGAAACTGTGAAAACCAGACACTAGGATCTTTTCCATCATAAATTTAATTGGAGATGACATATATGACATGACATAAGACAGCAGTTTACGAGAATTATAATTTGACACCTATGAAATGGTTTAGAAAATGAAAAAAACATCATGCTTTCTGACAGTAGATATGTCAGAAATATCAGTGTCAAGTCAGACAGATTTTTTTGGCTCCTCTGCTGTTGCCATCCCTTGATACCAAATCGACTGGAGGCAACCATTTGCTATCAAGTCAAACGATTAGTAAACTATCTAGGGGTCCTGCTAATGCCTGAAAAAAAAGCTAATTCCTGAAAAAGCTACAAATGATTCTTTATAGATGTATTGATACTGCGATATTTTAGATATACAAGGTCATATCTCTTAATAGCTGGGAAACTAGCTTAGAAATAGTTTATGGAATAGTCAGAGTATTGCTTAAGAATGATGGATTTGTCATGATTATTGTCTCATTCAGTGACAAATTTGCATTTATACATCAGAAGTTAGAATTTTAGAGATTAATTCTGAGGAATTACTTGGAAAAATATTAATTTCCAACTGTATACATGGAAATAAGTATATTTGTATATACATATATATACATATGAAAACAAGTATGTGTAAATAACTATACACACACATACATACACACAAATATGGAATACCGCTTGATTTTACCATAGAATCTCCCTTTTCCAATTATATAGTTACTAAAGCTGCATAGTAAGAATAGCATAGAAATGGCTGGGAGTTCCGCCTAGTGTTAGAGTGCTTGCCTAGCATGCACGAAGACCCAGGTTTGATTCCTCGGTACCATATACATAGAAAAATTTTGGAAGCGGTGCTGTGGCTCAAGTGGTAGAGCTCTAGCCTTGAGAAAAGTCCGAGGATAGTGCTTAGGCCCTGAACTCAAGCCCCATGACTCACAAAAAAACCCAACATTGAAACAAGTAGAAAAAATATGCCACACATCTTGGATAATTATCTATATGCAGTGAAATTTACAGATATAGAAGAAAATAGACCATATTCCTCTATAGTGAACATTATTTTTTTAGGTACAATGTATTCCTAGCTTGTAGTTGTGGTCATCAGCCTGAGTTGTTTTCAGAAGAGAGAACAAGAGTTAGTCAGTTTGATACAGCTTCTTGACAAAGCCATTTTTTTGCCAATCCCAGGCTTGAACTCAGGGCTTGAGCACTGTCCTTGGACTTTCTCAAGTCTAGAGCTCTACCACTTGAACCAGAGCACCACTTCCGGGCTTTTCTATGTATGTGGTACGGTGGAATCGAATCTAGGTCTTCATGCATGCTGGGCAAGCACTCTACCACTAGGCCAAACTCCTGACCCATTATGGCCTTCTTGAATGTTGCAATATTATTAATATACAGATTCTGTTTATTCTTATCACAGAGATCTTTCAGTAAAGCCTCCAGTTCATTTTCATCTGTGTATCCATTGTGATCCTGCTTAGAGAATTGATTATAGAAGTCAAAAGCCTTGTTGAGCTGTCTCACACATATTTTGACTCCCTGAAATTTAAGAAAATCCTCTTATAATGGTAGAAACCTGGCCATGTCAGTCAGTTCTAACTTCCCATCATCATTTGAACCAGTTCTAGCATTAGCTCTGTGTACTCAGCTAGTTCTGTGTCAGCAACTGTTTGCTTTTTGTAGCAGGTTCTTCGGAAAGCTCTTCATCTCCTCAGTTTATATGAAGAATCCAAGTCTTCAATAATTTCTCATAGGACTTCAGCTGCTGGCACTGTAAGAGCAACAGGAAATTCTCTTCTGTGGGTAACACATGAGCCCACTCCACAATTCCTGTTTTATCATATTGATCCACACAAGTTTTCACCTCCATAGGCATTCAGAAAAGTTTTCTCCTCAGGTGATAATTCCAATCCAGCCTTCTTCAGTGCCTGCAAGAGCTCCTGGATCAAGTTGTTTTCTGTCCATGCAAACACTTCTGTCAGCATCAAAGTGGAGTGTCAGATGTTGAAAAACTGTGAGGTTGTGATGAGGGCTTATGGCAAGGGAGGTTTTGCCATTGCACAACAGTAGTGTGTTTGTGTGTGTGTGTGTGTGTGTGTGTGTGTGTGTGTGTGTGTATAATTGTTTCCATGTGAGAATGTCATGGTGAAGGTCTCAACTTAACACATCTGTGTAGATGTGCAATGAATTTTAATCCAAGTTACTCCTTCCACTGATCTCACCTACTCATTTTTTCTATATATTTTTATTGTAATTAATAGAAGCTTTACATTATATTCACCAGATATTCACAAACATTGATACCGTTTCTCATGTCTTGGTCCCTATTTCTCTCCCTCTACCCCTGCCCCTCATCTTTTTCCCCCCTCCCTATCCTATTTCAAATAGCCAAATAAGCATATATACAATATATCAGATAACAAGGTGAAATACTGTAACAATATGAAATAACCAAGGGACATAGTACATCAAGGAAAACAATCCCTTCTTATATACCACCTACTCATTTTTATAATAAACATCTTAATATCCACACCGCATGTTTTCCTGCATAAATATTGAGTGTTATTACTATCCTCACTCGCTGCTCCCTTTTTTTCTTTTGTTCCATTCCTTCTTGCTAGCTCCCCATTCAAGGTACCGATATTCAAGACATTTCTTTGTCTAAATTATCCCGGAAGTGTTCAGAGGGTTTACAACATGGAATTGCATTGCTGCATGTTCTACCATTGGCCTTTCATGTGGTCCTGTCACGAATGCACAGAATGGAAAAGCTTTGCTCAGGAAGAGCCTAAAACTAGTCTTTTGGACACTTCTCCCCTTCATTGATGTTGCTGAGTCCACTGAGATTTGGATGCTTTGGATCAATTTGTGTAATTGTGTGAGCTCTGTGAATTGAGAGTCCAAGACCATAGGAGAGACCATTATCAGACATCTCCATAAATATGTCCAAGCCCGTGTCCTGCCTCTGGAATTTCTCCTGTGTCTCCATATTCATAATGGATTATGAGGAGTAGGCAGATTGCATTAGACTGCAGGCTTGGGGGAGACCTTTTGATCTGCACTTGATACTCATGACCCAAGAGATAAGCAGCTCTACCCAGTAAGTAGAGAGCAACACTTCACTGACCATGCCAGCATGCTTTCTCTAACTTTCCTGGTGACTGAGAGGTGGCCTTTCTTTAGGGGAAATACAGCCTTGTATCCTTAACTAGAGAGTGGGACAATTTTAAGTATTTCACCATTTTGCTGATAAGGAATGGGAAATGTGAAGGTTATGTCTTCTTTGGGGGAAGGTTACAGAATTAAGAGTTAAAGTCTGAGTTAAGATCTATTTCGGTGTTTTGATTGTGGTGTAGTCTGCAAAGTTATGCTATAGAATAGGGCTGAACACACCATTCTTAGGTAGGTTGTGTAAAAATGGCGAAAAAAAACACAAAAAGGGACTCCTGAATCTCTCTTCCTGTCATTTCTTTGACACAGAATGTCCAATTTTGGAAAGGATGCCTTTGTAAAGATCTTAGAAAGCAGCCAATGGAAGCCTGAATGTTTCTAATATCTAGGAAGAAGATATTGATTTGTTTTCTTAGAAAAAAGGACCATCACTTTGAATTTACTGTAGAGAAGGCAATAGACCAGATAGATGGCAGAACAGAAGGAATACTGTGGAATAGAGATTGAGAGGATTGAAGTCTAGCCAATCAGTTCCCAACCAATGAACTAATGTAGTGGCAGCATTTGCTCAAATCCCATTTTACAAGGCTCAAGTTAGTTCAGGCTGGTGGCTTATGCCTGTACTCCTAGCTACTTACGAGGGTGGGATCTGAAGGTCAAGATTCAATACCAGCATGGGAAGGAAAGCCCCTGAGCCTCTTACCTGAAATTAGCCAGCAGAACACTGTAAGTGGTGCTGTGGCTCAAACTGGTAGATGGCTAGTCCTGAGCAAGACTGCTAAGAGTCATTGCCCAGGCCTCAAGTTCAAGCCCCATGAACAATTAAAAAAAGAAGCATGGGTGTGTGAATCTGACTGTGAATCTCCAGGTAAAATATGAAGACCCTATTTAAAGCAACAAGGAAAACTGTAGTTGAAGGAGGAATGTGCTAACTTTGAGTGAAAAAGTTAAGGGACCATGCACAGACCCTGAGTTCAAGCCCTACTACTGGTTCAAATTTTAGACAGACTTCTATATTGGCCTGGGACCATTTTAGTTTCACATTGCTCTGTGCACTAGCATCATGTGCAATAACTTCACCATTTCTATGATGATAGAATGCTTTTTTAAAAAAAGAAATGTAAACTCCAGCAGTAACTACATACTTCATTTTTCTATTTTTATCATGCAGTTTGAGAGCTGATGTAGAAATATAGGCATATTGTGTATGTACTGCAAGTTTAACATTACAGGCTAAAAGTCATTTCCACAAAGCCCACCACTGAGCATTTTGGTATATATGGAGATAAATATTAATTTTCCTACATATACATGGTAAAATAGATTGATCCGCAAACTTAAAATGATTGTCCTAAGAGATGTTTTTGACATAATAGACATAATTGATAGGGACAGCTTATTTTTACATTCTTATTCAAAAAAGTATCTTTATTCTTAAAATATTTTTTATTGTAATTAATAAAAGTGTTACATGATATTTGCCAGATAGAAGGTGCATTAATTCACATGCATTGATACCCTTTCACATGTCTTCGTACACTCCCCTCGCCCCCCCATCTTGGTTTTCCCCCCTTCCCTATGAAATTTCAAATAACCAAATACAAATAAATTCAATATATCAGGTAACAAAGTGAGGTACAGTAACAATATGAGATACATAAGTGACAGCAAATGATATGAGAGATAACACAGTAAATTAAGGACAACAATCACTCATTATATGGCTTTTGTTTCTATATCCTGGATGTCCTTTCAATTAGCATCATACTATATGACCTTATGTATCTAGGTTTTGTTCTATTGTAAATCTCTGCTAGTAGAGCCCAAGGTTTCTACTGATTATGACAAATGAGGGAAACCATTGAGACTATGTTACTTTGCATCTGGCTTACTACACTTAATATGATTTTTTCTAAGTCTCTCCATTTCCTTACAAATGAGTCGATGTCATTTTTTCTGGCAACAGCATAGAAAAAGTTAGTATCTTTAAGGAGCAATGCAAAGGGTTTTCATCATCATCATCAACATCATCACCATGATCATGATATGGTTGTACAAACAGGTTTCAATTTGGCAATCCCAGGTTATAAGTACGATGAATTGTAACCAATAACAACTTCTATCCTAATTGCCCACCTATCTATTCATTCTTCTCTACCTAATGATCTGTAGTTAATTTCACAAGATCATTTACTTTATTTGAACACTAGATGATTTATTGATTTTTAAGTTTAATAATTCATATTCAATAATTGGCATGTTTATTCATTCTAATGTTAATTTTTGACAAGTAATGACAACAACAGAAATAATGCTACAAGTAACTTTAAACATATACTCTGGAAACATCGTATGTAGCTCATATGACAGAAATTACATGCAATACATAACTCATATCTTGCATTGCAGAACTCCTCCTTGCTCATCCAGGATATTGTGGTGACTTTCTTCCCCATATGCATCCTTACGAACCCCACCCTCTTCCCACTGGAGTTTATAGAAAGCAAATGTATGTAATAGCAAAAACCTCCATCATCAGCATCCATTGAGCTCTTCCAATCCAGAGCAAGATTAAGGATAAAATATATTTTGTCCAATCCCTCCTTTTCTTGACATTTAATCAGCTTTTGCTTTCCATTCATTGTGGCAAAAAAAAAACAAAGTAGACCGGAGAAAATATTTCTCATGTACAAACATAGTTTGGTGTCATTAATCATATTGATTCTTTTTTTCCCTTTGGTAATGGTCATTTCTATCTGCTTGAACAAGTTGTCCGCCACTCTCAGACTAAAATTTTATACCTATCAGAAAATTGTTCAAATCTCCCTCTCCAACATTGCCAACCAAGATCCTTCTGTAAATAAGGATGAGGAAAGAGCCAAAGCTGAAAGGTGAAAATTCATGGATGCAAAGTGAGCATCATTAGAAAAATAGGTGTTGGTTTTCTAACTTTTCCAATTAATTTCCTACCTGGAAGCTGCAGGAGCAAACACGGAGAATGACCAGGTGTGGAATCTCTCCAGGGCTCTGCTAATGTCCCTGTTCCTCAGGCTGTAGATGAAGGGGTTCAGCAGGGGAGTGACCACAGCATACATCACTGAGACCACCACATGGTTTCTGGGGGATGTTGACAGAGCTGAACCAAAGTACTCCTCCAGTACTGTGCCATAAAACAAGCTCATGACGGACAGGTGAGAGCCACAGGTGGAGAAGGCTTGTACTTCCCTGCTGCGGATGGGATTTTCAAATTAGAGGACAGAATTTGACAGTAGGAGAAGAGAATGCCTGAGGCAGGGAGAACTCCAAGCAGGATGCCAATAACACACATGACTATCTCATTGCTGAAGCTGTCGGTACAGGCCAGGTGAAGAAGCTGGGAAGGATGGCAGAAGAAATTAGCAATGGCCACAGTCCTGAAGAAGGTAGGCTGTAAGACATTCACATTGTGTAGCAGGGATTCCAAAAGACAAAGTGTGAAAGAAACCCAAAGTAAGGAGACACAGAGACGAGGGTTCATGATGCATGAATAATTCAGGGGGTGACAGATGGCCACAAAGCGGTCATAGGCCATAGCAATCAGAAGCATAGAATCCGTACATGCAAACGTGATGAAAAGAGACATCTGGGTGAGGCAGCCCCCATAGGAGATGGCTCTGCTGTGACTCTGGAGGTTCATCAGCAACTTAGGGATGGTGGTGGAGGTGAAGATGATGTCAATCAAGGACAGGTTGGAGAGGAAGAAGTACATGGGGATGTGGAGGTGGGGGTCAGAGGTGATGGCCAGGATGATGAGCAGATTTCCAAGCACGGTTAACAGGTACATGAACAGGAAGAGACCACAGAGGACAGGCTGGAGTTCAGGATCCTCTAAGAGCCCCAGGAGGAAGAATTCTGTGGCAGTGGTTACATTTTTTGTGTGAGTAGGTCTCCAAACACTGAAAAAGAAAAACCAATAAAATACACTGAAATACAAAAAGAAATAAAATACCCGTGGCTCTTCATGCTTTGAATGGGAACAGTGACATGCGAATAATTTACACTTAGTACTCCTATCTTTTTCTTAATTGGGGCAAAACCAGTTTACATGAAAGTAATTAATGATTTTCCTGCTCTAATTCTTGTAATCATACATCAGATATATAAAGCCAATTTAAGTATAAAACAAATCTTAAGTCACCTTAAAAAGGGAATGCAATATCCTTTCAATATTACAATAGTTGAACTGGACCGGCATTATCTAATACTGAGATTAAATGGACAGTTTAGAATGAAAACAGTGTTCTGTGCCTCTTACCTCGTGTGTGTGTGTGTGTGTGTGTGTGTGTGTGTGTGTGTGTGTGTGTGCACACCCTGGTAATGGGACCATTTCCTGGTTTTCCTGTAACGCCTACCTACAAAAGTAGATGCATTCACTGGGAATGATGTGAAGTACCTACAGTTTATCATCCCAGCACTTTGGAGCAGAAGCACGAGGAACACAAGTGTAAGGCCAGCCTGGACTACATGGTAAGGTCTTGTCAAAAGAAACACGCACACACACACACACTCACACACTTCTTGGGTTTGGAAATGTAGCTCATTAGAAGTATGTGCTCGTCATGGACAAGGCACAGTGAGAACAACTAAAAGGGCATTTCCATGATATAAATGCGATAGACATGGCGAAGGGTTTTCTATAAACGTCTCCACTGTGAAGAGCAGAACTGAGGCTCTAATGGAAGAAGCCGTTTCCTCTGCTCCAACGTGGCCTATGCAATGTCAGTCAAGACATTTGAAGTGAAGATCTCTGAACTGGAGCTGGGCACCAGTGAGTCACGGCGATAATCCTAGCTACTCAGGAGGTTGAGATCTGAGGATTGCAATGGGAAGCCAATCATGAGACTCATCTCTAATGAACCTGCACAAAACCAATTTTGGTGGTGTAGCTCAAGTGGTATAGCACCAGCCTGAGAGAAAACATGACAGGACAGCACCCAGGTCCGAAGCATACACAAAAGAAATATGCATGCATATCTATGTGCATATACACACATATAGTCATGTATGTATCTATACCTCTGTATATTATGTATTCATAATGGTCTTCCTGAGATATTGCAATCCTACCACCTGAATGATGATAAAGAAAATTTTAAGATTTTCTTTCCACTTTCCTTCCTAACTCCCCTATTCCTCAGAACTTACAGAGTTTCAAAGCTGCTTTGTAGGGTCTGGGCCAATACATCTAGCTCTGAATGATCTCCCATGCCTGCTGTACCTAATACAATTAAAAACAAATTCACTAAGAAACTTCTGAATGCAGAGATCCAGTCAAGGAGGAGAAGAACAAATATAGACTGGACTACAAAAATCACAGACTAAAAAGACAGGCTAATTAGTAACTGTTTTTTTTTCTCCTCAGTGGATCAATGCAAAATGCACATAATTATACAAATCAGTCTGTGCTATCTCAGTCTCTGTGGATTTTCCAATATTAGAAGGCGAGTAATAGAAAAATGGATGTCCAGGGCAGGGAGTTTGGCCTAGTGATAAGAGTACTGCCTAAGATGCATGAACACCCAGGTTTGATTCCTCGGTAGCACCCACACAGAAAAAATCCTCAAGGTGCTGCTGTGGCTCAAGTGGTAGAGTTCTAACCTTGAGAAAAGTCCAAAGATAGGGCTCAGGCCCTGAGTGCAAGCCCTACAACTGGCAAAAAAAGAAAGAAAATGAACAAATGGGTGTCCAAAGTCCAGCATACCTTTCTCCACTAGTCACCCATAAAATGTCTGCCTGCGCGCGCACGCGCGCACGCGCACACACACACACACACACACACACACACACACACACACACACACGCATACACAATGTGAAAGGCAAAAAGTTAATCAGACAATAAAGTTATCAGCCAGATGTTGTAGCTCACACCTGTAATCTTAGCTAATACTTCTGAGAATTGAGATTTGACATCAGCCTGTTGGCAAAGTCAGTAAGACTCTTATCCCCAATGAGCATCTGAAAAGCTAGGAGTGCAGTTGCCTTTGAGCAAACAGTAAGGGATTGTACAGCCAGGAGTCAATAAGTCTGAGGGAAAATACATCCAATTAAGGAGCCAAAGAGATGAGGTTTCCAGGTGACTTGGTAATGTGGAGTGTGACAAATGGCCATAACCTTGAGAAAAGCCATGGCAGTCAGAAGCATATTACCACCACACATAAAAAGGATGAACAGAGACCTTGGTGTGAGGCAGCCCCCACAGGAGATGGTTCTGCTGTGACTCTGGAGGTCTGCCAGCAACTTGGTAGTGGAGAAAAAGCAGATGTCATGCAAGGAGAGGATGGAGAGGAAGAAATACATGGGAGTGTGGAGGTGGGGATCAGAGATGTCGGCCAGGATGATGAGCAGATTTTCTGAGCACAATGGTCAGGTATATGGACAGGAAGAGCCTAACCATGAAGGGCTGTAGTTGAGGTTCATCTTAGAATCTCAGGAGATGGAACTGTGTGACAGTTTTGAGTAGGCCAGCTTCTCTGCTGCTTGGACAACTGTTGAAAAAAAACTCTTGAGAAAAAAATTAAACAGACAACAAAGGCTATGTGCCTACTGAGTTTGAGTAGTTGTAAGCTGTATTTACCACGTGAGGCCAAAGCATCTGAAATCATTCTCCATGGGATATTTCCTGAACCTCTAGAATTTTCTTTTCATTGCTCAGCTCTTGAAGCCCTTCTATTTGCTTCTACTTTAAAGATACACAAGACTAGAAAGAAACAGGCATAGAAATTACCATGTCCATGGCAACACTGCCATGCAATTTACTCTTTGAAAATAGAGACTAAAAAGCTGGTTGTTGGTGGCTCACACCTGTACTACTCTCTACTCAGGAGACTATGATATGGAGATCAGAGTTTGGAGCCAGCCAGACCGAACATTCTGTGAGACTGTTTATTCCTAGTAAAGGTACAAAAAGCATAAGAGGGGCTGGTACTCAATTAGCAGAACACAAAACCTGAGCAAACAAAGCTCAGAGCCTAACTTCAAGTCCCAGAACTTGCACACACACACACACACACACACACACACACACTCAGACCCGTGCGCAAGCACACACACATGCACACACACATACACATGTACACACACATGCACGCACACACAAATTCATGGCCATAGTTCTTTTCTTTTTTATTGTAAAGGTGATGTACAGAGAGGGGAAGGTTATGTAACTCAGGATTTGAGTGCATTTCTTCTTGAGAAATATCATCTCCCTCATTTTCTCCCAGTCTTTTCCCTCCTGGAACCCAGTCCCCTCAAACTATATAGTTTATTTTCAACATTTTCCCTAGTGAATTTCACTGCTGAATTGGTTCATGTTTTCTTCATGGACACAGTTCTGTCCTATAAAATATTTCATGGGGAATCTACAGAAATATTTTATACAACACATTCAATATCTTCAGAATTGATGCCTGTTCTTTGTTAACTAGTGCCCCTTCTGTCTGGCAAATATGATGTAACCCTTCTATTAATTACAATAAAAATATTAAAAAAGAATTGATGCCTGTTCTATTACTGTTTTCTATTTTTTATAAGTTGGAATTTTCATTATTTATTGAAACTGGAATAAACAAAATAAAATGTGCTCAGAATGGTTAATTCATCAGGAAATTCTAAAGCTGAATAAAGCTGTGTGCTGGTGGCTTATGCCTGTCATCCTAGCTACTTAGGAGGCTGAGATCTGAGGATTATGATTCAAAGCCAGCTTATCAGGAAGGATTGAGGGACTCTTGTTTTCAGTGAACTCCCAGAAAACCTGAAGTTGCCTCATGTCTCAAAGTGGGAGAGATTTAGCCTTGAGCAATAAATCCCAGGGACAGCACCCAGACCCTGAGTTCAAGTCCCATGATGATCAAAATAAAAAGTTAGTAAAATATTAAGTTAAAAACAAAAAACCCACAAACTGTTGAAGAGGAGACAAAGAGAATATCCACAATAGTTTCAGACATTGCATATATTCAGGCAAAGATTTCTGTTTTATTTATGCTCCTCTGATTTCTGCTTCTTTCTCTCCCCCCCACCCTCTCTCTCTCTCTCTCTCTCTCTCTCTCTCTCTCTCTCTCTCTCTCTCTCTCTCTCTCTCTCTCTCTCTGTATCTGTCTCTCTCTCTCTCTCTCTCTGTCTCTCTCTCTCTCTCTCTCTCTCTCTCTCTCTCTCTCTCTCTCTCTCTCTCTCTCTCTCTCTCTCTGTTTCTGTCTTTCTTGGCTTATGCTTATTTGCCTTACCACTTAAGTCACAGGACCATTTCTAGCTTTTCTATGTATGTGGTTGCAAGGAATCAAAACGGTGTTTGTGCATTGTAGGCAAGTACTCTAACAGTAGGGCCCCTGAGTGGAGCTAAGTTCTGTGGAGATAACAGGCCCCTGTACTTTTTGCCCAGTTTGATTGGATCCTTGGTTTTCAGATCCTTATAGAATGTGTCCTGGCTGTCCTTCCCCTTCTGACAGCTACATCTGTAAGCTCCTTCCTCTCTCATGGCAGCCACCCCCTGGTGTCCCAGGTAGGAATCTCCCAACATGCACCTCTCCTGGCCTTCCAGCCAGGCCTTCCCAATAACCCCCCAGGCACCACTTTCTCCTCCTCTTGGCCCCCTGTGTCAAAGACATGCACCAAGATTCCCTTGCCCCATGATGTGCTGTCCTGGGGCCTGGTTGCTTCTGGTGGGGTAGAAAGCCAGCTGAATAGGTGGGAGGGAGCTATCTGGCTTGGTTTCCTTGGTCCAGTTGGATGTTCTGCAGAATGAAGTAGGGGGAGCTGGAAATGTCTCACACAACCACCCAACCACTATCCAGGACTCTAGGACACAGCAAAGAGAAGCTGCTGAACTGATCATTATTAGCATAGAATGGTTAGTTTGACACCTCATGCAGAGCGCAATCGTCTTGGATTTGAAGTTTTCTTGTTCTCATTGCTGTATGGGACAATTGGTCATAGCCTTCAGAACCTTTGAGGCAGGTATTTGATGTGGTAGTGTAATACTCGTTAGTTTTTATTTCTTTTGTTGTTTTGGCTCAAGTTAAAGCTTTATTATAGGCAAAACCCATCAATGTTCCTGTCTTGTAAAAATACTGTCCTACCATAAGACTCAGTAACATAGCACCTGTAAAGAATAGTAAGCAGTCTCTGCGGTTTATGAATATATTTCGATCAATGTCACCCCTCCAATATTGTCACTGTCCCCTACTCACCCCTTCACTCACTCTTCATAATTTTATAGGATATACATTGGATGCTTGTTTGCATTCTCCCCATCTTCGCCTCTTCATCTACCCCTTGATGCCACGCCAATCCTGTCCAGTCCCCACATCCTGGTGTTTATTTCCCTAAACATTGATTTTGCATTTCTATGGAATTACACCATTTGAGATCTTCTGGAATCTACCATATATCAATGAATACATTTGTATGCAAGATCATATAGCCCAATGTATTTACTAAGGAGTTTGTGAGCTAAATGAACCTTGCACATACAAGGGAAAACATAGATCCTGTATCTCTCTGAGCCTAACTTACTCTCTTTAACAGATTTTTTCCCAGATCAATCCAAATGATACAATGCTGTCCTCACTAATGGATGACTATGTATGCATACCACATTTCCTGGCTCCATTGGCCCACTGAGGGGGCTCTGGGATGATTCCATCCATGTCTGATATTGTACCAACAGGAGAATCCTCACATCCTTCATATTGTTTTCTCTTTTTTTTTCCAGGCCACTCTCCTCCCATATGGCTGCCTGGTTCCTCATCATAATGGGGAATCTGTGCCACTAATAATCCTTCTCACATCAGTAGAGTCTCTGTGCACTTATTGCTTTATGTTTCTGATCCTCTGGATCATTCCAAGGGGTTCAAATTCAATTCATTCCCCATACTTGTGCTACAGTGAATCCTGGGACTCTGCTACATCATATGGGAACATCAAAGAAATGTTGCATGGGGACTCAGCTGGGTGTTTGCAGGTATTTCATCCTGGGAAGTTAAGGATATGTTTGTATAAATAATGATCATATAAATAAAATAATTATAAAATAAATAAAACTTGCAGGGTAGAACAATGATATTCTTGGTCATGTTTTGTGTGCATCAATTGTAGAACAACACAAATATTATAAATGTTACTCTAGTTTGTCCATAATATGTAAGGCTTTGGTAAAGCATATTTTAATGCCAATGAAAATGAAAACGGAATGGTTCTGCCTTTCATCAAATAAGTATAAATGACCAAAGTTTAAATCTAAAAATCTTCTTGCTAGACAAAGCAATTTTTAACCTGGCATGAATTTTTTTTATGATTCTGTCAGCCCTGTGTGTCAAATGTCCAAAACTTGGCCTGTTAATACACACAGGTTGGTTAATTGTGACCTGTGGGTATTAATCCTCCAAGGCCCTCTAGAAGTCAAGGATGAGCCTTCCCTCCCCTGGTTCCAGAACACTAGTCCTTTATCTGTCTCCTCATCACCACCATCTCTGCTCCTTCTGTGTCTTCATCTCTCTCCTCAGGACAGAGGATGCACTTGTGCTGAGCACCGGGTCTGGCGTCCTCAGATCTGTTCACCTGAGTCTTAGCTGAGCAGCTTAAGCAATTGAGTGGGGCAGGATGGGCGGTAAAGGACTTTCAGGAATGTATTCTCTGCAGCATGAGGACAGGTAGGATGGTTTGGTCAT
This sequence comes from Megascapheus bottae, assembly GCF_031878675.1. Classification (NCBI taxonomy): domain Eukaryota; kingdom Metazoa; phylum Chordata; class Mammalia; order Rodentia; family Geomyidae; genus Megascapheus; species Megascapheus bottae. The sequence continues at coordinate 10,527,780 of NC_143509.1, forward strand.
CACAGGGGGTGAGGATGCCCATGTACAACCCAGCGGAGAAGGGGATTGGAGAGTGTATGTCCTCAGTGAACTTGCAGGTAGGGTCTGAAAGTTAGGGGTACCAGTATATGTAATGGAGAATTATTTACCTACTGTGCTTTTCATTCGCATTTGTGGCTCACCAAATGCAGCAGGATATAAATGGTTCAAACCAGTTTTCTAAGTTTTCACAGAGGCTGACTGAAAAGAGTAGGAGGAGTAGGAGGAAGAGGAGCAGGAGTAGAAATAGTAGGGAGAGGAGGAGGAGGAGGAGGAGGAAGATTGCTGCCAAGAAATCAGAAAGCCCTGAGTTCAAACACCAGCGCTACCAAAACAAAAATGATCTGTTTGTGTCCACTTTTTAAAAATTTATCTTTTTATTTTTTGTTGTAATGTATAGTGGTGCTACAGGTATATTTGACACATAGTTGGGATTTTCATTATTTATTGAAATTGGAATAAACAAAATAAAATATGCTCAGAATGGTTAAAACATCAGGAAACACTAAAGGGAAATAAAGCTGTGTGATGCTGGCTTATGGTTGATATCTTAGCTACTCAGGAGGCTGAGATCTGAGGGTCATGGTTCAAAACCAGCACCAAGGACAGCACACAGACCCTGAGTTCAAAAGAATATCATGACTGCATTTAGTCAAAGTGAGGGGATGGGTAGGGCATGAGAGAGTCTAGAAGATCTGTGGAATGAATGTCTTTGATCATAGAGTTCATAAATATACATGACAAGTTGAATCCTCTGGTACAACTTTTAACCACAGTAAAATTTTGAAAAAAGGGAAAAGAAAGAAGTCACCGAGATTATGAGATCTCTAGCAGTGTGATTTCAAAACTAAAGCTGTTAAGATTTCTGAAATTTAGCACTGTAATCCTTTTTTCTGGGTCTTGAACTTTGGACCTTACCCTGTTCCTGATTTTTTTTTCTTTTTGTCAAGGCTGGCCCTCCTTTCATTGAGACATAACAACACTTTCAACTTTTTGGTGTTTAATTGAAGGTCAGAGTCTTGTTGTCTTTCTCCAACACATAAGGATGTCCATTTCTAGAGCCCTTTGTAGATTTGTTCTGTATCAGAAAACAACTACTTTCCTTCCTCATGTGAGAACCATAAAGCTTTAGCCTCTACCTCATTTCCCTGCCATCTGCTTAGGTTCTGCCACAACATCTCTTACGTCCAAGGGAATTCCTGCACTAGTCACCACAGCAGAGGTATGGTAAGGGTGAAGATGCTATTCAATGGACAAATGTTAATCTGATATTAGAGTGCTTAGCTAGCATGCATAGAGCCCTGGGTTCAACTGCTCAGTGCTACATGCACGGAAAGAGTAGGAAGTGGGGCTGTGAGCATAGCCTAATGGTAGAGTGCTCACCTCCCCTGCACAAAGCCCTGGATTCAATTCCTTGGCACCATACACACAGAAAAAGCTGGAAGTGGCACTGTCCCTCAAATGGCAGAGTACTAAAAGGTGTCTAAGGACAGTGCCCGGGCCCCGAATTCAAGCCCTAGGACTGACAAAAAAATGCAAATCAAAAAACTCTGAGATTCCACCATACCTCAGTTAGATGACCATTATGAAGAAAACTGATAATCACAGATGCTGGTGGGGATGTGGTCAGAAGGGGACATTTGTATGTTGTTGGTAAAATTTCTGGAAAGCTATGGAGATTCCTTAAAAACTGAACAGAGATTCTCTATGACCCAGCATTCCCACTCTGGGTCATTTGATAAAAATCCACTACAAACATTTCCGCACTGCAACTGCCAGAGCCACCATTTTCATTGAAGCATTGTTTACTTATCCAAGATATGCAATCAACTGAGATACCCCTCGGTGGATGAATGAATCAAGAAAATGTGGTCCATATACACAATGAAATTATATACTCCCATCAGAAAAAATATATTGTACTGTTTATAAGGGAATAGACAGACCTGGAAAATTAATACCCAACTTCTCAACTCATTGTCTTTATTGTATTTGTAATTTCAGGTTTTATCCTGCTTCAGGGTTTATATATCCTTAAATCATGGAATGTTTTCTGTAGGCATTTGGGAGTTGGAAGAAAAGAATATGTTTGATTAAATGTTTATATGAATAATAAAACAAAATAAAATTAGAAAAGATATAAACTTTGAAGTTGGAATCATAATTCTGAAGATATATGGTATGGATAGAGAACAATGAAAATTCATTAAAAGTCACCACAGTTTGGAGATCAGTTATAATTATTGTGAAAAGTCCATGCCATCTCTCCATCAGATAAGCATAAGTGATAGAAGTTTTAGTGTATTCTACTACACTGTTGGTGGGAGTGCAAACTCGTCCAACCACTATGGAAAGCAGTGTGGCAGTGCCTCAAAAGGCTAAACATAGAACTCCCCTATGACCCAGCAATTCCACTACTTGGCATTTACCCAACCATCCAGAAACAAGGACATACTAAACCCACTAGCACAACAATGTTCATTGCAGCACTATTCACCATAGCAAAGATATGGAACCAACCCAGATGTCCCTCAGTTGATGAGTGGATCAACAAGTTGTGGTATTTGTACACAATGGAATTCTATGCTGCTGTCAGAAAAAATGACATCGCCCCATTTGTTAGGAAATGGAAAGACTTAGAAAAAAATTATATTAAGTGAAGTAAGCCAGACTCAAAGGAACTTAGGCTCAATGGTTTCCCTCATTCGTCATAATCAGTAGAAACCTTGGGCTCTACTAGCAGAGATTTGCAATAAAGCAAAATCTTGATACATAAGCACATATAATGTGAAGCTAATTGAAAGGACCTCCAGGATAGTGAAACAAAAGCCATATAATGAATGATTGTTGTCCTTAATGTACTATGTTGTCTCTCATCTCCTTTGCTGTCCGTTGGTTATCTCATATCGGTATAGTATCTCAATTTGTTATCTGATATATTGAATTTATTTGTATTTGAATATTTGAAATTTGATAGGGAAGGGGGGAAAACCAAGACGGGTGGAGGGTGTGGGGGGGAGGGAAACGGGAACCAAGACATGTGAAAGGGTGTCAATGTATGTGAATTAATGCACCTTCTATCTGTCAAATATCATGTAACCCTTTTACTAATTACAATAAAAAAAGAAAAAAAAAGAAGTTTTAGTGTATTAATCATCTGCATAGACAGAGAGTCTTGAACCTGCATGGATTTCCTTTAGGTCCTCTCAGTTCTTTGTTTTTAATGTCCACAGAGACTTGGTCATTGATGTGTACAACTTGGGTAATTAGGAGCTGTGAGCCTCAGTCCTGCAGGGCCACCTAGAATTGGAGGGGGGGCCTGTGCTGCCTGCCCTTCACTCTCCTGCCTGCAGGACCTGCCTCCTCTTTGTCAGCGTCCCTCAGCTGTGCTTCCATGCTGTCTTCACATCCACTCTGAGGACAGAGGCTGAACTGGTGCTACACGGCAGGTCTGGGCTCCTCAGACCTGTCCACCTGGATCATGGCTGAAGAGAGAGGCAGCTTCAGCGAGTGATTGCTGAGGGTGGATGGAGAAGGGATTTAGAGGTGTGTTTTGTGGACCATGAGGACAGCTTTACTGAGAGGATGTTGATGATAATGATGATGAGGATGTTGTTGATGATGATGATGATGATAGTGATGAAGATGATGATGATGATGATGATGATGACGATGATGATGACGAGATGGAGGAGGTGGTGGAGGCTGCCGCTGCTGTCTATGACAGGAACACCACACAACAATGAGCCATGGTTGACAGAATGCCATGTGATTATCTCTGAGATCAGTTTGGATTTTTCTTTTTGAACTCAGATTCTGAGGGCTGTTCCTGAGCCTTCAGCTCAAGGCTACTGCACTACTTCTTGAACCACAGTGCCACTTCTGGTTTTCTGATGTTTAATTGAAGATAAGCATCTCACAGACTTCATGCCAACGGTGGCTTTGAACCATGATCTTCAGATCTCAGCCTCCTGAGTAGCTAGGATTACCGCAGTGGGTCACCAGAGGCTGTCTCCAGGGGTCAGTTTTATAAGCCATTCATTCTCATTTCATATGCCTCACTTTTGCCCCATACTTTTGTGAGTGTGTGTGTGTGTGTGTCTGAGAGAGAGAGAGAGACAGAGACAGAGACAGAGACAGAAAGACAGAGAGCGAGCGAGAGAGAGAGAGCGAGAGAGAGAGAGAGAGAGAGAGAGAGAGAGAGAGAGAGAGAGAGAGAGAGAGAGAGAGAGAGAGAGAGAGAGGGATAGGAGGGAGAGGGAGGGAAAGGGAGAATATAGTAGTGTCAGGTCTTGAATTCAGGGCCTGTAACCAATCCCTGAGATGTTTGCTCAAGGTTGGCACTTTACCACTCGAGCCACAGCTCAACTTCCTGCTCTTTTGGTGGTTCCCTGGAGTTAAGAGTTTCAAGGACATTCTTGCTCAGGCTGACTGAGAGCTGCTATCCTCAGATCTCAGGATTACAATCATGAGTCACTGAAAACTAGAATGTTGTATAATTTTTTTAAACTAGGAGCTGAATGAGGTGGTTCCTGCCTGTAATCCTAGCTACTAAAGAGGCTGAGGTCTGAGAATACTGGGCACAAAAGGACCTGAGACTGTTATCTCCAATTAACCTCAAGTAAATGGGAAGTGGGGCTTGGCTCAAGGGTAGGGAGGTAGCCTAGAGCTGAAGTGCTCAGGGACAGTGCCCAGGATGGGTTCAAGCCCCAAGACGCCCCCAAAATTAATAAATAAATATAAACAATTAAAGTAGGTTGAGCTTTCTGATATTCATTTCATTTTTTTAACTCATATACAAACAAGCGTATTACAAACGTGGAAGATTGGATTTACTGTTTCCTCCAAACTAGCTGAAAGAAATAGCAAAGTCTTAAAAATATTTTTGCCAGTCCAGGGCTTGATCGCAGGGCCTGAGCACTGTCCTTGTGCTTTCTCAAGGATACAGCTCTACCACTTGAGCCATAGCACCACCAAGAAATCATTTGTATGAACTTTTACAGACCTGTTAGCCACATCAGAGACCACAAAATGAGCATGGGGGAACTCCCCCCCTCTTTAAAAAGAGTTTATTCACATTGATTTTTATATCATGTTTGAAATGTCATGTTTAACAAACAAGTATTCAAGAAAGGATTTTCATTTCATTAAAGTGCAGCTTAGGCGATCAAGGAGTTAATACCCTCAGAATCCTCTTCTACTCATCACACATTACTTTGTGTATAGATGCACATGAACCTGTATATGGATTTTTTATGGATATAAATGACATCTAACAGCCGTGTCTGAGAGAATACAAGTGTCCTTTGTCTCTGCGCCTGACTTATTGAATTCAATAGCACATTTCTAAGTCTACTCATTTCCCTGCAAATGCCATAGTACCAGAATAGGAAAATCAACGGGGACCAGAAGCAGATTGGTCTGCCTGGATTGCAGTGGGACAATAAGTGACTGTTGGTGGGTCTGATTTCTTCTCAGTATAGTCAAATTCAACTAGGCTAATATCTGTCTTACTGTGAATCTATTGCAAATGATGGAACTGTATCCTTTCTATGATTCTTATACGAATGATCTCCCAAAAAAGCTGTTCTAAAAAGAAGATAATTGTGAGATTATTGTTGTACTGACATGCTCTAGCTATTTTTATGAACTTGGATTTCTAATATGTTGTTCTCCCAGTGGGTCAGATGTATAGGCACAGGGCTGGGAAAAAAAGGCCTACATGAGTTAGAAGAGGCTACAAGTGTGGGATTGCCAGAGCAGAGAAATATTTCTAAGTACATTGCACCACATGTATATTACACATTTAAACGTATATATATTTGAATATCAGGTATATACAGTTGAACATTCCTAGACAAACATTATGCTTTTCTAATGAGATTTCTTCCTTTAGCAGTTGTCCAAGTCTTGTCAGAGCAGAAAATCTAACCCCAGTCTCTGGGTTCCATCTCCTGGAACTCTCAGATGACCCTGAAATACAGCCAGTCCTCTTTGGGCTTTTCCTTTTCATGTATCTAACCACCATACTGGGAAATCTGCTCATCGTCCTGGCCATAAGCTCTGACCACAACCCCATGTACTTCTTCCTCTGCAATCCTTCCTTGGCTGACATTGGCTTCACATCTACCATGGTCCCCATGATGCTGGTGAACATCCAGAGTCACAGCAGAGCCATCTCCTATGGAGGCTGCCTCACCCAGATGTCTCTCTTCCTCTTTTTTGGCTGCATGGCTGACATGCTTCTGACTGTCATGGCCTATGACCGCTTTGTGGCCATCTGTCTCCCCCTGCACTACTCGGTCCTCTTGAACCCTCGCTGCTGTTGGATCTTAGTATTGGTGTCTGCTTTCTTTAGTGTTTTGAATTCCCAGTCACACAATATATTGATCTTACAATTTACTTGCTTTAAAAGTGTGGAAATACCAAATTACTTCTGTGATGCTTCTCAAATATTTAAACTGTCCTGTTCTGGTTCCCTTACAAATAACTTGTTCATATATTTAATTACTGTAGTCTTGGGGTTATTTCCTCATTCAGGAATCCTTTACTCTTACTACAAAATTACCTCTTCCATCCTCAGGATCCCCACAGAAAGTGGGAGGCACAAAGACTTCTCCACGTGTGGGGCTCACCTCTCGGTGGTTTGCTTTTTCTATGGCACCTTCCTTGGTGCGTACTGTGATTCCACTGTGTTCCATGGCTCCGAGAAGCTTGTGGTGGCCTCGGTGATGTACACGGTGGTCTCCCCCATGCTGAATCCCTTCATCTACAGCCTGAGGAACAGGGACATTAGCAGGACTCTGAGGAGGCTGGGCAGCAGGATTCTCGGAACCCAGGACTTGGGTAGGACACTTAACTAAATGGAAGAATTAGGCAGCTCTCTGCTTCTTCTTCCATGTGGAAAATGTGAAGAGTAATTGGCTAATTAATTCCCCAGCTTGTTCCTTCATTGCACAGTAGTTAAGAGCCTTAGGATTCTTGAGACTGAGTATTTATACACAGATGCAAAGACTCCGTTCAGGAGAATAAATGGTTTTTCTGCAGATGTGCCTGTGAGGCTCTCAATGCAATTGGTGTAAATAGAATATGCACAGACCAAAATTACAATAGTATTTTAGACTCTTAAGAATTTCCTGGAAGAAATGGAAAGACTTAGAAAAAAATTATATTAAGTGAAGTAAGCCAGACTCAAAAGCACCTAGGCTCAATGGTTTCCCTCATTTATCATAATCAGTAGAATACTTGGGCTCTCCCAGCAGAGCTCTACAATAGAACAAAACCTAGATACATAAGGCTATATAGAATGACACTAAATGAAAGACCTCCAGGATATAGAGACAAAATCCATATAATGAGTGATTGTTCTCCTTCATTTACTATGTTATCTTCCATCATTTTTGCTGTCCTTGGTTATCTCATATTCTTACAGGATTTCACCTGGTTTTCTGATATATTTTATATATGCATATTTGGTTATTTGGGGTCGGATAGGGAAGGGAGGAAAACAAGATGAGGGGTAGGGTGGTGGGAGGGAAATGAGAACCAAGACATGAGAAAGGGTATCAATGTTTGTGAAGTAATGTACCTTCTTTCTGGTGCATGCAATGCAACCCTTCTATTAATTACAATAAAAATATATGAAAAAAATAATTTTCCTGGAAGGAGCAATGACAGAGAAGAGAAGAGTTGAATAAAATTCATTTGACCTTTGAGTTTCTTCTGGGATACAGGAAGAGTCTAAAACATTCTTCTGTGGAACATTTCTAATTTGTTCTTCTTCAAGCGCAAGCATATATTCTGAGAGACTGGGTACTTTGGGGGTTTGTGTTATAACTTCAAGACTCCTTACAGTAGCTAATAGGCCTAGTCTACATCCACATTCATTTTGAACGACAGCAGCTCTGATGGGCTCAAAGCTGTGTATCATGTTCCTGTGGTGTATGACCCTGGAAGCTGGACACTGGCTACCTTCACAGGAACCCTAGAGTTGAGCCTGGAGCTTTCATCCACCCTTAGTCGTTGGGGAGGTTTGGAGTCAATATTCCCTTGTCATGATCTGGATGAGTAGATGTAGTCATGTGCACTCAAGGTCATTATTCATCAAGAACAAAACCATTGGAAGAGAATATGAATAACTTTAACTCTGAAGATCGGGAATATTTTTTGTCTGTTATGGAGGTTGAACTCTGCCAGTGTGTATGGTCCTTGTCTAGGCCTGTGGGTGAGCTGGACATGGCTGTAAATCTGAACTGAGTTTTTGGTGAGACGTTGCCCCACTGCTGGACCTACTGAAACTAGTTGGCCCTGGTTGAAAGAGATTGGTGAAGTGTCCCTCGTGTTAACTGAAACAGGTTGGCACCACTAGTATTTTATGTTCTGTGTACAAAATGAACCCACATTGAACCTGAATCCACTGGAAACTGGACCAGAACTGAATCAGGATAAGTTAGTGCTGCCTTTGTTTGAGTTGAGCCTACCTGCAGAAGGTTGCTTCTGGTCAGGTAGAAAGTGGGCTGAATAGGGGGAGTAATTTCCTTCTGAGCTGGTTTACGCAGCCTCTCTGGATCTTTTTCTGGGTCTGTGTTGGATGTTCTGCAGAATGAAGTAAGGGAGCTGGGAACGGCTCACACAACCACCCACCCACTGTCCAGCAAGAGGGGACAGGAAGGAGAAGCTAGGTTCAGCGGGGTCTGTGCTGCTGGCTCCAGAGCTGGTGGTATGATGAGCTGAGTGGGATGAGGGGCTGTGTCTAGAGAACACCCCCTGCTAGGTTGAACCCTCTTGGTGAAAATGGTGTGGTGAGGACAGAGGTGGTCACTTTACATGGCTGTGGAAGGGCTCCTCTGTGTGTTCCTCCTTTTCCCTCTGTCCTCCTCCCAGTGCTTTCATGGACAGGAAGTGTTGTTTTCTCCAGCAGCCTGGTGGTGAACTGCCTGGCTCCAGTGTGTCTCTGCCAACTCACAGGCGGAAGCTCACACTGAGGGCCACAGCCTGTGTCCCCTGCCTTTCCACCAATCATCTGTCCCAGGGATATACTTTAAATGATTTAAACTCTTTTATTCACCAAATATTTTTAATGTTTTTATATTGGTGTCACTATTTATGTGTGAATTTATTTTTTGGACTCTGGTCCTGGTGCTAAACAAAGTGTATAAGGCTGTCCAAATCTAAAAAATAGTTTTTATCTACCAATGCAGAATTGAATTCTTACAATATATTCTGGGCAATTCATATCACAGGGAATATCTGGTTAGGCCATAATACACACACACACACACACACACACACACACACACACACACAATCACTTTGTCTTTCTCTTTCTCTCTGTCTGTTTGTCCCAAACAGGTTAAATGAGAACTTATCAAGTCCCAAACAGGTTAAATGAGAAGCTATTGACACAGCCCAAAATCATAAGAGGTACTTCCTTATGTTCACATTTGTGTGGGTCCAAGGTCACTGACCCCACAGTCATGGTCACTGACCCCATAGTCGGTCACTGACCCCACAGTTGGTCCCCAACAGTTAGCAATCCTAGCTCCTCAAGAAATGGCAATTTGAAGTTCATGGTTACAATAAGGCTGCTGGAGAAGTGCAGGGTCCTGTTTTCCCTAATGAAGTAAGCTCCTCAAAATGCATACCCCCTCCAAAAAGTGAGGAAATGAGAGTATTGACTCAGTGGTACAGCACCTTCCTTAAGCAAGGAAATCTCAGCAACAACTAATTTTCTACTGTAAAGATTTAGTTACTCAGTTCGTTGGTACTGAAGACCCAACACTCATTCATGTAGTTTTTCTGGTTGGTCTGCAGTGTAAAACTGACCTAAGTGCCAGTGAAATACTAGAAAACTTGAAATACCGTTAAGTAGTATTTGTTTCCAAACCGGAGTTGTACGTAGTGATGTTTTACCCTCAGTTAATGCTATGTGTAGCTATAATTTACTGGAAGAGAAAAGCCAGTATTATAAATTTTTAATAGTTGGTCTATGAAGGTGAAATGTACATGGTTGGAGTGAAATAATTTTTCTCATGAACGTAGGGAATAGATAGAAAGATGCTTTCTGTCAACAACAGTAAAACTATCAACTAAGGATATACTGGAGAAGCACTCAAACAAAGTTCACACTCTTATGCTAGCTACCAGGTAGGCTGAGATCTGAGGAACAAGTTAAAAAGCGAGCTGGGGCACAAAAGGTCCTAAGACTCTTATCTCAAATTAACTAGAAAATGGAAGGGGGCTTGCATCAAGGGTAGGGTGTTAGACTTGAGCTACAGAGCTCAGGGAAAGAACCCAGGCTAAGTTCAAACTCCATGACCCTAAAAACACTAAATAAGTAAAGTTCAGACTTCTTTACATTTATATTCTTACAAAATCTACCTTCCCACGATATGTCATCCTCCTGTGGTATGGAAATAAGCCTGTCAGGAAAAGCCCAGTAGTTTGCCTTTAGAGATCAGCCTACATAACCTCCTGTGGCCTAATGTAACGTATCAGCCCAATGCATACAAAGCAGTGGTTTGGATCTGATAAAATCATAATTCGCTTCCTTATGCATGGCTTATCACAAGTCCAGGATTTGGGGAAGCTTAATATCAGAGCCAAGCTAAACCATTTCTTTTGAATATTTGTCAATGATATAGGTGTACTTTTACTAGCTTCTTGTGTCACTTGCATTTTCCTCTTCTAGCTTCAAGATTTTCTATCTGTCCTGTGAATGTCATTAAGTCAGTCTGGCTAGGAAAACAATGTTTGAAAACCCATTTTAACTATTCAGCAAAAAGGCAGGCTGGAGATATAGTTCAAATGAGCAAGCAGAATATAAACAGGAGATCCTGAATTGAAACCCTGGTATTGGACAGGAAACCACACTGGAGTTATCATTCCTTTTTATGTCAATCCATGGAATTGTAATTGTGCCTATATGTAAACTTAGAATAGCACACATATAAGTATTAGAAAAGTACTACCTCTCTATATTCATAACTAGTAACCTATACAAATAGTTTCTGTGCATGTATGTGAATTGTGAGCATGCAACTATCAATAATACAGGGGTTTCTTCAATCTCCAGGTGCGGGGCTGCTGATACTTGGACCAAGTCGATGTCCCTTACTCTTGTTTTTTTTCAAGTGAATTTGAGATGAAAACTCAACTGTCCAAGGAACCACTCACGTCCCTGTAGATTAGGTATTGGATTGCTCTTTCACTGCTTCCTTCAAATCACTCAAGCATTACAAGACCTCCATATCACAGAGTTCACGTACCCAGACCATCAAGCAGCCTAGAACCAAATGTAGGTGCCAGTGGATTAGGTTTGTCTATCCTCATGTAATTTCACCAGGAAACAAGATTTTCAATTTTCTTTGAAAGATATTATGGAATGAATGTCCAGAATTAAATGCGCTCTTTACTTGAATTAGATAATGGTAGCCCATCTATATATCACCTTTAAAATAACAAAATGCATCATAGGAAACAATTAGGGGACTAAGTTATAAGTCTAAAATAGTGCAAAACAAAAGGGCAGGAGGCAGGGTATCTGGCTACCAATTAGAAAGTTATGATTTCAAAGACTGGTTAAAAAACATAAAGCTCTGTTTCTGTCCAATTTTTTGAGGTAAATTATATGTATTAAAAACTTGCCACTCAATCCTTGCTAAATTCTTTGCTGGGCCCACCATCTGCAGACATTCATCATTTTTTACAAAGTAACAATTTAAACATTGAAAACATACATTCCCCCTTTAGGAATCTATCCTGATATAGCCAGGACCTTTCTAGAATGGATTGTAGTAATGAAACTAGAATAATCAGGTATACAAACAGGTAGAATTTATCAGATTATATACTCAAGTTTGTTGCTTCTGCAAAAACTACATAACCAATAAACTTCCTACCTGCTGTTGTCAGCTCGTGGTTTGTACAACCTGCTCAGGTAACTTTTGAGGTCATTGTTCCTCAGGCTATAAATGAAAGGGTTCAGGAGAGGAGTGACCACTGTGTACATTGCTGAGGACACAGCACTGTCCCTGGGAGAATGTGACAGAGCTGACTCAAAGTAGATCCCCACTGTGGTCCCAAAGAATGAGCAGACCACGGACATGTGAGAGTCACATGTGGCGAAGGTTTTGTATTTCCCACTTGAAGAGGACATTCTCAGCACTGAAGAAATAATCTTGTAGTAAGAGAAAAGGATCCCTAAGATAGGAAGGAAACCAAAAATGGTAGCAATAATGTATTTAAGTAAACTATTAATGAGTGTGTGCTTACAGGAAAGTTCCAGGACTTGAGAAGGGTCACAGAAGAAACTCGGAATTTCTACTTCCTTGAAATTGGTCATCTGTAATGCCATCCACACTTGCAGCTATCCATCCAAGAAGCTGGTCACAAATGATAGCAGAATCAAGAAGACACAGAGACGAGGGTTCATGATGAGAGGGTAATTCAGGGGATGACAGATGGCCACAAAGCGGTCATAGTCCATCACACTAAGAAGCAAAACATCCATACAACCAAAAGTGAGAAAAACAGACACCTGGATATGGCAGCCCACATAGGAGATGGCTGTGCTGTGAGTCTGGATGTCCACCAGCATCTTGGGGACTGTGATGGAAGTGAATCCAATGTCAGCTAAGGAGAGGATGGAGAGGAAGAAGTGCATAGGTGTGTGGAGGTGGGAGTCAGAGGTGACAGCCAGGATGATGAGCAGATTTCCAAGCACAGTGATCAGGTACATGGACAGAAAGAGCCCACAGAGCTAAGGTTGTATCTCAGGGTCATCTGAGAGTCCCAGGAGGTTAAATTCTGAGATGTGTGTTAGATGGCACTGCTCTGCATTAATTGTAGTCCTTTGATATAAAGAGAGAACAATACAAAATGAAGAAGTCAGAATTCCACAATGATTTTGAACTCAAATATGCATAGTTGATATCGACATTCTGTTCCACACTTTTCAGTTGTGACAAACTCAATAATCCTAGATTGTTTTATGTCTCATATATTCCAATTTATGTATTCATTGTAGATACTCAACAATGCTAGAACATTATAGGCAGTGTTTTCTGATCAGAGAAAATACAGATTATTCTTCAGTACAGCATAATTCACAGCAGGTTTTTTTAATCTCTGAAATTCATTTTCTTCCAATGTGTTTGCAAGCTCCTAGATTTCTGCATCCTTGCTTTGTTTCCTAATATCTCTCTCTCTCTCTCTCTCTCTCTCTCTCTCTCTCTCTCTCTCTCTCTCTCTCTCTGTATGTATGTATGTATGTATGTATGTATGTATGTATGTATGTATGTATGTATGTATGTATGGATCCTAGGATTTTGACCTGGGCGTGGGTACAGGCCTTGAGGTTTTCCTGCCCAAAGGAAAGCTCAACCACTTGAGTAAGAAACTCCACTTTTAGTTTCCTGGTCATTAATTAGAGATGAGAACTCACAGGTTTTCCTGCCTGTGTTGGCTTTGAACCTCTACCCATAGAGCTCAGCCTGTTAAGCAGCTAGGATTGCAAATATGAGACACCAGGACTGGGACTGAAGTACACTTAAAAAAAACATGAACTCCTCAGTTCCCTACATATAAATAAATCAAGATCTCCGATATGATATCTGCTTCTTCTTGAAGTAATTGCAGGAACTGAGGAATTTGCTGACAGTGTAGCACGGGATTCCTGAGATTTATGCAATGTTGGTTGATATTTAGTGATTGGATTTCTTCCTTTTCAATCATCTTCTTATTATTGCACTTCCTATACTGGTTTCTAGCTTTAACCCTGGCAGCTTTGTTTTATGATCAGTCAATAATCCCCTAAAAAGAATCTGCTATTCTCTTCATCGAAGTCAGAGAAACAAGTTCTCACTTGGGGCCTAACAAGGTCTTTCACAAATCACTTTCCAATATTAAATATTCGGTGACAATAGACAAATAGAAAGTTATTCTGGATCTTGGTAATTTCCGTCGTGATATTACCATTTTCATCTGTGATTTTGTTTATTTCGATATGCTCTCTTCTTTTTTTGGTAACATTTGCTAAGGGCTTGTCAATTTTGTTAATTCTTTCAAAGAACCAACTCCTTGTTTTGTTGATTCTTTCTATAGTTTTTTTGGATTCCAAATCATTTAATTCTGCTTTGATTTTAATTATTTGCTTTCTTCTACTGGGATTAGGGTTGGTTTGTTGCTCTTTTTCCAGGAGCTTAAGGTGAGACATTAACTTGTTGGATTGCAATTTTTCCAACTTGTTGTTGTAGGCACTCAGCGCTATAAATTTTCCTCTGAGTACTGCCTTTGCTGTGTCCCAAAGGAGTTGGTAGTTTGTGTGCTCCTTACTGTTAAATTTCATAAACTGTTGGATTTCTGTTCTGATCTCTTCGATGACCCATTGGTGATTCAACAATGTGTTGTTCAGTCTCCATGTGTTACAGGGTTTTCGTTGGTGGAGATGTGTGTTCAGTTCCAGTTTGATGCCTTTGTGGTCTGAGAGTGTGCATGGAATAATTTCTGTGTTTCTGAATCTGTCCAGGTTTGTTTTATGGCCTAACATGTGATCTATTTTGGAAAATGTTCCATGTGCTGCTGACAAAAACGTATATTGTGTTGTTGCTGGGTGGAATATTCTGTAGATGTCGGTTAGATCTAGTTGTTCTATATACTTGTTCAGTTCTAAGGGTTCTCTGTTGAGTTTTTGCCTTGTTGATCTGTCCATAGGTGAAAGTGGTGTGTTAAATTCACCGACAATCACTGTATTTCGATCTATGTATGGTTTCAGTGTGAGTAAAGTTTGCTTGATGAAGTTTGGAGCCCCAGGATTGGGTGTGTAAATATTTAGGATCGTTATGTCTTCCTGGAGGAAAGATCCTTTAGTAGTATGTAGTAACCTTCTTTGTCTTTTCTTACTAATTTTGGTTTGAAGTCTATTTTATCTGATATGGGGATGGCAACTCCAGCCTGTTTATGGGGGCCGTTAGCTTGATAGAGTTTATTCCAACCTCTCACTTTCAAAAGATGATTGTTTTTTGGGTACGATGTGTCTCTTGAAGACAGCAGAACGATGGCTCTTGATTTTTGTTCCAACTAGACAGCCTATGCCCTTTAATTGGAGAGTTAAGTCCATTGATATTGAGAGTTAGGATTGAGAGATATTTATTAGTTCCTACCATTTTTAAAAGCTTTTATTTGGGCCTGTGTCTTGACAGTTCTTGTGGTCCTTAGGTGATATGCTGCTTAGGTGCCATTTCTTTCCCTATATTGCATTTATTTTGGTTTTCTATGTATAGAACATCTTTCAGAATTCTCTGTAGTGTTGGTTTTGTTGCGACATATTGTTGCAGCTTTTCCCTGGAATGGAATGTTTTTATTGTTCCCTCAGTTATGAATGAGAGCTTAGCTGGGTACAGTATTCTTGGTTGGTAGTTATTTGACTTAAGGGCATGACACATATGCTTCCAGTCACTTCTTGCTTGCATGGTCTCTGCTGAATAATCTGGGGTTATTCTGATTGGTTTTCCTTTATAAGTTATTTATCCCTTTTCCCTGGCTGCCTTTAGGATCCTTTTTTTGGTTTCTACTGATCCAGTTCGGATTACAGTGTGGCGGTGAGATGTTCTTTTCTGGTCAGGTCTGTTTGGGGTTCTAAAAGCTTCTTGTATCTGGATGGGTCTGCCCTTCTGGATATTTGGGAAATTCTCTGAGATGATTCCCTGAAGTATATTTCCAATACCAGTGACCTCTTTCTCCAGACCCTCCTCAATACCAATTAGCCTTAAATTAGGCTTCCTATTTGTATCTTGGACCTCCTGAAGAGCTCTCTCATTTTTCCTAGATTTGGATTGACTCATTTTCTGTTCTTTCTCTATAATAACTAAATTATCTTCAGCCTCGGAAATTCTCTCCTCTGCATTGTCTAACCTGCTATCAAAGCTATCTACTTTATTTTTCATCTCCCTTGCTACTAATTGCTCATTTTTGATGCCTTGTATCTCTTCTTGTAGATCATGTATGGATTTCTTTAGCTCCTTGATTTCCATTTGAGTGGTTAGCTGAGTAGCTTTATTTTCTGTGAACATTTGCTGGAGTTTGGTCACCTTTTTATTTGTGGATTGTATGAATTCTTCCATCTTTCTTTGAACAGCCTTTATTATGGCCTCCTTTATGGCTTCTTCTTTTTTACTTATCACCTTGTTTATGGTTTCCTCTTGTTCAGCTATGGCTTCCTCCCTTATCTCTTTCTTTATATTTTCACATTTTTCATTAATGATGTTTATCAATTGCATTTGTACAGCACTTGGAAGACTCTCCTCTAGGTTTGCCAGTGACTGTTCCATTGGCTGTTTACATTGGGTGGGGGAGGTGGGAGGTGTTGTTTCTTGATTTGACATTTTTCTTGAGTTTCTTGTTCTGCCCATTTGAAAATGGGAGCAAGATTAATACTAAACACGATTATAGTTTTTCAGATATAACCAACCTAGACCTCTGTAGCTGGCAGACTCTAGATGTTCACAAGTTTTGATTAGTGTTATCACTCTTTCTTTTTGTGCAGTTACTGACTAGTCTAATTATTCACTGATAAGCGATTTATATCCAAAACAATAAGCCTCTCAATCCAATCTCTATTGTCTTTAAGTCCCTCTGAGCCTAGAGAATGATTAAACACCTAGATATACAGTGTTGCTCAACAGCCATCAAGTGTAGATCCTTGCAGTATAAGGTTTGAAAGAGGAGCAGAGGTCCAGAGATAGAAAAATAGAATGAGAGAGGTCAGGGGGTAAGTAGGTAGCGTATTTGAGTACAAAGTTTGGAAAGTATTAGAATAAAACTTATGAGTTGCTGCGCGACTAGCTCTTAGCCCAACCAGTGGCCTCACAGTGGAACATGGGATGGATCTGCGATCTACTGTCTGAGCGTGGTTGGCGGACGTTTTCCTGTGCTGCTTCCAGGGGGGACCCCAAGCCAAGGGTCTGGGGATTGAGAGTTTCAGGAGCTCTCAGCAGGACCAGCAGGAGGCCCCTCTGTTCCCAGGGGCGGGACCCAGCTGGGGACATGGGCTCCAAGGGCGGGGCCGCGCTTTTTGGTTCTCAGAAGGGGACCTTGGCTGCTGGTCGGCCCTTCAGATCCCTGCTGTGTTTCCACTGCTTTGTCAGAGTCTGTGACTGTGGGGGGAGCCCTCGGTGGTGTCTTGCTCAGGATTCCCAGCTGGCGGATGCCCCACTCGAGAATTGAGGGGGGGCAGATGCTGACTCCCATTTACCCGCACCGCCTACCCACTGTTGTAAGGCGGGGTCCCAAAGCCCTCTACTCTCTAGATCCAGTGGCCTGGGTGAGGAGCCTGGTGGGCGGGTGGGAGCTGGGACAGCTCCGCCTCCCCTGGTGGGGAGCTGAGTCGTAGGGTCCGCCTGCTTGTCAGTCTCCAGTCAGAGAGCTGGGGGTTGAGCCCGTTGGGCGGGTGGGAGTTGGGGCAGCCCCGCCTCCCTTGGTGGGGTGCTGGGTCTTATGGGTAGCCCGCCTGTCAATCTCCAGTCAATGGTGTGAGTGAGGGGCTGTTGAGGGGAGGGACAGGATTCTAAATTCCTTTCCCCCCTGCTCCCGCCAATCTTTCTCGGGCGGGGTGTTGGGGTCTGAGTTAAGTTCTATTGCTTGGCACCCGCTCCGCTTTCCCGATGTATTTGGGGATGCGCTGTATTACTCACGCCTCTGCGTCCATCTGCGGGTGCTCCACGGTGGTGGGGAGTCTTTCACTCCCCTCGGGTCTCCGCCTCCGCCTGTGTTTTGCGTCTGGGTTTCGCTGCTTGCTGTTCTGGTTCCGCGTCTGGGTTCCGCTGCTTCCACCGTTCGCTGGCCAGGTTCTGTGCTGGTTTCTGCAGATGTTGGGCTCCCAGCCTGGTGCCCTCCACTGCCGCCGCTTTTCATGGATTAGAGCCGGTGCCCGCCCCCGCTTTCCCCGCGTGGAGCCGCTGCCTGCTCAAGTCGCTCTTCGCGGCTTGGTCCAGCGCAGCTTTCAATGGCTTTGGGCGAGAGGTGGGGGAGGGGTCCTCGCGTTCCGAATCCTTTGAGAAAGTTGGATGTGAGCTTTATCTGGATTTCGTTTCCGGTTTGAGTCCTTCTCCATTGCTTTTTGAGTTTGTTGTTGTGGATTTCTTTAGATAGTTGGCTCGTGGGACTCCCTGGTTCTCTCTTTTTGTCAGAGAAAGCTAGGCAGAGTCCCTATTGTCTCGGTGCCATCTTCCTTCTGTGAATTAATGCACCTTCTATCTGGCAAATATCATGTAACCCTTTTACTAATTACAATAAAAAAAAATTTGCTAAGGGCTTGTCAATTTTGTTAATTCTTTCAAAGAACCAACTCCTTGTTTTGTTGATTCTTTCTATAGTTTTTTTGGATTCCAAATCATTTAATTCTGCTTTGATTTTAATTATTTGCTTTCTTCTACTGGGATTAGGGTTGGTTTGTTGCTCTTTTTCCAGGAGCTTAATGTGGGACATTAACTTGTTGGTTTGCGATTTTTCCAACTTGTTGTTGTAGGCACTCAGCGCTATAAATTTTCCTCTGAGTACTGCCTTTGCTGTGTCCCAAAGGAGTTGGTAGTTTGTGTGCTCCTTACTGTTAAATTTCATAAACTGTTGGATTTCTGTTCTGATCTCTTCGATGACCCACTGGTGATTCAACAATGTGTTGTTCAGTCTCCATGAGTTACAGGGTTTTCGTTGGTGGAGATGTGTGTTCAGTTCCAATTTGATGCCTTTGTGGTCTGAGAGCCCAGGACTGGCAAAAAATTATGATAGTCTCTCAACCCTTGAGGTTAAGCACTACTAGGGTACAGGCCATATAATGTGAAGCTAATTGAAAGGACCTCCAGGATATTGAAACAAAAGCCATATAATGAATAATTTTTGTCCTTAATGTACTATGTTGTCTCTCATCTCCTTTGCTATCCCTTGGTTATCTCATATTGGTATAGTATCTCACTTTGTTATCTGATATATTGAATTCATTTGTATCTGGATATTTGAAATTTGATAGTGAAGGGGGGAAAACTAAGACGGAGGGGGGTGTGCGGGGGAGGGAAATGGGTACCAAGACATGTGAAAGGGTATCAATGTATGTGAACTAATGCACCTTCTATCTGGCAAATATCATGTAACCCTTTTATTAATTACAATAAAAAAATTAAAAAAAATAAACACAGAAAAAAGCTGAGAATAAAATTAAAAAAATAAAATAAAAAGTATTTTCCACATAAAAAAAGAAAGTTATATCCACGCTGTTTTTTTTTTAATGAAACCGTCTACCACCACTTCCATACGAATCGTTTTTTCAGTCATATTCTATTAGATAACAAGGAAGCCTATAAGAAAACAATAAGAAATTTTATGTAAGATTCCTCTGAGCTGCAGCGGAACAATGTAATAAGTTGCATTCTTCACTACTGCTATTCCTTCATCTCCTCTAACAGAATTCCAAGTTTCTGGCTTGTCTACATTATGCAGAAGCACTACTTGCAGTTGTTTGCCCTTTAGTTAAGACATTTCACTGTATATTGAGAGAAGAAGGAAAAACTCTAAATCATGAGGAAGCTTGCAGAAAACACACTTGTATGAATAGTGTGGTACATTCAGTACATACTTGGTTGCATTGCCTCTCTGTTGAGTCATGTCCATGAATTACAGATGAAAAGATTGTCCCATGCCTGAAGTGTATGAAAACCTCAGGCTCAGTCCTCACAGTGGACCATGAATAGGGCAACACAGGAGAATTTCCAACTGTGGCGAATATTGCATTGGAGATATTTAGGGAGAT
Organism: Megascapheus bottae; assembly: GCF_031878675.1. Lineage (NCBI taxonomy): Eukaryota > Metazoa > Chordata > Mammalia > Rodentia > Geomyidae > Megascapheus > Megascapheus bottae. The sequence goes on from NC_143509.1 coordinate 10,547,596, forward strand.
GTCAGGGGACTTGCTGGTGATAGGCTCTTCTATGATTGTGGATGCACAATTCACAGAGCTCACAAATTGCCAAACTTGTTCCGAGCAAATCATCTCTAAAGACCCACTAATATGGATGGTGGGTGAGGAACAAAGGCCTAAAAGAATAGTTTTGAAGCATGTCCTTTGATAAACAAAACTGTTCTAGTCTATGCATAGATGACATGATGCAAAGTATGACTAATTATAGGCTATATAGGAAGGCCATTCTGCATTGCAATCCCTTTGGACAGTTCCCTGACAATTCATAAAGGAAATATCTAGAATATCAGTGTCTTGAATATGGGACTAACAGGAAGGAATGGATCACATGGAATCAGTGAACAGACACTGGAGAATTATTTTACAATACTCAATGTTCAAGTATAAGAGGAAGTGTGAATATTAATGTTTCCGTTGGGGAGGGGGGAGAGGGAGAATTTTGGAAGGTGTGTTTTGGTTTAAGATGCATTGTACATGTACATGAATGTCTTAAATGGAAAGGTCTGTCTAAAAACAAGTGAAGAATTAATATCTCTGAACCGAGGCTGCGCTGTTGGCTCCCATCTGTGATCCTAGCTACTCAGGATGCTGTGAGTGAAGATCAGGTTTTTAAGCCAGCATGGGCAGGAAAGTCTGTGAGACTCTAATCTCCAATAGACTACTCAGCAAGGGCTGGAAGTGGCACTGTGGCTCAAGGAGTGGAGCACTGGACTTGAGCCACAAAACTCATGGGCAGTGTCTAATCCCTGAGTTCAACCACAAGGACCGGCACAAAAAATGTTAAAAAAAGAACGTAATATATATTTAACTCTCATCAATGACTCATGTGAAATGCAAATTTTTTTTTAGAAATGCCAGTTAAATGCACATGGTGGTGTGCTATAGCAGATTCCAGAAGTGACATCAGGACACACAGAGCCTCCCCATACTGAAAAACTATAAACAATGAGACACACTTTTCATATGATTTATTTTAGGCAGTTTCATTTGTTTGAACCATATTCTACATACCAGTGAACCTTCTGTCATGTGGGAAAGAGTATTTAATATTTTTCTATGTTAAATAGCAAGGAAAGTAATTTATTATTTTTTCCTGACCCAAAACACTAACACATGAAGAAAAGGTCAACATCTCTGGTTGTGGGGCACGTCACATCAAGGGTAAAAGGCCTACCTCGTGGCTCAGGGCTCACTTCCTGATTTTGGAAATCCAACCTGCCTGTCTCCTGGTTGGGAGGTTTGGCTATGGTTTGTGTTGTAAAATAAGGCTACCTCAAACCCATGGATTGGCCCCGCCGCCCTCTCTCACCACACCTACCTCCCCCTGTCCTGCCTACTTCTATGTTAATAGATTCCTGCATCTTACTTTAGCCCCTGGTATCTTCCCATTAAAGAGTCTGCTGTGACATTCTCCCTGGCGCGTCTGTGTCTTCCCTCTGGTGAAGGGAGGGCTGGGTGAAGGCGGCCAGCAGGCCATATCCTTTCTCAGTCTCGTCTTAGTCGGGGCGTGTTCTCTTTGCCCTTCCTGCTGGTCAGGAGGCAAAGAGTGCTAAAAACCCCGACATCTGGTCATAAAAGAAATGCAAATCAGAGCAATTCTAAGATTCCACCTCACTCTAGTTTGAATGGCCGGGATCAAGAAAACTAATAACCAGAGATGCTGGAGGGGATGTGCCCAGGAGGGATCACTACTACACTGTTGGTGGGAGTGCAAACTTGTTCAACCACTGTGGAAAGCAGTATGGCATTTCCTCAAAAGACTAAACATAGAGCTCCCCTATGACCCAGCAATTCCACTACTTGGCATTTACCCAACCATCCAGAAACAAGGGCATACTAAATCCACCACCACAACAATGTTCAATGCAGAACTATTTACCATAGCAAAGATATGGAACCAACCTAGATGTCCCTCAGTTGATGAGTGGATCAACAAGTTGTGGTATTTGTGCACAATGGAATTCTATGCTGCTCTCAGAAAGAATAACATTGCCCCATTTGTTAGGAAATTGAAAGACTTAGAAAAAATAATATTAAGTGAAGCCAGACTCAAAGGAAGATAGACTTAATGGTTTCCCTCATTTTCATAATCAGTAGAAACCTTGGGCTCTCCTAGCAGAGATTTGCAATAGAGCAAAACCTTGATACAGAAGGCGATATAGTATGACACTAAATCAAAGGACCTCTAGAATATAGAAACAAAAGCCATATAATGAGTGATTGTTTTCCTTTATGTACTATGTTATCTCTCATCTCTTTTGTTGTCCCTTGGTTATCTCATATTGTTAGAGTATCTCACTTTGTTATCTGATATATTGGACACATTGGTATTTGATTATTTGAAAGTGGATAGGGAAGGCGGGAAAACAAGATGAGGGGTGGGGGTAGTGGGGAGAGAAATGGGGACCAAGGCATAAGAAAGGTATTAATGTATGTGAAGTAATGCACCTTCTTTCTGGTGAATATACTTTAACCCTTCTATTAATTACAATAAAAATATATGAAGAAAACCACACCCTCAAAATACTCCCCCTCTCCATCCACCAACAGAAACATTAATAGACATGCTTTGTCTTGTACATGCATATTGAGTATTGTGAGAGTATTCTCCACTGTTTGTTCACTGATTCCATGTGATTCAATCCTTCCTGATAATCCCTCATTCAATACACTGATATTCTAGGTATTTCCTTTATGAATTGTCTGGGAGTTGTCCAAAGGTTTTGTAACATGGAATTGCCTTCCTGTATAGCCTGTAATTAGTCATACTTTTCATCTTGTCATCTATGCATAGTCTAAACCAGCTTTGTTTACAAAAGACATGTTTCAAAACTATTATTCATTTATTCCCTTCACCACCTCATCCATGTTAGTGGGTCCTTAGACCCCTTCCCTTTCCTATTTCAAATACTCCAACGTATATACAATACGACAGGGAACACAGTCAAGTATAGTAACAATATGAGATTAACCAAAGGGCAACAAAGGAGTAGAGAAATAACATAGTACATTAAGAATAACTATCACAAAAGATAAAGCTCTTGTTTCCTTAACCTAGAGATCTTTTCATTTAGTCTCATCCTACATGACCTTATGAATCTATGTTTTGTGCTATTGTAATCCTCTGCTAGAAGAGTCTTAGATGTGTACTAATTATTGCCAATGAGAGAAACCACTGAGCCTATGTTCCTTTGGGGCTGGCTTACTTAGGTTACTTAATATGTTTTTAATTTTTATTTCGTCTTTCATTTGGTTTATTCACAGTTGTCACTGTTTTTGATTTCTGTACTCTTTGTTTTCAATGTAAATTTATCTGATTTGGGGAAGGAAAAGGGATCACAGAAACAGTATAACCAAGAGTGAACCAATTCAAGAGATCCTCACTAGACAATATGCTGAAAATGAACTTTATAACTAGGGAGGGCACTGAGAGAGGGAAAATGGTGAGAAAATGAAGGAGTAGGTAACACTATTTTCAAAGCAATGTTCTCATTATCTTAATTATGTAACTGTAACCCACCTGCACATAACCTTTACAATAAAATTTAAATGAAAAGCAAGTTGACTGCAATTTTTAGAAATTCCATTTTACTTCCACACATGAAGTCTTTTTTCCCCTACTATTATGTGTATGGTTTTCTGAGGTGAATATTGAAAATGAACTTTATAACTAGGGAGGGCACTGAGAGAGGGAAAATGGTGACAAAATTAAGGAGTAGGTAACACTATTTTCAAAGCAATGTTCTCATTATCTTAACTATGTAACTGTAACCCACCTGTACATAACCTTTACAATAAAATTTAAATGAAAAGCAAGTTGACTGCAATTTTTAGAAATACCATTTTAGTTCCACACATGAAGTCTTTTTTTCCCCTACTATTATGTGTATGGTTTTCTGAGGTGAATATTGAAAATTTGGCAACTATATTTTTGTTTTCATTTTTATACTCAATACTTATGAAAAATATTTTACCTACCTCATTCAGTTGAGTCCAATGTACATAATGATATACACTTGCCATGTAGTAATAGTCATTTATATAAAAAGATGGGAAGTTTTGATTTATATTTTTCATACATGTTGTAAATTAAATTATTTTAAAACGTAGAAAAAGAATAGTTCTGTCTAACTGGTGTCTTTTATTCTTCCATATGCAATTTTAGTGTATGTGCTTTAACTTCTTTGAGGTCTTTGATCCAGTATAATGGAGCCTAAATGATTGTGTTGAGCTTCCAGATTTTTGTGTTGACAATCCTCCTGTAGTGTTCTATCTGCTAATTATTGTTCTGCCTAAACGGGGTGTATTTTCTAAGAATTGTTCTATCAGCTAAGAATAGTTCTGTCTTTTATTCTTCCATATGCAACTTCAGTGAATCTCCCTCTACTTTTTCGAGTTCTTTGACCTGTATGTTGGAGAATGAATGTTGGAGGTTTACTTCCACCTGCATTGTTCTGTCACTAAGAGTTGTTCTGTCTAAACGGCGTCTATTATTCTTCCACATGTAACTTCAGTGTATCTGCTTTTATTTCTTCCAACCTTTGACCAAGTCTCCATTAGGAGACTAGAATTTTTTTCCTTTTATTTTTTTTATATTTTTTTGTAATTAATAAAAGGGTTACATGATATTTGCCAGATAGAAGATGCATTAATTCCTTTGCCATACAAAGTTCCACACTTCAATGCAGACCCACTTATCCAGCCTTTCTCTGATTTGTTGTAATTGTTGGTCCTTATTAAGAAAGTTTTGACCTGTGCCAAGGAGGCCTAATGTATCTCCTATTCCTTCTTGTAAAGTTTTCAGTGTGTCAGCTTTTACCTCCAGGTCTTTGATGCATTTGGAGGTAATTCTACTGCAGGGTGACAAAGGATCCAACTTTAGTTTTCTGCAGGTGCTTAACCAGTTCTGCCAGCACAACTTGTTGAAGTGGCTATCTTTCTTCCATTCTGTTTTTTTGGTTCCCTTGTCAAAGATTAGGTGGCCATAGGTCTGTGGTTTAATATTTGGGTCCTCAGTTCTATTCCATTGGTCTTCAGGCCTGTTCTTGTGCCAGTACCAAGCTGTTTTGATAATTATAGCCCTGTAATGTAGTCTAAAGTTTGGAATTGAAATTCCTCCAGGGCTGTTCTTTCTGTTAAGAAGTTTTTTTTTTCCTTTACGGGGTCTTTTATTATTCCATATGAAATTGTGAATTGCCTCTTCTATTTCTTTAAAATATGACATTGAGATATTGATGGGTATTGCGTTGAATTTGTAGATAGCCCTTGGCAAGATTGTCATTTTCACAATGTTGATTCTTCCAATCCAGGAGCATGGGAGGTTTTTCCATTTCCTTAGTTCTGCTTTAATTTCCTTTTTTAGGGTTTAATGTTTTCATCAAAAAGGTCCTTTACATTCTTAGTTAAGATAATTCCTAAGTACTTTATTTTCTTTGAGGCTATTGTGAAAGGAGTTTCTTTCCTGATTATTGCCTCGTTCCTCTCACTGTTGGCGTAGAGGAAGGCATTTGATTTTTGAGGATTAATTTTATAGCCTATTACACTTCCAAAGTTTTGAATCAGCCCAAGGAGCTTGGGAGTAGAGTCTGTAGGATTCTTTAAATACAGAATCATGTCATCTGCAAAGAGGGATAGTTTTATTTCCTCTTTCCCTAGTTGGATCCCCTTTATGCTTGCTTCTTGCCTTATTGCACTGGCTAGGAATTCTAGTGCTATGTTAAAGAGTAGTGGAGAGAGTGGGCATCCTTGTCTCGTTCCTGATTTTAGAGGGAATGGCTTCAGATTTTCACCATTAAGTGTAATGCTAGCAGTGGGTTTTTCATACACAGCCTTTATTATATTGGGGAATGTTCCTTGGATTCCTAGTTTCTAAAGAGCTTTTAAAATAAAGGGGTGTTGAATCTTGCCAAATGCCTTTTCGGCATCTATTGAGACAATCATGTGATTTTTGTCCTTGCTGGTGTTGATGCGTTGAATTATATTAATTGATTTGCGTATGTTGAATCATCTTTGCCTCCCTGTAATGAATCCAGTTTTATCATAGTGTATAATTTTTTGATGAGTTGTTGTTGACGGTTGGCCAGTATTTTGTTGAGAAGTTTTGCATCGATGTTCATCAAAAAAATAGGTCTATAATTCTCTTTCTTTGATGAATCTCTCTCTGGTTTGGGGATGAGGGTTATACTGGCTTCATAGAATGAGTTTGGTAAAGAACCTTCATTTTCACTTTCATTGAAGAGCTTGAGGAGTATTGGTATGAGCTCTGCTTTGAAGACCGTATAGAATTCAGCTGTGAATCCATCTGGCCCTGGGCTTTTCTTAGGTGGAAGTTCTCTGATTGCCATTTCTATTTCGGAGCTTGAAATAGGCCTGTTGAGTTGTGTTAGTTCTTCTTGATTCTGTGTGGTTATGTTCATACTGTCTAGGCATTCATCCATTTCTTCTAGATTCTCAAATTTGTTGGTGTAAAGGTTTGAGAAGTATTCCCTCATGATATTCTGGATCTTGGTAATTTCTGTTGTGATATTACATTTTCATCTGCGATTTTGTTTTTTTCGTTATGCTCTCTTCTTTTTTTGGTAAGATTTGCTAAGGGCTTGTCAATTTTGTTATTTTTTTCAAAGAACTAACTCCTTGTTTTGTTGATTATTTCTATAGTTTTTTGGGATTCCAAATCATTTAATTTTGCTTTGATTTTAATAATTTGCTTTCTTCTACTGAGATTAGGTTTGGTTTGTTGCTCTTTTTCCAGGAGCTTAAGGTGAGACATTAACTTGTTGGTTTGCGATTTTTCCAACTTGTTGTTGTAGGCACTCAGCGCTATAAATTTTCCTCTGAGGACTGCCTTTGCTGTGTCCCAAGGTAGTTGGTATTTTGTGTGTTCCTTATTGTTAAATTTCATAAACTGTTGGATTTCTGTTCTGATCTCTTCGATGACCCATTGGTGATTCAACAATGTGTTTTTCAGTCTCTAGGAGTTACAGGGTTTTCGTTGGTGGAGATGTGTGTTCAGTTCTAATTTGATGTGTTTGTGGTCTGAGACCATGCAGGGAATAATTTCAGTGTTTCTGAATCTAACCAGGTTTGTTTTATAGACTAAGATGTGATCTATTTTGGAAAATGTTCCATGTGCTGCTGAGAAAAACGTATATTGTGTTGTTGCTGGGTGGAATATTCTGCAGATGTCTGTTAGATTTAGTTGGTCTATATAGTTGTTCAGTTCTAAGGTTTCTCTGTTGAGTTTTTGCCTTCTTGATTTGTTCATAGGTGAGAGTGGTGTGTTAAAGTCAACAACAATCACTGTGTTTCGATCTATGTATGGTTTCAGTTTAAGTAAAGTTTGCTTGATCACGTTCGGAGCTCAGGGATTGGGTGTGTAAATATTTAGGATCGTTATGTCTTCCTCGAGAAAAGATCCCTTTAGTAGTATGTTGTTACCTTCTTTGTCTATTCTTACTGATTTTAGTTTGAAGTCCATTTTATCTGATATGAGGATGGCAACTCCAGCCTGTTTATGGGGGCTGTTAGCTTGGTAGAGTTTATTCCAACGTCTCACTTTCAAAAGATGATTGTTTTGTTGGGTAAGATGTGTCTCTTGAAGACAGCAGAACGATGGCTCTTGCTTATTAATCCAACTAGACAGTCTATGCCGTTTAATTGGAGAGTTAAGTCCATTGATATTGAGAGTTAAGATTGAGAGACATTTATTAGTTCCTACCATTTTTAAAAGCTTTTATTAGGGCCTATGTCTTGACAGTTCTTGTGGTCCTTAGATGGTATGCTGTTTAGATGCCATTTCTTTCCCTATATTGCATTTATTTTGGTTTTCTATGTATAGAACAACTTTGAGAATTCTCAGTAGTGTTGGTTTTGTTGGTACATATTGTTGCAACTTTTCCCTGGAATGGAATGTTTTTATTGTTCCCTCAGTTATGAATGAGAGCTTAGCTCTTGGTTAATAAAAGTGGGGTGGATGCTTTTTTGGTTATTGTTATTTATTTGCATCATTCCTAGAACTGGAACTAAGGGTCAAGAAAATGTCCTTGTGCTTTTTGCTCAAGACTAGCACTCTACTACTTGTACCACAGTTCCACTTTTTTTTGTGTGTGTGTGTGTATATAACTCTTGTTTGGAAGATGTATACATAAGCTGTATAACAGGGCAGAAAATTTATTGATGCACATAACCAGCAAAGCGAATAAGAATAACTTGGTTGTTTGAAAAAATCCTCAGGTTAAGCTAAGATTTGACTTCTAAAATAGTAAAGCTTGGTCTCAGGATCTCTGATTCATCTAGACAACATTTGTCGTCATGTGAAGATGCATTTCTTTCAGATTTCTATCTTGCCCTGAACCTCTGCAGCACATTCCTATCAGGTCTTATTAAGATGATGTAGCACTTGGGGATAAAGATGCAGCTGAGGATCCTTACACTGGAATCTAAGATGGAGAAGACCTCCACAACCACCATCACCTTCCCTTGGCACTGTGGTAGACAGGCAGGAAGGTGAGCCACACACTTCAGAACACCAGCATGCTGAAGGTCAGAAATTTGCCTCATGGAAAGTGTCAGGCAGGTTCCTGGCCAGAGAATCCACCAGGAAGCTGGCCAGGTCTAGGGAGCCCAGGTATCCCAGGATACAGTAGAAGGCAGTGAGGGAGCCCTTGTTGCACAGGATGATGATGTGGCCATGTTCAGAGTGTGCATCTATGTCCATAAAGGGAGGAGAGCTTCCCAGTCAAAGGCCACACAGACTCACCTGGATGAGGGTGCAGATGTGAATGATGAGGAGACCCAGACACCAGCAGCCACCTCATCCTTCTCCCTGGACAAGTGGCCTTGAAGGCCAGGACCATATTGATGGTCTAGGCCAGGACAGTGCAGATAGCCTTGGAGAAGAGCAATGCCAATATGGACTGCTGGAGGATGCAGGTGGCTGTGTGGGGGTGGCTGAGGAAGAGCAAGGAGCAGAGGAAGCAGTAGATGTGGGACATCAGCTGGATGTAGCTGATCCTGGTTACTGCCTTGGTGCTTGACAAGTATCCCAAGACCAGCAGAGGTGACTACAGAACAGTGGAAAACCAGGCAGAGCAGAGCTATTTCCATGCAGTCTTAATAAACAAGAAGCTCTTTGCTTTCAACACAGAGCTCTTTCTCTCATTGTTAGTAAACTGATTTTATGGACAGCTCACATACTGGTCCATGTCTGGTGAGGAGTGAGAATCACTATTAGTGTGTGTTTTGTATTTCTCTTTCTTCTCATCCCCATCTGCTCAAGGAGCTCATTTTTGCCTGATTATCCAAATTGGCCCATGTTGTTTCATTATTCAATTGAATAATTCTCTATGCAATAGTAGTGCAGGGGTTTTTCCCTTCCCTCCCTCCCTCCCTTCCTCCCTCCCTCCCTCCCTCCCTCCCTCCCTCCATCTGGTTTCCCTCCCTCCTTTCCTCCCTCGCTGCCTCCCTCGCTCCCTCCCTCCCTTCCTTCCTTCTTCGCTTCCTCTTTTTCTTGTGCTTGTGGTTTCCACTCTGAGCCTGGGCATTGTTCCTTAGTGTTTTGTGGGGAAATTAGCACTTACTACTACTCCCTCCAGGGCAGCTGGGAGATCTCCAGATCTGATGGCCCATCAGGGCCATGCTCCAGGCCTGCACTATGGTGTCAGTACCTTCCTGCAGTTCTTTACAATGGACTCTATGACTGTGTGGAGAAGATACCCAAGGGCAGGACCTCCAGAGAGGAGAAGTCCCAGGCCTAGTCTTCTAGCAGGCTCTGTCTGCATTGCCAATGGCTGCAACGCATACAGGGACATGCTATATCTGTAGGGGAATGATTCTGGGAAGCAGCCAGAAAATGATGTATTTTGGGGCCCAAGTGAGAAGGACATTTTTCAGAGAGAAAACCCCAAATCAACATCACTACTCCAGCCAAGGGAAGAGACTTCAGTGGAAGCCATTTCCACTTAGCCTTGATACCCACATTAGCACCACTCTGGGACACTAGGCAGTAGGATCCTCCAACCTGTGTGTGTGTGTGTGTGTGTGTGTGTGTGTGTGTGTGTGTGTGTGTGTGTGCATGTGCACACACTTGGCCTTGAACCAGAACCTGGGTACTTTTCTTGAACTTTAGTGCTCATGGCTGGATAGACATTACAACTTGAGTCACAGCTCCATTTCTGGCCGTTTCATGATTCTTTGGAATTGAAAGTATCACAGATTCTCCTACGTGAGCTGTCTTTGAAGCCTAATCCTCAGATCTCACCCTCCTGAGTGGCTAGGATTACAGGAGTGAGCCACAGGCACCTGGTGCTCCTAGCTTGTCATCTTAAGGTCTGGACATCATTCAAAGTCCTAAAACAATTAGCATGAATTACAAACAAGTGCCACTAGCATCTAGCTTTAAACTAAATATATTTCTTCTCAAAACTCAGTCCCAGGGGCTGGGAGTTTGGCCTAGTGGTAGAGTGCTTGCCTAGCCTGCACAAAGACCTGGGCTCAATTCTTCAGTATCATACACACAGAAAATATCCAGAAGTGGTTCTGTGGCTCAGGTGGTAGAAACCTGGCCTTGAGAAAGCCCAAGAACCATGCTCAGGCCCTGAGTTCAAGGCCCAGGACACACACACACACACACACACACACACACACACACACACACACACACAAATTACCTCAGTCTTGGCCTCGTGGTTCCCACATATAATCTTTGTTACTGTGGAATAGAGATTGAGAGGACTGAAGTCTAGCCAATCAGTTCCCAACCAATGAACTAATGTAGTGGCAGCATTTACTCAAATCCCATCTTACAAGGCTCAGGTTAGTTCACGCTGGTGGCTTACGCCTGTATTCCTAGCTACTTAAGAGGGTGGGATCTGAGGATAAGATTCAATACCAGCATTTGCAGGAAAGCCCCTGAGCCTCTTACCAAATTAATCAGCAGAACACTGGAAGTGGTGCTGTGGCTCAAATTGGTAGATGGCTAGTCCTGAGAAAAATGCTGAGAGTTATTGCCCAGGCCTCAAGTTCAAACCCCATGAACAATTAAAAAAAGAAGCATGGGTGTGTGAATCTGAATGTGAATCTCCAGGTAAAATATGGCGACCCTATTTAAAACTACAAGGAAATCTGTAGTTGAAAGGGGAAAGAGCTAACTTTGAGTGAAACCATTAGGGGACCATACCCGGACCCTGAGTTCAAGCCCTAGTACTGGTTCAAATTTTAGACAGACTTCTATATTGGCCTGGGACCATTTTAGTTTCACATTTCTCTGTGCGCTAGCACCATCTGCAATAACTTCACCATTTCTATGATGATAGAATGCTTTTTTTAAAATGTAAACTCTAACAGTAACTACATACTTCATTTCTCCCATTTTTATCAAGCAGTTTGAGAGCTGATGTAGAAATATAGGCATATTGTGTATGTACTGCAAGTTTAACGTTACAGGCTACAAGCCATTTCCACAAAGCCCACCACTGAGCATTTTGGTATATATGGGAGATAAATATTTATTTTCCTCCATATACATGTTAAAATAGTTTGGTCCACAATCATAAAATGATTGCCCTAAGAGATGTGTTTGACATAATAGGCATAATTGTTAGGGACTGCTTATTTTTACATTCCCATTCAAAACTATTTAATGAGCAATGCAAAGGGGTTTCATCATCATCATTAACATCATCACCATGATCATGATATGGTTGTACAATGAGGTTTCAATTCGGCATCCTGGGTTATGAGTATGATGAATTGTGACCAATAACAACTTCTATCCTAATTGCCCACCTATCTCTTCAATCTTCTCTACCTAATGATCTGTAGTTAATTTCACAAGATCATTTAGTTTATTTTAATACTAGATGTTTTATTGATTTTTAAGTTTAATAATTCATATTGAATAATTGGCATGTTTATTCATTCTAATGTTAATTTCTGACAAGTAATGACAGCAACAGCAATAATGCTACAAGTAACTTCAAACATATACTCCGGAAACATCGTATGTAGATCATATGACAGAAATTACATGCAATACATAACTCATATCCTTGCATTGCAGAACTCCTCCTGGCTCATCCAGGATATTGTGGTGACTTTCTTCCCCATATGCATCCTTACGAACCCCACCCTCTTCCCACTGGAGTTTATAGAAAGCAATGTATGTAACCATTTTAGGCCGCGATAGATGCTATTGTCTATGATTTCACAAAGGAGTACGAAAGACAATGAGAGTACAGAATGACACTCTGTGGTGACCATGGACAACAAATCATGGTTTTTGTTGTTGTACCAGTAGTGGAGCTTGAGTTTAGGGCCTGGCAGTGTGCATGAGATATTGCTCAAGGCTGGCACTCTACCAGTTGAGTCTCCAGCTTCATTTCTGACTTTGTTGGGTTGGTCGGAGATTAGACTCTGGACTGTCCTGCCGAGGCTGCAGCGACCTGTGTCCAGTGTAATCACGATTATCACAGCTAAAGTGTTGCATGCTGGTATTCTTCCAGCTTACAACAGAAACTATTAAACTGGTTTTCCTCATGAAGAACCACTTTTGCCAATAACCAGTCCTCCCCACTGTTCTTCAGGATTATGCTTTGTCTCTACTGGATCACAATCAGTGCATTCAGTTCCTATTCCTTTCTCCATTCAACATAAATCAATAGCCTTTGGCTCCAGGGAGGCGTAATATGGATACTGGCAATGGAGAAAGCAATGTCATATAGGAGCTTCCTAATTCACACACCCCTGACAGAAAGAGAACACAGTATGGTTCATACAGACTGGAAGAATCAGACTATACTGGAAGAATCAGACTAAAGGGCTGGAGGGAGACAGACATCTGCGGTTCCATCCTGGAACACTAGCTACTCAGAAAACTGAAATCTGAGGATTGTGGCTTGAATCCAGCCGAGGCAGTAAAGTCATGTGAGACTTTTATTTTCAAGAAACTACTCACAAAAATCCAAAAGGGAATCTGTGGCTCAAGCCTGAATGATCTCCTGTTGAGTAAAAGCTCAGGGACAGCACCCAGAGCCAGATTTTAAGGACTGCTAAAAACAACAAACAAAAAATAAGAAAGAATGGGAAAGAAAAGGCGATTTTTTCCTTTTCTATTTTTGTGTGCCAGTTCTTCAGCTTGAATTCAGGGCCAGAGCACTGTCCTTAGGCTTCCTCAAGGTTAGAGCTCTGCTACTTATGCCACAGTGCCACTTCTGCCTTTTTCTTATTTTAACCTATGTGGTATTGAGGAAAAAAACCCAGGTCTTGGTGCATACCGGGCATGCACTCTAACACTACGACAAAGTCCCTGCCCAAATGGTAGTTTTTTTCTTAATGGCTTGGACTCCAAATGCATTGAGAGTCTAATTACCCAAATTGGCCCATGTGACACAAAGTAATAGCAAAAACCTCCATCATCAGCATCCATTGAGCTCTTCCACTCCAGAGGAAGATTAAGGATAAAATATATTTTGTCCAATCCCTCCTTTTCTTGACATTTGATCAGCTTTTCCTTTCCATTCATTTTGGCAAAAAAAAAACCAAAATAGACCGGAGAAAATATTAGTCATGTACACACACAGTTTGGTGTCATTATTCATATTGATTGTTTGGTAATGGTCATTTCTATCTGCTTGAACAAGGTGTCCACCACTCTCAGCATAAAACTTTATACCTATTATAAAATTGTTCAAATTTCCCTCTCCAACATTGCCAACCAATATCCTTCTTAAATAAGGATGAGGAAAGAGCCAAAGCTGAAAGGTGAAAATTCAGGGATGCAAAGTGAGCATGGTAGAAAAATGAGTGTTGGTTTTCTAACTTTTCCAATTAATTTCCTACCTGGAAGCTGCAGGAGAAAACACAGAGAATGCCCGGGTGTGGAATCTCTCCAGGTCTCTGCTAATGTCCCTGTTCCTCAGGCTGTAGGTTCAGCAGGGGAGTGACCACAGCATACATCACTAAGGCCACCACATAGTTTCTGGGTGGTGTTGACAGAGCTGAACCAAAGTACTCCCCCAGTATTGTGCCATAAAACAAGCTCACGACGGACAGGTGAGAGCCACAGGTGGAGAAGGTTTGTTCTTCCCTGCTGCGGATGGGATTTTCAAAATGGAGGACAGAATTTGACAGTAGGAGAGGAGAATGCCTGAGGCAGGGAGAACTCCAAGCAGGATGCCAATAACACACATGACTATCTCATTGCTGAAGCTGTCAGTACCTGTGACGCACCTGGGAAGGGTGGCAGAAGAAATTAGCAATGTCCACAGTCCTGAAGCAGGTAAGCTGTAAGACAATCAGATTGTGTAGCCGGGGTTCCAAAAGACATAGTGTGAAAGACACCCAAAGTAAGGAGACACAGAGATGAGGGTTCATGATGCATGAATAATGCAGGGGGTGACAGATGGCCACAAAGCGGTCATAGGCCATAACAGTCAGGAGCATAGAATCCGTACATGCAAAAGTGATGAAAAGAGACATCTGGGTGAGGCAGCCCCCATAGGAGATGGCTCTGCTGTGACTCTGGAGGTTCATCAGCAACTTAGGGATGGTGGTGGAGGTGAAGATGATGTCAATCAAGGACAGGTTGGAGAGGAAGAAGTACATGGGGATGTGGAGGTGGGGGTCAGAGGTGATGGCCAGGATGATGAGAAGATTTCCAAGAACAGTGAACATTTACATGGACAGGAAGTGCCCAAAGAGGACAGGCTGGAGTTCAGGATCCAATAAGAGCCCCAGGAGGAAGAAATCTGTGGCAGTGGTTACATTTTTTGTGTGAGTATGTCTCCAAACACTTAAAAAGAAAAACCAATAAAATACACTGAAATACAAAAAGAAATAAAATACCCCTGGCTCTTCATGCTTTGAATGGGAATAGTGACATGTGAATAATTTACACTTAGTACTCCTATCTTTTTCTTAATTGGGGCAAAACTAGTTTACATGAAAGTCATTAATGATTTTCCTGCTCTCCTTCTTGAAATCATACATCAGATATATGAAGACAATTCAAGTATAAAACAGATCTTAAGTCACTTTAAAAAGGGAATGCAATATCCTTTCAATAATACAATAGTTGAACTGGACCGGCATTATCTAATACTGAGATTAAATTGATAGTTTAGAATGAAAACAATGTTCTGTGCCTCTTACCTCGTGTGTGTGTGTGTGTGTGTGTGTGTGTGTGTGTGTGTGTGTGTGTGCACGCGCGCGCACCCTGGTAATGGGACCACTTCATGGTTTTCCTGTAATACCTACCTACAAAAGTAGATGCATTCACTGGGAATGATGTGAAGTACCAACGGTTTAACATCCCAGCACTTTGGAGCAGAAGCAGGAGGAACATAAGTCTAAGGCCAGCCTGGGCTACATGGTAAGATCTTGTCAAAAGAAACACACACACACACACACACACACACACACACACACACACACACACACTTCTTGGGTTTGGAAATGTAGCTCATTAGAAGTATTTGCTCATCATGGGCAAGGCCCAGTGAGAACAACTAAAAGGGCATTTCCATGATATAATTGCTATAGACATGGCAAAGGGTTTTCCATAAACGTCTCCACTGTGATGAGCAGAACTGAGGCTCTAATGGAAGAAGCCATTGCCTCTGCTCCAACGTGGCCTACGCAGTGTCAGTCAAGACATTTGAAGTGAAGATCTCTGACCTGGAGCTGGGTACCAGTGACTCACAACGATAATCCTAGCTACTCAGGAGGTGGAGATCTGAGGATTGCATTGGGAAGCCAACCTTGAGACACTTATCTCTAATGAACCTGCACAAAACCAGTTTTTGAGGTGTAGCTCAAGTGGTATAGCACCAGGCTGAGAGAAAACGTGACAGGACAGCACCCAGGTCCGAAGCACACACAAAAGAAATATGCATGTATATCTATGTGCATATACACACATATAGTCATATACGTATCTATACCTCTGTATATTATGTATTCATAATTGTCTTCCTGAGATATTGCAATCCTACCACCTGAATGATGATAAAGAAAATTTTAAGATATTCTTTCCACTTTCCTTCCTAACTCCCCTATGCCTGAGAACTTAGAGTTTCAAAGCTGCTTTGTAGGGTCTGGGCCAACACATCTAGCTCTGAATGATCTCCCATGCCGGCTGTACCTAATACAATTAAAAACAAATTCACTAAGAAGCTTCTGAATGCAGAGATCAAGTCAAGGAGGAGAACAACAAATATAGACTGGACTACAAAAATCACACAATAAAAATCAGGCTATTTAGTAACTGTTTTTTTTCTCCTCAGTGGATCAAGGCAAAATGCACATAATTACACAAATCAGTCTGTGCTATCTCAGTCTCTGTGGATTTTCCAATATTAGAAGACGAGTAATAGAAAAATGGATGTCCAGGGCCAGGAGTTTGGCCTAGTGATAAGAGTGCTGCCTAAGATGCATGAAGACCCGGGTTTGATTCCTCGGTAGCACCCACACAGAAAAAAACCTCAAAGTGCTGCTGTGGCTCAAGTGGTAGACCTCTACCCTTGAGAAAAGTCCAAAGATAGGGCTCAGGCCCTGAGTTCAAGCCCTACAACTGCCCAAAAAGGAAGAAAATGAATAAATGGGTGTCCAAAGTCCAGCATATCTTTCTCTACTAGTCCCCAATAAAATGTCTGCCCCCACACACACAATGTGAAAGGCAAAGGTTAATCAAACAATAAAGTTGTCAGCCAGATGTTGTAGCTCACACCTGTAATCTTAGCTAGTACTTCTGAGAATTGAGATTTGACATCAGCCTGGATGGCAAAGTCAATGAGACTCTTACCTCCAATGAGGCACTGAAAAGACAGGAGTGCAGTTGCCTTTGAGCAAACAGTAAGGGATAGAACAGCCAGGAGTCAATAAGACTGAGGGAAAAATACATCCAATTAAGGAGCCACAGAGATGAGGGTTCCAGGTGACTTGGTAAAGTGGAGTGTAACAAATGGCCACAACCCTGACAAAAGCCATGGCAGTCAGAAGCATTTTACCACCACACATAAAAAGGATGAACAGAGACCTTGGTGTGAGGCAGCCCCCATAGGAGATGGTTCTGCTGGCTGTGACTTTGGAGGTCCGCCAGCAACTTGGTAGTGGAAGTGAAGCAGATGTCATGCAAGGAGAGGATGGAGAGTAAGAAATACATGGGAGTGTGGAGGTGGGGATCAGAGATGTCGGCCAGCATGATGAGCAGATTTTCTGAGCACAATGATCAGGTACATGGACAGGAAGAGCCTAACCATGAAGGGCTGTAGTTCAGGGTCATCTTAGAATCTCAGGAGATGGAACTGTGTGACGGTTTTGAGACTGCCAGCATCTCTGCTGCTTGGACAACTGTTGAAAAAAAAACTCTTGAGAAAAAAATTAAACAGACAACAAAGGCTATGTGCCTACTGAGTTTGAGTATTTGTAAGCTGTATTTACCACCTGAGGCCAAAGCTTCTGAAATCATTCTCCATGGGATATTTCCTGAATCTCTAGAATTTTCTTTTGGTTACTCAGCTCTCGAAGCCCTTCTATTTGCTTCTACTTTAAAGATACACAAGACTAGAAAGAAACAGGCATAGAAATTACCATGGCCATGGCAACACTGCAATGCAATTCACTCTTTGAAAATAGAGACTAAAAAGCTGGTTGTTGGTGGCTCACACCTGTACTACTATCTACTCAGGAGACTATGATATGGAGATCAGAGTTTGAAGCCAGCCAGACGGGAAATTTTGTGAGACTCTTTACTCCAACTAAAGCACAAAAAGCATAAGAGGAGCTGGGGATCAAGTAGCAGAAGCTCAGAGCCTAACTTCAAGTCCCAGAACTTGCACACACACACACACACACACACACACACACACACACACGCACGCGCACACACAAACATGCACACACACACAAACACACACACACATGCACGCACACACAAATTCATAGCCATAGTTCTTTTCTTTTTTATTGTAAAGTTGATGTACAGAGGGGTAAAGGTTATGTAACTCAGGAATTGAGTGCATTTTTTCTTGAGCAGTATCATCTCCTCCCTCATTTTCTCCCAGTCTTTTCCCTCTTTGAAACCAGTCCCCTCAAATTGTATAGTTCATTTTCAACATTTTCCCTAGTGAATTTCACTGCTGAATTGGTTCATGTTTTCTTCATGGACACAGTTCTGTCCCATAAAGTATTTCATGGGGAATCTACAGAAATATTTTATACAACACATTCAGTATGTTCAGAACTGATGCTTGTTCTTCGTTTAGTAGTGCCACTTCTGTCTGCCAAATATGATGTAACCCTTCTATTAATAACAATAAAAAGATATTAAAAAAGAGTTGATGCCTGTTTTATAATTGTTTTCTACTTTTTATAAGTTGGAGTTTTCATTATTTATTGAAACTAGAATAAACAAAATAAAATGTGCTCAGAATGGTTAATTCATCAGGAAACTCTAAAGTTGAATAAAGCTGTGTGCTGGTGGCTTATTCATGTCATCCTAGCTACTTAGGAGGTTGAGATCTGAGGATTATTCTTCAAAGCAAGCTCATCAGGAAGGATCGTGGGACTCTTGTTTTCAATGAGCTCCCAGAAAACCTGAAGTTTTCTCATGTCTTAAAGTGGGAGAGATTTAGCCTTGAGCAATAAATCCCAGGGACAGCACCCAGACCCTGAGTTCAAGTCCCATGATGATCAAAATAAAAAGTTGATAAATATTAAGTTAAAAACAAAAACCACAAACTGTTGAAGAGGAGACAAAGAGAATATCCACAATAGTTTTCAGACACTGCATGTATTCAGGCAAAGATTTCTGTTTTAGTGTATGCTCCTCTGATTTCTGCTTCTCTCTCTCTCTCTCTCTCTCTCTCTCTCTCTCTCTCTCTCTCTCTCTCTCTCTCTCTCTTCTCTCTCTCTCTCTCTCTCTCTCTCTTTCTCTCTCTCTCTCTCTCTCTCTCTCTCTTTCTCTCGCTCTCTCTCTTTGTTTCTGTCTTTCATGGCTTATGCTTATTTGCTTTACCACTTAAGTCACAGGACCATTTCGAGCTTTTTTATGTATGTGGTTGCAAGGAATCAAAACAGTGTTTGTGCATTCTAGGCAAGTACTCTAAAAGTAGGGCCCCTGAGGGGAGCTAAGTTCTGTGGAGATAACAGGCCCCTGTACTTTTTGCCCAGTTTGACTGGAACCTTGGTTTTCAGATCCTTATAGAATCTGTCCTGGCTGTCCCTCCCCTTCCGACAGCTTCATCTCTAAGCTCCTCCCTCTCTTATGGCAGCCACCCCCTGGTGTCCCAGCTAGGAGTCTCCCAACATGCACCTCTCCTGGCCTTCCAGCCATGCCTTCCCCATCACCCCCAGGAACTACTTACTTCTCCTCTTGGCCCCCTGTGTTAAAGACATGCACCAAGTTTCCCTTGCCCCATGATGTGCTGTCCTGAGGCCTGGTTGCTTCTGGTGGGTTAGAAAGCCAGCTGAATAGGTGGGAGGGAGCTCATTCTGAGCTAGTTTACACAACCTATCTGGCTTGGTTTCTTGGTCCAGATGGATGTTCTGCAGAATGAAGTAGGGGGATCTGGGAATGTCTCACACAACCACCCATCACTATCCAGGGCTCTAGGACACAGGAAAGAGAAGCTAGGCTTAGTAGGATCTCTGCTGAACTGATCATTATTAGCAGAGAATGGTTAGTTTGGCACCTCATGCAGAGCGCAATTCGTCTTGAATTTGAAGTTTTCTTGTTCTCATTGCTTTATGGGACAATTGGTCATAGCCTTCAGAAACTTTGAGGCAGGTATTTGATGTGGTAGTGTAATACTCGTTAGTTTTCATTTCTTTTGTTGTTTTGGCTCAAGTTAAGCTTTATTATAGGCAAAACCCATCAATGTTCCTGTCTTGTAAACATACTGTCCTAGCATAAGACTCAGTAACATAGCACCTATAAGGAATAGTAAGCAGTCTCTGCGGTTTATGAATATATTTCGATCAATGTCACCCCTCCAATACTGTCACCGTCCCCTACTCACACCTTCACTCACTGTTCATAATTTTGTAGGATATACATTGGATGCTTGTTTGCATTCTCCCCATCTTCTCCTCTTCATCTACCCCTTAATGCCACTCCAATCCTGTCCAGTCCCCACTTCCTGGTGTTTATTTCTCTGAACACTGATTTTGCTTTTCTATGGAATTACCCCATCTGAGATCTTCTGGAATCTACCATATATCAGTGAATACATTTGTATACAAGATCATACAGCCCAATGATTTACTAAGGAGTTTGTGAGCTAAATGAACTTGCACATATAAGGGAAAACATGGATCCTCTATCTCTCTGAGCCTAACTTACTCTCTTTAACATAATTTTTTTCCAGATCTTTCCAAATGATACAACGTTGTCCTCACTAATGGATGACTATGTATATATACCACATTTCCTGGCTCCATTGGCCCACGGAGGGTGCTCTGGGATGATTCCATCCATGTCTGATAATCTACCAACAGCAGAATCCTCACATCCTTCATATTCTTTTTTCTTTTTTTTCCTGGCCACTCTCCTACCATATGGCTGCCCGGTTCCTCATCATAATGGGGAATCTGTGCCACTAAGAATCCTTCTCACATCAGTAGGGCCTCTGGGCAATTATTGCTTTATGTTTCTGATCCTCTGGATCATTCCAAGGGGTGCAAGTTCAATTCATTCCCTATATTTGTGCTACAGTGAATCCTGGGACTCTGCTCCGTCATATGGGAACATCAAAGAAATGTTGCATGGGGACTCAGCTGGGTGTTTGCAAGTATTTCGTCCTGGGAAGTTAAGGGTATGTTTGTATAAATAATGATCATATAAATAAAATAATTATAAAATAAATAAAACGGGTAGGATAGAACAATGATATTCTTGGTTATGTTTTGTGTGGATCAATTGTAGAACAGCACAAATATTATAAACGTTACTGTAGTTTGTCCATAATATGTAAGGTTTTGATAAAGCATATTTTAATGCCAATGAAAATGAAAACAGAATGGATCTGCCCTTCATCAAATAAGTATAAATGACCAAAGTTTAAATCTACAAATCTTCTTGCTAGACAAAGCAATTTTCAACCTGGCATGTATTTTTTTTATGATTCTGTCAACCCTGTGTGTCAAATGTTCAAAACTTGGCCTGTTAATACACACAGGTTGGTTAATTGTGACCTGTGGGTATTAATCCTCCAAGGCCCTCTAGATGTCAAGGATGAGCCTTCCCTCCCCTGTCTCCAGGACACTGGTCCTATATCTGTCTCCTCATCACCCCCATCTCTGCTCCTTCTGTGTCTTCATCTCTCTCCTGAGGACAGAGCCTGCACTTGTGCTGAGCCCCAGATCTGGGGTCCTCAGATCTGTCCATCTGAGTCTTAGCTGAGCAGGTTAAGCAATTAAGTGCGGCAGGATGGGCGGTAAAGAACTTTCAGGAATGTCTTCTCTGCAGCATGAGGACACGTAGGATGATTTGGGCATCACAGAGAGTGAGGATGCCCATGTAAATCCCTGCACACAAGGGGAATGGAAAGTGTATGTCCTCAGTGAACTTGCAGGTAGGGTACGAAGGTTCGGGGTACTAGTATATATAATGGAGAATTCTTTACCTACTGTGCTTTTCATTTTCATTTGTGGCTCACCAAATGTAGCAGGATATAAATGGTTCAAACCGGTTTCCTAAGTTTTCATAGACTGACTGAAAAGAGGAAGAGGAGTAGGAGGAGTAGGAGGAGCAGTAGAAATAGTAGGAAGAGTATGAGGAAGAAGAGGAGGAGAAGGAGGAGGATGAGGAAGCTTGTGATGATGATGAAAATGACAAGAGGATGTTACATCAATGAAACTACTGGCAGATATGCCTTGTGTCCTTCTCGGAGATCTGGTTCTTAGGCCATTCTTTCTCATTTCATATGCTTAACCCTCTGCGGTGTGTGTGTGTGTGTGTGTGTGTGTGTGTGTGTGTGTGTGTGTGTGTGTGTTTGTGTGTGTGTTTGTGTTTGTGTGTGTGTTTATGTGCAAGTATATTTGTAGGTTCGGTGGCTTGAACTCAGGGCCTGGGTGCTGTCCCTGAGGTTTTTGCTCAAAGCTACAGCTCCACTTCCTGCTTTTTACTAGTTAATTGAATACAAGTGTTTCTCAGACATCCCTGCTTCCACATGTGAATCTCAGGACTCAGCCAATAGAATACTTAGGAGGAGAATTATGAGCCATCTGCCTCTGAAACAATGTATATTTTTAAAGAGCAGGCTGCTTACCTTCCTCTTATTCATTTGGTTAAACAACAGATGAGTTGATGAAAGGAGCTATTCCATCAGAATCCTTTCCTACCATACTTTACTCAACTAGTTTGTGAATTGATACATAAGACCCTGTACGTATACATACACCTTGATGATTGAGATCTTATTTCCATGTTTAAGAGAATGTTCAGCGTTCTTTGTTTCTATGAGCCTGACTTATTACACTCAATATCACATTTCCAGACCTACGCATTTCCCCACAAATGCCATAATACCAGAAAATGCAAGTGCAGAGGAACCAAATGTAGATTTGTGCCTGCTTGATGTCAGAGATGAATAAAAATCGGATGGGATTGGGTTTTTTCATTGGGATAAAAAATATTCACTGCACTAATCGCTGGGAATCTCCTTTGTTCTCCTAACCCAATATTGCTCTAGTGGCTTGACCTACTGCTGGCCCTTCCCCCAGTGGATGGTCCACAAATCCCCCAGCCTAGTTTACCACCCAGAATCTCAATCTCTATATGAAAGGCTACTCTCCCACCCTCTCAATGGATAGGCTTCCTAGAGCCTAGGTGTGGTCACAGGCTCCAAAAATTGGCTCCTAGACAGAGACATGCATCATAAATGTGTAAAACGCATAGATTCCCCCCTGCTGCCATGGAACCTGATCCCCCCACTACACAGGAGTGTGCTATACTGTCAGGTGATCTTGCTCTACCAGCCCAGTTGTTCTTTGCTTTTCAACACAGCTGTGTGTCACATGTAGAAACTTCACATGTAGAAAAAGCCTGAGGAACAAGGCATCCCAGAGTGAGAAGATTCTAGAAGTAAGGGAATGCCACACTTCACCAACATTCATGAGCATATTATATTGCATGGGTGGTGCAAAATTCAAACTTGTATGTACTTGAATTTCAAATGTATACAGTTGACAATTTCTGGATATGTGCTTCATTTTCCTAACAGGAGGGTTTTTGTTTATGAGCAGTTGCCCAAGTGATATAGAGGCACGAAATCTAACCCAGGTTACAGGTTTCCTTCTCCTGAGAATCTCAGAGGATCCAAAATTACAACCATGCTCTTTGGACTCTTCCTGTCCATGTATTTGACCACCTTACTGGGAAATCTGCTCATCATCCTGGCCATCACCACTGACCCCCACATCCACTCCCAAATGTACTTCTTCCTCTCCATCCTCTCCTTGGATGACATCTGCTTCATCTCCATCACTGTGCCCAAGATTCTGGTGAACCTACAGACTCACAGCAGAGCCATCGCCTGTGCAGGCTGCCCCACACAGATGTGCTTCTACATCATTTTTGCTGTGTGGATGTGATGCTTCTTACTGTGATGGCCTATGACCGCTTTGTAGCCATCTGTCACCCCCTGAATTACCCTCTCATCATGAACCCTTGTCTCTGTGTCTCCTTGGTTCTTCTGTCATTTTTCATCAGCTTCTTCGGTGGACACCTGCACATATGGATGGCATTGCAAATGACCGATTTCAATGAATTAGAAATCTCAAATTTCTTCTGTGACCCTTCTCAAATCCTGGATCTTTCCTGTAAAGACACAAGCACAAATGCTATTTTTAAATATGTTGTTGCTAACATATATGGATTTCTTCCAATCTTTGGAATCCTTTTCTCTTACTATAAAATTATTTCCTCATTACTGAGAATCCCGTCATTAGGAAGGAAATACAAAACCTTCTCCACCTGTGGCTCTCACCTGTCAGTGGTGTGTTTATTCTTTGGGACAGCATCGTGCGTTTTTGTTGGATCAGCTATGT
Organism: Megascapheus bottae; assembly: GCF_031878675.1. NCBI lineage: Eukaryota > Metazoa > Chordata > Mammalia > Rodentia > Geomyidae > Megascapheus > Megascapheus bottae. The sequence goes on from NC_143509.1 coordinate 10,571,662, forward strand.
CACATTCTCCCAGTGGCAGTGCTGTGTCCTCAGTGATGTACGCAGTGTTCACTCCTTTCCTGAACCCCTTCTTCTACAGCCTGAGGAACAGGGACCTCAAAAGTGTCCTGAGCAGGTTGTTGAAACCACGATCTGACATCAGGAGGTAGAAAATCCATCTGTAATATGGTTTTGCAGATTAAAAAAAATAACCTTCATTCCTGTAAATCCTACCTGTCTGTACACATTCTTAGTATTTGTCTGGTTTCATTAGTGTAATTGATGACACAGGAGCACTGTGTCAAGGATATTCATGAGGAAGGATTTACTTGTTTTTAATGTGTAACATTTTAGTTTGTAAAGATCATGCATACCTGGAGATGGTCACCCCACAAACTGAATTTTACATTGGTTGGATGTGAATTTTCTATCATGGATATTTTACCTCAATAAAAGTGGAGAAAAACAGATCATTTTGGTTTTGGTAGCACTGGTGTTTGAACTCAGGGTTTTCTCATTTCTTGGCTAATGATGTAAGGCCAACTCTTTTGTTTTTAGTTATTATATAGATAGAATCCGGGATTTTTTTTCTTTTGTTGTCAAAGCGGGTGAACTCAGCTTGGGCGCTTTCCCTGAGCTCTTCACCTCAAGGCCACTGCCCACCATTGACCAAAGCCCCACTTGCCATTTTCTAGCGGTAAATTGGAAATGAGAGTCTCAAGTCCTTTTGTGCCCAGGCTGAGTTTGGACCTTGATCCACAGGTCTCAGCCCCTTGAGAAGCTAGGATTACTGGCTTGAGCCACAGCACCGGATAGGATCTAGTGCTTGTTAAAGACCAGGTCTGCCCAGATGCCCAGATCTCAGAGGTGAGCCTGTAGTTCCTGACTAATAAAAGTAAGGTGGGTGCTTTTTTGTGGTCTGTTTGATTGTTTGAACCAGTGCTGGTTCACGAACTCCGGTTCTGGACACTGTCCCTGAGCTTTTTTTGCTCAGGGATATTTTTCTACTCTGTGAGCCATAGCTGCACTTTTGGCTCTGTGTGTGTGTGTGTGTGTGTGTGTGTGTGTGTGTGTGTGTGTGTGTGTGTCAAACTGGAGATACAATTCTGATAGACTTTCTGACCTGGATGGCTTTGAAACTGAAATTCTTAGGTCTCTGCCTCCTGAGTTTCTTGGATTCTTGGTGTGAACCACAGGCACACAGCTAAATTGTTTTTCATCAGGAAAACCAATAAATGAACATTATTTGTGAATGAGTAGAAAATGAATACTTCAGCTATCTTATGTTCCAGAAGGCTTATTGATTTAGACAACATGATTGAGACAAATCAAATGATGTAAGATAAATAATGTAAAATGTGTGGATCATCATGTATCATTTTTAATTATGTGGAGAAATATGTGCTGATGTTGCTTGTGTACTTGTCTCTCCCTATATATTGAACTGGAACAGTTTTTACAAAAGTTTTCATTTCACAGACGTCACTGATGATAGTTAAAAAGTATATAATTTAATGATTTGACTAAGCTACTTTCTCTCTTTAACACTATTTACCTTAACTTCCTTGTAGAAACACATTTCAGATTAACATGTTTACACACTTGTACAAAGTATCTTCATCAGATTCATCTCTACCAGCATTCTCCTCTTCCATCTACCCTTTCACCAATATGCACAATGCGATCCAAATTTCATTTTCACACACATGACCATTGATTATTATGACTGCATTATCGTGTGGCTCCTTGTTTCCATTCATTTGGTACCTCCTAATGGGACCCCACTGAAAACACTGATATTCACAATATTTCTGTTGTTAATTTGTTTGGGGACTAATCAAATGGCTTATAATTTGGAATTGAACTCCTCAATATGCTATAATCAGCCATATTTTCTTGCCAATCCTTGGGCTTAAACACAGGGTCATGACACTGTCCCTGTTCTTCCTCAAGGCTAGAGATCAAGGTCACTTGAGCCACAACACCACTTGCAGCTTTTTTCTGTGCATATCATACAGTATGTGCATGCTAGGCAAACACTCTCCACCTAGGCCATACTCCTGGACCCTGGACCCAACTCGCCATGTATATATATATATATATATATATATATATATATATATATATATATATATATATATATTGCCAGTCCTGGTCTTGAGCTCAGGCCCTGAGCAGTGTCCTTTGACTTTCTCAAGGCTAGAGCTCTACCACTTGAGCCTCAGCACCACTTCCTGTTTTTTTCTATGTATGTGGTACTGAGGAACAGAACCTGGGTCTTTGTGCATGCTAGGCAAGAACTCTATCACTAGGCCAAACTCTCAGCCACCCAATTCACCATATTTTTGATGCTGTCATCTGGTCATAGAACTTGGAAGCTTTGTTTAGCAGAGAACAAGGCTAAAAACTATTATATTGGATATTCTCCCCACCCCCCCACTTTATCCAGGTTAGTGAGTTGATTGAGACTTGTTAGCTTTGGATAAATTTTTCTAATTGTGAGTTCTGCAAATCAGTGTCCATGATGGTAGGAGAGCCTGTCATCAGCCTGTCGTCTGGCATTTCATCAAAATCTACAACATCAGATGACACTGCAGCTGAAAATCCTCCAGTTCCACCCATACAGAATCCATTCTTTGAGATTCTTTTCCTTATTTTTCCATTCCTCTGTCTTGAAATTGTAGAATAATACAAATATTATAAATGTTACTCTATAGATGTACATACTACATAAGACGTTGGTAAAGCATATATTAATGCAATGAAAATGAAAACGGAATGGTTCTGCCCTTCATCAAATAAATATAAATGACCAAAGTTTAAATCTATAAATCTTCTTGCTAGACAAAACAGTCTTCATACTGTCATGGATTTTTTTATGATTATGCAAGCCGTGTGTTGGAAATGTCCAGAGACTTGGCCTGTTAATACACACAGGTTGATTAATTGTGACCTGTGGGTATTAATCCTCCAAGGCCATATAGAAGTCAAGGATGAGCCTTCCCTCCCCTGTATCCAGGACACTAGTGCTATATCTTTCTCCTCATCACCACCATCTCTGCTCCTTCTGTGTCTTCATCTCTTTCCTGAGTACAGAGCTGGACTTGTGCTGGGCACCAGATCTGGGGTACTCAGATCTGTGTACCTGGGCCATAGCTGAAGAGAGAAGAATCTTAAGCAATAGAGTGGGGTGGGATGGGTGGTGAAGGACTTTCAGGAATGTCTTCTCTGCAGCATGAGGACAGGCAGGATGGTTTGGGAATCACAGGAGGTGAGGATGCCCTTGTAAAACCTTGCACACACAAGGAGACTGAAAAGTGTATGTCCTCAGTGAATTTGCAGGTAGGGTTTGAAGGTTAGGGGTACCAACATATGTAATGGAGAATTCTTTACCTACTGTGCTTTTCATTCTCATTTGTGGCTCACCAAAAATAGCAGCATATCAATGGTTCAACCAGGTTCCTAAGATCTCCTGAAAGAGGAGGAGGAGAAGGACAAGGAGGAGGAGGCAAGGAGGAGGAGGACAAGGAGGAGAAGAGGAAGAGGAAGAGGAAGAGGAAGGATAATGATGAAAATGACAAGGCGACATTACATCAATGAAACCATTGACAGATATGCCTAGTGTCCCCATAGCTCTTGTTCTTACACTATTCTTTCTCATTTAATATGTTTCACCTTATGTGGTGTGTACGTGTGTGTGTGCCCACAGGTTCTGCACATAGGTTCTGGGGCTGGAACGCAGGGCCTAAGTGTTGTCCTTGGGATTTTTGCTGAGTGCTACAGCTCCACTTCCTACTTTTGACTAGTTAATTGAGGAGAAGTGTTTCTCAGACATCCCTGTTCCATCAGGATTTCACCTGTGGTTCTCAGACCTTATTCTCTGGAATAATGAGCCACCTGCCCCTGGAAAATTGTATATTTTTAAAAAGCAGTTTTTTACCTTCTTCTTAGTCATTTGCTTAAACAACAGATGAGTTGATGAATGGAATTATTTCATAGGAATCCTTTCCTACTACACTTTACTGAATTGGTTTGTGCACTGATACACATGACCCTATATGTATTCATAAATATAGGCTCTGAGCTTTGTTTGCTCAAGATTGGTGTTGTGCTACTTGAGCCCCAGCTCCTCTTATGTTTTTTGTGCCTTTAGTTGGAGGACAGAGTCTCACAGAATGTCCTGTCTGGCTGGCTTCAAACTCTGATCTCCATATCATAGTCTCCTGAGTAGATAGTAGTACAGGTGTGAGCCACCAACAACCAGCTTTTTAGTCTCTATTTTCAAAGAGTAACTTGCATTGCAGTGTTGCCATGGCCATGGTAATTTCTATGCCTGTTTCTTTCTAGTCTTGTGTATCTTTAAAGTAGAAGCAAATAGAAGGGCTTCAAGAGCCGAGCAATGAAAAGAAAATTCTAGAGGTTCAGGAAATATCCCATGGAGAATGATTTCAGAAGCTTTGGCCTCAGGTGGTAAATAAAGCTTACAAATACTCAAACTCAGTAGGCACATAGCCTTTGTTGTCTGTTTAATTTTTTTCTCGAGTTTTTTTTTAACACTTGTCCAAGCAGTAGAGAAGCTGGCAGTCTCAAAACCGTCACACAATTCCATCTCCTGGGATTCTAAGATGACCCTGAACTACAGGCCTTCATGGTTAGGCTCTTCCTGTCCATGTACCTGACCACTGTGCTCAGAAAATCTGCTCATCATCCTGGCTGACATCTCTGATCCCCACCTCCACACTCCCATGTATTTCTTACTCTCCATCGTCTTCTTGCATGACATCTGCTTTACCTCCACTACCAAGTTGCTGGTGGACCTCCAGAATCACAGCAGAATCATCTCCTATGGGGGCTGCCTCACACCAAGGTCTCTGTTCATCCTTTTTATGTGTGGTAGTAATATGCTTCTGACTGCCATGACTTCTGTTAGAGTTATGGCCATTTGTCACACTCCACATTACCAAGTCGCCTGGAACCCTCATCTCTGTGGCTCCTTAATTGGATGTATTTTTCCCTCAGTTTTATTGACTCCTGGCTGTACTATCCCTTACTGTTTGCTCAAAGGCAACTGCAATCCTTGCTTTTCAGTGGCTCATTGGAGATAAGTGTCTCATTTACTTTGCCCACAGGCTGACGCCAAATAACAATTCTCAGAAGTATAAGCTAAGATTACAGGTGTGAGCTACTACATCTGGCTGATAACTTTATTGTTTGATTAACTTTTTGCCTTTCACATTGTGTGTGTGTGTGTGTGTAGGCAAACATTTTATTGATGACTAGTAGAGAAAGATATGCTGGACTTTGGACTCTCATTTATTCATTTTCTTTCTTTTTTGCCAGTTGTGGGGCTTGAACTCAGGGCCTGAGCACTATATTTGGACTTTTTTCAAGGTTAGAGCTCTACCACTTGAGCCACAGCAGCACTTTGAGGTATTTTTCTGTGTGGGTGCTACCGAGGAATCAAACCCGAGTCTTCATTCATCCTAGGCAGCACTCATCACTAGGCCAAACTCCCAGCCCTGGACACCCATTTTTCTATTACTCGTCTTCTAATACTGGAAAATCCACAGAGACTGAGATAGCACAGACTGATTTGTGTAATTATGTGCATTTTGCCTTAATCCACTGAGGAGAAAAAAAAACAGTTACTAATTAGCGTGTCTTTTTAGTCTGTGATTTTTGTAATCCAGTCTATATTTGTTCTTCTCCTCCTTGACTGGATCTCTGCATTCACAAGCTTCTTAGTGAATTTGTTTTTAATTGTATTAGGTACAGCAGGCATGGGAGATCATTCAGAGCTAGATGTGTTGGCCCAGACCCTACAAAGCAGCTTTGAAACTCTAAGTTCTGAGGCATAGGGGAGTTCGGAAGGAAAGTGGAAAGAAAATCTTAAAATTTTCTTTATCTTCATTCAGGTGGTAGGATTGCAATATCTCAGGAAGACCATCATGAATACATAATATACAGAGCTATAGATGCATACATGACTATATGTGTGTATATGCACATAGATATACATGCATATTTCTAAACTGTCCATTTAATCTCAATATTAGATAATGCCGGTCCAGTTCAACTATTGTAATATTGAAAGGATATTGCATTCCCTTTTTAAAGTGACTTAAGTTCTGTTTTATACTTGAATTGTCTTCATATATCTGATGTATGATTACAAGAAGGAGACCAGGAAAATCATTAATAACGTTCAGGTAAACTGGTTTTGCCCCAATTAAGAAAAACATAGGAGTACTAAGTGTAAATTATTCGCATGTCACTATTCCCATTCAAAGCATGAAGAGCCATGGGTATTTTATTTCTTTTTGTATTTCAGTGTATTTTATTGGTTTTTCTTTTTAAGTGTTTGGAGACATACTCACACAAAAAATGTAACCACTGCCACAGAATTCTTCCTCCTGGGGCTCTTATTGGATCCTGAACTCCAGCCTGTCCTCTTTGGGCTCTTCCTGTCCATGTACCTGTTCACCGTGCTTGGAAATCTGATCATCATCCTGGCCATCACCTCTGACCCCCACCTCCACATCCCCATGTACTTCTTCCTCTCCAATCTGTCCTTGATTGACATCGGCTTCACGTCCACCACCGTCCCTAAGTTTCTGATGAACCTCTAGAGTCACAGCAGAGCCATCTCCTATGGGGGCTGCCTCACCCAGATGTCTCTTTTCATCACTTTTGCATGTACGGATTCTATGCTCCTGACTGTTATGGCCTATGACCGCTTTGTGGCCATCTGTCACCCCCTGCATTATTCATGCATCATGAACCCTCATCTCTGTGTCTCCTTACTTTGGGTGTCTTTCACACTATGTCTTTTGGAACCCCGGCTACACAATCTGATTGTCTTACAGCTTACCTGCTTCAGGACTGTGGACATTGCTAATTTCTTCTGCCACCCTTCCCAGGTGCGTCACAGGTACTGACAGCTTCAGCAATGAGATAGTCATGTGTGTTATTGGCATCCTGCTTGGAGTTCTCCCTGCCTCAGGCATTCTCCTCTCCTACTGTCAAATTCTGTCCTCCATTTTGAAAATCCCATCCGCAGCAGGGAAGAACAAACCTTCTCCACCTGTGGCTCTCACCTGTCCGTCGTGAGCTTGTTTTATGGCACAATACTGGGGGAGTACTTTGGTTCAGCTCTGTCAACACCACCCAGAAACTATGTGGTGGCCTTAGTGATGTATGCTGTGGTCACTCCCCTGCTGAACCTACAGCCTGAGGAACAGGGACATTAGCAGAGCCCTGGAGAGATTCCACACCCGGGCATTCTCTGTGTTTTCTCCTGCAGCTTCCAGGTAGGAAATTAATTGGAAAAGTTAGAAAACCAACACTCATTTTTCTACCATGCTCACTTTGTATCCCTGAATTTTCGCCTTTCAACTTTGGCTCTTTTCTCGTCCTTATTTAGAGAAAGATCTTGGTTGGCAATATTGGAAAGGGAGATTTGAACAATTTTCTAATAGGTATAAATTTTTAGGCTGAGAGTGGCGGACAATTTGTGCAAGCAGATTGAAATGACGAGTACCAAAGGAAAAAAAGAATCAATATGAATAATGACACCAAATTGTGTGTGTACATGACAAATATTTTCTCCGGTCTATTTTGATTCTTTTGCCACAATGAATGGAAAGGAAAAGCTGATCAAATATCAAGAAAAGGAGGGATTGGACAAAACATATTTTATCCTTAAACTTCCTCTGGAGTGGAAGAGCTCAGTGGATGCTGATGATGGAGGTTTTTGCTATTCCTTTGTGTCACATGGGCTAGTTTGGGTAATTAGACTCTCAATGCATTTGGAGTCCAAGCCATTAAGAAAAAAAATTACCTTTTGGGCAGGGACTTTGGCTTAGTGTAAGAGTGCATGACCGGCATGCACGAAGACCTGGGTTTCATTCCTCAATACCACATACATTAAAATAAGAAAAAGCCAGAAGTGGCGCTGTGGCATAAGTGGCAGAGCTCTAACCTTGAGGTAGCCTAAGGACAGTGCTCAAGCACTGAATTCAAGCTGCAGAACTGGCACACAAAATTAGAAAAGGAAAAATCGCCTTTTCTTTCCTAGTCTTTCTTATTTTTTGTTTGTTGTTTTTAGCAGTCCCTAAAATCTGTCTCTGGGTGCTGTCCCTGAGCTTTTCCTCAACAGGAAATCACTCAAGCTTGAGCCACAGCCTCCCTACTGGATTTTTCTGAGTAGTTTCTTGAAAATAAAAGTCTCACATGACTTTCCTGCCTCGGCTGGATTCAAGCCACAATCCTCAGATTTCAGTTTTCTGAGTAGCTAGTGTTCCAGGATGGAACCGCAAATGCCTGTCTCCCTCCAACCCTTTAGTCTGATTCTTCCAGTATAGTCTGATTCTTCCAGTCTGTATGAACCATACTGTGTTCTCTTTCTGTCAGGGGTGTGTGAATTAGGATGCTCCTATATGACATTGCTTTCTCCATTGCCAGTATCCATATTACGCCTCCCTGGAGCCAAAGGCTATTGATTTATGTTGAATGGAGAAAGGAATAGGAGCTGAATGCACTGATTGTGGACAGTAGAGACAAAGCATAATCCTGAAGAACATGGGGGAGGTCTAGTAATTGGCAAAAGTAGTTCTTCATGAGGAAAACCAGTTTAATAGTTTCCATTGTAAGCTGGAAGAATACCAGCATGCAACACTTAAGCTGAGACAATCGTGATTACGCTGGACACAGGTGGGTGCAGCCTGGGCAGGACAGTCCAGAGTCTAATCTCCAACCAACCCCACAAAGTCAGAAATGAAGCTGTAGACTCAACTGGTAGAGTGCCAGCCTTGAGCAAAGTATCGCATGCACACTGCCAGGCCCTAAACTCAAGCTCCATTACTTATACAACAACAACAAAAACCATCATTTGTTGTCCATGGTCACCACAGAGTGTCATTCTGTACTCTCCTTGTCTTTTGTACTCCTCTGTGAAATCATAGACAATAACATCTATCGTTGCCTAAAACGTTTAAATACATTCCTTCCTATGAACTCCAGTGCGAAGAGGGTTTGGTTTGTAAGGATGCATATGGGGAAGAGTCACCACAGTATCATGGATGAGCGAGGATGGTTCTGCAGTGCAAAGATATGAGGTATGTATTGCATGTAATTTCTGTCATATGATCTACATATGATGTTTCCAGAGTATATGTTTGAAGTTACTTGTAGCATTATTGCTGTTGTTGTCATTACTTGTCAGAAATTAACATTAGAATGAATAAACGTCAATTATTCAATATGAATTATTAAACTTAAAAATCAATAAAACATCTAGTATTAAAATAAACTAAATGATTTTGTGAAATTAACTACAGATCATTAGGTAGAGAAGAATGAAGACATGGGTGAACAAATAGGATAGAAGTTGTTATTGGTCACAATTCATCGTACTTGTAGACAAGGATGCCGAATTGAAACCTATTTGTACAACCATATCATGATGCTGATGATGATGTTGATGATGATGATGAAACCCCTTTGCATTGCTACTTAAAATGTTTTGAATGGGAAAGTAAAAATGAGCAGTCGCTATCAATTATGTGTATTATGTCAAACACATCTCTTAGGGCAATCATTTTAAGATTGTGTACCAAACTATTTTAACATGTATATGGAGGAAAATTAATATTTATCTCCCATATATACCAAAATGCTCAGTGGTGGGCTTTGTGGAAATGACTTTTAGCCTGTAACGTTAAACTTGCAGGACATACACAGTATGCCTATATTTCTACATCAGCTCTCAAACTGATTGAAATGGGAGAAATGAAGTATGTAGTTACTGTTATAGTTTACATTAAAAACTATTCTATCATCATAAAAATGGTGAAGTTATTGCAGATGATGCTAGTGCCCAGAGTAATGTGAAACTAAAATGGTCCCAGGCCCATATAGAAGTCTGTCTAAAATTTGAACCAGTTCTAGGTCTTGAACTCAGGGTCTGGGCATGGTCCCTTAATGTTTTTACTCAAAGTTAGCACTTTCCTCTTTCAGATTTCCTTGTAGCTTTTAATAGGGTCGCCATATTTTACGTAGAGAATCACATTCAGATTCACACACCCATGTTTCTTGTTTTAATTGTTCATGGGGCTTGAACTTGAGGCCTAGGCAATGACTCTCAGCCTTTTTCTCAGGACTAGCCATCTACCAATTTGAGCCACAGCACCACTTCCAGTGTTCTGCTGGTTAATTTCAGGTAAGAGGCTCAGGGGCTTTCCTTCTCATTCTGGTATTGAATCTTATCTTCAGATCCCACACTCTTAAGTAGCTAGGAGTACAGGCATAAGCCACCAGCCTGAACTAACCTGAGCCTTGTAAGATAGGATTTGAGTAAATGCTGCCACTACATTATTTCATTGGTTGAGAACTGATTGGCTAGACTTCAATCCTCTCAATCTCTATTCCACGGTAATAAAGATTATATGTGGGAACCACGAGGCCAAGACTGAGGTATTTTGTGTGTGTATGTTTCTGAGTGTTCTGGGCCTTGAACTCAGGGCCTGAGTATGGTTCTTGGGCTTTCTCAAGGCCAGATCTCTACCACTTGACCCACAGAACCACTTCTGGATTTTTTCTGTGTGTATGATACTGAAGAATTGAGCCCAGGTCTTTGTGCAGGCTAGGCAAACACTCTACCTCTAGGCCAAACTCCCAGCCCCTAGGACTGAGTTTTGACAAGTAATATATTTAGTTTAAAATATAAATATATTTTAGTTTAAAACTAGATGCTAGTGGCTCTTGTTTGTAATTCATGCTAATTGTTTTAGGACTTTGAATGATGGCCAGACCTAAAGATGAGAAGCTAGGTGCACCAGGTGCCTGTGGCTCACTCCTGTAATGCTAGCCACCCAGGAGGGTGAGATCTGAGGATTAGGCTTCAAAGACAGCTCAGGTAGGAGAATCTGTGATACTTTCATCTCCAAAGTATCATGAATGGAGCTGTGACTCAAGTTGTAATGTCCATCCAGACATGAGCACTAAAGTTCAAGAAAAGGACCCAGGTTTTGGGTCAAGGCCAAGTGTGTGCACATGTGTGCGCGCACACACACACACACACACACACACAGACACACACAGACACACACACGCACACACACACAGGTTGGGGAATCTTACTGCCTAGTGTCCCAGAGTGGTGCTAATGTGGGTATCAAGGCTAAGTGGAAATGGCTTCCACTGAAGTCTCTTCCCTTGGCTGGAGTAGTGATGTTGATATGGGGTTTTCTCTCTGAAAAACGTCCTTCTCACTTGGGCCTCAAAATACGTCTTTTTCTGGCTGCTTCCCAGAATCATTCCCCTGCCGGTATAGCATATCCCTGTAGGCACTACAGCCATTAGCAATGCAGATAGAGCCTGCTAGTGGACCAGGCCGGGGCCTTCGCCTCTCTGAAGGTCCTGCCCTTGGGTATCTTCTTCACACAGTCATAGAGGCCATTGTCAAGAGCTGCAAGAATGTACTGACGCCATAGTGCAGGCATGGAGCATGGCCCTGATGGGCCGTCAGATCTGGAGATCTCCCAGCTGCCCTGGAGGGAGTAGTAATAAGTGGTAGATGGCTAATTTCCTTCACAAAACACAAAGGAACAATGTCAAGGCTCAGAGCGTAAACCACAAGCACAAGAAAAAGAGGAAGCGAAGAAGGAAGGAAGGGAGGGAGGGAAGGAAGGAGGGAGGGAAGGAGGAAGGAGGGAGGGCAGGAGGGAGGGAGAAAGGGAAGGAGGGAGGGAAGGGAAAAACCCCTGCACTACTATTGCATAGAGAATCATTCAATTGAATAATGAAACAACATGGGCCAATTTGGATAATCAGGCAAAAATGAGCTCCTTGTGCAGATGGGGATGAGAAGAAAGAGAAATACAAAACACACACTAATAGTGATTCTCACTCCTCACCAGACATGGACCAGTGTGTGAGCTGTCCATAAAATCAGTATACTAACACTGAGAGAAAGAGCTCTGTGTTGAAAGCAAAGAGCTTCTTGTTTATTAAGACTGCATGGAAATAGCTCTGCTCTGCTTGGTTTTCCACTGCTCTGCAGTCACCTCTGCTGGTCTTGGGGTATTTGTCAAGTACCAAGGCAGTAACCAGGATCTCAGCTACATCCAGCTGATCTCCCACATCTACTGCTTCCTCTACTCCTTGCTTGTCCTCAGCCACCCCCACACAGCCACCTGCATCCTCCAGCAGTCCAGACTGGCATTGCTCTTCTCCAAGGCTATCTGCAATGTCCTGGCCTAGACCATCAATATGGTCCTGGCCTTCAAGGCCACTAGTCCATAGAGAAAAATGAGGTGGCTGCTGGTGTCTGGGGCTCCTAACCTCATCATCCCCATCTGCACTCTCATCCAGGTGAGTCTGTGTGGGCGCTGGCTGGGCAGCTCTCCTCCCTTTGTGGACATAGATGCACACTCTGAACATGGCCACATCATCCTCCTGTGCAACAAGGGCTCCCTCACTGCCTTCTACTGTGTCCCAGGATACCTGGGCTCCCTGACTCTGGCCAGCTTCGTGGTGGCTTCTCTGGCCAGGAACCTTCCTGACATCTTCCATGAGGCCAAGTTCCTGACCTTCAGCATGCTGGTGTTCTGCAGTGTGTGGCTCACCTTCCTGCCTGTCTACCACAGTGCCAAGGGAAGGTGATAGTGGTTGTGGAGGTCTTCTCCATCTTAGCTTCCAGTGCAAGGATCCTGAGCTGCATCTTCACCCCCAACTGCTACATCATCTTAATAAGACCTGATAGGAATGTCCTGCAGAGGTTCAGGGCAAGATAGAAATCTGAAAGGAATGAATCTTAACATGACTACAAGTGTTGTCTAGATGAATCAGAGATTCTGAGAGCAATCTTTACTATTTTAGAAGTCAAATCTTAGTTTAACTTGAGGAATTTTTCAAACATACATATTATTCTTATTCACTTTGCTAGTTATATGCATCAATAAATTTTCTGCCCTGTTATACAGCTTAGGTATACATTTTCCTAACAAGAGTTATACACACACACACACACACACACACACACAAAAGTGAAACTGTGGTACAAGTGGTAGTGGTAGAGTGCTGGCCTTGAGCAAAAAGCACAAGGGCATTTTCTTGACCCTTAGTTCAAGTCCTAGAAATAGTGCAAATAAATAACAATAACCAAAAAAGCATCCACCTCACTTTTATTAACCAAGAGCTAGAGGCTCACACCTTTACTCAGAGATATACAGAGTGCTGGGATCTCTAGATCTGGCCAGACTGTGGCTAGAAAAGTTCTTGATCTCATTTATAAAATAACTATTTAAAAAAATAGATGGCACACCATTTGGTTAGCAATCAAAAAGCCCTCTTCAAACCTCAGTATTATGAAAACCAAAATAAAATTAAAGAAAGAAAAGAAAAGAAGACAGGAATATATAAAGAAAATTTTTGTAATAAAAACTTTACATCTCAACAACTATAAAATTCAGTTTGTAGACTGACCTTCTAGACACTCATCATCTTTACAAACTAAAATTTCATACATTAAAAAAATGAGCTCCTCCTTCATAAATGCCCATTGACTTGGCTACAATCTTCTTCCAGTGCTACTTTGTCAAGAACTGTACAGATGAGGAGAAGGAAGATGGCGCCGAGACAATAGGGATGCTGCCTAGCTCTGTGTCTCAAAAAGAGAGAACCAGGGAGTTCCATGAGCCAATTATCATAAGAAATCCACAACAACAAACTCAAAAGGCAACAGAGAGGGACTCAAACCAGAAAAGAAATCCAGATGAAGTTCACATCCAACTTTCTCAAAGAATTCGGATCGTGAGGACCCCTCCCCCGCCCCTCCCCGCCAGCTCCAAGCTGCAAAAAGCAGCCGCGGAGGGCACCGGGCCAGGCAGCCTGACCACTGCAGAAATCAGCATAGGACTGGGCCAGCGAGCCACAGAAGGAGCAGAACCCAGACACGGAACCAGGACAGCAAGCAGCGGAACCCAGACATGGAACACAGGCAGGGGAGGAGACCCGAGGGGAGTGAAAGACTCCCACCACCATGGAACAACCACAGATGGAACGCAGAGGCATGAGTAGCACAGCGCGTCCCCAAACACATAGGGAAAGTAGAGCGGGTGTCAAGCAATAGAACTTAACTCAGACCCCTCCACCCCGCCGGAAAAAGACTTGAAGGAGCAGGGAGGCAAGGAATTTACAATCCTGTCACTTGCCTCAACAGCCCCCTCCCTCAGGCCATTGACTAGAAAATAATAGGCGGGCTACCTAAGACCTAGCACCCCACCAAGGGAGACAGAGATGTCTCAACTCTCACCAGCCCAACAGGCTCAACTCCCAGCCCTCTGACTGGAGACTGACAGGGGGGCGGACCCTAAGACTCAGCACTCCACCAGGAGAGGCAGAGCTGTCCCAGCTCCCACCCGTCCACCAGGCTCCTCTCCCAGGCCACTGGATCTGGAGAGTGGAGGACGCTGGAACAACAGCGGGTAGGGTGTGCGGGAAAATCGGAGCCAGCATCTGTCTTCCCTCACTTCTTGAGCAGGGCATCCTCCAGCTGGGAATCCTGAGCAAGACAGCACAGAGGGGACCCCCACAATCACAGACTCTCTGACAAAGCAGTGGAAACACAGCAGGGATTTGAAGGGCCAACCACCAGCCAAGCTCCACTTCGGAGAATCAGAAAGGCGAGGCTCCACCCTTGGAGCCCAGGTCCTCAGTGGGGTCTGCCCCTGGGAACAGAGCAGTCTCCTGCTGGTCCCACTGAGAGCCCCTGGAAACTCTCAAACCCCAGACCCTTGTCGGGGGCCGCCCCTGGAAGGAGCACAGGAAAACATCTGCCAAGCATGCTCAGACTGAAGCTCTCAGACCCATCCCACGGTCCACTGTGAGGCCACTGGTTGGGCTAAGAGCTAGCCATGCAGCAACACATAAGTTTTATTCTAATACTTTCCAAACTTTGTACTCAAATAAGCTACCTATTTACCAACTTAGGTCAGTTATCCATATGCTTTACCTTTTCTACATTAATATAATATTCTTACACTCCTACATTAATCCTCTTGTACATCTCCTGACCTCTCTCATTGTATTTTTCTATGTCTGGTCCTCTGTTCCTCTTTCAAGCCCTATAATGCATGGATCTACACTTGATGGCTGTTGAGCAATACTGTATATCTATGTGTTTAATTATTCGCTAGGCTCAGAGGGACTTAAAGACAATAGAGATTGGAGTGAGAGGCTTATTGTTTTGGGTATAAGTCACTTATCAGTGGTTGTATTAGACTGGTCTGTAAGTGCACAAAAAGAAAGAGTGATAACACAAATCAAAATTGTGCACATCTAGTCTCTGCCAGCTACAGAGATCTAGGTTAGTTATATCTGAAAAACTATAATCGTGTTTAGTATTAATCTTGCTCCCATTTTCAAATGGGCAGAACAAGAAGCTCAAGAAAAATGTCAAATCAAGAAACAACATCCCCCACCCAATCAAAACAGACAATGGAACAGTCACTGGCAAACCTAGAGGAGACTCTTCCAAGTACTATACAAATGCAATTGATAACCATCATTAATGAAAAATGTGAAAATATAAAGAGATAAGGGAGGAAGGCATAGCTAAACAAGAGGAAACCATAAACAAGGTGATAAGTGAAAAATAAGAAGCCCTAAAGGAGGCCATAATAAATGTTTTTCAAAGAAACATGGATGAATTAATAGAATCCACAAATAAAAAGGTGACCGAACTCCAGCAAATGTTCAATGAAAATAAAGCTACTGAGCTAACCACTCAAATGGAAATCAAGGAGCTAAAGAAATCCACACATGATCTAAAAGAAGAGATGCAAGGCATCAAAAATGAGCAATTAGTAGCAAGGGAGATGAAAAATAAAGTAGATACCTTTGATAGCAGGTTAGACAACGCAGAGTAGAGAATTTCCGGGGCTGAAGATAATTTCGTTGTTATATCGAAAGAACAGAAAATGAGTCAATCCAAAGCTAGGAAATATGAGAGAGTGCTTCAGAAGGTCCAAGATACAATTAGGAAGCCTAATTTAAGGCTAATTGGTATTGAGGAGGGCATGGAGAAGAGGTCAATGGTATTGGAAATATACTTCAGGGAATCATCTCAGAGAATTTCCCAAATATCCAGAAGGGCAGGCCCATCCAGATACAAGAAGCTTTTAGAACCCTAAACAGACCTGACCAGAAAAGAATATCCCACCGCCAAATTGTAATCCGAACTGGGTCAATAGAAACCAAAGAAAGGATCCTAAAGGCAGCCATGGAAAGGGGCTCAATAATCTATAAAGGCAGACTAATAAGAATAACCCCAGATTTCTCAGCAGAGACCATGCAAGCAAGAAGTGACTGGAAGCATATGTGTCATGCCCTTAAGTCAAATAACTACCAACCAAGAATACTGTACCCAGCTAAGCTCTCATTCATAACTGAGGGAACAATAAAAATATTCCATTCCAGGGAAAAGCTGCAACAATATGTAGCAACAAAACCAACACTACAGAAAATTCTCAAAGATGTTCTGTACATAGAAAATAAAAATAAATGCAATATAGGGAGAGAAATGGCACCTAAACAGCATACCATCTAAGGACCACAAAACTGTCAAGACACAGGCTCTAATAAAAGCTTTTAAAAATGGTAGGAACTAATAAATATCTCTCAATCCTAACTCTCAATATCAATGGACTTAACTCTCCAATTCAACAGCATAGACTGTCTAGTTGGATCAAAAAGCAAGAGCTATCGTTCTGCTGTCTTCAAGACACATCTTACCAAAAAACAATCATCTTTTGAAAGTGAGAGGTTGGAATAAACTCTATCAAGCTAACGGCCCCCATAAACAGGCTGGAGTTGCCATCCCCATATCAGATAAAATAGACTTCAAACTAAAATTAGTAAGGAAAGACAAAGAAGGTTACTACATACTACTAAAGGGATCTTTCCTCCAGGAAGACATAACGATCCTAAATATTTACACACCCAAACCCAGAGCTCCGTACATCATCAGGCTAACTTTACTTACACTGAATCCGTATATAGATTGAAACACAGTGATTGTTGGTGACTTTAACACACCACTCTCACCCTGGACAGATCAACAAGGCAAAAACTCAACAGAGAAATCTTAGAACTGAACAACTATATAGACCAACTAGATCTAACAGACATCTGCAGAATATTCCACCAAGCAACAACACAATATACGTTTTTCTCAGTAGCACATGGAACATTTTCCAAAATAGACCACATCTTAGGACATAAAACAAACCTCGTCAGATTCAGAAACACTGAAATTATTCCCTGCACGCTCTCAGACCAAAAAGGCATCAAATTAGAAGTGAAAACACATCTCCACCAATGAAAATCTTGTAACTCATGGAGATTAAACAACACATTGTTGAATCACCAATCCGTCATTGAAGAGATCAGAACAGAAATCCAACAGTTTATGAAATTTAACAATAAGGAGCACACAAAATACCAACTCCTTTGGGACACAGCAAAGGCAGTACTCAGAGGAAAATTTATAGCACTGAGTGCCTGAACAACAAGTTGGAAAAATCGCAAACCCATTATTTAACAGCTGCTTGCTGTTCTGGTTCCGTGTCTGGGTTCCGCTGCTTCTGTGGCTCGCTGGCCCAGTCCTATGCTGGTTTCTGCAGCAGTCGGGGCTGCCCCGCAGCCGCTTTTTGCTGCTCAGAGCCCTCATCGAGGGGTGGGGGAGGGGTCCTCGCATTCCGGATTCTTCGAGAAAGTTGAATGTGAGCTTTATCTGGATTTCTTTTCCAGTTTGGGTCCTTCTCCGTTGCTTCTTGAGTTTGTTGTTGTGGATTTCTTTAGATAATTGACTCGTGGGACTCACTGGTTCTCTCCTTTTGTGAGAGAGAGTTAGGCAGCGTCCCTATTGTCTCGACGCCATTTTCTGCACTCAGACAGATAAATTCTTAACAGATACAACAATATAGGTGGAAGTTGAATACAAAAATTCAGTCTCCACTATACTCAATCAAAGGCCTCAATTAAGTGAAAGCTGGTACACTGAAGTTGCACAGTGAAGAACAAAAAACTCTGTTTAGTCAGAACAATTCCTAGCAGATAGAACAATACAGGACAAAGATGAATGGAAAAATTCAGTCTACACTGTACTGGAGAAAGGACCTCAAAGAAGTAAATCAGATATCCTGAAGTTGCATATGGAAGAATAAAAGAACCTCCTTAGACAGAACAATACTTAGCAGATACAACAATGCAGGAGGAAGTACAACGCACAAAACCAGTCTTCATTATACCAGATCAAAGACCTCGAATAAGTGAAAGCAGATACACTAAAGTTGAATATGGAAAAATAAAAGACCCCGTTTAGACAGAATTCTTAGTAGATAGAAAAATGCAGGATGAAATTCAACACAAAAATCCCATGTCCATTGTACTGGATTAAAGACAACGAAGAAATAAGATGAGATACACTCAAGTTGCATGTGGAAGAATAAAAAACTCCATATATACAGAACAATTCTTAACAGATAGAACCATACTGCACCAAGCTCAACTGAAAAATCGCGTCTCCATAACCATAGATCAAAGAACTCGTAGTTATTCCAGATTCACTGAAGTAGTATATGCAATAATAAAAGACAAGTTTTAGACTGAAAAATGCTTAGCAGATAGAACCATTTGGACCAAGTTCAACGCAAAATCCAGTCTACATTGTACGGAATCACAGACCTTGAATAAGAGAAAGAAGATGCACTGAAGTTGCATATGGATGAACAAAAGACAATTTTTTAAAAATATTTTCATTGTATTTAATAAAAGTGTTACATGATATTTGCCAGATAGAAGGTGCATTAATTCACATATATTGATACACTTCCACATGTCTTGGTCCCCATTACACTCTCCCCCACTCCCCCTCTGTTTTTTTTTTTGCCAGTCCTGGGCTTGAGCTCAGGGCCTGAGCACTGTCCTTGGACTTTTCTCAAGGCTAGAGCTCTACCACTTGAGCCTCAGCACCACTTCCGGCTTTTTTCTATGTATGTGGTACCGAGGAATCGAACCCGGGTCTTCATGCATGCTAGGCAAGCACTTTAACCACTAGGCCAAACTCCCGGCCCCACTCCCCCTCTTATTTTTCCCCCATTCCCTGTCCAATTTCAAGTAACCAAATAGAAATGTATCCAATATATTAGATAACAAAGTGAGATATTTTGACAATATGAGATAACAAACAAACAACAAAAGACATGAGAGATAACATAGCACCTTAAGGAATCAATCATTCGTTATATGGCTTTTGTTTCAATCTCCTAGAGGTATATTCAATTAGCTTCATTCAATATGGCCTTATGTATCAAGGCTTTGCTCTATTGCAAATCTTTGATATTAGAGCCCAAGGCTTCTACTGGTTATGATGAATGAGGGAAACCATTGAGCCTAAGTTCCTTTGAGTCTGGCTTACTTCAGTTAATATGATTTTTTCTAAATCTTTCCATTTCCTAACAAATGGGGCGATGTAGTTTTTTCTGACAGCAGCATAGAATTCCATTGTGTACAAATACCACATCTTGTGGATCCAATCATCAACTGAGGGACATCTAGATTGGTTCCATATCTTTGCTATGGTGAATAATGCTGCAACGAACATTGATGTGCTAGTGGATTTAGTATGCCCTAGTTTCTGGATGGTTGGGTAAATGCCAACCATCAATACACTCTCCCACCCTGTCAGGGAGGGATTTCAAGAGCCTAGGGCAGGGGACTGGCTCCAAAAATAGGCTCCTAGTTAAGAGACCTGCATCATAAATGTGTAAAACACTTGCAAACCCCTGCTTCCCTGGTACCTGCTCCCCCACACTACACAAGGCTATGCTGTACTGTCAGTTTTCTTGCTCTAACAGCCCAGTTGTTCTTGGCTTTCCAACACAGCTGTGTGTCCCTGAGCACACATGTAGACAAAAGCCTGAGGACCAAGGTATCTCAGAGTGAGAAAATTCTAGAAGTAAGGGGTTGCCACAATTCACAAACACTCAGTGTATCGGACTGCATAGGTGGTGCAAAATTCAAACTTGTGTATGCTTGAGTTTCAAATATTTAGAGCGGACAATTTCTGGATATGTGATTCATTTTCCTAACAAGATGCTTTGTTTTTGAGCAGTTGCAGAGGTGATATAGAGGCACTAAATCTAACCCAGGTTACAGATTTCCTTCTCCTGAGAATCTCAGAAGATCCAAAATTACAACCCATCCTTTTTGGACTACTCCTTTCCATGTACCTGATCACTGTGCTGGAAAAACTGCTCATCATCCTGGCCATCACCAATGACCCCCAACTCCACACCCCCATGTACTTCTTCCTCTCCATCCTCTCCTTGGATGACATCTGCTTCATCTCCACCACCATCCCCACGATGCTGACGAACCTGCAGAGTCACAGCAGAGCCATATCCTATGCAGCCTGCCTCAAACAGATGTGTCTCTTCATCATTTTTTTGCTGTATGGATGCTATGCTTCTTACTGTGATGGCCTATGACCGCTTTGTGGCCATCTGTCACCCCCTGAATTACCCTCTCATCATGAACCCTCGACTCTGTATCTCCTTGGTTCTATTGTCACTTGTTATCAGCCTCTTGAATGGACAAGTGCACGTGTGGATGGCATTACAGATAACCGGTTTGAAGGAATTTTAAATCTCAAATTTCTTCTGTGACCCTTCTCAAATCCTGGATCTTTCCTGTAAGCACTCACTCACAAATGACTTATTTAAATTTTTTGTTGGTATCATATCTAGGCTCCTGCCAATCTCAGGCATTTTTCTCTCTTACTATAAAATTATTTCTTCGGTGCTGAGAATTCCATCACCAGGAGGGAAGTATAAAGCTTTCTCCACCTGTGGCTGTCACCTGTCAGTGGTGTGTTTATTCTTTGGGACAGCATTGGGTATTTATTTTGGATCAACTGTGTCACATTCCCCAAGGGGCAGTGCTGTGTCCTCAGTGATGTACACAGTGGTCACTCCTCTCCTGAACACTTTCATCTACAGCCTAAGTAACAGGGACCTCAAAAGTATCTTGAGTGCATTGTACAAACCAGGAGCTGACCCCAGGAGGCAGGAAATCCATCTGTAATATGGTTTTCCAGAAGGAAGAAAATTTAACACCCAGAATTTTAAGTCCTACCTCTCTGCAGACATAATTTTTATTTCCTTGTTTCATTAGAATATTTCATGGCACAGTAGCACTGAAGGAAATTGCTGGCTAGGCCAAGGTGATCCATGAAGAAGGAGTTTATGATTTTCATATATGTTTATTATAATTAATAGAATGGTTACATTATATTCACCAGATAAGAGGTGTATTACTTCACACATATTGATACATTTTCTCATGTCTTGGTCCCCATTTACCTCCACTCACCCTGACTCTCATCTTGTTTTCCCTTCTTCCCTAACCTATTTCAAATAACCAAATAACATATATAAATTATATCAGATAACAAGGTAAAATACTGTAACAATATGTGATAACAAAAGGATAGCAAAAGAGTTGAGAGATAACATAGTACATTAAGGAAAATAATCACTTATTGTATGGCTTTCTTTCTATATCCTGGAAGTTCTTTCATTTAGTGTCATCCTATGTGACCTTATGTAACTAGGTTTTACTCTATTGTAAATCTCTGCTAGGAGAGCCCAAAGTTTCTACTGATTATGACAAACAAGGGAAACCATTGAGCCTATCTTCCTTTGATTCTGGCTTACTTCACTTAATATGATTTTTTTCCAAGTCGATCCATTTCCTTACAAATGGGGCGATGTCATTCTTTCTGACAGCAGCATAAAATTCCGTTGTGTATAAATACCACATCTTGTTGATCCACTCATCAACTGAAGGGCATCTGGGTTGGTTCCATATCTTTCCCATGGTAAATAGTGCTGCAGTGAACATTGTTGTGCTAGTGGATTTATTATGTCCTCTTTTTGTAGACAATTGGGTAAATGCCAAGTAGTTGAATTGCTGGGTCATAGGGGAGCTCTATGTTTAGTCTTTTGAGGAATTGCCATACTGCTCTCCATAGTGGTTTAACGAGTTTGCGCTCCAACCAGCAGTGTAGTAGTGATCCCTCCTGGCCACATCCCTTCCAGCATCTGTTGTTAGTAGATTTCTTGATCATGGCCATTCTAACGTGAGTGAGGTGGAATCTTAAGAGTTGTTTTGACTTGCATTTCTTTTATGACCAGAGATGTTGAGCATTTCTTCATGTGTCTATAGGCCATCTTTGTTTCTTCTTCAGAGAAGACTCTCTTTAAGACTTTGGCCCATCTTTTGATGGGATGGTTATTTCTTTGGAGGTTAGTTTTGGAATGATTCAATCTTTTGAGCTGTTGATATCTTTTGGATATGAGGCCTTTGTCCATTGTATGGTTAGTGAAGATCTTCTCCCACTCTCTAGGCTTTCTAGGTAATTTGCTAGCTATATCCTTTGCCATACAGAATCTCTGCAGTTTAATGCAGTCCCTCTTATCCAGACTTTCTCTGATTTGTTGTGTTTCTGTGTCCTTATTAGTAAAGTTTTGACCTGTGCCAAGGAGGCCTAGTGTATCTCCTATTTCTTCTTGTAAAGTTTTCAGTGCATGTGTTTTTGCCTCGAGGTCTTTGATCCATTTGGAGTTAATCTTGGTGCAGGGTTACAAAGAAGGATCCAACTTTAGTTTTCTGCAGGTGCTTAACCAGTTCTGCCAGCACCACTCATTGAAGAGTCTGTCTTTCTTCCATTCTACTTTTTGGCTCCTTTATCAAAGCTTAGTTGGCCATAGGTCTGTGGTTTAATATCTGGGTCCTCAGTTCTATTCCATTTGTCTTCAGGCCTGTTCTTGTGCTAGTACCAAGCTGTTTTTGTCACTATAACTCTGTAATAATGACTAAGGTTTTGAAATTCCTTCCATGCTGTTCTTTCTGCTAAGAATTGTTTTTGTCATTAGCTTAAGTCTTGACACAGCAGCACAGGAAAATGTTACTGGCCAGTTCACGGAGGAGTCCTGAAAGTGGAGGAATTTTTGTTTGTTTTCTTTCTTCTGTATAAAATGTTATACACTGGTGAATATCTGGAGACAAGCTGAATTGTATATTGGTTTAAATGTGAAGGTTGCATTGTGAATAATTTAATCTCAATTAAATGGACAGAAATGGATCTTGTTGGACTTTGGTTGCACTGGTATTTAAAATCAGGGCTTGCTGGATTGCTGTGCAGATATCCTGCCACATGCCCACGTGTGTTTATCTGTTTTATAGCTCTTGGGCCTATTTATCTGAAGATTTGGCCGGATCCTCAGA
Source organism: Megascapheus bottae (assembly GCF_031878675.1). Lineage (NCBI taxonomy): Eukaryota > Metazoa > Chordata > Mammalia > Rodentia > Geomyidae > Megascapheus > Megascapheus bottae. The sequence goes on from NC_143509.1 coordinate 10,594,993, forward strand.
CCGCAGGCTCCTGAGAAGCTAGGATTAAAAGTGTGAGCCTCTGTCTCCTGGATAGTACAAGAAGGGTCATATTTTGGGGGAGCGAAGAATTATTTATTTGTTTGTGTCAGTCCTCAGGCCTTGCTGCTATCCATGAATTTGTTTCTTCAAGACTAGTGCTCTATCACTAGAACTACACCCCACTTCTGAGTCTGTGTGTGTGTGTGCGTGTGTGTGTGTGTGTGTGCGTGTGTGTGTGTGTGTGTGTGTGTGTGTGTGTGTGTGTGTGCATGTTTAGTTGGAAATAAGAGTTATGGGATTTCCTGCTAGGGCTGATTTCAACACTCAAATCCTCAGATTTCTTCCTCGTTAGCAGTTGTGATTGTACCCATGTACCAATAGTACCTGGTTGTAAGTCAGGAAAAAAAATAATAAACGACCTTTCCTTGCTATTTCTCCTAGGAAAAGTGGTACAGAAAGTTTCATATGAAGGAAGGTTCACTGGCATGTAGAATATGGTTGAAACAAATGAAACGGCCTGATATAAATCATATGAAATTTATGTCTCATCCTTTATTGTTTTAGAAGTATGGGGAGGCTCTGTGTGTCCTGATGTCACTTCTCGAATCTGCTATCGCACACCACCACGTGCATTTAACTGACAATTCTAAATAAAATTTTGCATTTCACACGAGTCATTCATGAGAGTTAAACATAAGTTACATTCTGTTTTTAACATTTTTTGTGCTGGTTCTTGAGGTTGAACTCAGGGATTAGACACTGTCCATGAGCTTTGTGGCTCAAGTCCAGTGCTCCACTCCTTGAGCCACAGTTCCACTTTCAGCCTTGCTGAGTAGTTTATTGGCGATCAGAGTCTCACAGACTTTCCTGTGCATACTGGCTTAAGAACCTGATCTTCCACTCACTGCATCTTGAGTAGCTAGGATCTCAGAGGTGAGCAGCCAGTGTAGCCTCATGTCTGGAGATATTTGTTATTCACTTGCTTGTAGAAAGAAATTTCCAATTAACACATTCATGCACATGTACAATGCATCTTTTTTTTCTTTTTTTAAAATATTTTTTATTGTAATTAGTAAAAGTGTAACATGATATTTGCCAGATAGAAGGTGCATTAATTCACATACATTGATACCCTTTCACATGTCTTGGTACCCATTTCCCTCCACCCCCACACACCCCACAACCGTCTTGGTTTTCCCCCCTTCCCTATCAAATTTCAAATATCCAAATCAAATAAATTCAATATATCAGATAACAAAGTGAGATACTATACCAATATGAGACAACCAAGGGACAGCAAAGGAGATGAGAGACAACATAGTACATTAAGGACAACAATCATTCATTATATGGCTTTTGTTTCAATATCCTGGAGGTCCTTTCAATTAGCTTCACATTATATGTCCGTATGTATCAAGATTTTGCTCTATTGCAGATCTCTGCTAGTAGAGCCCAAGGTTTCTACTGATTATGACAAATGAGGGAAACCATTGAGCCTAAGTTCCTTTGAGTCTGGCTTACTTCACTTAATATGATTTTTTCTAAGTCTTTCTATTTCCTAACAAATGAGGCGATGTCATTCTTTCTGACAGCAGCATAGAATTCCATTTTGTACAAATACCACAACTTGTTGATCCACTCATCAACTGAGGGACGTCTAGGTTGGTTCCATATCTTTGCTATGGTGAATAGTGCTGCAATGAACATTGTTGTGCTAGTGGGTTTAGTATGTCCTTGTTTCTGGATGGTTGGGTAAATGTCAAGTAGTGGAATTGCTGGGTCATAGGGGAGTTCTATGTTTAGCCTTTTGAGGCACTGCCACACTGCTTTCCATAGTGGTTGAACGAGTTTGCACTCCCACAAACAGTGTAGTAGTGATCCCTCCTGGCCACATCCCCTCCAGTATCTGTTGTTATTCGTTTTCCTGATCCTGGCCATTCTAACCGGAGTGAAGTGGAATCTTCGCGTTGTTTTGATTTGCATTTCTTTTATGACCAGGTATGTTGAGCATTTATTCATGTGTCTATAGGCCTTTTTTTTTCTTCTTCAGAGAAGTTTCTCTTTAAGTCTTTGGCCCATTTTTTAATGGGATGGTTGTTACTTTGGAGGTTAGTTTTGGAGTGATTCAATTTTTTGAGTTGTTGATATATTTTAGATATGAGGCCTTTGTCCGTTGTTTGGTTGGTGAAGATCTTCTCCTACTCTGTAGGCTTCCTGATTAGTTTACTAGGTATGTCCTTTGCCATACAAAAGCTCTGCAGTTTACTGCAGTCCCACTTATCCAGCCTTTCTCTGATTTGTTGTGATTCTTGGTCCTTATTAAGAAAGTTTCGACCTGTGCCAAGGAGGCCTAGTGTATCTCCTATTCCTTCTTGTAAAGTTTTCAGTGTGTCAGCTTTTACCTCCAGGTCTTTGATCCATTTGGAGTTAATTCTAGTGCAAGGTGACAAAGAAGGATCCAACTTTAGTGGTACATAAACTCTCATATGACAGAAGGTTCACTGGTATGTAGAATATGGTTGAAACAAATGAAACGGCCTGATATAAATCATATGATATTGTGTCTCATCGTTTATTGTTTTAAAAGTATGGGGAGGCTCTGCGTGTCCTGATGTCACTTCTGGAATCTGGTATCGCATACCACCACGTGCATTTAACTGACAATTCTAAATAAAATTTTGCATTTCACACGAGTCATTCATGAGAGTTAAACATAAGTTACATTCTGTTTTTAACATTTTTTGTGCTGGTCCTTGTGGTTGAATTCAGGGATTAGACACTGCCCACGAGCTTTGTGGCTCAAGTCCAGTTCTCCACTCCTTGAGCCACAGTGCCACTTCCAGCCTTGCTGAGTAGTTTATTGGCGATCAGAGTCTCACAGACTTTCCTGTGCATGCTGGCTTAAAAACCTGATCTTCCACTCACAGCATCTTGAGTAGCTAGGATCGCAGATGTGAGCCGCCAGTGTAGCCTCATGTCTGGAGATATTTGTTATTCACTTGTTTGTAGAAAGAAATTTCCAATCAACACATTCATGCACATGTACAATGCATCTTAAACTGAGTCACCCCTTCCAAATTCTCCCTCCTCCCTCCCCCAACTTCCACATTAATATTCACACTTCATCTTATACATGCACATTGAATATTGTGACAAATTCTCCCACTGTCTGTTCACTGATTCCCTGTGATCCATTCCTTCCTGTTAGTCCCCCATTCAAGACACTGATATTCTAGGTATTTCCTTTATGAATTGTCTGGGAAGTGTCCAAAGGGATTGCAACACAGAATTGCCTTCTTGTATAGCCTATAATTAGTCATAGTTTTCATCTCATCATCTATGCATAAACTAGAACAGATTTATTTATCAAAGGACATGCTTCAAAACTATTCTTTTAGGCATTTATCTCCTCTACCACACCTCGTCCATGTTAGTGGGTCCTTAGAGATGATTTGTTTCGCACCAGTTTGCCAAATTGTGAGCTCTGTGAATTGTGCATCCACGATCATAGAAGATCCTATTACTGGCCAGTCCCCTGTCATCTTCCTAAATATCTCCAAAGCAATATTAGCCCCAGTTGGAAATTATCCTGTGTTGTCCTATTCATGATCCACTGTGAGGATTGAACCTGAAGTTTTGATACACTTCAGGCATGGGACATTCTTTTCATCTATACTTCATGGACATGACCCAACTGAGAAGCAACGCAACCAAGTGTGTAGTGAGTGTACCACACTATTCGTACAAGCATGCTTTCTGCAAGCTTCCTGGTGATTTAGAGTTTTCCTTCTTGTCTGGAATACAGTCAACCGTCTTATGTCCTACAAAAAGGGCAAAAGAACTACAAGGACTGCTTCTACATAATGAAGACAAGCCAGCAGTTCGGTATCCTGTTAAACGAGTCCAAGGAATAGCAGTAGTGAAGAATGTGAGTTATTACTCTGTTCTATTCTTATCTCAAATCTCTAATTGTTTTCCAGTAGTCTACCTTGTTATCTAATATAATATGACGGAACACACAATTCTTATGGAACTGGTGGTGTATCATTAGATTAAATAAGTGTGAATCTAACTTTCTATTTGTCTATTGTCATAGAATATTAAATACTAGAATGTGGTTTATGAAAGGCCTTGATAGGCCCCCAGTGAGAATCTGGGCCTCTGTCTCATTTCTCTTTGACTTCCAGGAAGAGAATACTAATTTCTTCTTCAGGGGACTATCGACTGATCATCAACTGAGCCAAAGGTGGTCATAGCAAAAAATCAGTATAGGAAGTACAATAGGTCAGATAGATGATTGAAAAGGAAGAAACCCAGTAACTAATTGTCACCCAACATTGCCTATATCTCAGGAATCCCTTGCTACTGTCAGCAAATTCCTCAATTCCTGAAATTAGTTTAGAAAGAAGCAGATATCATATCATGTGTTGATTCATTTATATGTAGGAGACAGCAGAGTTTTTAAAGTACAATTCAGTCCAAGTCCTCATACTTGGAATCCTAGGGGATTAAGACGCTGAGTTCTGTAGACAGAGGTTCAAAGCCAGCATGGGCAGCAAAACCTGTAAGCTCTCATCTCCAATTATCTATTAAGAAGCCAAAAGTGGAGTTTGTTACTCAATTGGTTGAGCTCTCCTTTATGCAGGAAAGTCTCAAGGTCAGTTCCTAGGCCAAAGTCGAAATCCTAGGACAGACAGACAGAGAGACAGACAGACAGACACACACACACACACACACACACACACACACACACACACATACACACACAGAGTCAGAGATAGAGATAGAAAGAGAGAGAGAGACAGACAGACACACAGACAGATAGAGACATAGAGAGACACACAGAGAGATAGAAAGAGGGGAGTGAGGTCAAGAAAGATGGAAATTAGAAAAAAGCAAGGATGAAATCTCCAGGGGGAATGCAGGCACATTAGAGGGTTTCTGGACTGTCTATATGAAATTGTTTTAGGTTATGAAGTTCTGTATAATTTACAGAGTGTTTATAAGTAGGATAACTTGAATTTTTCATCATGGCACCATTCACTATTTCCTTAAAATAAAAGGAAGCATGAGGGAATGCTTCTTTGCAGATTGGATGACAATGAATTTCACAGATTAAAAAATCACAGCTGTGAACTAGCCTGTAATAAAGAATAAGCTGTATTTTCTGTGATCAGACATTATAGTCCTAACACAGTTGAGTATCTAAAATGAATACATGAAAGGGAATCAATGAGAAAGAAAAAAAATCTAGGATGATAGGGTTTGTGACAACTGAAAAGTGTTGGACAGAATGTTGTCATAAACTGTGCATATTTGAGTTCAGAATGATTGTGGAATTCTGACTTCTTCATTACGTGTTGTTCTTTCTCTCTCTCTTTTTTTTATCCAAGGTCTGCAATCAATGCGGAGCTGTGTAATCTAACACACATCTCAGAATTTTATCTCCTGGGACTCTCAGATGACTGTGAGCTACAACCCATGCTCTTTGGGATCTTCTTGTCCATGTAACTGATCACTGTGTCCAGAAATCTGCTCATCATCCTGGCTGTCACCTCTGACCCCCATCTCCAAACTCCGATGTACTTCTTACTCTCCAACCTGTCCTTGGCTGACATCTGCTTCATCTCTACCACCGTGCCCAAGGTGCTGGTGAACCTGCAGAATCACAGCAGGGTTATCCCTTACTGTGTCTGCCTGATCGAGATGTCTCTTTTCATTTTATTTGGAAACACAGATGTTTTGCTTCTTACTGTCATGCCCTATGACCGTTTTGTGGCCATCTGTCACCCTGTGAATTACCCTCTTATCTTGAACCCTCATCTCTGTGTCTCCTTAGTTCTGTTGTCATTTGTTGCCAGTTTCTTGGGAGGACAGCTGCATGTGTGGATGGCATTACAGATGACCGATTTCAAGGAAGTGGAAATCCTGTTTCTTCTGTGACCCTTCTCATGTCCTGGATCTTTCCTGTAAGCACACACTCACTAATAATTTATTTAAATACATTATTGTTACCATATACACTTTCCTTCCTGTCTTAGGGATCCTTTTCTCTTACTACAAGATTTTTTCTTCTGTGCTGAGAATGTCATCCTCAAGCAGGAAGTACAAAGCCTTCTCTACATGTGGCTCTCACCTGTCCGTGGTCTACTTATTCTTTGGGACAGCATTTGGTGTCTACTTTGAGTCAGATGTGTCACATTCTCCCAGGGGCAGCGCTGTGTTCTCAGCAATGTACACTCCTTTCCTGAACCCCTTCATCTACAGCCTGAGGAACAGGGACCTCAAAAGTGCCCTGAGCAGGTTGTACAAACCAGGAGCTGACACCAGGAGGTAGGAAGTTTATTTGGTATGTGGTTTTGACAGAAGCAAGAAACTTCAGCATGTAGTCCTGTAAATTCTACCTGTCTGAATACTGTATGCGTCTAGTTCAATTAGTACCATACATTAGCAGTGGAAAACCATTCTGGCTATGTCAGGATGGATTCCTTAAGGAAGAATAGATCTTTGTAATGTTAAAATTGTTAGTTTGTGGGAAGGAAGATGGCGCCGAGACAATAGGGACGCTGCTTAGCTTTCTCTGACAAAAAGAGAGAACCAGGGAGTCCCACGAGCCAACTTTCTAAAGAAATCCATGACAACAAACTCAAAAAGCAACGGAGAAGGACTCAAACAGGAAAAGAAATCCAGATAAAGCTCACATCCAACTTTCTCAAAGAATTCGGAACGCGAGGACCCCTCCCCCACCTCTCGCCCAAAGCCACAGAAAGCCCCACCAGACCAAGCTGCGGAAAGTGGCTTGAGCTGAAACCGGCTCCACGCGGGGAAAGCGGGGGCGGGCACGGGCTCTAATCCACGAAAAGCAGCGGCAGTGGAGGACGCCAGGCTGAGAGCCCAACGGCTGCAGAAACCAGCACAGAACCGGGCCAGCGAACGGCGGAAGCAGCGGAACCCAGACGCAGAACCAGACAGCAAGCAGCGGGACCCAGACGCAGAACACAGGCAGCAGGGGAGACATGAGGGGAGTGAAAGACTCCCCACCACCGTGGAACACCCGCAGAGGCGTGAGTAATACAGCACGTCCCCAATCACATCGGGAAAGCGGAGCAGGTGCCAAGCAATAGAACTTAACTCAGACCCCAACACCCCGCCCAAGAAAGACTGGCGGGAGCAGGGGGGCAAGGAATTTAGAATCCTGTCCCTCCCCTTAACAGCCCCCTCCCTCAGGCCATTGACTGGAGATTGACAGGCGGGCTACCCATAAGTCCCAGTACCCCACCAAGGGAGGCGGGGCTGCCCCAACTCCCACCCACCCACCAGGCTCCTCACCCAGGCCACTGGATCTGGAGAGTGGAGGGCTTTGAGACCCTGCCTTACAAAACTGGGTAGGGGGTGCGGGTAAATAGGAGCCACCATCTGCCCCCCTCAATTCTCGAGCGGGGCATCCGCCGGCTGGAAACACTGAGCAAGACACCACCAAGGGCCGCCCCCACAGTCACAGACTCTGACAAAGCAGTGGAAACACAGCAGGGATCTGAAGGCCAACCAGCAGCCAAGCTCCCCTTCTGAGAACCAAAAAGGCACGGCTCCGCCCTTGGAGCCCATGCCCCCAGCTGGGCCCCGCCCCTGAGAACAGAGGGGCCTCCTGCTGGTCCTGCTGAGAGGGCCTGAAACTCTCAATCCCCAGACCCTTGGCTTGGGGCTGCCCCTGGAAGCAGCACAGGAAAACGTCCGCCAAGCACGCTCAGACAGAAGCTCGCAGATCCATCCCATGGTCCACAGTGAGGCCACTGGTTGGGCTAAGAGCTAGTCACGCAGCAACACATAACTTTTATTCTAATACTTTCCAAATACTCTCCCTACTTACCCCCTGACCTCTCTCATTCTATTTTTCTATCTCTGGACCTCTGCTCCTCTTTCAACCCTTATACTGCATGGATCTACACTTGATGGCTGTTGAGCAACATTGTATATCTAGGTGTTTAATTATCCTCTAGGCTCAGAGGGACTGAAAGGCAATAGAGATTGGATTGAGAGGCTTAGTGTTTTGAACATAAATTGCTTATCAGTGAAAAATTAGACTAGTGGGTAACTGCACGAAAAGAAAGAGTGATAACACCAATCAAAACTCGTGAACATCTAGAGTCTGCCAGCTACAGAGGTCTAGGTTGGTTATATCTGAAAAACTATAATCGTGTTTAGTATTAATCTTGCTCCCATTTTCAAATGGGCAGAACAAGAAACTCAAGAAAAATGTCAAATCAAGAAACAACACTTCCCACCTCCCCCACCCAATGTAAACAGCCAATGGAACAGTCACTGGCAAGCCTAGAGGAGAGTCTTCCAAGTGCTGTACAAATGCAATTGATAAACATCATTAATGAAAAATGTGAAAATATAAAGAAAGAGATAAGGGAGGAAGCCATAGCTGACCAAGAGGAAACCATAAACAAGGTGATAAGTGAAAAAGAAGGAGCCATAAAGAAAGCCATAATAAAGGCTGCTCAAAGAAAGACGGATGAATTCATAGAATCCACAAATAAAAAGGTGACCGAACTCCAGCAAATGTTCAAAGAAAATAAAGATACTGAGCTAACCACTCAAATGGAAATCAAGGAGCTAAAGAAATCCATACATGATCTAAAAGAAGAGATGCAAGGCATCAAAAATGAGCAATTAGTAGCAAGGGAGATGAAAAATAAAGTAGATAGCTTTGATAGCAGGTTAGACAATGCAGAGGAGAGAATTTCCGGGGCTGAAGATAATTTAGTTATTATAGAGAAAGAACAGAAAATGAGTCAATCCAAATCTAGGAAAAATGAGAGAGCACTTCAGGAGGTCCAAGTACAATTAGGAAGCCTAATTTAAGGCTAATTGGTATTGAGGAGGGTCTGGAGAAAGAGGTCACTGGTATTGGAAATATACTTCAGGGAATCATCTCAGAGAATTTCCCAAATATCCAGAAGGGCAGACCCATCCAGATACAAGAAGCTTTTAGAACCCCAAACAGACCTGACCAGAAAAGAACATCTCACCGCCACACTGTAATCCGAACTGGATCAGTAGAAACCAAAAAAAGGATCCTAAAGGCAGCCAGGGAAAAGGGTTCAGTAACCTATAAAGGAAAACCAATCAGAATCACCCCAGATTACTCAGCAGAGACGATGCAAGCAAGAAGTGACTGGAAGCATATATGTCATGCCCTTAAGTCAAACAACTACCAACCAAGAATACTGTACCCAGCTAAGCTCTCATTCATAACTGAGGGAACAATAAAAACATTCCATTCCAGGGAAAAGCTGCAACAATATGTCACAACAAAACCAACACTACAGAGAATTCTGCAAGATATTCTATGCAAAGAAATCCAAAATAAAGGCAATATAGGGAAAGAAATGGCACCTAAACAGCATACCACCTAAGGACCACAAGAACTGTCAAGACACAGGCCCAAATAAAACCCTTTAAAAATGGTAGGACCTAATAAATATCTCTCAATCCTAACTCTCAATATCAGTGGACTCAACTCTCCAATTAAACGGCATAGGCTGTCTAGTTGGATCAAAAAGCAAGAGCCATCGTTCTGCTGTCTTCAAGAGACACATCTTACCCAAAAAGACAAGCATCTTTTGAAAGTGAAAGGTTGGAATAAACTCTATCAAGCTAACGGCCCCCATAAACAGGCTCGAGTTGCCATCCTCATATCAGATAAAATAGACTTCAAACCAAAATTAGTAAGAAAAGACAAAGAAGGTTACTACATACTACTAAAGGGATCTTTCCTCCAGGAAGACATAACGATCCTAAATATTTACACACCCAATCCCGGAGCTCCAAACTTCATCAAGCAAACTTTACTCACACTGAAACCATACATAGATCGAAATACAGTGATTGTCGGTGACTTTAACACATCACTCTCACCTATGGACAGATCAACAAGGCAAAAACTCAACAGAGAAACCTTAGAACTGAACAGCTATATAGACCAACTAGATCTAACAGACATCTGCAGAATATTCCACCCAGCAACAACACAATATACGTTTTTCTCCGCAGCACATGGAACATTTTCCAAAATAGATCACGTCTTAGGCCATAAAACAAACCTGGACAGATTCAGAAACACAGAAATTATTCCATGCACACTCACAGACTACAAAGGCATCAAACTTGAACTGAACACATACCTCCACCAACGAAAACCCTGTAACTCATGGAGACTGAACAAGACATTGTTGAACCACCAATGGGTCATTGAAGAGATCAGAACAGAAATCCAACAGTTTATGAAATTTAACAGTAAGGAGCACACAAAATACCAACTCCTTTGGGACACAGCAAAGGCAGTACTCAGAGGAAAATTTATAGCGCTGAGTGCCTACAACAACAAGTTGGAAAAATTGCAAACCAACAAGTTAATGTCCCTCCTTAAGGTCCTGGAAAAAGAGCAACAAACCAACCCTAATCCCAGTAGAAGAAAGCAAATTATTAAAATCAAAGCAGAATTAAATGATTTGGAATCCAAAAAAACTATAGAAAGAATCAACAAAACAAGGAGTTGGTTCTTTGAAAGAATTAACAAAATTGACAAGCCCTTAGCAAATCTTACAAAAAAATAGGAGAGCATATCGAAATAAACAAAATCGCAGATGAAAATGGTAATATCACGACAGAAATTACCAAGATCCAGAATATCATGAGGGAATACTTCTCAAACCTTTATGCCAACAAATTTGAGAACCTAGATGAAATGGATGAATTCCTAGCCAATATTAACATACCCACACTGAACCAAGAAGAACTAAGCCAACTCAACAAGCCTATTTCAAGCTCTGAAATAGAAATGGCAATTAGAGAACTTCCACCTAAGAAAAGCCCAGGGCCAGATGGATTCACAGCTGAATTCTATAAGGTCTTCAAAGCAGAGCTCACACCAATACTCCTCAAGCTCTTCAATGAAATTGAAAATGAAGGTTCCTTACCAAACTCATTCTATGAAGCCAGTATAACCCTCCTCCCCAAACCAGACAGAGATTCATCAAAGAAAGAGAACTATACACCTATATCTTTGATGAACATCGATGCAAAACTTCTCAACAAAATCCTGGCCAACCGTCTACAACAACTCATCAAAAAATTATACACTATGATCAAACTGGATTCATCACAGGGAGGCAAAGCTGGTTCAACATACGCAAATCAATTAATATAATTCAACACATCAACAGGAGCAAAGACAAAAATCACATGATTGTCTCAATAGACGCGGAAAAGGCATTTGACAAGATCCAACACCCCTTCATGTTAAAAGCTCTGGAGAAACTAGGAATCCATGGAACATTCCTTAATGTAATAAAGGCTGTGTATGAGAAACCTACTGCTAGTATTACACTTAATGGTGAAAATATAAAGCCATTCCCTCTAAAATCAGGAATGAGACAAGGATGCCCACTCTCTCCACTACTCTTTAACATAGTACTAGAATTCCTAGCCAGTGCAATAAGGCAAGAAGCAAGCATAAAGGGGATCCAAGTAGGGAAAGAGGAAATAAAACTATCCCTCTTTGCAGATGACATGATTCTGTATTTAAAGAATCCTATAGACTCTACTCCCAAGCTCCTTGAGCTGATCCAAAGCTTTGGAAGAGAAGCAGGCTATAAAATCAACCCTCAGAAATCAACTGCCTTCCTTTATGCCAACAGTGAGAGGAACGAGGCAATAATCAGGAAAGAAACTCCTTTCACAATAGCCTCAAAGAAAATAAAGAACCTAGGAATTAGCTTAACTAAGAATGTAAAGGACCTTTTTGACGAAAACTTCAAAACCGTAAAAAAGGAAATTAAAGCAGAACTAAGGAAATGGAAAAACCTCCCATGCTCCTGGATTGGAAGAATCAACATTGTGAAAATGACAATCTTGCCAAGAGCTATCTACAAATTCAATGCAATACCGATCAACATCCCAATGTCATTCTTTAAAGAAATAGAAGAGGCAATCCAAAATTTCATACGGAATAATAAAAGACCCCGTATAGCAAAAACACTTCTTAGCAGAAAGAACAGCGCTGGGGAATTTCAATTCCAAACTTTAGACCCTATTACAGAGCTATAATCCTCAAAACAGCTTGGTACTGGCACAGGAACAGGCCTGAAGACCAATGGAATAGAACTGAGGACCCAGATATTAAACCACAGACCTATGGCCACCTAATCTTTGACAAGTGAGCCAAAGAAATAGAATGGAAGAAAGACAGCCTCTTCACCAAGTTGTGCTGGCAGAACTGGTTAAGCATCTGCAGAAAACTAAAGCTGGATCCTTCTTTGTCACCTTGCACTAGAATTAACTCCAAATGGATCAAAGACCTGGAGGTAAAAGCTGACACACTGAAAAATCTACAGGAAGGAATAGGAGATACACTAGGCCTCCTTGGCACAGGTCGAAACTTTCTTAATAAGGACCAAGAATCACAACAAATCAGAGAAAGGCTGGATAAGTGGGACTGCAGTAAACTGCAGAGCTTTTGTAGGGCAGAGGACGTAGCTAGTAAACTAATAAGGAAGCCTACAGAGTGGGAGAAGATCTTCACCAACCAAACAACGGACAAAGGCCTCATATCTAAAATATATCAACAACTCAAAAAATTGAATCACTCCAAAACTAACCTCCAAAGTAACAACCATCCCATTAAAAATGGGCCAAAGACTTAAAGAGAGTCTTCTCTGAAGAAGAAACAAAAATGGCCTATAGACACATGAAGAAATGCTCAACATCCCTGGTCATAAAAGAAATGCAAATCAAAACAACTCTAAGATTCCACCTCACTCCAGCTAGAATGGCCAGGATTAGGAAAACGAATGACAACAGATGCTGGAGGGGATGTGGCCAGGAGGGATCACTACTATACTGTTGGTGGGAGTGCAAACTCGTCCAACCACTATGGAAAGCAGTGTGGCAGTGCCTCAAAAGGCTAAACATAGAACTCCCCTATGATGCAGCAATTCCACTACTTGGCATTTACCCAACCATCCAGAAACAAAGACATACTAAACCCACTAGCACAACAATGTTCATTGCAGCACTATTCACCATAGCAAAGATATGGAACCAACCTAGACGTCCCTCAGTTGATGAGTGGATCAAGAAGTTGTGGTATTTGTACACAATGGAATTCTATGCTGCTGTCAGAAAGAATGACATCGCCCCATTTGTTAGGAAATGGAAAGACTTAGAAAAAATCATATTAAGTGAAGTAAGCCAGACTCAAAGGAACTTAGGCTCAATGGTTTCCCTCATTAATCATAATCAGTAGAAACCTTGGGCTCTACTAGTAGAGATTTGCAATAGAGCAAAATCTTGATACATAAGGACATATAATGTGAAGATAATTAAATGGACCTCCAGGATAGTGAAATAAAAGCCATATAATGAATGATTGTTGTCCTTAATGTACTATGTTGTTTCTCATCTCCTTTGCTGTCCCTTGTTATCTCATATTGGTATAGTATCTCACTTTGTTATCTAATATATTGAATTTATTTGATTTGGATATTTGAAATTTGATAGGGAAGGGGGGAAAACCAAGACGGGTGGGTGGTGTGGGGGGGGAGGGAAACGGGTACCAAGACATGTGAAAGGGTATCAATGTATGTGAATTAATGCACCTTCTATCGGGCAAATATCATGTAACCCTTTTACTTATTACAATAAAAATAGAGTAAAAAATTGTTAGTTTGTAAAGAAAGATGAATGTCTACAGATGGTAGGCCCAACAAAGAATGTTGCAAGGATTGAGTGATGAATTTTGTAATATATATATTTTACCTCAATACTATTGGACAGTCTTTGAATTCAGAACATTCTAATTGGCATCCAGCTATCTTGTCCTGCTCTTTGAGTTTGAGTTAATTTTAAAATCATAACCTAGTACCTTAATTTTTCGCCCAATGCCTTTTGTTATTTTAGAGGTGTTATGAAAATGGGCTACCATTATATAAGTCTGGTGAAGAGTGGAATTCATTCTGGACAATGTAATTCTTTCCTTTACTCTCTCCCAGTTTTTTCTTCCCATCATCTCCTATAAGTTTTTAAATTCAATTTCAACATACTATGTAGTGAGTTTCACTGCTCCATTTGTTCACCCTCTTCTCTTCATTTCTGTGTCCCCTTACATTCCTAAATAGAGATAAACAAAGAAACAAGGCAAAAGGAAAAGAAAGTAAAAATAACAAAGAAAATGAACCTCTTGTTTTCATTTCCTGGACTTCATTTTGATAAATAATGTTTTATGTGATCAGATGCTCACAGGTTGAGCCTTTGTGATTCTGTCCTGAGTGTAGCAGACTTTGCTTGAACTGCATGTGCATGCCAAGTGTCTTGTATAATTTATCATGAAGTGTATTACCAATAATACATCAGGCAAATGCTTAATATCCAGTATCTAGAGGGAACTCAAGAAACTAGTCCTCCGCAAAACCAAAGAAAGCAATAACTAAATGGGCAAGGGAACTAAAGAGAGACTTGTACAAATGTAACTACATAGACTTAAAAATCTTTGATGGGCTATATACTCTATAGACATAATATTTTAGTACATATATTAATGGGTATCTATGGCATACAATGATGCAACTTAATTTGAATCATGTTCTATGTAAATGTTAGTGATTGTATATAGAGATTTCCTTCTTGAATACTTTTTGTTTAACACGGCATTTGAAATATGATGTAGAAAACAATGTCAATAAAATCTTTAAAAAGTAAAAAATATCACAGAATGGATTCTATATAAGTGGACATTGAGGATTTCTAGCTGCAGTGTCATATGGTGTTGGGGATTTTGAGGACAGGCTGGTGAAGGGATTTCCTACCATCATGGACCCTGATTTGTAGAACTCAGAATCAGAATAATTGATTCAAATCTCCCAATCGACTCACTAACATCTGTGGAGGGGTAAAAAAATAAAAAAGGATGTCCAAAATAATAGATTTTAGCCTTGTCTTCTGGTAAACAATGGTTCCAAATATTATGTCAAAGGACAGCATCTAAAATATGGCTAATTGGGGCCAGCAGTTTTGGTGGTAGAGTGTTTGCCTAGCAAGCACAAAGAACCGGGTTTGATTCCTCGGTACAACATGCACAGAAAAAGGTGAAGGTGGTACTGTGCCTCAAGTGGCCTTGAGCTCTAGCTCAAGGACAGTGTCCAGACCCTGTATTCAAGCCCCAGGTCTGGCAAAATGTATGGTTAATTATAGGATATAAAGGAGTGCAATTCCAAGTTGTAAATCTTTTGAGTAGTCCCCAGAAAATTTAACAACAGAAAAATCCTATCACTGTCCTGAGTTGAATTCCATTAAGAGGTACAGGAATGAACGGAAACAAACAATTGTCGGAGAATGCAGTCATAATACTCAATGTTCATGTTTGTAGAAAAGGAAATTTGGATCTTTTTTGGGGTGTGGGGGTCATGGTGCTTGAACTCTGGCCTGGGCCTTGTCCCTCCGCACTTCACCTCAGGTTACTGCCCTACCACAGGACCTGGGTGCTGTCCCTAACCTCTTCAGCTCAAGGATACTGCCCGACCCTTGAGCCACAGTTGTGCTTCCAGATTTCTAGGAATTAATTGTAGATAAGAATCTCTGGGCTTTGTTTTGCCTGGCTGGCTTTGAACAAGATCCTCAGACCTCTGCCCTCTGAGTAGCTAAGAATACAGGTGTGAATATACAATATACAAGGGTGTGGATATATTAATTTGTAATCTCTTTCTACAAAGAAGGCAAGATAAAAAGTTTTGAAGAGAGAAGGTAGGTTAGTCCTATTATTAAATTATATATACTGAAACTATCATCAGTGATTTCAGTGAAATGCATAATAATACATGATCAGCCACACCCTGATATTATATATTGTCATTTGATATGTCTCAAACACGTTCTGTAAATCAATGAACCTTCTGCAATAGCTTATGTATTCATTTTACAACCAAGTCAAAAATAATGTATGTTTATTGTTTCCCTGATGTAAAACACTTTTAACTGTGCACCCGTGCTTCACACCAAGAATCCTACCTACTCAGGAGGCAGAGACCAGAGAATTTCTGTTTCAAAGCCATCCAGAGCTGGGAAGTACATCAAAATTTTATGCCCAATTAAGCACATATACACAACCTCCCTCTCCACACAGCAAGAAGTCAAGGTATGGATCAAGAAGTAGAACAATAGCCCTGAGCAAAAAAGCTCAGGGAAAGTGTCCAGATCCTAAGTTCAAACTCCAGGTCTGGTACAAACAAAGAAGCAAAGAGGGAAGCAAACAACAATAAAATAATCCACCTCGCTTTTATGAAGCAGCAGTTAGAGGCTCGCCTCTGAGATATAAGCATTCAGCCAGACCTGTGCATTAAAAAGTCCTAGATCCTATCTATAAATTACTAAAAACATAATTTGCCAAGAAATCACAAAGCCCTGAGTTCAAACACCAGTGCTACCAAAACCAAAGGATCTGTTTCTGTCCACTTTTAAAAAATTTATCTTTTTGTTTTTATTATAATGTATAGTGGGGCTACAGGTATATTTGACACATAGTTGGGGTTTTCTTTACTTATTAAGATTGGAATAAACAAAATAAAATGTGCTCAGAATGTTTAAAAATCAGGAAACACTAAAGGTAAAAAAAAAGCTGTATGATGGTGGTTTATGCCTGTCATCCTAGCTACTCAGGAGGCTGAGATCTGAGGGTAATGATTCAAAAGCAGCTCATCAGGAAGGACCAAGAGACTCTTGTTTTCAATGAGCCCTCTGAAAACCCGAGAGTGCCACCTGTCTCAAAGTGGTAGAGATTTAGTCTTGAGCAATGAAGCTCAGGGACAGCATTCAAAAGAATATCATGAGTGCATTTGGTCATGTACATATGGGGAAAGGGATCCAGACAAAGTGAGGGGATGGGTAGGGCATGAGAGAGTCTAGTAGAACTGTAGAATGGGAGCATAGCCTAGTTGTAGAGGGCTCACCTCCCATGCACAAAGCCCTGGATTAAAGTCCTTGGTACCATATCCATAGAAAAAAATGGAAGTGGCAGTGTGGCTCAAATGGCAGAGTACTAACCTTGAGTAAAAAGTGTCTAAGGACAGTGTCCAGGCCCCGAGTTCAAGCCCCAGGACTGACAAAAATGCAAATCATAAAACCTTGAAATTGCACCAAACCTCAGTTAGATGACCATTATGAAGAAAACTGATAATCACAGATGCTGGTGGGGATGTGGCCAAAAGGGAACAGTCTTATGTTGTTGGTAAAATTTCTGAAAAGCCTTGGAGATTCCTCAAAAGACTGAACAGAGAGTCCCTGTGACCCAACATTCCCACTCTGGGCCATTTGATCAAGTCCACTGCAGACATTTCCCCACTGCAACTGCCAGTACCACCATTTAAATTGAAGCATTGTTTACTTATCCAAGATATGCAATCAACCGAGATACCCCTCGGTATGAAGAAAATGTGGTCTATATGCACAATGAAATTCTATACTCACATCAGAAAGAATGATATTGTACAGTTTGTAAGGGAATAGGCAGACCTGGAAAATTAATACCCAACTTCTCAACTATTCACCTGTATTGTATTTGTAATATCAGGGTTTGTACTGTAATGATAACCTTAAATCACAGAATGTTTTCTGTATGTATTTGGGGGTGGGAAGAAAAGGAAATATTTGAATAAATGTTTATATGAATAATAAAACAAAATAAATCAGAAAAACTATAAACTTTGAAGATGGAATCACGATGGTTCTGAAAATATATGGTATGGATAGAGAACAATGAAAATTTATTAAAAGTCATCCCAGTTTGGAGATCACTTATCAGGATTGTGAAAAGTCCATGCCACCTGTCCATCAGATAAGCATAGGTGATAGAAGTTTTAGTGTATTAATCATCTGGATAGACAGAGAATCTTGAGGACCTTTAGGTCCTCTCAGCTCTCTGTTTGAAATGTCCACAGAGACTTGGTCATTGATGTGCTCAATTTGGCTAATTGGGAGCTGTAGGCCTCAATCCTCTAAGGCCATCTAGAAGTGGAGGGGGAGCCTGTGCTCCCTGCTCTTTACTCTCCTGCCTGCAGGACCCTGCTCCTCCATCTGCCTCCTCCTTGTCAGCATCCCACAGCTCTGCTTCCATGGTGTCTTTACATCCACCCTGAGGCCAGAGGCTGAACTGGTGCTGCACAGCAGGTCTGGGGTCCTCAGATCTGTCCACCTGGGTCATGGCTGAAGAGGGAGGCAGCTTAAGTGAGTGAGTGCTGAGGGTGGATGTCTGAGAAGGGCTTTGGAGATGTGTTTTGTGGATCATGAGGACAGCTTGACTGAGAGGATGTTGATGATGATGATGATGATGATGATGATGATGATGATGATGATGATGGTGATGCTGATAATGATGAGAAGGAGGATGAGGGAGAAGAGGAGGAGATTGCGGTGATGATGCTTCTAATGCTGCTGCTACTGTTGGTGACAAGAACACCACACAACAATGATCCACGGTTGACATGTTACCCTGTGCTCACTTCTGAGCTCAGTATTATGTCATTTTTTCTCATTTCATATGCTTCAACTTCCTCCCTGTGTGTGTGTGTGTGTGTGTGTGTGTGTGTGTGTGTGTGTGTGTGCACGCGCATGCCTGCACTGGTTTCAGATCTTTTACCCATGGCCTGGAAGATGTCCTTAAGGTGTTTTGATCAAAGTTGGCCCTTTACCACCCAAGCCATAGCTCGTACCATTTCCAGCTGTTTTGGTGGTTCCCGGAGGTAAGAGTCTTACAGACATTCTTGCTCAGGCTGACTGGGAACTGCCTTCCTCAGATATCACAATTGCAGGCAGTAGCCACTGGAAACTGGAAGGGATATATATATATATATATATATATATATATGTATATATATACACACATACAGATATATATATATATATTTTTTTAAGTAGCTGTTTTTGCTTTCTGATGTTCATTTTTATTAATCTGTAGCTTAGGTGATCCAGGAGTGGACACCCTCAGAATCCTCTCATACCCCTCACACTTTACTCACTTTGTGTATAGATGCACTGACATGTTGATCATTGCATAATGATAAGTGACATCTAACAGCAATGTCTGAGAGAACACAAGTGCTCTTTGTCTCTGATCCTGACTTGCTCTCCTCAATGGCACATTTCCAGGTCCACCCATTTCCCTGCAAATGCCATAATACCAGAATAGGCAAGTCCAGGGGGACCAGAAGTAGATTTGGGTCTGCCTGGGGTTGCAGTGAAATAAGGAGTGACTGTTCAGGGGTCTGGATTTCTTCTCAGAATGGTAAAATTAGACTATGTTAATAGCTGCCTCATTGTGAATGCATTATAAGTGATAGAACTGTATCCTTTGAATGATTCTTATGAGAATGATCTTCAATGAATCTGTTCTTGACTCAAGACATGAGTAAGCTGTAGTATCATATCAACATGCTCTAGCTCACATTTCTGTTCTGTTCTTGGATTTCTTAGACTCTAAGAATTTCCTGGAAGCAATGGAAATACTTAGAAAAAAATTATATTAACTGAAGTAAGTCAGACACAAAGGAACATAGGCTCAATGGTTTCCATCATTTGTCATAATCAGTAGAAACCTTGGGCTCTCCCAGCAGAGATCTACAACAGAACAAAACCTAGATACATAAGGCCATATAGAATGACACTAAGTGAAAGACCTCCAGGATATAGAGACGTATGCCATATGAGTGATTGTTGTCCTTCATGTACTATGTTATCTCTCATCATTTTTGCTGTCCTTGGTTATCTCATATTCTTACAGGATTTCACCTGGTTATCTCATATATTGTATATATGCGTATTTGATTATTTGAAGTCGGATAGAGAAGTGAGGAAAACAAGATAAGTGTTGGGGTGGTGGGAGGGAAATGAGGACCAAAACATGAGAAAGGATATCAATGTTTGTGAAGTAATGCACCTTCTTTCTGGTGCATGTAAAGCAACCCTTCTATTAATTACAATAAAAATATATGAAATAAATAATTTTCCTGGAAGGAGCAATGATAGAGAAGGGAAGAGTTGAATGAAATTCATTGGACCTTTGAGTTTCTCCTGGAATATATGAAGATTATAAACAAATACTTTTCTGAAACTTTTCTAATTTATTCTTCAAGCGCAAGCATATATTCTGAGAGACTGGGTACTTTTGAGGTCTGTGTTGTAACTTTAAGGCTCCTTACAGTAGCTAATAGGCCTGGTCTGCACCCACCTTCATTTTGAATGACTGCAGTTCTGATGGGCTCACAACTGAGTATCTCGGGCCTGTGGTGTTTGACGCTGGAACCTGGACACTGGCTGCCCTCACAGGAACCCTAGAGTTGAGCCTGGAGCTTTCATCCACCCTCAGTGGTTAGGGAGGTTTGGAGTCAATATTGCCTTGTCATGATCTGGATGAGTAGATGAAGTCATGTGCACGCAAGGTCATTTTTCATCAAGAAGAAAACCATTGGCAAGAGAATATTAATAACTTTAACTCTGAAGGTCAGGAATATCTTTTGTCTGTTATGGAGGTTGAACTCTGCTGGTGTGTATGCGCCTTGTCTAGGCCTGTGGGTAAGCTGGACATGTCTGTACATCTGAGCTGAGGTGGTGGTGAGACGTTGCCCCACTGCTGGACTTACTGAACCTAGTTGGCACTGGTTGAAAGAGACTGGTAAAGTGTCTCTCGTGTTAACTGAAACACGTTGGCACAACTAGTGAGTATTTTCTGTTCTGTGTACAAAATGAACCCACATTGGATCTGAATCCACTGCGAACTGGACCAGAACTGAATCAGGATAGGTAAGTGCTGCCTTTGAGTGAGTTGAGCCTACGTGCAGAAGATTGCCTCTGGTGAGGTAGAAAGTGGGCTGAGTAGGGTGAGGAATTTCCTTCTGAGCTGGTTTACAAAGTGTATCTGGATCTTTTTCTGGGTCTGTATTGGATGTTCTGCAGAATGAAGTAGGGGAAATGGGAATGGCTCACACAACCACTGTCTAGCACTGTAAGGGGTCAGGAAAGAGAAGCTGGGCTCAGGGGGGTCTGTGCTGCTGACTGCCAAGCTGGTGATGTGATGAGCTGAGTGGGATGATGAGCAGTGTCTAAAAACGTCCCCCACTGGTAGGTTGAACCCTCTAGGTGAAAACGGTGTGGTGAGGACACACGTGGTCCCTTTAGATGTATTAGGCCCCCAGATGTGGTGTCACTGGCCGTGGAAGTACTCCTCTGTGTGTTCCTCCTCTTCCCTCTGCCCTCCTCCCAGTGCTTTCACGGACAGAAATTGCTGTTTTCTCCAACAGCCTGGTGGTGAACCACCCTGGCTCGAGTGTGTCTCTACCACCTCAAAGGCTGAATCCCACACTGTGTCCCCTGCCTTTCTATCAGTCATCTATCCCAGTGATGCACTTAAAATGTTTTTAAGTCTTTTATTTACCAAATATTTTTAAGTTTTTAAAATTGGTGTCACTATTTATTTGTGAATTTAGTTCTTGGACTCTGGTCCTGGTGCTTAACAAAGTGTATTAGGCTATCCAAATCTAAGAAATAGTTTTTATCTATCAATACAGAATTGAATTCTTAAAACATATCCTGGGAAATTCATACCACAGGGAATATCTGGTTAGGCCATAATCTACACACACACACACACACACACACACACACACACACACACACACACACACAATCCTTCTCTTTCTCTCTCTGTCTCTGTCTCTCTCTGTCTCTGTCTCTCTCTGTCTCTGTCCCTCTCTCTCTCTCTGTCTCTCTGTCTCTCTGTCCCTCTCTCTCTCTGTCTGTCTCTCTCTGTCTCTGTCTCTCTGTCTCTCTGTCTCTCTCTCTCTCTCTCTGTCTGTCTCTCTCTCTCTCTCTCTCTCTCTCTCTCTGTCTTTGGTCTCTGACTCAAATGTTGTACTGTCTATTCAGTGGCCTCTGGTGAGGGGACAGTAATTAATGTGTTCAAAACACAGGAAAGGATAGATGACCTTTGGCTCAAGTTAGCAATCCTAGCTCCTCTGGAAATGGCAATCTGAAGTTCATGGTTCCAACAAGGCTGCTGGAGAATTGCAGGGGCCTGTTTTCCCTAATGAGGTAAGCTCCTCAAAATGCATACCCCCTTCAAAAAATGAGAGTTTTGACTCAGTAGTAAAGCACCATCCTTAAGCAAGGAAACCTCAACAACTAATTTTCTACTGTAAAGATTTAGTTACTCAGTTCGTTGGTACTGAAGACCCAACATTCAATCATGTAGTTTTTTTGGTTGATCTGCAATATAAACCTGACCTAAGTGCCAGTGAAATACTAGACTGATGTTAGACCCTCAGTCAAGGCTATAATTTACTGGAAGAGAAAAGCCACTATTATAAATTTCTAATAGTTGGTCTATGAAGGTGAAATAATTTTTGTCATGAACATAGGGAATAGATAGAAAGAAGATTTCTGTCAACAACAGTAAAACTATCAACTAAGGATATACTGGAGAAGCACTCAAACTTCAGACTCTTATCCTAGCTCCTAGGGAGGCTGTGATTTGAGGATCAAGGTTAAAAGCCAGCTGGGGCACAAAAGGACCTAAGACTCTTATCTCCAATTAACCTCTAGAAAATGGAAGGGGGCCTTGGCTCAAGGGTAGGGTGGTAGACTTGAGCTGAAGTGACAAGGGACAAAACCTAGGCCCAGGGTTTTGGTGGTAGCCTTCAGCCTAAGAGCTCAGAGACAGTGCCCAGGCTAAGTTCAAACCTCATGACCCTCAAAACACTAAATAAGTAAAGTTCAGACTCTTTTACCTTTATACTGTTACAGAATCTACCTTCCCACCACAGTATGCCATCTTCCTGTGTTATGGAAATAAGCCTGTCAGGAACAGACCAGTAGTATGCCTTCAGAGATAGGCCTAGATAACTTCTCTTGTGGCCTAATGTAACGTATCAGCCCAATGCATACAAAGCAGTGGTTTGGGCCCCATAAAGCCATAACTTGCTTCCTTGTGGATGGCTTATCACAAGTCCAGGATTTGGGGAAGCTTAATATCACAGCCAAGCCAAACCACTTCTTTTGAATATATGTCAGTGATATAGGTGTACTTTTACTTGCTTCTGGTGTCCCTTGCATTTTCCTCTTCTATTTTCAGGATTTTCTATCTGTCCTGTAAATGTCATTAAGTTAGTCTGGCTAGAAAAAAAAGTTTGAAACCCATTTTAAGTATTCAGCAAAAAGGCAGGCTGGAGATGTAGTTCAAATGAGCAAACAAGCTAAGCAAACACGATAGAAACAGGAGATCCTGAATTTAAGCCTTGATATTGGAGAGAAAAACCCACTGGTGTTACCATTATTTTTATGTCAATCCATGAAATTGTAATTGTGCATATATTTATACTTAGAATAGCTCAGATATTATGATCAGAAAAGTACTGCCTCTCAATATTCATAACTAGAAACCTATACAAATAGTATCTGGACATATGTGTGAATTGTGAGCATGAGACTATGAATAATGCAGGGGTTTCTTTAATCTCCACGTGTGAGGCGCCGATGCTTTTAATTCAGTTTTGATTAATGGATTGCCACAAGTACTGTGGTGTTACAGTAGGTTTATGATGTCAGAATGTGACAATGACGTCACAATGGCACAATGATGCCAAAATTCTGATGTGAGGTCATGATTATTATTTTTACTGTCACATGCCTGTCATGTCTGAAACTTTCTTAGGCTAAAATCAGGACATGAGGTCAAAGCTTCTCTGATGTAAAAATAGCCAGGTGATGTCACAATGGTTAGGATGTTATGGTAGGTCAGTGATGTCATTCCATCGATGTGATGTCACAAATTATGATTTTGCACTAGTTGTGTGATGTCACAATGAGATAATGATGTCCTAAGAACAATATTATTTCACACATATATACAAAATTATTATCAGAATGTAAGAATAAAAGCTAAGGAATTGTAGGCAAAGCACTACAATTGTCACTTGTCTTAAACATCATCACTGGTAATTCTGATGGGAGACATTGGATCTGCTAGTTGAAGTGTCCAAGTACAGCAGGTTTTGACATAGGGAAATATTGAGTATGTTATGGACTTTCTTATGTATATTTCGTGATACTCTTGGGACATTAATGGAGTTAAGGGGATATAAGTTTTCTCCACAATGTTCCAAAGTATTTGTACCACAATGTGTCATACATATACAAGTATGTAAAGACTTCATAGGAAACTGCCATTGAAATCCATGGAAAGAATTTGCGGTGAAAATTGCATACAGAAATGTTTCTTGCAGGAACCTCTTGAGTTGAAAAGTAAAGCAAGTACGTAAAAAGCAGTTGACATGGGATGCAGTGGTCTCAGCCAGTCCCGTCAGATGCTCCACACTTTGGGTGACTGCTCAGCTTGGCCCGGACTGACCCAGCAAGGCCAGCTAGTCCTTTGCGTTTGTGCATTAACCAACACTGGATGTTAAGTATATCCATGAGAGAACCTTCCTTTCAAAGATGGGGACTGTTCACTGCATTTCAGATCCACAAGTTGATGTCCCTGAGTGTCCCTGTCTTGACAATGGTAAGTGCACGGTAAGAATGCAGCTAACAGATGAAGGATGGGATAAAGTGTGGGCTAGCGATGGCTGGTTGAGTCTTGGAAGGCCAAGTCCAAGCCGATGTCCCTTATTCTTGGTTTTTCTACAAGTGAATTTGAGATGAACACTCCAATGTCTTTCCAAGGCACCACTCACATCCCTGTAGATTAGTTAATGGATTGCTCTTTCATTGCTTCCTCCAGCTCACTCAAGCATTATGAGACCCCCATATCATAGAGTTCATGTACCCAGAAAATCAAGCAGCCTAGAACCAAATGTAGGTGCCAGTGGATTAGGTTTGTCTATCCTCACATAATTTCACTAGGAAACAAGATTTTCAATTTTCTTTGAAAGATATTATGGAAGAAAGGGAAGGGAGGAATTACACTGTCCAGAATGAAATGCACTCTTTCCTTGAATTAGATAATGGTAGCCCATCTACATATCACCTTTAAAATAACAAAATGCATTACAGGAAACAATTAGGGAACTAACTTATAAGTCAAAAGTAACTCAAAACCAAAGGGCAGGAGGCAGGATATCTGACTACCAATTAGAAAGTTATTACTTCAAAGACTGCTTAAAAAAGAAAAACAAAAAAGTATGTTTCTGTCCAATTTTATTGAGGTAAATTTTACATATTACAAACTTGCCACTCAAGCCTTGCAGCATTCTTTGTTGGGCCCATCATCTGCAGATATTCATCATTCTTTACAAACTAACAATTTAAACATTAAAAAGATACATTCTTCCATTTCAAATCTATCCTGATAGTTTCTTTTCTCGTAATGGATTATACTAATGAAACTAGAACAATTAGGTATCAAGCAGGTAGAATTTATCTGATTCTACATCAACTTAGTTGCTTCTGCAAAACAGCTCTTGGTTTTAACAATCTCCTCAGGGCACTTTTGAGGTTCTTGTTCCTCAGGCTGTAGATGAAGGGATTCAGGAGAGGAATGACCACTGTGTACATTGCTGAGGACACAGTGATGCTCCTGGGAGAATGTGACATGGCCGATACAAAGTAGACCCCCAATCCTGTCCCAAAGAATAAACACAGCACTGACAGGTGAGAACCAAAGGTAGAGAAGGCTTTGTACTTACCTTCTGCTGATGGAATTCTCAGCACTGAACAAATTATTTTATAATAAGAGAAGAAGTTTCCAAAGATCATAGGAATCCATATATTGTAGCAAGAACATATTTGAAGATAGAATTTGTGAGTGTGTGCTTACAGGAAAGATCCAGGACTTGAGAAGTGTCACAGAAGAAACTTGGGATTTCCACTTCCTTGAAATCAGTCATATGTAAAGCCATCCACACGTGCATCTGTCCATCCAAGATGCTGGTGACAAATGACAGCAGAACCAAGGAGACACATTGACGAGGGTTCATGATGACAGGGTAATTCAGGGGGTGACAGATGGCCACAAAGCGGTCATAGGCCATCGCAGTAAGAAGGAAAGATCCATACAACCAAAAGTGACAAAAATAGATATCTGGATGAGGCAGCCCACATAGGAGATGGCTCTGTCGTGAGTGTGGATGTCCACCAGCATCTTGGGGACGGTGGTGGAGGTGAAGACAATGTCAGCCATGGACAGGATGGAGAGGAAGAAGTGCAAGGGGGTGTAGATGTGAGGGTCAGATGTGATGGCCAGGAGGATGAGCAGATTTCTGAGCACAGTGTTCAGGTACATGGACAGGAAGAGCCTAAAGAGCTTGGGTTGTAGCTCAGGGCCATCTGAGAGTCCCAGGAGATAAAATTCTGAGATGTGTGTTAGATTGCACAACTCTGCATTAATTGGAGACCTTTGATATAAAGAGAAAGCAGTATATAATGAAGGAGTCAGAATTCCACAATTATTTTGAACTCAAATATGCATAAGTCGATAACGACATTCTGTCCCACACTTTTCAGTTGTGACAAACACAATCATCCTAGATTTTTCGTCTTATTTATTACCATTTTTGTATTCATTGTAGATACTGAACTATGTTAGAACATTATATGCAGTGTTTTCTGATCAGAGAAAATACAGATTATTCTGCATTACAGGGTAGTTCACAGCAGTGATTTTTTTAAAAAATCGGTGAACTTCATTTTGATCCAATGTGCCTGCAGTCTCCCTGGAGACTCTGCATCATTGCTTTGTTTTCTAAATCTGTCTGTCTGTCTGTCTGTCTGTCTGTCTGTCTGTCTGTCTGTCTCTCTCCCCCTGCCCTGTGTGTGTGTGTGTGTGTGTGTTTGTGTGTGTGTGTCCATGTGCTTCCTAGGATTTTGACTCTGGGCCTGGGTACAGGTCTTGAGGCTTTCCTGCCCAAAGGAAAGCTCGAACATTTCAGTAAGAAACTCCACTTTTGGCTTCCCTCGTAGCTAATTGGAGATTAGAGCTCACAGGTCTTTGCTGCCCATGCTGGCTTTGAACCTCCATCTATAGAACTCAGCTAGTTAAGTAGCTAGGGTTCCAGGTATGAGATACCAGGGCTGGAACTGAATTATACTTAAAAAAAACATGAACTCTTCAGTCTCCTACATATAAATAAATCAAGATCCCCAATATGATATCTGCTTCTTCCTGAAGTAATTTCAGGAATTGAGGAATTTGCTGACAGTGTAGCAAAGGATTCCTGGCATGTAGGCAATGGTGATTGACATTTAGTTACTGGGTTTCTTCCTTTTCAATCATCTATCTGATTATTGCACTTCCTATACTGGTTTCTAACTGTGACCCCTGTGGCTCTGTTTTGTGATCAGTCTATAATCCCCTAAATAAGATATTCTCTTCCTGGAACTCTGAGAGAAATGAGACAGATGCCCAATTAGAAAATTGATCCAAAGCTTACAAATCTCAATGAACTCACTAACATGGATGGGGGGAAAGAATGTCCAATACAATAGATTTTAGCAGTGTCCTCTGGACAGCAAAGCTTCCAAGTTCTATGCCCAGATGACAGCCTGTAAAATATGGCTAATAAGGTCCAGAAGTTTGGCCTGTTTATGGACTGTTTGCCTAGCATTCACAAAGATCTCATTGTATTCCTCGGTACCACATACACAGAAAAAGCTGGAAGTGGTGCTGTGGCTCATGTGGCCTTGAGCTGCAGCCTTGAGAAAGCCCAAGGACAGTGTCCAGACCCTGTGTTCAAACTCCAGGACTGGCAAAAAATTTGGCTAGTTACACCATATGCACGAATTCAATTCCAAGTTTTAAGTCTATCAAATAGTCCCCAGACAATTTAACAACAGAAACATCCTGAATATCAGCATCTTGAGTGGAGTTCCATTAGGAAGTAGTGGAATGAATGGAAACAAGGAGCCAAAGGAGAATGCCGTGATAATACTCACTGCTTATTTGTTTAAAAATGAAATCTGGATAATAATGTGTCTATTGGTGATAAGGCAGGTGGAAGAGGAGAATGATGGAACAGATGACTCAGATGAACATACATTATACAAGTACAGGGACATGTTAATCTGAAATCTGTTGCTGCAAGTAAGTCAAGATAAAAAGTGTTAAAGAGAGAAAGTAGCTTAGTCAAATTAATAAATGATATACGATCCGTGTTTTTTGTGAAATACAAACTTTTGTTAAAATGTTTCAATTAAGTATATGTGGAGAGCCAAGCACACAAGTGACACCAAAACACATTCATCTCTCCATAAGTAAAAATACATGATGAGCCACGCCTTTTACATTATTTATCGTACATCATTTGATTTGAATCAACCATGTTCTCTAAATCAATAAACCTTCAGCACTGCAAAATAGCTTAGGTATTCATTTTCCTACCAAGTCACAAGTAATGTTCATTTATTGCTTTCTCTGTGTGCCTGTGCTTCACACCCAGAATCCTAGACACTCAGGAGGCATAGACCTGGGAATTTCATTTCAAAGCCATCCATGGCTGGGACGTCCATTAGAATTTTATATCCAGTTAACACACACACACACACACACACACACACACACACACACACACACACACACACACACTCATACACACAGAGACAGCAAGAGGTTGAGCTATGTCTGAAGTAGGAGAATAATAGCCTGGAGCAAAAAAGCTCAGGGAAAATGTCTAGGCCCTGAGTTCAAGCCCGAGGACAGGTACAAATGAACAAGCAAACAAGCAAGCTAACAACAGCAAAAAGTACCCACCTTGCTTTCATTAGTCAGCAGCTAGAGGCTGATCATGAGATATGAGCATCTGAACACACCTGTGCATTAATAACTCCTAAATCCTTTCTATACAATGACTACAAACAAACAAAATATCTGGTTGTTCATCATTTGCCAAGAAAGAAGAAAGCCCTGAGTTCAAGTAACAGTGCTACCAAAATAAAAAAGATCTCCATTTGTGCACTTTGATTGAGATAAGTTATCCATGATGGAAAATTCACATCTCAACCACTGTAAAATTCAGTTTGTTGGGCAACCATCTCCAGACATGTGCTGCCTATACAAATTTAAAATTTTTGCAATACAAAACTATATTAAGTGAAGTAAGCCACACCCAAAGTAACATAGTCTCAATGGTTTCCCTTATTTGTCATAATCAGCAGAAAACTTGGGCTCTCCTAGCAGAGATTTACAATAGAACAAAATCTGGAGACATTAGGCCAAATAGTATGACACTAATTGTAAGGACTTCCAGGATAAGGAAACAAAAGCCATATAATGAGTTATTATTGTCCTTAATATACTGTTCTCTTTCATCTCTTTTGCTGTCCCTTGGTTATTTCATATTGTTACAGTATTTCACCTTGTTATCTGATATATCTTATATATGCTTAATTGGTTGTTTGAAATAGGAGAGAGAAGGGGAAATCAAGAGGAGTGGGGAGAGGGGGGAAGGGAAATGGGGACCATGTCATGAGAAAGGGTATCAATATTTGTGAAGTAATGTACCTTCTATTGGGTGAATATACTGTAACCCTTCTATTAATTACAATAAAAATATATGAAAAAAAACAAAAAACTGAACCCCTACTTCAAGAAACACCTTGGCCTAGCCAGCAATGTTCTCCAGTATTCGTGTGTCATGAATGATACTAATGAAACAAGACAATACAAATAATGTGTTCAGAGAGGTAGGATTTACAGGACTGAGGCTTTACTATTCTTCCTTCTGCAAAATCATATTACAGATGGATTTCCTAACTCCTGGTGTCAGCTTCTGGTTTGTACAACCTCCTCAGGGCTCTTTTGATTTCCCTGTTCCTCAGGTTGTAGATGAAGGGGTTCAGGAAAGGAGTGACCACTGTGTACATCACTGAGGACACAGCACTGCCACTGGGAGAATGTGAAACAGCTGATACAACATAAACACCCAATGCTGTCCCAAAGAATAAACACACCACTGACAGATGAGAGCCACAGGTGGAGAAGGCTTTGTACTTCCCTCCTGATGATGGAATTCTCAACACTGAAGAAATAATTTTATAGGAAGGGAGAAGAATTCCAAAGATTGTAGGAAATCCATAAATGATAGGAACAACATATTTGAAGACATCATTTGAGAGTGTGTCTCTACAGGAAAGATCCAGAATTTGAGAAGGTCACAGAAGAAATTTGGGATTTCCAATTCCTTGAGATCAGTCGTCCTCAATGCCATCCACACATACAGCTGTCCTTCCAAGAAGCTGACAACAAGTGACAGCAGAACCAAGGAGACACAGAGACGAGGGTTCATGATGAGAGGGTAATTCAGAGGGTGAAAGATGGCCACAAAGCGGTCATAGGCCATCACAGTAAGAAGCATAGCATCCATGCAGCCAAAAATGGTGAAGAGACACATCTGTGTGAGGCAGCCTGCACAGGAGATGGCTCTGCTGGGACACAGGAGTTTCACCAGCATATTGGGTATGGTGGTGGAGATGAAGCAGATGTCATCCAAGGAGAGGATGGAGAGGAATACGTACGTGGGGGTGTGGAGATGGGGGTCTGAGCTTATGGCCAGTATGATGAGCAGATTTCCCAGTAAGGTGGTCAAATACATGGACAGGAAGAGTCCAAAGAGCATGGGTTGTAATTTTGGATCCTCGGAGATTCTCAGTAGAAGAAAATCTGTAATGAGGGTTAGATTTTGTGCTTCTTTATCACCTGGACAACTGCTCAAAAACAAAAACATCTTGATAGAAGATAAAACACATATCCAGTAATTGTCAGCTCTAATTACTTGAAAGTCAAGTATTTACAAGCTTGAATTTTGCACCACCTATGCAGTACAGTATACTAGAGTTTGTGAATTGTGGCAATTCTCTATTAGAATCTTCTCAATCTCAGATGCCTTGTTCCTCAGGCTTTTGTCTCCATTTATGCCCCAGTGACACCCAGTTGTGTTGGAAAGCCAAGAAGATAAAGGCTGGCTAGAGCAAGGTCACCTGACAGTACAGCCCATCCTTGTAATGTAGTGTGGGGGAACAGGTTCCAGGGCAGCAGGAGAGATTCAAGAATTTACACATTTATGATGCATGTCTCTGTCTAGGATCCTACTTTTGGAGCCAGTGCCCTGCCCTAGGCTCTAGGAAGCCCATCCACTAAGGGCTGGAGAGTGGGCTTTCATGCGTAGATTGAGATTCTGGGTTGTAAACTGGGCTGGAGGATTTCAGGAAGATTCCCCTGGGGGAAGGGCCAGCAGGTAGGTCAAGCCACTACAGCAATATTGAGTTAGGAGAACAAAGCAGTTTCCCATCCATTAGTGCAGTGAGTATTTTTATCGCACTGAAAAGAAAATCCAATCCCATGAATAGTCACTCCTTATTTATCTCCACTGTGACAGCATGCAGGCAAAAACCTACTTCTGGTTCCTTTCGACTTTCCTCTTCTTGTATTATGGCGTTTGTAGGGAAATGAGTAAGCCTGGAAATGTGATATTGAGTGAAATAAGTCAGGTTCAGAGAAACAAAGGACATGTATCCTTGGATAAAACATAAAAATTAAGGTGCTACGTCTAGTCACGTCCGGCGTCTCCGTCACGTTTCTCCATTCATTCATTTTTTTTTCATTCATGGGATGTGACGAGGCCTAGTTAGAAGCTATGGAGAGCGCTTTCCCCGCCCTCGGCTTCCTATCCTGGGTGGGAGCGAGCACGGTGGCCTACGAGGTCCTGCGCCTCTCATACTCGCTCTTCACAGCCTTCCGGATCTGGGGTGTGGGTAACGAGGCCGGGGTCGGTCCGTGGCTGGGTGCCTGTGCAGTTGTCACAGGCAGTACTGATGGAATCGGAAAATCATATGCAGAAGAGTTAGCGAAGCGTGGAATGAAGATTGTCTTAATCAGCAGATCACAGGAGAAACTCAACCAGGTTTTCAGTGTGATAAAAGAAAAATTCAAAATGGAGACAAGGACCATTGCTCTTGATTTCACCTCAGAAGACATTTATGATAAAATTAAAGCCTGCCTGGCAGATCTTGAAGTTGGTGTTCTAGTGAATAACGTAGAAGTGTCATATGAGTATCCTCAATACTTTTTGGATATTCCTGACTTGGACAATACTATCAAGAAACCGATTAATACCAATGTTCTTTCTGTTTGTAAGGTGACACAGTTGGTGCTGTCTGGCATGGTAGAAAGTTCTAAAGGAGTGATTCTGAATATCTCCTCTGCCAGTGGCATGCTTCCCGTTCCACTGTTGACTGTCTACTCTGCAACCAAGGCTTTTGTAGATTTCTTCTCTCAGTGCCTCCATTAAGAATATAAGAGCAAGGCAATCTTTGTGCAGAGTGTCCTGCCATACTTCATAGCTACTAAACTGGCTAAAACCCGAAAGCCAACCTTCGATAAGCCTTCTCCTGAGACGTTTGTGAAGTCTTCAATCAAAACAGTAGGTTTGCAGTCCTGAACCACTGGGTACCTCATCCATGCTCTCATGGGCACAATAAACTCAACCCTGCCACATTGGATATATTTTAAAATAGTCATGGCTGTAAATAATGCCTCACGAGCAAGCTATCTGAGGAAAGCGAAGAAGAACTGAGAGTGGTTAACTCTGAGTCACCTGGCTATGTGTTTGGGTTTGGGCCTTTATATATTCACTGCAAGCACCTGCCAGCCCCCAAAATCTGCACCTGTCTCAGTAGTTACTAACATGCTCACTTTTTTCATGATTGGGAGGAAAACAGAAAATGCTTTAAGAGTTCCTGATACATAGTCTGGCGAATAATCTCAAAGTTTAATGTAAATGCTCATGTGAAATGGATAGAAACCAATATGACCAAGAACATAATAAGAAGGAATGATAGAGTTAAATGTGCAGCTCAACAGATACACCTTCTCAAATACTTGTGATTATTTATTCTAGTGGGTTTTTTTATGAAACACCATAATAAATATAATGGGTAGCTACTCTTTTTGTTTTTAATACTTTGCGGGGGGATAGGGATTAACTGATTCTCTTATAGGGTGGACATGTTATAATTTTCAAGAATCTAGGATGTTTTCTATATGTATGGTCCAGTCTGTATGTTTATATGGAAGTAGTTTTTCTTAAAAGTAACTAACCACATAGAAATAATTATGATGTAAGGAATTATTTCTGGCACATGAAGCTACAATATAATTTCTTATGTTATTTTCTCTTAGTTTGAAGGTATATAATACTGAAAGCTATGTGGGCAAAACTTATACTGAAACAGAAAATTCCTGTGAGGTCACTGAGACCCACCCAGGAAAGTGGCCTGTTTGTTTCTGCACAGAATCAATATTGCTCACTTGTGCCAACACTCTTCTTGCATAGTAAATACTACCAAGGAAATGGCATTGTACTTTAAACTGTACTCTATAGGTGCTGTGATTATTGGCTATAATAAAAGATGGAAAAACCAAACCAAAACGAAACAAAACATAAAAGTTAAATCTCAATTATCACAATATATGTATACACATAGAGTCATGTGTATCAATGCACACACAAATTGAGTAAAGTGTGGCAGGAAGGGATTCTGATGGAACAACTCTCATCAAGTAAGGTATAGTTTAACCACATGAATAGGAGGAAGCTGAAACAGCCTGCTCCTTAAAAATATACAGTGTTCCAGAAGCAGGTGGCTCAGACTTCTAAGCCTAACTACTCCAGAGGCTGAGGTCTGAGATTCACAGGTGGAAGCCAGTCTAGGGCAGGGAATTCTGAGAATATTTTGTTTTGAATTAACTAGCAAAAATCGGGAAGTTAGGAGCGGGAGGCTAAATGAGAAGACCTCCAGGATATGGAAAGAAGAGCCATATGATGTGTAATTGTTGTTCTTAGTGTACTAGCTTATTTCTCATTTCTTTTATTGTCCCTTGGTTATTCTCATATTGTTATATTATCTTACCTTGTTATCTGTAATATTGCATATACATTTATTTGTTTATTTGAAATTTGATAGGGAAGGGGGAAAACAAGATGAAGGGAGTGGGTAGGGAGAGGCAAAAGGGCATAAAACATGAGAAAGGGTATCAATGTTTGGGAAATAATGTACTTTCTATCTGGCAAATATAACGGTAACTTTTCTATTAATTACAATTAAAAAGGAAGGAATAAAAGCAGAAAGTGGAGCTGTAGCTTTGAGCAAAAACGTCAGGAACCTGAGCACCCAAGCCCCGAGTTCAAGCCACAGAACCTACATGCGTGTGTGAATGCACATACATGCACACACTACAGAAGGTGAAGGATATGAAATGAGAAAGCATGACCTAAAACCCAGAGCTCTGAGAAGGATACAGGGCATTCTGCCAAAAGTTTCATTGATGTAATGTCCTCTTGTCATTTTCACCATCGTCACAATCTTCCTACTCATTCTCCTCCTCTTTTTTCTCCTCCTCCTATTTCTCCTTTTTCTCCTCTTCTTCTTCCTCCTCCCTCTCCTCCTTTCAGACAGCCTCTAGGAGAACTTTGGAAACTGGTTTGAACAATATCCTGCTACATTTGGTGAGCCACAAATGAGAATGAAAAGCACAGTAGGTAAAGAATTCTCCATTACATACACTGGTACCCCTAGCCTTCAACCCCTACCTACAAATTCACTGAGGACATACACTTTGTCGCCAAGTCCTTCACCACCCGTCCTGCCCCACTTAGTTGCTTAAGCTGCTTCTCTATTCAGCTATGACTGAGGTAGACAGATCTGAGGACCCCAGATCTGGTGCCCAGCACAAATCCAGCCTCTGTTCTCAGGAAAGATATAAAGAAACAGAAGGAGCAGAGATGGTGGTGATGAGAAGATAGATATAGGACCAGTGTCCTGAAGACAGGGGAGGGAAGGCTCATCCTTTACTTGTATATGGCCTTGGAGGATTAATATCAACAGGTGACAATTAACCAACCTGTGTGTATTAACAAGCCATGTCTCTGGACATTTCAAACACAGGGATGACAGAATCATAAAAAAATTTCCATGACACGTGGCCGGGAGTGTGGCCTAGGCTAGCGTGCTTGCCAGGCATGCACAGAGATCTATGTTCGATTCCCTAGCATCATGTACACAGAAAAATCCAGAAGTGGTGCTGTGACTCAAGTGGCAGAGCACCAGCCTTGAGCAAAATGTGTCCAAGGACAATGCCCAGGCCCTGAGTTCAAGCACCCAGACTGGCAAAAAAAAAGAAAACATTTTTAAATAGTTGTGTACTGGTTTCTTTATTATCATAATTATTATTAATTTGTTGTACCAAGATGTTACAGTTCAACATATCAATTTGTGAGAAAAATGAATTTTGGTTGTTTACACCCTTTCTGTTTCATCAACTCTCCCAACCTCAATAATATCTTCAATATTCGATTTTTAAATAAATATTTGAATTACATTAATGTATTTGTACCAAGGAGTTGACACTCAATAGAGCAGTTGGTGAACACAGTGTATCTTGATTCATATCACCAGTTTTATTCTACTTCATTCTACCCAAACTCCCCTCCCTTCAATTGTCTTAAGTTTGTATGGTATGTATGGAATTTTAATAACATTTCCCCCCTTCTCACTTCAGTATACTATCCTCTGTCTTATCCTCTACATTTCCAGTACGTTATTTTCTTTTTTTCATATTTTTATTGTAATTAATGGAAGGGATACATTATATTCACCAGATAGAAGGTGCATTAATTCACACACGTTGATACACTTTCTCATGTCTTGGTCACCATTTCCCTTCCCCTAACCCCACCCCTCATCTTGTTTTCCTTTCTTCCCTATACAATTTCAAATAACCAAATAAAATATATTCAATATATCAGATAACAAAGTGAGATACTGTAACAATATGAGATAACCAAGGGACAGCAAGAGATGAGAGATAACATAGTACACTAAGGACAACAATCACTCATTATATGGCTTTTGTTTCTACATCCTAGAGGCCCTTTCATTTAGCATCATACTACATCCAGTACGCTATTTTCTGATAATCATTTTGTTGGCCGGTATTTTGGGATTTCTAATGAATTACACCATTTAAACTCTATCCTAAATATATCATATTTCAGTTGATACATTGGTTTTCCCTTGTCTTGAGAACATAGCTATGAAATGTGTTTGACATATTCATCTCTAGACATCAATTTCTCTATTTTCCTAACATTAGTTTTATAAATTTCATTGATCTAAGCCTTCAAGACTTTCCAGCTTCCTGGCATTCATTCTTGTATACTGAGAGTGAATTTTCTAAGGAATGACACCATTTAAACTCCCTCCCTGAATATAGCGTGTTTTAGGGTATAAATTGGGTACCTTTGCAAATTACCCCACATGAACATAATTGTATAATTACACATTAGATCTAACTACCACATATGAGAGAAAATATGCATCCTTAGCATTTCTTGGTCTGGCTTGACTTCATTTGAATTTTGTCCTCAAAATTTATTTCTTCACAAATGATGGAAGCTCATTCTTCCTAGAGGAGGAGGACAATTCCCTTCTGTAAATATTCTTTCTTCACTAAGAAGCAGGTTTGAGTTCTCCTTTCTCCTCTTCATCTGTTAACAACAGTACATCCTCAGAGACTTGGACCAAACACACCAAAAATCTAATTAATCACAAGCTCTGAGCTTGTGTCTTCAATTCTACCTAACATTCAAAGTTCAAGCCCTTCATCCCTGCAGTGCAATAACCCCAGCCCAGCTGGGTCCCCATGCGGCATTTCTTCAATGGATTAGGATGGTCTCATATGATGTAGAGGAGTTCCAGGATTCACTATAGCACATGGATGGGGAATGCATTGAACTTACACCCCGTGGAATGATCCTGAGGATCACAAACATAAAGCAAAAAGTGCACAGAGTTCCTACAGATGTGAGGATTCTTATGGGCACAGATTCCCCATTACAATGAGGAACTGGGTAGCCATATGGGAGGACAGCACCATGGAAGAGAGAAAAACAAATTATATGAAGGATGTGAGGATTGTGCTGTTGGTAGTTTATCAGACATGGATGGAATCAGCCCAGAGCACTCTCATTGGGTCAATGGAGCCAAGAAATGTCGTATGTAGACATAGTAAAATTCTAGTCATCCATTGGTGAGGATAGTATTTTATCACTGGGAAAGAACTGGAAAGTCCTGGAAAAAAATTATGTTAAAGGAAGTAAGTTAGACTCAGAGAGATACAGGATCCATGTTTTTCCCTTGTATGTGGAAGGTACATTTAGCTCACAAACTCCCTAGTAAATACATCAGGTGGTAAGATCTTGTATACAAATGTATTCACTGATATATGGAAGATTCAAGAAGATCTAAAATGGTGTAATTTGATAGAAAGGCAAAATCTAGGTTCAGAGAAATTCACATCAGGCAGTGGGTAGTGACAGGGTTTGGGTGGTGTCTAGGGATAGATGAGGAGAAGAAGATGGGGAGAATGCAGATACACATCCAGTGTATATCCCACAAAATTATGAAGAGTGAGTGAAGGGGTGAGTAGGGGAACGTGATAATATGGGAGGAGTGACTTTGATCAAGATGTATTATATTCAAAAACTGCTTTGGCAACTGTCAAATCCTTAGTACAACTACTTAAAAATAATAATAATAATAGGGATAAAAGAACTTGTCGTTGGCAGAATATGGCGGCGGTTCACTGTTGAGTCTTTCTGTGCTGTCTCCAAGATACCAGTTCTGGCATCATAGGGGAAAGTTCATACCGCAAGATCGATCCTAAGTTACCTTTAGCACCACAGAGATCTAAGTCAGAGAGAAAAAGGCAGAAAACCGGCACAAGAAGACAGTATGGAGCAGAGCCAACTGCTTGGAGCCACTGTGAAGACAAAACCTTTCTCCTGAACCTGAGCAGACAGTGCTTCTCGGCAGCTCAGACCTACCAGCTGCAGAAAGAGACAGACTAAGCCTGCACAAGGCCAAAGCGGTCACCCAGCGTGTCGCGGACCTGTCAGCTTCACGAAACCAGAAAACCCATCAAATTGTGAATACCTCCCTGGAACGGCATTGGGAAGGAATCCCATCACCCACCAGCTGAAAGCAGCACCATCTTGACTGCTGGTAAAGACCCGACCAAAACAACTGGAGCCTGAGAAGTGGTGCTGGCAGTACCATCATTCAAAGGGGCAAAGGTTTTCCCAGAGGCAGCTTAGCCAGACAGCAGCCCCCATGCTAGTGGACATTCCTCCCCCTGGGTGGGGACACACTCCTGGTAAACAAAAAAAAATGTTAATCTTCAGTTTGTCTTTGTGTGGGGCACAGGATAGGAAACTTTATCTCCACTAATTTCCGGATCCAAAACCTTCAAAAAGTCTTTTCTCTTACAATTTGGCTTTGCAGTTGTTCTGATCAGTTTGTTGATTGGGCAGGAAACAAAAAACATAACAGTGGCTTCATGAGGAGCTTTGTTTACCATGACAGCGGCCACGCCAAGGGGTGGGACTTCCAAAAGTGCCAGGAACAGACATCTGGCCAAGCTGCCTGTGGGAATACATTTGCCATTTAGAATGATGGCGCTGCCAGCACCACTTCTCAGACTACAGGTGTTTTGGCTGGGTCTTTGCCAGCAGTCCCGATGGCGTTGCTCTAGGCTGGTGAAGAAGAGGATCCCTTCCCAATGTCTTTCTATGGAGGTACTCAAAAATTGATGGGTTTTCTGGTATTGTGCCCAGAAACATGAACAGCCCCCCCCCCATAGCCAGATACCAAAGGTCAATGCAAATTGCAATGAGTCGTTTATTGACGAGCTTGAGCACTGATAGTCAAGTGCAGACCAGAGGCCCCGAGCACAAGATTACAGCCCCTGAGATCGCTGTGGTGCTAAAGCTTACTTAATGTTGATCTTTGGGTATGAACTTTCCCCTATGATTCTAGAACTGGTGTCTTGGAGAGTGCACAGAAAGACTCACACAGAATCGCTGCCATCTTCCGCCACTGACAAGTCCTTTATCCCTATTATTATCATTATTATTATTATTATTATTATTATTATTATTTCAAGTAGTCGTACTAAGGATTTGACAGTTACCAAAGCAGTTTTTGACTATAATATATCTCCATCAATGTCACTTCTCCAAAAATGTCACCTTCCCCTACTTGTGCCTTCACTCTCTCCTCGCTCCTAACTTTTTAATGACCCATCTGCTTCTTTCCATTTCACTGTGAGAAATCATACAACACAAAGCTTTGACTTCTCCCCCATATTAAGGTCAAACTTGAGGGCACATGCCCAACCCCTTCTATTCTGATATAGTTGAATGTCTAACATGAGTACTTAGAAGTTGATTGAAATGAGGAATGTGGAACAGAGTATCATTTTACAAATATACATATAAAGACCTGCTGGATCACTGGTGACTATGAACAAATGTATTGACAAACAATGGACTACACAGGGGATGATTCCTATGGTGTGATTCTTTGAGCCATGAACTTATTAGATAACCTAAAAAGTATGAAGTAGCTTGTACTTGAAGTGTTAGTGATGGGGATCAAACCAAGAGGAAGGGGGTAGAAGGGTGAAGATGGAATGGTAAGGGAGAAAACACTCATGATATTCAGTAAGCATATTCAATATTATCCAGTATATGTTAAAATGAAAGTAGGACAATCAGGGGATGTGTAGGGTTGATAGATATAGGGTGAAATGATGAAAGGTGTGATGTGGACCCAGATACATAAAGTGACATACTAAATTGTGAACCCTTTGACATCCACTTAAAAACAATAAAACTATTCCTTGAAAGGAGTGTGGTTATTTCCATGCTGATTTCAATGGTCACTTATACACCGAATTACTCAATCTAAAACCTTAAAAGCCTTTATCTACAGATTTGGCCAGATTCTCTGAACTTACCATTGCACATGTGAGCCTCTGTCTCATGGTTAATGAAAGTTGCGTCGTATGTTGGGGTGGAGAGTTAGTTATTTGTTTGTAGCAGTCCTCAGGACTTGTTACTATCCATAAATTTGTTTCCTGAAGACTAGTGACCTATCACTGGAACTACACCCCACTTCTGACTCTGTGTGTATATATGTGTGTGTGTGTGTGTGTGTGTGTGTGTGTGTGTGTGTGTGTTTAGTTGGAAATAACAGTTTTATAGGATTTACAGCTGTGGCTGACCTCAAAATGCAAATCGTGAGATTTCTTCCTTGTGAGCAGCTAGGGTAGCAACCGTGGACCAATAGAGCCTGACTGTTAGTGTTTTGGGTCAGGAAAAAAATAATAAATGACCTTTCCTTGCAAATTTACCTAGAAAAATGTTAAATACACTCTCCCACATGACAGAGAGTTCATAGGCCTGTACAATATGGTTGAAACAAATGAAACGGCCTAAAATAAATCATATGTGTGTCTCACAGTTCATAGTTTTCAATTATGGGGAGGCTATGTGTGTCCTGATGTCACTTCTGGAATCTGTTATAGCATACTACCACGGGTATTTAACTGACAATTCTAAATAAAATTTTGCATTTCCAAGGAGTCATTGATGAGAGTTAAATATAAGTTACATTCTGTTTTTAACCTTTTTTGTGCTGGTCCTTGTGGTTGAACTCAGGGATTAGACACTGCCCATGAGCTTTTTGGCTCACGTCCAGTGCTCTACAACTTGAGCCACAGTGCCATTTCCAGCCATTGCTGAGTAGTTTATTGGAGATCAGAGTCTCACAGACTTTCCTGCCCATGCTGGCTTAAAAACCTGAACTTGCAACTATAAAAGCATAGTGAAAGAAATTAAGGAGGACACTAGGAAAGGGAAAGACATCCCATGATCATGGATAGGGAGAACTAACATAAAGAAAATGAATATACTGCCAAAATTGATATAAAATTCAATGCAATCCCCATCAAAATCCCAAAGACATTCTTTCTGAAACAGAACATATAATCCAAGGTTTCATATGGAACAAGAAAAGACCTAGAATAGCCAAAAC
Organism: Megascapheus bottae; assembly: GCF_031878675.1. Taxonomy (NCBI): domain Eukaryota; kingdom Metazoa; phylum Chordata; class Mammalia; order Rodentia; family Geomyidae; genus Megascapheus; species Megascapheus bottae. The sequence continues at coordinate 10,635,961 of NC_143509.1, forward strand.
AATTGTAGGTGGTATTACAACCAGACTTAAACTCTACTATAGATCCAAAATAACACAAACCGCTTAATATTGGCACAAAAACAGACCAGAAGATCAGTGGAACAGAATAGAAGACCCAGAAATAGAACTACATACCTATAGTCAACTTGTATTTGACAAAGGAGCCGAAGATATACAGTGGAACAAGCACAGTCTATTCAATTATTGGTGTTGAAAAAACTGGGCAGCCACATACAGAAAACTAAAAATTGACCCTAGCCTTTTGCCATGCACAAGCATTAACTCAAAGTGGATTAGAGACCTCAATGTCACACTGGAAACTGGAAAATGATAAAGTAGGAGAGACGCTGGAAATCATAGGCAAAGGCAAAAGATCCCTGAACAGAATCCCAGGGTCACAACAGATTGGATAGAGATACGATAAATGGGACTACCTAAAAATATTGTCATTTTCACGACGTTGATTCTTCCACTCCAGGAGCATGGGAGGTTTTTCCATTTCCTCAGTTCTGCTTTAATTTCCTTTTTCAGGGTTGTAAAGTTTTCATCAAAAAGGTCCTTTACATTCTTAGTTAAGCTGATTCCTAGGTCTTTTATTTTCTTTGAGGCTATTGCGAAAGGAGTTGCTTTTCTGATCATTGCCTCATTCTTCTCACTGTTGGCGTAGAGGAAGGCAGTTGATTTTTGAGGGTTAATTTTATAGCCTGCTACCCTTCCAAAGTTTTGAATCAGTTCAAGGAGCTTGGGAGTAGAGTCTATAGGATTCTTTAAATACAGAATCATGTCATCTGCAAAAAGGGATAGTTTTACTTCTTCATTCCCTACTTGGATCGCCTTTATGCTTGCTTCTTGCCTTATTGCACTGGCTAGGAATTCTAATGCTATGTTAAAGAGGAGTGGAGAGAGTGGGAATAATTGTCTCATTCCTGCTTTTAGAGGGAATGGCTTTAGGTTTTCGCATTAAGTATAATACTAGCTGTGGGTTTGTCATAGATTGCCTTTATTATACTGAGGAATATTCCATGGATTCCTAGTTTCTCCAGAGCTTTTAGCATAAAAAGGTGTTGGATCTTGTCAAATGTCTTTTCTGCATCTATTGAGACATTCATGTGATTTTTGTCCTTGCACCTGTTGAATTATATTACTTGATTTGCATATGTTGAACCACCTTTGCCTCCCTGTGATGAATCCAGTTTGATCATAGTGTATAATTTTTTTGATGAGTTGTTGTAGATGGTTGCCCAGGATTTTATTAAGAAGTTTTGTATCAATATTCATCAAGGAAATGGATTTGTAGTTCTCTCTCTTTGATGGATATCTGTCTGTTTTGGGGATGAGGGTTATACAAGCTTCAAAGAATGAGTTTGGCAAAAAACCTTTATTTTCAATTTCTTTAAAGAACTTGAGGAGTATTGGTGTGAGCTCTGTTTTGAAAACTTTATAGAATTCAGCTGCGAATCCATCAGGCCCTGGGCTTTTCTTAGGTGGAAGTTCTCTAATTGCCATTTTTATTGTTTAGGTCTTCTTGGTTCAGTGTGGGTATGTTAGTATTGGCTAGGAATTCATCCATTTCTTCTAGATTCTCAAATTTGTTGGCATGAAGGTTTGAGAAGTATTCCCTCATGATCCTCTGGATTTTGGTAATTTCTGTCGTGATATTACCATTCTCATCTGTGATGTTCTTTATTTTGGTATGCTCCCTTCTTTATTTGGTAAGATTTGCTAAGGGCCTGTCAATTTTGCTAATTTTTTTAAGAACCAACTCCGTGTTTTGTTGATTCTTTCTATAGGTTTTTGGACTCCAATTCATTTAATTCTGCTTTGATTTTAATAATTTGCTTCCTTCTAGTGGGATCAGGGTTGGTTTGTTGTTCTTCTTCCAGACGCTTAAGCTGACACGTTAAATTGTGTGTTTGCGATTTTTCCAACTTGTTGTTGAGGCACTCAGCGCTATAAATTTTCCTCTGAGTACTGCCTTTGCTGTGTCCCAAAGGAGTTGGTATTTTGTATGCTCCTTATTGTTAAATTTCACAAACTGTTGGATTTCTTTTCTGATCTCTTTGATGACCCATTATTGATTCAACAGTGTATTGTTCAATCTCCATGAGTTACAGGGTTTTCATTGGTGGTGACTGGTGTTCAGTTCCAATTTGATTCCCTTATGGTCTGAGAGATTGCAGGGAATAATTTCAGTGTTTCTGAATCTACCCAGGTTTCTTTTATGCCCTAAAATGTGGTCTATTTTGGAAAATGTTCCATGTGCTGCTGAAAAACCGTATATTGTGTTGTTACGGGATGAAATAATCTGCAGATACCAGTTAGATCTCGTTGGTCTACACAGTTGTTCAATTCTAGGGTTTCTCTGTTGAGTTTTTGCCTTGTTGATCTGACCTTAGGTGAGAGTGGTGTATTAAAGTCACCAACAATCACTGTGTTTTGGTCTATGTATGGTTTCAAAGAATGTAAAGTTTGCTTGATGAAGTTCGGTGCTCCGTGATTAGGTGTGGAAATATTTAGGTTAGTTATGTCTTCCTGGAGGAGAAATCCATTTATTAGTATGTAGTAACCTTCTTTGTCTTTTCTCATTAATTTTAGTTTGAAGTCTATTTTATCTGATATGAGGATGGCAACTCCAGCCTGTTTATGGGGGCCGTTAGCTTGATAAATTTTGTTCCAAACTCTCACTTTCAAAAGATGATTGTGTTTTGGGGCAAGATGTGTCTCATGAAGACAACAGAACCATGGATTTTGATTTTTGATTCTGTATTGAAAGAATCATATAGACTCCACTCCCAAGCTTCTTGAGCTCATTCAAAACTTTGAAGGGTAGCAGGGTACAAAATTAACCCTCAAAAACCAACGGCCTTCCCCTATGCCAAGAGTGAGAGGAACGAGGCAATAATCAGGAAAGCAACTCCTTTCACAATAGCCTCAAGGAAAATAAAGTACCTAGGAATTATCTTAAATAAGAATATAAAGGACCTTTTTGATGAAAACTTTAAAACCCTGAAAAAGAAAATTAAAGCAGAAGTGAGGAAATGGAAAAATCTCCCATGCTCCTGGATTGGAAGAATCAACATCGTGAAAATGAGAATCTTGCCAAGGGCATTACCCATCAATACCCCAATGTCATTCTTTAAAGAAATAGAAGTGGCAATCCAAATTTCATATGGAACACTGAAAGACCCTGTATAGCAAAAACACTTCTTAGCAGAAAGAACAGTGCAGGAGGAATTTCACTTCCAAACTTTAGACTCCATTACAGAGCTATAATGATCAAAACAGCTTGGTACAGTGTGGGGAGCCAGAGTGGAATCAATCTGTACTTTGATTTGCATCAGATAATTCCTTGATTGTCTTATTGTTTTCTGGCCTTCTCCTGTTCAATTGATCTGAGATTTACCATATGAATGTAACCCCCAACAGTTCCCTGATTAACCATCTGGATGTAACACTTGGCAGTGCCCTGTTCTCAAGGAGGGATATAAGCTTTGAGTTGAGAATAAACGAGGCAGCAGTTTTTGCCTGGGCTGCAGACCTCCGGGACCCGATGTGTTTGTCTCTCTTCTATTTTTTCCAGTCCCTGCCCCCTATTTCAGGAACCCCAATTTTCTGCCGTTAGGCCCCGACATCTGGCACTCGACCAGGGACCCTGAAAATCTGGGACGACGGTGGAGTACCCCGCTGTGGTGAGTAACACATCGTAGGACTATTAAGAGAGGATCCTAAGAGAGTGTATAGTCAGGAGTAAAAATTATGGGTCAAGTTAATAGCCATAGGTCATATGTACCGATCTTAACAGGCCTACTTGAAGCCCACGGAACGTGGGTGGAAAAAGGGGTGCTTCAGAGCTTCCTACAGTTTGTCGAGGAGGCATGCCCAAAGTTTATAGAGGAGGAATTCCAAAAAACCTGGCAGCAGATAGGAAAAAGAATTCAAGAATATTATAATGTATATGGCCCAGAAAATACCCCAGTAGAGGCTATTGATGTATGGAATTTAGTAAGTGAATGCACAGATCCTCAACATGAGAATGCTGAACTTAATCTTGAATTAAGGGAAATTTATGAGTTAAAGGACCCTTCTGAAAAACCTGAGGCTGAGCCATATGCCGCAGCCCAAGAGAGTCTAAGTGAGATCTTGAAAAGGGAACAACAACCAGTAGATATGGAGTATCAGAATTCAGGTTTGAATATCAAGGAGGAAAGTTATGATGAGTCAATGGAGGGCCGGATGGCTATGATGGAGAAGAAGTGGATGGATCCCCTAACTGGTGCTTGGCATGGACCCAATCCTGTTCTAACTTGGGGTCGAGGGCATGTATGTGTTTTTTCACAAGGAGAAAATGACGCCCACTGGCTGCCTGAACGCTGCGTTCAGATCGTGGAGAGTGACAGTGGCCATCCAAGCAGTGACTCACTGGACCTACACCCCCAACCCTCCAGTGGTGCATCCTGCGACGTGGGAAGGACCTGAGTTATTTGTGCATGTCAATTGGGACTGCTACTGACCCACTTGTTCCACACGTTCATATGAGCTGTGTTTCTCCTCCTTTTACTATTATGTAGGGACCTTTTAACATATTCATTGACTCTACACAATTTAATATGTGACATTATTTTGTCTTTACCATCCCTCTTCTTAATAACCTTTTTTGTAAAAGATGCCCAGGTGAAAAGCAAAGGCCTCCAGAGGTAAGTAGAAGTCGGCCGACCCCCCTGTATGTCTGCGATTTATTTTATTTTATTTTTGTTTGTTTGTTTCAAAAGGTGCACTGTGGGCCTAAAACAGTGGCCTGGGTGGTCAAGGGATGCCTTGACCCCCCCTCCCCTTCTGAGTTTCTTGTCGATAACAAGGCATACCTGAGAGTCCCACTGGCAAGACATGTCTAAATCTAAAAATAACTGTTTGGTGAAAACATTCATTTGAGCTCATGTTTTTTGTGTTAAGTGTATCTGATTGAGTCCAATTTTCTTGTTATATGTCAATGTCTGATTATTTAAAAGTCTCCGTTTCTCTGTCTTGTTCGTGTTACATATTTTTCCTTGTCCAGTTTTGTCTTTAAAATTTGTACCATTTCTAAGTATGGATCCTTATGGTTTTTCTGTGCGTACTCAAGCACACATCCTTGTTATTTATTTGAACATTTCTGGGCCTAGCATGGCCGCTCCCCCATGTCTGCAGTTGTAACAAGCCCTGGAAAGATAAATTCCAGCTAAGTTGCCTTGCAAAAAGTTTTGTTTTGAACCTGGTTCTCACCTGTAAGAGTAAAATTGGCAAAACTCTCTTGACACAAACTTCCGGAAATTGAACGGCCGATATTAATTTTGCGCGCTTTATGATCTTTGAGTATGAATGTGTGTGAATGAGTGAGTGAACATGTTCAAGGTTAAATTGTCAGCATGCTGTATAAAACGATGGATAAATTTATACTTAAACACAAAGACAATTGGGTAAATCTAAGCTTATAACTTCAAGAAAAATATTAGGTTTGAATGTTTTACAATGTCTCAAAAATTATTGTGTTGTCTTAAAGAAAAACTGGTAAACATTTTTCTAGATCCTGAAATTTGCATTTTATTGCAGGACATACAGCTGTTTACATTGTAAACATTGTATCCTGTTCAGCACATAGGTGTTAGGGAATTTGGGATTTATTACTTTAAGTTAAAGTTTGGAAACATATATTAGAGATTTAAATGTAAAATTGTTGATTAACGTCAGAAACTTTGCCTGTCTTTTCTTGCAAACTGACACTAGAAATCTGATGGTAAAATGTGGATAATGTGATTAGTATTTTAAAGGAATGTTTAAAGGTTTATCTCCATGCTATTGGGTGTATTTTAAAAAAGAGAGGAAACTAAGTCCAGACTTAGACTTTTGGTGCACTGATGTCTATAGTTCTTGAATTAGGGAAAAACTGTTATTTGAGTTTAAACTGTTGTTGGAGTTCTAGACAGTAATCTAAACTGCAAAAGAGCCCTTTTTTCTAAAAGGCAAGAGGAGTGCCTTGGGCCCTAGGGGGCCTGAAGGCAGAAGGAGTTCTTTGTGCCCTTAAAGGTTTTTCAATTGCAAATAAAGGCTAAGGTGTTAATTGTTTAAGCCAGTATCAGTAAAAGTTATTAAGAACACTGGAAATGGGTTTCTAAACAATATTTGAAAGTGAAGTTGTCTTAAATGTTTAAAGAAAGAGAAAAAAGGAAAATTAGGACTACCAAAGTAATTGCTTAATTGCTATTTCAGCTTGCTCTTGTAAGTTACCTTATAGCAACTTCCAGCTAGCCCATGGAGAAGGACAGCAATCCTTATTCAGATGTAACTTTGGCTTTTACCAGGTTCTAGGTAAGCTCATGCTTAGAGACTATTTCTGTGTTGACCACCTTGTTGCTTTAATTGGAGTAACATGGCCTTTTGTAGGACTCACTGATCTGAAAACTGCAGTTTTGAGCCAACCCGGGCAAAGCGAAGTCCCTGTGAGACTGTGGTGTCTAATCTGGCAGCAGAGTGCTAATTGAGGCAGAGTTGCTTTGGAGCTCAAAGTGGCCTTGAGCTGGAGAGCTGAGGGACAGTGTCCAGGCCCCGGGTTCAAGTCCAGCAACCAAGCAAGTGAAATGCCAATGGGATGTTTATCCCTGTGTGGAGAGACACTACTGAGACAACGAAGCATCCAGATGCAGAAAGCCTCTACATGGATGGCAGAGATGGTGTCAGATCCTAGAGTCACTCGTGCTTGGCCATTCAATATTAATCAGAGCCGGGAGGTCATAGAATAGTTTGTAAGCATGCCTTACTAATGCCCGTGCCTTTCATAACTGGGCAGGAACTTGTCAATCTTCTGTGATAGTGGGTAATTTAAAGTCCTAATTGAGCGAATTTTTTATTTGACACCAGCCACAAATTCAGGAAATTTTGTGGATCTGAGGCTTGTTTCTCTATTAATTTGTTTACATCTGACAACTAAAGCATTGTTTAAGGTTGCAGAGATTTAGTTCCCCAGACAGTCAGGAAAATGCCTTTGCAAATGGGTGCTAAGTAAGCTAAACTATTGTAGCTAAAGGAGGTTTGTGCAGTTGTTAAATGTTGAATATGATCTCCAGTTTGGAGCAAATTATTATTCCTGATATCTAATCCTTGCAATCCCTGATAAAACAGGCTTCTTAAGGTCCCTGGTCAAGCACAAAGACAATGCCCCTGAGTCAGCTTGAAGAAGTCACAGAAGCTGAATCCCTGCCCATCACTCCCCTTTAGATGAAGGGACCAGTCATTTTTGGAAAGTGAGACAAGATAATTAGAGATAATTAGAGATAGTGGAAAGAATAGAAATTGCACTTGTGTTTCTTTTAAAATAAAGATGGGGGATATGTTGGGAGCCAGAGTGGAATCAAACTGTACTTTGATTTGCATCAGATAATTGCTTGATTGTCTTATTGTTTTTTGGCCTTCTCCTGTTCAATTGATCTGAGATTTACCATATGAATGTAACCCCCAACATTTCCCTGATTAACCATCTGGATGTAACACCTGGCAGTGCCCTGGTCTCAAGGAGGGATATAAGCTTTGAGTTGAGAATAAACGAGGCGGCAGTTTTTGCCTGGGCTGTAGACCTCCCGGACCCGATGTGTTTGTCTCTCTTCTATTTTTTCCAGTCCCTGCCCCCTATTTCAGGAACCCCAATTTGCTGCCGTTAGGCCCCGGTAATCCTGGCACAAGAACAGGCCTGAAGACCAATGGAATAGAACTGGGGACCCAGATATTTAACCACAGACCTATGGCCACCTAATCTTGGACAAGGGAGCCAAAAAATTAGAATGGAAGAAAGACAGCCTCTTCAATAAGTGGTGCTGGCACTGGTTAAGCAACTGCAGAAATCTAAAGTTGGGTCCTTATTTGTCATCCTGCAGTGGAATTAATTCCAAATGGATCAAAGTCCTCGAGGTAAACGCTGACACACTGAAAACTGATGTAAAAATCAACGTTAACAAATTCTTTAATTAAAAAAAACCTGATCTTTCACTCACAGCACCCTGAGTAGCTAGGATCACAGATGTGAGCCAGCAGTGCAGCCTCGTTTGGAGATATTAATTCTTCACTTGTTTGTAGACAGAACTTTCCATTTAAGACATTCATGTACATGTACAACGTATCTTAAACCCAATCACACCTTCCAAAACACTCCCTCTCCCCCTCGCCCACCTGCCACATTAATATCCACACTTCCTTTTATACAAGCACATTGAGTATGGTGACAAAATTCTCTCACTGTCTGTTCAATGATTCCATGTGATTTATTCCTTGTTGCTAGTCCCCTATTCAAGACACTGATATTCTAGATATTTCCTTTATGAACTGTCTAGGAACTGTCCAAAGGGTTTGCAATGCAGACAAGCGTGATTTCTACAAGATTCCTGTGATTTACAGTTTTCCTTCTTGTTAAGAAATACAGTCAAATGCCTTGTTTCCTAACTAAAGAGCAAAACAGCTGCAAGGACTGCTTGAATATGATGAAAACAAGCCAGTAATTTGGTATCCTGTTAGAGGAGTCCCGGGAATAGCAGTAGTGATGATGTAAAAATTATTAAACTCTTCTATAGAAGGTCACAAGATTCTTACTTAAAATCTCTTATTGTTTACTGCAGTCTGTCTAGTTATCTAACAGGGTATGACTGAACACTCAGTGCATATGGAAGTGGTGGTAGATGGTTAGATAAAAAAAGAACAGCGTGAATCTAACTTTCTATTTGTCTATTGTCACCGAATATTAAATACTGGAAAGTGGTGTGATAGGCTTTGTAAGTCCCCCAGTGAGAATCTGGACATCTGTCTCATCTCTCTCTGACTTCCAGAAAGAGAACACTAATTTCTTCTCTAGGGGATTATTGACTGATCACAAAACAGCCACCGGGGTCACAGCTAGCAACCAGTATAGAAAGTGCAATAATCAGACAGATGATTGAAAAGGAAGAAACCCAGTAACTAAATGTCAACCAACATTGCCTACATCCCAGGAATCCCTTGCTCCACTGTCAGAAAAGTCCTCAAATCCTGAAATTACTTCAGGAAGAAGTAGATGTCATATTGGAGATCTTGATTTATTTATATGTAGGAGACTGAAGAGTTCGTGGTTTTTTTAATTATGCTGCAGTCCAAGCCCTGGTGCCTCATACCTGGAATCCTAGCTACTCAACAGGCTGAGTTCTGTGATAGAGGTTCAGAGCCAGCATGGGCAGTGAAACCTGTGGGCTCTCATCTCCAATTAGCTACCAGGAAGCCAAAAGTGGAGTTTCTTACTCAAGTGTTTGAGCTTTCCTTTGGGCAGGAAAGCCTCAAGGTCAGTAACCAGGCCCAGAGTCAGAATCCTAGGACACACACGGACACAAAGTCAGACAGAGAGAGAGAGAGAGAGAGAGAGAGAGAGAGAGAGAGAGAGAGAGAGAGAGAGAGAGAGAGAGAGAGAGAGAGAGAGAGACAGAGACAGAGACACAGAGAGAGACACAGAGAGAGACACAGAGAGAGAGACAGAGACAGAGACAGAGAGCCAGAGACAGAGAAAGGCAGCAAGCAAAAGGGGGGATGGAGGGAAACAAAGATGAAACTTAGAAAAAAAGCAAGGATGAAGAAATCTCCTGGGGTATAGCAGGCACGGTAGAGGATTTTCTAGTCCTGGACTCTCGATGTGAAATTGCTTTGGATCATGCAGCTCTGTATATTTTACAGAGTTTTCATAAGTAGGACAATTTGAATTTTTCACCATGGCCCTATTCACTATTTCCGTATCATAAAATGAAGCATGTAGGCATGCTTCTTTACAGATTGGATGAAAATGAATTTCACATATTGAAAAATCACACATGTGAAGTAGACTGTAATAAAGAATAAGCTGTATTTCCTATGATCAGAAAACACTGCCTATAATGTCCTAACACAGTTGAGTATTTAAAATGAATACATGAAAGGGAATCAATGAGAAAGAAAAAAATCTAGGATGATTGGGTTTCTAATAACTGAAAAATCAGATAGAATGTTGTTATGAAATGTGCATATTTGAGTTCAGAATGATTGTGGAATTCTGACTTCTTCATTAAGTATTGCTCTCTCTTTATATCGAGGATCTCCAACTAATGCAGAGATGTGTAATCTAACACACATCTCAGAATTTTACCTCCTGGGCCTCTCAGATGACCCTGAGCTACAACCCATGCTCTTTGGGCTGTTCCTGTCCATGTACCTGATCACTGTGTTTGGAAATCTGCTCATCATCCTGGCTGTCACCTCTGACCCCCACCTCCACACACCCATGTACTTCTTCCTCTCCAACCTGTCCTTAGCTGACATTGGCTTCACCTCCATCACAGTCCCCAAGATGCTGGTGGACATCCAGACTCACAGCAGAGCCATTTCCTATGTGGGCTGCCTCACACAGATGTCTATTTTTTCATTTTTGGTTGTATTGATGTTTTGCTTCTTACTGCCATGGCCTATGACTGCTTTGTGGCCATCTGTCACCCCCTGAATTACCCACTCATCATGAACCCTCGTCTCTGTGTCTTCTTGATTCTGCTGTCATTTGTCGCCAGCACCTTGGAAGGACAACTGCATGTGTGGATGGTTTTACAGATGACCGATTTCAAGCAATTGGAAATCCCAAGTTTCTTCTGTGACCCTTCTCAAGTGCTGGATCTTTCGTTTGAGCATACATTCAGAAGCAATTTATTTAAATACATTATTGGTACCATATATGGCTTCCTTCCTGTCTTAGGGATCCTTTTCTCTTACTACAAGATTATTTCTTCTGTACTGAGAATGTCGTCTTCAAGCAGGAAGTACAAAGCCTTCTCCAAATGTGGTTCTCACCTGTCCGTGGTCTGCTTATTCTTTGGGACAGCATTTGGTGTCTACTTTGAGTCAGCTGTGTCACATTCTCCCAAGGGCAGCGCTGTGTTCTCAGCAATGTACACAGTGGTCACTCCTCTCCTGAATCCTTTCATCTACAGCCTGAGGAACAGGGACCTCAAAAGTGCCCTGAGGAGGTTGTATAAACCAGGAGCTGACACCAGCAGGTAGGAAGTTCATTTGTTGTGTAGTTTTGACAGAAGCAAGAAACTTCAGCATATAGTCCTATAAATTCTACCTGTCTGAATACTGTATGCATCTAGTTTATTTAATACAATCCATTAGCAGTGGAAAACCATTCTGGGTATGTCAGGATGGATTCCTTAAGGAGGAATATATCTTTGTAATGTTTAAATTGTTAGTTTGTAAAGAATGATGAATGTTCACAGATGTTAGTCCCAAAAAAGAATATTGCAAGTTTTGAGTGGTGAATTTTGTAATATGTATATTTTACCTCAGTACTATTGGACACACTTTGAAGTCAGAACATGTTATTTTTTAGCCAGCTATCCCGCCCTGCCCTTTAGCTTGAGTTAATTTAAAACTTATAAACTAGCGCCTTAATTTTTTCCCCTGATGACTTTTGTTATTTTAAAGGTGTTATATAAATGGGCTACCATTACATAAGTTAGGCAAAGAGTGCATTCCATTCTGGATAATGTAATTCCTACCTTCCCACTGTCCCAGTTCTTCTGTCCCATCATCACCTATGATTTTTAATTCAGTTACAACACACACACAGAACAAAAAGTCAAGCTATGGCTCAAGAAGCAGAAAAAGAGCCCTGAGGAAAAAAATCAGGGAAGGTGTCCACATCCTGAGTTCAAACCCCAGGAATGGTACAAAACAAGATGCAAAGAAGGAAGAAAACAACAAAAATCATTTTCAGATCTCAGCTCCTGAGTAGCTAGGATTACAGAAGTGTGTCACCAGAGCCTGGCTTCAGGGCTCAGTTTTTTTATTGTAATTAATAAAAGGGTTACATGATATTTGCCGGATAGAAGGTGCATTAATTCACTTACATTGATACACTTTCATATTTCTTGGTACCCATTACCCTCCCCCCCACCCCCACACCTCTCTTGGTTTTCCCCCCTTCCCTATCAAATTTCAAAGAAGCAAATACAAATAAATTCAATATATCAGATAACAAAGTGAGATACTGAAACAATATGAGATACCCAAGGGACAGCAAAGGAGATGAGAGATAACATACTACATTAAGGACAACAATCATTCATTATATGGCTTTTGTTTCAATATCCTGGAGGTCCTTTCAATTAGCTTCATACTATATGGCCTTATGTATCAAGATTTTGATCTATTGCAGATCTCTGCTAGTAGAGCCCAAGGTTTCTACTGATTATGACAAATGAGGGAAACCAATGAGCCTAAGTTCCTTTGAGTCCGGCTTACTTCACTTAATATGATTTTTTCGAAGTCTTTTCATTTCCTAACAAATGGGGTGATGTCGTTTTTTCTGACAGCAGCATAGAATTCCATTGTGTACAAATACCACAACTTGTTGATCCACTCATCAACTGAGGGATAACTAGGTTGAATCCATATCTTTGCTATGAGGAATAGTGCTGCACTGAACATTGTTGTGCTATTGGATTTAGTATGCCCTTGTTTCTGGATGGTTGGGTAAATTCCAAGTAGTGGAATTGCTGGGTCATAGGGCAGTTCTATGTTTAGTCTTTTGAGGCACTGCCACACTGCTTTCCATAGTGGTTGAACGAGTTTGCACTCCCACCAACAGTGTAGTAGTGATCCATATGGGCCACATCCCCTCCAGCATCTGTTGTCATTCGTTTTCCTGATCCTGGCCATTCTAAGTTGAGTGAGGTGTAATCTTAGATTTGTTTTGATTTGCATTTCTTTTATGACCAGAGATGTTGAGCATTTCTTCATGTGACTATAGGCCATTTTTGTTTCTTCTTCAGAGAAGACTCTCTTTAAGTCTTTGGCCCATTTTTAATGGGATGGTTGTTACATTGGAGATTAATTTTGAAGTGATTCAATTTTTTGAGTTGTTATATTTTAGATATGAGACCTTTGTCCGGTGTTTGGTTGCATCAATGTTCATCAAAGTAATAGGTCTATAGTTCTCTTTCTTTGATGAATCTCTGTCTGGTTTGGGGATGAGGGTTATACTGGCTTCAAATGGGGCAATGTCATTTTTTTCTGACAGCAGCATAGAATTGCATTGTGTACAAATACCATAACTTGTTGATCCACTCATCAACTGAGGGATATCTAGGTTGGTTCCATATCTTTGCTATGGTGAATAGTGCTGCAATGAACATTGTTGTGGTAGTAGATTTAGTATGCCCTAGTTTCTGGATTGTTGGGTAAATGCCAAGTAGTGCAATTGCTGGGTCATAAGGGAGCTCTATGTTTAGCCTTTTGAGGCTCTGCCACACTGCTTTCCATAGTGGTTGAACGAGTTTTCACTCGCATCAACAGTGTAGTAGTGATCCCTCCTGGCCACATCCCCTGCATCATCTGTTGTTATTTTTTTTCCTAATCCTGGCCATTCTACCTGGAGTGAGGTGGAATCTTAGATTTGTTTTGATTGCATTTCTTTTATGACCAGTGATGTTGAGCATTTCTTCATTTTTGTTTCTTCTTTAGAGAAGACTCTCTTTGAGTGTTTGGCCCATTTTTAATGGGATGGTTGTTACTTTGCAGATTAGTTTTTTAGTGATTTAATTTTTTGAGATTTGCTCTCAATCTTAAAACAAAATTTCACACGTAAGGCCAAAACTGCTGTTCTGAAAGTGTTGGGATTTTATTTGGATTCTTGGAAGAAGAGGTGGGGAAGAGGAGGGTGAGAGGCAGGAGAAGAAGAAATAGTTTTGTGTTTGAGGAGGAATAATTAATATAGAAGAGAATAACTTACAGGGATACTGTGTAAACTTGGATTGTGATAAGTGCTTTCTATGTTCAATTGGAAATGCCCATGAAATTTGTGCAACAGCAACCCAAATGGGAATATTAAGAAAAATTCACACTGAAAACAGAAGTTTTTCTTCTGATGGATAGCAAGTAAATTTCCTTGAAAGGTAGATGTCTAAACATCGACAGACAAAGCCATATGGGCTTTGATGGTACACGTGAATAAGTACATCTTTTCTAGATGGAAGAGTCCATATACATATATATATATATATACATATACACTGAATCCTATAATGAAGGAAAAGTATCACTGATCTGATATTCAACCAATTTGTCTTCCCACTTCCATTGGACTACTTTGTTCTGTGCTTCACAATCCATCAAGACAGGAGACCACTCTGCCTGGCAGTCTCCCCAGGGTCCCCATCACTTCCTGGTTCCTTAGGCTGTAGATGAAGTGGTTCAGCATGGCAGTGACCACTGTGTACATCACAGAGGCCACCTTGCTTCTGTGGGCAGAGGAGGACACCGCAGAGCTGAGGTACACCCCAAGTCCTGTCCCGTAGAGCAAGGAGACCAGGCAGAGGTCAGAGCCACAGGTGGAGAAGGCTTTTTGCTTGTTAGCAGTGTTGGGCAGCTTCATTAAGGAGGAGAGGATCTGATGATAAGAGAAGAAGATTCCTAAGGCAGGAAACACACCGAAGAGCACAATAGCCAGATACATCCAGATGTCACTGAGGAGGGTGTCAGAGCTCACCACCTGGAGAACCTGAGGTAGTTCACAGAAGAAATGGGGTATAGTGGTTCCCGGGGAGAAAGTTAATTTCCTCATCAGTACAACATGGATTAGTGAGATGCAGAAAATGAGGAACCAACACATGAGGACCAGAAGGACACAGGCATATGGGTTCATGATAACTGGGTACTTTAGTGCGTGACAGATTGTCATAAAGCAGTCATAAGCCCACACGGTCAATAGGAAATTATCCATTCCAACAAAATCCAGAAAGAAAAACACTTGAGTGAGGCACTCTGGGTAGGAGATGTCTTTCCTCTGGGTCTGAATGTCCACCAGCATCTTGGGGACTGTGGTGGAGGTGAAGCAGATGTCTACAAAGGACAGGTTGGAGTGGAACAAGTACATGGGGGTGTGGAGATGGGGGTCAGAGGTGATGGCTAGGATGATGAGTAGATTTCTGAGGATGGTCATCAGGTACATGGACAGGAAGAGCCCAAAGAGCAGGGGCTGCAGTTGAGGGTCATCTGAGAGGCCCAGGAGGAGGAATGGTGATTGCCCTGTGTGGTTTTGTGCTGTAATAGTCCTGGCTGTTCTCCTTGGGGCAAGACCACATAGTTGTATTTGAAGTTATATGTAAGTAGTTGTAGTCAGGGCTTTCAATTCAACACAGGACTTGTGAGTATATTGTCATCCCATCATGGTCTGTGACTCCAAGCCCCACCCATCCCTCAGTTTACCGAGTTCTAGCTTCATGTTTGTACATTGACTATTAGGATACTCCATTCATCAGCCCATCTCTTCCCATCACCTCCCCATTCAGAAAACTCTTCAACTCGCAGGTATAATTGTGTTACTTCTTGTGGAGCTGGGTGAATGTGAATAGACATGAAAGGCCAACACCATGGAGTCATACTACCTTGTCTGCAGGCCATGGAGCGAGCATTTATCTCAGGAATGGGAGCATTTGTAGGGCAAATCTCAGTACATGGATTTCCCGGATGCCATTCAGCAACATCGCCTGGAGCCCAGGCAGCGTTCCTGGACTGAACTGTTCTCAACATGACATATCCGTTACCTGTGTGGATAGAATACACCATGGCTGGACAACATGGCTGTGGATGCCTCCTGACAGAGAATTCCTTCTAAAATATGAGCAATTGAAAAAAAGAATACCAGCCACATAGAATAACTGAAACAGCAACTTCATATCACAAATACAGAACACATTGAGGAAATGCCCTTTGGCTTATGCCTGTCATCCTAGCAGCTCAGGAGGCTGAGATCTGAGGTTCATGGTTCAATGCCAGCCTAGGCATGAAAGTCTGTGAGACTCTCAACTCCAATTTGAAGCACCAAAAAATATGAAAGTGGAAGAGTTGTGGCTTTAGTGGTAGCCTTGACTAACATGTCTCAGGGATACTGTGTTTCAATCCCAGGACTGGCACACACACACAAACACACACACATACATACAATACACAACATATGTGTTTATGCTCTGGAGCAGGAAGATATTATGTGGAATTCAGCAGAATTAATGGATCATACAATAGTAAACTGGGTGAATTTGGTTCATATGCTCAATGCTCTATCTATCTATCTATCTATCTATCTATCTATCTATCTATCTATCTATCTATCATCAATGTAAATGTTTATGGGGACAAGCCTGAGGGACAGAGAAGGAATGGTGGGATTGAAATAAAGAATATGTGTGAAGATGAAAATAAAATCCACCAAACCCCGTTGAAATCAGGGACAGAGACTATGGACCAAAGAAAGAGCTACAGTGCGGTTTAGTGTGATCAAAACACAATATATGCCTGTATGGAAATACCACAGCAAAACTCCCTTTTCCAGTTGGTATACATAGAAAACCATCCTTGCACACAGAAGCCATTGTGCATGTACAAAACTAGGTGAGGGAAGTTGGGTGGTAGTGGCTCACAGCTGGCATTCGAGTTACTAAGAGGCTGCAACTGACTTATCAGGGTGTGAAGCCAGCTCAGGCACGGAAATCCATGAGATTCTCATTCTTGATTATTACCAAATATCCAGTTGTGAGCTATAGTTCACTTGGTATGGCTCAGAAGTTCAGGGACAGTGCACAGACCCACAGTTCAAGACCCATGACTGGCACATGTATATGCAGGCACACAGACAGACAGACAGACAGACAGACAGACAGACAGACAGACAGATAAACACACACACAGACACACAGACACACACACACACACACACACAGGAATTCTTTCTTATTAAAAATTCCGTTGTTGGCTAGATTTTGTTATGGACACCTATGGGAAACAAACCATACATTTTCAGTCAGATATGCCAGCAAAATATTGGGGAGAATAAGAAAAAAAGTCCAATCAAGGCTGGCATTGGTGGTTTATCTCTGTATTCATTGTTGCTCAGGAGTCTGAGATCTGACAATTACATTTCAAAGCCAGATTGGACAGGAAAGTCTATGACACCCTTATTTCCAAATACTGACAGAAAAAGCTGGAAGTGGAGCTGCTGTTCAAGTTTTACGGTGCTAGCCTTGAGCAAACGGAGCTGAGGAACGGTGCCAGGGTTAGAGTTGAAGGGCCAGGCGTAGAGACACACAGACATACAGACACACACACAGACATACAGACACACACACAGACATACACAGATACACACACACACACACACACACACACACACACACACACACACACACACGTCCCTGGCCTGGAACCCAAAAGACAATACCTGCAGTGGAGCCTTAACGGGTGATGAACAAATACATAAGCGGATGTAGCAAAGCTGACAGTTAACGCTGATTATTGGGAAAGAGTGAAGAAAAGTGAGAGACCTTTCAGAAGGGAACTTCATGTGAAAGGGGCTCTAGGTTGCAGAAAGTGAGAGAAAGAAGGGAAGCCAGAGTTCACAAAGCCTGAACTCCAAGTTCCTTGCCATTCTGGGACCTCACCTGCAGAGGAAAGCTCCCTTCGGGCTGTTCTCATCCTCACTAGCCCGGAGGATTGCCTGCTACTCACCCCATTTTTTAAGTCTTGTCCATAAATTTACATTTCCCCTGTCTTTACCAGGCTATCATGGCTCTCTGTTTGGTTATCACTGAAGATTTCTTATCTCCCCAACTCCTCCTTAGAAATTTGTTGGCTGGGGTTTTGACGGAGACTGGATTCAGAGAAGGGAGTCAGAAGCTTGTGTAGTTTCTTGCAACTCAATCGATGTATCTGCTAAGATCTCTTCATGAAATGAATTGTATTTCATGAAATAATTATCTTTATGAACTGAAATGTCTTTCCTGTCTCCAAACCATTTTGTTCCCATGAGTTAAAGTGAATATGACATCACGGATAAACAGATTTAGGTTAATTTCTTGCATTATTGTAGAGTGTAACAGGGTGACAGGAATTAATTTATTCCCAGGGGAACACAGTTTCTTTTGTTTTGATAAAAAGGATAACAATGAATTCTCAAAGGAACTATTAATTTCTATAGGAACGAAATCTCTGGAGCGATGGCGATTTGGCATCTGCCTTGGAGAACCTTTGGACATGTAATAGATCACTTGATCTCTAGAGGGAAAAACAATTTCTTGATTTTTTTTCACTGCTCAAGGTTTATTTGGTGTTTTCCTATGACATTTGGATAGCTTTTGCACTGTTCATATGGAGCTTTTTACATAACATGCAATGCACACTATTGATACATAATATATCCTTTAAATCAGTGATGCATGTGACATGCGAAAATGGATTTATACAACCGATCCCAGGAAGTGTGATTGGGAAAAGAAGTTGGAACTAGATATTTTGGAGATTTACAAAGCACACAGTAACATATCTTTTTTGAAGGATAATTAGAGACTATGCACCATTCATTGGCAGTGGTGTCTCAGAGAGGGTGAAATTGTTTACAGTTACCAGTTTGTACAGTTACACAGGACCCATCCACCATCAGAATACAGCTGCATGTTTTCATGAACCAGTCCTATTCCTAATTTCAGGAAATGGATACTTTTCCCAGGTCTTTTTGTAATGCTAGTGCTTTAGTCACAGATCAGTATGGGACAACATGCATAATCTCTGACTAAAATTCTCTTATAGCCTCGACAGTGAAGTGGTACATAGAAGACTTCAAAACTGCCGCTCCTTTTGGATTCCCCAAAGAGTATCTGCACTTTTCTTCAAGTGAGCCTCTTCCTCAGGAGTCAGAGTGACCTTCACCACATCTGAAATTCCATTCTGTCCCAGAATGCAAAGAACACTAAGGAAGACATCTTCCTTTATTCCGTAGAGACCCTTAATCATGGTGGAGATTGGATGAACTCTTCGAAGAGTCTTCATAATACTTTCTGCTAAATCTGCCACAGACAGTCCAATGGCCCAGGATGTATAGCCTTTCAGTTTGATCACCTCATAGGCACTGTCAACAACTTGTTTATGAACTTCTTTCCACTGTTCCTTGTCTGCATCAGTGCCTAAATCAGGATTCAGATTCTTGAAGGAGACACCAGCAACATTCACTCCACTTCACACTGGCACACTAGAGTCTCCATGAGAACCCATCCATGACAGCTTAAGGGGTGAGTTCCCAGCCTCTCTCCCATCAGATAATGGAACCGGGCTGAATCCAGCTTGCAGCCACTTCCAATGACACAATTTTGGGGAAGCCATTTATCTTCCAAGCCACCTAGGTCAGAATATCCACTGGATTGGAAACAATAAGCAACTTGCAGTTTAGGCTGTCCGTCACTACATTAGGAATGATGAACTTAAAGATGTTTACATTGCGCTAGACCAAATCAAGACGGCTTTCACCCTCTTGCTGATGGGCCCCAGCTGTGACAATAACCAGGTTGGAATTTGCAGTCACAGAGTAGTCTTTGCCAGAGACAATTTTTGGTGTTTTGCGGAAAAGGCTGCTGGGCTAGAGGTCCATCATTTTTCCCTTCAGTTTGTCTTCCATGACATCAACACGAGCAAGCTCGTCTGCCAAGTCCTGATGGCACAGGTCATGCCAACAGCACCATCCCCAACAATTGTAATCTTGTTCTGGGGGACATGATCCTCCTTAAGAAGATTCACAATCAGCTGATCCTTAAGACCTTCCCTTCTGGACTGGGAAGGACTGGCAGGATGCACGATGGGCGGGAGTCAGGGGCCCACGGCGGGCAGATCTGGACTCAGCAAGAGCCGCTCCATCCAATTTATTGATTTGTTATTCATTATTTAATAGTGTCTTATACTTTGAAGTTATAGATAAAAATACCATGTTTTATTTGGTCAGCAGCACACTGAGACACCCAGTACCTTATAAAATTATATTTGTTACCTCATATATGTTACCCTTAGTATCTATTCAGAATGTCACAAGAATAGCTCAGTGCCCTGTTCAGTGAATTTAATCAATGTATGATCATTTAATTATTATTTAATGAATGTATCCTCCCTGGTTAACTGGACATTTGATTTTCTGTTCTTCATTTCTCTCATATCAGCCCCTAATTCCTTACCCTCCGTTGCTGCTCCCTTTGGCCCAATCGCTGGATTTCTATGAAGTCAGCTTAGAAAACACCCGCCAGGCATGGTGGCTCACTCCTGTCATCTAGCTACTCAGGAGGCTGAGATCTGAGGATCTTGGTTCAAAACCAGCCCAGGCATTAAAATCCATGAGACTCTTATCTCCAGTTAACCACCAGAAAAGCAAAAGTGTGGCAGTGGCTCAAGGAGTAGGGCGGTAGTGTTGAGCTGAAGAGCTCAGGGACAGCATCCAGGCTCAGAGTTCAAGTCCAAGAACGGACAAAAAACTAAAGAAAGAGAAAAAGGGAAAAGAAAACAATCTCAGCTAGGTGCTGCTGGCTCAGGCCTGTAATTTGAAATACTCAGGAGGCTGAGATGTGAGGATATATAGTTAGAAGCCAGTGGGGCAGAAAAGTCTATAGAGTCTTCTCTTCAATGAACCACTAAAAAGGCAGAATGGAGCTGTGGCTCAAGCAGAAGAGCAGAATCCTTGAGCAAAAGCAGTCATGGACAATGCCCAGGTTCTGAGTTTAAGCTCCAAGAGCAACACACACACACATGCACACACACACACACACACACACACACACACACACACACACACAGAGACAGACACACAGGAAAAGAAATGACACTCCCAAAATAAAACTGGAAACATATCGTTTCCTCCTGATCCTATTGAAAGATGGATGGTGTGTGTGTGTGTGTGTGTGTGTGTGTGTGTGTGTGTGTGTGTGTGTGTGTGTGTGTGTGTGTGGTTCTAGGCCTGGATTTCTGGATGGGAGAATTCTCCCTAACCTTTTGTGCTGAAGGTTGGTGCTCTATCACTTCTACCACAACTCCACTTCTGTCTTGTTCCTACTGAACTGGAAAAAAGGTCCTGGAGGACTTCAGGCCTATTATGACTGTGAGTTTCCATCCTCAGATCTCAGCCTGTGCAGTAGCTGGGGTTTCGGGCTTGAGCCACCGGCACCAGAACTGATTTTGGAGTTACTTTAGTGGAGGTCATATCTTGTACACACAGTGACACTCTGGGATGTATTATTTTTTCAAATTTGAGTGCATGTTTTTCTTTCTCTTGAAGGATTGCTCTGGCTGGGACACAGTGCTGAGTGACAGGGGTGAATGCAGGCTCCTGTGTAATCTAGATCTTTGAGAGAACCTTCCAGGTTTCCCCATGCAGTACATTGTGTGTTGTTCCCTTACCAGAGAGAGAGAGAGCTCACCCCTCTCTCTTCCCCCCCGCCTCTCCCTCTCTCTCTCTCTCTCTCTCTCTCTCTCTTCCTCTCTCTCTCTCTTTCTTGTGGGGCTTGAACTGTAGGCCTGGGCGCTACCTCTGAGCTCTCAAGGCTAACACTCTCCTTGTTTGAGCCACAGCAACACTTTCAGTTTTCTGGTGGTTAATTGGAGGTAAGAGTCTGATGGACTTTCATGTCCAGGCTGGGTTTGATCTGTGATCCTCAGATCTCAGGCTCCAGAGTAGCTAGGATTCAGGTGTGAGCACAGGTTGCCCCGTTTACTTCCAGCAGTTTTATGGGTAGAGATAAGAGTGTTACAGACTTTCCTGCCCAACCTGGCTTGGAGGCGCCATCCTCACATCTCAGCTTGTAAGACCTGAAACTGAAATTACAACAGGAAACCATAGAGAACATAACTGGAGATATAGCCAAGACTAGTACTTTCTGGAAAGTTCTGTAGTATTTCATTAAATAGGAGGAAAAATTGACAAAAGGGATTGCAGCAAATCAAATCTTTATTCAGAGCATGGGAAAGGCTGATAAGAATGAGAGATGTGTGTGGGTTATTCACTTATAAAGAGCCCCAGTCCCAGGAGATAGAAGGAAAGCCTCTCAGATAATCAACACCAAATATTAAGGGTTAACAATTGAGTTGACTTCACAATGAGGAAAAAGATGGATAAGATAATGTTTATTTATTCATTCATGTATTTTTTTTGTTTGGTCATGGGCTTGATCTCAGAGCTTGATTGCTGTTCTTGAGCTCTTCAGCTCAAGGCTACTGCCCTACCCCTTGAGTCACAGCACCACTTTTGGTATTCTAGTGGTTAATTGCCGATAAGAGTCTCACAGACTTTAGTGCCTAGGCTGACTTTGAATAGTGGTCCTCAAATCTCATCCTCCTGAGTAGCTAGGATTACAGGTGTGAGCCAATGCTCACAACCAAGACAATCATTAAAGGAGGTATAAATGGCCCAGAAAAAATCCACAAAGAAATATTCAACCTCTTAACTACATAGGATATACAAATCAAGAAAACAGTGTGATTCTGTATTATGTCAATGCTGAAGGAAATCTACAACACCAATTCTGGTGAAGTTGAGAAGAAACAGGTGTGCTCAGACACTATTGTCTGAGGATGTCACTTAGTTTAGCTATCATGGAAACAAGTTCACACCTGAGTGGAAAGAGAAATTAGTAAAAAAATATTCCCTCAAACTTAAACAAAATCTCACATGTAAGGCCATAACTGCTGTTCTGAAAGTGTTGAGATTGTATTTGGATTCTTGTAAGTGTTTATTCTGTTTCTGCTAAGTAAAAAATGAAGTTATTTTGTCTTGCCAAATGGCGGAGACTGACATCTGTTATCCCAGCTACACTGGAGACTGGGATCTGAGGATTGGGTTTTAAAGCCAGCACAGGCAAAAGTCTATGAGGGTCTTATTTTTGAATAGCTCCCTGATATGGGGATTGTGTAGATGAGTCTCAAATAGCAAGGAATAACCCTGATCAAAAAACCTCACAAACAGCACCAGACTCTGAATTTAGTCCCAGGGCTGTAGGAGAAGAGAAAGAGGAAGGGGAAGAAGCAGCAGCAGCAGTAGCAGCAGATGCAGAAGCAGAAGTACAAAAGGAGCAGGAGGAGGAGGAAGAAAAAGGAGGCGGAGGAGGAAGAAGAAGTTGTTTTTTGTTTTAGGAGGAAGATTTAATATAGAAGGGGATAACTTAAGGAGATACTGTGTAACCTCGGACTGTGATAAGTGGTTTCTATGCTCAATTAGAAATGACCAGAAGAATTTGTATAACACCACGCCAAATGGGAATATTAAGGAAAATTCACACTGACAAGAAAGTGGTTTTTCTGAAGTATAACAAGTAAATTTCTTTCAAAGACAGATGTCCACATATAGACAGACAAAGCCATAGGGGCTTTGCAGGGTATACTTGAATTCATATATATTTTCCAGATGGATATATATATATACATATACTCAGTATATACATACATATTCTGAGTCCTATAATGAAGGAAAAGAATCAATGATGCTGATATTCAACCAATTAGTCTTCCCTCTTGCAGTGGACTACTTTGTTATGTGCTTCATAATCCATCAAGACAGGAGACCACTCTGCCTGGCAGTCTCCCCAGAGCCCCCATCACGTCCTGGTTCCTCAGGCTGTAGATGAAGGGGTTTAGCATAGGAGTGACCACTGTACATCACCGAGGCCACCTTGCTTTTGTGGGCAGAGGAGGACACCGCAGAACTGAGGTACACCCCAAGTCCTGTCCCATAGAACAAGGAGACCACACAGAGGTGAGGGCCACATGTGGAGAAGGCTTTTTGCTTGCTAGCCGTGTTGGGAAGCTTCATTAAAGAGGAGAGGATCTGAGAGTAAGAGAAGATTCCTAAGGCAGCAAACAAACCAAACAACGCAAAAGCCAGGTACACACAGATGTCATTGATGAGGGTGTCAGAGATGGCCACTTTGAGAATTAGAACTAGTTCACAGAAGAAATGGGGGATGGTGGTTCCCGGGGAGAAGGTTAATTTCCTCATCAGTAGAACATTGAGTAGTGAGATGCACAAAATGAGAAACCAAGACACGAGGACCAGGAGGCCACAGAAGTGAGGATTCATGATAACTGGGTACTTTAGTGGGTGACAGATGGGGACAAAGCAATCATAAGCCATCACGGTCAATAGGAAATTATCTATTCCACCAAAAATCATGAAGAAATATACCTGAGTGAGGCACCCTGGGTAGGAGATGTCTTTCCTCTGGGTCTGGATGTTCACCAGCATCTTGGGGATGGTAGTAGTAGTAAAACAGATGTCCACAAGACAGGTTGGAGAGGAAGAAGTACATAGGGGTGTGGAGGTGGGGGTCAGAGATGACGGCCAGAATGATGAGCAGATTTCCGAGCACAGTGATAAGGTACATGGACAGGAAGAGCCCAAAGAGGATGGGCTGGAGTTGAGGGTCATCTGAGAGGCAGGCAGGAGGAATGGTGATTCCCCTGTGTAGTTTTGTGCTGTCATAGCCCTGGCTGTTTTCCTTGGGGCAAGTAAGGAAATGTTCAATCAATGCCCACTGCCAGCTCAGGTGGTCCTGCCCTTCCCTTGCCAGATGCCTTTTTTGTTTCCCAGGTTGACCTGCATAGCGAAGGTTGGCTCCACTCACTTTCATATTGTCATATGTGGGTAAATGTCCCTGTCTTTTATTCACTGACTGTGAGATTTTGTGTTTTGGTAGTCCTGAGTCTTGAACTCAAGGCCTGGGCACTGTCCTTGGCTTTGTCAAAGTTAGAGCACTATTAAGTGGGCCACAGAAGCACTTCCAGTTTTTTCTATGTGTGTGGTACTGAGGATTCAAACTCAGGTGTTAATGCATGCTAGGAAAGCACTCTATCAGTAGGCCGTGCTTCAGTCCCTATGAAGTGTATTTTTCTAAACCTTATTCTTACCTATTTGTACTATGGGGCTACAATTCAATGATCAGTGTTTGAGTAAAAGACCATTTCATCCATGTCACCACAACTCCCCCCACTCCAACCCCTCCTCAGTTCACTCAGTTCCAACTTCACATTTGTACACTGAATATTAGGAATGATTTTGCCCACCTTTCTTCTCTCCATTTCTCTGTCCACCTTTTCCATTGCCTTCACCTATCAGGAAGCGCTTTCAACTCTCAGGAAGCGCTTTCAACTCTCAGGTAGAATTAACTCTTTTACCTATTTTCCTGGTGGAGGGAATGGTCACCATGTAATAGGATCGAGTCGCCCTCCCGTTGTGTCTAGGCCATGGAGCGAGGATCTATCTCAGGAATGGGAGCATTTGTGGGGATGATCTCAGTACATGGAGTTCCCGGATGTCATTCAGCCTCATTGCCTGGAGTCCAGGCAGCGTTCCTGGACTGAACTGTTCTCAACATGACACATCTGTTACCTGTGTGGATGGAATATAGCATGGCTGGTCAACATGGCTGTGGATGCCTCCTGACAGAGAATTCCTTCTAGGTGATTTCTTCCAAAATATGAGAGAGGGTAAAAAAAAGACTACCAGTTGCACAGAAATGAGGAGAAAGGAACACAACATCATTAAAATAACCTACGATATGCTTAGCACATTTAATTCTTGCCTGTAATCCTAGCTACTCAGGAAGTGGAGAGCTAAGGCTTGGGGTTGTAAGTCAGTTTGGGTAAGAAAAGACTGTCAGATTATTATATCCTTTTGTAGCACTAAAAGGATGACAGTGGATGTCGTAGTAGCCTTGAGTAAGAAGTCTCAGAAATACTGAGTTTAAACCCCAGGGGTGGCATACACACACACACACTCACACACACACACACACACACACACACACACACACACACACACACACAAACACACACACACCATCCATCACTTGTGTGGGGTTTCATGCTCTGGAGCATGAACATATTGTGTGGAAATCAGCAGAATTAATGGATCATGCAATAGTAAACTGGATGAAGATGATTCATATGCTGAAGGCTCAGAGAGCAGGTTGTCTGGAATATTTACAAAGAAATCTTAAGGTTTGAACACTAGTGTTTGTCTTCTCCAGAACAATTACAAGTGTCAACATCTTTTATGCTCATGCAATGGCAGCTGTGTAAATCAGAATGACAGCATTTGGCAGGAAAATCTTCTTGGAAATGGAAATCATTTGTGCTGGGGGGAGGAAAGATGGAGTAGGAAAGGAAGGCACAGGCCTTTTAGGCTGAGACAACGAATGAAATCAGCCCCGCTGTCCTGTGGATGAAAGGAGAACAGAAACAGACATATAATGAAATAGTATTCAGCCTTTAAGAACAATGGATTCCATCCTGTGGAGAAAAATGACTGGAAGCAAAATAATCCAGGTTCAGAAAGACAAATGGTACATGTGTTCTCTTCTTCACAGTTTTGTAACTTTGTATCTATTTGTCTACCTACTCAGCTAGCTATCTTCTTACCAACCTTCCAACCCACTGTATGTCATTATATTATATATATATATATATATATATATATATATATATATATATATATATATGTGTGTGTGTGTGTGTGTGTGTGTGTGTGTGTCTATCTATCAAGTACATACCAGGCTACTGTGATATCTCAGTTTCTGTGTATGTGTGTACTGTTATCTACGTATGTATGCCTGTGTATATCTATCTGTGAATTATCTATCTACCTTTGTACTTACCTGTCTGTCTATCAGTTAGTTATATATCTATCTATGTGTTTTTTATTACCTTCTGATATATCTATGTAATTGCCCATCTATTATCTGTGTATCTATCTGTCTGTCTGTTGGTCCATTATCTACTGAACTGTATCTTTGTTAGTTTTTATCTTTGTTTTGTTCTTTTTCATTTATCTTTAATGCTATCTTCTCTTACAAAGTTTTATGATTACAATGAAATCTTAAATTTTATGTCTAACTCAATAGGCAAACTGACAATTAACTCTGAAATATGTGTAGTTTTCAGTTGTCGTTTCCTACCTAGACACTTGATATTTATACAGTGAGATGTAAAAATAAATAGGGAAGGGGGGATAAGAAGATGAGGGGCAGGGGTGAGGCAAAGGTAATGGGGACCAAAACATGAGAAAGGGCATCAATGTTTGTGAAGTAATGCACCTTCTATCTGGTGAATATAATGTAACCCTTCTATTAATTAGAATGAAATCTCAATAAAGATAATAAATAGTAGGCTTATCTCAATCTTGTTTACCCATTAAAGAAATCTAATCTTTTCAGGATTCTATACAGGGAGACAATTGCTACTCTATTGGAATCATTAAAGGTAAAGCAAATGTCACTCTTAGAATTATAATTTTTCTTAGCATCTAATTTCTATTATCTATTATCAATCTACATATTATCTATCTATCTGTAAATATATCAGGAATGTAGTTGTTTGTGGGGACAAGCCAGAGAGAGAGGGAAGTAATGGTGGGATTGAGTAATAAAGAATATGTGTGAAGATGAAGATAAAATCCACTAAACCCTGTTGAAATCAGAAGAAGGGACTATGGGCCAAAGAAAGAGCTACAGAGGGGTTTAGTGTGATCAAAACACAATATATGCATTTGTGGAAATACCACAGCAAAACCCCCTTTTCCAGTTGGAATACATATAAAACCATTCTGTGCCCCCTAAAGCCAGTGTGCATGTGCAAAACTAAGTGAGGGAAGTTGAGTGCCAGTGGCTCAAGCTGGCATTCTAGCTACTATGAGGCTGCAATTGAAGGATCAGGGTGTGAAGCCAGCTCAGACAGGGAAATCCACGAGATTATCATTCCTGATTAATTACTGCGGGGATCGACGCCCATGTCCAGCAGGGAAGAACGACCACCACACGAGGATCCTTCTTGTATCACGCTTTATTGAAGAGCAACTCGCTTGAGGGGAGAGCTGAAGCGGAGGGGCCCTGGGCAGCGAAAGCAACGGTTTTTATAACCCTAAGGGACACTGGGCTCTTTCTCATTGGCTGCCCTGTTGCCAAGGCCACTTTAATGCTCGGGATTGGTCAGACCGTGGCTGTCACCTGCGCAGGTGCGATGAGGTTATATAACGGTTTTGTACGGTTTATCTCCAAATAAAAGATAAAGAAGGTTGTTTACTCCAAGTGAGGCAGGAGGCAGGTGCCATCTTGTAATGGCGGCCGCTTTGGCTCCCCACAAATTACCAAAAAGCCACACGTGAGCTGTAGTTCATTTGGTATGGCTCAGAAGTTCAGGGACAGTGCAAAGACCCACAGTTCAAGCCCCATGGCTGGCACATGCACATGCAAGCACACACAGACACACAACACACATACACAGACACACATGAAGGGGAATTCTTCTTTATCAATAATTCCATTGTTGGCTAGATTTTGTTATGGACACTAATGGGAAAGAAAAGTCCACGAGACCCTTATTTCCAAATAATGACAGAAAAAGCTGGAAGTGGAGCTGTAGCTCAAGTAGAAGAGTTCTAGCCTCGAGTAAAAGGACAGTGCCAAGTTCAAGGCTCAGGCCTAGAGAACAAAGAAGTCCAGTGGCATGGAACCCAACAGACAATACCTGGTGCACATGGATCTTTAATAAATACATAATTGGATAAAGCAAAGCTGACAGATAACACTGATTCTTGGAGAAGAGCTAGAGACTTTCCAGAAAGAAACTTCATGAGAAAGGTGCTGTAGGCTGGAGAAAGAAGGGAAATCAGAGTTTCCAAAGCATGAGCTCCATGAGGATGATAAGTTACCTGGAGTTCTGGGACCTCACGTGCAGATATGAGCCCACTTCTGGTCCTTTTTCTGTTGTTTCTCTTCACTGGACATAAATTTACATTTCGCCTGTCTTTATCATGCTACTGTGGCTTTGTCTTCTTTTTTTACCACTGAAGATTTCTTTTTTTTTTGGAATACTAACTTAATAAATCTTTAATAATTTGTATTGGCTAAATTACAGAATATATTTAAAGAAAGGTGGTTATTAGCAGTAACTGCAAATAGATTAAATGTAGACTAACACATGACAACTGATAAAAAAACAAGTGAGTCACAGAAATAAATACATTTGTGAGTTTGATTCTAGAGAGATAATACTTTTAAATGTTTATTCATTTAAAAACGTATCCTCGTAGTCCTCTCCAGTAGCAATTGATTTTTCATTAATCTCACGTACTATTAACCCATTCCTTTCTGCCTTCTATAGAATCTGCAACCTTTTTCTTTTTTTTTAAGTGAGTGTGGTAAACTTCTTCTTATGCTACATACATATTAAACAAAGTATTACTAAACCTGATGTATGGGTAAGAGCCATACTCACAAGATGTCTTAGTGTGTTTTCTGTTGCTATGACAAAAATATCAGATGATACATAGAGTTTACTTGCCTGGTAATTCTGGTGGCTGGGATCTCATTGCCATCTGGCAAAGGCTTCTCACTGATACCACTGATGATTTCTTATCCCCCAACTTCTTCTTAGAACTTTGTCATCTAGGGTTTTCATGGAGACTGGATTCAGAGAAGGGCGTCAGAAGCTTGTGCAGTTTCTTGCAAGTCAATCAATGAATCTACTAAGATCTCATCAAATGAATTGTATTTCATGAAATAATTGTCTTCATGGAAGAAAATATCTTTCTAGTCTCCAAACCATTTTGTTCCTATAAGTTAAAGTGAAGATGACATCACGGATAAACAGATTTAGGTTAATTTCTTGCAATATTGTAGGCTGTTACAGGGAGTGAGGAATTAATTTATTCCAAGGGGAACATAGTTCTTTTTGTTTTTTTTCCCTTTTGTTTTGATTAAAGAAAATAATAAGGAATCCTTAAAGGAACTATTAATTTCAATAGGGACTAAATCTCTGGAAACAGGTCTCTTTACTGTCTTGAAGAATCTTTGCACATGTAATAGATCACTTGATCTCTATAGGGAAAAACAATTTCTTGGTTTTTATTCATTATTTTAAAAGTATCTCATGTTTTAAAGTTATAGAAATCAAATGTTTAGTGATTCAACAATGTGTTGTTCAGTCTCCATGAGTTACAGGGTTTTCGTTGGTGGAGATGTGTGTTCAGTTCCACTTTGATGCCTTTGTGGTCTGAGAGCATGCATGGAATAATTTCAGTGTTTCTGAATCTGTCCAGGTTTGTTTTATGGCCTAAGATGTGATCTATTTTGGAAAATGTTCCATGTGCTGCTGAGAAAAACATATATTGTGTTGTTGCTGGGTGGAATATTCTGCAGATGTCTGTTAGATCTAGTTGGTCTATATAGTTGTTTAGTTCTACGGTTTCTCTGTTGAGTTTTTGCCTTGTTGATCTGTCCTTAGGTGAGAGTGGTGTGTTAAAGTCACTGACAATCACTGTATTTCGATCTATGCATGGTTTCAGTGTCAGTAAAGTTTGCTTGATGAAGTTTGGAGCTCCGGGATTGGGTGTGTAAATATTTAGGATCGTTATGTCTTCCTGGAGGAAAGATCCCTTTAGTAGTATGTAGTAACCTTCTTTGTCTTTTCTTACTAATTTTAGTTTGAAGTCTATTTTATCTGATATGAGGATGGCAACTCCAGCCTGTTTATGGGGGCCGTTAGCTTGATAGAGTTTATTCCAACCTCTCACTTTCAAAAGATGAATGTTTTTTTGGGTAAGATATGTCTCTTGAAGGCAGCAGAAGGATGGCTCTTGCTTTTTGATCCAACTAGACAGCCTATGCCGTTTAATTGGAGAGTTAAGTCCATTGATATTGAGAGTTAGGATTGAGAGATATTTATTAGGTCCTACCATTTTTAAAAGCTTTTATTTGGGCCAGTGTCTTGACAGTTCTTGTGGTCCTTAGATGGTATGCTGTTTAGGTGCCATTTCTTTCCCTATATTGCATTTATTTTGGTTTTCTATGTATAGAACATCTTTCAGAATTCTCTGTAGTGTTGGTTTTGTTGCGACATATTGTTGCAGCTTTTCCCTGGAATGGAATGTTTTTATTGTTCCCTCAGTTGTGAATGAGAGCTTAGCTGGGTACACTATTCTTGGTTGGCGCCATCTTCCTTCCCTCAACACTGCATTTTTCTAAACTGCCATTTCTTAATGTTTCTATGTAGAGTGGAATGTTATTCCTCATATGAAAATCAAATTATTTATCTCATCTATTTTTATTAAAGAGTTTATTAACATTGATTTTTACATCACAGTTCAAATGACGTATTTAACAAATAAATATTAAAGAAGTGAATCTCTATTAATCACTGGCACTTACATTTTAAAACATAATTAAAATTAGGCTGAGGGTTTGTATGTCATAGATACATATTTGCAAATCCTGGGACTTGAACTCAGGGCCTTGGCACTGTCTTTGGACATTCAAGGCTAATGCTCTGCCACTTGAGGCACAGCGCTATTTCCAGCTTTTTCTGTGTATTTGGTACTGAGGAATTGAACCCAGGTCTCCATGTACACTAGGTGAGCACTCTACCATTAGTCTGTGCTCTGGCCCCAATTATTTATCATTTTAAAGGGACATCTTGATCTTTTCCATTTGAGTGTCTGCATGCATGCTTCTTCCTTCTCATGCACATTGACAATTGCAGGTGGCATTAAAAATTACAGACAATAGCTGGGAGTTTGGCCTAGTGGTAGAGTGCTTACCAAGCATGCACAAAGACCCAGGTTTGATTCCTCAGTACCACATCCATAGAAAAAAGTCAGAAGTGGTGCTGAGGCTCAGGTGGTAGAGCTCTAGCATTGAGAAAGTCCAAGGACAGGGTTCAGGCGTTGAGTTCAAGCTGAGGATAGGCAAAAAAATTAGATGTAAATTTTGATTTCTATTGGACTGAAATAGATATATTTACTTGACCACTTAATGCATATTTATTTATTTTTTGTTTGTTAATGCATATTTATATCTTAAGAGTGATGCACATTTAAATTCCTGGGAGAAATTGGTCAGGTGTGGGGCTTGAACTCACAGCCTGGGTACTGGTCCTGAGCTTTTATATGCAAGGCTAGCACTCTACCACTTTGAGTCACAGCACTGCTTCCAGTTTTCTGGTAGTTAATTGGAGATAAGCCTCATGGACTTTTCTTCCCGCGCTCATGATTTTTTTTTCTTATATTTTCTTTAACAATATAAGGTGGGGCCAGGAGTATGGTCAAGTGGTAGAGTGCTTGCCTAGCATGCACAAAGCCCTGGGTTCTATTCCTTGGTTCATATACACAGAAAAAAACTGGAAGTGGTGCTGTGTCTCAAGTGGTACAGTGCTAGCCTTGAGAAAGCTCAAGGAGAATGCCCGTGCCCTGAATTCAAGACCCAGGACTGACAAAAAACAAAACAGGACAAAACAATACAACCAACCCAAACCCCCAATATAAGATAGTCTTACCAGTCTACTCAGCTTTATTATCTTTATATTTATTTTAGCATTTAAAGCACTATGTTGTATATGGAACATACAGTGCATGTTATAATTAGATCATATACTTTATTATATTTATATTATAAAACATAAATTATATAACAGAATCATTTGTATGTGATAAATGCAATTTTATTAACATTTTATATTAAAATAATTTCATTACTTTTAATACAGATATGCTATAGAACATTATACATTATATCCATAGACTAAATTCCTATGTAATAAATACCATAGATCATATAATATACACTATGTGTTATACTGCATATATTATATACATTATACATTATATTCTATAAATCATGCATGATGTATTATATGTTATTTACCAGGTATGAATATAAATGTGAGCCATTGGGGCTTAGCATGTTTTCTTTTCAAAGAAGAATCAAGACAAGATGGCAGATTAGAAGCACCAACACTTTTGTCTCTATGAATGAGAAGAATCAGTAAAGACAGGAAAGAAAATGGAGTTCCTTTTCACCAAGATGGCACTGAACATGAAGAGGGGAGCTCCTGCCCCTTCTAAAGCTGAAACCAAGGAAAAGGCATTGAAGGCAAGAAGGCAGGGCTGAAAGGTGTCCAAGCCACAAAAAAAAAGAAGATGAAGATACACACTTCACCCACTTTCAGGCTGCTGGGGAGACAGTGCAAATATCCCTGGAAGAGTGCTCTGAGGAAAATAATTGCATGCAACTATCAGATGACCTTGACCACTGAGTCAGCCGTGAAGACGATAGAAAACAAAAACACATTTGTGTTCCCTGTGTATGTCAAGGCCAACAAGCATCAAATCAAGCAGGCTGCGAGAAGCTCTGTGACATTGATGTGGCTAAGGTCAATACCCTGATCAGATCTGACAGAGAGAAGAAGGCATATGTGTGACTGGTTCCTGATTATGATGCTCTAGATATTGCCAACAAAATTGAAATCATCTAAACTGCATCCAGCTGGCTAATTATAAATGTACAACTTTTTCCCACTGAAAAAAAACAGAAAGAAAGAAAAGAAAATGGAGCTGTGGTTCAAGTGGTAAACACTAGCCTTGAGCAGAAACGCTCAGGGACAGAGCCCTGGCTCTGAGTTTAAGCCCAGGGCCAGCTCAAAAAGAAAAATAAATAAAGAAACAAACCAAAAAGGAAAACAGGAAAGACTATTCTGTGGGGAAAGAAAGAGAGGAAACCCAGTGGGAATCACAAAAGTGGAAGACAGCAGAAAAGCATATATAGAGAGAATGAAAAAAATATACAGATACCCTGCTTTCATCAAAAGAAATGTAATCAATTATATTACATATAGATATAGGAATAGATTAATCAATAACAAATGTATACAATCCTCTCTTATTATGTAGCATTGCATATCATGCATTGTATATTATTAGTAGTAGTAGTATTTTTAGCCTGAAGAGGATGTCCAAAGGTCTTGACTTCAACAAGTCAGTGTATGAGAACAAAGCATCTCTTCCCATGCCACCCTTTCCAGTTTTTTCTTCCATCTCTGCCAACTCTATGGCATCCCCTCAGGTTACCTGGTTCCATTTTCACATCTGTACCTTGGCAATCATGACTGCTTCCATTTATCCTCCCTCTTTCCATTTATTTGCCTAACCTTGACCTCCCCCACCCTGACAAAACATGTTTCAGCTTCTTGCTATTCCTTTTGTCAGGAGGCTACTCATGAAATCTGTGGATCATGTTTTGAAGGCAGATGGGGCAAAAAAGTTTGTAAGATTCTTATCGCCAATGAACTACCAAAAGCAGGAAGTGGAGGTGTGGCTCAATTGGTAGCCTTGAGTGAAAAAGCTCAGGGGTAGCACCCAGACCCCAAGTTCAAGCTCCAGGACTGGCATAAGAAAAATGAAGTTTGTTTTAGTTTTACACCTGCATTCAGGTATGTAAATGAGTGCTATCTGGGGCTAATTACCAACAATTTCAGTGTGTATTAACTAAAGTTTTGCTTCTTTTTACTTCACTGTTTCCACTTAATATGTAGGGAAACGTCATGTTAAATAGGAAAATGGTATTGTTCCCATCTAAACAAAAAGTGGAGTGAACTCTGT
This sequence comes from Megascapheus bottae, assembly GCF_031878675.1. Lineage (NCBI taxonomy): Eukaryota > Metazoa > Chordata > Mammalia > Rodentia > Geomyidae > Megascapheus > Megascapheus bottae. The sequence continues at coordinate 10,670,243 of NC_143509.1, forward strand.
CCTTATGATAGGTTATATAGGTGATAGAATGAATGAACAGAATTTTACTCATATATATCTTTTTTTCTTTTTAGCTGGACCTAGGGCTTGTTTCAGGATCTGAATGCTCTCCTTGTGTTATTTTACTCAAGCCTAGAGACCTACAACTTGAGACACAGCTCTATTTTCAGAGTTTTGGTGGTTAATTGGAGAGAAGAGTCTCATAGATTTTCTTGTTTGGGCTAGGTTTGAATTTCAGTCCTTGGATCTCAGCCTCTGGAGAAGCTAGGATTACAGCATGAGCTCCTGGCACTCAGCTTAGATTGGTTCTAAAGTTTGAGAATTTGAGCCACTCAGTTCCTCTGTGAGCTTCAGATATCTCAAGGCCAAACTGACTGCAATATATTTATAATTCCAATGTCATTCAATGATTATATAAAATTGTATTATGAACAATTCTTGTTATAGTTCACTCTCAATGGTCCATCCTATTGCTGTAGACAATTAGCTTCTTTTTTTTATTTGTGCCAGCACTCAGGGGGTGGGCTTTGTCCAACTGGGCCTTCTACCACTTGTGCCACAGCTCCACTTCCAGCTTCTCAGTGGTTATTTGGAGATAAGAATATCATGGAATTTCCTGTCCAGGCTGGGTTTGAACTGCAGTCCTGAAATCTCACCCTTCTGAATAACTAGAATAATAGATGTGAGCCACCAGTGCCTGGCAATAACCAGGTTTTCCATGTGCATTCATTCCAGGTGCTGGTGGTTTACACCTGTAATCCTAGCTACTCAGGAGGCTGAGATTTGAGTATCTTGATTTAAGGTCAGCGTGGGCAGAAAAATCCATGAGACTTTTATCTCTAATTAATGAGCAAAAAACCAGAAGTGGAGTTGCGGCTGAAGTGATAAAGTCCTTGCTTTGATCAAGAAAGACAAGTGAGAGCACGAGGCTCCAAATTTAAGCTCTAGTACAGGAATACCTAAAAGGTGTTCCTTGGCTGGGAGTTTTGCCTAGTGGTAGAGAGCTTGCCTAGCATGCATAAAGACATGGGTTCGATTCCTCGGTACCACATACATAGAAAAAAAGCAGGAAGTGGTGTTGTGGCTCAAGTGGTGCCGGGGCTGGCCGGCAGCAAACCAGGGTTCGCAGATTGGGATTCCTGAAATAGGGGCAAGGACTAGGAAAAATTAAAAGAGAGACAAACAGATGGAGTTCAGGAGGACTACAGCCCAAGTCAGCAGTCCAAGAAGGCTGTGAGCTCCAGACTGCTGCCTAAGACTGTCCTGTTTATTTTAAGTTCCGACCTTAAATACTCTTCTTAAAACTAGGGAACTGCCAGAGGCTACATTCATACAAAATAATAAACAAGTCACATATAGGATAAATGAGAAAGGATTAACATTGCTTAAAGTTATCCTGATAAGAACTGATTGACATTGCTTAAAGTTATCCTGATAAGAGCTGATTGACATTGCTTAAAGTTATCCTGATAAGAGTTACTTCCTTTTGTATACAGTTGTGTAGGTCCAAGGTCAGGTCCAAGGTCATTGACCCCACATTCGATCCACAACATCTCCCCCGTCTTTCTTTTAAAACATGCGGATTTGCTTGTCTTAGATTGGGTGAATCGCTGACTCTGCCTTACCCGTCATGGGGAACTTCTTCAGATCAAGCTGAAGGCCCTGTCTTAGGTTGGTCAGAGAGCATCCCCTCTTATCCCGTCCTTGACTGCGATTCCTCTGGGGGGGGGGGAATTCATGCATCTGGGGCTTAGATATGCAGAGTTGTTCGATTAGTGACTGTTGCAGATGTGACCATTGGACGGGTACTGGCCATAGGTGTTGATTTGTTCCCAGCCATAGCTTCAGTTGTCACTTTACTTGGAGTAGAAACAACAGGAGTTGGCTTGATATTGGCTTTTAGTGGATCTGAAGTGCTGGCAATTCCTCATTCTTCAGAAGCTGCAGTAGTTTTCAACGTGATCTGTCTCTGCTGTTCTGGGACCTTACTAGTAGGTTCTTGAGACTCTTTTCTCTGCTCTAAGTGCCTCCCTTGATGCTCTCAGAGCTCTCTCTCCAATCTACTGATTCGACCTTCTTAATGGGACTTAAGAGCTGTCATACGAACATCAAGTTCATTTTTTTTGATCTAATGTTCCATTCAGCCCCCTCTTTAAAACAATGCAATAATTCAAACCTAAATGATTTTCTTGATTAAACCTTGAACATGTTCACTCACTCATTCACACACATTCATACTCAAAGATTTTAAAGTGCACAAAATTAATATTAGCCATTCATTTTCCAGAAGTTTGTGTCAAGAGAGCTTTGCCAATTTTACTCTTGCAGGTGAGAACCAGGTTCAAAACAAAACTTTAGAAAAACCATAAGGATCCATATTTAAAACTGGTACCGATTTCAAAGACAAAACTGGACAAGAAAAAATATGTAACACGAACAAGACAAAAAAACAGAGACTTTTACACTTAACACAAAAACATGAATTCAGGTCTTTTCCCCATTACTGGATGCATTACTGGAGGGTTGGGGGTGAAGGTCCAGTGAGTCGCTGCTTGGATGACCACTGTCACTCTCCACAATCCAAACATAGCGTTCGGGCAGCCAGCGGGCATCATTTTCTTCCTGTGAGAAAACACATACATGCCCTCTACCCCAGGTTAGAACAGGATCTGGTCCGTGCCAAGCACCAGTTAGGGGATCCTTCCATTTTACTAAGGCAAAAAGCACACTGCTCTCTTTTTTCCCAGAATCGCTGAGCAGCAGATAAATTATTTGAGTGCAGATTCACAGAATTTAAAATAAATAAAGCATGATTAAGTATATTCACAGGGGTAGCGGGATACGACTCTCCTTTCTGTATTTTAGCAATTTGATGTTTTAATAATCCATTAGCTCGCTCCACAATGCCTTGACCTTGAGGATTGTAAGGAATGCCTGTAATATGAGTGATATCATAAGAATGGCAGAAGGATTGAAATGCTCGGCCTGCATAGCCAGGGCCATTATCTGTTTTTATTTGCGAGGGAATCCCCATCACAGCAAAACATCGAATGCAGTGAGAAATACAATGTTTAGTAGCTTCCCCAGCAAGGGTGGTGGCCAGGATAAAATTAGAATAAGTATCTACAGTAACATGAACATATTTTAATCGGACAAATGATGGAACATGTGTGACACCCATCTGCCAAATGTGATTAGAAAGCAGTCCTCGTGGATTTATACCTAAATGAGGAGCTGGTAAGAAGGGCACACAGTTGGAGCAAGTTTTAACTATTTGACGTGCTGCTTCTCTAGATAATTTAAACTGTCGGCGCAAGGCTCAGCTGTTTTGATTGTGGATGGCATGTGACTGCTTAGCAAGTTCAACTTGAGTTAAATAAACTTTGGTGGCAGAATCAGTAACTGCATTACCCTCATTTAAAGGACCAGAAAGATTAGTGTGAGCTCGAATGAAGCCAAAAAAACAGGGGTGGTTGCGAGAACAAAGCAAAGTTTGTACTTGGCGAAATTGGGTCTGGATATTGGAGTTAGTAGTTCCAATAAAGGGAACAGTTTCTATGACTTGAAGAGCACGAATTACATATTGACTGTCTGAGTGTAAGTTAAAGGGCTCGTCTTGTAACAGGACGAGTGCTTGTAAAACAGCCTCTAATTCTACCTGTTGGGCCGAGGAAAAACCCATAACCCAAGATTGAGTTTTCCCATTAATGGTCAAAGCAGCCGTTCCATTAGAGGATCCATCTGTAAATACAAAGCAGCAGAAGATAAAGGCAAGGCCCGTACTATGGAAGGAAATAGAAACGTATGACAGGCAGCAAATTGGAGAAGTTTGTTAGACGGGTAGTGATGCAAAATTTTTCCCGTATAATTGGCCCAAGCAATGGCCCAAGAATCGCAATTGGTGAATAGCCAATCTTGTTGTTGTAAATTATATGGGACACAGATAAAATGAGGTTCCTGACCTAAATATTTACGGGAATCCACTCGGCACATATGTATCAGATTAGCTACCAATTCTTAGTAGGGGGTCAGCACTTTGCCGGGTGTTGATGGTAGATAAAGCCATAAAAGTGGGCCATCCTGCCACAATACAGCAGTTGGGGAGTGAGAAGTAGCTAAAATGTAAACTCCCCATGGTTTAGAGTAGTCACAATAGGTCACTTGTTGCTGGGAAATTGCCTTTTGTATGATTTGGATGGCCCTCCTGGAGTCGGGATTTAAATTGCGCAAGGATGTAGGGTTGGTATCTCCTTTTAAGAGATCAAAGAGGGGTTTGAATTCTCCTGTGGACAGCTTTAAATAAAGCCGAAGTCAATTTATATCTCCTAAAAATTGCTGAAAATTATGAAGAGTTCTTAAGTGTGAAGTTTTTAATTGTATTTTTTGGCTTTTAAAATAGCGTGGGCCTAATATATGGCCTAAATACGTAAAAGGGGGTGTTCCTGAACCTTTTCAGCTGCTATTATAAGGCCAAAGAGGCTCAGATTTTGCTTTAGTTGTCCAAAGGCTTGTCGTACGACGATAGGGTCAGAACAAGCCAACAAGATGTCGTCCATATAATGAACAATATAAACAGGAGAAAATTTTTCACGGGTGGAAGAAATGGCTCTAGCTACAAAACTTTGACATAAAGTTGGGCTATTTGCCATGCCCTGTGGGAGCACAAGCCAATGATATCGCTTTATGGGTTCTTTAAAATTAACAGATGGGACGCTGAAGGCAAAACGCTTACAGTCTTGAGGTGCCAGGGGTATAGTATAGAAACAATCCTTCAAATCTATAATAATCTTATAAGTATCCTTTGGGATTGCCATGGGTGAAGGCAAGCCTGGCTGTAAGGCTCCCATCAGTTCCATAGCTGCATTTACTTTTCTCAGATCCTGTAACAGCCTCCATTTACCTGACTTTTTCTTTATAACAAAAATTGGAGAATTCCATGGAGAGTTAGAAGGGGCCACATGTCCCAAGTCCAGCTGTTCCTGTACCAGCTGCTGTACTGCAATGATCTTTTCTAGAGAGAGAGGCCACTGTTCGACCCATACCGGTTCTTCAGAGAGCCAATTTATGGGATCAGCATGAGGGGCAGGACAAACAGCAGCCCCCGTTAAAGAATACCCTAATCCTTGTCTCAGGGGGGAGACTGGGGTTGGAGTGGCTGTGGCTCCCCCTATGCTGCTCGGCCTAGTCCCCTAAAGGGGAGGAGGCCTTGATCAACTAACTGCTTAGTGACCGCAGCACTAGAACTAAACATATACACTCCCATTTTTTCCATGATATCACGACCCCATAAATTAATTGGCAGATGATCCAGGACAAATGGCTGAAAATGACCAGAGTGCCCTTCCTTATCTCTCCAAACAAGGATCGCACTGCTCTGCTGTGGGTCAGTTGCTTGCCCAACCCCCTGTAGGGAAGTCATAGAGGTTGTCAGGGGCCATTGGGCTGGCCAATGCTTTTTAGATATTACAGACACCTCCGCTCCTGTATCTAATATTCCTTTAAAGGTTTTTCTTGTATAAATATAGTCATCTCAGGCCTCTCTTGTTTTATGCTTTGTACCCAATAGATATCAGAGGATCCAAATCCTCTCTGTCCGCATGGGGCAGAAGAATTAGCAGTCTCCCCGGGAGGTAAAGGCACAAGTATTAGTTGTGCTAATTTTTGACCGGCTGGGATCGATACCACGTGTTTCGGGGCAGAGGCCATAACTTTGATTTCTCCAGTAAAATCCTGGTCAATTTTGCCAGGTGTAATCTGTATCCCTTTAAGGGCTGAGCTACTTCTCCCTAACAGCAATCCAGCCACTCCCGGGGGAAGGGGACCAAAGACCCCCATGGGGAGAGCTTGTGTTCCCATCTCTGGGGTCAATACTGAGCAGGTGGAGGAACAGAGGTCCAATCCTGCGCTGCCTGGGATGGCATGGAAGAGGCTGGAGACTGATTTTCGGGGCTTGTTAGAAGATGTACTTGTGGCCGAGAAGAGGAAGGGACTGTCCCATGGTTTTGCGGGGCCAGAGGCTGGCCCCTTCTCCAGTTTCCCGAAAACGGGCAGCCATTGCGATTTGTTGCTGACTTGCAATCTTTAGCCCAGTGCTTCCCTTTACCACAGCGTGGACATGTGCCAGGTGATTTTTCTCTCTTTAACCTGGCATGGCGTGGTCATTGTGTCATCCAATGTCCTATTTGTCCACAAGAGAAGCAACTCCCCGGGGACTAGCAACCCGAGAATGCCGCTGACCTCTATATTTTAAAAATTCAGTAATAGTCTTTCCTTGAGGAGCGGCGGCTAAAGTAAGGCCTTGTACATGGGAGGGTCCAATATCAGCACACAGTGAAATAAATTCCGTGATTCCTCCCTTATTCCTATGGGGTCTGATAGCCGCCTGACAGGCGGCGTTGGCATTTTCATAGGCTATGTGTCTAACTATAATCTTCCTTGCATTCTCATCTTGTACTAGGCAGTCTGCAGTCTCCATTAATCGAGACAAAAATTCTAGATTAGGTTCATTCGGTCCCTGTTTACCTTCTACGTAACCTTTTCCAAGCCCCTTCACCGCAGCATTTATTTGTGAATAAGCTTCCTTTGCATAACCCAATTGATCTTCGGTGTTTTTATAGGTTCGCTCTCCTAACAACTGATCAAAAGTGTAAGGCAGGTTCTTAGACCTATCTGTTTCAATTTTAGCCCGACACTGTGCAGTGAACTCTGTCTCCCATAATAAGTACTCTCCTGCACTAAGGCATGCTCTGGCAAGCCGCTTCCAGTCATTTGGGCATGCAATACCAGCACACGCGGCCTCCAATATTACTTGAGTAAAAGGGGCAGTTGGCCCATATTGGGAGCAGGCACTCTTTAAATCCTGAAATAGTTTAACAGTAACAGGTTGATGGTATACTTGTTCATCATGATCAACTAAACTAGGGAAGCATGGAGGCCCTGAAATATCTTCCCTCTCTCTAGCAGCCTGAGCCCGGTTTAATTGCGATGCACTGTGCCTGGTTGTAATGCCTGTTAAAAGGGACTTGTTGCTAGGGCCTTTAGGCTTGCCTAAAGGTTGAAAAAGGGATTGGGGCCATAAGGCTGCAACCGGAGGCGGTGGGTGTGAGGGGTAAGGTTTAGAATCAGACACCATAGTGGCCTGAGGGTCATATTTCTTTCCTACTTCTAGGGGGGCTCTCTGCTCTATCCCCACTTTAGATAGTAGATGTAGGATTTCTTCTAACCTCTTTTCTATCGTAGCTATCCGGTCCTCCATCGGCTCATCATAACTTTCCTCCTTGATATTCAAGTTTGAATTCTGATACTCAATATCGACTGGTTGTTGTTCCATTTTCAAGATGTCACGTAGACTCTCTTGGGCTGCGGCATATGGCTCAGCCTCAGGTTTTTCAGAATGGTCCTTTAATTCATAAATTTCCCTTAATTCAAGATTAAGTTCAGCATTCTCATGTTGAGGATCTATGCATTCACTTACTAAATTCCATACAGTAATAGCCTCTACTAAGGTCTTTTCGGGGCCATATACATTATAATAATCTTGAATTCCTTTTCCTATCCGCGGCCAGGATTTTAGGAATTCCTCCTCTATATACCTCGGGCATGCCTCCTCGACAAACTGTAGGAAGCTCTGAAGCACCCCTTTTTCCACCCACATTCCGTGAGCTTCAAGTAGGCCTGACTAGATAGGTACATATAAAATATGGCTATGAGTTTGACCCATAATTTTTACTCCTGACTATACACTCTCTTAATAGTCCTACGACGTGTTACTCACCACAGAGGGGTCCTTCACCTTCGTCCCAGATTTTCAGGTCCCTGTTCGGGCGCCAGTTGCCGGGGCCGGCTGGCAGCAAACCAGGGATCGCAGATTGGGATTCCTGAAATAGGGGCAAGGACTAGGAAAAATTAAAAGAGAGACAAACAGATGGAGTTCAGGAGGACTACAGCCCAAGTCAGCAGTCCAAGAAGGCTGTGAGCTCCAGACTGCTGCCTAAGACTGTCCTGTTTATTTTAAGTTCCGACCTTAAATACTCTTCTTAAAACTAGGGAACTGCCAGAGGCTACATTCATACAAAATAGTAAACAAGTCACATATAGGATAAATGAGAAAGGATTAACATTGCTTAAAGCTATCCTGATAAGAACTGATTGACAATGCTTAAAGTTATCCTGATAAGGGCTGATTGACATTGCTTAAAGTTATCCTGATAAGAGTTACTTCCTTGTGTAAACAGTTGTGTAGGTCCAAGGTCAGGTCCAAGGTCACTGACCCCACAGTCGGTCCCCAACAAAATGGTATTGCTCTAGCTTTGAGACAATGCCCAGGCCCTGAGTTCAAGCCCCACGACTAGCAAAAAAAAATGTGTTCCTAAAATTTACGAATTAAAAGCTTGTGTGATCTTCAGTATGCCAGCAAATGTGTTGTATTTAGATTGCTTCTCAGAAGTGTTGTGGTACCCAGAGCATTTGATCGAAATCCTGTACCACCCAGAGTCGAATGTTCTAAATCAGAATTTACTCCATAGTAACGTATAGTAGGGAAAACTGTCATCATCAAAAAATGATAACTAGGAGCCAGGTACCCTTGTCAGTAGTCATAGCTACTCAGGAGTCTGAGATATGACAATCAACACTCAAAGTTCAGGCAGGAAAGTCCATGAGATTCTTTTTTTCATATATTTTTCATTGTAATTAATAGAAGGCTTACATTATTTTCACCAGATAGAAGGTGCATTACTTCACATACATTGATACCCTTTCTCATGTCCCTTCCCCCACCCCCGCCCCCATCTTGTTTTCCACCCTTCCCTATCTGACTTCAAATAACCAAATACACATATATACAATATATCAGAAAACTAGGTGAAATACTGTAACAATATGAGATTGCCAAGGGACAGCAAAAGAGATGAGAGATAACAGTACATTAAGGACAACAATCACTCATTATATGGCTTTTGTTTCTATATTCTGGAGGTCTCTCATTTAGCGTCATGGCCTTACATATCTAGGTTTTGTTCTATTGTAGATCTCTGGTAGGAGAGTCCAAGTTTTCTACTGATTATGACAAATGAAGGAAACCATTGAGCCTATGTTCCTTTGAGTCTGGATTACTTTACTTAATAAGATTTTTTCTAAGTCTTTCCATTTCCTTACAAATGGGGTGATGTAATTCTTTCTGACAGCAGCATAGAATTCCATTGTGTATAAATACCACATCTTGTTGATCCACTCATCAACTGAAGAGTCCATGAGATTCTTCTCTCCAATGTATTACCAAAGTAGTTGGAAGCAGAGCTGTGGCTCAAATGTTAAAGTACTAGAGTTGAATAAAAGAAGCTCAGGAACAGTGTCCATGTACTGATTTCAAGCTCTAGGACAAGGAATATATATATATATATATATATATATATATATATATATATATATTGGGCTTGAGCTCAGGGCCTGAGCACTGTCCTTGGACTTTCTCAAGGCTAGAGCTCTACCACTTGAGTCTTAGAACCACTTCTGGGTTTTTTCTATGTATGTGGTACCAAGGAATTGAACCCAGGTCTTCATACATACTAGGCAAGCACTCTACCACTAGGCCAAACTCCTGGCCCAAGGACAATACACTTTTGAATAGTTAGTGAGTTAATGAAGGAATCAAAGAAGCAATTAAAGAAATCATAGAACCAAGCCAGGCAGGTGGCTCAGGCCTTTAATCCTAGCTAAGATCTGAGGATCAAGGTTCAAAGCCAACCCAGGCACAAAAGGACCTGAGACTCTTATCTCCAATTAGTCTCTAGAAAATGGGAAATGGCTTGCCTAAAGGGTAGGTTGGTAGCCTTCAGCTGAAGAACTCAGGGACTGTGCCAAGGCTGAGTTCAAACCCCATGATCGGCCAAAAAAATAGTAGAATGAAATAAACAGTAGGACTATTGGAATACAGCAAAGAGAAATCTTTATGCCTGAGCGCTTACATTAAAATAGAAATATTTCAAATCAACAGTCTAAAGACACATCTTAACCCCTGAAACAAGCATAAGCACAACCATATCTTCAAATTGAGAAGTAGATTGAAGTAATAAAGTTCAGAGTGAAAATTAATAAAAAGGTTGCAAAAAGAATAATACAAAGGAGGACACCCAAATTTGGCCATTGGAAAACATACAGAAGATTAATAAACATATTTCCAAACTAACTGAAGGGAAGAAAAAAAACAAAGAAGAGATGAAATGAATAAAACTATGTATGAAAATTAGATATGAAAATTAGATATTGGCATTACCAAAATGCCAATGACATTCAGCCAATGATGAAGGATTAGATGAGGGAATAGACTGACAATACAGTTTATTAAACTGGAATAAAGACTTTTTTTAAAAATTTTATTTTTTTTATTGTAATTAGTGAAAGGGTTACATGATATTTGCCAGATAGAAGGTGCATTAATTCACATACATTGATACCCTTTCACATGTCTTGGTACCCGTTTCCCCCCCCCCACAACCCCACCCATCTTGGTTTTCCCCCCTTCCCTATCAAATTTCAAATATCCAAATACAAATAAGTTCAATATATCAGATAACAAAGTGAGATACTATACCAATATGAGATAACCAAGGGACAGCAAAGGAGATGAGAGACAACATAGTACATTAAGGACAACAATCATTCATTATATGGCTTTTGTTTCACTATCCTGGAGGTCCTTTCAATTAGCTTCACATTATATGTCCTCATGTATCAAGATTTTGCTCTATTGCAAATCTCTGGTAGTAGAGCCCAAGGTTTCTACTGATTATGACGAATGAGGGAAACCATTGAGCCTAAGTTCCTTTGAGTCTGGCTTACTTCACTTAATATGATTTTTTCTAAGTCTTTCCATTTCCTAACAAATGGGGCGATATCATTCTTTCTGACAGAAGCATAGAATTCCATTGTGTACAAATACCACAACTTGTTGATCCACTCATCAACTGAGGGACATCTAGGTTGGTTCCATAGTGGTTGAAAGAGTTTGCACTCCCACCAACAGTGTAGTAGTGATCCCTCCTGGCCACATCCCCTCCAGCATCTGTTGTCATTCGTTTTCCTGATCTTGGCCATTCTAGCTGGAGTGAGGTGGAATCTTAGAGTTGTTTTGATTTACATTTCTTTTATGACCAGAGATGTTGAGCATTTCTTCATGTGTCTATAAGCCATTTTTGTTTCTTCTTCCGAGAAGACTCTCTTTAAGTCTTTGGCCCATTTTTTAATGGGATGGTTGTTACTTTGGAGGTTACTTTTGGAGTGATTCCATTTTTTGAGTTGTTGATATATTTTAGATATGAGGCCTTTGTCCATTGTTTGGTTGGTGAAGATCTTCTCCCACTCTGTAGGCTTCCTGATTAGTTTACTAGCTATGTCCTTTGCCATACAAAAGCTCTGCAGTTTAATGCAGTCCCACTTATTCAGCCTTTCTCTGATTTGTTGTGATTCTTGGTCTTTATTAAGAAAGTTTCGACCTGTGCCAAGGAGGCCTAGTGTATCTCCTATTCCTTCCTGTAGAGTTTTCAGTGTGTCAGCTTTTACCTCCAGGTCTTTGATCCATTTGGAGTTAATTCTAGTGCAAGGTGACAAAGAAGGATCCAGCTTTAGTTTTCTGCAGGTGCTTAACCAGTTCTGCCAGCACAACTTGTTGAAGAGTCTGTCTTTCTTCCATTCTATTTTTTTGGCTCCCTTGTCAAAGATTAGGTGGACATAGGTCTGTGGTTTAATATCTGGGTCCTCAGTTCTATTCCATTGGTCTTCAGGCCTGTTCCTGTGCCAGTACCAAGCTGTTTTGATAATTATAGCTCTGTAATAGAGTCTAAAGTTTGGAATTGAAATTCCTCCAGCGCTGTTCTTTCTGCTAAGAAGTGTTTTAGCTATACGGGGTCTTTTATTATTCCATATGAAATTTTGGATTGCCTCTTCTATTTCTTTAAAGAATGACATTGGGATGTTGACGGGTATTGCATTGAATTTGTAGATAGCTCTTGGCAAGATTGTCATTTTCACAATGTTGATTCTTCCACTCCAGGAGCATGGGAGGTTTTTCCATTTCCTTAGTCTTAAGAAGTGAATGCCCTTTCAGTGTGCAGGCTTGGATAATTTTCCTCTTCTTATTCCTCTACTTATGTGATAGATTCCTTAGCCTGGAATAACTTGGATCAATCTTGCTAATTGCCAGCTGTGAGCATGGAGCTCCCGTTCGCACTTAAGAGTCCATAACCATCCTGTTCAGTCTCTTGTTCATTTCAGTGTCTTCAGTCCTCACGGCATCATGTTTATCCCCTCCATATTTGTTTACCTCTGGGATGTTCTAAGGGACAACCATCTGTTTATATTAATAATCCTGGGGACACGACTGGAGTGTTCACTGGACCCTCAAACATGGGAGGGTCTTCAGAGCTCTTCATTATGACCCTGCAGAGACGCAGCTCCACTCAGTAAGTACTAAGGGAGGTTGAGGGTGTGGAAGACCCGATGAGAAATATCATTTTCTCATGGTGAGCAACAAATGTGATAGTTTGGGTAGACAAATGGAGGTTACCAAGTTTGAGGTTGTGAAGAATGTGTTGTTGAGGGTGGTGAGGGTATATATACATTGCTGGGATTATAGGCTTGAGTCACAAATGCTCCGATTTAACTCCTAAAAACTATTTCTATTACAATAGAAGTAAAGATGATGTACAGAGATGTCCCTGTTACATAAGTCAGAAATAGAGTACATTTCCTTTTGAACCATCTCACCCCTTCCCGCAGTCTCTGCCAGATTTATCCTCCTGTCCTCATCCACAAATTCATTTTCAATATAATGTCTAATGAATATTACTAGTGCATTTGTTCACTCTTGGTCTCTCCATATCTGTGCCTCCCTTTTACCATCACAAAGTCAGATAAATGAACAAACCAAGACAAAAGGAATCAAAAATAAAAATAGCAACAAAGAAGAAGCAAACCCTCTCATTTCTATTTCCTGGCATTCATTTCGATAAATATTATTTTATTTGACCAGACATACATAATTATTGCACCTTTGTGATGCTCTCCTAAGAATGCCCTACTTTGGTCTCACTGTGTAAATGCCTAGAGACCTGTATAATTTATCATGTCTCAGTGTATTTTTTTCTTTTGCCATTCATTGTGTCCCCTTGTAGGGTTACAGGCACATTGTAATTGCCACCGAAGAGAGAAACCATGCAACTTATGATACTTTGGCCTAGCTTCCTTTGCTTAAATTAATTTTTTTCCTTCCAAGTCTTTTCATTTCCTTACAATGGTGCAGCATAATTCTTTCTGATGAATGAGTAGAATTCCACCGTGTTTATATATATATTCCACATTTTCTCGATCCCTTCGTTCACTGAGTGTCCTCTGTGTTGGTTCCATACTTTGGCTATGGTAAACAATGCTGCAATAAAGATGATTGAACTGGCGGCTTTAGTGTGGCGTTGTGTTTGTGTTCTTGTTTAACCATTCCAGAAAGCAGCATGGACGTTCCTTCAAAGATTAAACACAGAACTTCAAGACTTAATTGTTTAGTGTAGTGTTCACATAGTAGAGTTAAGGGATTTTGCACAAATGTATTCTAATAAGATGAGGCATATCTGAAGGCACAATATTGATGAGAATGATGTTATTTTTTTCCTTAGAAAGGGAAGGCTACCCTTTATTTTATATGAGTATAAAGCACAGCTGGCTCATGACTCATCCTAGCTACACAGGGTCTGAGATCTGAGGACATTGATTTGAAGCCAGTCTGGGCAAGATAGTCCGTGATATACTTATCTCCAATGAACCACCAAAAAGCCAGAAGTGGAGCTGCTGGTTCAAATCATAGAACACAATCCTTGATCATGAAATGTTCAGGGACAGAACCCAGGCCTTGACTTAAAGGCTCAAGACTGGAATACACACACAGGGAGTATACTGCGTTTTTCTGTGAACATGAGTTTCTGATCAATGATCTTTCTTGTTCTTCTATAAATACAAATGTTGGCATATAGAGATATAAATTAATGATATAGGAATTGATAATTCAAAATTTCTAGGAAACTGGCACTGGGAAATACTGACAACACTCCTGAATATGATTAAAATTGTGAGTACTTGAATTGGAAACATATATGCAGTACTGTGTTGCTAATTATTTATGATTCCATCCCTGATTTCCTAGTCTAAAGGTGTTCAAGCAATATAGCCACACTCAACCTGAGAGATGTCACCGAATTCCATCTCCTGGGCCTCTCAGAGGATCCGGCTTTGCAGCCCATCCTCTTTGGGCTCTTCTTGTCCATGTACCTGATCACTGTGCTTGGAAATCTGCTCATCATTCTGGCCGTCACCTCTGACCCCCACCTCCACACCCCCATGTACTTCTTCCTCTCAATCCTCTCCTTGGATGACATCTGCTTCACCTCTACTACTGTCACCAAGGGGCTGGCAGACATCCAGACTCACAGAAGAGCCATCTCCTACAGTGGGTGCCTGACACAGATGTGTCTTGTTATAATTTTTGGCTGCATGGATGACATGCTTCTGACAGTGATGGCTTACAACAGGTACGTGGCCATCTGTCACCCCTTATATTACTCTGTCCTCATGAACCCTCGGTTCTGTATCTTTTCTGGTTCTGGCCTCATTTTGTATTAATCTCTTGGACTCCCTGTTGCATAATTTGATAGTGTTCCAGTTTACTTACATCAAACAAGTAGAAATTTCAGGCTTCTGTTGTGAGCCTGCACATATCCTTTATCTGGACTGTTCTGACACTTTTGCCAAAAGCCTACTCACCTATTTGGTTGCTTCCCGATTTGGCTTTCTACCCATTTCAGGAATCGTACTTTCTTACTGTAAGATAATACCCTGAATTTTGCAAAACACATCATCTGGGGGGAAGTCCAAAGCTTTCTCTATATGTGGGGCTCACCTGTTGGTCGTCTGTCTATTTTATGGAACAGCTGTTGGCATGCATCTGGAGTCAGTTGTATTCCATTCTTTCAAAGAGGGCACAGTGGCCTCGGTGATGTACACTGTGGTCACCCCTATGTTGAAACGTTTCATCTACAGCCTGAGGAACAAAGATACTAAAGTCACCATAAGGAAACTCTACAGTGGAAGACTCTAGAAAAGTAATTCCTATGCAGGTGGGAAAATATTCCAGCAGTCAATACAGAAGGCTATATATAATATACCTCCAATGCTGGGACAGTCTTGGGAAGGAGAGTGGAATGCAGGACAAGACAGAAAGCTGTCTGCCTCTTGGGAGGAAAACATGTCATCAAAAAACCTTGAAATAAAAGGAGAGCTGTTGTGGTAAAAGCAGTGTAAGAAGATCCAGAGAACATCCAAACTCTCCTGTACTCTTACTGATAACCAAATAGAAAATGATAAAAAGAATCCATGAAATCACTTACAGGAGGGCCTTGTTGATGCAGGGAAGAGTCATTCTTGTCTCATTCCAACTCCAAAGTATAAAGGGGTGGTGGTGGGGATGGGGAGAGCCAGCAATCAACTATATGTCCCTTGGTTTGTGCCAACATTTGTCTGGATCAAACTATCTGTCATCTTCAGAGGAACTGACACAGAGCAGAAGCTGGAGGAGAAGCAGCATCAGAGCCACAGGGGACATTTCTGCAGCATTCACAGATCTGTGACTCTAGCTGGAGACTGAGCCTGCAGTATCAGGCAGGTGTATAAATGGATCTTCAGTTTCTGTGGCTTCTTGTTACCTGGATGGCACCAGGATGCATCACCAGACTCCTTCCCTGTCCGTGAGAGAGCCTGCTTTGCCCTCTAGCTCTGCATCTGCAGTCTGGCATCAAGGTAAATAACACAAGTTGGAAAACATGTGTAGGATCTTCTTCTCCATGCCTTCAGGGCTGTGATTTCATCTAGGACTCTATATTATAAAATGCCATGAAAATGGTGCTGTGGCTTAAGTGGTAGAGCACTAATCTTGAGCTGAAGAGCTCAGGGACAGTGCCCAGGCCCAGAGTTTAAGACACATGACCACCACCACCAACAAAATAATAAAATATAAATTCCAGGGATGGAGTCAATTTCTGTTGAGTTGTTTCCAAACTTATGTGCAGAAAAAGAGTTTAAAAGAAAATCAAGCAGAAAAATAAGTTACAAAGATCCGTACAAATGCCACTAAGGATGATATAAATGGATGGCACCAGAGATTGCCATGTGAAGGTCACAAGATGAAACAGGGCTATGACAACCCTGCCAAAGGCTATCTACAAATTAAATGCAATGCCACCGGTATCCCAATGTCATTCTTTAATGAAGGAGAGGAAGCAATCACAAATTCATATATAATAATAAAAGATCTAGATTAGCAAAAACAATCCTTAGTAGAAAGAATAGCATTGGGAGAATATCAGTACGAAACTTCAGACTTTATTACAGAGCTATAGTAATAAAAACCAGCTTGGTACTGGCACAAGAACAAGCCTGAGGACCAGTGGAATAGAACTACTCAGAAATTAACCCACAGACTTATGGCCACCTGCTCTTCAATAACGGAACCAAAAAAAAATAGAATGGAAGAAAGACAGCCTCTTCAACAAATGGCGCTAGTAGAATTGGTTAGACACTTGTTGGAAACTAAAGCTAGATCCTTATATGTAACCCTACACCAGAATTATTTCCACATAGATCAAAGATGGCCTATAGACACATGAAGAAATGCTCAACATCTCTGGTCATAAAAGAAATGCAAATCAAAACAACTCTAAGATTCCACCTCACTCCAGTCAGAATGGCTATGATGGAGAAATCTACTAACAATAGATTCTGGCGGGGATGTGGCCAGGAGGGATCACTACTACACTCTTTGTGGGAGTGCAAACTCATTTAACCACTATGGAAAGCAGTATGGCAGTTCCTCAAAAGACTAAACATAGGTCTCCCCTGTAACCCAGCAATCTAACTCCTGGGCATTGACACAAATATCCATTAGCAAGGGCATACCAAAGCTACCAGCACAAAATGTTCATTGCAGCACTATTTACCATAGCAAAGATATGGAACCAACCCAGATGTCCCTCAGTAGATGAATGGTGTTTATACACAATGGAATATTTTGCTGCCATCAGAAAGAATGACAGCACCCCATTTGTTAGGAAATAAAAAGACTTTGGAAAAAAATCACAGTAAGTGAAGTAAGCCAGACCCACAGAAACAGACTCCATGGCTTCCTTCGTTTGTAATAATTAGTATACATGTAGGGGATTTTCCTAGCAGAGGATCACAGTAGCTCAAAAGCTCTGTGCATATGGCCATATGGGATGAGACTAAGTGAACTCTAGGATAGGGAAACATGAGGTTTATCTTTGTGGTTGTTTTTAATGTACTATATGAAGTTATTTATTTTCTTTCTTTTTACCCCCTCCTTATGGTTTCTCCCCTGCTGTTTCTGTATCTGACTTTGTTACCTGGTATATTGTGTATACGTTTATTTGTTTGTTTGAATCAAGGAAAGGAAGGGGAAAAACAAGATGATGAGACAAAGGATAGTCATGCTTTTTGAACTAGTGTAATTGCAATATTCATAGACAATATTCTGGAAATGAACTTTACAACTTGGGAGGGGGTGGGGGGATTGAAAATGGGAGAAAAACACGGGAAGAGGTAACAACGTTTGAGAAGTAATGTACCCACTACCTTGTGCATGTAGCTGCAACCCCCCTATACATCACCCTGACAATAAAATAGAATTAAATAAAACAAAGCTAAATCTTGCCCTATTGGAAGTTGTGGCAGCTGAGTTCTGAGCTATGGTAGACCAGGACAAGGCAGTCTCCTTCTCTCTAATCTCTCTCCCCCTCCCGGGCCCCTGGTCCCTTGATCTCCAAGCTGGAGGCCCTCTGCCATTTGAACAACTCCATCCACCATTCCGAAGCCTTCAGGAAAAGGTAACCAGCTGTAGTTTGTGGTGGAGGCATACTGACCAGGACCGGGGACTCCAGGACTCCCTCCCTTCCTGTCTGTGGGGTCCTGAGAGACTTCAGAGGTCTCTCATCAAACTTCTCACATTTTTTCTTATTGTTTATAATAATAAAATTGGAATATTCATCATTAACTCTTTGGCAGTAATGATACAGGTCACAGAAATTTCTGTCATTGTTCCCTGCTTCTCAATCAAAGGACTTACAGCCATCAACCATTACAAGTCAACTACAACCAGGATAGGATATTTTAGCTCCATTTGGAGCTAGAGGAACTGTCACTTACATGTGGGCCAAGGGAGATTTGGGAATCTTTGGTTAGATAGGAAAGAAATAGACCTATCTTGCATGCCGATCTCAGTGTGAAATAGAGAATCCACTAAAGTATTGGTGATAGAACATTCAGTCACCAGGATGCTCTGAATCTTGCATTCAAATTTAGTTATATAGTAAAAAATAGGATTGTTAGTCAGGTGCTGGCGGCTGTAATCCTAGCTACTCAGGAGGCTGAGACCTCAGGATCACGGTTCAAAGCCAGCCCAGGCAAGAAGGTCCATGAGACTCTTACCTCCAACAAACTATTCAGAAAAAGCCAGAAGTGTTGCTGTGGCTCACTTGGTAGAGTGCTAGCCTTGAGCAAAAGCAGCTCAGAGACTGTGCCCATGCCCTGAGTTCAAGTCTTAGGACTGGCAAAAAGTATAGTTGCTATGAACTAGAAAAAAATGTTTTCAGAGGCTGCAGACAACCATGGTGGAAATGAACAGTTCTACACAGAAAGAAAATCCAGAAACTGTGAAAACCAGACACTAGGATCTTTTCCATCATAAATTAAATTGGAGATGACATACAAGACATAAGACAGCAGTTTACAAGAATAATTATAATTTGACGCCTATGAAATGGTTTAGAAAATGAAAAAAAAAACATCATGCTTGCTGACAGTAGATATGTCAGAAATATCAGTGTCAAGTCAGACAGAGTTTTTTGGCTCCTTTGCTGTTGACATCCCTTGATACCAAATCGACTGGAGGCAACCATTTGCTATCAAGTCAAACGATTAGTAAACTATCTAGGGGTCCTGCTAATGCCTGAAAAAAAAGCTAATTCCTGAAAAAGCTACAAATGATTCTTTATTGATGTATTGTTAGTGCGATATTTTAGATATAAAAGGTCATTTCTCTTAATAGGTGGGAAAGTAGCTTAGAAATAGTTTGTGGAATAGTCAGAGGATTGCCTAAGAATGATGGATTTGTCATGATTATTGTCTCATTCAGTGACAAATGTGCCTTTACACATCAGAAGTTAGACTTTTAGAGATTAATTCTGATGAATTACTTGGAAAAATATTAATTTCCAACTGTATACATGGAAATAAGTATATTTGTATATACATATATAAACATATGAAAACAAGTATATGTAAGTAGCTATACACACACACACACACACACACACACACACACACAAATATGGAATACCGCTTGATTTTAGCAAAA
This sequence comes from Megascapheus bottae, assembly GCF_031878675.1. NCBI lineage: Eukaryota > Metazoa > Chordata > Mammalia > Rodentia > Geomyidae > Megascapheus > Megascapheus bottae. The sequence continues at coordinate 10,689,708 of NC_143509.1, forward strand.
AATCTCCCTTTTCCAATTATATGGTTACAAAAACTGTACCGTGAAAACAGTATAGAAATGGCCGGGTGTTTCGCCTAGTGGTAGAGTGCTTGCCTAGCATGCACGAAGACCCAGGTTTGATTCCTCGGTACCATATACATAGAAAAAGTCTGCAAGCGGTGCTGTGGCTCAAGTGGTAGCAATTTCATGGTTTCCGGTCTGACATTGATCCACTTTGAGTTAATGCTTGTGCATGGCAAAAGGCTAGGGTCAATTTTTAGTTTTCTGCATGTGGCTGCCCAGTTTTGCCAGCACCAATAATTGAATAGACTGTGTTTGTTCCATTGTATATCTATGGCTCCTTTGTCAAATACAAGTTGCCTATAGGTATATGGTTCTATTTCTGGGTCTTCTATTCTGTTCCACTGATCTTCTGGTCTGTTTTTGTGCCAGTACCAAGCAGTTTTTGTTACTATGGCTCTATAGTAGAGTTTGAAGTCTGGTATTTTAATATCACCAGCATTGCTCTTTTTGCCTAGAATTGTTTTGGCTATTCTAGGTCTTTTCTTGTTCCATATGAATCTTTGGATTATATCTTCAATTTCCATAAAGAATGTCTTTGGGATTTTGATGGGGATTGCATTGAATTTGTATATCTGTTTTGGCAATATAGCCATTTTCACTATGTTTATTCTCCCTAGCCATGAGCATGGGATGTCTTTCCATTTCCTAGTGTAATCTTTAATTTCTTTCATTAGGCTTTTATAATTTTCATTGAATAATTCCTTTACTTCTTTGGTTAAGTATATTCCTAAGTATTTTATTCTTTTGGGGGCTATTGCAAATGGGATCATTTTCTTGATTTGGCCTTCCGTTTGTGTATTGTTGGTGTGCAAGAAGGCTACTGACTTCTGAAGAATGATTTTGTATCCTGCCACTTTGCTGAAGTGCTTTATTAATTGTAGAAGTTTGGGCGTGGAGTTTGTTGGGTCAGTCAAGTAGAGGACTGGATTTCTTGGGAATCAGTTGTGATTGTTCCCGTGGGGTCTCTAATCTTGTTTATTTGAGTCTCCCCTTTCCTTTTTTTGATTAATCTTGTCACGGGTCTGTCAATTTTGTTGACTCTTTCAAGGAACCAACTTTTTGATTTATCAATTCTGTGTATAGTAGATCTTATTTCAATCTCTGCAATTTCTGATTTTATTTTTGTTATTTCTGTCCTTCTAGCTGTTTTAGGATTAACTTCTTCTTGCTCCTCTAGGTGTTTCAGTTTTTTAAGGTTATTTACGTGGTCTTCTTCTGTCTTTTTAATATGCACTCGTAGTTCGATAAATTTGCCTCTTAGAACTGCCTTTGCTGTGTTCCATAAGTTTCTTTGTGATGTTTCTTAATTGTCATTACATTCAAGGAAGTTTTTTACTTCATTTCTGATCTGATCTGTTACCCAGGGGTTATTCAGAAGTGTGTTGTTCAGTTTCCATGAGATTGAATGTTTTTTGACTTTGACTGCATTTCTCAGAATTAGTCTGACTCCACTGTGGTCTGATAGGATGCATGGGATTATATCAGACTTCTTGTATCTCCTTAAGTTTTCTGTATGAACTATTATATGATCTATTTTGGAGTGTGTTCCATGTGCTGCTGAGAAAAATGTCAAAAGTTTTGCCGTTGGTTGGAAGACTCTGTGTATATCTGTTAAGCCCATCTGGGCTATGGTGTCATTTAAGTCGATGGTGTCTTTGCTTAACTTTTGTTGAGTTGACCTGTCATTTGTTGAGAGTGGAGTATTGAGGTCAATGACAATGATTGTGTTTGAGTCTATCTTGTTCTGTAATTCTAAAACAATTTGTTTGACGAATTTGGGTGCTCCCATGGTGCAGGAGTAGATGTTTATAACTATAATATTATGGGCATGGATTGTACCCTTTACTAATATATAATGGCCATCTCTATCTTTGTGTACTGATTTTACTGAGAAGTTAATTTTATCGGAGGTTAAGATGTCTACTCCTGCTTTTTTGCATGGTGCATTGGAGTGGAAAATTCGTTTCCAGCCTTCCACTTGGAATTTGTTTCTGTCTTTGGCAGTGAGGTGGGTCTCTTGGAGGCAACATATGGATGGGTGGTGTTTCTTAATACAGTCTGCTGCTCTGTGTCTTTTGATTGGATTGTTCAGCTCATTCACGTTTAGGGAGATTATGCAGAAGTGGTCAGTGTCCATTGTTGTTATTTATTTTTACTTCTAAGTTTCTTTCTCTTTTTTCCCCTTTTGTGTTTAGTGAATTATAGATGTTTGCTTCTTGATGGGGGTTCTTGATGTTCTACAATTTGTTCTCGATTCACCGCCCCCTCTGCTGCAGCTTTTCTTGGCTTGGAGCTGGCGCGGTGGGGGTGGGGTCCTCGCGTTCCAAATTCTTTGAGAAAGTTGGATGTGAGCTTTATCTGGATTTCTTTTCCAGTTTGGGTCCTTTTCCATTGCTTCTTGAGTTTGTTGTTGTGGATTTCTTGAGGTAATTGATTCGTGGGACTCCCTGGTAATCTCTTTTTGTGAGAGAGAGCTAGGCAGCGTCCCTATTGTCTCAGCACCATTTTCCTCCTCAAAAGCGATTTTTTTGCCAGTCCCAGGCTTTAACTCAGGTCTTGAGCACTGTCCTTGGACTTTCTCAAGGCTAGAGCTCTACCACTTGAACCAGAGCACCACTTCCAGATTTTTCTATGCATGTGGTACCGTGGAATAGAATCTACGTCTTCATGTATGCCAGGCAAGCACTCTACCACTAGGCCAAACTCCTGACCCATTATGGCCTTCTTGAATGTTTTAATATTATTAATATACAGATTCTGTTTATTATTATCACAGAGATCTTTCAGTAAAGCCTCCAGTTCATTTTCATCTGTGTATCCATTTTGTTCCTGGTTAGAAAATTGATTATAGAAGTCAAAAGCCTTGTTGAGCTGTCTCACACATGTTTTGACTCCCTGAAATTTAAGAAAATCCTCTTATAATAGTAGAAACCTGGCCATGTCAGTCAGTTCTAACTTCCCATCATCATTTGAACCAGTTCTAGCATTAGCTCTGTGTACTCAACTAGTTCTGTGTCAGCAACTGTTTGCTTTTTGTAGCAGCTTCTTCAGAAAGCTCTTCATCTCCTCAGTTTCTATGAAGAATCCAAGTCTTTATTAATTTCTCATAGGACTTCAGCTGCTGGCACTGTAAGAGCAACATGAAATTCTCTTCTGTGGGTAACACATGAACTCACTCCACAATTCCTGTTTTATCATATTGATCCACACAAGTTTTCACCTCCATAGCCATTCAGAAAAGTTTTCTCCTCAGGTGATAATTCCAATCCAGCCTTCTTCAGTGCCTGCAAGAGCTCCTGGATCAAGTTGTGTATTTGTTTTCTGTACAGGCAAACACTTCTGTCAGCATCAACGTGGAGTCAGATGTTGAAAAACTGAGGTTGTGATGAGGGGTTATGGCAAGGGAGGTTTTGCCATTGCACAACAGTAGTGTGTGTGTGTGTGTGTGTGTGTGTGTGTGTGTGTGTGTGTATAATTGTTTCCATGTGAGAAGGTCATGGTGAAGGTCTCAACTTAACACATCAGTGTAGATGTGCAATAAATTTTAATCCAAGTTACTCCTTCCACTGATCTCACCTACTCATTTTTTCCATATATTTTTATTGTAATTAATAGAAGTGTTACATTATATTCACCAGATAGAAGGTGAATTACTTCACAAACATTGATACCCTTTCTCATGTTTTGGTCCCTATATCCCTCCCTCTACCCCTGCCCCTCATCTTGTTTTCTCCCCTTCCCTATCCTATTTCAAGTAGCCAAATAAGCATATATACAATATATCAGATAACAAGGTGAAATACTGTAACAATATGAAATAACCAAGGGACATAGTACATCAAAGAAAACAATCACTTCTTATATACCACCTACTCATTTATAATAGACACCTTAATATCCACACCTCATGTTTTCATGCGTAAATATTGAGTATTATTACTATACTCACTCGCTGCTCCCTTTTTTTTCTTGTGTTCCATCACTTCCTGCTAGCTCCCCATTCAAGGTACCAATATTCAAGACATTTCTTTGGCTAAATTATCCCAGAAATGTTCAGAGGGTTTACAACATGGAATTGCATTGCTGCATGTTCTACCATTGGCGTTTCATGTGGTCCTGTCACATATGCACAGAATGGACAAGCTTTGCTTAGGAAGAGCCTAAAACTAGTCTTTTGGACACTTCTCCCCTTCATTGATGTTGCTGAGTCCACTGAGATTTGGATGCTTTGGACCAATTTGTGTAATTGTGTGAGCTCTGTGAATTGAGAGTCCAAGACCATAGGAGAGACTACTATCAGACATTTCCATAAATATGTCCAAGCCCGTGTCCTGCCTCTGGAATTTCCCCTGTGTCTCCATATTCATAATGGATTATGAGGAGTAGGCAGATCGCATTAGACTGCAGGCTTGGGGGGACCTTTTGATCTGTACTTGATAGTCATGACCCAACAGAGAAGCAGCTCTACCCAGTGAGTAAAGAGCACCATCGCACTGACCATGCCAGCATGTTTTCTCTAAATTTTCTGGTCACTGAGAGGTGCCCTTTCTTTAGGGTAAACACAGCCTTGTATCCTTAACTAGAGAGTGGGACAATTGTAAGTATTTCACCATTTTGCTGATAAGTAATGGGAAATGTGAAGGTTATGTCTTCTTTGGGGGAAGGTTATAGAATTAAGAGTTAAAATCTGAGTTAAGATCTATTTCGGTGTTTTGGTTGTCGTGTAGTCTGCAAAGTTATGCTATAGAATAGGGCTGAACACACCGTTCTTAGGTAGGTTGTGTAAAAATAGTGAAAAAAATACAAATGGGACTCCTGAATCTCTCTTCCTGTCATTTTTTGACACAGAGTATGCAGTTTTGGAAAGGATGCCTTTATAAAGATCTTAGAAAGCAGCCAATGGAAGCCTGAATGTTTCTAATATCTAGGAAGAAGATATTGATTTGTTTTCTTGGAAGAAAGGACCATCACTTTGAATTTACTGTAGAGAAGGCAATAGGCCAGATAGATGGCATAACAGAAGGAATACAGCCACTAGATATAGACTACCATTGTCCACGTCCCTGGAAAGACTTGCTAAGATATATATTTCTAAAATCCTGGAATTAACACACAGAGAGGCACCTATCAGGTCTTGATTTATTAGACAAATGCAAAGAGTTAAAAAATGGAAACAAGAGGATTATCTTGTGTGATTGTTGTTCTTAATGTACTATGTTATTTATCTTACCTTTTTTCTGCCTTTATGTTTAATCTCATATTGTTACTGTTTCTGACTCTGTTACCTAGTATATCATATATATGTTTATTTGTTTATTTGAAATACTAAAGGGAAGGGGAGAAAACAAGATGCTTGGGAAGGGGTAGGGGAGGGAATCGGGGACAAAAACATGAGCAGGAGGACCAATGTGTGAGAAGTAATGCACCTGACAAATGTAACTGTAACTCCTCTATATAATATAACAACAAAAAAAGTACAAAAAATCTATATTTTTACTCCCAATTCTGGTGGTTCACACGTTATGTTAGCTATACAGAAGACTGCGTTCTGAGGATAGAGATTCAAAGCCAGCCTGAGCAGCAAAATCTGTGAGACTCTGATCTCACAAAAAGTGAATTTGGGACTCAAGTGGAGGAATGTTACCCTTGGGCATGAAAAACTCAGCAATATTGCCCAGGTGTAGATTTCAATTCCTAGGACTGGCACGCATGTATGCATGTATGCATGCACACATACACACACACAAACGCACACACACACACACACACACACACACACACACACACACACACCAGAAAGAGAACCAAAATAGAAATTAGAAAGTCCAGCAATGATAATTCTCCAGGGAGATTTTTATTTTCTAATGTTGAACTATGTCAAATTAGATTTAGAACAGTCAGGCCTCTATATTTTACAAAGCCTTTGTAAATACCATATGTCTAGAATTTTTTTCATTCACTACTTACTACTTTACTATTTCCTTATGATAAAATAAAGCTTATATGACTTTATAGGTTGGATAAAAAGAAATTTCCTCAAAAGGTGATTGCTCTGGATTATCTTTTTTTTGTCATGGAGCTTGAACTCTGGGTCTGGGCACTGTTTCTGGACTCTTCAGCTCAAGACTACCACCATACCCCTGGGCCTGGGTGCTGTCCCTGAGCTCTTCAGTTCAAGGCTATTGTCTTTCCCCTGGAGCCACAGGGCCACTTCCCGCTTTCTAGTGGTTAATTGGAGATAAGAGTCTCACATTCTTTAGTGCCAGGGCTTTCTTTGAACCGTGATCCTCAGATCTCAGCCTCCTGAGTAGCTAGGATTGCAGGCATGAGCCACCACTACCAGCTTATGGATTTTTTAAAAAGAAGACTCAGTAAAGGGTCAGGAGTTTGGTCTAGTGGTAGAGTGATTGCATAACATGCATGAAGATCAGAATTGGAGTCCTCAGTACCACATACTTAGGAAAAGATAGAAGTGGTGCTGTGGCTCAAGTAGTAGAGCTCTAGCCTTGAGACAGCCCAAGGACAGTACTCACGCTCTGAGTTCAAGGGCCAGCATTGGTAAAGAAAAAGAATATTGTAATATTCTACCATAGTTTAGATTGAATACATAAAATGGAGTAAATGAAAGAGAAGAAATCAAGGATGATTGGGGTTGTGACAACTAACAATATGATCGATGGGATATAGTCATGAACAATGAATACTTAAATTCAAAATGATTGAAGAATTCTGAGTTCTTCATTAATTATTGCTTTCAATATTCATCACGGTGTCTAATAAACATTAGGCTGAAGAATAAAACTCACATCTCAGAATTTTATCTCTTGGGACTCTCAGATGACCCTGAGCTACAACCCACACTCTTTTGGCTGTTCCTGTCCATGTATCTGATCACCGTGCTCGGAAATCTGCTCATCATCCTGGCTGTCACCACTGACCTCCACCTCCACACTCCCATGTACTTCTTCCTCTCCATTCTGTGTTGGTCTGACATCTGCTTCACCTCCACCACCGTCCCCAAGATGCTGGCGGACATCCAGACTCACAGCAGAGCCATCTCCTTTGCAGGCTGCCTCACCCAGATGTCTGTTTTTCTCATTTTTGGCTGCATGGATGTTATGCTTCTGACTGCAATGGCCTATGACCACTTTGTGGCCATCTGTCACCCCCTGAATTACCCTCTCATCATGAACCCTCATCTCTGTGTCTCCTTGGTTCTGCTGTCACTTTTTGCCAGCTTCTTAGAAGGAGAGGTGCATGTGTGGATGGCATTACAGATGACTGATTTCAAGGAATTGGAAATCCCAACTTTCTTCTGTGACACTTCTCAAGTCCTGAGTCTTTCCTGTAAGGTCACACTCACAAATGATTTTTTTAAATACATTTTTGGTACCATATACAATTTCCTTCCTATCTTAGGGATCCTTTTCTCTTACTACAAGATCATTTCTTCAGTGCTGAGTATGTCCTCTTCAAGCGGGAAGTCCAAAGCCTTCTCCACATGTGGCTCTCACCTGTACGTGGTCTGCTTATTCTTTGGGACATCATTGGGTGTCTACTTTGAGTCAGCTGTGTCACATTCTCCCAGGTGCAGCGCTGTGTCCTCAGTAATGTACACAGTGGTCACTCCTGTCCTGAACCCCTTCATCTACAGCCAGAGGAACAGGGACCTCAAATGAGCCCTGAGCAGGTTGTACAAACCAGGAGCTGACTAAGAGATCTATGAATATTGTGGTTTTACAGAAGCAAGAACTTTTAGCATGTAGACCTATAAGTCCTTCCTGTCTGCACATATTGTTTGTTTGGATTCATTTGTACAGTTCTTGACCAAGTAGCACTGGATGAAGTTTGGAGCCAAGTCAATGGGCATTTATGAAGGAGGAGCTCATTTTTTTTAATGTATGAAATTTTAGCTTGTAAAGATGATGAGTGTCTAGAAGGTCAGTCTACAAACTGAATTTTACATTTGTTGAGATGTAAAGTTTTCATTATATAAATTTTCTTTATATATTCCTGTCTACTTTTCTTTTATTTCATTTTTTTGGTTTTCATAATACTGAGGTTTGAACAAGGCTTTCTGATTGCTAACCAAATGGTGTGCCATCTATCTTTTTTAAAAAATAGTTATTTTATAGGTGAGATCAAGTGCTTTGCTAGCCACAGTCTGGCCAGATCTAGAGATCCCAGCCCTCTGTATATTTCTGATTAAAGGTGTGAGCCTCTAGCTCTTGGTTAATAAAAGTGAGGTGGATGCTTTTTTGGTTATGTTATTTATTTGCACTATTTCTAGGACTTGAACTAAGGGTCAAGAAAATGTCCTTGTGCTTTTTGCTCAAGGATAGCACTCTACCACTTGTACCACAGTTTCACTTGTGTGTGTGTGTGTGTGTGTGTGTGTGTGTATGTGTGTGTATAACTCTTGTTAGGAAAATGTATACATAAGCTGTATAACAGGGCAGAACATTTACTGATGCACATAACCAGCAAAGTGAATAAGAATAACTTGTTCCTTTGAAAAACTCCTCAAGATAAAGTGAGAAGGATGCTTTTCAGAGAGAAAACCCCAAATAAACATCACTATTCCAGCCAAGGGAAGAGACTTCAGTGGAAGCCATTTCCACTTAGCCTTGATACCCACATTAGCACCACGCTGGGACACTAGGCAGTAGGATTCTCCAACCTGTGTGTGTGTGTGTGTGTGTGTGTGTGTATGTGTGTTGTGCGTGTGTGCGTGTGTGTGTATGTGTGTGTGCGTGTATGTGTGTGTGCGTGTGTGTGTTGTGTGTGCATGTGTGTGTGTGTCCTTGTGCGTTGTGTGTGTTTGTGCGTGTGTATGTGTGTGTGTTTGTGCGTGTGTATGTGTGTGTGTTTTGTGTGTATGTGTGTGTTGTGTGTGTGCATGTGTGTATGTGCGTGCGTGTGTGTGTGCATGTGTGTGTTGTGTTTGTGTGTGTTTGTGTGTGTATGTGTGTTGTGCATGTGTGCGTCGGTGTGTATGTGTGTATGTGTGTGTGTGTGTATGTGTGTGCGTGTGTGTGTTGTGTGTGCATGTGTGTGTTGTGTGTGCATGTGTGTGTGTTGTGTCTGGGCATGTGTGTATATGTGTGTGCGTGTGTGTTGTGTGTGTGTGTATGTGTGTTGTGTGTGTGTGTGCACACTTGGCGTTCAACCAGAACCTAGGCACTTTTCTTGAATTTTAGTGCTCTTGGCTGAATGGACATTACAACTTGAGTCACAGCTCCATTTCTGGCCGTTTCATGATACTTTGGAGGTGAAAGTATCACAGATTTTCCTACCTGAGCTGTCTTTGAACCCTAATCCTCAGAGCTCACTCTCCTGAGTGGCTAGGATTACAGGAGTGAGCCACAGGCACCTGGTGCCCCTAGCTTGTTGTCTTAAGGTCTGGCCATCATTCAAAGTCATAAAACAATTAGCATGAATTACAACCAGAGCCACTAGCATCTAGCTTTAAACTAAATATATTACTTGTCAAAACTCAGTCCTAGAGGCTGGGAGTTTGGCCTAGTGGTAGAGTGCTTGCCTAGCCTGCACAAAGAACTGGGCTCAATTCTTCAGTATCATATACAAGCGGTAGAGATCTGGCCTTGAGAAAGCCCAAGGACCGTGCTCAGGCCCTGAGTTCAAGGCTCAGGACACACACACACACACACACACACACACACACACACACACACAATACCTCAGTCTTGGCCTCGTGGTTCCCACATATAATCTTTGATACTGTGGAATAGAGATTGAGAGGATTGAAGTCTAGCCAATCAGTTCCCAACCAAGGAACTAATGTAGTGGCAGCATTTGCTCAAATCCCATTTTACAAGGCTCAGGTTAGTTCAGGCTGGTGGCTTATGCCTGTACTCCTAGCTACTTACGAGGGTGGGATCCAAAGATCCAGATTCAATACCAGCATGGGAAGGAAAGCCCCTGAGCCTCTTACCTGAAATTAGCCAGCAGAACACTGTAAGTGGTGCTGTGGCTCAAATTGGTAGATGGCTAGTCCTGAGCAAGACTGCTAAGAGTCATTGCCCAGGCCTCAAGTTCAAGCCCCATGAACAATTAAAAAAAAGAAGCATGGGTGTGTGAATCTGACTGTGAATCTCCAGGTAAAATATGAAGACCCCATTTAAAGCAACAAGGAAAACTGTAGTTGAAGGAGGAAAGTGCTAACGTTAAGGGACAATGCACAGACCCTGAGTTCAAGCTCTAGTACTGGTTCAAATTTTAGACAGACTTCTATATTGGCCTGGGACCATTTTAGTTTCACATTGCTCTGTGCACTGGCATCATGTGCAATAACCTCACCATTTCTATGATGATAGAATGCTTTTTTTAAAAAAGAAATGTAAACTCCAACAGTAACTACATACTTCATTTTTCTATTTTTATCATGCAGTTTGAGAGCTGATGTAGAAATATAGGCATATTGTGTATGTACTGCAAGTTTAACATTACAGGCTAAAAGTCATTTCCTCAAAGCCCACCACTGAGCATTTTGGTATATATGGGAGATAAATATTAATTTTCCTCCATATACATGGTAAAAATAGATTGATCCGCAAACTTAAAATGATTGTCCTAAGAGATGTTTTTGACATAATAGTCGTAATTGATAGGGACAGCTTATTTTTACATTCTCATTCAAAAAAAGTATCTTTATTCTTAAAATATTTTTATTGTAATTAATAAAAGGGTCACATGATATTTGCCAGATAGAAGGTGCATTAATTCATATGCATTGATACCCTTTCACATGTCTTGGTACCCAGTACACTCCCCCTGCCCCCTCATCTTGGTTTTCCGCCCTTCCCTATCAAATTTCAAATAACCAAATACAAATAAATTCAATATATCAGGTAACAAAGTGAGGTACTGTAACAATATGAGATACATAAGTGACAGCAAAGGAGATGAGAGATAACACAGTAAATTAAGGACAACAATCACTCATTATATGGCTTTTGTTTCTATATCCTGGATGTCCTTTCAATTAGCATCATACTATACGACCTTATGTATCTAGGTCTTCTTCTATTGTAAATCTCTGCCAGTAAAGCCCAGGGATTCTACTGATTATGACAAATGAGGGAAACCATTGAGACTATGTTCCTTTGCATCTGGCTTGCTACACTTAATATGATTTTTTCTAAGTCTCTCCATTTCCTTACAAATGAGTCGATGTCATTTTTTCTGACAACAGCATAGAAAAAGTTAGTATCTTTAAGGAGCACTGCAAAGGGGTTTCATCATCATCATCAACATCATCATCATCATCATGATATGGTTGAACAAACAGGTTTCAATTTGGCATCCCAGGTTATAAGTACGATGAATTGTGACCAATAACAACTTCTATCCTAATTGCTCACCTATCTCTTCATTCTTCTCTACCTAATGATCTGTAGTTAAGATCATTTACTTTATTTGAATACTAGATGTTTTTTTTATTTTTAAGTTTAATAATTCATATTTAATAATTGGCATGTTTATTCATTCTAATGTTAATTTGTGACAAGTAATGACAACAGAAATAATGCTACAAGTAACTTTAAACATATACTCTGGAAACATAGTATGTAGCTCATATGACAGAAATTACATGCAATACATAACTCATATCCTTGCGTTGCAGAACTCCTCCTTCCTCATCCAGGATATTGTGGTGACTTTCTTCCCCATATGCATCCTTATGAACCTCACCCTCTTCTCACTGGAGTTCATAGGTAGCAATGTATGTAACCATTTTAGGCCACAATAGATGCTATTGACTATGAATTCACAAAGGTGTATGAAAGACAAGGAGAGTACAGAATGACACTCTGTGGTGACCATGGACAGCAAATCATGGTTTTTGTTGTTGTTGTACCAGTAATGGAGCTTGAGTTTGGGGCCTGGCACTGTGCATGAGGTACTTTGCTCAAGGCTGGCACTCTACCAGTTGAGCCTACAGCTTCATTTCTGATTTTGTGGAGTTGGTTGGAGATTTGAGTCTCTTGACTGTCCTGCCCAGGCTGCAGCCACCTGTGTCCAGTGTAATCACGATTATCACAGCTTAACTGTTCCATGCTGGCATTCTTCCAGCTTACAACAGAAACTATTAAACTGGTTTTCCTCATGAAGAACCACTTTTGCCAATAACCAGTCCTCCCCCATATTCTTCAGGATTATGCTTTGTCTCTGCTGGATCACAATCAGTGCATACAGCTCCTATTCCTTCTCCATTCAACGTAAATCAATAGCCTTTGGCTCCAGGGAGGCTTAATATGGATACTGGCAATGGAGAAAGCAATGTCATATAGGAGCTTCCTAATTCAAACACCCCTGACAGAAAGAGAACACAGTATGGTTCATACAGACTGGAAGAATCAGACTATACTGGAAGAATCAGACTAAAGGGCTGGAGGGAGACAGGCATCTGCGGTTCCTTCCATCCTGGAACACTAGCAACTCAGAAAACTGAAATCTGAGGATTGTGGCTTGAATCCAGCTGAGGCAGGAAAGTCATGTGAGACTTTTATTTTCAAGAAACTACTAAGAAAAATCCAGAAGGGAGGCTGTGGCTCAAGCCTGAGTGATTTCATCTTGAGTAAAAGCCCAGGGACAGTACCCAGAGCCAGATTTTAAGGACTGCTAAAAACAACAAACAAAAAATAAAAAAGTATTGGAATAAAAGGCGAATTTTTCCTTTTCTATTTTTGTGTGCCAGTTCTGCAGCTTGAATTCAGGGCCTGACCACTGTCCTTAGGCTTCCTCAAGGTTAGAACTCTGCCACTCATGCAAAAGCGCCACTTCTGGCTTATTCTTCTTTTAATGTTTGTGGTATTGAGGAATCAAACCCAGGTCTTCGTGCACGCCAGGCATGCACTCTAACACTAAGCCAAAGTCCCTGCCCTAAAGGTAATTTTTTTCCTTAATGGCTTCTGCTCCAAATACATAGACAGTCTTATTACCCAAATTAGCCCATGTGACACAAAGGAATAGCAAAAACTTCCATCTTCAGCATACATTGAGCTCTTCCACTCCAGCCTAAAACTTTATACCTGTTAGAAAATTGTTCAATTCTCCCTCTCCAACATTGCCAACCAAGATCCTTCTCTAAATAAGGATGAGGAAAGAGCCTAAGCTGAAAGGTTAAAATTCAGGGATGCAAAGTGACCATCACTAGAAAAATAGGTGTTGGTTTTCTAACTTTTCCAATTAATTTCCTACCTGGAAGCTGCAGAAGCAAACACGGAGAATGCCCAGGTGTGGAATCTCTCCAGGGCTCTGCTAATGTCCCTGTTCCTCAGCTGTAAATGAAGGAGTTCAGCAGGTGAATGACCACAGCATACATCACTGAGGCCACCACATGGTTTCTGGGGGACGTTGACAGAGCTGAACCAAAATACTCCCCCAGTCCTGTGCCATAAATCAAGCTCACGACGGACAGGTGAGAGCCACAGCCTCTGTGGAGAAGGCTTTGTACTTCCCCCCCTGCAGATGGGATTTTCAAAATGGAGGACAGAATTTGACAGTAGGAGAAGAGAATGCCTGAGGCAGGGAGAACTCCAAGCAGGATGCCAATAACACACATGACTATCTCATTGCTGAAGCTGTCGGTACAGGCCAGGTGAAGCAGCTGGGAAGGGTGGCAGAAGAAATTAGCAATGGCCACAGTCCTGAAGCAGGTAAGCTGTAAGACAATCAGACTGTGTAGCAGGGATTCCAAACGACCAAGTGTGAACGACACTCAAAGTAAGGAGACACAGAGAGGAGGGTTCATGATGCATGAATAATGCAAGGGGTGACAGATGGCCACAAAGCGGTCATAGGCCATCGCAGTCAGAAGCATAGAATCTGTACATGCAAAAGTGATGAAAAGAGACATCTGGGTGAGGAAGCCCCCATAGGATATGGCTCTGCTGTGACTCTGGAGGTTCATCAACAACTTAGGGATTGTGGTGGAGGTGAAGTCGATGTCAGTCAAGGACAGATTGGAGAGGAAGAAGTACATGGGGATGTGGAGGTGGGGGTCAGAGGTGACGGCCAGGTTGATGATCAGTTTTCCAAGCATGGTGCATTGCCTCTGCTCGAACGTGGCCTATGCCATGTCAGTCATCAAGACATTTGAAGTGAAGATCTCTGAACTGGAGCTGGACACCAGTGACTCACGACGATAATCCTAGCTACTCATGAGGTTGAGATCTGAGGATTGCAATGGAAAGCCAACCATGTGACTCTTATCTCTAATGAATCTGCACAAAACCAGTTTTTGAGGTTTAGCTCAAGTGGTATAGCACCAGCCTGAGAGAAAACATGACAGGACAGCACCCAGGTCCCAAGCACACACAAAAGAAATATGCATGTATATGTATGTGCATATACACACATATAGTCATGTATGTATCTATACCTCTGTATATTATGTATTCATGATGGTCTTCCTGAGATATTGCAATCCTACCACCTGAATGAGGATAAAGACAATTTTAAGATTTTCTTTCCACTTTCCTTCCTAACTCTCCTATGCCTCAGAACTTACGGAGTTTCAAAGCTGCTTTGCAGGGTCTGGGCCTACACATCTAGCTCTGAATGTTCTCCCATGCCTGCTGTACCTAATACAATTAAAAACAAATTCACTAAGACGCTTCTGAATGCAGAGATCCAGCCAAGGAGGAGAAGAAAAAATTTAGACTGGACTACAAAAATCACAGACTAAAAAGACAGGCTAATTAGTAACTGTTTTTTTTCTCCTCAGTGGATCAAGGCAAAATGCACATAATTACACAAATCAGTCTGTGCTATCTCAGTCTCTGTGGATTTTCCAGTATTAGAGATGGAAGATGAGTAATAGAAAAATGGGTGTCCAGGGCTGGGAGTTTGGCCTAGTGATGAGTGCTGCCTAGGATGAATGAAGACCCGGGTTTGATTCCTCGGTAGCACCCACACAGAAAAAAACCTCAAAGTGCTGCTGTGGCTCAAGTGATAGAGCTCTAACCTTGAGAAAAGTCCAAAGATAGTGCTCACGCCCTGAGTTCAAGCCCCATAACTGGTAAAAAAGAAAGAAAATGAATAAATGGGTGTCCAAAGTCCAATATATCTTTCTCTACTAGTCACCAATAAAATGTCTGCCTACACACACACACATACACACACACACGCAATGTGAAAGGCAAAAGGTTAATCAAACAATAAAGTTATCAGCCAGATGTTGTAGCTCACACCTGTAATCTTAGCTAATATTTCTGAGAATAGAGATTTGACATCAGCCTGGATGGCAAAGTCAATGAGACTCTTATGTCCAATGAGCCACTGAAAAGCGAGGAGTGCAGTTGCCTTTGAGCAAACAGTAAGGTTTAGTACATCCAGGAGTCAATAAGACTGAGGGAAAAATACATCAAATTAAGGAGCCACAGTGATGAGGGTTCCAGGTGACTTGGTAATGTGGAGTGTGACAGATGGCCACAACCCTTACAAAAGCCATGGCAGTCAGAAGCATATTACCACCACACATAAAAAGGATGAACAGAGACCTTGGTGTGAGGCAGCCCCCACACACTTGGTAGTGGAGGTGAAGCAGATGTCATGCAAGGAGAGGATGGAAAGGAAGAAATACTTGGGGGTGTGGAGGTGGGGTTCAGAGATGACGGCCAGGATGATGAGCAGATTTTCTGAGCACAGTGATCAGGTACATGGACAGGAAGAGCCTAACCATTAAGGGCTGTAGTTCAGGGTCATCCTAGAATCTCAGGAGATGGAACTGTGTGACGGTTTTGAGACTGCCAGCTTCTCTGCTGCTTGGACAACTGTTGAAAAAAAAAACTCTTGAGAAAAAAATTAAACAGACAACAAAGGATATGTGCCTACTGAGTTGGAGTATTTGTAAGCTGTATTTACCACCTGAGGCCAAAGCTTCTGAAATCATTCACCATGGGATATTTCCTGAACCTCTAGAATTTTCTGTTGGTTGCTCAGCTCTTGAAGCCCTTCTATTTGCTTCTACTTTAAAGATACACAAGACTAGAAAGAAACAGGCATAGAAATTACCATGTCCATGGCAACACTGCAATGCAATTTACTCTGAAAATAGAGACTAAAAAGCTGGTTGTTGGTGGCTCACACCTGTACTACTATCTACTCAGGAGACTATGATATGGAGATCAGAGTTTGAAGCCAGCCAGCCAGAACATTCTGTGAGAATCTGTCCTCCATCTAAAGGCACAAAAAGCATCAGAGGAGTTGGGGCTCAAGTAGCAGAACACCAATCTTGAGCAAACAAAGCTCAGAGCCTAACTTCAAGTCCCAGAACTTGCATACATACACACACACACACGCACACACACACACACACACACACACACACACACACACCAGTGCACTCGCACAGGCACACACCCACATGCACACACACATACATAAATACACACACATGAACGCACACACAAATTCATGGCCATAGTTCTTTTCTTTTTTATTGTAAAAGTGATATACACAGGGATGAAGTTATGTAACTCAGGAGTTGAGTGCATTTCTTCTTGAGCAGTATCATCAACTACCTCATTTCTCCCAGTCTTTTCCCTCCTGGAACCCAGTCCCCTCAAATTGCATAGCTCATTTTCAACATTTTCCCTACTGAATTTCACTGCTGAATTGGTTCATTGTTCTTCATCGACACAGTTCTGTCCTATAAAGTATTTCATGGGGAATCTACAGAAATATTTTATACAGCAGGTTCAATATCTTCAGAATTGATGCCTGTTCTTTGTTAAGTAGTTCCCCTTTTGTCTGGCAAATATGATGTAACCCTTCTATTAATTACAATAAAAAGATATTAAAAAAGAATTGATGCCTGTTCTATTATTGCTTTCTAGTTTTTATAAGTTGGAATTTTCATTATTTATTGAAATTGGAATAAACAAAATAAAATGTGCTCAGAATGGTTAATTCATCAGGAAAATCTAAAGTTGAATAAAGCTGTGTGCTGGTGGCTTATGCCTGTCATCCTAGGTACACAGGAGGCTGAGATCTGAGGATTAGGGTTCAAAGCCAGTTCATCAGGAAGGATCGAGGGACACTTCTTTTCAATGAACTCCCAGAAAACCTGAAGTTGCCTCATGTCTCAAAGTGGGAGAGATTTAGTATTAAGCAATAAATCTCAGGGATAGCACCCAGACCCTGAATTCAAGTCCCATGTAAAATAAAAATTTAGTAAAATATTAAGTTAAAAACAAAAAACACACAAACTGTGGAAGAGGAGACAAGGAAGAATATCAACAATAGTTTTCAGACACTGCATGTATTCAGGCAAAGATTTCTGTTTTTATTATATGCTCCTCTGATTTCTGATTCTCTCTCTTTCTCTGTCTCTCTCTCTGTCTCTCTCTGTCTCTCTCTCTCTGTCTCTCTCTCTTCGTCTCTCTCTCTCTCTCTGTCTCTCTCTCTCTGTCTCTCTGTCTCTCTCTGTCTCTCTCTCTGTCTCTCTCTCTCTCTTCTGTCTACTCTCTCTCTCTCTCACTCTCTCTCTCTCTCTCTCTCTCTCTCTCTTCTCTCTCTCTCTCTCTCTCTCTCTCTCTCTCTGTTACTGTCCTTTCTGGCTTATGCTTATTTGCCTTTACCACTTAAGTCACAGGACAATTTGTATGTGGTTGCAAGGAATCAAAACGTTGTTTGTGCATTCTAGGAAAGTCCTCTAACAGTAGGGTCCCTGAGGGGAGCTAAATTCTGTGGCAGTAACAGGCCCCTGTACTTTTTGCCCAGTTTGACTGGAATCTTTGTTTTCAGATCCTTATAAAAATCTGTGCTGGCTGTCCCTCCCCTTCTGACAGCTCCACCTATAAGCTCCTCCCTCTCTCATGGAAGCCAAGCCCTGGTGTCCCAGCTAGGAGTCTCCCATGCACCTCTCCTGGCCTTCCAGCCATGCCTTCCCCATAACACCCCAGACACCACCTTTCTCCTCCTCTTGGACCCCTGTATCAAAGACGTGCACCAAGATTCCTTGCCCCATGATGTGCTGTCCTGGGGCCTGGTTGCTTCTGGTGGGGTAGAAAGCCAGCTGTATAGGTGGGAGGGAGCTCCTTCTTAGCTACTTTACACAGCCTATCTTGCTGGTTTCCTGGTCCAGTTGGATGTTCTGCAGAATGAAGTAGGGGGAGCTGGAATGTCTCACACAACCACCCACCCACTATCCAGGCTCTAGGACACAGCAAAGAGAAGCTGGGGTTAGTAGGATCTCTGCTGAACTGATCATTATTAGCATAGAATGGTTAGTTTGGTACCTCATGCAGAGCACAATTCTTCTTGGATTTGAAGTTTTCTTCTTCTCATTGCTGTATGGGACAATTGGTCAGAAACTTTGAGGCAGGTATTTGATGTGGTAGTGTAATACTCGTTAGTTTCATTTCTTTTGTTGTTTTGGCTCAAGTTAAAGCCTTATTATAGGCAAAACCCATCAATGTTCCTGTCTTGTAAACATACTGTCCTATGTCAGTAACATAGCACCTATAAGGAATAGTAAGCAGTCTCTGCGGTTTATGAATATATTTGATCAATGTCACCCCTCGAATATTGTCATCGTCCCTACTCACAACCTCACATTCACTCTTCATAATTTTGTAGGGTATACATTGGATGCTTGTTTGCATTCTCCCATATTCTCCTCTTCATCTACCCCTTGATGCCACTCCAATCCTGTCCAGTCCCTACTTCGTGGTGTTTATTTCTCTAAACATTGATATTTTGCCTTTCTATGGAATTACACCATTTGAGATCTTCTGGAATCTACCATATATCAGTGAATACATTTGTATACAAGATCACCAGCCCAATGTATTTACTAAGGAGTTTGTGACCTAAATGAACCTTGCACATACAAGGGAAAACATAGATCCTCTACCTCTCTGAGCCTAACTTACTCTCTTTAACATAATTTTTTTCCAGATCTTTCCAAATGATACAATGTTGTCCTCACTAATGGAGGACAGGTAGGATGGTTTGGGCATCACAGGGGGTGAGGATGCCCATGTAAATCCCTGCACAAAAGGGGACTGAAAGTGTATGTCCTCAGGGAATTTTCAGGTAGGGTTTGAAGGTTCGGGTACCAGTATATATAATGGAGAATTCTTTACCCTACTGTGCTTTTCATTCTCATTTGTGGATCACCAAATGCAGCAGGATATAAATGGTTCAAACCAGTTTCCTAAGTTTTCAGAGAGGCTGACTGAAAAGAGGAGGAGGAGTAGGAGGAGTAAGAGGAGGTGTAGAAATAGTAAGGAGAGAAGGAGGAGGAGGAGAAGGAGGCAGAGGAGGAAGATTGTGATGATGATGAGAATGACAAGATGATGTTACATCAATGAAACTACTGGCAGATATGCCTTGTGTCCCTCTTGGAGATCTGGTTCTTAGGCCATTCTTTCTCATTTCATATGCTTAACCTTCTGTGTTGTGTGTGTGTATGTGTGTGTGTGTGTGTGTGTGTGTGTTTATGTGCAAGTACATATGTAGGTCTGGTGGCTTGAACTCAGGGCTTGGGTGCAGTCGCTGAGGTTTTTGCTCAAAGCTACAGCTCCACTTCCTGTTTTCTACTAGTTAATTGAAGACAAGTGTTTCTCAGACATCCCTGCCCCAGAATGGCTCCACTTGTGAATCTCAGGTCTTAGCCCCTAGAATAGTTATGATGAGAATTATGAGCTATCTGCCTCTGAAACAATGTATATTTTAAAGAGCAGGCTGTTTACCTTCCTCTTATTCATTTTATTAAACAACAGATGAGTTGATGAAAGGAGTTATTCCATCAGAATCCTTTCCTACCATACTTTACTCAATTGGTTTGTGAATTGATACATAAGACCCTGTATGTATTCATACACCTTGATAATTGAGATCTAATTTCCATGATTAAGAGAATGTTCAGCGTTATTTGTTTCTATGAGCATGACTTATTTCACTCAATATCACATTTCCAGACCTACCCATTTCCCCACAAATGCCATAATACCAGAAAAGGCAAGTGCAGAGGAACCAGAAGTAGACTTGTACCTGGTTGATGTCAGAGATGAATAAGTATCGGATGGGATTGGTTTTTTTCATTGGGATAAAAAATATTCACTGAACTAATGGCTGGGAATCTGCTTTGTTCTCCTAGCCCAATATTGCTCTAATGGCTTGACCTACTGCTGGTCCTTCCCCCCAGTACATGGTCCACAAATCCTCCAGCCCAGTTTACCATCGAGAATATTGATCTCTACATGAAAGCCTACTGTCCCACCCTCCCAATGGATAGGATTCTTAGAGCCTAGGTCTGGACACTGGCTCCACAAATAGGCTCCTAGACATAGACATGCATCATAAATGTGTAAAATGCTTAGATTCCCCCCTGCTGCCCTGGAACCTGCTCCCCCCCACTACACAAGGGTGTGCTGTACTGTCAGGTGATCTTGCTCTAGCCAGCCCTGTTTTTCTTTGCTTTTCAACACAGGAGTGTGTCACACGTAGAAACTTCACATGTAGAAAAAGCCTGAGGAACAAGCTGTCCCAGAGTGAGAAGAGTCTAGAAGTAAGGGAATGCCACACTTCACCAACATTCATTAGTATATTGTATTGCCTGGGTGGTGCAAAATTCAAACTTGTATGTACTTGAATTTCAAATGTAAACAGTTGAAAACTTCTGGATATGTGTTCCATTTTCTTAACAAGATGTTTTTTGTTTATGAGCAGTTGCAGAAGTGATATAGAGGCACGAAATATAACCCAGGTGCAGATTTCCTTCTCCTGAGAATCTCAGAGGATTCAAAATTACAACCCATGCTCTTTGGACTGTTTCTATCCATGTACCTGATCACTGTGCTGGGAAATCTGCTCATCATCCTGGCCATCACCAATGACCCCCACCTCCACTCCCCCATGTAATTCTTCCTCTCCATCCTCTCCTTGGATGACATCTGCTTCATCTCCACCACTGTGCCCAAGATGCTGGTGAACCTGCAGACTCACAGCAGAGCCATCTGCTGTGCAGGCTGCCTCACACAGATGTGTCTCTTCATCATTTTTGGCTATATGGATGTTATGCTTCTTACTGTGATGGCCTATGACCACTTTGTGGCCATCTGTCACCTCCTGAATTACCTTCTCATCATGAACCGTCATCTCTGTGTCTCCTTGGTTCTTCTGTCATTTTTCATCAGCTTCTTGGATGGACACCTGCACATTTGGATGGCATTGCAGATGACCGATTTCAATGAACTGGAAATACCAAATTTCTTCTGTGACCCTTCTCAAATCCTGGATCTTTCCTGTAAAGTCACACGCACAAATGCTATTTTCAAATATGTTGCTGCTACCATATATGGATTTCCTCCAATCTTTGGAATCCTTTTCTCTTACTATAAAATTATTTCCTCAGTGCTGAGAATCCCATCATCTGGAGCGAAGTACAAAGCCTTCTCCACCTGTGGCTCTCAACTCTCAGTGGTGTGTTTATTCTTTCGGACAGCATTGGGTGTTTATGTTGGATCAGCTGTGTCACATTCTCCCAGGGACAGTGCTGTGTCCTCAGTGATGTACACAGTGGTCACTCCTTTCCTGAACCCCTTCATCTACAGCCTGAGGAACAGAGACCTCAAAAGTGTCCTGAGCAGGCTGTTCAAATGAGGAGCTGACATCAGGAGGTAGAAAATCCACCTGTAATATGGTTTTGCAGAGGAAAACAAATAACCCTCATTCCTGTAAATCCTACCTGTCTGTACACATTCTTAGTATTTGTCTGGTTTCATTAGTGTAATTGATGACACAGGAGCACTGGGTCAAGGATATTCATGAGGAAGGATTCATTTGTTTTTAATGTATAACATTTTAGTTTGTAAAGATCATGCATGTCTGGAGATGGTCACCCCAAACTGAATTTTACAATGGTTGGATGTGAATTTTCTATCATGGCTTTTTATCTCAATAAAAGTGGAGAAGAACATATCATTTTGGTTTTGGTAGAATTGGTGTTTGAACTCAGGGTTTTCTCATTTCTTGGCTAATGATCTAAAGCCAGCTCTTTTGTTTTTAGCTATTTTATAGATAGGCTCCAGGGCTTTTTTTCTTTTTGGATCAAGGCAGGTGAACTCAGCTTGGGCACTGTCCCTGAGCTCTTCACATCAAGGCCACTGCCCACCATTGACCAAAGCACTACTTGCCATTTTCTAGGGGTAAATTGGAAATGAGAGTCTCAAGTCCTTTTGTGCCCAGGCTGAGTTTGGACCTTGATCCAAAGGTCTCAGCCCCTTCAGAAGCTAGGATTACTGGCTTGAGCATAGCACCGGCTAGGATCTAGTGCTTGTTAAAGACCAAGTCTGGCCAGATGCCCAGATCTCAGGGGTGAGCCTCTAGTTCCTGACTAATAAAAGAAAGCTGGGTGTTTTTTTGTGATTAGTTTGTTTGCTTGAACAGTGCTGGTTCATGAACTCAGGTTCGGTACACTGTCCCTGACCTATTTTGCTCTGGGATATTTTTCTACTCTGTGAGACATAGGTGCACTTCCTGGTGTGTGTGTGTGTGTGTGTGTGTGTGTGTGTGTGTGTCTGTGTGTGTGTGTGTGTGTGAAATTGGAGGTATAATTCTGATAGACTTTCTGACCTGGATGGCTTTGAAACTGAAATTCTTAGGTCTTTGCCTCCTGAGTTTCTTGGATTCTGGATGTGAACCACAGGCACACAGCTAAATTGTTTTTCATCAGGAAAACCAATAAATGAACATTATTTGTGAATGGGTAGAAAAATGAATACTTCAGCTATCTTATGTTCCAGAAGGTTTATTGATTTAGAGAACATGATTGAGACAAATCAAATGATGTAAGAGAAATAATGTAAAATGTGTGGCTCATCATGTATTATTTTTAATTATGGGGAGATGATTATGTGCTGATGTTACTTGTGTATTTGGCTTTCCCTATATATTGAACTGGAACAGTTTTTACAAAAGTTTTCATTTCACAGACATCACTGATGACAGTTAAAAAGTATATCATTTAATGATTTGACTAAGCTACTTTCTCTCTAACACTTTTGATCTTTACTCCCTTGTAGAAACACATTTCAGATTAACATGTCCACACACTTGTACAAAGTATCTTCATCAGATTCATCTCTTCCAGCATTCTCCTCTTCCACCTACCCTTTCACCAATGTGCACATTGTGATCCAAATTTCATTTTTATACACATGCCCATTGATTATTATGACTGCATTATCGTGTGGCTCCTTGTTTCCATTCATTTTGGTACCTCCTAATGGAACCCCAATCAAAACACTGATATTCACAATATTTCTGTTGTTAATTTGTCTGGGGACTACTCAAATGGCTTACAATTTGGAAATGCACTCCTCTATATGCTATAATCAGGCATATTTTCTTGCCAATCCTTGGGCTTAAACACAGTGTCATGACACTGTCCCTTAGCTTCCTCAAGGCTAGAGATCAAGGTCACTTGAGCCACAACACCACTTGCAGCTTTTTTTGTGCATATCATACAGTATGTGCATGTTAGGCAAACACTCTCCACCTAGGCCATACTCCTGGACCCAATTCTCCATATATATATATATATACATATACATATATATACATATATATACATATATACATATATATACATATATATACACACACATATATATACATATATATACATATATATACGTATATATATGTATATATATATACATATTTTTTTGTGCCAGTTCTGGGCTTGAGCTCAGGGCCTGAGCACTGTCCTTGGACTTTCTTGAGACTAGAGCTATACCACTGGAGCCTCAGCACCACTTCCTGTTTTTTTCTATGTGTGTGGTACTGAGGAATAGAACCTGGGTCTTTGTGCATGCTACGCAAGCACTCTACCACCAGGCCAAACTCTCAGCCCCCCAATTCACCATATTGTTAATGTTGTCATCTGGACATAGAACTTGGAAGCTTTGTTAAGCAGAGAACAAGGCTAAAAACTATTGTATTTGAATATTCTCCCCCCCACTTTATCCAGGTTAGTAAGTTGATTGAGATTTATAAGCTTTGGATTAATTTTTCTAACTGTGAGTTCTGCAAATCAGGATCCATGATGGCAGGAGAGCCTGGCATCAGCCTGTCCTCTGGCATCTCATCAAAATCTACAACATCAGATGACACTGCAACTGGAAATCCTTCAATTCCACCCATACAGAATTCATTCTTTGAGTTTTTTTCCTTATTTTTCCATTCCTCTGTCTTGAAATTGTAGAATAGTACAAATATTATAATTGTTCCTCTATAGATGTACATACTACATAAGGCTTTGTTAAAGCATATATTAATGCCAATGAAAATGAAAGCAGAAGTCAAGGATGAGCCTTCCCTCCCCTGTCTCCAGGACACTGGTGGTATATCTTTCTCCTCAACACCACCATCTCTGCTCCTTCTGTGTCTTCATCTCTTTCCTGAGAACAGAGATGGACTTGTGCTGGGCACCAGATCTGGGGTCCTCAGATCTGTCTACCTGGGCCATAGCTGAGGAGAGAAGCAGCTTAAGCAATTGAGTGGGGTGGTATGGGTGGTGAAGGACTTTCAGGAATGTCTTCTCTGCAGCATGAGGACAGGTAGAATGGTTTGGGAATCAGAGGGGGTGAGGATGCCCTTATAAAACCTTGCACACACAAGGAGATTGAAAAGTGAATGTCCTCGGTGAATTTGCAGGTACGGTTTGAAGGTTAGGGGTACCAATATGTGTAATGGAGAATTCTTTACCTACTGTGCTTTTCATTCTCATTTGTGGCTCACCAAAAGTAGCAGCATATAAATGGTTCAACCAGGTTCCTAAGATCTCCTGAAAGAGGAGGAGGAGGAGGAGGAGGAGGAGGAGGAGGAGGAGGAGGAGAAGAGGAAGAGGAAGAGGAAGAGGAAGAGGAAGAGGAAGGATAATGAAATGACAAGAGGACATTACATCAATGAAAGTATTGACAGATATTCCCAGTGTCCTCATAGCTCTCGTTTTTACACTATTCTTTCTCATTTCATATGTTTCACCTATGTGGTGTGTACATGTGTGTGTGCACACAGGTTCTGCATGTAGGTTCTGGGGCTGGAACTCAGGGCTTAAGTGTTGTCCTTGGGATTTTTGCTGAATGCTACAGCTCCATTTCCTGCTTTTGACTAATTAATTGAGGAGAAGTGTTTCTCAGTCATCCCTGTTCCATCAGGTTTTCACCTGTGGTTCTCAGACCTTATTCTCTAGAATAATGAGCCACCTGCCCCTGGAAAACTGTATATTTTTAAAGAGCAGGTTTTTTTTTACCTTCCTCTTATTCATTTGGTTAAACAACAGATGAGTTGATGAATGGAGTTATTCCATAGGAATCCTTTCCTACTACACTTACTCAATTGGTTTGTGCATTGATACACATGACCCTATATGTATTCATACATCTTGATAACGGAGAACGAATTTCCATGTTTTAGAGAAGGATAAATGTCCTTTGTTTCTCTGACCCTGACTTATTTCACTCAATACCACATTTCCATGCCTACTCATTTCCGTACAAATGTCATAATACCAGAAGCGCAGGTGCAGAATAACCAGAAGTATATTCGTGCCTGCCTGCAGTCATAGTAGAGATGAATAAGAATGAATAGGATTGGGTTTTCTTTCCAGTAGATTAAAAAATATTCATTGTACTAATGGATGGGACTCTACTGTGGTCTCCTAACTTAATATTGCTCTACGGGCTTGGCCTACTGCTGGCTCTTTCCCCAGGGGATGATCCACAAATCCTCCAGCCCCGTTTACAACCCAGAATCTCAATACACTCTCCCACCCTGTCAGGGAGGGATTTCAAGAGCCTAGGGCAGGGGACTGTCTCCAACAAATAAGCTCCTAGATAGAGACCTGCATCATAAATGTGTACAACTCTTGCATACCCCTTCTGCCCTGGAATCTGCTCCCCCACACTACACATGGCTATGCTGTAGTGTCAGGGATCTTGCTCTACAAGCCCAGTTGTTCTTGGCTTTCCAACACAGTTGTGTGTCCCTGAGCACACATGTAGACAAAAGCCTGAGGAGCAAGGTATATCACAATGAGAAAATTCCAGAAGTAAGTGTTGCCACAATTCACAAACACTCATTAGTATATTGGACTGCATAGGTGGTGCAAAATTCAAACTTGTGTATGTTTGAGTATCAAATATTTAGAGCTGACAATTTCTGGATATGTGATTCATTTTCCTAACAAGATGCTTTGTTTTTGAGCAGTTGCCCAGGTGATATAGAGGCACAAAATCTAACCCAGGATAGTGATTTCTTTCTCCTGAGAATCTCAGAAGATCCAAAATTACAACCCATCCTCTTTGGACTGTTCCTGTCCATGTACCTGATCACTGTGCTGGGAAAACTGCTCATCATCTTGGCCATCACCAATGACCCCCACCTCCACACCCCCATGTTCTTCTTCCTCTCCATCCTCTCCTTGGATGACATCTGCTTCATCTCCACCACCATCCCCAAGATGCTGATGAACCTGCAGAGTCACAGCAGAGCCATATCCTATGCAGGCTGCCTCACACAGATGTGTCTCTTCATCATTTTTTGCTGTATGGACGCTATGCTTCTTACTGTGATGGTCTATGATCGCTTTGTGGCCATTTGACCCCCTGAATTACCCTCTCATCATAAACCCTTGTCTCTCTCTCTCTCCTTGGTTCTCTTGTCACTTGTCATCAGCATCGTGGAAGGACAGATGCACGTGTGGATGGCATTACAGATAACCGGTTTCAAGGAATTGGAAATCTCAAATTTTTTCTGTGACCCTTCTCAAATCACGGATCTTTCCTGTAAGCACTCACTCACAAATGACTTATTTAAATTTTTTGTTGGTATCATATCTAGGCTCTTGCCAATCTCAGGCATTTTTTTCTCTTACTGTAAAATTATTTCTCCGGTGCTGAGAATTCCATCATCAGGAGGGAAGTACAAAGCTTTCTCCACCTGTGGCTCTCACCTGTCAATGGT
This sequence comes from Megascapheus bottae, assembly GCF_031878675.1. NCBI lineage: Eukaryota > Metazoa > Chordata > Mammalia > Rodentia > Geomyidae > Megascapheus > Megascapheus bottae. The sequence continues at coordinate 10,716,777 of NC_143509.1, forward strand.
GTGTTTATTCTTTGGGACAGCATTGGGTATTTATTTTGAATCAACTGTGTCACATTCCCCCAGGGGCAGTGCTGTGTCCTCAGTGATGTACACAGTGGTCACTCCTCTCCTGAACCCTTTCATCTACAGCCTAAGGAACAGGGACCTCAAAAGTGTCCTGAGTGCATTGTACAAACCAGGAGCTGACCCCAGGAGGCAGAAAATCCATCTGTAATATAGTTTTCGAGAAGGAAGAAAATTTAACATTCAGAATTTTAAGTCCGACCTCTCTGAAGACATAGTTATTATTTCATTGTTTCATTAGAATATTTCATGGCATAGTAGCACTGAAAGAAATCGCTGGCTAGGCCAAGGTGATCCATGAAGAAGGAGTTCATTAGAAAAAAGCAAGGATTAAATCTCCAGGGGGAATGCAGGCACATTAGAGGGTTTCTGGACTGTCTATCTGAAATTGTTTTAGATTATGAAGTTCTGTATAATTTAAAGAGTGTTTATAAGTAGGATAACTTGAATTATTCATCATGGCCCCATTCACTATTTCCTTAACATAAAAGGAAGCATGAGGGAATGCTTCTTTGCAGATTGGATGACATTGAATTTCACAGATTAAAATATTACACCTGTGAACTAGCCTGTAATAAAGAATAAGCTGTATTTTCTGTGATCTGACATTATAGTCCTAACACTGTTGAGTATCTAAAATGATTACCTGAAAGGGAATCAATGAGAAAGAAAAAAAAATCTAGGATGATTGGGTTTGTGACAACTGAAAAGTGTGGGACAGAATGTTGTTATAAACTGTGCATATTTGAGTTCAAAATGATTATGGAATTCGGACTTCTTCATTATGTGTTGTTCTTTCTCTCTCTCTTTTTTTATCCAAGGTCTGCAATCAATGCGGAGCTGTTTAATCTAACACACATCTCAGAATTTTATCTCCTGGGACTCTCAGATGACTCTGAGCTACAACCCATGCTCTTTGGGATCCTCTTGTCCATGTACCTGATCACTGTGTCTGGAAATCTGCTCATCATCCTGGCTGTCACCTCTGACCCCCACCTCTAAACCCCCATGTATTCTTCCTCTCAAACCTTTCCTTGGCTGACATCTTCTTCATCTCTACCACCGTGCCCAAGATGCTAATGAACCTGCAGAGTCACCGCAGGGTTATCTCTTACTGTGGCTGCCTGACCCAGATGTCTCTTTTCATTTTATTTGGAAACACAGATGTTTTGCTTCTTACTGTCATGTCATATGACTGCTTTGTGGCCATCTGTCACCGCCTGAATTATCCTCTTATCTTGAACCCTCGTCTCTGTGTCTCCTTAGTTCTGTTGTCATTTGTTACCAGTTTCTTTGAAAGACAGCTGCATGTGTGGATGGCATTACAGATGACCGATTTCAAGGAAGTGGAAATCCTAAGTTTCTTCTGTGACCCTTCTCATGTCCTGGATCTTTCCTGTAAGCACACACTCACTAATAATTTATTTAAATACATTATTGTTACCATATATGCTTTCCTTCCTGTCTTAGGGATCCTTTTCTCTTACTATAAGATTTTTTCATCTGTGCTGAGGATGTCATCTTCAAGCAGGAAGCTTTCTCTACATGTGGCTCTCACCTGTCTGTGGTCTGCATATTCTTTGGGACAGCATTCGGTGTCTACTTTGAGTCAGCTGTGTCACATTCTCCCAGGGGCAGTGCTGTGTTCTCAGCAATGTACACAGTGGTCACTCCTCTCCTGAACTCCTTCATCTATAGCCTGAGGAACAGGGACCTCAAAAGTGCCCTGAGCAGGTTGTCCAAACCAGGAGCTGACACCAGAAGGTCGGAAGTTTATTTGTTATGTGGTTTTGACAGAAGCAAGAAACTTCAGCATATAGTCCTATAAATTCTACCTGTCTGAATACTGTATGCGTCCAGGTCAATTAGTACAATCCATTAGCAGTGGAAACCCATTCTGGCTATGTCAGGATGGATTCCTTAAGGAGGAATATATCTTTGTAATGTTTAAATTGTTAGTTTGTAAAGAAAGATGAATGTCTACAGATGGTAGGCCCAACAAAAAATGTTGCAAGGATTGAGTGATGAATTTTGTGATATGTATATTTTACCTCAATACTATTCTGCAGTCTTTGAATTCAGAACTTTCTAATTGGCATCCAGCTACCTTGTCCTGGCCTTTTAGTTTGAGTTAATTTTAAAATCATGACCTAGTACCTTAATTTTTCCCCCAATGCCTTTTGTTATTTTAAAGGTGTTATGTAAATGGGCTACCATTACATAAGTCTGGTGAAGAGTGGAATTCATTCTGGACAATGTAATTCTTTCCTTCACTCTCTCCCAGTTTTTCCCTCCTATCATCACCTATGAGTTTTTAAATTCAATTTCATCATAGTATCTAGTGATTTTCACTGCTTCATTTGTTCACAATCTTCTCTTCATTTCTGTGTCCCCTTACATTCCTAAATACAGATAAAGAAACAAACAAGGCAAAAGGAAAAGAAAGTAAAAATAACAAACAAAATGAACCTCTTGTTTACATTTCCTGGAGTTCATTTTGATAAATAATGTTTTATGTGATCAGATACTCACAGGTATTGAGCCTTTGTGATTTTCTCCTGAGTGTAGCTGACTTTGCTTGAACTGCATATGCATGCCTAGAGTCTTGTATAATTTATCATGAAGTGTATTACCAATAATACATCAGGCAAATGCTTAATATCCAGTATCTAGAGGGAACTCAAGAAACTAGTCCCCCACAAAACCAAACAAACCAATCACTAAATCGGCAAGGGAAGTAAAGAGAGACTTGTACAAATGTAACTACATAGACTTAAAAATCTTTGATGGGCTATAGACTCTATAGACCTAATATTTTACTACATATATTAATGGGTATCTATGGCATACAAAGATGCAACTTAATTTGAATCATGTTTTATGTAAATGCTAGTGATTGTATATAGAGATTTCCTTCTTGAATACTTTTTGTTTAACCCGACATTTGAAATATGATGTAGAAATCAGTGTCAATAAAATCTTTAAAAAGAAAAAAATATCACAGAATGGATTCTATATAAGTGAACATGGAGGATTTCCAGCTGCAGTGTCATATAGTGTTGGAGATTTTATGGACAGGCTGATGACAGGCTTTCCTACCATCATGGACCCTGATTTGCAGAACTCAGAATCAGAATAATTGATTCAAATCTTTCAATTCACTCACTAACATCTATGGAGGGGTAGAAAAATAAAAAAAGGATGTCCAAAATAATAGATTTTAGTCTTGTCTTCTGGTAAGCAAAGGTTCCAAATATTATGTCAAAGGACAGCATCTAAAGTATGGCTAATTGGGGCCAGCAGTTTTGGTGGTAGACTGTTTGCCTAGCAAGCACAAAGACCCGGGTTTGATTCCTCAGTACAACATGCACAGAAAAAGATGGAAGTGGTGCTGTGCCTCAAGTGGACTCGAGCTCTATCCTTGAGGAAGTACAAGGACAGTGTTCAGAGCCTGTATTCAAGCCCAAGGTCTGGCAAAAAATATGGTTAATTATAGGATATACAGGAGTTCAATTCCAAGTTGTAAATCTTTTCAGTAGTCCCCAGAAAATTTAATAACAGAAATATCCCATCAGTGTCCTGAGTGGGACTCCATTAATAGGTACAGGAATTAATGGAAACAAATAATTGTGGGAGAATGCAGTCATAATACACCATGTTCATGTGTGTAAAAAAGGAAATGTGGATCTTTTTTAGGGTATGGGGGTCATGGTGCTTGAACTCTGGCCTGGGCCATGTCCCTCCCCACTTCAGCTCAAGGTTACTGCCCTATCGCAGGACCTGGGTGCTGTCCCTGACCTCTTCAGCTCAAGGATACTGCCCTACCCTTGAGCCACAGTTCTGCTTCCAGATTTCTAGGAATTAATTGTAGATAAGAATCTCTGGGCTTTGTTTAGCCTGGCTGGCTTTGAACAAGATCCTCAGACCTCTGCCCTCTGAATAGCTAAGATTAGAGTTGTGAATATACATTATACAAGGGTGTGGACATATTAAATTGTAATCTCTTTCTACAAAGAAGTCAAGATAAAAAGTTTTGAAGATAGAAGGTAGCTTAGTCCTATTATTAAATTATATATACTTCAAGTATCATCAGTGATTTCGGTGAAATGCAAACTTTTATAAAATTGTACCAGTTAACTACATGGGGAGAGCCAACACACAAGTGACATGAAAGTGATATCAGCAAACATTCATCTCCCCATAGTTCATAATAATACATGATCAGCCACACCCTGATATTATTTATATTGTCAGTTGATATGTCTCAAACACGTTCTCTAAATCAATGAACCTTCTACAATGTAAGATAGCTTATGTATTCATTTTCCAACCAAATCAAAAATAATGTTTGTTTATTGTTTCCCTGATGTAAAACACTTTTAGCTGTGCACCTGTGTTTCACACTAAGAATCCTAGCTACTCAGGAGGCAGAGACCTGAGAATATTTGTTTCAAAGCCATCCAGGGCTGGGAAGTACATCAAAATTTTATGTCCAATTAAGCACATACACACAACCCCCTCCCACTCACAGCAAGAAGTGAAGCTATGGATCAAGAAGTACAACAATAGCCCTGAGCAAAAAAGCTCAGGGAAAGTTTCCAGATCCTAAGTTCAAACTCCAGGTCTGGTACAAACAAAGAAGCAAAGAGGCAAGCAAACAACAACAAAAATCATCCACCTCGCTTTTATGAGCCAGCATTTAGAGGCTCACCTCTGAGATATAAGCATTCAGCCAGACCTGTGCATTAAAAAGTCCTAGATCCTATCTATAAATTACTAAAAACAAAATAGGAGGTTGTACATAATTTGCCAAGAAATCACAAAGCCCTGAGTTCAAAGACCGGTGCTACGAAAACCAAAATGATCTGTTTCTGTCTACTTTTTTAAAAAAATTTATCTTTTTGTTTTTATTATAATGTGTAGTGGGACTACAGGTATATTTGACACATAGATGGGGTTTTCATTATTTATTAAGAGTGAAATAAATAAAATAAAATGTGCTCAGAATGAATGGTTAAAACATCAGGAAACACTAAAGGGAAATAAAGCTGTGAGATGCTGGCTTATTCCTGTCATCCTAGCTACTCAGGAGTCTGAGATCTTAGTGTCATGGTTCAAAACCAGCTCATCAGGAAGGACCAAGAGACTCTTGTTTTCAATGAGCCCCCAGAAAACCCGAGGGTGCCTCCTGTCTCAAAGTGGTAGAGATTTAGTCTTGAGCAATAAAGCTCAGGGACAGCATTCAAAAGAATATCATGACTGCATTTGGTCATGTACATATGTGGAAACGGATCCAGACAAAGTGAGGGGATGGGTGGGGCATGAGAAAGTCTAGAATAACTGTGGAATGAATGACTTTGATCACAGGGCCCATAAATAAACATGACAAGTTGAATCCTCTGGTACAACTATTTAACCATACTAAAATTTTGAGAAAGGGAAAAGAAAGAAGTCACTGAGATTGAGAGATCTCAAGTGGTGAAATTTCAAAACTAAAGCTGTTAAGATTTCTGGAATTTAGCAATGCAATCCTTTTTTTCTGGGTCTTGAAATCTGCACCTTACCCTGTTCCTGATTTTTTTTGTCAAAGCTGGCACTGCTTTCATTGAGTCATAACTCCTTTCAAATTTTTTGGTGTTTAGTTGAAGGTCAAAGCCTTGTTGTCTTTCTCCAACACATAAGGATGTCCATTTCTAGAGCCCTATGTACATTTGTTGTGTATCAGAAAACAACTTCTTTCCTTCCTCATGTGAGAAGCATAAAGCTTTAGCCTCTACCTCATTTCCCTGCCATCTGCTTAGGATCTGCCACAACATCTCTTACATCCATGGGAATTCCTGCACTAGTCACGACAGCAGAGGTATGGTAACGGTGAAGATGCTATTCAATGGACAAATGTTAATCTGATATTAGAGTGCATAGCTAGCATGCACAGAGACCTGGGTTCAACTGCTCAGTGCCACATGCACAGAAAAAGTAGGAAGTGGGCCTGGGAGCGTAGCCTAGTTGTGGAGTGCTCACCTCCCATGCACAAAGCCCTGATTCAAGTCCTTGGTACCACATCCATAGAAAAAGCTGGATTTGGCAGTGTGGCTCAAATGGCAAAGTACTAACCTTGAGTAAAAACTGTCTAAGGACAGTGCCCAGGCCCCGAGTTCAAGCCCCAGGACGGACAAAAAAGGCAAATCAAAAAAGCTTGAGATTTGTTGGGATTTTTGGTCCTTATTAAGAAAGTTTCGACCTGTGCCAAGGAGGCCTAGTGTATCTCCTATTCCTTCTTGTAAAGTTTTCAGTGTGTCAGCTTTTACCTCTAGGTCTTTGATCCATTTGGAGTTAATTCTAGCGCATGGTGACAAAGAAGGATCCAAATTTAGTTTTCTGCAGGTGCTTAACCAGTTCTGCCAGCACAACTTGTTGAAGAGGCTGTCTTTCTTACACTCTATTTTTTTGGCTCCCTTGTCAAAAATTAGGTGACCATAGGTCTGTGGTTTAATATCTGGGTCCTCAGTTCTATTCCATTGGTCTTCAGGCCTGTTCTTGTGCCAGTACCAAGCTGTTTTGAGAATTATAGCTCTGTAATAGAGTGTAAAGTATGGAATTGAAATTTCTCCAGCGCTATTCTTTCTGCTAAGAAGTGTTTTTGCTATACGGGGTCTTTTATTATTCCATATGAAATTTTGAATTACTTCTTCTATTTCTTTAAAGAATACCATTGGGATATTGATGGATGTTGTGTTGAATTTGTAGATAGCCCTTGGCAAGACTGTCATTGTCACAATGTTGATTCTTCCAATCCAGGAGCATGGAAGGTTTTTCCATTTCCTTAGATCTGCTTTAATTTCCTTTTTTAGGGTTTTAAAATTTTCATCAAAAAGGTCCTTTACATTCTTAGTTAAGATAATTCCTCGGTACTCTATTTTCTTTGAGGCTATTGTAAACGAGTGGCTTTCCTGATTATTGCCTCTTTCCTCTCACTGTTGGCATAAAGGAAGGCAGTTTATTTTTGAGGGTTAATTTTATAGCCTGCTACCCTTCCAAAGTTTTGAATCAGCTCAAGGATCTTGGGAGTAGAGTCTATAGGATTCTTTAAATACAGAATCATGTCATCTGCAAAGAGGGATTATTTCACTTCCTCTTTCCCTACTTGGATCCCCTTTATGCTTGCTTCCTTCCTAATTACCCTGGCTAGGAATTCTAATATTATGTTAAAGAGGAGTGGAGAGAGGGGGCATCCTTGTCTCATTCCTTATTTTAGAGTGAATGGCTTTAGATTTTCACCATTCAGTGTAATAGTAGCAGAGGGTTTGTCATACACAGCCTTTATTATATTGAGGAATGTTCCATGGATTCCCAGTTTCTCCAGAGCTTTATGGCAAAGGACATAGCTAGTAAATTAAGTAGGGAGCCTACAGAGTAGGAGAGGATCTTCAACAAACCAAACAATAGACAAAGGCCTCATATCTAAAATGTATTAACAACTCACAAAATTGAATCACTCCAAAACTAATCTCCAAAGTAACAAACATCCCATTAAATACTGGACCAAAGACTTAAAGAGGGTCTTCTCTGACCAAAAAAATGGCCTATAAACACATGAAGAAATGCTCAACATCTCTGGTCATAAAAGAAATGGAAATAAAAACAACTCTAAGATTCCACCTCATTCCAGTTAGCATGGCCAGGATCAGGAAAACGAATGATAACAGATTCTGGAGGGGATGTGGCCAGGAGGAATCACTACTACACTGTTGGAGGGAGTGCAAACTCATTCAACCACTATGGAAAGCAGTATGGCAGTGCCTCAAAAGGCTAAACATAGAATTCCGCTATGACCCAGCAATTCCACTACTTGGCATTTACCCAACAATCCAAAATCTAGGGCATACTAAATCCACTAGCACAACAATGTTCACTGCAGTATTATTCACCATAGCAAAGATATGGAACCAACCGAGCTGTCCCTCAGTTGATGAGAGGATCAGAAGTTGTGGTATTTGTACACAATGGAATTCTATGCTGCTGTCAGAAAAAACGACATCGATCCATTTGTTAAGAAATAGAAAGACTTAGAAAAAATCATATTAAGTGAAGTAAGCCAGACTGAAAGGAACTTAGGCTGAATGGTTTCCCTCATTTGTCATAATCAGTAGAAACCATGGGCTCTACTAGCAGAGATTTGCAATAGAGCAAAACCTTGATACATAAGGACATATAGTATGCAACTAATCGAAAGGACCTCCAGGATATTGAAACAAAAGCCATAAAATGAATGATTGTTGTCTTTAATATACTATGTTGTCTCTCATCTCCTTTGCTGTCCCTTGGTTATCTCATATTGTTATAGTATCTCACTTTGTTATCTGATATATTGAATTTATTTGTATTTGGTTATTTGAAATTTGATAGGGAAGGGGAGAAAACCAAGATGGGTGGGGGGTGTGGGCAGGGAGGGATACGGGTACCAAGACATGTGAAATGGTATCAATGTACGTGAATTAACGCACCTTCTATCCAGCATACATCATGTAACCCTTTTACTAATTACAATAAAAAAATTGCAAAAAAAAAGAAAAAAAAGAATTCAATATACATGATACAAAATAAAGAAGAATGAAAAGAAAAAAATAAAATAAAAAGAAATGGAAAACTTAGAAAAAAATTATATTTAGTGAAGTAAGCCAGACACAAAGGAACATAGGCTCAATGGTTTCCCTCATTTGTCATAATCAGTAGAAACCTTGGGCTCTCCTAGCAAAGATCTACAGTAGAACAAAACCTGGATACATAAGGCCATATAGAATGACAGTAAATGAAAGACCTCCAGGATATAGAGACAAACGCCATAAAATGAGTGATTGTTGTCCTTCATGTACTGTTATGTCTCATCATTTTTGCTGTCCTTGGTTATCTCATATTCCTACAAGATTTCGCCTGGTTATCTCATATATTGTGTATATGCGTATTTGTTTATTTGAAGTCGGATAGGGAAGGGAGGAAAATAATATGAGGGGTGGGGTGGTGGGAGGGAATTGAGGACTAAGACATGAGAAAGTTTATCAATGTTTGTGAAGTAATGCACCTTCTTTCTGGTGCATTTAATGCAACTCTTCTATTAATTACAATAAAAATATATGAAAAAAATAATTTTCCTGGAAGGAGCAGTGATAGAGAAGGGATGAATAGAATGAAATTCATTTGACCTCTGAGTTTCTTCTGGGATATAGGAAGAGTCTAAACAAATTCTTCTGTGGATCTTGTCTAATTTGTTCTTCTTCAAGCACAAGCATATATTATGAGAGACTGGGTCCTTTTGAGGTCTGTGTTGTAATTTCAAGGCTCCTTACAGTAGCTAATAGGCCTGGTCTGCACCCACCTTCATTTTGAATGACTGCAGTTCTGATTGGCTCACAGCTGAATATCTAGTGTCTGTGGTTTTTGCCTCCTGAAGCTGGACACCAGCTGCCCTCACAGGAACCCGAGAGTTGAGCCTGCAGCTTTCATCCACCCTCAGTGGGCAGGGAGCTTTGGAGTCAATATTGCCTTGTCATGATCTGAATGAATAGATGAAATCATGTGCACTCAAGGCCATTTTTCATCAAGAAGAAAACTATCAACTAAGGATATACAGGAGAAGCACTCAAACTTCAGACTCTTATCCTAGCTCCTAGGGAGGCTGAGATTTGAGGATCAAGGTTAAAAGCCAGCTGGGGCACAAAAGGACCTAAGACTCTTATCTCCAATTAACCGCTAGAAAATGGAAGGGGGCCTTGGCTCAAGGGTAGGGTGGTAGACTTGAGCTGAAGTGACAAGGGACAGAACCTAGGCCCAGGGTTTTGGTGGTAGCCTTCAGCCTAAGAGCTCAGAGACAGTGCCCAGGCTAAGTTCAAACCTCATGACCCTCAAAACACTAAATAAGTAAAGTTCAGACTCTTTTACCTTTATACTGTTACAGAATCTACCTTCCCACCACAGTATGCCATCTTCCTGTGTTATGGAAATAAGCCTGTCAGGAACAGACCAGTAGTATGCCTTCAGAGATAGGCTTAGATAACTTCTCCTGTGGCCTAATGTAATGTATCAGCCCAATGCATACAAAGCAGTGGTTTGGGCCTCATAAAATCATAACTTGCTTCCTTGTGCATGGCTTATCACAAGTCCAGGATTTGGGGAAGCTTAATATCAGAGCCAAGCCAAGCTGCTTCTTTTGAATATATGTCAATGATATAGGTGTACTTTTACTTGCTTCTTGTGTCACTTGCATTTTCCTCTTCCATTTTCAGGATTTTCTATCTGTCCTGTAAATGTCATTAAGTTAGTCTGGCTAGAAAAAAAAGTTTGAAACCCGTTTTAATTATTCAGCAAAAGGGCAGGCTGGAGATGTAGTTCAAATGAGCAAACAAGCTAAGCAAACATGATAGAAACAGGAGATCCTGAATTTAAGCCTTGGTATTGGAGAGAAAAACCCACTGGTGTTACCATTATTTTTTATGTCAATCCATAAAATTGTAATTGTGCATATATTTATACTTAGAATATCTCAGATATTATGATCAGAAAAGAACTACCTCTCCATATTCATAACTGGAAATCTATACAAATAGTATCTGGGCATATGTGTGAATTGTGAGCATGAGACTTTGACTAATGCAGGGATTTCTTTAATCTCCACGTGTCAGGTGCCAAAGCTTTTAATTTAGTTTTAATTAATGGATTGCCACGAGCACTGTGGTGTCACAGTAGGTTTATGATGTCACAAAGTGACAGTGAGGTCACAATGGCACAATGATGCCAAAATTCTGATGTGAGGTCATGATTATTATTTTTACTGTCACATGCCTGTCATGTCTGAAACTTTCTTAGGCTAAAATCAGGACATGAGGTCAAAGCTTCTCTGATGTAAAAATAGCCATGTGATGTCACAATGGTTAGGATGTTATGGTAGGTCAGTGATGTCATTCCATCGATGAGATGTCACAAATTATGATTATGCACTAGATGTGTGATGTCACAATGAGATAATGATGTCCTAAGAACAATATTATTTCACACATATATACAAATTATTAACAGAAAGTAAGAATAAAAACTAAGGCAATGTGGGCAATGCCCTACAATTGTCACTTGTCTTAAACATCATCACTGGTAATTCTGATGGTAGACATTGGATCTGCTAGTTGAAGAGTCCAAGTACAGCAGGTTTTACATAGGGAAATGTTGAGTATGTTATGGACTTGCTTATCTATATTTCGTGGTACTCTTGGGACATTAATGGAGTTAAGGGGATATAAGTTTTCTCCAAAATGTTACAAAGTATTTGTACCACAATGTGTCATACATATACAAGTATGTAAAGACTTCATAGGAAACTGCCTTTGAAATCCATGGAAAGACTTTGCGGTGAACTCAACCAGTTAAGTAGCTAGGATTCCAGGTATGAGACACCAGTGCTGGGACTGAATTATACTTAAAAATCAGGAACTCTTGAGTCTCCTACATATAAATAAATCAAGATCCCCGATATGATATCTGCTTCTTCCTGAAGTAATTTCAGGAATTGAGGAATTTGCTGACAGTGTAGCAAAGGATTCCTGGCATGTAGGCAATGGTGATTGACATTTAGTTACTGGGTTTCTTCCTTTTCAATCATCTATCTGATTATTGCACTTCCTATACTGGTTTCTAACTGTGACCCCTGTGGCTCTGTTTTGTGATCAGTCTATAATCCCCTAAATAAGATATTCTCTTCCTGGAATTCTGAGAGAAATGAGACAGATGCCCAATTAGAAAACTGATCCAAAGCTTAAAAATCTCAATGAACTCACTAACATGGATGGGGGAAAAGAATGTCCAATACAATAGATTTTAGCCGTGTCCTCTGGACAGCAAAGCTTCCAAGTTCTATGCCCAGATGACAGCTCTAAAATATGGCTAATGAGGTCCAGGAGTTTGGCCTGTTGATGGAATGTTTGTCTAGCATTCACAAAGATCTGATTGTATTCCTCGGTACCACATACACAGAAAAAGCTGGAAGTGGTGCTGTGGCTCATGTGGCCTTGAGCTGCAGCCTTGAGAAAGACCAAGGACAGTGTCCAGACCCTGTGTTCAAACCTCAGGACTGGCAAAAATATGGCTAATTCCAACATATGCACGAATTCAATTCCAAGTTTTAAGTCTATCAAATAGTCCCCAGACAATTTAACAACAGAAACATCCTGAATATCAGCATCTTGAGTGGAGTTCCATTAGGAAGTAGTGGAATGAATGGAAACAAGGAGCCAAAGGACAATGCTGTGATAATACTCACTGTTTATTTGTTTAAAAATGAAATCTGGATAATAATGTGTCTATTGGTGATAAGGCAGGTGGAAGAGGAGAATGATGGAACAGATGACTAAGATAAACATACATTATACAAGTACAGGGACATGTTAGTCTGAAATCTGTTGCTGCAAGTAAGTCAAGATAAAAAGTGTTAAAGAGAGAAAGTAGCTTAGTCGAATTATTAAATGGTATACGATCCGTGTTTTCTGTGAAACACAAACTTTTGTTAAACTGTTTCAATAAAGTATACGTGGAGAGCCAAGCACACAAGTGACACCAAAACACACTCATCTCTCCATAATTAAAAATACATGATGTGCCACACCTTTTACATTATTTATCTTACATCATTTGATTTGTCTCAACCATGTTCTCTAAATCAATAAACCTTCAGCAATGTAAAATAGCTTAGGTATTCATTTTCCTACCAAGTCACAAGTAATGTTCATTTATTGCTTTCCCTGTGTGCCTGTGCTTCACACCCAGAATCCTAGACACTCAGGAGGCATAGACCTGGGAATTTCATTTCAAAGCCATCCGTGGCTGGGAAGTCCATTTGAATTTTATATCCAATTAAACAAACACACACACACCACACACACTCATACACACAGAGACAGCAAGAGGTCAAGCTATGTCTGAAGTAGGAGAATAATAGCCTGGAGCAAAAAAGCTCAGGGAAAGTGTCCAGGCACTGAGTTCAAGCCCGAGGACAGGGAAAAGTGAACAAGCAAACAAGCAAGCAAACAACAGCAAAAATACCCACCTTGCTTTCATTAGTCAGCAGCTAGAGGCTGACCATGAGACATGAGCATCTGAACACCCTTGTGCTTTAATAACCCCTAAATCCTTTCTATACAATGACTACAAACAAACAAAGAATCTGGTTGTACATCATTTGCCAAGAAAGAAGAAAGCCCTGAGTTCAAGTAATAGTGCTACCAAAATAAAAAAGATCTCCATTTGTGCACTTTGATTTTGATAAGTTATCCATGATGGAAAATTCACATCTCAACCACCGTAAAATTCAGTTTGTTGGGCAACCATATCCAGACATGTGCTGCCTATACGACTTTAAAATTTTTGCATTAAAAACTATATTAAGTGAAGTAAGCCATACTCAAAGTAACATAGGCTCAATGGTTTCCCTCATTTGTCATAATCAGTAGAAAACTTGGGCTCTCCTAGCAGAGATTTACAATAGAACAAAATCTGGAGACATTAGGCCAAATAGGATGACACTAAATGTAAGGACCTCCAGGATAAGGAAACAAAAGCCATATGATGAGTTATTATTGTCCTTAATAAACTGTTATCTCTCATCTCTTTTGCTGTCCCTTGGTTATTTCATATTGTTACAATATTTCACCTTGATATCTGATATATCTTATACGTGCTTAATTGGTTCTTTGAAATAGGAGAGGGAAGGGGGAAATCAAGAGGAGCGGGGAGAGGGGGGAAGGGAAATGGGGACCATGTCATGAGAAAGGGTATCAATATTTGTGAAGTAATGTACCTTCTATCGGGTGAATATAATGTAAGCCTTCTATTAATTATAATAAAAATATATGAAAAAAAACAAAAAACTGAACCCCTAATTCAAGAAACACAATGACCTAGCCAGCAACTTTCTCCAGTATTCATGTGTCATGAATGATACTAATGAAACCAGACAATACAAATAATGTATTCAGAGAGGTAGGATTTACAGGACTGAGGGTTTACAATTCTTCCTTATGCCAAGCCATATTGCAGATGGATTTCCTACCTCCTGGTGTCAGATCCTGGTTTGTACAACCTGCTCAGGGCTCATTTGAGTTCCCTGTTCTCAGGCTGTAGATGAAGGGGTTCAGGAAAGGAGTGACCACTGTGTACATCACTGAGGACACAGCACTGCCACTGGGAGAATGTGAAACAGCTGATACAACATAAACACCCAATGCTGTCCCAAAGAATAAACACACCACTGACAGGTGAGAGCCACTGGTGGAGAATGTTTATAATTCCCTCCTGATGATGGAATTCTCAACACTGAAGAAATAATTTTATAGTAAGAGAGAAGGATTCCAAAGATTGTAGGAAATCCATAAATGATAGCAACAACATATTTGAAGACATCATTTGAGAGGTGTCTCTACAGGAAAGATCCAGAATTTGAGTAGGGTCACAGAAGAAATTTGGGATTTCCAGTTCCTTGAAATCGGTCATCCTCAATGCCATCCACACGTGCAGCTTTACTTCCAAGAAGCTGGTGACAAATTACACCAGAACCAAGAAGACACAGAGACAAGGGTTCAAGATGAGAGGGTAATTTAGGGGGTGACAGATGGCCACAAAGCAGTCATAGGCCATCACAGTAAGAAGCATAGCATCCATGCAGCCAAAAAGGTGAAGAGACACATCTGTGTGAGGCAGCCTGCACAGATGGCTCTGCTGTGACTCAGGAGTTTCACCAGCATTTTGCGTGGAGATGAAACAGCATTGGTGGTGGAGATGAAACAGATGTCATCCAAGGAGAGGATGGAGAAGAAGAAGTACATGGGGGTGTGGAGGTGGGGGTCTGAGCTGACAGCCAGAATGATGAGCAGATTTCCCAGTAAGGTGGTCAAATACATGGACAGGAAGTGTCCAAAGAGCATGGGTGTAATTATGGATCCTCTGAGATTCTCACTACAAGAAAATCTGTAACGAGGGTTAGGTTTTGTCCTTCTTTATCACCTGGACAACTGCTCAAAAACAAAAGCATCTTGACAGAGAATAAAACACATATCCAGGAATTGTCAGCTCTAATTACTTGAAAGTCAAGTATTTAGAAGCTTGAATTTTGCACCACGTTTACATGCTTGAATTTTGCACCACAGTACAGTATACTAGTGTTTGTGAATTGTGGCAATTTTGTACCTCTAGAATCTTCTCAATCTCGGATGCCTTGTTTCTAAGGCTTTTGTCTCCATATGTGCCCCAATGACACGCAGTTGTGTTGGAAAGCCAAGAAGATAAAGGCTGGCTAGAGCAAGGTCACCTGACAGTACAGCCCATCCTTGTATTGTAGTGTGAGGAACAGGTTCCAGGTCAGCAGGAGAGATCCAAGAATTTACACATTTATGATGCATATCTCGGTCTAGGATCCTACTTTTGGAGCCAGTGCCCTGCCCTAGGCTCTACGAAGCCCATCCACTGAGAGGGCTGGAGAGTGGGCTTTCATGTGTAGAGTGAGATTCTGGGTTGTAAACTGGGCTGGAGGATTTCAGGAAGATTCCCCTGGGGGAAGGGCCAGCAGTAGGTCAAGCCACTACAGCAATATTGAGTTAGGAGAACAAAGCAGTTTCCCATCCATTAGTGCAGTGAGTATTTTTATCACACTGAAAAGAAAATCCAATCCCATGAAGAGTCACTCCTTATTTATCTCCACTGTGACAGCATGCAGGCACAAATCTACTTCTGGTTCCTCTCGACTTTCCCCTTCTTGTATTATGGCGTTTGTAAGGAAATGAGTAAGCCTGGAAATGTGATATTGAGTGAAATAAGTCAGGTTCAGAGAAACAAAGGACATGTATCCTTCTATAAAACATAAAAATTAAATCTCAATTATCACAATATATGAATGCACATAGGGTCATGTGTATCAATGCACACACAAATTGAGTAATGTGTGGTAGGAAAGGATTCTGATGGAACAACTCTCATCAAGTAAGGTATGGTTTAACCACATGAATAAGAGGAAGCTGAAACAGCCTGCTCCTTAAAAATATACAGTGTTCCAGAAGCAGGTGGCTCAGACTTCTAAGCCTAACTATTCCAGAGGCTGAGGTCTGAGATTCACAGGTGGAAGCCAGTCTAGGGCAGGGAATTCTGAGAATATCTTGTTTTGAATTAACTAGCAAAAATCAGGAAGTTAGGAGCTGGAGGCTAAATGAGAAGACCTCCAGGATATGGAAAGAAGAGCCATATGATGTGTAATTGTTGTTCTTAGTGTCCTAGGTTATTTCTCATCTCTTTTATTATCCCTTGGTTATTCTCATATTGTTATATTATGTTACCTTGTTATCTGTAATATTGCATATACATTTATTTGTTTATTTGAAATTGGATAGGGAAGGGGGAAAACAAGATGAAGGGAGTGGGTAGGGAGAGGCAAAATGGCACAAAAACATGAGAAAAGGTATCAATGTTTGGGAAATAATGCTCTTTCTATCTGGCAAATATAACGGTAATTTTCTATAAATTACAATTAAAAAGGAAGGAATAAAAGCAGAAAGTGGAGCTGTAGCTTTGAGCAAAAACCTCAGGGACTGCACACATGCCCTCAGTTCAAGCCACAGAACCTACGTGTGTGTGTGTGTGTGTGTGTGTGTGTGTGTGTGTGTGTGCATGAGTGAACGCACACACACATGCACACACTACAGAAGGTGAACGATATGTAATGAGAAAAATGACCTAAAATCAAGAGCTCTGAGAAGGACACCGGGCATTCTGCCAAAAGTTTCATTGATGTAATGTCCTCTTGTCATTTTCACCATTATCACAATCTTCCTACTCATTCTCCTCCTTTCTCCTCCTCCTCCTATTTCTCCTTCTTCTCCTTTTCTTCCTCCTCCCCCGCCTCCTTTCAGACAGCCTTTAGGAGAACTTCAGAAACTGGTTTGAACAATTTATGTCCTGCTATATTTGGTGAGCCACAAATGAGAATGAAAAACACAGTAGGTAAAGAATTCTCCATTACATACACTGGTACCCCTAACCTTCAACCCCTACCTGCAAATTCACTGAGGACATATACTTTGTCTCCAAACCTTCACCACCCATCCTGCCCACTCAGTTGCTTAATCTGCTTCTCTCTTCAGCTATGGCCCAGGTAGACAGATCTGAGGACCTCAGATCTGGCGCCCAGCACAAAACCAGCCTCTGTCCTCAGGAAAGAGATGAAGACACAGAAGGAGCAGAGATGGTGCTGATGCGGAGAGAGATATAGGACCAGTTTCCTGGAAACAGGGGAGGGAAGGCTCATCCTTGACATGTATATGGCCTTGAGAATTAATACACACAGGTCACAATTAACCAACCTGTGTGTATTAACAAGCCAAGTCTCGGGACATTTCAGACAGAGGGTTTACAGAATCGTAAAAATTTCCTTGACTCGTGGCCGGGAGTGTGGCCCAGGGTAGCATGCTCGCCTATCATGCACAGAGCTCTATGTTCGATTCCCTGGCATCATATACACAGAAAAATTCAGAAGTGGTGCTGGGACTCATGGCAGAGCACCAGGATTGAGCAAAATGTGTCCAAGGACAATGCCCAGGCTCTGAGTTCAAGCACCCAGACTGACAAAATAAGAAAACCTTTTTAAGCAGTTGTGTACTGGTTTCTTTCTTATCATGATTATTATTAATTTATTGTACCAAGATGTTACAACATATCAGTTTGTGAGAAAAATGAATTTTAGTTGTTCACACCTTTTCTGTTTCACCAACTCTCCCAACCTCAATAATATGTTCAATATTCTATTTTTTAAATAAATATTTGAATCACATTAATGTATTTGTACCAAGGAGTTGAAATTCAATAGAGCAGTTGGTGAACACAGTGTATCTTGATCCATATCACCAGTTTTATTCTACTTCATTCTACACAAACTCCCCTGCCTCCAATTGTCTAAATTTCGTAGGGTATGTATGGAATTGTTAATAACATTTCCCCCCTTCTCACTTCAGTATACCATCCTCTGTCTTATCCTCTACATTTCCAGTATGGTATATTCTTTTTTTCATATTTTTATTGTTATTAATAGAAGGGTTACATTATATTCACCAGATAGATGGTGCATTAATTCACACACATGGATACCCTTTCTCATGTCTTGGTCCCCATTTCCCTCCCCCCACCCCCACCCCTCATCTTCTTTTCTTCTCTTCCCTATACAATTTCAAATAACCAAATAAAATATATTCAATATATCAGATAACAAAGTGAGATACTGTAACAATATGAGATAACCAAGGGACAGCAGGAGATGAGAGATAACATGGTATATTAAGGACAACAATCACTCATTATATGGCTTTTGTTACTACATCCTAGAGGCCCTTTCATTTATCATCATACTATATCCAGTACGCTATTTTCTGATAACAATTTTGTTGGCCGGTATTTTGGGATTTCTAATGAATTACACCATTTAAACTCTATCCTAAATATATCATATTTCAGTTGATACATTGGTTTTCCCTTGTCTTGAGAACATAGGTATGAAATGTGTTTGACATATTCATCTCTAGACATCAATTTCTCTATTTTCCTCACATTAGTTTTATAAATTTCATTGCTCTAAGCCTTCAAGAATTTCCAGCTTCCTGGCATTCATTCTTGTGGACTGAGAGTGAGATTTCTAAGGAATGACACCATTTAAACTCCCTCCCTGAACATAGCGCACTTTAGGGTATAAATTGGGTACCTTTGCACATTACCCCACATGAACATAATTGTATAATTATAAATTAGATCTAACTACCACATATAAGAGAAAATATGCATCTTTAGCATCTCTAGGTCTGGCTTGACTTCATTTGAATTTTGTCCTCGAAATTTATTTCTTCACAAATGATGGAAGCTCATTCTTCCTAAAGGAGGAGGACAATTCCCTTCTGTAAATATTCTTTCTTCACTAAGAAGCAGGTTTGAGTTCTCCTTTCTCCTCTTCATCTGTTAACAATAGTACATCCTCAGAGACTTGGACCAAACACACCAAAAATCTAACTAATCACAAGCTCTGAGCTTGTGTCTCCAATTCTACCTAAAATTCAAAGTTCAAGCCCTTCATCCCTGCAGTGCAATAGCCCCAGCCCAGCTGGGTCCCCATGCGGTATTTCTTCAATGGATTAGGATGGTCTCATATGATGTAGAGGAGTCCCAGGATTCACTATAGCTCATGTATGGGGAATGCATTGAACTTGCACCCGAGGAATGATCCTGAGGATCACAAACATAAAGCAACAAGTGCACAGAGGCCCTACAGATGTGAGGATTCTTAGCGGCACAGATTCCCCATCACAATGAGGAACTGGGCAGCCATATGGGAAGACAGCACCATGAAAAAGAGAAAAACAAACTATATGAAGGATGTGAGGATTCTGCTGTTGGTAGTTTATCAGACATGGGTGGAATCAGCCCAGAGCACTCTCATTGGGTCAATGGAGGCAAGAACTGTCGTATCTAGACATAGTAAAATTCTAGTCATCCATTGGTGAGGATAGTATTTTATCACTGGGAAAGAACTGGAAAGTCCTGCAAAAAAATTATGTTAAAGGAAGTAAGTTAGACTCAGAGAGATACAGGATCCATGTTTTTCCCTTGTATGTGGAAGGTACATTTAGCTCACAAACTCCCTAGTAAATACATCAGGTGGTATGATCTTGTATACAAATATATTCACTGATATATGGAAGATTCAAGAAGATCTCAAATGGTGTAATTCGATAGAAAGGCAAAATCTAGGTTCAGAGAAATTAACATCAGGCAGTGGGTAGTGACAGCGTTTGGGTGGTGTCTAGGGATAGATGAGAAGAAGATGGGGAGAATGCAGACACGCATCCAATGTATATCCCACAAAATTATGAAGAGTGAGTGAAGGGGTGAGTCAGGGAAGGTGATAATATGGAATGAGTGACTTTGATCGAGATATATTGTATTCCAAAACTGCTTTGGTAACTGTCAAATCCTTAGTACAACTACTTAAAAATAATAATAATAGGGATAAAAGAACTTGTCATTGGCAGAATATGGCGCCGGTTCAGTGTTGAGTCTTTCTGTGCTCTCTCCAAGATACCAGTTCTGGCATCATAGGGGAAAGTTCATACTGCAAGATTGATCCTAAGTTAGCTTTAGCACCACAGAGATCTAAGTTAGAGAGAAAAAGGCAGAAAACCGGCACCAGAAGACAGCATGGAGCAGAGCCAGCTGCTTGGAGCCACTGTGAAGACAAAGCCTTTCTCCTGAACCTGAGCAGACAGCACTTCTAGGCAGCTCAGACCTGCTGGCTCCAGAAAGAGCCAGACCAAGCCTGCGCAAGGCCAGAGTGGTCACCCAGTGTGTCAAGGACCTGTCAGCTTCACGAAACCAGAAAATCCATCAGAGTCTGAATACCACCGTGGAACGCCATTGGGTCAGAATCCCATCCCCTACAAACTGAAAGCATCACCATCTTGACTGCTGGTAAAGACCTGAACAAAACAACTGGAGCCTGAGAAGTGGTGCTGGCAATGCCATCATTCAAAAGGGCAAAGGTTTTCCCAGAGGCAGCTTAGCCTGACACCAGCCCCTGATGCTAGCGGAAGTCCTCCCGCTGGGTGGGACCGCACTCCTGGTAAACAAAAAATAATGTTAATCTTCAGTTTGTCTTTTTGTGGGGCACAGGATAGGAAACTTGTATCTTCACTAAATTCGGGATCCAAACCCTTCAAAAAGTCTTTTCTCTTGCAATTTGGCTTTGCGGTTTTTCTTATCAGTTTGTTTATTGGGCAGGAAACAAAAAAACAAAACAGTGGCTTCATGAGGGGCTTTGTTTACCAGGACAGTGGACACGCCCAGAAATTCTGATAGTGCCAGGAACAGACATTTGGCCAAGCTACCTCTGGGAATACATTTGCCATTTTGAATGATGGCGCTGCCAGCACCACTTCTCAGACTACAGTTGTTTTGGCTGGGTCTTTGCCAGCAGTCATCATGGTGCTGCTCTAGGCTGGTGGAGAAGAGGATCCCTTCCCAATGTCTTGCTATGGAGGTACTCAAATTTGATGGCTTTTCTGGTATTGTGCCTAGAAACTTGAACCCCCCCCCATAGCCAGAGACCAAAGGTCAATGCAAATTGCAATGAGTCGTTTATTGACGAGCTGGAGCACGGGTTTCTGCGCACTGATAGTTGAGTGCAGACCAGAGGCCCCAAGCACAAGATTACAGCCCCTTTTATACATTTTTTGGTAGGAGGAAGGCCCCAGCAAGTAATAGCAACAAATCAATATGCCACGCTGGAAATTTATACTATAATTCCGTTAAATGATTGGTGCAATACAAAGCAGGAAAGGGGTCGTGGCTAATCATTGGTCAGTATAGCTGGCTGTTATTTTAAGAGGATGGTTTTATGCCAGATATGAGTCTGGGTGGAACTCCATGGTAACGGACTTGTGATTGGTTGACATTTGCCCTAGTTTGCTGGCCCTCGCAAGTCCGAACTTGTTGGTACCAGAGGGCTACTATCTCTAGCTCCCGGCTTGGAATGTGTATACTCCTTACTATGTGTAGCTCAGTCTGGGAACCAAGGACAAATGGGTGGTTGTAGATTAGCCACAAGGACAACAGTTGCATTTCTCAGGGTTTTAGCAAGCAGATATACAGAAGCAGAAAGGCTAGTTAAGGAAATACAAGTATAAACATAGAAATGAATACAAGTATAAAAATACAAATGGCTAGCATAGGTTTATAGAAAATATATAGATATTTTCTATGCTCCTCACTGGTTCCATGAAGCTGGCAGTTCTGCGACACAGCTAGGTGATGGCTCAGGGCTTGCGCAGACTCTGTCTGGCTCTGTCTGGCACTGGTCTGTGCTGCCAAGAAGATCTGTGTTCTCAGGTTAAGGAGAAAGACTTTGTCTCCATGGTGGCTGCGAGCGGCTGGCGGCGCTCCATACTGTCTTCTTGCTTCAGTTTTCTGCTGTTTTCCTTTCTGCCTGAGATCACTTGGTGCTAAGACTTACTTAATGTTGACCTTTGGGTATGAACTTTCCCCTATGATTCTAGGACTAGTATCTTGGAGAGTGCACAGAAAGACTCACACTGAACCGCCACCATCTTCCGCCACTGACAAGTTCTTTTATCCCTATTTATTATTACTATTATGATTATTATTATTATTATTATTATTATTTTAAGTAGTTGTAATAAGGATATGACTGATACCAAAGAAGTTTTTGAATATAATATATCTCCATCAATGTCACTTCTCCAAAAATGACACCTTCCCCTACTCGTGCCTTCACTCTCTCCTCGCTCCTAACTTTTTAATGACCCATCTGCTTCTTTCCATTTCACTGCGAGAAATCATATTAAGGTCAAACTTGAGAGCCTATATTCATATTATAGTAGAAGGACAGTGACATATGTCTTAAGAAAACCCCCTATTTATTTCTCCAAAATAAGAATTTATCATTATGTTTCTGAGTATCAGAAAATGGGGTAATGGAAATCTAGAGGGTAGGACAGAGGATGCTAGAAGAATGAAGACAGAAGGGGGGAAATGTTATTAAAGTTTTTATACATACCCTTCAAAATGAAGACAATTTAAGGGTGGGGAGTTTGGGTAGAATGAAGGAGAATGAAAGTGTTGATAAGGATCAAGGTGCATTGTGTTCATCAACTGTTTTATTGAGTGGAAACTTCTTGGACAATAACTTTAATGTAATTCAAATGTTTATCTTTTTTGCCAGTCCTGGACTTGAGCTCAGGGACTGAGCACTGTCCTTAGATTTTCTCAAGGCTAGAGCTCAAACACTAGAGCCTCAGCACCATTTCTGGCTTTTGTCTATGTATGTGGTACCAAGGAATCGAACCGGGGTCTTCGTGTATGCTAGGCAAGCGCTTTAACCACTAGGCCAAGCTCCTTTGTATCAAGACATTTTTGTTTTTGAGCAGATGTCCAGGTGATAAAGAAGTACAAAATCTAACCCACATAACAGATATCCTTCTCCTGAGAATCTCAGAAGATCCAAAATTACAACGCATGCTCTTTGGCCCTTCCTGTCCATGTACCTGATCATTGTGATGGGAAATCTGCTCATCATCCTGGCTGTCAGCTCTGACCCCCAACTCCACACCCCCATGTACTTCTTCCTCTCCATCCTCTCCTTAGATGACATGTGTTTCATCTCCACCACCGTGCCCAAGATGCTCGTGAACCTGCAGAGTCAAAGCAGAGCCATCTCCTGTGTAGGCTGCCTCACACAGATGAGCCTCTTCAACTTTTTTTGCTGCATGGATGGTATGCTTCTTACTATGATGGCCTATGACCGCTTTGTGGCCATCTGTCACCCCCTGAATTACCCTCTCATCATGAACCCTCGTCTCTGTGTCTCCTTGATTTTACTGTCACTTGTTGTCAGCTTGTTGGAAGGACAGCTGCATGTGTGGATGGCATTGAGGATGACTGATTTCAAGGAATTGGAAATCCCAAATTTCTTCTGTGACCCTTCTCAAATCCTGGATCTTTACTGTAGAGACACACTCTACAAATATGTCTTCAAATATGTTGTTCCTATCATTTATGGATTTCCTACAATCTTTGGAATCCTTCTCTCTTACTATAAAATTATTTCTTCAGTGCTGGGATTTCCATCATCAGGAGGGAAGTACCAAGCCTTCTCCACCTGTGGCTCTCACCTGTCAATGGTGTGTTTATTCTTTGGGACAGCATTGAGTGTATATGTTGAATCAGCTGTGTGACATTCTTCCAGGGGCAGTGCTGTGTCCTCAGTGATGTACACAGTGGTCACTCCTTTCCTGAACCCCTTCATCTACAGCCTGAGGAACAGGGACCTCAAAAGTGTCCTGACCAGGCTGTTCAAATGAGGAGCTGACATCAGGAGGTAGGAAATTCATTTGTAATATGGTTTTGCAGTGGAAGAAAATTTAACCCAAATTCCTGTATATCCCGACCTGTCTCTGCACATTCTTTGTATTTCTCTGGTTTCATCAGTATAATTGATGACCCAGGAGCACTAGAGAAAATTCCTGGCTATGTCAAGGATATTCATGAGGAAGGATTCAACTGTTTTAAATGCATAAAATTTTACTTTGAATTTCTATTTCAGAGCTTGAAACAGGCTAGTTGAGTTGGGTTAGTTCTTCTTGGTTCAGTGTGGGTATGTTAATATTGGCTAGGAATTCATCCATTTCATCTAGATTCTCAAATTTGTTGGCATAAAGGTTTGAGAAGTATTCCCTCATGATATTCTGGATCTTGGTAATTTCTGTCGTGATATTACCATTTTCATCTGCGATATTGTTTATTTTGATATGCTCTCGTCTTTTTTTGGTAAGATTTGCTAAGGGCTTGTCAAATTTGTTAATTCTTTCAAAGAACCAACTCCTTGATTTGTTGATTCATTTTATACTTCTTTGGATTCCAAATCATTTAATTGTGCTTTGATTTTAATAATTTGCTTTCTTCCACTGGGATTAGGTTTGGTTTGTTGCTCTTTTTCCAGGAGCTTAAGGTGAGACATTAATTTGTTGGTTTGCAATTTTTCCAACTTGTTGTTGTAGGCACTCAGCGCAGATGAAAATGAACATTCCTCAATGTAATAAAGGCTGTGTATGAGAAACCCACTGCTAGTATTATATTTAATGGTGAAAATCTAAAGCCATTCCCTCTAAAATCAGGAATGAGACAAGGATGCCCACTCTCTCCAATCCTATTTAACATAGTACTAGAATTCCTAGCCAGTGTTATAAGGCAAGAAGCAAGCATAAAGGGGATCCAAGTAGGGAAAGAGGAAATAAAACTATCCCTCTTTGCACACGACATGATTCTGTATTTAAAGAATCCTATATACTCTACTTTCAGGCTCCTTGAGCTGATTTAAAACTTTGGAAGAGTAGCAGCCTCTAAAATCAATCCTCAAAAATAAACTGCCTTTCTTTACACCAACAGTGAGAGGAAAGAGGCAATAATCAGGAAAGAAACTCGTTCCACAATAGCCTCAAAGAAAATAAAGTACCTACGAATTAGCTTAACTAAGAATGTAAAGGACCTTTTTGACGAAAACTTTAAAACCCAAAAAAACGAAATTAAAGAAGAACTAAGGAAATGGAAAAACCTCCTATGCTCCTGGATTGGAAGAATCAACATTGTGAAAATGACAATCTTGCCAAGGGCTATCTACAAATTCAACGCAATACCCATCAATATCTTTAAAGAAATAGAAGAGGGAATTCAAAATTTCATATGCAATTATAAAAGACCCCATATAGCAAAAACACTTCTTAGCAGAAAGAATAGCCCTGGAGGAATTTCAATTCCAAACTTTAGACGCTATTACAGAGCTATAATTCTCAAAACAGCTTGATACTGGCACAAGAACAGGCCGGAAGACCAATGGAATAGAACTGAGGACCCAGATACTAAACCACAGACCTATGGCCACCTAATCTTGAAAAAGGAGCCAAAAAAATAGAATGGAAGAAAGACAGCCTCTTCAACAAGTTGTGCTGGCAGAACTGGTTAAGCACCTGCAGAAAACTAAAGCTGGATCCTTCTTTGTCACCTTGTACTAGAATTAACTCCAAATGGATCAAAGACCTGGAGGTAAAAGCTGACACACTGAAAACTTTACAGGAAGGAATAAGAGATACACTAGGACTCCTTGGCACAGGTTGAAACTTTCTTAATAAGGACCAAGAATCACAACAAATCAGAGAAAGGCTGGATAAGTGGGACTGCATTAAACTGCAGAGCTTTTGTATGGCAAAGGATATAGCTAGTAAATTAAGTAGGAAGCCTACAGAGTGGGAGAAGATCTTCACCAACCAAACAACGGACAAAGGCCTCATATCTAAAATATATCAACAACTCCAAAACTAATCTCCAAAGTAACAACCATCCCATTAAAAAATGGGCCAAAGACTTAAAGAGAGTCTTCTCTGAAGAAGAAAAAAAATGGCCTATAGACACATGAAGAAATGCTCAACATCTCTGGTCATAAAAGAAATGCAAATCAAAACAACTCCAAGATTCCACCTCACTCCAGTTAGAATGGCCAGGATCAGGAAAACGAATAATAACAGGAGGGGATGTGGCCAGGAGGGATCACTATTACACTGTTGGTGGGAGTGCAAACTCGTTCAACCACTATGGAAAGCAGTTTGGCAGTGCCTCAAAAGCCTAAACATACAACTGCCCTATGACCCAGCAATTCCACTACTTGGCATTTACCCAACCATCCAGAAACAAGGGCATACTAAATCCACTAGCACAACAATGTTCATTGCAGCACTATTCACCATAGCAAAGATATGGAACCAACGTAGATGTTCCTCAGTTGATGAGTGGATCAACAAGTTGTGGTATTTGTACACAGTGGAATTCTATGCTGCTGTCAGAATGAAGGACATTGCCCCATTTGTTAGGAAATGGACAGACTTAGAAAAAATCATATTAAGTGAAGTAAGCCAAACTCAAAGGAACTTAGGCTCAGTGGTTTCCCTCATTTGTCATAATCAGTAGAAACCTTGGGCTCTACTAGCAGAGATCTGCAATAGAGCAAAATCTTGATACATAAGGCCATATAGTATGAAGCTAATTGAAAGGACCTCCAGGATATTGAAACAAAAGCCATATAATGAATGATTTTTGTCCTTAATGTACTATGTTATCTCTCATCTACTTTTCTGTAGCTTGGTTATCTCATATTGTTATAGTATCTCATTTTGTTATCTGATATATTGAATTTATTTGTATTTGGGTATTTGAAATTTGATAGGGAAGGGGGGAAAACCAAGACGGGTAGGGGGTTTGGGGGGTAGGGTAATGGGTACCAAGACATGTGAAAGGGTATCAATGTATGTGAATTAATGCACAGTCTATCTGGCAAATATCATGTAACCCTTTTACTAATTACAATAAAAAATTCCAGAAAAAATTTAGTTTGCAAAGATGACACATTTCTGGAGATGATATTCCAACTGAATTTTACAGTGGTTGAAATATGAGGTTTCTTTCATTGATATTTTACCTCAATAAAAGTGGAGAAAAATAGATTATTTTGGTTTTGGTAGGACTGGTGTTTGGACTTGGTGCTTTCTAATTTCTTGGCAAATCATTTACGAACAACACGTTGTTTTTAGTTATTTTATGCATAGGTTCCAGGGATTTTTTGTGGTTCAAGGGGATGAACTCAGCGTGAGTTCGTTCCCTGAGCTCTTTAGATCAAGTCCAAGCCCACCTTGATCAAAGCCCCACTTGACATTTTCTAGAGGTAATTTTGAGATAAAAGTCTCAAGTCCTTTCTTGCCCAGGCTGGTTTTGGACCTTAATCCACAGATCTAAGCCACTCGAGCAGCTAGGATTACTGGCTTGAGCCACCCCACCGGCTAGGATCTAGTGCTTGTTAAAGAACAGGACCAGCCAGATGCCCAGATCTCAGGGGAGAGCCTCTAGATCCTGATTAACAAAATTAAGATGGGTGTTATTTTTGAGGTTTCCTTGTTTTTTGTTAGTTTGTTTGAAGCAGTGCTGGTGCTTGAACTCAGGGTCTGGACACTGTCCCTGAGCTTTTTTGCTCAAGTCTATTCTTCTACTACTTGATGCATACCTACACTTCTGGGTTTGTGTGTGTGTGTGTGTGTGTGTGTGTGTGTGTGTGTGTGTGTGTGTATCTTTAATTGGAGCTCAAATTCTGATGGACTTTCCAGCCCTACATGGCTTTGAAACTGAAATTCACAGGTCTCTGATCCTGAGTCTCTTGGCTATTCTGTGTGAAGCACAGGCACACAGCTAAACCTGTTTTTCTCCGTAGAAACCAATGATTATTATTTGTGACTGGGTAGGAAAATGAGTCCATAAGCTATTTTACATTACAGAAAGTTTATTGATTTAGAGAATATGTTTGATACAAATAATATGATATAAGATCAATAATGTAAAATGTATTTTTTAAATTATCGGGAGAAGAATGTGTGCTGATATCATTTGTGTGCTTGCCTCTCCACACATCCTTAACTGAAACAGTTTTACAATAGTTTGTATTTCAAAGAAGTCACTGATGATAGATAGTTAAAGACTATATCATTTAATCATTTGACTAAGCTACTTTTTAACACTTTTTCTCTTAACTTCCTTCTAGAAACACATTTCAGATTAGCAAGTCCATAAACTTGTACAAAGTATCCTCATCAGATTCATCTCTTCCATCATTCTTCTCTTCCACCTACCTTTTCACCAATGTGCACATTGCGATCCAAATTTCATTTTTTACACACATGAACATGGATTATCATGACTGCATTCTCCTATGGCTCCTGGTTTCCATTCATTCTCATACCTCCTAATGGAACCCCACTCAAGACGGTGATATTCAGAATATTTCTGTTGTTAAATTGTCCTACTCAAAAGTCTTACACCTTGGAATTGCATTCCTCTATATGCTATAGTTAGCCACATTTTTTGCCAATCCTGGGTCTTAAACACAGTGTCTGGACACTGTCCTTGGGCTTTGTCAAGGCTAGAGCTCAAGGCAACTTGAGCCACAGCACCACTTCCAACTTTTTTTTCTACTGAGGTATCAAACCCAGATCTTCGTGTATGCTAGGCATACAGTCCACCACCAGGGCAAATTTCTGGTGCCAATTAGCCATATTTTTGATGCTGTCATCTAGGCATAGAACTTGGAAGCTTTGCTTTTCAGATGACAAATATAAAATCTATTGTTTGGGACATTTTTTACCTCCCATCGATGTTAGTGACTTGATTGGGATTTGTAAGCTTTAGATTAATTTTTCTAATTGTGAGTTCTGCAAATCAGGTTCCATGATGATAGGAGAACCTGTCATCAGCCTGTCCTCTGACATCTCATCAAATCTCCAACACCATATGATCCTGCAGCTGGAAATCCTCCATGTCCACCTATACAGAATACATTCTGTGAGATTCTTTTTCTTTTTCTTTTCTTGTCTTTTCTTCTTTACGAATCCTGGAGCCTGAACTGAGCACTGGGGCACTACCCTTGTGCTTTCTCAAAGCTAATGCTCTACCACTTGAGACATACCACTTTTTCTTTTTCTCTCAATGTGGTATCAAAGAATCAAAGCCATAGCTTTGTGCATTCTAGGCAAGCACTGTACCACCTAAGCATGCTCTCAGCCCTGCATAATCCATTTTAAGAGAGAAAGCTGTGTTTTTTTGTTCAGCAGTGGAGCTTAAACTTGGTGCCTGTGCACTGTCCCTGAGCCTCTTATTTTCAAGAACAGTGCTCTCCCACTTGAGGCATTTAGGTTGAGTAAACTGGAAAAAAGTTTTGTTTACTTTTTCATATATTTTTATTGTAAATAAAAGAAGGGTTACATTATATTCACCACAAAGAAGGTACATTACTTCACAAACATTTATACCCTTTTTCATGTCTGCGTCCCCATTTCACTCCGCCACATCCACCCCTCATCTTTTTTGCCCTATTCCCTATCTGATGTCAAATAACTAATTAAACATATATACAATATATTAGCTAACAAGGTAAAATACTGTAACAATATGAGATAATCAAGGGATAGCAAAAGAGATGAGACATAATCAGTAGAAACCTTGGGATCTCCTGGCAGAGATTTACAATAGAGCAAAACCTAGATACATAAGGCCATATATTATGATGCTAAATGAAAGGAACTCCAGGATATAGGGAAAAAAGCCAAATAATGAGTGATTGTTTTCTTAAAATATAGTTTGATTTGGGTACCTATGGCTCACACCTGTGTTCCTAGCTATTTAAGGCACTGAGATCTTAGGACCCCAGTTCAAAGCCAACAGGGGCAACAAAGGCCATGAGAATCTTATCTCCAATTAACCATCAAAGAGCCAAAAGTAGAGGTGTGACTCAAGGGGTAGAAAAAGAAGAAAATTCTCAGTGAAGTTCCCAGAATCTGAATACAAGTCCTTGAGCTATCATACACACAGGAAGAAAAAAGAAAGAAAGAAAGAAAGAAAGAAAGAAAGAAAGAAAGAAAGAAAGAAAGAAAGAAAGAGAGAGAGAAAGAAAAAGGAAAGGAAAGGAAGAAAGAAAGAAAGAAAAGGAAGGAACCAGGATGGGAATTAGAAAACCAGGAAGAACCAGGATGAAGAAATGAAATCTCCTTAGAGATACACGGCTCAGCATAGTATTTTCTAGTGCTGAATTATCTGTATGAATTAAGGGTGAGAAACCAATTGTCTATGTTTTCCAGAACATTTACAAGGATCATATCTTCAGAAAATGTCACTATTTCTTTATTAATAAAGAAAGTATACATGGGTGTTTCTTTATAGATTGGATGAGATTGAGTTTCACCAACCAGGGTGACTTCTTTGGATTTTTCTCCAGTGATCTTTGAAGAGGAGCCACTATTGTTCTTTGATCCAAAAACATTCCATATAATGTTCATTTTCTTTCTTTCTCTCTCTCTTTCTTTCTCTATTTCTTTCTGTCTCTGTTTCTTTTTTTTCATGATTATTTGTTTATTTTTGATAGTCCTCGGGATTGAACTCAGAGCCTGGGCTCTATCCTGAGCCTCTCTGTTCTCAAAGCTAGCACTTTACCACTTGGAGCCACAGCACCACTTGCAGAGTCTTCTCTGTATGTGGTACAGATTCGGTCAACCTAGTGCTTCCTACTTGCTAGGCAAGCATTTTACCCCTAAGCCACATGCCCAGCCCCTTCTATTCTAATATACTTGAATGTCAAACATGAGTACCTAGAAGTTGATTGAAATGAGGAATGTGGAATAGAGTACCATTTTACAAATATACATATAAAGACCTGCTGGATCACAGGTGACTATGAACAAATGCATTGACAAACAATGGACTATACAGGGGACGATTCCAATGGTGTGATTCTTTGAGCCATGAACTTATTAGGTAACCTAAAAAATATGAAGTAGCTTGTACTTGAAGTGTTAGTGATGGGGATCAAACCAAGAGGAAGGGTGCAGAAGGGTGAAGATGGAATGGTAAGGGAGAAAACACTCATGATATTCAGTAAGCATATTCAATATTATCTACTATCTGTGAAAATGAAAGTAGGACAATCAGGGGATGTGTAGAGTTGAGAGATATGGGATGAAATGATGAAAGGTGTGATGCGGACCCAGATACATAAAGTGACATACTAAATTGTGAACACTTTGACATCCACTTAAAAACAATAAAACTATTCCTTGAAAGGAGTGTGGTTATTTCCATGCTGATTTCAATGGTCACTTATACACAGAATTATTCAATCTAAAACCTTAAAAGCCTTTATCTACAGATCTGGCCAGATGCTCTGATGTTACCATTGCACATGTGAGCCTCTGTCTCATGTTTAATAAAAGTTGCATCTTATATTGGGGTGGAAGAATTCGTTATTTGATTGTACCAGTCCTCAGGACTTGTTACTATCCATAAATTTGTTTCCTGAATACTAGTGACCTATCACTGGAACTACACCCCAATTCTGACTCTGTGTGTATATGTGTGTGTGTATGTGTGTGTGTGTGTGTTTAGTTGGAAATAACAGTTTTATGGGATTTCCAACTGTGACTGACCTCAAAATGCAAATCGTGAGATTTCTTCCTTGTGAGCAGCTAGGGTAGCAACCGTGGACCAACAGAGGCTGGCTGTTAGAGTTTTGGGTCAGGAAAAAATATAAATGATCTTTCCTTGCAAATTTACTTAGAAAAATGTTAAATACACCCTCTCACATGACAAAAAGTTCATGGGCATGTAGAATATGGTTGAAACAAATGAAATGGCCTAAAATAAATCATATGGTATGTGTGCCTCATAGTTCAGAGTTTTTAATTATGGGGAGGCTATGTGTGTCCTGATGTCATTCCTGGAATCTGCAATAGCATACTACCACGGGCATTTAACTGACAATTCTAAATAAAATTTTGCATTTCACACAAGTCATTGATGAGAGTTATATAAAAGTTACACTCTGTTTTTAACCTTTTTTGTGCTGGTCCTTGTGGCTGAACTCAGGGATTAGACACTGCCCATGAGCTTTTTGGCTCAAGTCCAGTGCTCTACACCTTGAGCCACAGTGCCATTTCCAGCCATTGCTGAGTTGTTTATTGGAGATCAGAGTCTCACAGACTTTCCTGCCCATGCTGGCTTAAAAACCTGATCTTGCAACTATGAAAGCATAATGAAAGGAATTAAAGGACCCAGATATTAATCTGAGGACCCAGATATTAAACAATAATTGGTGCTGGCAGACCTGGTTAAGCACCTGCAGAAATCTGAAGTTGGGTCCTTATTTGTCACCCTGCAGTAGAATTAACTCCAAATGGATCAAAGACCTGGAGGTAAAAGCTGACACACTGAAAACTTTACAAGAAGGAAGAGGAGACACACTAGGCCTCCTTGGCACAGGTCCAAACTTTGTCAATAAGGACCGAGAAATACAACAAATCAGAGAAAGGCTGGATAAATAGGACTGCATTAAACTGCAGAGCTTCTGTATGGCAAAGGACATAGCTGGTAAATTAAGTAGTAAGCCTACAGAATGGGAGAAGATCTTAGCTAACCATACAACAGACAAAGGCCTCATATCTAAAATAAATCAACAGCTCAAAAAATTGAGTCACTCCAAAACTAATCTCCAAAGAAACAACCATCCAATCAAAAGATGGGCCAAAGACTTAAAGAGAGTGTTCTCTGAAGAAAAAAAACAAAACTGCTTATAGACACCTGAAGAAATGCTCAACATCTCTGGTCATAAAAGAAATGCAAGTCAAAACAACTCTAAGGTTCCACCTCACTCCAGTTCGAATAGCCAGGATAAAGAAAACTAATAACAACAGATGCTGGGGGGGGATGTGGCCAGGAGGGATGACTGCTACACTGCAGGTGGGAGTGCAAACACGCTCAACCACTATGGAAAGCAGTATGGCCGTTCCTCAAAAGACTAAACATAGAGCTCCCCTATGACCCAGCAATTCCACTACTTGGCATTTACCCAATCATCCAGAAACTAGGGCATACTAAATCCAATAGCACAACGATGTTCATTGCAGCAGTATTTAACATAGGAAAGATATGGAACCAACCCAGATGCCCTTCAGGTGATGAGTGGATCAACAAGATGTGGTATTTATACACAATGGAATTCTATGCTGCTGTTAGAAGGAATGACATTGCCCCATTTGTAAGGAAATGTAACGACTTGGAAAAAATCGTATTAAGTGAAGTAATCCAGACTGTAAGTAACATAGGCTCAATGGTTTCCCTTGTTTGTCATAATCAGTAGAAACCTTGGGCTCTCCTAGCAGAGATTTACAATAGAGTAAAACCTAGATACATAAGGTCATATAGGATGACACTAAATGAAAGAACTTCCAGGATATAGAAAGAAAAGCCATACAATGAGTGATTGTTTCCTTAATGTACTGTGTTATC
Organism: Megascapheus bottae; assembly: GCF_031878675.1. NCBI lineage: Eukaryota > Metazoa > Chordata > Mammalia > Rodentia > Geomyidae > Megascapheus > Megascapheus bottae. The sequence goes on from NC_143509.1 coordinate 10,750,338, forward strand.
TCTCATCTCTTCTGCTGTCCCTTGGTTATCTCATATTGTTATAGTATTTCACTTTGTTTTCTGATATATTGGATGTATGCATATTTGGTTATGTGAAATTGGATAGGAAAGGGGGAAAACAAAATGAGGTGGGGGTGGGAAGGTGAGGGAAATGGGAACCAAGACATGAGAAAGGGTATCAATATATGTGAAGTAATGCACCTTCCATCGGGTGAATGTAATGGAACCCTTCTATTAATTACAATAAAAATATACGGAAAAAAGAGTACAAATAAAAAAATAAAGGTTTCTGTACAGATAAAGTACAGTCGCAAAAGTAGAGAGATACCCAACCAACTGGGAAAAGATATTTACCAATAATACAATTGACAAATGCTTAATATCCAGTATCTACAGGGAACTCACGAAACTAATTCTCCCAAACCCAACAAACCATTCACCAAATGGGCAAGGGAAGTAAATAGAAACTTATCAGAAGAAGAGATTAAAATGGCAGAAAAGCATATGATAAAATGTTAATCATCTATGGTCATGGAAATGCAAATAAAAACAACCCTATGATACCACCTTAGCACAACAAGAATGTCCAAGATTTTTTACTCAGACAATGACAGTTGCTGGTGGGGTTGTGGAGAAAAAGGAACCCTACTGCACTGCTGGTGGGATTGTTAACTAGTTGAGCCACTCTGGAAAGTAGTGTGGAAGTTTCTTAAAGAACTGAAATACCACTTCTGGGCATTTACACTGAACATCATAACCCAAGATATGATAAGGACACCTGCTCAACTATGTTTATCTCTGCACTATCCACAAGAGTCAGGTGATGGAAACAATCCAGATGCCCTATTGCGGATGAATGGATACAGAAAATGTGATATATATACATATATAAATATATGTATATATATATGTATGTATACAATGGAATTCTATGTAGCCAAGAGACAGAATAAAATGATGGCATTCGCAGGGAAGTGGATAAATCTAGAGAGAATCATGTTGAGTGAGACAAGTGAAGACCAAAAGAATGAAAGGCGCATGGTGTCCTTAATATGTGTCTATTAGATCCAAAGTGTAGAAGACCGAGGACACAATATTTGCATATCCAATGCTATGGACATGGTAATGGAAATATAAACATATCTATATAGACATAAAAACCTATGACTTTATAGACATAATGTTTTATTTCATAAATTAATATGTTTCTATGACATACAAACCCTTAGCCTAATTTTGATTAAATTCTAAAAACTAAGTCCCAGTGATTCCCTTCTTGAACATTTGTTTGTTAAACTTGATATTTGAAATATGATGTAAAAATCAATGTTAATAAATTCTTTAATTAAAAAAAACCTGATCTTTCACTCACAGCACCCTGAGTACCTAGGATCATAGATGTGAGCCAGCAGTGCAGCCTCGTTTTGGAGATATTAATTCTTCACTTGTTTGTAGACAGAACTTTCCATTTAAGACATTCATGTACATGTAGAACGCATCTTAAACCCAATCACACTTTCCAAAATACTCCCTCTCCCCCTCCCCCACCTGCCACATTAATATCCACACTTCCTTTTATATATGCACATTGAGTATGGTGACAAAATTCTCTCACTCTCTGTTCAATGATTCCATGTGATTTATTCCTTCCTGCTAGTCCCCTATTCAAGACACTGATATGCTTGATATTTCCTTGATGAACTGTCTGGGAACTGTCCAAAGGGTTTGCAATGCGGATGGATTCCTTAAGGAGGAATATATCTTTGTAATGTTTAAATTGTTAGTTTGTAAAAAATGATGAATGTTTACAGATGTTAGTCCCAACAAAGAATATTGCAAGGATTGAGTGGTGAATTTTGTAATATGTTCATTTTACCTCAATACTATTGGACAGACTTTGAAGTCAGAACATGTTATTTTGTAGCCAGCTATCCCGTCCTGCACTTTAGCTTGAGTTAATTTAAAAATTATAAACTAGTGCCTTAATTTTTTCTCCTGATGACTTTTGTTATTTTAAAGGTGTTATATAAGTGGGCTACCATTACATAAGTCAGGCAAAGAGTGCATTTCATTCTGGATAATGTAATTCCTACCTTCCCACGGTCCCAGTTCTTCCCTCCCATCATCACCTATGAGTTTTAAATTCAATTACAACACACACACAGAGCAAAAAGTCAAGCTATGGCTCAAGAAGCAGAAAAATAGCCCTGAGGAAAAAAATGAGGGAAAGTGTCCACATCCTGAGTTCAAACCCCAGGAATGGTACAAACCAAGATGCAAAGAAGCAAGCAAACAACAAAAATCATACACCTTGCTTTAATGAGCCAGCAGTTAGAGGCTCATCCCTGAGATATAAGCATCCAGGCAGACCTGTGCATTAAAAATTCCTAGATCGTGCTCGGTTTGGCAACACATATACTAAAACTGGAACAATAAAGAGAAGATTATCATGGCCCCTGCTCAAGGATGACGTGCAAATTTGAGAAGTATTCCATATTTTTACAGTTGCTGATGGGGTTGTGGAAAAAAAGGAACCCTACTTGCCGGGGCCAACCGGCAGCAAACCAGGGTTCGCAGATTGGGGTTCCTGAAATCGGGGGCAAGGACTAGGAAGAAATAGAAGAGAGACAGACACACCGGGTCCAGGATGTCCGCAGTCCAGGTAAAGACTGCCCCGTTTATTTTTCACTCCCGCTTCTTCCCTCCTCCAGACCCGGGGAACCTCCAGGTGTTACATTCATATGGCAATTCTCAGGTCATTTACATAGAATAGGGCCAGAAAACAATAAGACAATAAAGCCATCCTCTGATGCAAGTCAAGGTACAGTTTGATTCCACTCTGGCTCCCAACACCTACTCCACTGCTGTTGGGAATGCAGACTAGTTCAGCCACTCTGGAAAGCAGCGTGGAGGTTTCTTAAATAACTGAAAATAGACCTTCCCTATCATCCCGCCATACCACTTCTGGACATCTATCCTAAACATCATGACCCAAGATATTACAAGGACACCTGCTCAGCTATGTTCATCTCTGCACTATTCACAATAGCCAGGCGATGGAAACAATGCAGATGCCCTACTGTAGATGAATGGATACAGAGAATGTGGTATATATACACAATGGAATTCTACATAGCCAACAGACAAGATAAAACAAAGGCATTCGCAGGGAAATGGATTAACCTAGAGCGAATCATGTTGAGTGAGACAAGTCAAGACCTAAGGAACAAAAGGCGCATGGTATCCCTAATATGTGGCTATTAAATCCAATATTTGCATACCCAAAGCTATGGACATGGTAATGGAAATATAAACATAACTATATAGACATGAAAACCTATGACTCTATAGACATAAAGTCTTATTTCCTAAATTAATATGTTTCTATGACATACAAACCCTTAGCCTAATTTTGATTAAGTTCTACGTACTAAGTCCCAGTGACTGTAAAGAGAGATTCCCTCCTTGAACATTTGTTCGTTAAACTTATTATCTAAAATATGATGCAAAAAATCAACATTAATAAATTCTTTAAAAAAAACAAAGAAAGTCCTAGATCCCATCTGTAAATTACTAAAAACAAAGAAAGCACATTATATATCATTTTCCAAAAAATCAGATAGCCCTGTGTTCAAACACCAGTGCTACCAAAACAGAAATGATCTGTTTGTGTCCACTTTTTAAAAATTTATTTTTTTATTTTTTGTTGTAATGTATAGTGGTGCTACAGGTATATTTGACACTTAGTTGGGATTTTCATCACTTATTGAAATGGGAATAAACAAAATAATATGTGCTCAGAATGGTAAAAACATCAGGAAATACTAAAGGGAAATAAAGCTGTGTGATGCTGGCTTATGCTTTTAATCTGAGCTACTCAGGAGGCTGAGATCTGAGGGTCAAGGTTCAAAACCAGCACCAGGGACAGCACCCAGATCCTGAGTTCAAAAAAAAATATCATGACTGCATTTGCTCACGTACATACGGGGAAAGGGATCCAGACTAAGTGAGGGGATAGGTAGTGCATGAGAGTCTATAAGAACTGTGGAATGAATGACTTTGATCATAGAGTTCATAAATAAATATGACAAGTTGAATCCTCTGGTACAACTATTTGACCATAATAAAATTTTGAGAAAGGGAAAAGAAAGAAGTCACCGAGAATATGACATCTTAAACAGTGAGATTTCAAAACTAAAGGTGTTAAGATTTCTGAAATTTAGCACTGCAATCCTTTTTCTGGGTCTTGAACTCTGGACCTTACCCTGTTCCTGATTTTTTTTCTTTTTGTCATTTCATTGAGACATAACTCCTTTCAACTTTTTTGGTGTTTAATTGAAGGTCAGAGTCTTGTTGTCTTTCTCCAACACATCAGGATATCCATTTCTAGAGCCCTATGTAGATTTGTTGTGTATCGAAAAACAACTTCTTTCCTTCCTCATGTGAGAAGCATAAAGCTTTAGCCTCTACCTCATTTCCCTGCCATTTGCTTAGGACCTGCCACAACATCTCTTACATCCAAGGGAATTCCTGCTCTAGTCACCACAGCAGATGTGTGATAACGGTGAAGATGCTATTCAATGGACAAATGTTAATCTGATATTAGAGTGCTTAGCTAGCATGCATATAGCCCTGGGTTCAACTGCTCAGTGCCACATGCATGGAAAATGTAGGAAGTGGGGCTGTGAGCATAGCCTAATGGTAGAGTGCTCACCTCCCATGCACAAAGCCCTGGATTCAATTCCTTGGCATCATACACACAGAAAAAGCTGGAAGTTTCACTGTGCCTCAAATGGCAGAGTACTAAAAAGTGTCTAAGGACAGTGCCCAGGCCCCGAGTTCAAGCCCCAGGACTGACAAAAATGCAAACTCAAAACACTTTGAGATTCCACCAAACCTCAGTTAGATGACCATTATGAAGAAAACTGATAATCACAGATGCTGGTGGGCATGTGGCCAGAAGGGGACATTCGTAAGTTGTGGGTACAATTTCTGGAAAGCTATGGAGATTCCTTAAAAGACTGAACAGAGATTCTCTATGACCCAGCATTCCCACTCTGGGTCATTTGATAAAAATCCACTACAAACATTTCCCACTGCAACTGTCAGTACCACCATTTTCATTGAAGCATTGTTTACTTATCCAAGCCATGCAATTAACTGAGATACTCCTCGGGGGATGCATGAATCAAGAAAATATGGTCTATAAACACAATGAAATTATATACACCCATCAGAAAAAAAATATATTGTATTGTTTGTAAGGGAATAGACAGACCTGGAAAATTAATACCCAAGTTCTCAACTCGTTGTCTTTATTGTATTTGTAATTTCAGGGTTTATACTGCTTCAGGGTTTATATATCCTTAAATCATGGAATGTTTTCTGTAGGCATTTTGGGATGGGAAGAAGAGAAAATGTTTGATTAAATGTTTATATGAATAATAAAACAAAATAAAATTAGAAAAGATGTAAACTTTGAAGTTGGAATCATAATAATTCTGAAGATATATGGTATGGATAGAGAACAATGAAAATTCATTAAAAGTCACCACAGTTTGGAGATCAATTATAAGGATTGTGAAAATTCCATGCCATCTCTCCATCAGATAAGCATAGATGATAGAAGTTTTAGTGTATTTATCATGTGCATAGACAGAGAGTCTTGAACAAGCATGAATTTCCTTTAGGTCCTCTCAGCTCTCTGTTTGAAATGTCCACAGAGACTTGGTCATTGATGTGTTCAACTTGGGTAATTGGGAGCTGTGGGCCTCAGTCCTCCAAGGCCACCTAGAATTGGAGTGGGAGCCTGTGCTCCCTGCCCTTCACTCTCCTGCCTGCAGGACCTGCCTGCGTCCCCCAGCTCTGCTTCCATGGTGTCTTCACATCCACTCTGAGGCCAGAGGCTGAACTGGTGCTACACGGCAGCTCTGGGGTCCTCAGACCTGTCCACCTGGATCATGGCTGAAGAGAGAGGCAGCTTAAGCGAGTGAGTGCTGAGGGTGGATGGAGAAGGGATTTGGAGGTGTGTTTTGTGGACCATGAGGGCGGCTTTACTGAGAGGATGTTGATAATAAAGATGATGATGATGATAGTGATGATGATGATGATGATGATGATGATGATGATGATGACGACGAGATGGAAGAGGTGGTGGAGGCTGCTGCTGCTGTCTGTGACAGGAACACCACACAACAATGAGGCATGGTACAGAATGCCATGTGATTATCTCTGAGAATAGTTTCGATTTTTCTTTTTGAACTCAGAGTCTTAGGGCTGTTCCTGAGCCTTCAGCTCAAGGCTACTGCACTACTCCTTGAAACACAGTGCCACTTCTGGTTTTCTGATGTTTAATTGGAGTTAAGCATCTCACAGACTTCATGCCAAGGGTGGCTTTGAACCGTGACCTTCAGATCTCAGCCTCCTAAGTAGCTAGGATTACAGAAGTGGGTCACCAGTGCCTGGCTGCAGGACTCAGTTTTATAAGTCATTCATTCTCATTTCATATGCATCACTTTTCCTCCATACTTTTGTGAGTGTGTGTGTGTGTGTGTGTGTGTGTGAGAGAGAGAGAGAGAGAGAGAGAGAGAGAGAGAGAGAGAGAGAGAGAGAGAGATTGAGAGAGAGATGGAGAGAGAGAGAGAGAGGAGAGGGAGAGAGGAGAGGGAGAGAGGGAGAGGGAAAGGGAGAATATAATAGTGTCAGGTCTTGAATTCAGGGCCTGTAACCAATCCCTGAGATGTTTATCTCAAGGTTCGTACTTTACCACTCAAGCCACAGCTCAACTTCCTGCTCTTTTGGTGTTTCCCCGGAGTTAAGAGTTTCAAGGACATTCTTGCTCAGGCTGACTGAGAGCTGCTATCCTCAGACCTCAGGATTACAGGCATGAGTCACTGGAAACTAGAATGTTGTCTATTTTTTTAAAACTAGGAGCTGAATGAGGTGGCTCTTGCCTGTAATCCTAGCTACTACAGAGGCGGATGTCTGAGAATCCTGGGCACAAAAGGACCTGAGACTCTTATCTCCAATTAACCTCAAGTAAATGGGAAGTGGGGCTTGGCTCAAGGGTAGGGTGGTAGCTTTGAGCCGATGTGCTCAGGGACAGGGCCCAGGACGAGTTCAAGTCCCAAGACACTCCCAACATAAATAAATAAATAAATAAATAAATAAATAAATAAATAAATATAAACAATTAAAGTATATTGAGCTTTCTGATATTCATTTAATTTTTTAACTCATATACAAACAAGCATATTACAAAAGTGGAAGATTGGACTTACTATTTCCTCCAGACTAGTTGAAAGAAATAGCAAAGACTTAAAAAATATTTTTTGCCAGTCCAGGGCTTGATTGCAGGGCCTGAGCACTGTCCTTGGGCTTTCTCAAGGATACAGCTCTACCACTTAAGCCATAGCACCACCAAGAAATCAGACCCCAGTCTTCATGAATGCTAGGTAAGCACACTACCACTAGGACAAACTGCTGGCCCAAAAGACAGCAAGGACTTTTAAGAAGAGTTAAAAGAATAAAGAGGAGGGCCGGGAGTTTGCCCTAGTGGTAGAGTGATTGCCTAGCATGCATGAAGACCCGGGTTCGATTCCTCAGTATCACATACATAGAAAAAAAGCCAGAAATGGTGCTGTGGCTCAAGTGGTAGAGCTCTAACCTTGAGAAAGTCCAAGGACAGAGCTCAGGCCCTGAGCTCAAGCCCACGACTGGCAAAAAAAAGAATAAAGAGGAAAATGACATGTAAATCATTTGTATGAACTTCTACAGACCTGTTAGCCACATCATCGACAACAAACACCGGCCCCTGTTTACAAAGAGTTTATTAACATTGGTTTTTACATCATATTTCAAATGTCATGTTTAACAAACAAGTATTCAAGAAGGGATATTCAGTTCATTAAACTGCAGCTTGAGCGATCAAGGAGTTAACACCCTCAGAATCCTCTTCTACTCATCACACATTACTTTGTATATAGATGCACATAAACCTGTATATGGATTTTTATATGATATCTAACAGCCATGTCTGAGAGAACACAAGTGTACTTAGTCTCTGAGCCTGACTTACTGAACTCAGTAGCACATTTCTAGGTCTACTCATTTCCCTGCAAATGCCATAGTACCAGAATAGGTAAGTCAACGGGGACCCAGAAGCAGATTGATCTGCCTGGATTGCAGTGGGACAGTAAGTGACTGTTGGTGGGTCTTCTCAGTATAGTCAAATTCAACTAGGCTAAAACCTGTTTATTGTGAATCTGTTGGAAATGTTGGAACTGTGTCCTTTCTATGATTCTTATACGAATGATCTCCCAAAAAAGCTGTTCTAAAAAGAAGATAAGAGTACACTGTATTGTTGTAGTGACATGCTCTAGCTATTTTTATGATCTTGGATTTCTAATATGTTGTTCTCCCAGTGGGTCAGATGTGTAGGCACAGGGCTGGGAAAAAAAGGCCTGCCTAAGTTAGAAGAGGCTACAAGTGTGGGATTGCCACAGCAGAGAAATATTTCTAAGTACACTGCCACTCAAGTATGTTACACATTTAAACGTATACATATTTGAATATCAGGTATATACAGTTGAACATACCTAGACAAACATTATGCTTTTCTAATGAGATTTCTTCCTTTAGCTTTGTCCAAGTCATCTCAGAGCAGAAAATCTAACCACAGTCTCTGAGTTCCATCTCCTGGAACTCTCAGATGACCCTGAAATACAGCCAGTCCTCTTAGTATTGGTGTCTGCTTTCTTTAGTGTTTTGAATTCCCAGTCACACAATATATTGATCTTACAATTTACTTGCGTTAAAAGTGTGGAAATCCCAAATTATTTCTGTGATGCTTCTCAGATAATTAAACTGTCCTGTTCTGGTTCCCTTACAAATAACTTGTTCATATATTTAATTACTGTAGTCTTGGGGTTATTTCCTCTTTCAGGAATCCTTTACTCTTACTACAAAATTACCTCTTCCATCCTCAGGATCCCCACAGAAAGTGGGAGGCACAGAGCCTTCTCCATGTGTGAGGCTCACCTGTCGGTGGTTTGCTTTTTCTACGGCACCTTGCTTGGTGCGTACTGTGGTTCCACTGTGTTCCATGGCTCCAAGAAGCTTGTGGTGGCCTCGGTGATGCACATGGTGGTCTCCCCCATGCTGACCAATTTCATCTACAGCCTGAGGAACAGGGACATTAGCAGGACTCTGAGGAGGCTGGGCAGCAGGAACCTCAGAACTCAGGACTTGGGTATGACACTTAACTAAATGGAAGAATTAGGCAGCTCTCTGCTTCTTCTTCCATGTGGGAAATGTGAAGAGTAATTGGCTAATTAATTCCCCAACTTGTTCCCTCATTGCACAGTAGTTAAGAGCCATAGGATTCTGGAGACTGAGTATTTATAGACAGATGCAAAGATTCAGTTCAGGAGAATAAATGGTTTTTTCTGCAGAGGAGTAGTGCCTGTGAGGCTCTCAATGCAATTGGTGTAAATAGAATGTGCACAGAACAAAATTACAATGGTATTTTAGACTCTAAGTATTTCCTGGAAGAAATGGAAAGACTTAGAAAAAATCATATTAAGTGAAGTAAGCCAGACTCAAAAGAACATAGGCTCAATGGTTTCCCTCATTTGTCATAATCAGTAGAAACCTTGGGCTTTCCCAGCAGAGCTCTACAATAGAACAAAACCTAGATACATAAAGCCATATAGAATGACACTAAATGAAAGACCTCCAGGATATAGAGACAAAATCCATATAATGAGTGATTTTTGTCCTTCATGTAAAATGTTATCTCTCATCTTTTTGGATGTCCTTGGTTATCTCATATTCTTACATGATTTCAACTGGTTATCTCATATATTGTATATATGCATATTTGGTTATTTGAGGTCAGATAGGGTGAGGGAGGAAAACAAGATGAGGGGAGGGGTGGTGGGAGGGAAATGAGGACCAAGACATGAGAAAGGGTATCAATGTTTGTGAAGTAATGCACCTTCTTTCTTGTGCATGTAATGCAACCCTTCTATTAATTACAATAAAATATATGAAAAAATAATTTTCCTGGAAGGGGCAATGATAGAGAATGGAAGAGTTGAATGAAATTCATTTGACCTTTGCATTTCTCCTGGAATATATGAAGAGCCTAAACAAATATTTCTGTGGCAGGTTTTTAATTTTTCTTCTTCAAGCACAAGCATATATTCTGAGAGACTGGGTACTTTTGAGGTCTGTGTTGTAACTTCAAAGCTCCTTACAGTAGGTAATATGCCTGGTCTTTACCCACCTTCATTTTGAACGACTGCAATTCTGATGGGCTCACAGCTGAGTATCTCGTGCCTGTGGTGTTTCACCCTCGAATCTGGACAGTGGCTGCCCTCACAGGAACTCTAGAATTGAGCCTTGAGTTTTCATCCATCCACAATCGTTGGGGAGGTTTGGAGTCAATATTGCCTTGTCATGATCTGGATGAGTAGATGAAGTCATGTGCACTCAAGGTCATTTTTCATCAAGCAGAAAACCATTGGCAAGAGAATATGAATAACTTTAACTCTGAAGGTCGGGAATATCTTTGTCTGTTATGGAGGTTGAACTCTGCCGGTGTGTATGGGCCTTGTCTGAGTCTGTGGGTGAGCCGGACATGGCTGTACATCTGACCTGAATTAGTGGTAAACATTCCCCCATTGCTGCACCTACTGAATCTACTTGGCATTGGTTGAAAGAGACTGGTGAAGTGTCTCTCGTGTTAACTGAAACAGGTTGGCAACACTAGTGAGTATTTTATGTTCTGTGTACAAAATGAACCCACATTAAACCTGAATCCACTGTAAACTGGACCAGAACTGAATCAGGATATGTATGTACTGCCTTTGGGTGAGTTGAGCATACCTGCAGAAGGTTGCTTCTGGTCAGGTAGAAAGCAGGCTGAGTAGAGGGAGGAATTTCTTCTGAGCTGGTTTACACAGCCTCTCTGGATCTTTTTCTGGGTCTGTGTTGGATGTTCTGAAGAATGAAGTAGGGGAGATGGGAACGGCTCACAGAACCACCCATCCACTGTCCAGCACTATAGGTGACAGGAAGGAGTAGCTAGGCTCAGTGGGGTCTGCTGCTGGCTCCAGAGCTGGTGGTATGATCAGCTGAGTGGGATGAGGGGCTGTGTCTAGAGAACACCCCTGCTAGGTTGAACCCTCTTGATGAAAATGATGTGGTGAAGACACAGGTGGTCAGTTTACATGGCTGTGGAAGGGCTCCTCTGTGTGTTCCTCCTCTTCCCTCAGCACTCCTCCCAGTGCTTTCATGGACAGGAAGTGTTGTTTTCTCCAGTAGCCTGGTGGTGAACTGCCTGGCTCCAGTGTGTCTCTGCCAACTCACAGGCTGAAGCCCAGACTGAGGGCCGCAGCCTGTGTCCCCTGCCTTTCCACCAATCATCTGTCCCAGGGATATACTTAAAATGATTTAAACTCTTTTATTCACCAAATATTTTTAATGTTTTTATATTGGTGTCACTATTTATGTGTGAATTTATTTCTTGGGCTCTGGTCCTGGTGCTAAACAAAGTGTATAAGGCTGTCCAAATCTAAGAAATAGTTTTTATCTGTCAATACAGAATTGAATTCTTACAATATATTCTGGGAAATTCATATCACAGGGAATATCTGGTTAGGCCATAATACACACACACACACACACACACACACACACACAATCATTTTGTCTTTCTCTTTCTCTGTCTGTTTGTCCCAAACAGGTTAAATGAGAACCTATCAAGTCCCAAACAGGTTAAATGAGAAGCTATTGACACAGCCCCAAATCAGAAGAGGTACTTCCTTGTGTACACATTTGTGTGGGTCCAAGGTCACTGCCCCCACAGTCATGGTCACTGACCCCACAGGCGGTCACTGACCCCACAGTTGGCCAACAGCAATCCTAGCTCTTCAGGAAATGGCAATCTGAAGTTCATGGTTCCAACAAGGCTGTGCGAGAAGTGCAGGGGCCTGTTTTCCCTAATGAAGTAAGCTCCTCAAAATGCATACCCCCTCCAAAAAGTGAGGAAATGAGAGTTTTGACTCAGTGGTACAGCACCATCCTTAAGCAAGGAAATCTCAGCAACAACTAATTTTCTACTGTAAAGATTTAGTTACTCAGTTCGTTGGTACTGAAGAACCAACACTCAATCATGTAGTTTTTCTCGTTGGTCTGCAATGTAAAACTGACCTAAGTGCCAGTGAAATACTAGAAAACTTGAAATACAGTTAAGTCGTATTTGTTTCAAAAACCAGAGTTATAAGTAGTGATGTTTTACCCTCAGTCTAATGCTATGTGTACCTATAATTTACTAGAAGAGAAAAGCCAGTATTATAAATTTTAATAGTTGGTCTATGAAGGTGAAATATACATGGTTGGAGTGAAATAACTTTTGTCATGAACGTAGGGAATAGAAAGATGCTTTCTGTCAACAACAGTAAAACTATCAACTAACGATATACTGTAGAAGCACTCAAACATAGTCCACACTACCAGAGAGGATATCTGAGGATCAAGGTTAAAAGCCAGCTGGGGCACAAAAGCACCTAAGACACTTAATTCCAATTATCTTCTAGAAATTGGAAGAGGGGCTTGCCTCAAGGGTAGGGTGGTAGACTTGAGCTACAGAGCTCAGGGACAGAACCCAGGCCAAGGGGTAGGGTGGTATCCTTGAGCCTAAGAGCTCAGAGACAGTGCCCAGGCCAAGTTCAAACTCCATGAACCTAAAAACACTAAATAAGTAAAGTTCAGACTTTTTTACATTTATATTCTTACAGAATCTACCTTCCCACAATATGTCATCCTCCTGTGTTATGGAAATAAGCCTGTCAGGAAAAGCCCAGTAGTTTGCCTTCAGAGATCAGCCTAGATAACCTCCTGTGGCCTAATGTAACATATCAGCCCAATGCATACAAAGCAGTGGTTTGGATCTGATAAAGTCATAACTTGCTTCCTTATGCACGGCTTATTACATGTCCAGGATTTGGGGAAGCTTAATATCAGAGCCAAGCTAAACCATTTTTTTAAATATTTGTCAATGATATAAGTGTACTTTTACTTACTTCTTGTGTCACTTGCATTTTCCTCTTCTATCTTCAAGATTTTCTATCTGTCCTGTGAATGTCATTAAGGCAGTCTGGCTAGGAAAACAATGTTTGAAAACCCATTTTAACTATTCAGCAAAAAGGCAGACTGGAGATAGAGTTCAAATGTGCAAACAAGCTGAGGAAACAGAATATAAACAGGAGATCCTGAATTGAAACCCTAGTATTGGACAGAAAACCACACTGGTGTTATCATTCCTTTTTATGTGAATCCATGAAATTTTAATTGTGCCTATATGTATACTTAAAATAGCACACATATAAGTATTAGAAAATACTACCTCTCTATATTCATAACTAGAAACATATACAAATTGTTTCTGTGCATGTATGTGAATTGTGAGCATGCAACTATCAATAATACAGGGGTTTCTTCAATCTACAGGTGCGGGGCTGCTGATACTTGGACCAAGCCGATGTCCCTTACTCTTGGTTTTTGTCAAGTGAATTTGAGATGAAAACTCAACTGTCCAAGGAACCACTCACGTCCCTGTAAATTAGGTATTGGATTGCTCTTTCATTGCTTCCTCCAACACATTCAAGCATTATGAGACCCCATATAACAGAGTTTACGTACCCAGACAATCAAGCAGCCTAGAACTAATGTAGGTGCCAGTGGATTAGGTTTGTCTATCCTCACATAATTTCACTAGGAAACAAGATTTTCAATTTTCTTTGAAAGATATTATGGAAGAAAGGGAAGAAAGGAATTACACTGTCCCAAATGAAATACACTTTTACTTGAATTATGTAATGGAGCCCATCTACATATCACCTTTAAAATAACAAAATACATCATAGTAAACAATTAGGGGACTAAGCTATAAGTCTAAAATAACTCAAAACAAAAGGCAGGAGGCAGGATATCTGGCTACCAATTAGAAAGTATGACTTTAAAGACTGCTTAAAAAACATAAAGATATGGAACCAACGTAGATGTCCCTCAGTTGATGAGTGGATCAACAAGTTGTGGTATTTGTGGTATTTGTGGTATTTGTACACAATGGAATGCTATGCTGCTGTCAGAAAGAATGACATCGCCCCATTTGTTAGGAAATGGAAAGACAGAAAAAATCATATTAAGTGAAGTAAGCCAGACTCAAAGGAACTTAGGCTCAGTGGTTTCCCTCATTTGTCACAATCAGTAGAAACCTTGGGCTCTACTAGCAGAGATCTGCAATACAGCAAAATCTTGATACATAAGACCATATAATGTGAAGCTAATTGAAAGGACCTCCAGGATATTGAAACAAAAGCCATATAATGAATGGTTGTTTTCCTTAATGTACTATGTTGTCTCTCATCTCCTTTGCTGTCCCGTGTTTATCTCATATTGTTATAGTATCTCACTTTGTTATCTGATATATTGAATTTATTTGTATTTGGATATTTGAAATTTGATAGGGAAGGGGAGAAAACCAAGATGGGTGGGGGGTGGGGGGAGGGAAATGTGTACCAAGACATGTGAAAGGGTATCAATGTATGTGAATTAATGCACCTTCTATCTGGCAAATATCATGTAACCCTTTTACTAATTACAATAAAAAAGAAATAGATGAGACACAAAAAAACATAAAGGTCTGTTTCTGTCCAATTTTCTTGAGGTAAGTTATACATATTAAAAACTTGCCACTCAATCCTTGCTAAATTCTTTGCTGGGCCCACCATCTGCAGACATTCATCATTCTTTACAACGTAACAATTTAAACATTGAAAACATACATTCCTCCTTTAGGAATCTATCCTGATATAGCCAGGACCTTTCTAAGAATGGATTGTACTAATGAAACTAGATTAATCAGGTATTCAAACAGGTAGATTTTATCAGATTATATGCTCAACCATGTTGCTTGTGCAAAAACTATGTAACCAATAAACTTCCTACCTGCTGTTGTCAGCTCGTGGTTTGTACAACCTGCTCAGGGCACTTTTGAGATCATTGTTCCTCAGTCTGTAGATGAAGGGATTCAGGAGAGGAGTGACCACTGTGTACATTGCTGAGGACACAGCACTGTCCCTGGGAGAATGTGACAGAGCTGACTCAAAGTAGATCCCCACTGAGGTCCCAAAGAATAAGCAGACCACGGACAGGTGAGAGCCACATGTGGAGAAGGTTTTGTACTTCCCATTTGAAGAGGACATTCTCAGCACTGAAGAAATATAATTGTAGTAAGAGAAAAGGATTCCTAAGATAGGAAGGAAATCCGAAAATGGTAGCAATAATATATTTAAATAAATTATTAATGAATGTGTGCTTACAGGAAAGTTCCAGGACTTGAGAAGGGTCACAGAAGAAACTCGAATTTCTACCTCCTTGAAATTGGTCATCTGTCATGCCATCCACACATGCAGCTGTCCATTCAAGAAGCTGGTAACAAATGACAACAGAATCAAGAAGACACAGAGATAAGGTTTAATGATGAGAGGATAATTCAGGGGGTGAAAGATGGCCACAAAGGGGTCATAGGCCATCACACTAAGAAGCAAAACATCCATACAACCAAAAGTGAGAAAAACAGACACCTGGATGATTCAGCCCACATAGGAGATGACTCTGCTGTGAGTGTGGATGTTCACCAGCATCTTGGGGACTGTGGTGGAGGTGAATCCAATGTCAGCTAAGGAGAGAATGGAGAGGAAAAAGTACATGGGGGTGTGGAGATGGGAGTCAGAGGTGACAGCCAGGATGATGAGCAGATTTCTGAACCCAGTGATCAGGAACATGGACAGAAAGAGCCCAAAGAGCGAGGGTTTTATCTCAGGGTCATTTGAGACTCCCAGGAGGTAAAATTCTGAGATGTGTGTTAGATTGCACTGCTCTGCATTAATTGGAGTCCTTTGATATAAAGAGAGAACAATACAAAATGAAGAAGTCAGAATTCCACAATGATTTTGAACTTAAATATGCATAGTTGATATTGACATTCTGTTCCACACTTTTCAGTTGTGACAAACCCAATAATCCTAGATCATTTTATGTCTCATATATTCCCATGTATGTATTCATTGTAGATACTCAACTATGTTAGAACATTATAGGCAGTGTTTTCTGATCAGAGGAAATACAGATTATTCTTCACTACAGCGTAATTCACAGCAGTTTTTTTTAATCTCTGAAATTCTTTTTATTCCAATGTGTTTGCCAGCTCCTAGATTTCTGCATACTTGCTTTGTTTCCTAATTTCTCTCTCTCTCTCTCTCTCTCTCTCTCTCTCTCTCTCTCTCTCTCTCTCTCTCTCTCTCTCTCTGTGTCTCTCTGTGTCTCTGTGTCTCTCTGTCTCTCTGTCTCTCTGTCTCTCTCTCTCTCTCTCTCTCTCTCTCTCTCTCTCTCTCTCTCTCTCTCTCTCTCTCTCTCTCTCTCTCTCTCTCTCTCTCTCTCTCTCTCTCTCTCTCTCTCTCTCTGTATGGATCCTAGGATTTTGACCTGGGCGTCGGTACAGGCCTTGAGGTTTTCCTGCCCAAAGGAAAGCTCAACCACTTGAGTAAGAAATTCCACTTTTGGTTTCCTGGTAGTTAATTAGAGATGAGAACTCACAGGTTTTCCTGCCTATGTTGGCTTTGAACCTCTACCCACAGAGCTCAGCCTGTTAAGCAGCTAGGATTACAAGTATGAGACACCAGGACTGGGACTGAAGTAAACTTAAAAATAACACAAACTCCTGAGTTTCCTACATATAAATAAATCAAGATCTCCGATATGATATCTGCTTCTTCTTGAAGTGATTTCAGGAATTGAGGAATTTGCTGACAGTGTAGCACGGGATTCCTGAGATTTATGCAATGTTGTTTGACATTTAGCGATTGGATTTCTTCCTTTTCAATCATCTTCTGATTATTGCACTTCCCATACTGGTTTCTAGCTTTGATCCCTGCAGCTTTGTTTTGTAATCAGTCAGTAATCCCCTCAACAAGAATCTGCTATTCTCTGCCTCGAAGTCAGAGAGACAAGTTCTCACTGGGGGCCTACCAAGGTCTTTCACAAATCACTTTCCAATATTAAATATTCGGTGACAATAGACAAATAGAAAGTTATATTCATGCTGTTTTTTTAAATCAAACCATCTACCACCACCTCTGTACAAATAGTTTTTTCAGTCATATTCTATTAGATAACAAGGCAGCCTATAGGAAAACAATAAGAAATTTTACATAAGATTCCTGTGAGCTGCAGCGGAACAATGTAATAACTTACAATCTTCACTACTGCTATTTGTTGATCTCCTCTAACAGAATTCCAAGTTTCTGGCTTGTCTTCATTATGCAGAAACAGTACTTACAGTTGTTTGCTCTTTAGTTAAGACATTTCACTGTATATTGAGAAAAGAAGGAAAACTCTAAATCACCAGGAAGCTTGCAGAAAACACACTTGTATGAATAGTGTGGTACACTCACTACACACTTGGCTGCATTGCGTCTCTTTTGGGTCATGTCCATGAAGTACAGATGAAAAGATTGTCCCATGCCTGAAGTGTATGAAAACCTCAGGCTCAATCCTCACAGTGGACCAAGAATAGGGAAACACAGGAGAATTTCCAACTGGGGCTAATATTGCATTGAAGATATTTAGGGAGATGTCAGGGGACTGGCTGGTAATAGGCTCTTCTATGATTGTGGATGCACAATGCCCAGAGCTCCCAATTTGCCAACTGGTGCCAAGCAAATCATCTCTAAGGACCCACTAACATGGATGGCTGGTGAGGAACAAAGGCCTGAAAGAACAGTTTTGAAGCATGTCCTTTGATAAACAAAGCTGGTCTAGTCTATGCATAGATGACATGATGCAAAGTATGGCTAATTATAGGCTATACAGAAAGGCCATTCTGCGTTGCAATCCCTTTGGACAGTTCCCAGACAATTCATAAAGGAAATATCTAGAATATCAGTGTATTGAATAGGGGACTACCAAGAAGGAATGGATCACATGGAATCAGTGAACAGACAGTGGAAAATTTTTTTACCATACTTAATGTTCATGTATAAAAGGAAGTGTGGATATTAATGTTTCCGTTGGGGAAGGGTTAGAGGGAGAATTTTGGAAGGTGTGTTCGGGTTTAAGATGCATTGTACATGTACCCAAATGTCTTAAGTGGAAAGTTCTGTCTAAAAACAAGTGAAGAATTAATATCTCTGAACCGAGGCTGCACTGTTGGCTCCCATCTGTGATACGAGCTACTCAGGATGCTGTGAATTAAGATCAGGTTTTTAAGCCAGAATGGGCAGGAAAGTCTGTGAGACTCTTATCTCCAGTAGACTACTCAGCAAGGGCTGGAAGTGGCACTGTGGCTCAAGGAGTGGAGCACTGGACTTGAGCCACAAAACTCATGGGCAGTGTCTAATCCCTGAGTTCAAACACAAGGAGTGGCACAAAAAATGTTGAAAACAGAATGTAATGTATATTTAACTCTCATCAATGACTCATGTGAAATGCAAAATTTTATTTAGAAATGCCAGTTAAATGCACATGGTGGTATGCTATAGCAGATTCCAGAAGTGACATCAGGACACACAGAGCCTCCCCATACTGAAAAATTATAAACGATGAGACACACTTTTCATATGATTTATTTTAGGCAGTTTCATTTGTTTGAACCATGTTTTACATGCCAGTGAACCTTCTGTCATGTGGGAAAATGTTTTAATATTTTTCTAGGTTAAATAGCAAGGAAAGTCATTTATTATTTTTTTCCTCACCCAAAATACTAACACATGAAGAAAATCTCAACATCTCTTGTCATAAAAGAATTGCAAATCAGAACTCTAAGATTCCACCTCACTCTAGTTAGAATGGCTGAGATCAAGAAAACTAATAATAACAGATGCTGGAGGTGATGTGCCCAGGAGGGGATCACTACTACACTGTTGGTGGGAGTGCAAACTCGTTCAACCACTGTGGAAAGCAGTATGGAAGTGCCTCAAAAGACCAACCATAGAGCTCTCCTATGACCCAGCAATTCCACTACTAGGCATTTATCCAATTGTCTAGAAACAAGGGCATACTAAATCCACCAGCACAACAATGTTCATTGCAGCACTATTTACCATAGCAAAGATATGGAACCAACCTAGATTTCCCTCAGTTGATGAGTGAATCAACAAGATATGGTATTTGTACACAATGCAATTCTATGCTGCTGTCAGAAAGAACGTCATCGCCCCATTTGTTAGGAAATTTAAAGACTTAGAAAAAATAATATTAAGTGAAGCCAGACTCAAAGGAAGATAGGCTCAATAGTTTCCTTCATTTCCATAGTCAGTAGAAACCTGGGTCTCTCCTAGCAGAGATTTGCAATAGAGCAAAACCTTGATACATAAGGCAATATAGTATGACACTAAATGAAAGGACCTCTGGATATAGAAACAAAAGCCATATAATGAGTGATTGTTTTCCTTTATGTACTATATTATCTCTCATCTCTTTTGTTGTCCCTTGGTTATCCCATATTGTTAGAGTATCTCACTTTGTTATCTGATATATTGGACACATTTGTATTTGGTTATTTGAAAGTGGATAGGGAAGGGGAGAAAACAAGATGAGGGGTGGGGGTGGTGAGGAGAGAAATGGGGACCAAGGCATAAGAAAGGTATCAATGTATGTGAATTAATGCACCTTCCTTCTGGTGAATATACTGTAACCCTTCTATTAATTACAATAAAATATTTGAAAAAAAAACCACACCTTCCAAAATACTCCCCCTCTCTATCCACCAACAGAAACATTAATAGACACACTTTGTCTTGTACATGAATGTTGAGTATTGTGAGAAAATTCTCCACTGTTCACTGATTCCATGTGATTCAATCCTTCCTGCTCGTCCCCCATTCAATACATTGATATTCTAGGTATTTCCTTTATGAATTTTCTGGGAATTGTCCAAAGGGTTTGTAACGTGGAATTGCCTTCCTGTATAGCCTATTATTAGTCATACGTTTCATCTTGTCATCTATGCATAGACTAAACCAGCTTTGTTTACAAAAGACATGTTTCAAAACTATTAGGCATTTGTTCCTTTCACCACCCCATCCACGTTAGTGCGTCCTTAGACCCACTCCCTTTCCTATTTCAAATAATCCAACGTATATACAATACGCCAGGGAACACAGTCAAGTATAGTAACAATATGAGATTAACCAAAGGACAACAAAGGAGTAGAGAAATAACATAGTACATTAAGAACAACTATCACAAAAGATAAAGCTCTTGTTTCCCTAACTTAGAGATCTTTTCATTTAGTCTCATCCTACATTACCTTACGAATTTAGGTTTTATGCTATTGTAATCCTCTGCTAGAAGAGTCCTACATGTTTACTAATTATTGCCAATGAGAGAAACCACTGAGCCTATGTTCCTTTGGGTCTGCCTTACTTAGGTTTCTTAATATGTTTTTTTAACATCAATTCAGTAAACATTTATTGAAGATTATATGCTTTACAGTCTTTTTTGTTTTCAATTTTTTTATTGTAATTAGTAAAAGGTGTTGGGAGCCAGAGTGGAATCAAATTGTACCTTGACTTGCATCAGACGATGGCTATATTGTCTTATTGCTTTCTGGTCCTATTCTATGTAAATGACCTGAGAATTACCATATGAATGTAACAACTGGAGGTTCCCTGGGTGAGGAGGAGGGAAGAAGGGGGAGTGGAAAATAAACGAGGCAGTCTCGGCAGTCTTTGCCTGGACTGCTGACATCCCGGACCCGGTGTGTCTGTCTCTCGTCTTTTTCTTCCTAGTCCTTGTCCCCTATTTCAGGAACCCCAATCTTCGAACCCTGGTTTGCTGCCAGTTGGCCCCGGCAAAAAGGGTTATATGATATTTGCCAGATAGAAGGTGCATTAATTCACGTACATTGATACCCTTTCACATGTCTTGGTACCCATTTCCCTCCCCCCCACCCCCCACCCGTATTGGTTTTCCCCCATTCCCTATCGATTTTCAAATAACCAAATACAAGTATATCTGATATATCAGGTAACAAAGTGAGATACTGTAACAATATGAGATAACCAAGGGACAGCAAAGGAGATGAGAGACAACATAGTACATTAAGGACAACAATCATTCATTATATGGCTTTTGTTTCAATATCCTGGAGGTCCTTTCAATTACCTTCATACTATATGGCCTTATGGCCTTATGTATCAAGATTTTACTCTATTGCAGATCTCTACTAGTAAAGCCCAAGGTTTCTACTGATTATGACGAATGAGGGAAACCATTCAGCCTAAGTTCCTTTGAGTCTGGCTTACTTCACTTAATATGATTTTTTCTAAGTCTTTCCATTTCCTAACAAATGGGGCGATGTCATTCTTTCTGACAGCAGCATAGAATTCCATTGTGTACAAATACCAAAAATTGTTGATCCACTCATTAACTGAGGGACATCTAGGTTGGTTCCATATCTTTGCTATGGTGAATAGTGCTGCAATGAACATTGTTGTGCTAGTGGGTTTAGTATGCCCTTGTTTCTGGATGGTTCGGTAAATGCCAAGTAGTGGAATTGTTGGGTCATAGGGCAGTTCTATGTTTAGCCTTTTGAGACACTGCCACACTGCTTTCCATAGTGGTTGAACGAGTTTGCACTCCCACCAACAGTGTAATAGTGATCCCTCCTGGCCACATCCCCTACAGCATCTGTTATTATTCGTTTTCCTCATCCTGGCCATTCTAACTAGAGTGAGGTGGAATCTTAGAGTTGTTTTGATTTGCATTTCTTTTATGACCAGAGATGTTGAGCATTTCTTCATGTGTCTATAGGCCATTTTTTTCTTCTTCAGAGAAGACTCTCTTTAAGTCTTTGGCCCATTTTAATGGGATGGTTGTTACTTTGGAGATTAGTTTTGGAGTGATTCAATTTTTTGAGTTGTTGATATATTTTAGTTAAGAGGCCTTTGTCCGTTGTTTGGTTGGTGAAGATATTCTCCCAATCTGTAGGCTTCCTAATTAATTTACTAGCTATGTCCTTTGCCATACAAAAGCTCTGCAGTTTAATGCAGTCCCACTTATCCAGCCTTTCTCTGATTTGTTGTGATTCTTGATCCTTATTAAGAAAGTTTCGACCTGTGACAAGGAGGCCAATGTATCTACTATTTCTTCCTCTAAAGTTTTCAGTGTGTCAGCTTTTACCTCCAGGTCTTTGATCCATTTGGAGTTAATTCTAGTGCAAGGTGACAAAGAAGGATCCAACTTTAGTTTTCTGCAGGTGCTTAACCAGTTCTGCCAGCACGACTTGTTGAAGAGACTGTCTTTCTTCTATTCTTTTTTTTTGGCTCCCTTGTCAAAGATTAGGTGGCCATAGGTCTGTGGTTTAGAATCTGGGTCCTCAGTTCTATTCCATTGGTCTTCAGGCCTGTTCCTGTGCCAGTACCAAGCTGTTTTGATAATTATAGTTCTGTAATAGAGTCTAAACTTTGGAATTGAAATTTGCCCAGCGCTGTTCTTTCTGCTAAGAAGTGTTTTTGCTATATGGGGTCTTTTATTTTTCCATATGAAATTTTGAATTGCCAATGGGTCATCGAAGAGATCAGAACAGAAATCCAACAGTTTATGAAATTTAACTGTAAGGAGCACACAAAATACCAACTCCTTTGGGACACAGCAAAGGTAGTACTCAGAGGAAAATTTATAGCACTGAGTGCCTACAAGAACAAGTTGGAAAAATTGCAAACCAACAAGTTAATGTCTCACCTTAAGCTCCTGGAAAAAGAGCAACAAACCAACCCTAATCCCAGTAGAAGAAAGCAAATTATTAAAATCAAAGCACAATTAAATGATTTGGAATCCAAAAAAAAACTATAGAAAGTATCAACAAATCAAGGAGTTGGTTCTTTGAAAGAATTAACAAAATTGACAATCCCTTAGCAAGTCTTACCAAAAAAAGAAGAGAGCATATCGAAATAAACAAAATCGCAGATGGAAATCGTAATATCACGACAGAAATTACCAAGATCCAGAATATCATGAGGGAATACTTCTCAAACCTTACGCCAACAAATTTGAGAACCTAAATGAAATGGATGAATTCCTAGCCAATATTAACATACCCACACTGAACCAAGAAGAACTAACCCAACTCAACAGGCCTATTTCAAGCACTGAAATAGAAATGGCAATTAGAGAACTTCCACCTAAGAAAAGCCCAGGGACAGATGGATTCACAGCTGAATTGTATAAGGTCTTCAAAGCAGAGCTCACACCAATACTCCTCAAGCTCTTCAACGAAATTGAAAATGAAGGTACCGCTTGATTTTAACATAAAATCTCCCCTTTCCAATTATATAGTTACAAAAGCTGTACAGTAAAAACAGCATAGAAATGGCCGGGAGTTTCGCCTAGTGGTAGAGTGCTTGCCTAGCATGCACGAAGACCCTGGTTTGATTCCTCAGTACCATACACATAGAAAAATTTTGGAAGCCCAGGGCCAGATGAATTCACAGCTGAATTCTATAAGGTCTTCAAAGCAGAACTCACACCAATACTCCTCAAACTCTTCAACGAAATTGAAAATGAAGGTTCTTACCAAACTCATTCTATGAAGCCAGTATAACCCTCATCCCCAATCCAGACAGAGATTCATCAAAGAAAGAGAAATATAGACCTATTTCTTTGATGAACATCGATACAAAACTTCTCAACAAAATACTGGCCAACCGTCTACAACAACTCATCAAAAAAATTATATACTGTGATCAAACTGCATTCATCACAGGGAAGCAAAGCTCGTTCAACAGACGCAAAACAATGAATATAATTCAACATATCAACAGGAGCAAGGACAAAATCACATGATTGTCTCAATATACGCGGAAAAGGCATTTGACAAGATCCAACACCCCTTTATGGTAAAAGCTCTGGAGAAACTAGGAATCCATGGAACATTCCTCAATGTAATAAAGGCTGTGTATGAGAAATCCACTGCTAGTATTACACTTAATGGTGAAAATCTAAAGCCATTCCCTCTAAAATCAGGAAGGAGACAAGGATGCCCACTCTCTCCACTACTCTTTAACATAGTACTAGATTTCCTAGCCAGTGCAATAAGGCAAGATGCAAGCATAAAGGGGATCCAAGTAGGCAAAGAGGAAATAAAACTATCCCTCTTTGCAGATGACATGATTCTGTATTTAAAGAATCCTATAGACTCTACTCCCAAGCTCCTTGAGCTGATTCAAAACTTTGGAAGAGTAGCAGGCTATAAAATCAACCCTCAAAAATAAACTGCCTTCCTTTATGTCAACAGTGAGAGGAACGAGGCAATAATCAGGAAAGAAAGTCCTTTCACAATAGCCTCAAAGAAAATAAAGTACCTAGGAATTAGCTTTACTAAGAATGTAAAGGACCTTTTTGACGAAAACTTTAAAACCCTAAAAACGGAAATTAAAGCAGAACTAAGGAAATGGAAAAACCTCCTATGCTCCTGGATTGGAAGAATCCACATTGTGAAAATGACAATCTTGCCAAGAGCTATCTACAAATTCAACGAAATGGCCATCAATATCCCAATGTCATTCTTTAAAGAAATAGAAGAGGCAATTCAAAATTTCATATGGAAATTAATATGTTTTTACTTTTTATTTTGTCTTTCCTTTGGTTTATTCCCAGTTTTCACTGTTTTTGATTGCTGTAATCTTTGTTTTGAGTGTAAATTTATCTGATTTGGGGAAGGAAAAGGGAATCACAGAAACAGTATAACCAAGAGTGAACCAGTTCCAGAGATACTCACTAAACAATATGCTGAAAATGAACTTTATAACCAGGGAGGGCACTGAGAGAGGGAAAATGGTGAGAAAATGAAGGAGGAGGTATCACTATTTTCAAAGCAATATTCTCATTATCTTAATTATATAACTGTAACCCACCTGTACATAACCTTTACAATAAAATTTAAATGAAAAGCAAGTTGCCTGTAATTTTTAGATATTCCATTTTAATTCCTCACAGGAAGTCTTTTTTTTCCCTACCATTATGTGTATGGTTTTCTGAGGTGAATGTTGAAAATTTTGCAAGTATAATTTTGTTTTCATTTTTATAATCAATACATATGAAAAGTATTTTACCTACCTCATTCAGTTGAGTCCAGTGTAAATAATGATATACACTTGCCATGTAATAATAGTCATTTATATAAAAAGATGGGAAGTTTTGATTTATATTTTTCATACATGATGTAAACTAAATTATTTTAAAAGCTAAAAAAAGGAATAGTTCTGTCTAACTGGGGTCTTTTATTCTTCCATATGCAACTTTAGAGTATGTGCTTTAACTTCTTTGAGGTCTTTGATCCAGTATAATGGAGCCTGAATGATTGCATTGAGCTTCCAGATTTTTGTGTTGACCATCCTTCTGAATTGTTCTATCTGCTAATTATTGTTCTGCTTAAACGGGGTGTATCTGCTAAGAATTGTTCTATCAGCTAAGAATGGTTCGGTCTTTCATTCTTCCATATGCAACTTCAGTGAATCTGCCTTTACTTTTTCGAGGTCTTTAACCCTGTATATTGGAGAATGAATGTTCGAGGTTTACTTCCACCTGCATTGTTCTGTCACTAAGAGTTGTTCTGTCTAAACGGCGTCTTTTATTCTTCCACATGCAACTTCAGTGTATCTGCTTTTATTTCTTCCAGCTCTTTGACCAAGTCTCCATTAGGAGACTGGATTTTGCGTTGAAACTTCTGTTGCATTGCTATATCTGGTAAGAACAGTTGTGTTTAAATAGGTTCTTTTATTGTTCCATATGTAACTTCAGTATATCCGCTTTTACTTCTTCGAGGTCTTTGATCGTGTATAATGGAGATTGGATTTTTCCGGTTGAACCTCCTTCGGCATTGCACTCTCTGATAAGTATTGTTCTGTCTAAACGGGATCTTTTATTCTTCCACATGCAACTTCAGTGTATCTGCTTTTACTTCTTCCAGCTATTTGACCAAGTAAAATGGAGACTGGATTTTTGCGTTGAACCTTCTGTTCCATTGCTCTATCTGGGAAGAAAAGTTCGGTCTAAATGGGGTCTTTTATTCTTCCATATGCAACTTCAGTGTATCTGCATTTACTTCTTCGAGGTCTTTGATCCAGTGTAATGGAGACAGGATTTTGGCATTGAACTGTCTCCATTATTCGATCTGCTAAGTATTGTTCTGTCTAAACGGGGACTTTTAGTCTACCATATGCACCTTCACTGTATCTATGTTTACTTTTCGAGGTATTTGATCGATAAAACAGAGTCTCGATTTTTAGGTGGACGGTACTCCTGCATTGTTCCATCTACTAAGTATTGTTCTGTCTAGCCGAGGTCTTAGATTCTTCAGTGTGCATCTTTAGTGTATCTGCTTTTACTTCTTCGAGGTCTTTTATCCATTAAAATGGAGACTGGATTTTTGCGTTGACTTCCACCTGCACTGTTCTATCTGCTATTTTTTATATTCTTTTTTATTGTAATTAATAGAAGGGTTACATTATATTTGCCAGATAGGAGGTGAATTACTTCACAAACATTGATGCTCCCTCGTGTTTTTGTCTCCATTTCCCTCCTCCCACGCTGTCCACTCATCTTGTTTTCCCTTTCGCTATCCTATTTCAAATAAACATATATACCATATACCAGATAACAAGGTAAGATACTGTAACAATATGAGATAACCAAGCGACAACAAAAGAGATGAGAAATCACATAGTACATTAAGAACAATAATCACACATTATATGGCTCTTGCTTCCCTATCCTGGAGGTCCTTTCATTTAGTCTCATCATATATGGCCTTATGTATCTAGGTTTTGCCCTATGTAACCTGCTAGGAGAGTCCAAGTTTTTACTAATCATGACAAATGAGGGAAACCATTGAACCTATGTTCCTTTGAGTCTGGCTTACTTCACTTTTTTCCATGTCTTTGCATTTCCTTGCAAATGGGGCTATGTCATTCTTTCAGCAGCATAGAATTTCATTGTGTATAAATACCACATCTTGTTGATCCACTCATCAACTGTAGAGCACTTGAGTTGGTTCCATATCTTTGCTATGGTAAATAGTGCTGCAATGAACATAGTTGTAATAGTGGGTTTAGTGTGTCCTTGGTTATATCCAGTTACTTTTTATGTATGAAGACGTTTAATCTCTGTGGAAAATGGTAATTGCGTTGGCCATTGAAAAAATTCAACATTTTCTTAGGTCATCATTTGATCTTATTTCTTACTCTCCCTTAGATTAATTTTAATGATTCTAGAGCTTGCCGTGCAATAAAAAAATTCTGAGTTATAAAAAATAAAATCCATTGAATGATTTTAAATTTTAAAGTAGTTGTGCTAAAGTGCAGTATTTTAACATATCCTTTTTGTTTATAATGTATCTTAATTGCATATCTGTCATTCTCCCTACTCATCTATTAGATTCCTACCTATCTCCTAAAATTTCCATTTTCCACATACGTATAATTGAATATTATGACCATATTTGGTCAGCATTCCTCTCTCCATTTGTCTACCAGTCTACATTTAGTCCTATAGCTCAGACAAAGCATTTGTCAGATATTTTGTTGGTGAATATCTTTTCCCAGTTGGTTGGCTGTCTCTCTACTTTTGCAACTATGTTTTTATCTGTACAGAAACTTTTTATTTTTAGGTAGTCCCATTTATCGAGTCTCTCTCCAATCTGTTGTGACCCTGGGATTCTGTTCAGAAATCTTTTGCCTGTGCCTATGAGTTCCAGTGTCTCTCCTACTTTATCATGTAGCATTTTCATGGTTTCCAGTCTGACGTTGAGGTCTTTGATTCACTTTGAGTTAATGCTTGTGCATGGCGAAAGGCTAGGGTCAATTTTTAGTTTTCTGCATGTGGCTGCCCAGTTTTGTTAGCACCAATAATTGAATAGACTGTGTTTGTTTCATTGTATATGTTTGGCTATCAACGGTGTCTTTGGCTATCAACACGTGCAACTACAGTGTATCTGCCTTTATTTTTCGACTTCTTTGATCCAGTATAAATGGATTTTTGCATCGAACTTCATGTTGCATGGTTCCATCTGCAAAGAATTGCGCTTTCTAGATGGGGTCTTTTATTCTTCCATGTGCAACTTCAGTGTATCTGATTTTATTTCTTCGCAGTCTTTGATCCAGGATAATGCAAACTGCATTTTTGCATTGAACTTCCTCCTGCCTTGTTCTCTCTGCTAAGAATTGGTTTGTTTGAACTATGTCTTTTATTCTTCCCATTGCAACTTCACTATGTCTGCTATTACTTCATCCTGGTGGTTGATCCAGTGTAATGGAAACTGGATTTTTGCGTCGAACTTCCTCCGGCATTGTTCTATCTGCTTAGAATTATTCAGTCTCAACGCGGTCATTTATTTATCCATGTGCAACTTCAGTGTTTCTGCTTTTACTTCTTCGATGTCTTTGATCCAGTATTATGGAGACCTGATTTTTGTATTGAACTTTGTGATGCTTTGTTCTATCTGCAAAGAATTGCACTGTCTAAACCGGGTCTTTTATTCTTCCCTCTGAAACTTTAGTGTATCTGCTTTCACTTATTCGAGGTCTTTGATCCGTTATAATGAAGACTGGTTTTCTGCGTTGTACTTCCTCCTGCATTGTTCTATCTGCTAAGTATTGTTCTGTCTAAACAGGCTCTTTTATTCTTCCATATGCAACTTCAGTGTATCTGAGTTTACTTCTTCGAGGTCTTTTATCCAGTATAATCTAGACTGAATTTTTGCATTGATCTTTGTCCTGCATTGTTCTATCTGCTAGGAATTGTTCTGACTAAAAGGATATTTTTGTTCGTTCCTGTACAACTTCAGTGTAACTGCTTTTACTTCTTTGAGGTATTTCTCCAGTATAATGTAGACTGAATTTTTGCATTGATCTTTGTCCTGCATACTTCTATCTGCTAGGAAGTTTTCTGACTGAATGGAGATTTTTAATCGTCCCTGAGCAACTTCATTGTACCTGCTTTCACTTAATTGAGGCCTTTGATCCAGTATAGTGGAGACTGAATTTTTGTATTCAACTTCCTCCTGCATTGTTCTATCTGTTAAGAATTGTTCTATCTAAACGGGGGCTTTTATTCGTCCATATGCAACTTCAGTGTGTCTGGTTTACCATTCTCAATGTTTTTGATCCAGTATAATGAACTCTGAATTTTTGCATTGAACATCCTCCTGCATTGTTCTATCTGCAAGAGATTGTTCTGTCTAAAAAGGGTCTTTTGTTCATCCATATGCAACTTCAGTGCATCTTCTTTGTCTTATTCAAGGTCTGTGATCCCGTACAATTGAGACTGGATTTTTGCGTTGAAGTTGGCCCGAATGGTTCTATCTGCTAAGAATTTTTCGGTCTAAACCTTGTCTTTTATTCTTACATATACCACTTCAGTGAATCTGGTATAACTACGAGTTCTTTGATCCATGGTTATGGAGACACGATTTTTCAGTTGAGCTTGGTGCAGTATGGTTCTATCTCTTAAAAATTGTTCTGTCTATATGGAGTTTTTTATTCTTCCACATGCAACTTGAGTGTATCTCATCTTATGTCTTCATTGTCTTTAATCCAGTACAATGGACACGGGATTTTTGCGTTGAACTTCATCCTGCATTTTTCTATCTACTAAGAATTCTGTGTAAACAGGATCTTTTAGTTTTCCATATTCAACTTTAGTGTATCTACTTTTACCTCTTCGAGGTATTAGATCCAGTATAATTTAAACTGGATTATTGCCTTGAACTTTCACATGAATTGTCCTATCTGCTAAATATTGTTCTATCTAAACCTGGTCTTTTATTCCTCCATATGCAACTTCAGTTTGTCTGCTTTTACTTTTTCGAGGACTTTGATCCAGTAAATGGGAGACTGGATTTTTGCGTTGAGCTTCCTCTTGCATTGTTCTACCTGCTAAGATTTGGTCTGTCTAAATGGTGTCTTTTATTGTTCCCTGTGCAACTTCAGTGTATCTGGTTTTACTTCTTAAAGGTCTTTGATCCTGCATATGGGATACTGGATTTTTGAGTTCAAGTTTGCCCTGCATTGTTCTACCTGCTAAGATTTGGTCTGTCTAAACGGAGTCTTTGATTCTGTCCTGTGCAATTTCTGCTTTTACTTCTTCCAGGTCCTTGATCCAGTATAATGGAGACTGGATTTTTGTATCGACCTTCCTCTGGCATTCTATTATCTGCTAATAATTGTTCTGTCTCAATGTGGTCTTTTATTCTTTCATATGAAACATCAGTGTATCTACTTTTACTTTACGACGTTTTCGACCCAGTGTAATGGAGACTGTATTTTTGCGTTGAACTTCCCCAAGAATTGTTCTCTCTGCTAAGAATAGTTTGGTCTCAACGGGGTCTTTTATTTATCCACGTGCAACTTCAGGGTATCTGCTTTTACTTCTTCGAAGTCTTTGATCCAGTATAATGGAGACCTGATTTTTGCATTGAACGTCATGTTGCATTGTTCTACCTGCAAAGAATTGTGCTGTCTAAACGGGGTCTTTATTCTTCCATATGCTACTTCAGTGTATCTGATTTTATTTCTTCGCGGTCTTTGATCCAGGATAATGCAGACTGGATTTTTGGGTTGAACTTCCTCCTGCATTTTTCTCTTTGCTAAGAATGGTTTTGTTTGAACAGTGTCTTTTATTCTTCCCTCTGCAACTTTAGTGTATCTGCTTTCACTTATTCGAGGTCTTTGATCTGGTATAATGAAGCCTGGTTTTGTGCGTTGTACTTCCTCCTGCATTGTTGTATCTGCTAAGTATTATTCTGTCTAAGCAGGTTCTTTTATTCTTCCATATGCAACTTCAGGGTATCTGATTTACTTCTTTGAGGTCTTTTATCCAGCATAATGTAGACTGAATTTTTGCATTGATCTTTGTCCTGCATTGTTCTTTCTGCTAGGAATTGTTCTGACCAAATGGAGTTTTTTATTCTTCCTTGTGCAACTTCAGTGTACCCTCTTTCACTTAATTGAGGCCTTTGATTGAGTATAGCGGAGACTGAATTTTTGTATTCAACTTCCTTCTAGATTGTTGTATCTGTTAAGAATTTCTCTATCTGAGTGCAGAAGATGGCATCAAGACCATAGGGACGCTGCCTAGCTCTCTCTCACAAAAGGAGAGAACCAGGAATCCCACTAGTCAATTACCTTAAGAAATCCACAACAACAAACTCAAGAAGCAACAGAGAAGGAACCAAACCGGAAAAGAAATCCAGATAAAGCTCACATCCAACTTTCTCAAAGAAATCGGAATGTGAGGACCCCTCGCCCACCCCTCGCCCCCGGCTCTGAGCCAGGAAAAGCAGCGGCAGAGGGCGCCAGGCCAGGCAGCCATGACCGCTGCAAAAACCAGCATAGGACTGGGCCAGCAAGCCACAGAATCGGCAGAACCCAGACACAGAACCAAAACAGCAAGCAGCGGAACCCAGACGCTAACCACAGGTGATGGCGGAGATCCGAGAGGAGTGAAGGATTCTCTAACACCATAGGGCACCCACAGACGAACACAGATGCGTGATTACTACAGCGGGTCCTTAAACACATCGGGAAAGCAGAGCTGGTGCCAAGCAAAAGAACTTAACTCAGACCCCTCCACCCAGCCTGAGAGGAGCAGGAGCAGGTGAGCAAAGAATTTAGAATTCTGTCCCTTCCCTCAACAGCCTCCTCCCCCAGACCATTGACTGGCGACTGACAGGCGGGTGGCGCTAAGACCCAGCACCCCACCAAGGGAGGCGGAGGTGTCCCAGTCCCCACCCGCCCACTAGGCTCCTCTCCAAGGCCTCTGACTGGAGACCGACAGGCGGGCTATACCAAGACCCAGCTTCCCACCAGGGGAGGCGGTGGTGTCCCAGCTCCCACCTGCCCACCAGGTTCCTCTCCCAGGCCACTGGGTCTGGAGAGTGGGGAGCACTGAGACCCTGCCTTACAACAGAGGGTGGGGTGTGTGGGAAAATAGGAGCCAGGATCTGTCCCCCCAAATCTTGAGCCGGGAATCCTCCAGCTGGGAATCCGGAGAAAGACAGCACTGAGGACCCCCCCCCCATAGTCAAAGACTCTCTGACAAAGCAGCAGGGAACTGAAGGGCCGACCAGCAGCCAAGAGCTCTTCTGAGAATCAGAAAGGCACTGCTCCACCCTTGGAGCCCATGTCCTCCGCTGGGCCCCACCCCTGGGAACAGAGCAGACAGCCGAAGGCCCTGATGAGAGCCCCTGGAAACTCCCAAACCCCAGATCCTTGGCCGGGGGCCCGCCCCTAGAAGCAGCACAGGAAAACCAACCTTCTGCCCAGCAGGCTGAGACTGAAGCTCACATATCCATCCCACGGCCCACTGTGAGGCTACTGGTTGGTCTGAGAGCTAGTTGTGCAGCAGCACACAGCCTCTGGGAACTGACTGAATACCTGCAAAAACTGTAAACTCTGACCTAGTCAGCAGAGGAATAATTTGGCCGAGAACCACAGGTAGTCACATTTTCCCAGAACCACGGTCCCAATCCAAGTAAAGCCCGCTACCTACTGACCACAGAGCAAACTTCAACAACAATTCTGGATGCCCAGGAGTGCACAAAGAAGAATTATGACATACATAAATAATCAAAGTCCCACGCAAAGCCCAAAAGGTAACAAGAGTGAAGGGACAAGAGAGATGTCACCATCCCAAGAAATGACATCTGAAAAGACTTGAAACATCACCCTATTCAAGGAGATGATTGTGAACATGACTAAGAGATTAAAACAGAACTCCAAAAACAATTCCAGGAACATAAGGAGGAAATCTCCAAAGAGCTCCTTGAATTAAAAAGAGAAATGGAAGAAAAGATTAATACCCTCAGAGCAGACATGATCAGCTCAGTGTCCACACTTCAAGAAAAATGGAGGCATTAAGCAGCAGATTGACTGAGATGGAGAATAGAACATCAGAAATGTAAGATAAAACACAAGAGCTAGAACAGAGAATCGCCACCTTGGAAAAATCAGTCAGAATCTACCAGAGAGCGCTCCAGGAACTGGCAGATGCAGCAAAGAAGTCTAATCTTTATATAATAGGGATTATTAGGAAGAGGCCGAATTCCAGGACAAAGGTATGCAACCTTTATTCACCAAAATCATAGCAGAGAACTTCCCAGCTTCAAAAGGGAAAATACTCACATTATTGAAGGTTTCAGGACCCCAAGCAGGCAAGATCCTAGAAGGAACTCACCTAAACATATCATAGTAAAGACATTAGACCCGAATACCAAGAAATTGATCTTAAATGCTGCAAAAAACAAGGAAGGATCTATATTATAATGGGAAAAAAATTCGAATTACAGCAGATCTCTCCACACAAACCCTAAATGCAAGAAAAGCTTGCCAACCCAGACTGATATATCCAGCAAAACTAGCATTTACATTTGAGGGAGAAACAAGAATATATCACTCCAAAGAGAAGCTTTATGAATACGTGCCCACTAAACCAGCATCACAAAGAATACTAATTAATCGAGAACAGATTGTAGAACATAAAGAACCCCCATCAAGATCAAGAAGAAAACATCTATAATTCACAAAACACAAAAGGGAAAAAAGAGAGAGAAAGAAAACTAGAAGTAAAAAATAAATAACAACAATGGACACTGACCACATCTCCATAATCTCCCTAAATGTGAAGGGGCTGAACAATCTAATCAAAAGACACAGAGCAGCAGACTGGATTAAGAAACACCACCCATCCATATGTTGCCTCCAAGAGACCCACCTCACTGCCAAAGACAGAAACAAATTCCAAGTGAAAGAATGGAAATGAATTTTCTACTCCAATGCACCATGGAAAAAAGCAGGAGTAGCAATCTTAATCTCTGACAAAATTAACTTCTCAGTAAAATCATTACATAAAGATAGAGACGGCCATTATATATTAGTAAAGGGTACAATCCATGCCCATAATATTACAGTTATAAACATCTACTCCCCCAACACGGGAGCACCCAAATTCGTCAAACAAATTCTTTTAGAATTACAGAACAAGATAAACTCAAACACAGTCATTGTCGGTGACCTCAATACTCAACTCTCAACAAATGACAGGTCAACTCAACAAAAGACACCATTGAGTTAAATGACACCATAGCCCAACTGGGCTTAACAGATATACACAGAATCTTCCACCAAACGGCGAAACTTTTTACATTTTTCTCAGCAGCACATGGAACACACTCCAAAATAGATCATATAATAATCATACAGAAAACTTAAGCAGATACAAGAGGTCTGATATAATCCCATGCATCCTATCAGACCACAGTGGAGTAAGACTAATTCTGAGCAATGCAGTCAAAGTCAAAAAACATTCAATCACATGGAAACTGAACAACACACTTCTGAATAATCCCTGGGTAACAGATCAGATCAGAAATGAAATAAAAAACTTCCTTGAATGTAATGACAATCAAGAAATATCACAAAGGAACTTATGGGACACAGCAAAGGCAGTTCTAAGAGGCAAATTTATCGCACTACGAGTGCATATTAAAAAGACAGAAGAAGACCACGTAAATAACCTTAAAATAAAACTGAAACACCTAGAGGATCAAGAAAAAGTTAATTCTAGTACAGCTAGAAGGACAGAAATAACAAAAATAAAATCAGAAATTTCAGAGATTGAAATAAGATCTACTATACACAAAATTGATAAATCAAAATTTGGTTCTTTGAAAGAGTCAACAAAATAGACAGACCCTTAGCAAGATTAATCAAAAAAAGGAAAGGGGAGACTCAAATAAACAAGATTAGAGACCCCACAGGAACAATCACAACTGATTCCAAAGAAATCCAGTCCATAATGAATAGGTATTACCAGGGCGTATATTCAAAGAAACAAGAAAGTCTAGTAGAAATGGATGATTTCTTAAATAAATATAGGCTACCCACACTGAACAACCATGATGTAAACAAATTGAACAGACCAATTTCTTACAATGAAATTGTGGAAACAATCAGGGAAAAGCCAACCAAAAAAAGCCCAGGTCCAGATGGATTCACTGCAGAATTCTACAAGACGTTTAAAGATGAAATAACACCTATACTCTTGAAACTCTTTCGAGAAACAGAAACAGAAGGAGAAATACCAAACTCATTTTATGAAGCTAATATTACTTTCATCCCCAAACCAGGGAAAGACCCAACAAAAAAAGAAAACCACAGACCTATCTTCTCTTATGAACCTAGACGCAAAACTCCTCAATAACATATTAGCCAACAGAATCCAGAAACAAATTTAAAAAAATCATACACTATGATCAAGGGGGCTTCATCCCACAGATGCAAGGCTGGTTTAACATTCTCAAATCAATCAATGTAATACATCATATCAATAGAGTTAAGGATAAGAATCATATGATAATTTCTCTG
Organism: Megascapheus bottae; assembly: GCF_031878675.1. NCBI lineage: Eukaryota > Metazoa > Chordata > Mammalia > Rodentia > Geomyidae > Megascapheus > Megascapheus bottae. The sequence goes on from NC_143509.1 coordinate 10,785,827, forward strand.
GACGCGGAGAAGGCATTTGACAAAATAAAACATCCATTCATGTTGAAAGCACTAGAAAAAATAGGAATAAGAGGTACATTCCTCAAAATAGGGAAAGCCATATATGAAAAACCTACAGCCAATATTATACTAAATGGTGAAAGACTAGAACCATTCACCTTAAAATCAGGAACTAGACAGGGATGCCCACTCTCTCCACTTCTCTTCAATATAGTGCTGGAATCCTTAGCCAGAGCAATAAGGCAAGAAAATGACATCAAAGGGATCCACATAGGGAAAGAAGAAATTAAACTATCCTTATTTACAGTGACTTGAGTGACCCAACAAACTTCTAGAATTAATAAACCACTTTAGCAAAGTGGCAGGATACAAAATCAATCTTCAGAAGTCAGTAGCCTTCTTGTACACCAATACACAAACAGAAGGCCAAATCAAGAAAATGATCCCATTCGCAATATCCTCCAAAAGAATAAAATACTTAGGAATATACTTAACCAAAGATGTAAAGGAATTATTCAATGAAAACTATAAAAGCCTAATGAAAGAAATTAAAGAGGACACTAGGAAATGGAAAGACATCCCATGCACATGGCTAGGGAGAATCAACACAGGGAAAATGGCTATACTGCCAAAATTTATATACAAATTTAATGCAAACCCCATCAAAATCCCAAAGACATTGTTTACGGAAATTGAAGATATAATCCAAGGATTCATATGGAATAAAAAAAGACCTAGAATAACCAAAACAATTCTAGGCAAAAAGAGCAATGCTGATGGTATTACAATACCAAACTTCAAACTCTACTATAGAGCCATAATAACAAAACTGCTTAGTCCTGGCACAAAATCAGACCAGAAGATCAGTGGAACAGAATAGAATACCCAGAAATAGAACCAAATAACTATAGGCAACTTGTATTTGACAAAGGAGCAAAAGAGATATACAATGTAACAAACACAGTTTATTCAATTATTGGTGCTGGCAAAACTGGGCAGCCACATGCAGAAAACTAAAAATTGACTCTAGCCTTTCACCATGCACAAGCATTAACTCAAAGTGGATCAAAGACCTCAATGTCAGACTGGAAAACGTGAAACTGCTACATGATAAAGTAGGAGAGACACTGGAACTCATAGGCACAGGCAACAGATTCCTGAACAGAATCCCAGGGTCACAACAGATTGGAGAGAGACTCAATAAATGGGACTAGCTAAAAATAAAAAGTTTCTTTTTAGACAAAAACATAGTTGCAAAAGTAGAGAGACAGCCAACCAACTGGGAAAGATATTCACCAACAATACACCTGACAAATGCTTAACATCCAATATCTACAGGGAATTCAAGAAAGTATTCCCCTGAAAACCCAATAAACCATTCACAAAACTGGCAAGGGAGCTAAAGAGAGACCTATCAGAAGAAGAGATTAAAATGGCAGAAAAACATATGAGAAAATGTTCATCATCTATGGTCATAAAGGAAATGCAAATAAAAACAACCCTAAGATACCACCTTACCCCAACAAGAATGGCCAAGATTTTGAACTCAGACAATGACAGTTGCTGGAGGGGTTGTGGAGAAAAAGGAACCCTACTGTACTGCTGGTGGTATTGTAAACTAGTTCAGCCACTCTGGAAAGCAGTGTGGAGGTTTCTTAAAGAACTGAAAATAGACCTTCCCTACGATCCCACCATACCACTTCTGGGCATCTATCCTGAACAGCATGACCCAGGATATTATAAAGACACCTGCTCAGCTATGTTCATCTCTGTGCTATTCACAATAGCCAGGCGATGGAAACAATACAGATGCCCTACTGCAGATGAATGGATAGAGAAAATGTGGTATATATACACAATGGAATTCTACATAGCCAACACACAAGAGTAAACAATTGCATTCACAGGGAAGTGGATGAATCTAGAGCGAATCATGTTGAATGAGACAAGTCAAGACCTAAGGAACAAAAGGGGCATGGTATCCTTAATATGCGGTTATCAAATCCAAAGAGTACAAGAGCAAGGACTCAGTAACTGCATACCCAAATCTATGGACATGGTAATAGACATAAATTCTTCCACTGGGCTTTTCAAACCATAGTGTGTCTGGTTTTACTTCTCAACGTTTATGATCCAATAAAATGGAGTCTGAATTTTTGTATTGAACATCCTCCTGCATTGTTCTATCTGGAAAGAATTGTTCTGTCTAAAAAGGGTCTTTTATTCATCCATATGCAACTTTAAGTGTCTGATTTTATTTCATTGCAGTCTTTGATCCACTATAGTGGAGACTGAATTTTTGCGTTGAACTTCCTTCTGCTTTCATGACCACCTAAGAATTGTTCTGTCTGAACTGCATATGTTATTCTTCCCTATACAACTTCAGTGCATCTGCTTTCTTGCCGGGGCCAACCGGCAGCAAACCAGGGTTCGCAGATTGGGGTTCCTGAAATCGGGGGCAAGGACTAGGAAGAAATAGAAGAGAGACAGACACACCGGGTCCGGGATGTCCGCAGTCCAGGTAAAGACTGCCGCGTTAATTTTCACTCCTGCTTCTTCCCTCCTCCAGACCCAGGGAACCTCCAGGTGTTACATTCATATGGTAATTCTCAGGTCATTTACATAGAATAGGGCCAGAAAACAATAAGACAATAAAGCCATCCTCTGATGCAACTCAAGGTACAGTTTGATTCCACTCTGGCTCCCAACACTTTCTCTTATTCAAAGTCTTTGATCCAGTACAATGGAGACTGGATATTTGCATTGAACTTGGTCCAAATGGATCTATCTGCTAAGAATTTTTCGGTCTAAACGTTGTCTTTTATTCTTGCATATACCACTTCGGTGAATCTGGTTTTATTACGAGTTCTTTGATCCAGTGTAATGGAGACGTGATTTTTCAGTTGAGCTTGGTGCTGTAGGGTTCTATATCTTAAGAATTATTCTGTCTAAACGGAGTTTTTTATTCTTCCATATGCAACTTGAGTGTATCTCATCTTATTTCTTCATGGTCTTTGATCCAGTAAAATGGACATGGGATTTTCAGTTGCACTTCATTGTGCATTTTTCTGTCTACTAAGAATTCTGTCGAAATGGGGTCTTTAGTTTTCCAAATTCAACTTTAGTGTATCTGTTTTTTCCTCTTCGAGGTATTTGAACCAGTATAATTTAGACTGGATTATTGCTTGAACTTTCACATGAATTGTCCTATCTGCTAAATATTGTTCATTCTAAACCTGGTCTTTTATTCCCCCATATGCAACTTCAGTGTGTCTGGTTTTACTTTTTCGAGGTCTTTGATCCAGTAAATGGGAGACTGGATTTTTGCCTTGAACTACCTCCTGCATTGTTCTACCTGCTAGGATTTGGTCTGTCTAAACGGAGTCTTTTATTCCGCCCGGTGCAACTTCAGTGTGTCTGCTTTTACTTCTTCCAGGTCGTTGATCCAGTATAATGGAAACTGGATTTTTGCATCGAACTTCCTCTGGCATTGTTCTTTCTGCTAAGAATTGTTCGGTCTCGACTCGGTCATTTATTTATCCATGTGCAACTTCAGTGTTTCTGTTTTTAATTCTTCGACGCCCTTGATCTAGTATTATGGAGACCTGATTTTTGTTTTGAACTTCGTGTTGCATTGTTCTATCTGCAAAGAATTGCACTGTCTAAACCAGGTCGTTTATTCATCCCTCTCAACTTTAGTGTATCTGCTTTCACTCATTTGAGATCTTTGATCCGGTATAATGAAGACTGTTTTTGTGCGTTGAACTTCCTCCTGCATTGTTCTATCTTCTAAGTATTGTTCTGTCTAAACAGGGTCTTTTATTCTTCCATATGCAACTTCAGTATATCTGATTTTACTTCTTCGAGTCCTTTTATCCAGTATAATTTAGACTGAATTTTTGCATTGATCTTTGTCCTGCATTATTCTGTCCGCTAGGAATAGTTCTTTTTTTTTGCCAGTCCTGGGCTTGAGCTCAGGGCTTGAGCACTGTCCTTGGACTTTCTCAAGGTTAGAGCTCTACCACTTGAGCCCCAGCACCACTTCCGGCTTTTTTTTTTCTATGTATGTGGTACCGAGGAATCGAACCTGGGTCTTGATGCATGCTAGGCAAGCACTTTAACCACTAGGCCAAACTCCCGGCCCTGCTAGGAATAGTTCTAAGTGGAGATTTTTATTCGTTCCTGTGCAACTTCAGTGTAAATGCTTTTACTACTTTGACGTATTTATCCAGTATAATGTAGACTGAATTTTTGCATTGATCTTTGTCCTGCATTGTTCTATCTGCTAGGAATTGTTCTGACCAAACGGAGTTTTTAATTTGTCCCTGTGCAACTTCATTGTACCTACTTTCACTTAATTGAGGCCTTTGATCCAGTATAGTGGAGACTTAATTTTTGTATTCAACTTCTCCCTGCATTGTTCTGTCTGTTAAGAATTGCTCGATCTAAACGGGGGCATTTTTCATCCATATGCAACTTCAGTTTGTCTGGTTTTACTTCTCAACGTTTTGGATCCAGTATAATGGAATCTGAATTTTTGCATTGAACATCCTCCTACATTGTTCTATCTGCAAAGGATTTTTCTGTCTAAAAAGGGTCTTTTATTCATCCATATGCAACTTCAAGTATCTGACTTTATTTCCTTGCAGTCTTTGATCCACTATAGTGGAGACTGAATTTTTGCCTTGAACTTACTTCTGCACTGATGATCGGCTAAGAATTGTTCTGTCTAAACTGCGTCTGTCTAAAACTGTCTAAAATTGTTCTGCCTAAACTGTTCTGTCTAAAACTTCTGGGAATTCACAAAAAACAATATTTTCAGATTTGACTTGTGTTCAGAAATACTGTCCTGACTTACCTGATGTTTAGTCAAAAACAAAACCCAATTCCACTAAAGTTTTATAATTTTTTTAAGAAAATAAGATAAACTTGATGGATGTTGAATTTATTTCCACTGGGATAATACTTTTCTACAAAGGGGTGGGATTGAACTAGTTTCTCTCTTTGTCCCTTTTTTCCTTGGGCCAGACCTTGTACTTGAACTGAGGTCCAGAGTGCTGTCCTTGAGCTTCCTTTTGCTCAAAATTGCTGCTCTACCACTCAAACCAAAGCTAAACCCATTTTTTATGGTTAATTGTAAATAAGGGTCAATGGACTTTTCTGCGCTGGTTGGCTTTGAACCACAATCCTCAGATCTCATCCTTCTGGCTAGCTAGAATTACAGCTGTGCGCCATCAGTGCCCAGCTTCTCATTCTCTATTTTTGAAGACTAGATTGCAACTCAGTGTTATTGTACACTCTTAGACCTTTGCCTTCTATGGCTGTATATCTCTATAGTAGAAGCAAATAGGAATTTGAGAGTGGAGCAACCAAAAGACAGAGTTCAAGACATTCACTATATGTCACCATGGAGAATGATTTCAGACTATTTGGTATCAGGTGGTGACACTAACTTGCAGATACTTGAACATCTATATATAGCTTTTGTTGTCCACTTAATTTTTCTAAAACATGTTCTTGTTTCAATAGGTGTCCAAGGAAGACAGAGGCAGATAATTTTACCCCAGTCTCAGAGTTTCATCTCCTATTCTTTCCGAGAATCCAGATCTGCAGCCCATCCTCTGTAGGATGTTTCTGTCTCTATTACTTGATCACTGTGCTCAGAAGTCTTCCTGAGTCTGCAGTGATCCCCAGGCAGTGAGGGGATTAAGATCTTGTCATAAACTTGCAGTTGGTGATTGAAGTTCAAATGAGCACATTCACTTTTGTGGGAGAGGACTGGTCTAGGGGAGGCTATCGAAGCCTCCTTTTCTTCTTGGGGCATGCTTTCAATTCTTCACAGTCCTTCCATCTCCGAAGTGTTTTGACACTTCCTGGGTCCATAATTGTTGAAGGAATCTCTGATCATTCAGGTTTGCCCCAGACTTCAGGGTACTCTGTGGGCTTTGTTTTGTTTTTGCCAGTCTTGAGGCTTAGAGTCAGGGCCTGAGCACTTTGCCTGAGCTTCTTTTGCACTGGAATACGACTACCATTTCAGCCCCAACAGCACTTCCTGCTTTTTCAGAACCAAAGAATAGTACCCAGGTCTTCTGGCATGCTAGTCAAGCACAATTCCACCTGCTAAACTCTCAGCCCTAGCCTGTGCTTTTAGAGGATCTCTTTCTGAAAGAAAGCAGAGTGGGTTTGGGCGGTGGAAGTACGGAAGGGTGGAAGAAAGGAAAACAAAAGTCCTCTGCTTCCAATTGCATAGAAAGTATAGAAAGTCCAGGATAAAATGCATAACGAAGAAGTCTTAGAGGAAACTTGCTGTGACAATAATATAACTAACGAAATGAATAGTAACTTATTGTTGAAGGAATTCCTGAAATTCTACTGAGTTATGGCTGTCGAAATAGCACAGAATCTTTAAGCATTACAGGCAACACGTAACATTCACCTTAAGGTTTCTTGCTTACACAATGGGATGTATCTCTCTGAACCTTCGAAGAGAAATTCTCTCTGATCTTGAGAATCTGTATCACGTCTTGCCTTTATTACAAGTACCACATGCACAGAAAAAAAATCCAGAAGTTGTACTGTGGCTCAAGTGGTAGAGCTCTAGCCTAGAGGAAAAATACCAAGACAGTGCCCTGTCCCTGAGTAGAAGTCAGTAAAGCCAAAAAAAAAAAGAACAAAGAATTTTTTAAAAGACAATATCAGTTGGTGGCAAAATTGTAGCCCAGGATCCCTGCACTGGAGGCCAAGTTGGAGAAGACCTCCACAGTCACCATCACCTTCCCCTTGGCACTGTAGTAGACAGGCAGGAAGGTGAGCCACACACTGCAGAACACCAGCATGCTGAAGGTCAGGAACTTGGCCTCATGGAAGGTGTCAGGCAGGTTCCTTGCCATAAAATCCCCCGTGAAGCTGGCCAGGGCCAGGGAGCCCAGGTATCAAAGGCACAGTAGAAGGCAGTGAGGGACCCCTTGTTGAACTGGAGCCCGATGTGTCTCCTGTAGGCTGGGCCCCAATGTGTAGACCATCAACAGTAACCTCCAACTCCTCCACCCTCCCAATACCCATGGTTAGGGTGTGCTCTGCTGTCGGAAGGTTGATTCTGGTCAGGTAGAAAGCAGGCTGAGTAGGGGGATTGTATTTTCTTCTGAGCTAGTTTACACAGCCTATCTAGCTCTTTTTCTGGGTCTGTGTTGGATGTTCGGCAGAATGAAGTAGGGGACATGGGAACTGCTCACAAACCACCCACCCACTGTCCAGCACTGTAGGGGACAGGAAAGAGAAGCTGGGCTTGGTGGAGTCTGTGTTGCTGGCTCCAGAGCTGGTGATGTGATGAGCTGAGTGGGATGATGGGCAGTGTCTAGAAAACACCTGGTAGGTTGAACCCTCTAGGTGAAAACAGTGTTGTGAGGACACAGGTGGTCCCTTTAGATGTGGTAGGCCCCAGAAGTGGTACTATTGGCCGTGGAAGTGCTCCTCTGTGTGTTCCTCCTCTTCCCTCTGCCCCTCCTCCCACTGCTTTCACGGACAGGAAGTGCCGGTTTCTCCAGCAGCCTGGTGGTGAACTGCCTGGCTCCAGTGTGTCTCTACCACCTCACAGGCTGAAGCCCACACTGAGGGCCACAGACTGTGTCCTCTGCCTTTCTACCAATCATCGATCTCATGGGTATGCTTAAATGTTTTAAACTCTTTTTTTAATTTTTTTATTGTAATTAGTAAAAGGGTTACATGATATTTGCCAGATAGAAGGTGCATTAATTCACATACATTGATACCCTTTCACCACTAGCACAACAATATTCATTGCAGCACTATTCACCATAGCAAAGATATGGAACCAACCTAGATGTCCCTCAGTTGATGAGTGGATCAACAAGTTGTGGTATTTGTACACAATGGAATTCTATGCTGCTGTCAGCAAGAATGACATCGCCCCATTTGTTAGGAAATGGAAAGACTTAGAAAAAATCATATTAAGTGAAGTAAGCCAGACTCAAAGGAACTTAGGCTCAATGGTTTCCCTCATTCGTCATAATCAGTAGAAACCTTGGGCTCTACTAGCAGAGATCTGCAATAGAGCAAAATCTTGATACATAAGTCCATATAGTATGAAGCTAATTAAACTCTTTTATTTACCAAATAATTTTAATGTTTTTATATTGCTGTCTCTATTTATTTGTGAATTTATTTCTTGGGCTCTGGTCCTGGTAATAACAAAGTGTATTAGGCTGTCCAAATCTAGGAAATAGTTTTTATCTACCAATACAGAATTGAATTCTTACAATATATTCTGGAAAATTCGTATTACAGGGAATATCTGGTTAGGCCATAACACACACACACACACACACACACACACACACACACACACACACACACACAAGACACACACAATCATTTTGTCTTTCTCTTTATCTCTCTTTCTCTGTCTTTGTGTCTTTGACTCAAATGAGGTACTGTCTGCTCAGTGTGCCTCTGGTTAGGGGAAAGTAATTAAATGTGTGCAAAACACAGGAAAGAATAGATGACCTTTGGCTCCAGTTAGCAATCCTAGCTCCTCAGGAAATGGCAATCTGAAGTTCATGGTTCCAACAAGGCTGTGCGAGAAGTGCAGGGGTCTGTTTTCCCTAATAAAGTAAGCTCCTCAAAATTCGTACCCTCTCCAAAAAGTGAGGGAATGAGAGTTTTGACTCAGTGGTAAAGTACCATCCTTAAGCTAGGAAACCTCAGCAACAACTAATTTTCTACTGTAAAGATTTAATTACTCAGTACGTATGTACTGAAGACCCAAAACTCATTCATGTAATTTTTCTGGTTGGTCTGCAATATAAACTGACCCAAGTGCCAGTGAAATACTAGAAAACTTGAAACACAATTAAGTAGTATTTGTTTCAAAAACCAGAGTTATAAGTAGTGATGTTTTCCCCTCAGTCTAAGGCTATGTGTAGCTATAATTTAGTAGAAGAAAAAAGCCACTATTATAAATTTTTAGTAGTTGGTCTATGAAGGTGAAGTATACATAGTTGAAGTAAAATAATTTTTGTCATGAACGTAGGGAATAGATAGAAAGATGCTTTCTGTCAACAACAGTAAAACTATCAACCAAAGATATACTGGAGAAGCACTCAAACAAACGTCAGACTCTTATTCTAGCTACCAGGGTGGCTGAGATCTGATGATCAAGGTTAAAAGCCAGCTGGGGCACAAAAGGACCTAAGACTCTTACCTACAATTAACCTCTAGAAAATGGAAGGGGGCTTGCCTCAAGGGTAGGGTGGCAGACTTGAGCTGCAGAGCTCAGAGACAGAACCCAGGCCCAGGGGTTGAGTGATAGCCTTGAGCCTAAGAGCTCAGAGACAGTGCCCAGGCTAAGTTATAACCCATGACCATCAAAACATTAAATAAGTAAAGTTCAAACGTTTTTATCTTTATATTCTTACAGAATCTACCTTCCCACAATATGTCATCCTTCTGTGTTATGGAAATAAGCCTGTCAGGAACAGCCCAGTAGTTTGCCTTCAGAGATAAGCCTAGATAACCTCCTGTGGCCTGATGTAACATATCAGCCCAATGCATACAAAGCAGTGGTTTGGACCTAATAAAATCATAACTGGCTTCCTTGTGCATGGCTTATCACAAGTGCAGGATTTGGGGAAGCTTAATATCAGAGTCAAGCCATACCACTTCTTTTGAATATTTGTCAGTGACATAGGTGTACTTTTACTTGCTTCTAGTGTCACTTGCATTTTCCTCTTCTATCTTCAGGATTTTCTATCTGTCCTGTGAAATTCATAAAGTCAGTCTGGTTAGAAAAACTGTTTGAAAACATTTTAATTATTCAGCAAAAAGGCAGGCTGGAGATGTAGTTGAAATGAGCAAACAAGAGCTGAACAAACGGGATATAATGAGGAGATCCTGAATTTAAACCCTGGTATTAGACAGAAAACCCCACTGTTGTTCTCATTCCTTTCCATGAAATTTTCATTGTGCCTAGATTTATACTTAGAATAGCACAGATATAAAGATCAGAAAAGTACTACCTCTCTATATTCATAACTAGAAACATATACAAATTGTTTCTGTGCATGTGTGTCAATGGTGAGCATGCGACTATGAATGATACAGGAGTTTCTTCAGTCTCCAAGTGCGGGGCTGGCAATACTTGGACCAAGCCGATGTCCCTTATTCTTGGTTTTCCTTCAAGTGAATTTGGGATGAAAACTCAACTTTCTGTCCAAGGAACCACTCAAATCCCTGTAGATTATGTAATGGATTGCTATTTCACTGCTTCCTCCAGCTTACTCAAGCATTAAGAGACCCCCATATCATAGAGTTCATGTACCCAGAAAATCACGCAGCCTAGAACCAAATGTAGGTGCCAGTGGATTAGGTTTGTCTATCCTCACATAATTTCACTAGGAAACAAGATTTTCAATTTTCTTTGAAAGATATTATGAAAGAAAGGGAAGGAAGGAATTACACTGTCCCGAATGAAATGCACTCTTTACTTGAATTAGATAATGGTAGCCCATCTACATATCACCTTTTAAATAACAAAATGCATTACAGGAAACAATTAGGGGACTAAGTTATAAGTCTAAAATAACTGAAAACCAAAGGGCAGGAAGCAGGATATCTTACTACCAATTAGAAAGTTATGGCTTCAAAGTCTGCTTATAAAGAAAAAAATGTCTGTTTCTGCCCAATTTTATTGAGCTAAATTGTCTATATTACAAACTTGCCACTCAATCCTTGCTAAATTTTTTGCTGGGCCCACCATCTGCAGACGTTCATCATTCTTTACAAAGTAACAATTTAAACATTAAAATCATACATTCCTCCTTTAGGAATATATCCTGATATAGCCAGGAGCTTTCTAAGGATGGATTGTACTAATGAAACTAGAATAATCAGGTATTCAAACAGGTAGAATTTATCAGATTATATACTCAAGTTTGTTGCTTCTGCAAAAACTACATAACAAATAAACTTCCTACCTGCTGTTGTCAGCTCGTGGTTTGTACAACCTGCTCAGGGCACTTTTGAGGTCATTGTTCCTTAGGCTGTAGATGAAGGGGTTCAGGAGAGGAGTGTCCACTGTGTACATTGCTGAGGACACAGCGCTGCCCCTCGGAGAATGTGACAGAGGTGACTCAAAGTAGATTCTCATTGAGGTCCCAAATAATAAGCATACCACTGACAGGTGAGAGCCACATGTGGAGAAGGCTTTGTACTTCCCATTTGAAGATGACATTGTCAGCACTGAAGAAATAATCTTGTAATAGGAGAAAAGGATCCCTAAGATAGGAAGGAAACAGAAAATGTTACCAATAATGTATTTAAATAAATTATCAGTGAGTGTGAGGAAAGTTCCAGGACTTGAGAGGGTCACAGAAGAAACTTGGGATTTCCACATCCTTGAAATCAGTCTTTCGTAATGCCATCCACACGTGCATCTGTCCATCCAAGAAGCTGGTGACAAATGATAGCAGAACCAAGGAGACACAGAGACGAGGGTTCATGATGAGAGGGTAATTCAGGGGGTGACAGATGGCCACATATCGGTCATAGGCCATCACACTAAGAAGCAAAACTTCCATACAACCAAAAGTAAGAAAAACAAACACCTGGATGAGTCAGCCCGCATAGGAGATGGCTCTGCTGTGAGACTGGATGTCCACCTCCATCTTGGGGAGGGTGGTGGAGGTGAAGCCAATGTCAGCTAAGGAGAGGATGGAGAAGAAGAAGTACATGGGGGTGTGGAGGTGGGGATCAGAGGTGACGGCCAGGATGATGAGCAGATTTCTGAGCACAGTGATCAGGTGCATTGACAGAAAGTGCCCAAATAGCATGGGTTGTAGCTCGGGGTTATCTGAGAATGCCAGGAGATAAAATTCTGAGATGTGTGTGTTAGATTGCATAGCTCTGCATTAATTGGAAACCTTCAATGAAAAGAGAGAGCAATACAAAATGAAGAAGTCAGAATTCCAGAATGATTTTGAACTCAAATATGCATAGTTGATATTGATATTCTGTTCCACACTTTTCAGTTGTGACAAACACAATCATCCTAGATATTTTATGTCTCATATATTCCTATTTATATATTCATTGTAGATACTCAACCATGTTAGAACATTATAGGCAGTGTTTTCTGATCAGAGAAAATACGGATTATTCTTCATTACAGGGTAATTCACAGCAGTAATTTCTTTTAATCTGTGAAATTCATTTTCATCCAATGTGCGTGCAAGCTCCCAGAAGATTTCTGCATCCTTGATTTTTCTCTCTCTCTCCCTCCCTTCCTCCCGTCCCTCCATCTCCCCCCTCCCCCCATATGGATCCTAGTATTTTGACTCTGGGCTTGGGTACAGGCCTTGAGGTTTTCCTGCCCAAAGGAAAGCTCAAACTTTTGAGTAAGAAACTCAACTTTTGGCTTCCTGGTAGCTAATTGGAGATGAGAGCTCACAGGTTTTGCTGCCTATGCTGGTTTTCAACTTCTACCTACACAGCTCAGCCTGTTAAGTAGCTAGGATTCCAGGTATGAAGCCCCAGGACTGGGACTGAAGTATACTTTAAAAAAAACATGAATTCTTAAGTCTCCATCATATAAATAAATCAAGATCTCCGATATGATATCTGCTTCTTCCTGAAGTATTTTCAGGAATTGAGGAATTTGCTGACAATGTAGCAAGGGATTCCTGAGATTTTGGCAATGTTGGTTGACATTTAGTAATTGGATTTCTTCCTTTACAATCATCTTCTGATTATTACACTTCCTATACTGGTTTCTAGCTTTGACCCCTGTAGCTCTGTTTTGTGTTCAGTCAGTAATCCCCTCAACAAGAATCTGGTATTCTTTTCCTCAAAGTCAGAGAGAAATGAGACACATACCCAGGTTCTCACTGGGGGCCTAACAAGGTCTTTCACAAATCACTTTCCAGGTTTTAATATTCAGTATATTCAGTGACAATAGACAAATAGAAAGTTGGATTCACTCTGTTTTTTATCTAACCATCTACCACCACTTACATATGAATAGTTTGTTCATTCATATTCTATTAGATAACAAGGCAGACTACAGGAAAACAGTAAGAAATTTTAGGTACAACTCCTGTGAGCTTCAGCAGAACAATGAAATAACTTACATTCTTCACTACTGCTATTCCTTGGTCTCCTCTTACAGAATACCAAGCTGTTGGCTTGTCTTCATTATGCAAAAACAGTACTTGCAGTTGTTTTGCTCTTTAGTTAAGACATTAGAGTGTGTATCAAGACAAGAAGGAAAACTCTAAATCACCAGGAAGCTTGCAGAAAGCACGCTTGTATGAATAGTGTGGTACACTCTACACACTTGGTTGCGTTGCTTCTCTGTTGGGTCATGTCCATGAAGTACAGATGAAAAGATTTTCCCATGTCTGAGGTGTATGAAAACCTTAGGCTCAATGCTCACAGTTGACCATGAATAGGACAACACAGGAGAATTGCATTGAATATATTTAGAGAGTTGTCAGGGGACTGGCTGGTAATTGACTCTTCTATGATTGTGGATGCACAATTTGCAGAGCTCACAATTTGCCAAACTGGTACCTAACTCATCATCTCTGGGGAACCACTAACTTGGATGGCGGGTGAGGAAGAACAACGGCCTAAAAAAATAGTTTTGAAGTATGTCCTTTGGGAAACAAAGCTGGTCTAGTCTATGCATAGAAGACAAGATGAAAAGTATGACTAATTATAGCCTATTCAGGAAGGGCATTCTGCCTTGCAAACCCTTTGGATAGTTCCCAGACAATTCAGAAAAGAAATACTTAGAATATCAGTGTCTTGAATAGGGGACTACCATGAAGGAATGGATCACATGGAATCAGTGAACACAGAGGGGATAATTTTGTCACAATACTCAATATTCATGTATAAAAGGAAGTGTGGTTGCTAATGTGGCAGTTGGAGGAGGGAAGAGGAAGTATTTTGGAAGGTGTGTTTGGGTTTAAGATGCATTGTACGTGTACATGAATGTCTTAAATGGAAAGTTCTTTCCACAAACAAGTGAAGAATTAATGTCTCAAAAACAAGGCTTCACTGGTGGCTCAAATCTGAGATCCTAGCTATGCAGGATGCTGTGAGTGGAAGATCAGGTTTTAAGCCAGCATGGGCAGGGAAGTCTGTGAGACTCTGATCTCCAATAGACTACTCAGCAATGGCTGGATGTGGCACTGTGGCTCATTGAGTGGAGCACTGGATATGAGCCAAAAAGCTCACGGACAGTGTCTAATCCCTGCGTTCAACCACAAGGACTGGCACAAAAATGTTAAAATCAGAATGTAACTTATATTTAACTCTCATCAATGACTCATGTGAAATGCAATTTTTTAAGAAATGTCAGTTAAATGCACGTGGTGGTATGCTATAGCAGATTACAGAAGTGACATCAGGATTCACAGAGCCTCCCCATAATTAAAACAATAAACGAGACACAGTTTTCATAGGATTTATCTTAGACTGTTTCATTTGTTTCAACCGTATTCTACATGCCAATGAACCTTCTGTTATGTGAGAGAGTGCAAAATTGCAAGGAAAGGTCATTTATTATTTATTTCCTGACCCAAAACACTAACAGCCAGGCACTGTTGGTCCACGGGTGCTATCCTAGCTACTATAAGGGGTCAGCCACAGCTGGAAATCCCATAAAACTGTTATTTGCAACTAAACACACACTCAATCGATGAAAGCCGAAGACAGAGCCCAGGCACCAAGTTCAAGCTTTCACTTAACTATAATATTTGCAACACAACATTTCTGAGTTTGTTCCTATTCTTCCTATTTGAGGTACTGATGGATACAACCTAGAAATGTATTTTGGAGGTCAACAGTGATTTTTTCCTTCTGCTCAAGGCTAGCAATCTACAACTTGAGTCATGGGCAACTTCAGGACTTTTCTGTTTATGTGGTACTGAGGAATCGAACCCTAGGCCACGTTCCCTGCTTGTCAGAAGAAATTTTTAAGAGTTGTGACATGAAACACATATGTTTATGTTGACATATATACCTAATTACTTCCCCCTTCCATCTTCTTTTGTGGAAGTTCTAGGGCTTGACTCAGGGTCTGGGCACTGTGCCAGAGCTTTCTTTTCACCAGAGCTGGTGCTCTACCACTTGAGCCAACATCTGCACTTCCAGCCTCTTTGGTAGTTTAGTGGAGATGGGATTTTCATAGATTTCCCTGCCCAGGCTTGCTTCTGAACAAACTCCTTAGATCTCAGCCTCCTGAGTATATAGGAATACAGGTGAGAGCCACCAGTGCTGGCTTACCAACTTTTTTTTCCATATATTTTTATAGTAATTAATTGAACGGTTACATTATATTTGCCAGATTGGAGGTGCATTAATTCACATACATTGATACCCTTTCTCGAGTCTTGGTCCCCATTTCCCTCCCCCCCCACCCCTCATCTTGTTTTCCCCCTTCCCTATCCACTTTCAAATAACCAAATACAAATATATCCAATATATCAGATAACAAGGTGAGATACTGTAACAATATGAGATAACGAAAGGACAGTAAAAGAGATGAGAGATAACAGTACATTAAGGACAACAATCACTCATTATATGGCTTTTGTTTCTATATCCTAGAGGTCCTTTCATTAACACTATCCATTTCATAAAATCTGATAATGGCCTATACAGCCTGCAAGCACCAACTCAAAAAATGATCTCTTCTATGAGGTCTTTTGTCCCGTCCGGCGGGACGTCAACTAGGGCCAAGAACCTAGAGGGAGGAATGAAAGGGACAGGAGACACGAAGAAGGCAGCAAGACAAGCATTCTGATCAAGCTGCGAATTTTATTTTTCACACAGGGGTTTATATGCCTCTTCAGGAGAGGCAGGAGGGGGTTGGGGTGTGGGAACCGCTTGGGGCAGGGGGTGTGGTAATGGGATGTTTGCTTCTGCTCTGGGTAGAGGCCAGGTGGTAGGATGTTTGCATATCAATGCAAGCAGACATGCAGGCACCAAGAATTCAGGGAAGGGGAGAATGTCTCCAACATATCCTCCCTAAACCTTAAAATAAGTGAGGGGCGAGGATTTAGGCAATATCATGGTAGGCATTAATCTGAGAGGGGAGACAGAGGCCCTGATCCTTAGAAAGGAGGCATGTTGAACAAGAAGCAAACACACTAGCTGATGTGTCTGTCTTTTTGCTGAGGATGCCAACTTATCGGGCGCGTCCCGCCCCACAGGAGCTCAGGAAACAGCTGTGCGGTGGTGGTGGAATCAGGCAGGGCAGAATATGTGGCAGCAGCTTCACCTCTCAGGAACTCCAATGGAATGTCACACCTCCTGCTGGATTGCCTGCAAATTTCTGCGCAAACTGGTTAAAGCAGCTTAACCTAAGGCCTGGCTTCAGTGAATTCTCCCAGTGATTCCCTGGTCCCTTTATGTAAAGAGGATTGATGGGAGAAGATTCATCTTCTATAACTTCTTCAAGCTGGCTCAGGAGCGTTGTCTCTGTACTTGACCAGGAACCTTAAAAAGCTTAGCCTATTTTACCAAGGGGTTGCCAGGATTAGCTATCAGGAACAATGATTTGCTCCAAACTAGAGATCATATTCAACATTTAACAACTGCACAAACCTTTTTTGGCTACAATAGTTTAGTTTACTTAGCACCCATTTGCAAAGGCATTTTCCTGATTGTCTGGGAAACTAAATCTCTGGAACCTTAAACAATGCTTTAGTTGTCAGATCTAAACAGATTAATAGAGACACAAGTCTCAGATCCACAAACTTTCCTGAATTTGTGGCTGCAGTCAAATCAAACTTTACTCAGTTAGGACTTTAAACTACCCATTATCACAGATGATTGACAAGTTCCTGCCCAGTTTTGGAAGGCACAGGCATTAGTAAGGCATGCTTACAAACTATTCTATGACCTCCTGGCTCTGATTAATATTGAATGGCCAAGCACGAGTGACTCTAGGATCTGACACCATCTCTGCCATCCACGCAGAGGCTTTCTGCATCTGGATACTTCATTGTCCCAGTAGTGTCTCTCCACACAGGGATAAACATCCCATTGGCATTTCACTTGCTTGGTTGCTGGACTTGAACTCGGGGCCTGGGCACTGTCCCTCAGCTCTCCAGCTCAAGGCTAGCACTCTGCCACTTTGAGCTCCAAAGCAACTCTGCCTCAATTAGCACTCTGCTGCCAGATTAGACACCACAGTCTCACAGGGACTTTGCTTTGCCCGGGCTGGCTGGAAACTGCAGCTTTCAGATCAATGAGTCCTACAAAAGGCCAAGTTACTCCAATTAGAAACAACAAGGTGGTCAACTCAGAAATAGTCTCTAAGCATGATCTTACCTGGAACTTGGTAAGAGCCAAAGTTACATCTGAATAAGGATTGCTGTTCTTCTCCATGGGCTAGCTGGAAGTTACAAGAGCAAGCTGAAATAGCAATTAAGCAATTACTTTGGTAGTCCTGATTTTCTTTAAACATTTAAGACAACTTCACTTTCAAATATTGTTTAGAAACCCATTTCCAATGCTCTTAATAACTTTTACTGATACTGGCTTAAACAATCAAGACCTTAGCCTTTATTTGCAATTGAAAAACCTTTAAGGGCACAAAGAACTCCTTCTGCCTTCAGGTCCCCTAGGGCTCAAGTCACTCCTCTTGCCTTTTAGAAAAGGGCTTTTTTTTTGCAGTTTAGATTACTGTCTTAAACTCCAACAACAGTTTAAACTCAAATAACAGTTTTTCCCTAATGCAAGAACTATAGACATCAGTGCACCAAAAGTCTAAGTCTGGACTTAGTTTCCTCTCTTTTTTTTTTTAAATACACCCAATAGCATGGAGATAAACCTTTAAACATTCCTTTAAAATACTAATCACATTATCCACATTTTACCATTAGATTTCTAGTGTCAGTTTGCAAGAAAAGACAAAGTTTCTGACGTTAATGAACAATTTTACATTTAAATCTCTAATACATGTCTCCAAACTTTAACTTAAGGTAATAAATCCCAAATTCCCTAATACCTCTGTGCTAAACAGGATACAATATTTGCAATGTAAACAGCTGTATGTATTGCAATACCAGATTTTTAAAATGCAGATTTCAGGATCTTTAGAAAAATACTTTTTACCAGTTTTTCTTTAAAACAATGCAATAATACTTTTAAGACATAGGAAACATTCAAACCTACTAATTTTCTTGAAGTTTAGACTTAGATTTACCCAATTGCTTTTGTGTTTCAAATGAGCTCAACCATTGTTTTATACAGCATGCTGACAATTTAACCTTGAACATGTTCACTCACACCCATTCGTACACACATTCATACTCAAAGATCGTAAAGCGCGCAAAATTAATATCGGCCGTTCATTTTCTGGAAATTTTAGTATTTTCAGGTGGTTTTTTTTGTTGTTGTTTTTGTTGTTGTTGTTTTTGCGAAGCTTATTCTTGGAGGTGACAACCAGGTTTTTTGTTGTTGTTGTTGTTTTTGTTTTTAAACAAAGCTTTCTAACAAGGCAACTTAGCTGAAATTTATTCTTCCAGAGCTTGTTTCTGATATCAGACATATTACTTTTTGCAGATGAAAGTTGGGTGGGAGTCTTAAACCTAGGAGAACTAAGACAAGTCTGTGTCCTGTCACCAAGTGTCTCTAGACTGTCACTTCAGCAGGTTGTAGGAAAAAGGAAACTGAATGAAGCCTGCAGCTGCTTTGTCTGGCCTCTGCTCACCTCAGCTGCAGCAGATTGGATGGGGCCATACCAGGCCCGTGTGGAGCCAAAACTTTTTACTTCCCAGAAATATTCAAATAGATAACAAGGATGTGTGCTTCAGTACATGCAGAAAAACCATAAGGATCCATATTTAGAACTGGTACCAATTTTAAAGACAAAACTGGACAAGGAAAAATATGTAACATGAACAAGACAGAGAAGAGACTCCTAAACTTTTGATGGCATGCCTGGCCTTAAACTACCAGCTGGCAGATGGAGTCCATCCTAACACACCTAACAAAAGGCTCTGAAACAAAATCAGACATTGACATATACTCAATCAGATATACTTAACACAAAAACACGAGCTCAGGCGAATGTTTTCACCAAACAGCTATTTTTAGATTTAGACATGTCTTGCTGGTGGGACTCTCAGGAATGCTCTGTTATCCACAAGAAACTCAGAAGGGGGGGGGGGCGGGTCAAGGCGTCCCTTGACCACCCAGGCCTCTGTATTGTAAAAATAAAACAAAACAGAACAAAACAAAACAAAACACATACAGGGGGTCGGCCGATACTTACCTCTGGAGGCCTTTGCTTTTCACCTGGGCATCTTTTAAACGTTAACGTCCTTAGGGGCTGATGAGTTAACTTGCTTAATCAATCTCTCGGGCAGCCATCTCGGTGCCGATTGTTTTTGATCCAGGACACAGGCTGAACCGCGTCCCCAAATGAGTACTGTATCTGGACCATTCCAGTTATTAGTGAGGGGGTCTCGCCACATCACCATAGGTGGAGACGTATCTAGAGAAGGGTGCCAGTGGCGGTCTGCAGCCAAATGATCGTTATTATCCAAAGTCAGAAAACTTAACACAATAGTTCCTTGACCTTGTGGGTTATAGGGGATTCCTGTAATGTGATTAATGTGAAGCGCTTCACAAAACTGTCTAAATTTTGCACTAACATAAGCAGGACCATTATCTGTTTTAATTTTAACAGGTTTTCCCAGGACAGAAAAGGCTGTGACAAGATGTGAAATAACATCCTTTGTGGCTTCTCCCGAATGAGGGGGGGCAAAAATGAAACCACTATATCTGGGCATCTTTTACAAAAAAGGTTGTTAAAGGAAAACCACTGTTTCTAGAAAAAGCAATCTTATCTCAATAGCATAAATATACAAATTATTAGGAATTGATAAAAGACTTGGGAGCCCTGGTCGGGTCATTCCCATGGGCATACTGCAGGGAGATCATGAAGAAACCTGTATTTGAAACTTGTATTTGCCTGACCTTATTAATTTTAGTAGCTCCAATTGTTTTCCCGGCCAATAGGTCATTGCTCCACTCACAGGGCGGGGGGCATGCAATTAGACTGTGGCCCCTAGAATTGGGGGAGCAGTTCTATGCTAATTTTTTCATAACTAATGCAGTCATCATAGAATGCCACAACATCCGTATCTTGTCTCTCCATAACAGTGGCTGAATGGCTCTAGTCAGGACAGGGAGCAAGCCAATTACTAAGATGCTGCAGGGCCAGCTACACCCAAGAGCTGGGGCCTGTGGCAGTTTCTAGTTTCTGGGAGCTTAAGGCCTGAGAGGATTGCTGATGAACCAGGCTTTGGAGGATGGTTTTGGCCCAGGGCGAATTAGGCCCATTTTTGGAGACTGCTTTCTTAAGGTCTTTTAGGGCAGGTCTATTGCCCCCAGGGTTAGCATTTATCAAGCATGGTGGGGAGGAGTAAAATGGTGCTTAACCCGCCCTTTCCTTTCAGGGGAGGAGCTGCCGCGATATGGCGGGTTAACCTCCTCTTCCGGTTTAACACGAGGTGAAGCGTGGGAGTAAAATGGCGGAGGCTGCTCTGCCCTCCAATTGTCTGCCGCAAATTTTGAGGCAGGAGCACTTGGTGTAGGGCTCTGGGGCCCGATCCCAGGATCAAAGGGGCCCAAAAATCTCTCCTCAGGGCAAGGCTCTAAAACCTGAGCAGTGGAAGGGCCAACTTTCCACAACTCTGAGCACTCCTTATTTAAAGTTTCCTTGGCCCTAGATGCCTTAAGGGCAGATAAAGTCTGATAGACCCCAAGGGGAGGATCCTCTCCCAAGTTAATCTTCCTCCCTCTCACCAGGAGACATATGCAGTCCCATGTGGCCCAATTGAAAAGAATGGCTACCATTAACACGGCACACGTTAAGGCCTCCCAGAGATCTGAAATCTCCATACCTCTGCTTTTAAATCTGGACGCTATGAGCACCGGTTAATTTTGTAGATCTGACCTGTCCTGAGCCACCAACAAAATATTATCAGAGTGTAGGGAAATTGTAAAAAAGCAATCTTTAAGATCAATGATCATTTTATCTACATAAAAACAATTCTTGTCAAACACATTTGGTAAAGGCTATTTACAGCATACATGGCCAAGCATGCACTATTTACAGTTTCAAGCAGAAAATCTTCCTTATTTGACCACAATTGCAATAACTACATGAATCTGATCTCCAGCTTGGCTCTGGGTTACCGGGAAAGCTAAGAAGGTTTGGTTTTTCAAAAGCAAGGTGGCAGAGTTCTAAATCGAGGGAGGGAACGCAACTCTTAAGGAGTTGAATATGTTCCCGTCTATGTTGGAGTGATCGCCGCAAGGCTGATAAATCAGGCATAGGGGGATCGGGCTCGTGGAGAGCCGGGGCATGAGAGAAGGGGGTCGGGAGGCCTGTCGCAGTACCTCCTCGCCGTACTTACTTAGAAGGGGGGTCGGGAGGCCTGTCGCAGTACCTCCTCGCCGTACTTAATTCTTTTTAACCCAAGTTCTTCGTGTCTTGAGAGCCTATGAACAATTCCTGTGACGATGATGCCTGTCCCATGGTCAGTCACTTACCTTTCGCCGTCTCCACTCAGCGTTGACCGAGATGTCTCGGGCGGGCCACTCCGAGCTGGTCACACAATCACTTGGATCCAAGGTTTCCTGGAAGACAGCGTTCCTCAGCCTCGCGGGCACTCGAGCCGCACGTTGGGCGCCATTTGTCCCGTCCGGTGGGACGTCAACTAGGGCCAAGAACCTAGAGGGAGGAATGAAAGGGACAGGAGACACGAAGAAGGCAGCAAGACAAGCATTCTGATCAAGCTGCGAATTTTATTTTTCACACAGGGGTTTATATGCCTCTTCAGGAGAGGCAGGAGGGGGTTGGGGTGTGGGAACCGCTTGGGGCAGGGGGTGTGGTAATGGGATGTTTGCTTCTGCTCTGGGTAGAGGCCAGGTGGTAGGATGTTTGCATATCAATGCAAGCAGACATGCAGGCACCAAGAATTCAGGGAAGGGGAGAATGTCTCCAACAGTCTTTGTCCTCCTCCCAGCCAGAAATCCACATGATTCCTTTTGAGCTTCATTTTTATTTGTATTTGGTTATTTGAAATTGGATAGGGAAGGGGGGAAAACCAAGAGGGTTGGGGGGGTGGAGGGAGGGTAATGGGTACCAAGACATGTGAAAATGTACCAATGTATGTGAATTAATGCACCTTCTATCTGGCAAATATCATGTAACCCTTTTACTAATTACAATACAAAACAAAAAAGGAAAAAAAGCGTTACATGATATTTGCCAGAGAGAAGGTGCATTAATTCACATACATTGGTACCCTTTCACATGTCTTGGTACCCATTACCCTCCCCCCAACCCCCACCCGCCTTCATTTTCCCCCCTTTCCTATCCAATTTCAAATAAACAAATACAATTAAATTCAATATATCAGATAACAAAGTGAGATACTGTAACAATAGAGATATCCAAGGGACAGCAAAGGAGATGAGAGATAACATAGTACATTAAGTATAACAATCATTCGTTCTGTGGCTTTTGTTTCTATATCCTAGAGGTCCTTTCATTGACACTATCCATTTCTTAAAATCTGATAATGGCCTATACAGCCTGCAACCACCAACTCAAAAATGAAACTCCACGAAAACTCCACGATTCGTTTTGAGTTTCATTTTCATACCTATTGTGTGTAGCAACTGAGACAGAGATGACTATGTTTCACATTTCTTCTCTTATTTCATCTTGAAGCAATGCTAACAGATGGAATAATTGTCTTCTTAGTGTTTGTGGGAAATTAAAGCAAAATTTCCTTTTTTATTCATATAAAAAGGGGAATTTATTGGGGAAGTAGATGGTGAACTGACCGCCCAGGGACATAGTGTAGACTCAGGAGCTGACACTGTGACCCCGAGTGGCTCTCATGCTGGGTTTTTTAAATATATTTTTATTGTAATTAATAAAAGGGTTACATGATATTTGCCACATAGAAGGTGCATTAATTCACATACATTGGTACCTTTTCACATGTCTTGGTACCCATTACCCTCCCTCCACCCCCCCAACCCTCTTGGTTTTCCCCCCTTCCCTATCCAATTTCAAATAACCAAATACAAATAAATTCAATATATCAGATAACAAAGTGAGATACTGTAACAATATGAGATACCCAAGGGACAGCAAAGGAGATGAGAGATAACATAGTACATTAAGGACAACAATCATTAGTTATATGGCTTTTGTTTCAATATCCTGGAGGTCCTTTCAATTAGCTTCATACTATAAGGCCTTATGTATCAAGGTTTTGCTCTATTGCAGATCTCTGCTAGTAGAGCCCAAGGTTTCTACTGATTATGACAAATGAGGGAAACCATTGAGCCTAAGTTCCTTTGAGTCTGGCTTACTTCACTTAATACGATTTTTTCTAAGTCTTAACATTTAATAACAAATAGAGCGATGTCGTTTTTTCTGACAGCAGCAAAGAATTCCATTCTGTATAAATACCACATCTTGTTTATCCACTCATCAACTGAAGGGCATGTGATTTGGTTCCATAATTTTGCTATGGTGAATAATGCTGCAATGGACATTGTTGTGCTAGTGAACTTAGTATGCCCTAGATTCTGGATGGTTGGGTAAATGCCAACTAGTGCAATTGCTGGGTCATAGGGGGGTTCTATGTTTAGACTTTTGAGGCACTGCCACACTGCTTTCCATAGTGGTTGAACGAGTTTGCACTCCCACCAACAGTGTAGTAGTGATCCCTCCTGGCCTCATCACCTCCAGCATCTGTTGTCATTCGTTTTCTTGATCCTGGCCAT
The DNA here is from genome assembly GCF_031878675.1 of Megascapheus bottae. Lineage (NCBI taxonomy): Eukaryota > Metazoa > Chordata > Mammalia > Rodentia > Geomyidae > Megascapheus > Megascapheus bottae. Next base: position 10,809,677 of record NC_143509.1, read on the forward strand.
TCTACTCAAGTGAGGTGGAATCTTAGACTTGTTTTGATTGCATTTCTTTTATGACCAGAGATGTTGAGCATTTCTTCATGTGTCTATAGGCCATTTTTGTTTCTTCTTCACAGAAGACTCTCTTTAAGAGTTTGTCCCATTTTTAATGGGATGGTTGTTACTTAGGAGATTAGTTTTGGAGTGATTCAATTTTTTGAGTTGTTGATATATATTAGATATGAGGACTTTGTCCGTTGTTGGTTGGTGAAGATCTTCTCCCACTCTGTAGGCTTCCTAATTAATTTACTAGCTATGTCCTTTGCCATACAAAAGCTCTGCAGTTTAATGCAGTCCCACTTATCCAGACTTTCTCTGATTTGTTGTGATTCTTGGTCCTTATTAAGAAAGTTTCGACCTGTGCCAAGGAGGCCTAGTGTATCTCCTATTCCTTCCTGTAAAGTTTTCAGTATGTCAGCTTTTACCTCCTGGTCTTTGATCCATTTGGAGTTAATTATAGTGCAGGGTGACAAAGAAGGATCCATCTTTAGTTTTCTGTAGGTGCTCAAGCAGTTCTGCCAGCACAACTTGTTGAAGAGGCTATCTTTCTTCCGTTATTTTTTTTCTCCCTTGTCAAAGATTAGATGGCCATAGGTCTGTGGTTTAATATCTGGGTCCTCAGTTCTATTTCATTTGTCTTCAGGCCAGTTCTTGTACCAGTACCAAGCTGTTTTGATAATTACAGCCCTATAATAGTGTCTAAAGTTTGGAATTGAAATTCCTCCTGCGCTGTTCTTTCTGCTAAGAAGTGTTTTTGCTATACGGGGTCTTTTATTATTCCATATGAAATTTTGAATTGTCTCTTCTATTTCTTTAAAGAATGCCATTGGGATATTGATGGGTATGGCGTTGAATTTGTAGAAAGCCCTTGGCAAGATTGTCATTTTCACAATGTTGATTCTTTCAATCCAGGAGTATGGGAGGTTTTTCCATTTCCTTAGTTCTGCTTAATTTACTTTTTTAAGGATTTTAAAGTTTTCATCAAAAAGGCCCTTTACATTTTTAGTTAAGCTAATTCCTAGGTACTTTATTTTCTTTTTTTCCTTTTTTTATTTTAATTAGTAAAAGGGTTACATGATACTTGCCAGATAGAAGGTGCATTAATTCACATACATTGATACCCTTTGACATGGCTTGGTACCCATTTCCCTCCCCCCACACACCGTTGAGTGCCTACAACAACAAGTTGGAAAAATTGCAAACCAACAAGTTAATGTCTCACCTTAAGCTCCTGGAAAAAGAGCAACAAACCAACCCTAATCCCAGAAGAAGAAAACAAATAATTAAAATCAAAGCAGAATTAAATGATTTGCAATCCAGAAAAACTATACGTACTTTATTTCTTTGAGGCTATTGTGAAAGGAGTTGCTTTCCTGATTATTGCTTCGTTCCTCTCACTGTTGGCGTAAAGGAAGGCAGTTGATTTTGAGGGTTAATTTTATAGCCTGCTGCACTTCCAAGTCTTGAATCAGCTTGAGGAGCTTGGGAGTACAGTCTATAGGATTCTTTAAACACAGAATCATGTCATCTGCAAAGAGGGAGAGTTATTTCCTCTTTCCCTACTTGGATCCCCTTTATACTTGCTTCTTGCCTTATTGCACTGGCTAGGAATTCTAATACTATGTTAAAGAGGAGTGGAGAGAGTGGGCATCCTTGTCTCCTTCCTGTTGTTAGAGGAAATGGCTTTAGATTTTCACCATTAAGTGTAATACTAGCAGTGGGTTTGTCATACACAGCCTTTATTACATTGAGGAATGTTCCATGGTTTCCTAGTTTCTCCAGAGCTTTTAACATAAAGGGGTGTTGGATCTTGTCAAATGCCTTTTACGAGTCTATTGAGACAGTCATGTGATTTTTGTCCTTGCTCCTGTTGATGTGTTGAATTATATTAATTGAATTGCGTATGTTGAACCAGCTTTGCCTCCCTGTGATGAATCCAGTTTTATCATCGTGTATAATTTTTTTGATGAGTTGTTGTATACGGTTGGCCAGTATTTTGTTGAGAAGTTTTGCATCGATGTTCATCAAAGATATAGGTCTATAGTTCTCTTTCTTTGATGAATCTCTGTCTGGTTTGGGGATGAGGGTTATACTGGCTTCATAGAATTAGTTTGGTAAGGAACCTTCATTTTCAAATTCGTTGAAGAACTTGAGGAGGATTGGTGTGAGCTCTGCTTTGAAGACTTTATAGAATTCAGCTGTGAATCCATCTGGCCCTGGGCTTTTCTTAGGTGGAAGTTCTCTAATTGCCATTTCTATTTCAGAGCTTGAAATAGGCCTGTTGAGTTGGGTTAGTTCTTCTTGGTTCATTGTGGGTATGTTAATATTGGCTAGGAATTCATCCATTTCATATAGATTCTCAAATTTGTTGGCATAAAGTTTTGAGAAGTATTCCCTCATGATATTCTGGATCTTGGTAATTTCTGTCGTGATATTACCATTTTCATCTGCGATTTTGTTTATTTTGATATGCTCTCGCCTTTTTTTGGTAAGATTTGTTAAGGGCTTGTCAATTTTGTTAATTCTTTCAAAGAACCAACTCCTTGTTTTGTTGATTCTTTCTATACTTTTTTTGGATTCCAAATCATTTAATTCTGCTTTGATTTTAATAATTTCCTTTTTCTAATGGGATTAGGGTTGGTTTGTTGCTCTTTTTCCAGGAGCTTAAGGTGAGACATTAACTTGTTTGTTTGCAATTTTTCCAACTTGTTGTAGGCACTCAGCGCTATAAATTTTCCTCTGAGTACTGCCTTTGCTGTGTCCCAAAGGAGTTGGTATTTTGTGTGCTCCTTACTGTTAAATTTCATAAACTGTTCGATTTCTTTTCTGATCTCTTCGATGACCCATTGGTGATTCAACAATGTGTTGTTCAGACTCCATGAGTTACAGGGTTTTCGTTGGTGGAGATGTGTGTTCAGTTCCAATTTGATGTCTTTGTGGTTTGATAGTGTCCATTGAATAATTTCAGTGTTTCTGAATCTGTCCAGGTTTTGTTTTATAGCCTATGATGTGATCTATTTTGGGAAAATGTTCCATGTGCTGCTGAGAAAAATGTATATTGTGTTTTTGCTGGTGGAATATTCTGCAGATGTCTGTTAGATCTAGTTGGTCTATATAGTTGTTCAGGTCTAAGGATTCTCTGTTGAGATTTGCCTTGTTGATCTGTCCATAGGTGAGAGTGGTATGTTAAAGTCATCGACAATCACTGTTTTTCGACCTATGCATGGTTTCAGTGTAAGTAGAGTTTGCTTGATGAAGTTCGGAGCTCCGGGATTGGGTGTGTAAATATTTAGGATCATTATGTCTTCCTGGAGGAAAGATCCCTTTAGTAGTATGTAGTAACCTTCTTTGTCTTTTCTTACTAATTTTAGTTTGAAGTCTATTTTATCTGATATGAGGATGGCAACTCCGGCCTGTTATGGGGGCCGTTAGCTTGATAGAGTTTATTCCAACCTCTCACTTTCAAAAGATGATTGTTTTTTTGGGTAAGATGTGTCTCTTGAAGACAGCAGAATGATGGCTCTTGCTTTTTGATCCAAGTAGACAGCCTATGGCGTTTAATTGGAGAGTTAAGTCCATTGATATTGAGAGTTAAGATAGAGATATTTATTAGTTCCTACCATTTTTCAAAGCTTTTATTAGGGCCTGGGTCTTGACAGTTCTTGTGGTCCTTAGATGTTATACTGTTCAGGTGCCATTTCTTTCCCTGTATTGCATTTATTTTGGTTTTCTATGTATAGAACATCTTTGAGAATTCTCTGTAGTGTTGGTTTTGTTGCTACATATTGTTGCAGCTTTTCCCTGGAATGGAATGTTTTTATTGTTCCCTCATTTATGAATGAGAGCTTAGCTGGATACAGTATTCTTGGTTGGTATTTATTTGACTTAAGGGCATGACATATATGCTTCCAGTCACTTCTTGCTTGCATGATCTGTGCTGAGAAATCTCGGGTTATTCTTATTGGTGTGCCTTTATAGGTTATTGATCCCTTTACCTGGCAGCCTTTAAGATCCTTTCTTTGGTTTCTATTGATCCAGTTGAGATTACGATGTGGTCGTGGGATGTTCTTTTCTGATCAGGTCTGTTTGGGGTTCTAAAAGCTTCTTGTATCTGGATGGGCCTGCCCTTCTGGATATTTGGGAAATTCTCTGAGATGATTCCCTGAAATATGTTTCCAATACCATTGACCTCTTTCTCCAGACCCTCCTCAATACCAATTAGCCTTAAAATAGGCTTCCTAATTGTATCTTGGATCTTCTGAAGCGCTCTCTCATATTTCCTAGATTGGGATTGACTCATTTTCTGTTCTTTCTCTATAGTAAGTAAATTATCTTCAGCCCCGGAAATTCTCTCCTCTGCATTGTCTAACCTGCTATCAAAGCTATCTACTTTATTTTTCATCTCCCTTGCTTCTAATTGCTCATTTTTGATGCCTTGCATCCCTTCTTTTAGATCATGTAAAGATTTCTTTAGCTGCTTGATTTCCATTTGAGTGGTTAGTTCTGTAGCTTTATTTCCTTTGGACATTTGCTGGAGTTCGGTCACCTTTTTATTTGTTCATTCTGTGAATTCATCCATCTTTCTTTGAAAAACCTTTTTTATGGCCTCCTTTATGGCTTCTTCTTTTTCACTTATCACCTTGTGTATTATTTCCTCTTGTTTAGCTATGGCTTCCTCCCTTATCTCTTTCTTTATATTTTCACATTTTTTTCATTAATGATGTTTATCAATTGCATTTGTGTAGCACGTGGAAGACTCTCCTCTAGGTTTGCCAATGACTGTTCCATTGTCTTTTTACATTGGATGGGGGATGTTGTTTCTTGATTTGACATTTTTCTTGAGCTTCTTGTTCTGCCCATTTGAAAATGGGAGCAAGATTAGTACTAAACACGATTATCGTTTTTCAGATATAACCAATCTAGACCTCTGTAGCTGGCAGACACTAGATGTTCACAATTTTTGATTGGTGTTATCACTCTTTTTTTTTGCACTTACAGACCAGTCTAATAAAACCACTGATAAGTGACTATTAGCCAAAACAATAAGCCTCTCAATCCAATCTCTATTGTCTTTATGTCCCTCTGAGCCTAGAGAATTATTAAACAGTCTGGGCTCGGGCTTGGGCCTGAGTACTCTCCTTGGACTTTCTCAAGGCTAGAGGTCTTCCACTTGAGCCTCAGCACCACTTCCAGGTTTTTTCTATGTATGTGGTACGGAGGAATCGAACCTGGATATTCGTGCATGGTAAGCAAGCACTCTGCTACTAGGCCAAACTCCCGGACCCTGATTGTGTGTTTTTGTGTTTTGCTAGTCCTGAGGCTTGAACTCAAGGCCCGGGCACTGCATTTGGGCATTGTCAAAGTCAGAGTACTATTAAGTGATCCACAGAATCACTTCCGGCTTTTTCTATGTATGTGGTACTGAGGAATCAAGCTCGGATCTTTGTGCATCCCAGGCAAGCACTCTACCACTAGGCTTTGCTCCAGTGCCTATTAAATGTATTTTTCTAAAACTTATTCTTACGTAGTTGTACCACGGGGCTATAATTCAATGATCACTTTGTGAGTACAAGACCATTTCATCAGTGTCACCTCTCCATGGTCTCCACAACTCCTTCCAATCCAACCCCTCCCTCAGTTCACCCAGTTCCAGCTTCACATTTGTACACTGAATATTAGGAATGATTTTGCCCACCTTTCCTCTCTCCATTTCTCTGTCCACCTTTTCCACTGCCTTCACCTCTCAGGAAGCACTTTCAACTCTCAGGAAGCATTATCAACTCTCAGGTACAATTAATTCTTTTACCTATTTTCCTGGTGGAGAGAATGTTCACTCCGTAATAGGATTGAGTCATCCTCCTGTAGTCTGCAGGCCATGGAGCAAGCAACTATCTCAGGAATGGGAGCATTTGTGGGGAAGATCTCAGTACATGGAGTTCTCGGATGTCTCCAGACAGAGAATTCCTCTAGGTGATTTCTTCCAAAATGTGAGAGAGGGTAAAAAAGAGAAATGAGGAGAAAGGAACATAACATCATTAAATAACATGTAATTAGCTTAGTACATTTTTTCATTTTTTATTGTAATTAATAGAAGTGTTACATTATATTCACCATATAGAAGGTGTATTACTTCACATACATTGATACCCTTTCTCATGTCTTGGACCCCATTTCCCTTCCTCTCACTCCCACCCCTCATCTTGTTTCCCCCCGTTCCCTATCCAATTTCAAATAACCAAATTCGCATTTATCCAATATATCAGATAACAAAGTGAATTACTCTAACAATATGAGATAACTAAGGGACAGCCAAAGAGATTAGAGATAACATAGTACATTAAGGACAACAATCACTCATTATATGGCTTTTGTTTCTATATCCTGGAAGTCCTTTCATTTAGTATCATACTGTATTGCCTTATGTATCTAGGTTTTGCTCTATTGCAAATCTCTGCAAGAGAGCTCAAGGTTCTACTGTTTATAACAAATGAGGGAAACCATTGAGCCTGTGTTCCTTTGAGTCTGGCTTAATTCACTTAATATGATTTTTTTCTAAGTCTTTCCGCTTCCTTACAAATGGGGCGATGTCTTTTTTCTGACAGCTGGGTTTAGTACATTTATCTCATGCCTGTAATCCTAGCTACTCAGGAAGTGGAGAGCTAAGGCTTGCCATTCTGTGCCAGTCTGGGCAAGAAAAGTCTGTCAGATTCCTTTCTACTTTTCAGCAGTAAAATGATGACAGTGGATCTAGTAGCAGCCTTGAGTAAGAAGGCTCAGAAACACTAACTCTAAACCCCAGAACTGGCACACACACACACACACACACACACACACACACACACACACACCATCAGCACATGTGTGAGATTTCATGCTCTAGAGCAGGAACTTATTATGCTGAAATCAGCAGAATTAATGGATTATGCAATACTACATTGGATGAAGTTGATTCACATGCTCAAGGCTCTGAGAGAACAAGTTGTCTAGAAATATTTACAAAGAAATTTTATGGAATGAACACAAGTCTTTGTCATCTCCATAACAATTACCAGTGACAGCATCCTTTATGCCCATGAAATGGCCGCTGTGTATATCAGAATGACAGCTTGGGCAGAAAACCTTCCTAGAAATGGAAATCATTTGTCCTGGAGGAGGGAAGATGGATTCTTATCAGTAGGAGTAGGAAATAAAGGCACAGGCCTTCTATGTTGAGACAAGCAATGAATTCAGCCCTGCTGTAATTCCTTGTATGAATGGAGAACAGATGGACACATAATGGAATATTTTTCAATCTTTAGGAAGAATGGATTCCATCCTCTGGAGGAAAAGGACTGGAAGTGTAGATCATGTCATCTGAAGCAAAATAACCCAGGTTCACAAAGACAAATGGTACGTGTATTCTCATCTTCACAGTTAAATATCCATATATCTATGTGTCTACTACTCCGCAACCTATCTTCTTACCTACATTCAAACCCTCCGCATGTTCATTATTTATGTATATATGTGTCTACCTATCATATACATACCAGGCTACTGTCTGCGATCTCAGAATCAATATAAGTGTCTACTGTTTTCTATATATGTATGCCTGTGTGTATCTATTATCTGTCTACATTTGTGCATACCTGTCTGTCTCTCAATTAGTTATATATCTATCTACCTGTTTTCTATTACCTCCTGATATATGTATGTATGTAATAGACAATCTATTATCTGTGTGCCTTTCTGTCTGTCTGTTAGTCCATTATCTACCTAGGTAACTGCAACTTTGTTCGCATCTCCCTTTGTATTACCTATTATCTATATACCTATGATTTATCTACCGTGAATGTAAAAGTTTATGGGGAGAAGCCTGAGGTAGAGGAGGGAATGGTGGGATTGAGAAATACAGAATATATGTGAAGATGAAGATAAAATCCACTAAACCCTGTTGAAATCAGGAGCAGGAACTATGGGCCAATGAAAGAGCTACAGAGAGATTTATTGTGATCAAAACATAATATATGCCTGTGTGGAAATACCACAGCAACCCCCCCTTTTCCAGTTGGTATACATAGAAAACCATTCTATGCACACTGAAGCCAGTATGCATGTGCAAAACTGAGTGATGAAAGTTGGGTGCCAGTGGCTCACAGCTGGCATTCTAGCTACTACGAGGCTGCAATTGAAGGATCAGGCAGGGAAGTCCATGAGATTCTCATTCCTAATTAATCACCAAAAAGCCACACGTGAGCTGCAGTTCACTTGGTATGGCTCAGTTGCTCAGGGGCATTGCCCAGGTGCACATTTCAAGTACTACGACAGGCACATGCACATACAGACACACACAGACACAGAAACAGACACATACACCCACGAAGGGTAATTCTTCCATATTAATAATTTGTTGTTGGCTAGATTTTGTTATGGACGCTACTGGGAAACATACCATACATTTTTGGTCAAATATGCCAGCACTGGTGGCACTGGTGGTTCATCCATGTAATCATCATTGCTCAGGAGTCTGAAGTCTGACAATGGAAGTTCAAAGAAGCCTGGGCTAGAAAGACCTGAGAGCCTTGTTTCCCCAGAATGACAGAAGAATCTGGACGTGGAGTGCAGCTCAAGTAGTAGAGTGGTAGCCTTGAGCAAAAGGAGCTGTGGAACAGTGCCAGTGTTAGAGTTGAAGGGCCAGGCCTAGAGACACACAGATACACAGACAGACAGACACATACACATACCCAGACACAGACACACACAGACACACAGACGCACAGACACACAGACACATAGACACACAGACACACAAGTCCCTGCCCTGGAACCCAAAAGACAATACCTGGCGCACAATGGAGCTTTAGCGGGTGATTAATAAATACATAATCGATGTAGCAAAGCTGACAGATACTGCTGATTATTGGGAAAGAGTGAAGAAAAGCAAGAGACCTTCCAGAAAGGAACTTCATGAGAAAGGCACTCTAGGTTGCAGAAAGTGACAGAAAAGAAGGAAAGCAGAGTTCACAAAGCCTGAACTTCAAGGGCCTTAGAGTTCTGGGACCTCATCTGCAGATGTGAGCTCCCTTTTGGCCCTTCCCAGACTCACTATTCCAGAGGATTGCCTGCTACTCACCCCATTTTCTTTTTGACTTGTTGTTCATAAATTTACATTTCCCCTGTCTTTACCAGACTATCATGGCTCTGTTTTGGTTATCACTGAAGATTTCTTATCTCTCCAACTCCTCCTTCGAACTTTGTTGGCTGGGTTTTCACGGAGACTGAGTTCAGAGAAGGGAGACAGAAGCTTGTGCAGTTTCTTGCAACTCAATCAACGAATCTACTAAGATCTCTTCATGAAATGAATTGCCTTTCATGAAATAATTGTCTTTATGAAATGAAATGTCTTTCCAGTCTCCAAACCATTTTGATCCCATGAGTTAAAGTAAAGATGACATCATGTATAAACAGATTTAGGTTAATTTCTTGCATTATTGTGGGCTGTTACAGGGTGAGAGGAATTAATTTATTCCATGGAGAATGTATTATTTTTGTTTTTTTCTTTTGTTTTGATTAAATAAAATAAGGAATCCTTAAATGATCTATTTATTTCAAAAGGGGATAAATCACTGGAGCCATGTCTATTTGGCTTTTGCCTTGAAGAATCTTTGGACATGTAATAGATCACTTGATCTCTAAGGAAAAATTTTTTAAATTTTTTTCGTTAAAGTTTCTTATGCTTTGAAATTATAGATAAAAATCCCACGTTTTATTTGGACAGCAGCACACTGAGACACTCAGCAACCTGTAAAATTATATTTGTTACTTCATATATGTAACCCCTAATATCCACTCAGAATATTATGAGAATAGCAAAATGCCCTGTTCAGTGGATTAAATAAATGCATGATCATTTAATTATTATTATTTAATGAATGTATTCTCCCTGGTTAACTGGATGTTTGTATTTTCTGATCTTCATTTGTCTCATATCAGCTGACAGATAACGCTGATTATTGGGAAAGAGTGAAGAAAAGAGAGAAACCTTCCAGAAAGGAACTTCATGAGAAAGGCGCTCTGGTTGCAAAAAGTGAGACCTTCCGTCTGAGCGTGGTTGGCGGACGTTTTCCTGTGCTGCTTTCAGGGGCGGCCCCAAGCAAAGGGTCTGGGGATTGAGAGTTTCAAAACAAGGAGTTGGTTCTTTGAAAGAATTAACAAAATTGACAAGCCCTTAGCAAATCTTACCCAAAAAAGAAGAGAGCATATCGAAATAAACAAACTCGCAGATGAAAATGGTAATATCATGACAGAAATTACCAAGATACAGAATATCATGAGGGAATACTTCTCAAACGTTTACACCAACAAATTTGAGAATCTACATGAAATGGATGAATTCCTAGCCAATATTAACATACCCACACTGAACTAAGAAGAACTAAGCCAACTCAACAGGCCTATTTCAAGCTCTGAAATAGAAATGGCAATTAGAGAACTTCCACCTAAGAAAAGCCCAGGGCCAGATGGATTCACAGCTGAATTCTATAAAGTCTTCAAAGCAGAGCTCACACCAATACTCCTCAAGCTCTTCAACGAAATTGAAAATGAAGGCTCCTTACCAAACTAATTCTATGAAGCCAGTATAACCCTCATCTCAAACCAGACAGAGATTCATCAAAGAAAGAGAACTATAGACCTATATCTTTGATGAACATCGATGCAAAACTTCTCAACAAAATACTGGCCAACCGTCAACAACAACTCATCAAAAAAAAATTATACACTATGATCAAACTGGATTCATCATGGGGAGGCAAAGCTGTTTCAACATATGCAAATCAATTAATATAACTCAGCACATCAACAGGAGCAAGGACAAAATCACATGATTGTCTCAATAGACGCAGAAAAGGCATTTGGCAAGATCCAACACCCCTTTATGTTAAAAGCTCTGGAGAAACTAGGAATCCATGTAACATTCCTCAATGTAATAAAGGCTGTGTATGAGAAACAGACTGATAGTATTACACTTAATGGTGAAAATCTAAAGTCATTCCCTCTAACATCAGGAATGAGACAAGGATGCCCACTCTATCCACTCCTCTTTGACATAGTACTAGAAATCTTAGCCAGTGCAATAAGGCAAGAAGCAAGCATAAAGGGGATCCAAGTAGGGAAAGAAGAAATAAAACTCTCCCTCTTTGCAGATGACATGATTCTGTATTTAAAGAATCCTATAGACTGTACTCCCAAGCTCCTTGAGCTGATTCAAAACTTTGGAAGGGTAGCAGGCTATAAAATCAACCCTCAAAAATCAACTGCCTTCCGTGACGCCAACAGTGAGAGGAACGAGGCAATAATCAGGAAAGCAACTCCTTTCACAATAGCCTCAAAGAAAATAAATTACCTAGGAATTAGCTTAACTAAGAATGTAAAGGACCTTTTTGATGAAAACTTTAAAACCCTAAAAAAGGAAATTAAAGCAGAACTAAGGAAATGGAAAAACCTCCCATGCTCCTGGATTGGAAGAATCAACATTGTGAAAATGACAATCTTGCCAAGAGCTATCTACAAATTCAATGCAATACCCATCAACATCCCAATGTCATATTTTAAAGAAATAGAAGAGGCAATCCAAAATTTCATATGGAATAATAAAAGACCCCGTATAGCAAAAACACTTCTTAGCAGAAAGAACAGCGCTGGAGGAATTTCAATTCCAAACTTTAGACACTATTACAGAGCTATAATTCTCAAAAGAGCTTGGTACTGGCACAGGAACAGGCCTGAAGACCAATGGAATAGAACTGAGAACCCAGATAATAAACCACAGACCTATGTCCACCTAATCTTTGACAAGGGAGCCCAAAAAAAATAGAATGGAAGAAAGACAGCCTCTTCAACAAGTTGTGCTGGCAGAACTGGTTAAGCACCTGCAGAAAACTAAAGCTGGACCCTTCTTTGTCATCTTGCACTAGAATTAACTCCAAATGGATCAAAGAACTGGAGGTAAAAGCTGACACACTGAAAACTTTACAGGAAGGAATAGGAGATACACTAGGCCTCCTTGGCACAGGTTGAAACTTTCTTAATAAGGACCAAGAATCACAACAAATCAGAGAAAGGCTGGATAAGTGGGACTGCATTAAACTGCAGAGCTTTTGTATGGCAAAGGACATAGCTAGTAAACTAATCAGGAAGCATACATAGTGGGAGAAGATCATCACAAACCAAACAACGGACAAAGGCCTCATATGTAAAATATATAAACAACTCAAAAAATTGAATCTCTCCAAAACTAACCTCCAAAGTAACAACCATCCCATTAAAAAATGGGCCAAAGACTTAAAAAGAGTCTTCTGTGAAGAAGAAACAAAAATGGCCTATAGACACATGAAGAAATGCTCAACATCTCTGGTCATAGAAGAAATGCAAATCAAAACAACTCTAAGATTCCACCTCACTCCAGCTAGAATGGCCAGGATCAAGAAAACGAATGACAAGAGATGCTGGAGGGGATGTGGCCAGGAGGGATCACTACTACACTGTTGGTGGGAGTGCAAACTCGTTCAACCACTATGGAAAGCAGTGTGGCAGTGCCTCAAAAGGCTAAACATAGAACTGCCCTATGACCCAGCAATTCCACTACTTGGCATTTACCCAACCATCCAGAAACAAGGGCATACTAAACCCACTAGCACAACAATGTTCATTGCAGCACTATTCACCATAGCAAAGATATAGAACCAACCTAGATGTCCCTCAGTTGATGAATGGATCAACAAGTTGTGGTATTTGTACACAATGGAATTCTATGCTGCTGTCAGAAAGAATGACATCGCCCCATTTTGAGGAAATGGAAAGACTTAGAAAAAATCATATTAAGTGAAGTAAGCCAGACTCAAAGGAACTTAGGCTCAATGGTTTCCCTCATTCGTCATAATCAGTAGAAACCTTGGGCTCTACTAGCAGAGATTTGCAATAGAGCAAAATCTTGATACATAAGGCCATATAATGTGAAGCTAATTGAAAGGACCTCCAGGATATTGAAACAAAAGCCATATAATGAATGGTTGTTTTCCTTAATGTACTATGTTGTCTCTCATCTCCTTTGCTGTCCTTTGGTTATCTCATATTGGTATAGTATCTCACTTTGTTATCTGACATATTGAATTTATTTGTATTTGGATATTTGAAATTTGGTAGGGAAGGGGCGAAAACCAAGACGGTTGGGGGGGTGGGGGGGAGGGAAATGGGTACCAAGACATGTGAAAGGGTATCAATGTATGTGAATTAATGCACCTTCTGTCTGGCAAATATCCTGTAACCCTTTTACTCATTACAATAAAAAAAAATTAAAAAAATAAATTGAAAAATAAACGAAAAAAAAGAAGATAACAATGAATTCTCAAGGGAACTATTAATGTCTATAGAACTAAAACTCTGGAGACATGTCTATTTGGCATCTGCCTTGAAGAATCTTTGGTCATGTAATATAGATGACTTGTTCTCTCCAGGGAAAAACAGTTTCTTGGTTTTTATTCATAATTTAATTGTTTCTTATACTTTGAACTTATAGATAAAATCACATGTTTTGTTTGGTCAGCAGCACACTGAGACACCCAGCACTCTATAAAATTATGTTTGTTACCTCATATATGTTACCCTTAATGTCCATTCAGAATACCACAACAATAGCTCAGTGCCCTGTTCAGTGGATTTCATCAATGTATGATCACTTATTTATTATTTAATTAATGTATCCTCCCTGGTTAACTGGACATTTGTATTTTCTGATCTTCATTTGTCTCATATCAGCCCCAACTTCCTTACCTTCTGTTACTGACCCCTTCGGCTCAATTGTTGGATTTCTATGAAGTCAGCTTAGAAAAAACCTGCCAGGCATGGTGGCTCAGTCCTGTCATCCTAGCTACTCAGGAGGCTGAGATCTGAGGATTTTGGTTCAAAACCAGCCCAGGCACTAAAGGCTGTGAGACTCTTATCTCCAATTAACCACCAGAAATCCAGATGTTTGGCTGTGGCTCAAGGAGTAGGGCGGCAGTGTTGAGCTAAAGAGTTCAGAAATAGCATCCAGGCTCAGAGTTAAAGTCTAAGAATTGACAAAAAAACTAAAGAATGAGAAAAAGGAAAAAGAAAGCAATCTCAGCTAGGTGCTGCTGGCTCAGGCTTGTAATTTGAAATAATTAGGAGGCTGAGATGTGAGGATTTAGAATTAGAAGCTAGTGGGGCAGAAAAGTCTGTAGAGTCTTCTCTTCAATGAACCACTAAAAAGGAAGAATGGAGCTGTGGCTCAAGCAGAAGAGCAGAATCCTTGAGCAAAAGCAGTCATGGACAATGCCCAGGCTCTGAGTTCAAGCTCCAAGAGCAACACACACACAGACACACACACACACACACACAGACACACACACACACACACACACACACACACAGAGGAAAAAAAATGAAACTCCCTCAATAAAACCAGGAACATGTGACCTCCTCCTGATTATATTGAAAGATGGAGTGCGTGTGTGCGTGTGTGTGTGTGTGTGTGTGTGTGTGTGTGTGTGTGTGTGTGTGTGTGTTTGTGTGTGTGTTGGTTCTGGACCAGGATTTCAGGGCCTGGTCATTCTTCCTAACCTTTTGTACTGAAGGTTGGTGCTCTACCACTTCTGCCAACATTCCACTTGTGTCTTATTCTTATTTAAGTGGAAATAAGGTCCTGGAGGTTTTCCTGCCCAGGACGACTTTGAGTTTCCACCCTCACATCTCAGCCTGTGGAGTAGCTGGAGATTCAGGCTTGAGCCACTGGCAATAGAACTGAATTTTGGTATTCCTTTAGTGGAAGTCACATCTTGTACACACAGTGACATTCTGAGATTTGTATTTCCAATTTAGATGCACATTTTTCATTCTCTTGATTGATTGCTCTGGCTGGAACACAGTGGTGAGTGGCAGGGTGAATGCAGGCCCATCTTACTTCCACAGTTTTATGGGTAGAGATTAGAGTGTCACAGACTTTCCTGCCCAAACTGGTTTTGAATAGCCATCCTCACATCTCAGCCTGTAAGACCTGAAGCTCAAATGAGAGAGGAAATCCTAGAGGACATAATTGAAGAAGTAGCATAGACTAGTCCTTTCTGGAAAGTTCTGTAATATTTTATTAAATAGGATGATATATTGAGAAAAGAGATTGCAGCAAATCAAAACTATTCAGAACACTGGAACCGCTTATTAGAATGAAAGAATTGTGTGGGATGTTGACTTACAACGTCACCCAGGCACAGAAGATGAAGAAAGACCTCTCAACACCAAATATTAAAGGTCCACAATTAAGTTGACTTTCCAATGACGAAAAAGATTGATAAGATAATGTTTATTTATTCACTCATTTATTTTTTGTTTGGTCATGGGGCTTGATCTCTGGGCCTGGTTGCTATTCTTGAACTCTCCAGCTCAAGCCTACTGCCCTACCCCTTGAGTCACAGTACCACTTCTGGTTTTGTATTGGTTAACTGGAGATAAGGCTCTGGTTGTGTTTGAACTGTGATCTTCAAATCTCAGCCTCCTGAGTAGCTAGAATTACAGGTGTAAGCTACTGCTCCCTGCTAAGGCAATTTTTAAGAGAGGTAAAAATGGCCATAAAGAAATCCATGAAGAAATAGTCAACCTCTTAACTACATAGAATACATAAATCTCTCTGATCCTGTATTATGTCAATGCTGAAGGAAATTTATAACACCAATTCTGGTGAGGTTGAGAAGAAACAGGCATGCTCAGACACTGTTATCTGAGGATGTCACTTAGTATAGCTATCATGGAAACAAGTTCATACTTGAGTGGAAAGAGAAATTAGTAAAAAAAAAAAAAGAAAAGAAAAAAGAAATGCCCTCAAACTTAAACAAAAATCTCACATGTAAGGCCATAACTGCTCTTCTGAAAGTGTTGGGATTTTATTTGGATTATTGTATGGGTTTATTCTGTTTCTGCTAAGTACAAAATAAAGTCATTTGTCTTGCCAAGTGGTGGACCTGACATATGTCAACCCAGGCTGAGATCTGAGGACTGGGGTTTAAAGCCAGCACAGGCTAAAGTCTGAGAGTCTCATCTCTGATTAGCTCTCTCTACTGGGGATTGTGTAGATGTGTCTCAAATAACAGAGGAATGACTCTGACCAAAAATGAACAAGGACAGCACCAAGCACTGAATTCAAGTCTCAGGGCTGTAGGAGAAGATGAAGAGGAAATGGAAGGAGCAGAAGTAGAGGGAGAATAAGAAGGAGAAACAGAAGCAGAAGCACAAGCACAAATATAAGCGAAAGAAGAGGAAGCGGTGGAGGAGGAAGAAGAAGAATTTGTTTTGTGTTTTTAGGAGGAATAATTAATATAGAGGAGGATAACTTAAGGGTACACTGTGTAAGCTTGGATTGTGATAAGTGCTTTCTATGTTCAATTAGAAATGCCCAGGAAAATTTGTACAACATCTACCCAAATGGGAATATAAGAAAATGCACACTGAAAATAAAAGTTGTTTTTCTCAGGTTAGCAAGTAAATTTCTTTGAAATATAGATGTCCATACATTGACAGAGAAAGGCAAGGGGGCTTTGCCGGGAACACATGAATTAGTATGTCTTTTCTAGATGGAAAAATCTATCTATCTATGTATCTATGTATCTATGTATCTATCTATCTCTCTATCCATCTATCATCTATCTATCTGTCTGTCTATCTATCTATCTATCTATCTATCTATCTATCTATATATATATATATATTTATCTATTTATCTACCTATCCTGAGTCCTATAATGAAGGAAAAGTAGCAATGATGCTGATAATCAGCCAACTTGTATTCTCCCTTCCAGTGGACTCCTTTGTTCACAATCCATGAAGACAGGAGACCACTCTGCCTGGCAGTCTCCCCAGAGCCCTCATCACGTCCTGGTTCCTCTGGCTGTAGATGAAGGGGTTCAGCATGGGAGTGACCACTGTGTACAACACCGAGGCCACCTTGCTTCTGTGGGCAGAGGAGGACACCACAGAGCTGAGGTACACCCCAAGTCCTGTCCCGTAGAACAAGGAGACCACGCAGAGGTGAGAGCCACAGGTGGAGAAGGCTTTGTGCTTGCTAGCCGTGTTGGACATCTTCATTAAAGAGGAGAGGATTTGATGGTAAGAGAAGAAGATTCCTAAGGCAGGAAACACACAGAACAACACAGTAGCCACATACATAGAAATGTCATTTATGAGAGAGTCAGAGCATGCCACCTGGAGAACCTGAGCTAGTTCACAGAAGAAATGGGGCATGGTGATTCCCGGGGAGAAGGTTAATTTCTCATCAATACAACATGATGTACTGAGATGCAGAAAATGAGAAGCCAGGACACCAGAACCAGGAGGCCACAGAAGTGAGGGTTCATGATAACTGGGTAGTTCAGTGGGTGGCAGACGGCCACAAAGCGGTGATAAGCCATCACAGTCAATAGGAAATTTCCCATTCCTCCAAAAATCATGAAGAAATACACCTGAGTGAGGCACTCTGGGTAGGAGATGTCTTTCCTCTGGGTCTGGATGTTCACCAGCATCTTGTAATGGTAAAACAGATGTCTACAAAAGACAGGTTGGAGAGGAAGAAGTACATGGGGGTGTCGAGGTGGGGGTCAGAGGTGACAGCCAGGATGATAAGCAGATTTCTTAGCATGGACAGGAAGAGCCCAAATAGCATGGGATGGAATTGAGGGTCAACTGAGAGGCCCAGGTGGAGAAATGGTGATTCCCCTGTGTGGTTTTATGCAGTCATAGTCCTGGCTATAGCCATTGGGGCATAAGCAAAAGTTCAATCAATCCCCACTGGCAGCTCAGGTGGTCATGCCCTTCCATTTCCAGAAGCCTTTTGTGATTCCTAATGGCTTCCCCGGGGTTGACCTGCACAGCCAAGGTTGGCTCCACTCACTTTCATATTGTAATATGTTGGTCAATATCTTCTGTCTTGTATTCACTAACTGTGAGTTTTTGTGTTTTGCTAGTCCTGAGGCTTGAATTCGGGAATTGGGTGCTGCCCTTGACTATCTTTGAGCTTTTGTCTTCCCTCAATGCTAATCCTCTACCACGACTGCCACTTGAGCCATAGCTCTACTTCCACCTTTATGCATGGTTAATTGAATATAAGAGTCCATGGACTCACCTGCTTCAACTGGTGTTGAACCATGTGCCTCATATCTCAGCCTGGGATTAGAGGTAGGAGACACCAATTCCCTAAAAGTGTTTTCGTCTTGTCTTTTTGAAAGTCAGTATATAGCAGGGTTCTTTGACCTATTATTTGCTTATAATATACCCTGATTAGCTTTACCCTTTTGCTCTCTCCTTCCTCCTCTATTCTTAGAGGAATTCTAGCGGGTTTCATTGTTTCATGGGCTATGCATATAAAGTATCTTGGCAGTCCGCATCCCTTTCTCACCCCCGCCCCCGTCCATCTTCCCTCTGCTCCCACTGTGCCTTCTTCCACAGGACTTGTACATCCTGTCATTCATTTTATTTGCGAGTCCTGGGGCTTGAACTCAGGGCCTGGGCACTGCCCTTGGGCTTTCTCAAGGCTAGCACTCTACCACTTGAACCACAGCACCACTTCCAGTTTTCTAGTGGTTCATAGAGAGAAGAGTCTCACTGAGTTTTGTGCTTGGATTGGCTTTGAACCACGATCCTCAGATCTCAGCCTCCTGAGTAGCTACAATGACAGGAGTTAGCCACTGACGCCTGGCTTCTATTAAAGCCATAGAAGCAAAGGTGGATTTCTTAAGCTGGGTGTGGTGGCTCATGCCTGTAATCCTATGTATATGTATATATGTATACATACATATAATTTATCTCTTATATCTAATTAACCAGAAAAAGATGGAAGTTCTAGAACACTATTTTTTGGTGAAAGCCCAGGAACAGTGCTCAGGCCCAGAGTTCCAGCTCCAGAACTGGCAAAAAAGAAAAAAGAAAAGAAAATATAGTATATTTATGTATCAAATTATATATTTTTATATGTAAATTACTATATTACATAAATAAATAGAATTCCATCAGAAAGGAAGCACCATGCTATAGTGTCTCTAGATGTTCATATACAAGTGAAAAAAATTTACAAGCTAGACTGTAATTATATTCTTGTAAATCCAACCATGTGTTCATGCAACAGGTAGGCTGTAAATGTGGCTTTGTGGTAGAATGCTTGCCTAGCATGCATGAAGCCCTGAGTTTGATTGCATATAAACAGAAAAAGTTGAAAGAGGTAGCTTGCTATCCTTGAACAAAAGAAGCTCAGGGAGAGAGCTCAGGCCCTGAGTTCAAGCCCAAGACTGGGGGAAAAAAAGGAAAGAAAAAGAAAGAAAAAGAAAAAAAGGCAGGAGAGCCAGGGTTTGGCCTCTGGGTGCAGTGTCAGGTGTCTGGTTATTGTGCATTCTAAACTGTCTCCTCCATCGAGAAATTGGCTTAGTAAGAATAACTAGTTCAGGGGTCAGGAGTTTTGCCTAGTGTTAGAGTGCTTGCTAGGATGCATGAAGACCTGGATTCGATTCCTCAGTACCACACATATAGAAAGGTCAAGAGTCTTACTGTGGCTCAAGTAGTAGAGCACTAACCTTGAGGAAAAACCCCAAGGACAGTGCCCACGCCCTGAGTTCCAGCCCCAGGAATAATTAGTTCAAGGAAAGCTTTCCAGATGAAAAAATGTTATAGATGTAAAACAAGCACCCGTCTTGATTGGTTAGGATTTTCCTTTTGTCACTTGTGTAGATCCAAGGAATTAACTGTTTTAAGTGACAGGACTGAATTATTCAGTAAGATGATTTTCTCAGAAACCGTCTCAGTATTGTTGGTGAATAAAAATGTTCTGGATGTCAAATTAGAAATCTCAGAAAAAACTGAACAAAGCTGACCCTTAAATCAGTCTACAGGTAAGAAAAGTTTCAAAGGAATGATGGAGGAAGTAACTGAGAGTAACAAACACACACATATCCAAGTGGAGTCAGACGTACTTTGGGAACTAAAACAATCAATGAAAGAAGACATTTACAGCGGTGAAAGAGCCTAGACAGTCAGACACCAGTGGCTCACATCTGCAGTCCTAGCTCCCCAAGAAGCTGAGATCTGAGGATCTCAGTTCAAAGTTATCATGGCCGAACAATTCTTAGGGCTTCTTATGTCCAGCTGTCCAGCAAGATCCACAAGTACAGATATTTCTCAAGTGGCAGAGTGCCAGCCTTCAGTGAAATAGCTATATGAGAGAGAAAAGTGCCCTGAGTTCAAGCTTCAGTTGCCACACAGACACACGCACAGACAGACACAGACACAGACACAGACACAGACACATAAACATATTCAGGGCCAGGATAGGAGAACTCACAGCTTTTTCCTGATGGTTTGTGGTGCCCACTTAATTTGGGGTCAGGAATCCATTTGGGACTAGGCAGAGCTCTGCGCAGGAGTCTCCCCAGTGCCCCTATCACATCCTGGTTCCTCAGGCTGTAGATGAAGGGGTTCAGCATAGGGGTGACCACTGTGTACATCATCGAGGCCACGGCCCCGAATCTGGGAGAAAGAGATACAGCCGAACTGAGGTACACCCCAAAGCCTGTGCCGTAGAACAAGGCAACCACGCAGAGGTGAGAGCCACAGGTGGAGAAGGCTTTGTGCTTGCTAGCAGTGTTGGACAGCTTCATTAAAGAGGAGAGGATCTGACAGTAAGAGAACATGATCCCAGTGGCAGGAAATGCACAAACCAGGGCAGTCACCACATAGAGACAGATGGTGTTCACCAGGGCATCGGAGCTGGCCACCTCGAGAAGCTGAACCAGTTCACAGAAGAAATGGGGGATCTTGGTACCCACGGAGAAGGTCAGGCGAACCAGGAGCAGGATATGGAGCATGGAGACACAGAACATGACCAGCCAAGACGCCAGGACCAGCAGGCCACAGAGGTGAGGGTTCATGATCACCGGGTAGTTCAGTGGGTGGCAGATGGCCACAGAACGGTCATAAGCCATCACAGTCAATAGGAAATTGTCCATTCCACCAAAAATCATGAAGAAATACACCTGAGTGAGGCACTCTGGGTAGGAGATGTCTTTCCTCTGGGTCTGGGTGTTCACCAGGATCTTTGGGATAGTTGTGGAGGTGAAGCAGATGTCCACAAAAGACAGGTTGGAGAGGAAGAAGTACATGGGGGTGTGGAGGTGGGGGTCAGAAGTGATGGCCAGGATGATGAGCAGATTTCCGAGCACAGTGATCAGGTACATGGACAGGAAGGGCCCAAAGAGCAGGGGCTGGAGTTGAGGGTCATCTGAGAGGCCCAGGAGGAGGAATGGTGATTCCCTTGTGAGGTTTTTTGCTGTCATACTCCTGGCTGTTCTCCTTGGGACAAGTAAACAAAAATTCAGTGAACGCTCACATGGTAGTGTTTGAAGTTATTTGTAAGTAGTTGTAGTCAGGGCTTTCAATTCAACATAGGACTTGTGAGTATATTGTCATCCCATCATGGTCTGTGACTCCCAGCCCCTTCCATCCCTCAGTTTACCCAGTTCTAGTTTCACATTTGTACATTGAGTTTTAGGATTGCATTTGCCCACCCTTCCTTTCTCCATTCATCTGCCCATCTCTTCCCCTCACCTCCACAGTCAGAAAGTGCTTTCAACTCCCAGGTTATGAATATGTTACTTCTTGTGGAGTTGGGTGAATGTGGACCACGTGAGAAGAGACATGAAAGGCCAACACCGTGGAGTCGTCCTATTGTTGTCTGCAGGCCATGGAGTGAGCATCTATCTCAGGAATGGGAGCATTTGTGGGGAAGATCGCTGTACATGGAGTTCCTGGATGTCATTCAGCAACATCGCCTGGAGCCCAGGCAGCGTTCGTGGGCTGAGCTATTCTCAACACGACACATCTGTTACCTGTGTGGATGGAATATAGCATGGCTGGTCAACATGACTGTGGATGCCTCCTGACAGAGAAATCCTTCTAAAATATGAGCAAATAAAGAAGAGAGTGCCAGAGGAGAAAGCAACATCATATCGCAAACACACAATACATTGAGGAAACCACCTTTGGCTTATGTCTGTCATGCTAGCTGCTCAGGAGGTTGAGATCTGAGGTTCATGGTTCGGTGCCAGCCTAGGCATGAAAGTCTGTGAAACTCTCAACTCCAATTTGAAGCACCAAAAAATGGAAGTGTTGGAGCTGTGGCCTTGGCTAACAAGTCTCAGGGATACTGAGTTTAAATCCCAGGACTGACACACACACACACACACACACACACACACACACACACACACACTATACAACACATGTGTGAGATTTCATGCTCTGGAGCAGGAACGTAGTATGCAGAAAACAGCAGAAATAATGCATTATGCAATAATAAATAGGATGAATTTGATTCATATGCTCAATGCTCTATCTGCCTGTCTGTCTGTCTGTCCATCTATCTATCATGAGTGTAAATGTTTATGGGTATAATCCTGAGAGAGAACGAGGAATGGTGGGATTGTGTAATAAAGAATATGTGTGAAGATGAAGATAATATCCACTAAACGCTTTTGAAATCAGGCACACAGATTACAGGCCAAAGAAAGAGCTACAATCAAGTTTATTTTGATCAAAATACAATATATGCCTGTATGGAAATACCACAGCAAAACCCCCTTTTCCAGTTGGTATACATAGAAAACCATTCTTTACACACAGAAGACAGTGTGTATGTGCAAAATTAGGTGAGGGAAGTTTGGTGCCAGTGGCTCACAGCTGGCATTCTAGCTACTAGGAGGCTGCAATTGAAGGATCAGGGTGTGAAGCCAGCTCAGGCAGGGAAGTCCATGAGATTCTCATTCCTAATTAATCACCAAAAAATCACACGTGAGCTGAAGTTCACTTGGTATTGCTCAGAAACTCAGGGACAGTGCCCAGATCCACAGTTCAAGCCCCACGACTGCCACATGTGAGGGAAAACCCTACCTTGGAAGGAGGAGAAGGGAGGAGTTGAACCAGAAAAGCAAGTGATCAAGGGCCAGCCAAGGGCCCAGTGTGGACACACCACTTACCTGTTCCATGAATTTGGTAGCATTCTAAGGGCATGTTTCTTGGGATTCAGTTCTTGGTCATTGTATGTTTTTCTTCCATTTATACATTTGGGGATGGGGAGTTTGAATTGTTTCATTTCAACCTGAGGTTCCCTCCCAAAAGAACATAACTTAGAAAAAGCGAAGTCAGATATGACCTGTGAAATAATCCTTCAGCTTCTTTCTCAGAATTGAGCCAAATGCACAAAAGATTGATGAAATATACACAAATGTGGATTTTGTTGTTTGTGAATGTTGGTTGGTTGTATTGTGCCATTACTGGGGCTGAGACTCGGGTTCTAGATACTGGGACTTAGCTTCTTCTGCCCTGTGCTGACACTCTTGTCACTTGAGCCACAGTTTCCCTTCCAGCTTTCTGGTGATTAATTGGCAGTATGAACCTCACAGTCTTTCTTCCCTGGACTGGTTTAAATTGTGTTTCTCAGATCTCAAGCCCACTGAGTAACTAGGATTATAGGAGTCAGCAAGCGCCCGTCCACTCCAGGCCTAATCAACACAGTGCCTGGAACAAGATACCTTTTTGACATTCCCCACATCTTACCAAAGTTGCTACTAAACTGGGCTCCATTCCCCAGCTAAAAAAATTGTTCCTCCAGTGATTGTACATAGAGATTACCTTCTTGTGTACTTGTTTGATAAACATGGCATTTGAAAATGATGTAAAAATCAATGTTAATAAATTCTGTAATTAAAAAAAAATCACACGTGAGCTGAAGTTCACTTGGTATTGCTCAGAAACTCAGGGACAGTGCCCAGACCCACAGTTCAAGCCCCACGACTGCCACATGTACATGCGGGCACACACACACAAACACACACACACACACAAAACACACACAAACGAAGGGGAATTCTTCCTTATTAATAATTCCGTTGTTGGCTAGATTTTGTTATGGACACTATTGGGAAACAAAACTTACATTTTCAGTAGAATAAGCAAGAAAAATATGGGAGAGTATAAGAAAAAAATTCCAAGCAAAGCTGACACTAGAGGTTCATCTCTGTTATCATCATTGCTCAGGAGTCTGAGATCTGACAATGGCAGTTCAAAGCCAACCTGGGCAGGAAAGTCTATGAGACCCTTATTCCAAAGAATGACAGAAAAAGCTCTAAGTGGAGCCGCAGGTCAAGTGGCAGGGTGAGAGTTCAAGCCCAGGCCTGCACACACAGACACGCACAGGAATCCCTCGCCTGGAACCCAAGAGACAATACCTGGTGTACAACGGAACTTTAGCGGTGATTAACAAATATATAATGAGATGTAGCAAAGCTGACAGATAACCCTGACTATTGGGAAAGAGTGAAGAAAAGCGAGAAACCTTCCAGAAAGGAACTTCATGAAGAAGACGCTCTAGGTTGCAAAAAGTGAGATAAAGAAGGGAATTCAGAGTTCACAAAGCCTGAACTCCAAGTTCCTTGGCATTCTGGGACCTCACCTGCAGATGTGAGCTCATTTCTGGCCCTTCCCATCCTCACTATTCCAGAGGATTGCCTGCTACTCACCCCATCTTCTTTTTGTCTTGTTTTCCCTTGCTGGTCATAAATTTACATTTCCCCTGTCTTTACCAGGCTATCATGGCTCTCTGTTTGGTTATCACTGAAGATTTCTTATCTCCCCAACTCCTCCTTAGAAGTTTGTTGGCTGGGTTTTCACGGAGACTGGAGTCAGAGAAGGGAGTCAGAAGCTTGTGCAGTTTCTTGCAACTCAATCGATGAATGTACTAAGATCTCATGAAATGAATTGCCTTTCATGAAATAATTGTCTTTATGAAATGAAATGTCTTTCCAGTCTTCAAACCATTTTGTTCCCCAAACCATTTTGTTCCCATGAGTTAAAGTGAAGATGACATCATGGATAAACAGATTTAGTTTAATTTCTTGCATTATTGTAGGCTGTTACAGGGTGAGGGAATTAATTTATTCCTAGGGGAACGCAGTTTCTTTTGTTTTCTTCCTTTTGTTTTGGTAAAAAAGATAATAATGTATTCTCAAAGGAACTATTAATGTCTACAGGAACTAAAACTCTGGAGCCATGTCTATTTGGCATCTGCCT
This sequence comes from Megascapheus bottae, assembly GCF_031878675.1. Taxonomy (NCBI): domain Eukaryota; kingdom Metazoa; phylum Chordata; class Mammalia; order Rodentia; family Geomyidae; genus Megascapheus; species Megascapheus bottae. The sequence goes on from NC_143509.1 coordinate 10,834,862, forward strand.
TGAAGCATCTTTGGTCATGTAATATAGATAACTTGTTCTCTCCAGGGAAAAACAATTTCTTGATTTTCATTCATTATTTAATAGTGTCTTATACTTGGAAGTTATAGATAAAAATCCCATGTTTTGTTTGGTCAGCAGCACACTGAGACACCCAGCAACCTATAAAATTATATTTGTTACCTCATATAGGTTCCGCTTAATATCCACTCAGAATATCACAAAAAATAGCTCAGTGCCCTGTTCAGTGGATTTAATCAATATATGATCATTTATTTATTATTTAATGAGTGTATCCTCCCTGGTCAACTGGAAATTTGTATTTTCTTATCTTCATTTCTCTCATATCAGCCCCAATTTCCTTACCTTCTGTTACTGACCCACTCAGCCCAATTGCTGGATTTCTATGAAGTCAAGCTTCGAAAACACTGCCAGACATAGTGTCTCACTCCTGTTATCCTAGCTACTCAGGAAGCTGAGATCTGAGGATCTTGGTTCAAAACCAGCCCAGGCACTTAGCACCACGTGTCTCTTATCTCCAATTAACCACCAGAAGCCCAGAAATGGGTCTGTGGCTCAAGGAGTAGGGCGGTAGTGTTGAGCTGAAGAGCTCAGGGACAGCACCCACGCTCAGAACTCAAATGCAAAGACCCACAAAAAATACAGAGAAAAAGGAAAAAGAAAACAATCTCAGTTTGATGCTGCTGGCTCAGGCTTGTATTCCTAATTACTTAGGAGGCTGAGATGTGAGGATTTAGAGTTAGAAGCCAGTGGGGCAGAAAAGTCTGTAGAGTCTTCTCTTCAATGAACCGCTAAAAAGGAAGAATGGAGCTGTGGCTCAAGCAGAAGAGCAGAATCCTTGAGTAAAAACAGTCTTGGATAATGCCCATGCTCTGAGTTCAAGCTGCACAAGCAACACACACACACAGACACACACACACACACACACACACACACACACACACACACACACACACAGGAAAAGAAATGAAATCCCCTAAATAAACACAGGAATATATGATCCCCTCCGGATCCTATTGAAAGATGGTGTGTGTGTGTGTGTGTGTGTGTGTGTGTGTGTGTGTGTGTGTGTGTGTGTGTTGGTTCTGGACCAGGATTTCAGGGCCTGGGCATTCTTTCAAACCTTTTGTACTCAAGGTTGGTGCTTTACCTCTTCAGCCACCACTCCATTTCTGTCGTGTGCCTATTGAACTGGAAATAATGTTCTGGAGGTTTTCCTGGCCAGGATGACAGTGGGCTTCCACTCTCAGATCTCCGCCTGTGGAGTAGCTGGCAGTTCAGGCTTGAGCCACTGGCACTAGAACTGAATTTTGGTGTTCCTTCAGTGGAGGTCACATCTTGTACACACAGTGACATTCTGGAATATTTTTCCAATTTAGATGCACATTTTTCTTTCTCTTGATGGAATGCTGTGTCTGGGACACAGTAGTGAGTGGCAGGGTGAATGCAGGCCCATCTTACTTCCACAGTTTTATGGGTAGAGATTAGAGTGTCACAGACTTTCCTGCCCAAACTGGTTTTGAATAGCCATCCTCACATCTCAGCCTGTAAGACCTGAAGCTCAAATGAGAGAGGAAATCCTAGAGGACATAATTGAAGAAGTAGCATAGACTAGTCCTTTCTGGAAAGTTCTGTAACATTTTATTAAATAGGATGATAAATTGAGAAAAGAAATTGCAGCAAATGAAAACTTTATTCAGAACACTGGAACCGCTTATTAGAATGAAAGAATTGTGTGGGATGTTGACTTACAACGTCACCCAGGCACAGAAGATGAAGAAAGACCTCTCAACACCAAATATTAAAGGTCCACAATTAAGTTGACTTTCCAATGACGAAAAAGATTGATAAGATAATGTTTATTTATTCACTCATTTATTTTTTGTTTGGTCATGGGGCTAGATCTCTGGGCCTGGTTGCTATTCTTGAACTCTTCAGCCAAGCCTACTGCCCTACCCCTTGAGTCACAGTACCACTTCTGGTTCTGTAGGGGTTAACTGGAGATAAGACTGTCACAGACTTTAGTGTCCGGGTTGGGTTTGAACTGTGATCCTCAAATCTCAGCCTTCTGAATAGCTACGATTACAGGTGTAAGCCACTGCTCCCTGCCAAGCAATCTTTAAGAGAGGTAAAAATGGCCATAAAGAAATCCATGAAGAAATAGTCAACCTCTTAACTACATAGAATACACAAATCAATAAAACATTGTGATCCTGTATTATGTCAATGCTGAAGGAAATTTATAACACCAATTCTGGTGAGGTTGAGAAGAAACAGGCATGCTCAGATACTGTTGTCTGAGGATGTCACTTAGTATAGCTATCATGGAAACAAGTTCATACTTGAGTGGAAAGAGAAATTAGTAAAAAAAAAAAAAAGAAAAAAGAAATGCCCTCAAACTTAAACAAAAATCTCACATGTAAGGCCATAACTGCTCTTCTGAAAGTGTTGGGATTTTATTTGGATTCTTGTATGGGTTTATTCTGTTTCTGCTAAGTAAAAAATGAAGTTATTTGTCTTGCTTAGTGGTGGAGACTGACATCTGTTAACCCACGCTGAGCTCTGAGGGCTGGGGTTTAAAGCCAGCATAGGCTAAAATCTGAGAATCTCATCTCTGATTAGCTCTCTCTTCTGGGGATTGTGTAGAGGTGTCTCAAATAACAGAGGAATGACTCTGACCAAAAATGAACAAGGACAGCAACAGGCACTGAATTCAAGTCCCAGGGTTGTAGGAGAAGATGAAGAGGAAGTGGAAGAAGCAGAAGTAGAAGCAGAATAAGAAGGAGAAGGAGAAGGAGAAGCAGAAGCACAAGCACAAGCACAAACATAAGCGGGAGAAGAGGAGGAGGTGGAGGAGGAAGAAGAAGAATTTGTTTTGTGTTTTTAGTAGGAATAATTAATATAGAGGAGGATAACATAAGAGTACACTGTGTAAGGGTACATTGTGTAAGCTTGGATTGTGATAAGTGCTTTCTATGTTCAATTAGAAACGCCCAGGAAAATTTGTACAACATCTACCCAAATGGGTATATTAAGAAAATTCATACTGAAAATAAAAGTTGTTCTTTTCAGATTAGCAAGTAAATTTCTTTGAAATGTAGATGTCCATACATTGACAGAGAAAGGCAAGGGGGCTTTGCCGGGAACACATGAATTAGTATGTCTTTTCTAGATGGAAAAATCTATCTATCTATCTGTCTGTCTATTTTTCTGTCTGTCTGTCTGTCTATCTATCTATCCTGAGTCCTATAATGAAGGAAAATTAGCAATGATGCTGATATTCCACCAATTTGTCCTCCTACTTCCAATGGACTATACTGTCGTGTGCTTCACAATCCACCAAGACAGGAGACCACTCTGCGTGGCATTCTCTCCAGGGCCCCCATCACGTCCTGGTTCCTCAGGCTGTAGATGAAGGGGTTCAGCATGGGAGTGACCACTGTGTACATCACCTAGGCCACCTTGCTTCTGTGGGCAGAGGAGGACACCACAGAGCTGAGGTACACCCCAAGTCCTGTCCCGTAGAACAAGGAGACCACGCAGAGGTGAGAGCCACAGGTGGAGAAGGCTTTGTGCTTGCTAGCCATGTTGGACAGCTTCATTAAAGAGGAGAGGATTTGATGGTAAGAGAAGAAGATTCCTAAGGCAGGAAACACACAGAACAGCACAAAAGCCAGGTACATCCAGATGTCATTGATGAGGGTGTCAGAGCTGGCCACCTGGAGAACCTGAGCTATTTCACAGAAGAAATGGGGGATGGTGGTTCCGGGGAGAATGTTAATTTCCTCAGCAGTAGAACATGATGTAGTGTGATGCAGAAAATGAGACGCCAAGACACGAGGACCAGGAGGCCACAGAAGTGAGGGTTCATGATAACCGGGTAGTTCAATGGGTGACCGATGGCCACAAAGTGGTCATAAGCCATCACGGTCAATAGGAAATTATCCATTGCAACAAAAACCAGAATGAAATACACCTGAGTGAGGCACTCTGGGTAGGAGATGTCTTTCCTCTGAGTCTGGATGTTCACCAGCATCTTGGGGATGGTAGTAGTAGTAAAACAGATGTCCACAAAAGACAGGTTGGAGAGGAAGAATACATGGGGGTTTGGAGGTGGGGGTCAGAGGTGACTGCCAGGATGATGAGCAAATTTCCAAGCACGGTGATCAGGTGCATGGACAAGAAGAGCCCAAAGAAGATGGGCTGGAATTGAGGGTCATCTGAGAGGCCCAGGAGGAGGAATGGTGATTCCCCTGTGTGGTTTTGTGCTGTCATAGCCCTGGCTGTTCTCTTTGGGGCAAGTAAACAAAAGTTCAATCAGTGCCCACCGGTAGCTCAAGTGGTCATGCCCTTCCACTGCCAGATGCCTTTGTTGTTTCCTAATGGTTCCCCGGGGTAGACCTGCACAGCCAAGATTAGCTCCACTCACTTTCCTATTATAATATGTGGGTAAATATCCCCTATGTTTTCTGTTCACTCACTGCTTCTTTTATTTATTTATTTATTTATTTATTTATTTATTTATTTATTTATTTATTTATTTATTTTTTGCCAGTCTGGGCTTGGGCTTGGGCTTGAGGACTGTCCTTGGACTTTCTTAAGGCTAGAGGTCTTCCACTTGAGCCTAAGCACCACTTTCAGGTTTTTTCTGTGTTTGTGGTACCGAGGAATTGAACCTGGATATTCGTGCATGCTAGACAAGCACTCTACCACTAGGTCAAACTCCCGGACCCTGACTGAGAGTTTTTGTGTTTTTCTAGTCCTGAGGCTTTAATTCAAGGCCTGGGCACTGCATTTGGGCATTGTCAAAGTTAGAGCACAATTAAGTCATCCACAGATTCACTTCCGGCCTTTTCTATGTATGTGGTACTGAGGAATCAAACTCGGATCTTCGTGCATGCCAGGCAAGCACTCTAACACTTGGCCGTGCTGCAGTCCCTATGAAATGTATTTTTCTAAACCTTATGCTTATGTAGTTGTACCACGGGACTATAATTCAATGATCAGTTTGTGAGTACAAGACCATTTCATAAATGTCACTCCTTCCATGGTCTCCACAACTCCTCCCAGTCCAACCCCTCCCTCAGTTCACCCAGTTCCAGCTTCACATTTGTACACTGAATATTAGGAAAGATTTTGCCCACCTTTCCTCTCTCCATTTCTCTGTCCACCTTTTCCATTGCCTTCACCTCTCAGGAAGCACTTTCAACTCTCAGGAAGCACTTTCAACTCTCAAGTACAATTAATTCTTTTACCTATTTTCCTGGTGGAGTTAATCTTCACCATGAAATAGGATCGAGTCTTCCTCCCGTAGTCTGCAGGCCATGGATCAAGCATCCATCTAAGGAATGGGAGCATTTGTGGGGAAGATCTCAGTACATGGAGTTCCCGGATGTCATTCAGCCTCATTGCCTGGAGTCCAGGCAGCGTTCCTGGACTGAACTGTTCTCAATAGGACACATCTGTTACCTGTGTGGATGGAATACAGCATGCCTGGTTAACATGGCTGTGGATGCCTCCTGAGAGAGAATTCCGCTGGGTTATTTATTCCAAAATATGAGAGAGGGTAAAAAAGAGACTACCAGCTGCACTGAAATGAGGAGAAAGGAACACAGCAACATTAATTAACATGTAATGAGCTTAGTACATTTTGTCATAATTTTTATTGTAATTAATAGAAGGGTTACATTATATTCAGCAGATAGAACGTGCATTATTTCACATACATTGATACCCTTTCTCATGTCTTGGTCCCCATTTCCCTTCCCCCCACTCCCACCCCTCATCTTGTTTCCCACCCTTCCCTATCCAATTTCAAATAACCAAATTCGCATTCATCCAATATATCAGATAACAAGGTGAGATACTGTAACAATATGAGATAACTAAGGGAGAGCAAAAGAGATGAGAGATAACGTAGTTTATTAAGGACAACAATCACTCATTATATGGCTTTTGTTTCTATATCCAAGAGGTCCTTTCATTTAGCATCATACTGTATTGCCTTATATATCTAGGTTTTGCTCTATTGCAAATCTCTACTAGAGAGCCCAAGGTTTCTACTGATTATCACAAATGAGGAAAACCATTGAGCCTGTGTTCCTTTGAGTCTGGCTTAATTCACTTAATATGATTTTTTTCTAAGTCTTTCCGCTTCCTTACAAATGGGGCGATGTCTTTTTTCTGACAGCTGGGTTTAGTACATTTATCTCATGCCTGTAATCCTAGCTACTCAGGAAGTGGAGAGCTAAGGCTTGCCATTCTATGCTAGTCCGGGCAAGAAAAGTCTGTCAGATTCCTTTCTAACTTTTCAGCAGTAAAATGATGACTGTGGATCTAGTAGCAGCCTTGAGTAAGAAGGCTCAGAAACACTGACTCTAAACCCCAGAACTGGCACACACACAGACACAGACACACACACACACACACGCACAGACACACACACACACACAGACACCATCAGCACTGTGTGCGATTTCATGCTCTAGAGCAGGAACTTATTATGCTGAAATCAGCAGAATTAATGGATTATGCAATAGTACATTGGATGAAGTTGATTCATATGCCCAAGGCTCTGAGAGAACAAGTTGTCTAGCAATATTTACAAAGAAATTTTATGGACTGAACAAAAGTGTTTGTCATCTCCATAACAATTACCAGTGACAGCATCCTTTATGCCCATGAAATGGCCGCTGTGTATATCAGAATGACAGCTGTTGGGCAAAAACCTTCCTGGAAATGGAAATCATTTGTCCTGGGGGAGGGAAGATGGATTCTTATCAGTAGGAGTAGGAAAGGAAGGCACAGGCCTTCTAGGTTGGGACAAGCAATGAAATCAGCCCTACTGTCCTTCCGTGGATGAATGGAGAACAGAGATGGACACATAATGGAATATTCTTCAGTCTTTAGGAAGAATGGATTCCATCCTGTGGAGGAAAAGGACTGGAAGTGTAGATCATGTCATCTGAAGCAAAATAACCCAGGTTCACAAAGACAAATGGTAGGTGCATTCTCATCTTCACAGTTTAATATCCATGTATCTATGTGTCTACAACTCAGCTACGTATCTTCTTACCTACATTCTAACCCTCCACATGTCCATTATTTATGTATATATGTGTCTACCTATCATACACATACCAGGCTACTGTCTGCGATCTCAGTATCAATATATGTGTCTACTGTTGTCTATATATGTATGCCTGTGTGTATGTATTATCTATCTACCTTTGTGCATACCTGTCTGTCTCTCAATTAGTTATATATCTATCTACCTATTTTCTATTACCTCCTGATATATTTATGTATCTATTATCTGTGTGTCTACCTGTCTGTCTGTTGGTCCATTATCTACCTAGGTAACTGCATCTTTGTTAGCATCTCCCTTTGTATTACCTATTATCTATATACCTATTATTTATCTACCATGAATGTAAATGTTTATGGGAAGAAGCCTAAGGGAGAGGAGGGAATGGTGGGATTGAGAAATATAGAATATGTGTGAAGATGAAGATAAAATCCACTAAACCCTGTTGAAATCAGGAGCAGGAACTATGGGCCAATGAAAGAGCTACAGAGGGATTTATTGTGATCAAAACACAATATAAGCCTGTGTGGAAATACCACAGCAAAACCCCCCTTTTCCAGTTGGTATACATAGAAAACCATTCTGTGCACACTGAAGCCAGTATGCATGTGCAAAACTAAGTGAGGGAAGTTGGGTGCCAGTGGCTCACAGCTGGCATTCTAGCTACTACGAGCCTGCAATTGAAGGATCAGGCAGGGAAGACCATGAGATTCTCATTCCTAATTAATCACCAAAAAGCCACACGTGAGCTGCAGTTCACTTGGTATGGCTCAGTAGCTCAGGGGCATTGCCCAGGTGCACATTTCAAGTACTACGACAGGCACATGCACATAAAGACACACACAGACACAGAAACAGACACACACACCCACGAAAGGGAATTTTTCCATACTAATAATTTGTTGTTGGCTAGATTTTGTTATGGACGTTACTGGAAAACATACCATACATTTTTGGTCAAATATGCCAGCACTGGTGGCACTGGTGGTTCATCCATGTAATCATCATTGCTCAGGAGTCTGAGGTCTGCCAATGGGTGTTCAAAGCCAGCCTGGGCAGGAAAGCCTGGAGAGCCTTCTTTCCAAAAAATCACAGAAGAATCTGGAGGTGGAGTGCAGCTCAAGTAGTAGAGTGGTAGCCTTGAGCAAAAGGAGCTGAGGAACAGTGCCAGTGTTAGAGTTGAAGGGCCAGGCCTAGAGACACACAGACACACAGACAGACAGACACAGACACATACCCAGACACAGACACACAGACACACAGACGCACAGACACACAGACACACAGACAAACAGACACACAAGTCCCTGGCCTGGAACCCAAAAGACAATACCTGGTGCACAATGGAACTTTAGCGGGTGATTAATAAATACATAATCGATGTAGCAAAGCTGACAGATAATGCTGATTATTGGGAAAGAGTGAAGAAAACTGAGAGACCTTCCAGAAAGGAACTTTATGAGAAAGGCGCTCTAGGTTGCAGAAAGTGACAGAAAGAAAAGAAATCAGAGTTCACAAAGCCTGAGCTCCAAGTGCCTTAGAGTTCTGGGACCTCACCTGCAAATGTGAGCTCATTTCTGGCCCTTCCCATCCTCACTATTCCAGAGGATTGCCTGCTACTCACCCCATCTTCTTTTTGTCTTGTTTTCCCTCGCTGGTCATAAATTTACATTTCCCCTGTCTTTGCCAGGCTACCGTGGCTCTGTATTTTGGTTATCACTGAAGATTTCTTATCTCCCCAACTCCTCCTTAGACGTTTGTTGGCGGGGTTTTGACGGAGACTGGATTCAGAGAAAGTAGTCAGAAGCTGGTGCAGTTTCTTGCAACTCAATCGATGAATCTACTAAGATGTCCTCATGAAATGAATTGCCTTTCATGAAATAATTGTCTTTATGAAATGAAATGTCTTTCCAGTCTCCAAACCATTTTGTACCCATGAGTTAAAGTGAAGATGACATCATGGATAAAGTTTTAGGTTAATTTCTTGCATTATTGTGGGCTGTTACAGGGTGAGAGGAATTAATTTATTCCATGGAGAACATATTATTTTTGTTTGGACATGTAATAGATCACTTGATCTCTACAGGAAAATATTTTTTTTCATTTTTCTCGTTAAAGTTTCTTATGCTTTGAAATTATAGATAAAAATCCCACGTTTTATTTGGACAGCAGCACACTGAGACACTCAGCAACCTATAAAATTATATTTGTTACCTCATATGTGTTACTCTTAATATCTACTCAGAATATTATGAGAATAGCTCAGTGCATTGTTCAGTGGATTAAATAAATGCATGACCATTTAATTATTATTATTTAATGAATGTATACTCCCTGGTTAACTGGACATTTGTATTTTCTGATCTTCATTTGTCTCATATCAGCCCCAACTTTCTTACCTTGTGTTATTGCTCCCCTTGGCCCAATTGCTGGATTTCTATGAAGTCAACTTAGAAAACACCACGGGCATGGTGGCTTACTCCTGTCATTCTAGCTACTCAGGATGTTGAGATCTGAGGATTTTGGTTCAAAACCAGCCCAGGCATTAAAGTCTGTGAGACTCTTATGTCCAATTAACCACCAGAAACCCAGAAGTGGGTCTGTGAGTCAAGGAGTAGGGTGGTAGTGTTGAGCTGAATATCTCAGGGACAGCGTCCAGGCTCAGACTTCAAGTCCAAGAATGGACCAAAAAGAAAAACTAAAGAAAGAGAAAAAGGAAAAAGAAAACAATCTCAGCTAGGTTCTGCTGGCTCAGGCCTGTAATTTGAAATACTCAGGAGGCTGAGATGTGAGGATTTAGAGTTAGAAGCCAGTGGGGCAGAGAAGTCTGTAGAGTCTTCTCTTCAATGAACCACTGAAAAGGCAGAATGGAGCTGTGGCTCAAGGAGAAGAGCAGAATCCTTGAGCAAAAGCAGTCATGGACAAGGCCCAGGCTCTAAGTTCAAGCTCCAAGAGCAACACAGACACAGACACAGACACAGGCACAGACACAGGCACAGACAGACAGACAGACAGACAGACACACACACACACACACACACACACACACACACACACACACACACACAGACACACACACAGGAAAGAAATGAAACTCCCTAAAGAAAAGCAGGAATACATGATCACCTTCTGATCCTATTGAAAGATGGATAGTGTGTGTGTGTGTGTGTGTGTGTGTGTGTGTGTGTGTGTGTGTGTGTTATTTAAGTGAAAATAAGGGCCTGGAGGACTTCCTGCTCAGGACGACTGTGAGCTTCCATCCTCAGATCTCAGCCTGTGGAGTATCTGGGAGTTCAGGCTTGAGCCACCTGCACCAAAATTGATTTTTGGGGTTGCTTTAGTAGATGTCACATCTTGTATGCATAGTGACATTCTGGGATTTGTTTTTTCAATTTCAAATAATTTATCTGCTGCTCAGCGATTCTGGGAAAAAAGAGAGCAGAGTGCTTTTGCCTTAGTAAAATGGAAGGATCCCCTAACTGGTGCTTGGCACGGACCAGATCCTGTTCTAACCTGGGGTAGAGGGCATGTATGTGTTTTTTCACAGGAAGAAAATGATGCCCGCTGGCTCCCTGAACGCTGTGTTCGGATTGTGGAGAGTGACAGTGGCCATCCAAGCAGTGACTCACTGGACCTAGATCCCCGACCCTCGAGTGCTGCATCCTGCAATGTGGAAAGGACCTGAGTTATATCTGCATGTCAACCGATCAGCATATGGGACTGCTCCTGATCCGTTTATTCAAAACATTCAAACGGGTGGATTCTCTGCTTCTGGGATCGGCAACCCACTGTGCGTTAAACTTCGGGACAATGACTCCATCCCAGGATGTACTGAGGTGCAGTCTATCAATCACTGGATATGGGTGCCAGATCAAAAGCAACCTTGTAACCAATATTACTGGAACTTCCTCATAGCTACAAGACTGGTCAGGGGCCAATTCTACCCAGCTCCTCCTATCAAAAGAACATTATGAACTGTGTTTCTCCTCCTTTTGCTATTATGTATGGACCTTTTAACATATTCATTGATTCTACACAATTTAATATAACATGCGATAATTGTTCTTTTACAAATTGTATGTATAATGGATTAGCTACCTCTGTTATTATTGTTAAACAACCACCTTATATTATGTTACCTGTGAATATGTCTCTACCCTGCTATGAAGATTCTGGTGTCTTGGCTTTACAACTATTGAAAGACCTAATGTGCCCTAGGAGGTTTATTGGATTAATAGAAGCAGGTATTGTAGCTTTTATTTCCTTAGCAGCTATTGCTGCAGCTGCCACTGTTGCTTTGACACAGGGCCTTCGTAACCTAAAAGGCTTGCTGATGACCTTTGTTGGTCCAGGAATGTTGCCTGCCTTGTGTGGTAAAGATCTTGCAAAATTCATTGCTAAACCTTGCAGGATAACCCCACAGATCAAAGCCCCAGATGGTTGAGAGCCCCCACGAGAGGAATCGCAGTCAAGGACGGGTAAGAGGGGATGTGCTCTGACCAACCTAAGACAGGGCCTTCAGCTTGATCTGAAGAAGGTCCCCATGATGGGTAAGCCAGAGTTTGCAATCCACCCAACCTAAGACAGGCGGGTTCGCATCTTTTAAAATAAAGACGGGGGAGATGTTGGGGACTGACTATGGGGTCTGGGACCATGACTGTGGGGTCAGTGACCTTGGACCCGCACAATTGAATACACAAGGAAGTAAGCTCTTGTCATGATTTTGGGCTGTGTCAATAGCTTCTCATTTAACCTGTTTGGGACTTGATAGCTTCTCATTCAACCTATTTGAGACTTGATACTCTTTGTACGAATGTAGCCCCTGGCAGTTCCCTAGTTTAAAGAAGTGTATTTAAGGTCAGAACTGGAAATAAACTGGGCTACGGTCCTGGGCTACAGGCTTCTTAAGCTGTGGCTCCTGATTTGGGCTGTAGCCCTCCAGAACCCCATCTGTTTGTCTCTCTTTTATTTTTTCCTAGTCCTTGCCCCCTATTTCAGGAATCCCAATCTGTGAACCCTGGTTTGCTGCCGGCTGGCCCCGGCACATCCCTCCACTCCCCCCCACCCCATCTTGGTTTTCCCCTCTTCCCTATCCAATTTCAAACAACCGAATACAAATAAATCCAATATATCAGATAGCAATGTGAGATACTGTAACGATATGAGATAACCAAGGGACAGCAAAAGAGATGAGAGATAACGCATTACATTAAGGACAACAATCATTCATTACATGGCTTTCTTTCAATATCCTGGAGGTCTTTTCAATTAGCTTCATACTATATGGCCTTATGTATCAAGGTTTTGCTCTATTGCAGATCTCTGCTAGTAGAGCCCAAGGTTTCTACTGATTATGACAAATGAGGGAAACCATTGAGCCTGTGTTCCTTTGAGTCTGGCTTACTTCACTTAATATGATTTTTTTCTAAGACTTTCCATTTCCTAACAAATGGGGAGATGTCGTTTTTTCTGACAGCAGCATAGAATTCCACTGTGTACAAATACCACAACTTGTTAATCCACTCATCACCTGAGGGACATCTACGTTGGTTCCTTATTTTTGCTATGGTGAATAATGCTGCAATGAACATTGTTGTGCTAGTGGATTTAGTATGCCCTAGTTTCTGGATGGTTGGGTAAATGCCAAGTAGTGGAATTGCTGGGTCATAGGGGAGCTGTATGTTTAGCTTTTAAGGCACTGCCATACTGCTTTCCATAGTGTTTGAACGAGTTTGCACTCCCACCAACAGTGTAGTAGTGATCCCTCCTGGCCATATCCCTTCCAGCATCAGTTGTTATTAGATTTCTTGATCCTGGCCATTCTAACTGGAGTGAGGTGGAATCTTAGAGTTGTTTTGATTTGCATTTCTTTTATGACCAGAGATGTTGAGCATTTCTTCATGTGTCTATAGGCCATTTTTGTTTCTTCTTCAGAGAAAACTCTCTTTAAGTCTTTGGCCCATTTTTAATGGGATGGTTGTTACTTTGGAGATTAGTTTTGGAGTGATTCAATTTTTTGAGATTTGTCCTCAATCTTAAAACAAAATGTCACACGTAAGGCCATAAATCCTGTTCTGAAATTGTTGGGATTTTATTTGGATTCTTGGATGAGGAGGTGGGGGAGGAGGAGGATGAGAAGGAGGAGAAAAAGAAGTAATTTTGTGTTTGAGGAGGAATAATTAACATAGAAGAGGATAACTTACAGGGATACTGTGTAAACCTGGATTGTGATAAGTGCTTTCAATGTTCAATTGGAAATGCCCATGAAAATTGTGCAACAGCAACCCAAATGGGAATAGTAAGAAAAATCCACACTGAAAACAGAAATTGTTCTCCTGATGGATAGCAAGTAAATTTCCTTGAAAGATACATGTCCAAACATCGACAGACAAAGCCATAGGGGCTTTGGTAGTACGTGTGAATAAGTACGTCTCTCTAGACGGAAGAATCTATATATACATATACACTGAATCCTATAATGAAGGAAAAGTATCACCGATCTGATATTCAGCCAATTAGTCTTCCCACTTCCAATGGACTACTTTGTTCTGTGCTTCACAGTCCATCAAGACAGGAGACCACTCTGCCTGGCAGTCTCCCCAGGGCCCCCATCACCTCCTGGTTCCTCAGGCTGTAGATGAAGGGGTTCAGCATGGGAGTGCCCACTGTGTTCATCACCGAGGCCACCTTGCTTCTGTGGGCAGAGGAGGACACTGCAGAGCTGAGGTACACCCCAAGTCCTGTCCCATAGAACAAGACCACGCAGAGGTGAGAGCCACAGTTGGAGAAGCCTTTGTGCTTGCTTGCCGTGTTGGACAGTTTCATTAAAGAGGAGAGGATTTGATGGTAAGAGAAGAAGATTCCTAGGGCAGGAAACACACAGAACAGCAAAAAATCCAGGTACATCCAGATGTCATTGAGAAGGGTGTCAGAGCTGGCCACCTGGAGAACCTGAGGTAGTTCACAGAAGAAATGGGGGATGGTGGTTCCTGGGGTGAAGGTTAATTTCCTCATCAGTACAACATGGATTAGTGAGATGCACAAAATGAGAAGCCAAAACACGAGGACAAGGAGGCCACAGAAGTGAGGGTTCATGATAACTGGGTAGTTCAGTGGGTGATAGATGGCGACAAAGCGATCATAAGCCATCACAGTCAATAGGAAATTGTCCATTCCAACAAAAATCATGAAGAAATAAACCTGAGTGAGGCACTCTGGGTAGGAGATGTCTTCCCTCTGGGTCTGGTTGTTCACCAGCATCTTGGGAACGGTGGTGGAGGTGAAGCAGATGTCTACAAAGGACAGGTTGGAGAGGAAGAAGTACATGGGCATGTGGAGGTGGGTGTAGGAGGCCACAGCCAGGATGATGAGCAGATTTCCGAGTATGGTGGTCAGGTACATGGACAGGAAGAGCCCAAAGAGCAGGGGCTGGAGTTGAGGGTCCTCTGAGAGGCCCAGGAGGAGGAATGGTGATTCCCCTGTGTGGTTTTGTGCTGTCATAGCCCTGGCTGTTTCCTTGGGGCAAGTAAGGAAAGTTCAATCAATGTCCACCGCCAGCTCAAGTGGTCATGCCCTTCCCCTGCCCGATGCCTTTTTTGTTTCCTAATGGCTCCCCCGGGGTTGACCTGCACAGCCAAATTTGCCTCCACTTACTGTCATATTGTAATATGTGGGTAAAAAAATTATTCCCTCAAACTTAAACAAAATCTCACATGTAAGGCCATAACTGCTGTTCTGAAAGTGTTGAGATTTTATTTGGATTCTTGTATGTGTTTATTCTGTTTCTGTTAAGTAAAAAATGAAGTTATTTTGTCTTGCCAAATGGCGGACACTGACATCTCTTAACCCAGCTACACAGGAGACTGGGATTTGAGGACTGGGATTTAAAGCGAGCACAGGTAAAACTCTATGAGGGTCTTGTCTTTGAATAGCGCCCTGATATGAGCATTGTGTAGATGTGTCTCAAATAGCAGAGGAATAACCCTGATCAAAAATGCTCACAAAGAACACCAGACACTGAATTCAGTCGCAGGGATGTTGGAGAAGAGGAAGAGGAAGAGGAAGCAGCAGCAGCAGCAGAAGTAGCAGCAGAAGAAGAAGTACAAGAGGAGCAGGAGGAGGAGGAGGAAAAAGGAGGCGGGGGAGGAAGAGGAAGTTGGTTTTTGTTTTAGGAGGAAGATTTAATATAGATGGGGATAACTTAAGGGGATACTGTGTAACCTCGGACTGTGATAAGTGGTTTCTATGCTCAATTAGAATTGACCAGAAGAATATGTATAACACCACGCCAAATGGGAATATTAAGGAAAATTCACACTGACAAGAAAGTTGTTTTTCTGAAGTATAGCAAGTAAATTTCTTTCAAAGACAGATGTCCACATATAAACAGACAAAGCCATAGGGGCTTTGCAGGGTATACTTGAATTCATATATATTTTCCAGATGGATATATATATATATACTCAGTATACACATATACTGAGTCCTATAATGAAGGAAAATAATCAGTGATGCTGATATTCAGCCAATTAGTCTTCCCTCTTGCAGTGGACTACTTTGTTCTGTGCTTCATAATCCATCAAGACAGGAGACCACTCTGCCTGGCAGTCTCCCCAGGGCCCCCATCACCTCCTGGTTCCTCAGGCTGTAGATGAAGGGGTTCAGCATGGGAGTGACCACTGTGTACATCACCGAGGTCACCTTGCTTCTGTGGGCAGAGGAGGACACCGCAGAGCAGAGGTACACCCCAAGTCCTGTCCCGTAGAACAAGGAGACCACACAGAGGTGACAGCCACAGATGGAGAAGGCTTTGTGCTTGCTAGCCATGTTGGGCAGGAGAGGGTCTGACAGTAAGAGAAGAAGATTCCTCAGGCAGCAAACAAACCAAACAACACAAAAGCCAGGTACACACAGATGTCATTGATGAGGGTGTCAGAGATGGCCACTTTGAGAATTTGAGCTAGTTCACAGAAGAAATGGGGGATGGTGGTTCCGGGGGGGAGAAGGTTAATTTCCTCATCAGTAGAACATGGAGTAGTGAGATGCAGAAAATGAGAAGCCAAGACATGAGGACCAGGAGGCTACAGAAGTGAGGGTTCATGATAACTGGGTACTTTAGTGGGTGACAGATGGCGACAAAGCGATCATAAGCCATCACAATCAATAGGAAATTATCTATTCCACCAAAAATCATGAAGAAATACACCTGAGTGAGGCACTCCGGGTAGGTGATGTCTTTCCTCTGGGTCTGGATGCTCACCAGCATCTTGGGGATGGTAGTAGTAAAACAGATGTCCACAAAAGACAGGTTGGAGAGAAAGAAGTACATGGGGGTGTGGAGGTGGGGGTCAGAGGTGACAGCCAGGATGATGAGCAGATTTCCGAGCACAGTGATAAGGTACATGGACAGGAAGAGCCCAAAGAGGATGGGCTGGAGTTGAGGGTCATCTGAGAGGCCCAGCAGGAGGAATGGTGATTCCCCTGTGTGGTTTTATGCTGTCATAGCCCTGGCTGTTTTCCTTGGGGCAAGTAAGGAAAAGTTCAATCAATGCCCACTGCCAGCTCAGGTGGTCATGCCCTTCCCCTGCCAGATGTCTTTTTTGTTTCCCAGGTTGACCTGCACAGCCTAGATTGGCTCCACTCACTTTCATATTGTAATATGTGTAAATATAGCTATCCTGTATTCACTGACTGTGAAATTTTGTGTTTTGGTAGTCCTGAGGCTTGAACTCAAGGCCTGGGCACTGTCCTTGGCTTTGTCAAAGTTAGAGTACTATTAAGTGAGCCACAGAAGCACTTCCAGTTTTTTCTATGTGTGTGGTACTGAGGATTCAAACTCAGGTGTTCGTGCATGCTAGGCAAGCACTCTATCAGTAGGCTGTGCTGCAGTCCCTATGAAATGTATTTTTCTAAACCTTATTCTTACCTACTTTTACAATGGGGCTGCAATTCAATGATCAGTTTTTGAGTAAAAGACCATTTCATCCATGTCACCACAACTCCTCCCACTCCAACCCCTCCTCAGTTCACTCAGTTCCAGCTTCACATTTGTACACTGAATATTAGGAATGATTTTGCCCACCTTTCTTCTCTCCATTTCTCTGCCCACCTTTTCCACTGCCTTCACCTTTCAGGAAGCGCTTTCAACTCTCAGGTACAATTAACTCTTTTACCTATTTTCCTGGTGGAGGGAATGTTCACCATGTAATAGGATTCAGTTGTCCTCCCGTTGTGTGCAGGCCATGGAGCGAGCATCTATCACAGGAATGGGAGCATTTGTGGGGAAGATCTCAGTACATGGACTTCCCGGATGTCATTCAGCCTCATTGCCTGGAGTCCAGGCGGCGTTCGGGGGCTAAGCTGTTCTCAACATGACACATCTGTTACCTGTGTGGATGAAATATACCATGGCTGGTCAACATAGCTGTGGATGCCTCCCGACAGAGAATTCCTTCTAGGTGATTTCTTCCAAAATATGAGAAAGGGTAAAAAAGAAGCTCAGGCCTAGAGAACAAGGAAGTTCAGTGGCATGGAACCCAACAGACAATACCTGGTGCACATGGATCTTTAAGCAGGTGATTAATAAATACATAATTGGATAAAGCATAGCTGACAGATAATGCTGATTCTTGGAGAAGAGCAAGAGACTTTCCAGAAAGGAACTTCATGAGAAAGGTGCTGTAGGCTGGAGAAAGAAGGGAAATCAGAGTTTCCAAAGCATGAGCTCCATGAGGATGATAAGTTACCTGGAGATCTGGGACCTCAACTGCAGACGTGAGCCCACTTCTGGTCCTTTTTTTCTAGTTTCTCCTCACTGGACATAAATTTACATTTCGCCCCTCTTTATCAGGCTACTGTGGCTCTGTCTTCTTTTTTTTTACCACTGAAGATTTCTTATTCCCCAACTCCTTCTCAGAACTTTTTCAGCTAGGGTTTTCACGGAGACTGGATTCAGAGAAGGGCATCCGAAGCTTGTGCAGTTTCTTGCAAGTCAATCGATGAATCTACTAAGATCTCAACAAATGAACTGTATTTCATGAAATAATTGTCTTCATGGAATAAAATATCTTTCTGGTCTCCAAACCATTTTGTTCCCATGAGTTAAAATGAAGATGACATCATGGATAAACAGATTTAGGTTAATTTCTTGCAATATTGTAGCTGTTACAGGGAGAGAGGAATTAATTTATTCCAAGGGGAACATAGTTCTTTTTGGTTTTTTTCCCTTTTGTTTTGATTAAAGAAAATAAGAAGGAATCCTTAAAGGAACTGTTAATTTCAATAGGGAATAAATCTCTGGAGGCAGGTCTTTTCACTGTCTTGAAGAATATTTGGACATGTAATAGATCACTTGATCTCTATAGGGAAAAACAATTTCTTGGTTTTTATTCATTATTTTAAAAGAATCTCATGTTCTGAAGTTATAGAAATCACATGTTTAATATGGACACTGAGAAACTGAGCACACTACCAAATGTTTCCATCTATAAAATTATATTTGTTACTTCATATACGTTACCCTTAGTATCCATTCAGGATATTACAAGAATAGCTCAGTGCCCCATTCACTGGATTTAATAAATGTATGATCATTTAATTATTATTATTTAATGAATGTATCCTCCCTGGCTAACTGGACATTTGTATTTTCTGATCTTCATTTCTCCCATATCAGCCTCAAGTTCCTTACATTCTGTTATAATCCCTCTCAGCCAAATTGATGGATTTTTTATATTTTATTGTAATTAATAAAAGCGTTACATGATATTTGCCAGATAGAAGGTGCATTAATTCACATATATTGATACCATTTCACATGTCTTGGTACCCATTTCCCTCCCCCCCACTGCCCCGTCTTGGTTTTCCCCCTTCCCTGTCAAATTGCAAATAGCCAAATACAAATAAATTGAATATATCAGATAACAAAGTGAGATACTGTAACAATATGAGATAACCAAGGGACAGCAAAGGAGATGAGAGATAATATAGTGTATTAAGGACAACAATCAATCGTTATATGGCTTTTGTTTCAATATCCTGGACGTCCTTTTAATTAGCTTCATACTATATGGTCTTATGTATCAAGGTTTTACTCTATTGCATATCTCTGCTAGGAGAAACCAAGGTTTCTACTGATTATGACAAATGAGGGAAACCATTCAGTCTAAGTTCCTTTGAGTCTGCCTTACTTCACTTAATATGATTTTTTCTAAGACTTTCCATTTCCTAACAAATGGGGCAATATCATTTTTCTGAAAGCAGCATAGAATTCCATTGTGTACAAAAAACACTCATCAACTGAGGGACATCTACGTTGGTTCCATATCTTTGCTGTGGTGAATAATGCTGCAATGAACATTGTTGTGCTAGTGGATTTAGTATGCCCTAGATTCTGGATGGTTGGGTAAATGCCAAGTAGTGGAATTGCTGGGTCATAGGGGAGTTCTATGTTTAGCCTTTTGAGGCCCTGCCGTACTGCTTTCCATAGTGGTTGAACGAGTTTGCACTCCCACCAACAGTGCAGTAGTGATCACTCCTGGGCACATTCCCTCCAGCATCTGTTATTATTCGTTTTCCAGATCCTGGCCATTCTAACTGGCATGAAGTGGAATCTTAGAGTTGTTTTGATTTGCATTTATTTTATGACCTGAGATATTGAGCATTTCTTCATGTGTCTATAGGCCATTTTTGTTTCTTCTTCACAGAAGACTCTCTTTAAGTCTTTGGCCCATTTTTCAATGGGATGGTTGTAACTGTGGTGATTGGTTTTGAAGTGATTCAATTTTTTGAGTTGTTGATATATTTTAGATATGAAGCCTTTGTCCGTTGTTTGGTTGGTGAAGATCTTGGACCACTCTGTAGGCTTCCTAATTAATTTACTAGCTATGTCCTTTGCCATACAAAAGCTCTGCAGTTTAATGCAGTCCCACTTATCCAGCCTTTCTCTGATTTGTTGTGATTCTTGGTCCTTATTAAGAAAGTTTTGACCTGCGCCAAGGAAGCCTTGTGTATCTCCTATTCCTTCCTGTAATTTTTCAGTGTGTCAGCTTTTACCTCCATGTGTTTGATCTATTTGGAGTTAATTCTAGCGCAGGGTGACAAAGAAGGGTCCAACTTTAGTTTTCTGCAGGTGTTTAACCAGTTCTGCCAGCAAAACTTGTTGAAGAGGCTATCTTTTTCCATTCTATTTTTTGGCTCCCTTGTCAAAGATTACGTGGACATAGGTCTGTGGTTTAATATCTGGGTCCTCAGTTCTATTCCATTGTTCTTCAGGCTTGTTCTTGTGCCAACCAAGCTGTTTTGATAATTATAGTTCTGTAATAGAGTCTAAAGTTTGGAATTGAAATTCCTCCAGCTTTGTTCTTTCTGCTAAGAAGTGTTTTTGCTATACGGGGTCTTTTATTATTCCATATGAAATTTTGGATTGCCTCTTCTATTTCTTTAAAGAATGCCATTGGGATATTGATGGGTATTACGTTGAATTTGTATATGGCCCTGGCAAGATTGTCATTTTCACGAGGTTGATTCTACTAATCCAGGAGCATGGGAGGTTTTTCCATTTCCTTAGTTCTCCTTTAATTTTCTTTTTTAGGGTTTTAAAATTTTCATCAAAAACAGACCAGAAGATCAGTGGAACAGAATAGAAGACCCAGAAATAGAACCGTATACCTATAGGCAACTTGTATTTGACAAAGAAGGCAAAGATGTACAATGGAACAAAAACAGTCTATTCAATTATTGGTGCTGGCAAAACTGGGAAGCCACAAACAGAAAACTAAAAATTGACCCTAGACTTTAGCCATGCACAAGCATTAACTCAAAGTGGATCAAAGACCTCAACGTCAGACCGGACTGTGAAATTGCTACATGATAATGTAGGAGAGACACATGAACTCATAGGCACAGGCAAAAGGTTCCTGAACAGAATCCCAGGGTCACAACAGATCGGAGAGAGACTCGATAAATGGGACTACCTAAAAGTAAAAATTTTCTGTACAGATAAAAACATAATTGCAAAAGTAGAGAGACAGCCAACCAAATGGGAAAAGATATTCACCAACAATATATCTGACAAGTGCTTAATATCAAATATCTACAGGGAACTCAAGAAAGTAATCCCCCAAAAACCCAATAAACCATTCACTAAATGGGCAAGGGAACTAAAGGGAGACCTATCAGAAGAAGAGATTGAAATGGCAGGAAAACATATGAGAAAATGTGCATGATCTATGGTCATAAAGGAAATGCAAATAAAAACAACCCTAAGATACCACCTTACCCCAACAAGAATGGCCAAGATTTTGAACTAAGACAATGACAGTTGCTGGCGGGGTTGTGTAGAAAAAGGAACCCTACTGCACTGCGGGTGGGATTGTAAGCTAGATCAGCCACTCTGGAAAGCAGTGTGGAGGTTCCTTAAAGAACTGAGAATAGACCTTCCCTCTGATCCTGCCATACCACTTCTGGGCACCTATCCTGAACAGCATGACCCAGGATAATATAAAGACACCTGCTCAGCTATGTTCATCTCTGCACTATTCACAATAGCCAGGGAACGGAAACCATCCAGATGCCCTACTGCAGATGAATGGATAGAGAAAATGTGGTATATATACACAACGGAATTCTACATATCCAACAGACAAGAGAAAATAATGCCATTCGCAGGGAAGTGTATGAATCTAGAGCGAATCATGCTGAGTGAGACAAGTCAAGACCTAAGGAACAAAAGGCGCATGGTATCTTTAATATGCGGTTATTAAATCCAAAAAAACTATAGAAAGAATCAACAAAACAAGGAGTTGGTTCTTTGAAAGAATTAACAAAATTGACAAACCCTTAGCAAATCTTACCAAAAAAAGAAGAGAGCATATCGAAATAAACAAAATCGCAGATGAAAATGGTAATATCACGACAGAAATTACCAAGATACAGAATATCATGAGGGAATACTTCTCAAACCTTTTCGACAACAAATTTGAGAATCTACATGAAATGGATGAATTCCGAGCCAATATTAACATACCCACACTGAACCAAGAAGAACTAAGCGAACTCAACAGGCCTACTTCAAGCTCTGAAACAGAAATGGCAATTAGAGAACTTCCACCTAAGAAAAGCCCAGGGCCAGATGGATTCACAGCTGAATTCTATAAGGTCTTCAAAGAAGAGCTCACAGCAATACTCCTCAAGCTCTTCAACAAAATTGAAAATGAAGGTTCCTTACCAAATTCATTCTAAAAAGCCAGTATAACGCTCATCCCCAAACCAGACAGAGATTCATCAAAGAAAGAGAACTATAGACCTATATCTTTGATGAACATCGATGCAAAACTTCTCAACAAAATACTGGCCAACCGTCCACAACAACTCATCAAAAAAATTATACACTGTGATCAAACTGGATTCATTAGAGGGAGGCAAAGCTGGTTCAACATACGCAAATCAATGAATATAATTCAACACATCAACAGGAGCAAGGACAAAAATCACATGATTGTTGCAATAGACGCAGAAAAGGCATTTGACAAGATCCAACACCCCTTTATGTTAAAAGCTCTGGAGAAACTAGGAATCCATGGAACATTCCTCAATGTAATAAAGGCTGTGTATGAGAAACAGACTGCTAGTATTACACTTAATGGTGAAAATCTAAAGCCATTCCCTCTAAAATCAGGAACGAGACAAGGATGCCCACTCTCTCCACTCCTTTTTAACATAGTACTAGAATTCCTAGCTAGTGCCATAAGGCAAGAAGCAAGCATAAAGGGGATCCAAGTAGGGAAAGAGGAAATAAGACACTCCCTCTTTGCAGATGACATGATTCTGTATTTAAAGAATCCTATAGACTCTACTCCCAAGCTCCTTGAGCTGATTCAAAGCTTTGGAAGTGCAGCAGGCTATAAAATCAACCCTCAAAAATAAACTGCCTTCCGTGATGCCAACAGTGAGAGGAACGAGGCGATAATCAGGAAAGCAACTCCTTTCATAATAGCCTCAAAGAAAATAAAGTACCTAGGAATTAGCTTAACTAAGAATGTAAAGGACCTCTTTGATGAAAACTTTAAAACCCTAAAAAAGGAAATTAAAGCAGAACTAAGGAAATGGAAAAACCTCCCATGCTCCTGGATTGGAAGAATCAACATTGTGAAAATGACAATCTTGCCAAGAGCTATCTACAAATTCAATGCAATACCCATCAACATCCCAATGTCACATTTTAAAGAAATAGAAGAGGCAATCCAAAATTTCATATGGAATAACAAAAGACCCCATATAGCAAAAACACTTCTTAGCAGAAAGAACAGCGCTGGAGGAATTTCAATTCCAAACTTTAGACTCTATTACAGAGCTATAATTCTCAAAACAGCTTGGTACTGGCACAGGAACAGGCCTGAAGACCAATGGAATAGAACTGAGGACCCAGATATTAAACCACAGACCTATGTCCACCTAATCTTTGACAAGGGAGCCAAAAAAAAAGAATAGAAGAAAGACAGCCTCTTCAACAAGTTGTGCTGGCAGAACTGGTTAAGCATCTGCAGAAAACTAAAGCTGGATCCTTCTTTGTCACCTTGCACTAGAATTAACTACAAAGGGATCAAAGACCTGGAGGTAAAAGCTGACACACTGAAAAATTTACAGGAAGGAATCGGAGATACACTAGGCCTCCTTGGCACAGGTCGAAACTTTCTTAATAAGGACCAAGAATCACAACAAATCAGAGAAAGGCTGGATAAGTGGGACTGCATTAAACTGCAGAGCTTTTGTATGGCAAAGGACATAGCTAGTAAACTAATCAGGAAGCCTAGAGATTAGGAGAAGATCTTCACCAACCAAACAATGGACAAAGGCTTCATATCTAAAATATATCAACAACTCAAAAAATTGAATCACTCCAAAACTAACCCCCAAAGTAACAACCATCACATTAAAAAATGGGGCAAAGACTTAAAGATAGTCTTCTCTGAACAAGAAACCAATATGGCCTATAGACACATGAAGAAATGCTCAACATCTCTGGCCATAAAAGAAATGCAAGTCAAAACAAGTCTAAGATTCCACCTCACTCCAGTTACTATGGCCAGGATCCAGAAAACGAATAACAGCAGATGCTGGAGGGGATGTGGCCAGGAGGGATCACTACTACACTGTTGGTGGGAGTGCAAACTCATTCAACCACTATGGAAAGCAGTGTGGCAGTGCCTGAAAAGGCTAAACATAGAACTCCCCTTTGACCCAGCAATTCCACTACTTGGCATTTACCCAACCATCCAGAAACAAGGACATACTAAAACCACTAGCACAACAATGTTCATTGCAGTAATATTCACCTTAGCAAAGATATGGAACCAACCCAGATGTCCCTCAGTTGATGAGTGGATCAACAAGTTGTGGTATTTGTACACAATGGAATTCTATGCTGCTTTCACAAAGAATGACTTCACCCCATTTGTTAGGAAATGGAAAGACCTAGAAAAAGTCATATTAAGTGAAGCCAGACTCAAAGGAACTTAGGCTGAATGGTTTCCCTCATTTGTCATAATCAGTAGAAACATTGGGCTCTACTAGCAGAGATCTGCAATAGAGCAAAATCTTGATACATAAGGCCATATAATGTGAAGCTATTTGAAAGGACCTCCAGGATATTGAAACAAAAGCCATATAATGAATGATTGTTGTCCTTAATGTACTATGTTGTCTCTCATCTCCTTTGCTATCCCTTGGTTATCTCATATTGGTATAGTATCTCACTTTTTTATCTGATATATTGAATTTATTTGTATTTGGATATTTGAAATTTGATAGTGAAGGGGGGAAAACCAACACGGGAAGGGGGTGTGAGCGGGGAGGGAAATGGGTACCAAGACATGTGAAAGGGTATCAATGTATGTGAATTAATGCACCTTCTATCTGGCAAATATCATGTACCCCATTTACTAATTACAATAAAAAAGAAAAAAAATAAAAAGTGTTCAAAAAAATAAATAAAACCAAAGTGTTCAAGAGAGAGGACTCAATAACTGCATACCCAAAGCAATGGACATGGTAATGGAAATACAAACATAAGTATATAGACAAAAAAACCTATGACTCTATAATCATAATGTTTTATTTCATAAACTGATATGTTTCTATGACATACAAACCATTAGCCTAATTTGGATTAAGTTCTAAAGACTAAGTCCCAGAGAATATAATTAGAGATTTCCTCCTTGAACATTGTTTGTTAAAATTGTCATGTAAAATATGATGTAAACATAAGCCATATAATTCATCATTGCTGTTCTTAAGGTATTATGTTATCTCTCATCACTTCTACTGTACTTGGTTATCTCATATTATTACACTATCTCACTTTGTTATCTGATATATTGGATATATTTGTATTTGGTTATTTGAAATTGGATAGGGAACGGGGGAAAACAAGGTGAGGGATGGGGGGGAAGGGAAATGGAGATCATGACGTGTGAAAGGGTTTCAATGTGTGAGAATTAAGGCACCATTTATCTGGCAAATATCATGTAACCCTTCTATTAATAACGATAAAAATATATTTTTTTAAAAAAAGGTCCTTTACATTCTTAGTTAAGGTAATTCCTAGTTACTTTATTTTCTTTGAGGCTATTGTGAAAGGAGTTACTTTCCTGATTATTGCCTTGTTCCTCTCACTATTGGCTTAAAGGAAGGCAGTTGATTTTTGAGGGTTGATTTTATAGCCTGCTATCCTTCCAAAGTTTTGATTCAGTTCAAGGAGCTTGGGAGTAGAGTCTATAGGATTCTTTAAATACAGAATCATGTCATCTGCAAAGAGGGATTGTTTTACTTCCTCATTCCCTACTTGGATCCCCTTTATGCTTGCTTTTTTCCTTATTGCACTGGCTAGGAATTCTAGTACTTTGTTAATCAGGAGTGGAGAGAGTGGGCATCCTTGTCTCATTCCTGATTTTAGAGAGAATGGCTTTAGATTTTCACCATTAAGTGTAATACTAGCAGTGGGTTTGTCATACACAGCCTTTATTATATTGAGGAATGTTCCATGGATTCCTAGTTTCTCCAGAGCGTTTAACATAAAGAGGTATTGGATCTTTTCAAATGCCTTTTCTGCCTCTATTGAGACAATATTGTGATTTTTGTCCTTGCTGCTGTTGATGTGTTGAATTATATTAATTGGATTGCGTATGTTGAACCAGCTTTGCCTCCCTGTGATGAATCCAGTTTGATCATAGTGTATAATTTTTTGATGAGTTGTTGTATATGGTTGGCCAGTATTTTGTTGAGAAGTTTTGCATCGATGTTCATCAAAGAGATAGGTCTATAGTTCTCTTTCTTTGATGAATCTCTGTCTGGTTTGGGGTTGAGGGTTATACTGGCTTCATAGAATGAGTTTGGTAAAGAACCTTCATTTTCAATTTCATTGAAGAGCTTGAGGAGTATTGGTGTGAGCTCTGCTTTGAAGACCTTATAAAATTCAGCTGTGAATCTATCTGTCCCTGGGCTTTTGTTAGGTGGAAGTTCTCTAATTGCCGTTTCTATTTCAGAGCTTGAAATAGGCCTGTTGAGTTGGGTTAGTTCTTCTTGGTTCAGTGTGGGTATGTTAATATTGCCTCAGAATTCATTCATCTCTTCTAGATTCTCAAATTTGTTGTTGTAAAGGTTTGAGAACTATTCCCTCATGATATTCTGGATCTTGGTAATTTCTGTTGTGATATTGCCATTTTCGTCTGCGAGTTTGTTCATTTCTTGCTTTTTGGTAATATTTGCTAAGGGTTTGTCAATTTTGTTAATTCTTTCAAAGAACCAACTCCTTGTTTTGTTGATTCTTTCTATTGTTTTTTTTGATTCCAAATCATTTATTTGTGCTTTGATTTTAATAATTTCCTTTCTTCTACTGGGATTAGGGTCGGTGTGTTGCTCTTTTTCCAGGAGCTTAAGGTGAGACATTAACTTGTTGGTTTGCGATTTTTCCAACTTGTTGTTGTAGGCACTCAGCGCTATAAATTTTCCTCTGAGTACTGCCTTTGCTGTGTCCCAAAGGAGATGGTGTTTTGTGTGCTCATTATTGTTAAATTTCATAAACTGTTGGATTTCTGTTCTGATCTTTTCGATGACCCATTTGTGATTCAACAATGTGTTGTTCAGTGTCCATGGGTTACAGGGTTTTCGTTGGTGGAGATGTGTATTCAGTTCCAATTTGATGCCTTTGTGGTCTGATAGCATGCAGGGAATAATTTCAGTGTTTCTGAATCTGTCCAGGTTTGTTTTATGGCCTAAGATGTGGTCCATTTTGGAAAATGTTCCATGTGCTGCGGAGAAAAATGTATATTGTGTTTTTGCTGGATGGAATATTCTGCAGATGTCTGTTATATCTAGGTGATCTATATAGTTGTTCAGTTATAAGGATTTTCTGTTGAGTTTTTGCCTTGTTGATCTGTCCATAGGTGAGAGTGGTGTGTTAAAGTCACTGACAATCACTGTGTTTCGATCTATGTATGGTTTCAGTGTAAGTGTGCTTGATGAAGTTCGGAGTTCCGGAATTGGTTTGTAATATTTAGGATCATTATATCTTCCTGGAGGAAAGATCCGTTTAGTACTATGTAGTAACCTTCTTTGTCTTTTCTTACTAATTTATCTGATATGAGGATGGAAACTCCAGCCTGTTTATGGGGGCTGTTAGCTTCATAGAGTTTATTCCAACCTCTCACTTTCAAAATATGATTGTTTTGGGGGGGTAAGATGTGTCTCTTGAAGATGGCAGAGCGATGGCTCTTCCTTTTTGATCCAACTAGACAGTCTATGCCATTTAATTGGAGAGTTAAATCCATTGATATTGAGAGTTAGACTTGAGAGATATTTATTAGTTCCTACCATTTTCAAAAGGTTTTATTAGGGCCTGTGTCTTGGCAGTTCTTGTGGTCCTTAGATGGTATGGTGTTTAGATGCCATTTCTTTCCCTATATTGCATTTATTTTGGTTTTCTATGTATAGAACATCTTTGAGAATTCTCTGTCTTGTTGATTTTGTTGCCACATATTGTTGCAGCTTTTCCCTGGAATGGAATATTTTTATTGTTCCCTCAGTTATGAATGAGAGCTTAGCTGGGTACAGTATTCTTGGTTGGTAGTTATTTGACTAAAGGGCATGACATATATTCTTACCGTCACTTCTTGCTTGCATGGTCTCTGCTGAGATATCTGGGGTTATTCTTATTGGCCTGACTTTATAGGTTATTGATCCCTTTTCCCTGGCTGCCTTTAGGATCCTTTCTTTGGTTTCTATTGATCCAGTTCAGATTACGATGTGGCAGTGGGATATTCTTTTCTGGTCAGGTCTGTTTGGGGTTCTAAAAGCTTCTCGTATCTGGATGGGCCTGCCCTTCTGGATGTTTGGGAAATTCTCTGAGATGATTCCCTGAAGTATATTTCCAATACCATTGACCTCTTTCTCCAGACCCTCCTCAATACAAATTAGCCTTAAATTAGGCTTTCTAATTGTATCTTGGACCTCCTGAAATGCTCTCTCATATTTCCTTGATTTGGATTGACTCTTTTTCTGTTCTTTCTCTATAATAACTAAATTATGTTCAGCCCCGGAAATTCTCTCCTCTGCATTGTCTAACCTGCTATCAAAGCTATCTACTTTATTTTTCATCTCCCTTGCTTCTAGTTGCTCATTTTCGATGCCTTGCATCTCTTCTTTTGGAACATGTATGGATTTCTTTAGCTCCTTGATTTCCATTTGAGTGGTTTGCTCAGTAGCTTTACTTTCTTTGGACATTTGCTGGAGTTTGGTCACATTTTTATTTGTGGATTCTATGAATTTATCCATCTTTCTTTGAAAAACCTTTTTTATGGCCTCCTTTATGGCTTCTTCTTTTTCACTTATCACCTTGTTTACGGTTTCCTCTTGTTTAGCTAAGGCTTCCTCCCTTATCTCTTTCTTTATATTTTCACATTTTTCATTAATGATGTTTATAAATTGCATTTGTATAGCACTTGGAAGACTCTCCTCTAGGTTTGCCAGTGACTGTTCCATTGTCTGTTTACATTGGGTGGGGATGTTGTTTCTTGATTTGACATTTTTCTTGAGTTTCTTGTTCTGCCCATTTGAAACTGGAAGCAAGATTAATACTAAACAGGATTATAGTTTTTAGATATAACCAACCTGCCCTCTGTAGCTGGCAGACACTAGATGCTCACAATTTTTGATTGGTGTTATTACTCTTTCTTCCTGTGCACTTACAGACCAGTCTGATACAACTACTGATAAGCGATTTACACCCAAAACAATAAGCCTCTCAATCCAATCTCTATTGTCTTTAAGTCCCTCTGAGCCTAGGGAATAATTAAACACCTAGATATACAGTATTGCTCAACAGCCATCAAGTGTAGATCCATGCATTATAAGGGTTGAAAGACGAACAGAGGACCAGAGATAGAAAAATAGAATGAGAGAGGTCAGGGGAGGTACAAGAGGATTAACATAGGAATGTAAGAATATTATGGTAATGAAGAAAAGGTATAGCATAAGGATAACTGACCTAAGTTGGTAAGTAGGTAGCGTATTTGAGTACAAAGTTTGGAAAGCATTAGAATAAAACTTATGTGGTGCTGCATGACTAGCTCTTAGCCCAACCAGTGGCCTCACAGTGGACCATGGGATGGATCTGCGAGCTTCATTCTGAGCACGCTGGGCAGATGTTTTCCTGTGTTGCTTCCAGGGGTGGCCCCCAGCCAAGGGTCTGGGGTTTGAGAGTTTCCAGGGGCTCTCAGTAGGACCAGCAGGAGACCGCTCTGTTCCCAGGGGCGGGGCCCAGCTGAGGATGTGGGCTCCAAGGGCGGAGCTGCGCCTTTTTGATTCTCGGAAGGCCAGCTTGGCTACTGGTTGGCCCTTCAGATCCCTGCTGTGTTTCTACTGCTTTGTCAGAGAGTCTGTGACTGTGGTGGGCCCCCTCGGTGCTGTCTTGCTCAGGCTTCCCAGCTGGAGGATGCCCCGATCAAGATTCTGGCTCCTATTTTCCCTCAACCCCTACCCGCTGTTGTAAGGCAGGGTCCCAGCGCCCTCCCCTCTCCAGATCCAGTGGCCTGGGAGAGGAGCCTGATGGGTGGTTGGGATCTGGGACAGCTCTGCCTCCCCTGGTGTGATGCTGAGTCTTATGGTCTGCCCACCTGTCAGTCTCCAGTGAGAGGGCTGCGAGTTGAGCCCCTTGGGTGGGTGGGAGTTGGGACAGCTCCGCCTCCTTTGGTGGGGTGCTGGGTCTTAGGTAGCCTGCCTGTCAATCTCCAGTCAATGGCCTGAGGGAGGGGGCTGTTGAGGGAAGGGACAGGATTCTAAATTCCTTGCCCCCTGCTCCTGCCAGTCTTTCTCGGGCGGTGGAAGGGTCTGAATTAAGTTCTATTGCTTGGCACCCGCTCTGCTTTCCCTATGTGGTTTGGGATGCGCTGTAGTACTCACGCCTCTGTGCTCTGTCTGTGGGTGTTCCACGGTGGTGGGGAGTCTTTCACTCCCCTCCGGTCTCCTCCGGCGCCTGTATTCTGTGTCTGGGTTCTGCTGCTTTCTGTTCTGGTTCCGCATCTGGGTTCCGCTGCTTTCGCGGCTTGCTGGCCCAGTCCTATGCTGGTTTCTGTGGGTCTGGGCTGCCCGGCCCGGCGCCCTCCACCACCGCTGCGAGGGGTGGGGGAGGAGTCCTCGCATTCCGATTTCTTTGAGAAAGTTGGATGTGAGCTTTATCTGGATTTCTTTTCTGGTTTGAGTCCTTCTCCCTTGCTGTTTGAGTTTGTTGTGGATTTGTTACAGTAATTGGCTCGTGAGACTCCCTGTTTCTCTCTTTCTGTGAGAGAGAGCTAGGCAGCATCCCTATTGTCTCTGCGCCATCTTCCTTCCACCCAATTGATGGATTTCTATGAAGTCAGCTTAGAAAACACCGCCGGGCATGATGTCTCACTCCTGTAATCCTAGCTACTCAGGAGGCTGAGATCTGAGGACCTTGGTGCAAAGACAGTCTGGGCAGTAAAATCCTTAAGACTCTTATCTCCAATTTACCACCAGAAAATTGGAAGTGGGGCTGTGGCTCAAGTAGTAGGGTAGTAGTCTTGAGCTGAAGAGCTCAGGGACAGCACCCAGGCCTAGAGTTCAAGTCCAATGACTGACATAAAAGGAATAGGAAAAGAAAAAAGAAAACAATATTAGTTGGGTGCTGCTGCCTTAGGCCTATAGTCCTTGTTAGTTAGGGGGATGAGATGTGAGGATTTAGAGTCTGAATCCAGCTGTGGTAGAAAAGTCTGTGAGAGTCTTATCGTCTACAAACCATTAAAAGCCAGAATGGAGCTGTGGCTCGAGTAGTAGAGCAGTTTCCTTGAGCAAAAAAAGTCAGGGACAATGCCCAGGCTCTGAGTTCAAGCTCCAAGAGCAACACACACACACACACACACACACACACACACACACACACACACCAAAAAAGAAATGAACCCCCCCAAATAAAACCACGAACATATGATCACCTTATGATCCTATAGAAAGACGGGTATTGTATATGCGTGTGTGTTTGTGTGTGTGCGTGTGTGTATGTGTGTGTGTGTGTTGGTTCCTGGCCTGGAATTCAGGGCCTGGGAATTCTCTCTAACCTTTTGTGCTCAAGGTTGGTTCCACTTTTACCATGACTCTACTTCTCACTTGTTCCTATTTAACTGCAAATAAGGTCTTGGAGGACTTCCTGCCCAGGACGACTGTGAGCTTCCATCCTCAGATCTCAGCCTGTGGAGTAGCTGGGGGTTCAGGCTTGAGCCAGTGGCATCAGAACTGATTTTTGGTGTTCCTTTAGTGGAGGTCACATCCTGTACACACAGTGACATTCTGAGATTTGTTTTTCAAATCTGGATGCAGATTTTTCTTTCCTTGATGGATTGCTCTGCTGAGTGACAGGGGTGAATGCAAGCTCCATCTAATCTAGATCTTAGGACCTTCCAGGTTTCTCATTGTTTGTTGTTCCCTTACAAGTGAGGGCGCACCTCCCCCCCTCTCTGTTGTGGGCCTTGAATTTTATGTCTGGGCACTATCTCTGAGCTCTCAAGGCTAACACTCTCCTTGTTTGAGCCACAGCACCACTTTTAGTTTTCTGGTGGTTAATTGGAGGTAAGAGTCTTATGGACTTTCATGTCCAGGCTGGGTTTAATCTGTGATCCTCAGATGTCTGGCTCCGAGTAGCCAGAATTCAGGTGTGAGCACAGGTTGCCCCATTTACTTCCAGCACTTTTATGGGTAGAGATAAGAGTTCCACAGACTTTCCTGCCCAACCTGGTTTTGAAGAGCCATTCTCACATCTCAGCCTGTAAGACCTGAAGCTGAAATTACAACAGGAAACCATAGAGAATGTAAGGAGAGATATTGCCAAGACTAGTACTTTTTGGAAAGTTCTGTAATATTGTATTAAATAGGAGGAAAAATTGACAAAAGGGATTTCAGTAAATCGAAACTTTATTCAGAGCACAGGAAATGCTGATGAGAATGAGAGAAGTGCTTTGTGGATATTCACTTTCAAAGAGCCCCAGTCCCAGGAGAGAAGCCTCTCAGATATTCCACACCAAATATTAAGTATCCACAATTAAATTGACTTTACAGTGAAGTAAAGGATTGTTAACACAGTCTTTAAGAGAGGTAAAATTGACTATGAAGAAATCCATGAAGAAATATTGAACCTCTTTAGCTACACATGGTGTGCAAATCAATAAAACCCTGTGATTTTGTATTATGTCAATCATGAAGGAAATCTACAACTAGTTCTGGTGAGGCTGAGAAGAAAGAGGCATCCTCAGACACTGTTGGCGTGGATGTCACCTATACAGTTACCATGGAAACAAGTTCATACCTGAGTGGGAAAGAGAAATTAGTAAAGAACAAAGAAAAGAAATAAAACCCTTGAGTTAAAATCTCATATGTATGGACATAATTGCTGTTCAGAAAGTGTAGGAATTCTACTTGGATTCTTGTATGTGTTTATTCCGGTTCTGCGAAGTCAAAAATAAAACTCATCTTGCCAGGTGGCAGAGACTGATATCTGTAATCCCAGCTGTGAGGGTGTGAGGCTGAGATCTGAGGATTGTCGTTTAAAGGCAGCACAGACAAAAGTCTATGAGAGTTCCATCTCTGAATAGCTCCCCCAAAAGGGGATTGTGTAGATGTGTCTCAAATGGTAGAGGGATAACCCTGACCAAAAATGCTATTGGAGAGCACCCAGGGGCTGAATTCAAGTTCCAGGGCTATCACAGAAGAAGGAGTAAGAGAAGGAGGAGTAGGAGGAGAAGGAGAAGGAAAAAGAGGAGGAGGAGGAGGAGGAGGATAAGAAGTTGTTCAGAATGTTAAGAGGAAGAATTGACATTGAAGAGGATAACTTAGGGGGATACTGTGTAAGCTGGGATTGTGATAAGTGCTTTCTATGTTCAATTTAGAAATGCCTTAATATGCCTGAATGGGTATATTAAGGACAATTCACATTGAAAAGAAAAAAAGATTTTAAAAAGATAGCATGTAGAATTCTTTGTAAGACATGGCCACACATTGACAAACAAAGCCATAGGGCTTTGCATAGTAGACATGACCTAATATCTCTTTTGTCGATGGAAAATATATACTGAGTCCTATAAGGTCAGAAAAATTTTGACCATGCTGAAATTCAGCCGACTTGTCTTCTCTCTTCCAATGGACTACTTTGTTATGTGGTTCAGAATCCATCAAGACAGGAGACTACTCTGCCTGGCAATCTCCCCAGAGCCCCCATCACGTCCTGGTTCCTCAGGGT
Source organism: Megascapheus bottae (assembly GCF_031878675.1). Taxonomy (NCBI): domain Eukaryota; kingdom Metazoa; phylum Chordata; class Mammalia; order Rodentia; family Geomyidae; genus Megascapheus; species Megascapheus bottae. The sequence continues at coordinate 10,868,764 of NC_143509.1, forward strand.
GTAGATGAAGGTGTTTAGCATGGGAGTGACCACTGTGTACGTCACCGAGGCCATCTTGCTTCTGTGGGCAGAGGAGGACACTGCAGAGCTGAGGTACACCCCAAGTCCTGTCCCATAGAACAAGGAGACCACGCAGAGGTGAGAGACTCAGGTGGGGAAGGCTTTGTGCTTGATAGCCGTGTTGGACATCTTCATTAAAGAGGAGAGGATCTGACGGAAAGGGAAGAAGATTCCTAAGGTAGGAAACACACAGAACAGCACAGTAGCTACATACATAGAAATGTCATTGATGAGGGTGTCAGAGCTGGCCACGTGGAGAAACTGAGCTAGTTCACAGAAGAAATGGGGGATGGTGGTTCCTGGGGAGAAGGTTAATTTCCTCATCAGTACAACATGGATTAGTGAGATGCAGAAAATGAGAAGCCAAGACACGAGGACAAGGAGGCCACAGAAGTGAGGGTTCATGATAACTGGGTAGTTCAGTGGGTGACAGATGGCCACAAAGCGATCATAAGCCATCATGGTCAATAGGAAATTATCCATTCCAGCAAAAAACAGAAAGAAATACACCTGAGTGAGGCACTCTGGGTAGGAGATGTCTTTCCTCTGGGTCTGGATGCTCACCAGCATCTTGGGGATGGTAGTAGTAGTAAAACAGACGTCCACAAAAGACAGGTTGGAGAGGAAGAAGTACATGGGGGTGTGGAGGTGGGGGTCAGAGGTGACAGCCAGGATGATGAGCAGATTTCCGAGCACTGTGATCAGTTCATGGACAGGAAGATCCCAAAGAGCATGGGCTGGAGTTGAGGGTCGTCTGAGAGGCCCAGGAGGAGGAATGGTGATTCCCCTGTGTGGTTTTGTGCTGTCATAGCCCTGGCTGTTCTCCTTGGGGCAAGAAAGCAAAAGTTCAATCAATACCCACTGCTAGGTCAGGTGCTCATGCCCACCCAGGGAAGCCTTTTTCTTTCTCTGATTGCTTCCCACGGGAGTGCTCTGCCAAGCCAATCACTTTAACATTACAGTGTTTGGGTAAATATCCTTTGTTTATTATTCCCTGAGTTTTTGATGTCTTTATTTTCTGGTGGTATTCCTGAGGCTTTTAACTCAAGGCCTGGGTGCTGCCCGTAAGTTTTTTTTGCTTAAAGCATTTTGCTAATTCAGATCCACTTCCAGCTCTTTGGTGGCTCATGGAAGATAAGAGTCTCACAGACTTCTCTTGACCGGGGTGGCTTTGAACCATGGTCTTCAGTTTTCAGTCTCTTGAGTAGCTTGGACGACATGTGTATCACCAGTGCTTTTCTTTGATTTCCCTTTTGAAATTTAAAGAGATTGATTTTGTTACAACCTTGTAGAATATTGCAAAGTGATTTCATGTGCCCCTTTTGATAACCTCCATATTTTTAATCCTATCAACTGTATAATAGTGATGTATTATTTATTTACAGTGGCAACAGTCTTTATTTTCTGATGTGACACTTGTCATGGAAGTATTTTTATATAAATAAAGTTCTTGTAGAAGCCACTTATAGATTTCAAATCATCCCTATCTATCTGTCTATTTGTTTGCCTATATAGTTATCTCCTAAGTGACATAAAGGACATTGATTTATTTGGCTGTATTAATTAGTAGCCCTCAGAAAGTTATTCTTTTAATATTAAATATATTTTTAACTTATCCTTAAGTAGTTGTACCAAGGGGTTTCAATTCACCCTATCAGTTTGTGACCACAATGCCTATTCATCAAAGTCACTCCTTCCTTGCTCTCCCCATCTCTCCAAGCTCTCCCCATCCCAAAGTTTATCTGGTTCTAGCTTCCTACTTCTTCATTGAACATTAGTAGTGTTTTTCCCCACCCTTCCTCCCCCCCATCCATCCTCCCTCCCCTTCCCCAGGACCTCATCTCTCAGAAAGTTCTTTCAACAATTATTTTACCACTTGTGTATGTGGCGCGAATATTCACAACCTAATAGGCCTGAATAGGGAAATGCAATGGTGTCCTCATGGAACAGTCCTGTAGGGTTTATAGAACATGGAGCAAGCGTCTGTCTCCTAAATCTGAAGATTTGCTGGGAACATCCTAACAAGTGGGGGTCCTAGCTGTCATCAGCAATATCGTCTTAAACCCAGGCAGTGTTGATGGACAGAACAGTTTTCACGACACAACACGGTAAGTCTGTTACCTGTGTGGCTTGATTGCAATATGTAGTGTGGCTAGCTGTGGATGGCTCCTCCCAGACAATGCTTTCCAGGTGACCTCTTTCAAGATGAGGGAGTGAGAAAAAAAAGCATATGAGCAACATAAAAAAGAGGAGAAAGTAGTATGCCAATAAAACAACCCACAATGAGCTTAGTGCCTGTGGTCTCTATGCCTAGCTACTCAGGAGGCTGAGACCTGAGGTTTGAAGTTCCAAAACGTCCTGGACTAGAAAAGTCTGTGTGATTCTTACCTCCAGTTTGAAGCACCACCCTAAAACAAACTGAAGTGGAGGAGCTGTGGCCTTAGTGTTAGAGTTGTAGCTCTGAGACAGTATCCAGGCCCTGAGCTCAAGCTTCAGGACTGGTGCATATGAGCATTCGTGAACATGTACACACACACACACACACACACACACACACACACACTACAATGCACACGTGAGGTTTCAGAGTACAATAAAAGCTGTTGAAGTACCAAAGCAAAACCCCTTTGTACAACCCACACATATGGATTAAAAACATTCTTTTTTACCTTATTCACACTAGTTTATTGGTATTAGTACAATTAACTTACAACATATGTTATAATGGCAATTTAAAACCCAATTGGAAGAATATGCACATAATTGATGACATAAACAATAGTTTACATTTACATTCTGGTAAGTGGTAATTTCTAGTGGTCTCAGAAGCATAAAATACTGGTAGATTGCTATTCTAGAAATTACCTATTAATATCTGTGGATTCAAAAACCTTCTATGCACAGAGAAGAGAATGTGCATGTGCTCTGTATTCAGTGGGCTGGTAGAGGAGGGGAATTGAGAAGTTGCTGTGAGGATCAGAGAATGAGGGTGAAGAAGGCCCATTGTAAAGATTTCTTTTTCAATATCCTTAATGTTTCCTTCACATGGGTAAATTCTGTCCATTTGTGGGTTGTAGGGGATTTCTTGTGTCACTATTTATCATTGTGTGGATATCACTTGGGTCCTGTGACAATCTAAGTGTAGAAGAAATGAAAATGTCGGCTATGTGATAAGAAGTTAAGATCATGGTAGGCATGGTGACAGAACCCTATCATCCTAGATACTCAAAAGTTAGAGGATAGTTGCTCAAAGTTAGCCTAGAAGCATAAGACTCGACCTGGAAAAAGAAGAAGGTGGAGGGGCCTTGGCTTAGTTTGTAGACCACTTTTTCTATCAAGTGTAAGATATTGATATGAGCCTGAGTGCCACCTTTTCCAGGATAACTCAGACCAGCTTGTCAACCATATAACAATCCTAACATATAGATCTAGACAAAACCAAATAGAAACAAACAAGACATTCAAAACTGTTGAAGAACAATAAGAGAGTGTGTTGGCAACAACTTCAGGAATGGAAGCCCACGGAACATATGGATGTTGGTTAACACCAAAATTCACTGCAAAAATAAGTCACTGAAGTTGGGTGTCAGCGGCTCACATCTGCCATCTTAGTTACCCAGGAGACTGAGATCTGAGAATCAGGGTCAAAGCCAGCCCCAGCTGGAGTCTGTGAGACTCATTCCTAATTAAGTACCCAAAAGCTGGAAATACAGCTGAGGTTCCAGAGATAGAATACTAGAGCACAAAAGTTCAGGAACAGGGCACAGCCACTGAGTTCAAGGCCCTTCACACACACACACACACACACACACACACACACACACACACACACACTGAGAATTCCTCTAAGTACTAGCCTTATGAATAATGGGCTAGGCATTTGGCCTAGTGGTAGAGTGCTTGTCTAGCATGTGCGAAGATCTGGGTTTGATTCCTCTGTACCACATGCATAGAAAAGCCACAAGTGGGGCTGTGGCTCATGTGGTAGAGCACTAGTCTTGAGGAAAATGCCCACGGACAGTGCTCAGGTCCTGACTTCAAGCCCCAGGACTGGCAAAGAAAAAAAGAAAGAAAGAAAAAAGAAAGAAAGAAAGAAAGAAAGAAAGAAAGAAAGAAAGAAGAAAGAAAGAAAGAAAGAAAGAAAGAAAGAAAGAAAGAAAGAAAGAAAGGAAGGAAGGAAGGAAGGAAGGAAGAAAGAAAGAAAGAAAGAAAGAAAGAAAGAAAGAAAGAAAGAAAGAAAGAAAGAGAGAGAGAGAAAGAAAACCATTGGGGGTAGATTTTCTTATGGACACTAAGTGGAAACAAACAATACATCTTTTTTTGCCCCCCCCCCCAACCCCGCCTGGTCAAACAATACATCTTAAATCATATATGCCAGCAAAGTATTTAGTGAACATACCTGAAAAATAAAGGTTAATCAATACCTGGTGTCCAATATATCTTTTGTGGGTGGTTAATGATTGCATAATTGGACACAGGGAAGCTGACCCACAGGCTGATTCTTGGGAAAGAGTGGGGGAAAGCTAGAGACTTTCCAGAAACGAACTTTATGGGGAAAGATGCTATGGACTCTAGAAAATGAGAGAAAGAAAGGAAATCAGAGCTTGGCAAAGCATAAGCTTAGTAAGGATGAGAAGTTCCTTGAAGTCCTGGGACCTCACTGGCAGATGTGGGCATCTGCCCTTTTCAATCTCATTATTCCAAGGGTTTGCCTGGTACTTAGTTTTCTTGTTACCTCACTCTTGTCATGAATTTATATTCCATCTTTCTTCACCAGGACACCCCCGTTCTGTCTTTTGGTTATCACCAAAGATTTCCCTTGTCCCCAATTTCTCCTCAGAAGAACGGCTACAGTTTTCATGAAGACTGGAATCGGAGAAGGGAGTCAGAAACGCATGTAAAGTTTCTAGCATCTCCATAGGTGAATTATAATCAGATCTCTTCATTAACTAAATTGTCCTGTTTTCTTTCTGGTAGTCTCCAAACGGTTTTGTTCCCATGAGGTAACATGTAGATTACAGAATGGAAAAGGAATGGTAGGCCCAAATACCAGAGAGGCCCTCTCCTGTGAAATAAGAAATTCTCTCCTCCCCAACCCCATGCCCCCACCCTGATTCCGGTTGTCTTACAAGGACAGCCAATCACAGCACAAAAGCAGAGACTCCAGTAAGCGATTTTATATCTGATATTGGGAGAAACAACATGCCCCCCCACCCGTGAAAAAAAGTTGGAGAACCTATATTTTTTGTTCTTCTTAGTTTAGTTTTCTTTTTGCTATTCTGCTTAGTCTTAGATATATAGTCTAAAGTGAGCCCTAGGCCAGTAATAATATGACATTAACCAAAGGACAACGAAAGAGAAGAGAATAACAGTACATTAAGAACAACAATCACATAAGATAAAGCTCTTGTTTCCATATCCTAGAGTTCCTTTCATTTAGCCTCATCCTATATGACATTATGTATCTAGGTTTTGAGCTATTGTAATTCTCTGCTAGGAGAGTCCTAGGTGTGTGTTGATTATTACAAATGAGGGAAAACATTGAGCCTATGTTCCTTTGGGTCTAGCTTACTTCACTTAAAATGATTTTTTTCCAAGTCTTTCCGTTTCCTTGTGAATGGGGAGATGTCATTCTTTCTAATGGCAGCATAGAATTCCATTGTGTAGAAGTACCACATCTTCTTAATCATCTACTGAGAGACATCTGGTTTGGTTCCATGTCTTTGCTATGGTAAATAGTGCTGCAAAATAGTGGCTTTCATATGTCCTTGTTTCTGGATGAGTGGGTAAATGCCAAGGAGTGGAATTGCTAGGTCACATGGGAGCTCTATGTTTGCTCTTTTAAGGAACCACCATATTGCTTTCCACGGTGGTTGAATGAGCTTACACTCCCACCAGAAGTGTGGTTATTGCTCAGTTTTCTATCTACTTTTCTTTATTTTCTTCTATTTTATTACATATTTCTTTTATGGCCAGAGATGTTGAGCATTTTTTCATGTGTCCATTGGCCATTCTTATTTCCTTTTAGAGCCGTCTCTCTTTAAGTCTTTAGGCTACCTTTTAATGGGATGGTTGTTTCTTTGAGAACTTGTTTTTGAGATATTTAAGTTTTTGAACCATGTGTATATTTTAGCTATGAGCTATATCTGTTGTATGGCTAAGTGAAGATCTTCTCTCGATCTGTGGGTTTTCTATTTAACTTGCTAGCTATGTCCTCTGCTATATAGAAGCCCTGAAGTTTAATGAAATCTCATTTGTCCAAACTTTCTTTAATTTGTTGTATTTCTGGACCTTTATTAATAAAGTTTTGACCTGAGCCAAGGATCCCTAGTTTATCTCCTATTCCTTCCTGTAGAGTTTTCAGAGTGTTTGCTTTTACCTTGAGGTCTTTGATCCATGTGATATTTATTCTGATACAGGGTGACATATAAGGATCCAACTTTAATTTACAGATGCTTAAGCAATTCTGTCAGCACCATTTGTTGAGGAGGCTTTCTTCCATCCTATTTCTCTTTTTTTTGGTCTTCTTATTGAAGATTAGGTGACCATAGGTCTGTGGGTTGATTTCTGGGTCTTCAGTGCTAGTCCATTGGTCTTCATGCTTGTTCTTGTGCCAGTACCAAGCTGTTTTTCTTTTTGGTTCATGGGGTTTGAACTCTGGGCCTGCAGGCTGTCCCTGAGCTCTTCAGATCAAGGATAGCACTCTACCTCTTGAGTCTCAGCACGACTTCCAGTTTTCTGGTGCTTCATTGGAGATAAGAGTCTCATGGACTTACGACTTCCATGCCCAGGCTGGCTTTGAATTGCAATCCTCAGATCTCAGCATCCTGAGTAGCTAGATTACAGCCATGAGCCTCCAGTGCCCAGCTCCAAGCTGTTATTTTATTGCTACAGCTCTGTAATAGACTCTGAAGCTTGGTATTGATATTCCTCCCGCGCTGTTCTTTCTGCTAAGGATTGCTTTTGCTATTTGGGGTCTTTTATTATTCCATATGAATTTTTGGATTGCTTATTCTATGTCATTAAAGAATGACATTGGGATATTGATGGACATTGCACTGAATTTGTAGATAGCCCTTGGCAAGATTGCTATTTTCACTATGTTAGTTCTTCCAATCCAGGAGCTTGGGGGGGGGTTCCACTTCCTTAATTCAACTTTAATTTCCTTTTTCAGGTTTTTAAAATTTTCATCTTAGAGGTCCTTTACTTCTTTGGCTAAGTTAATTCTTATTTTTTGAGGCTATTGCAAAAGGAGTTGCTTTCCTGACTTCTGCCTTGCTCTTCTCATTGTTGGTCTACAGGAAAATCATTGATTATTTTTTGCCAGTTCTGGGCTGTGAACACAGGGCTTGAGCACTATCCTTGGGCTTTCCTCAAAGCAAGCACTCTACCACTTGAGCCACAACACCACTTCTGCCTTTTTCTATGTATGTGGTTTTCAGGAACTGAACCTCGGTCTTTGTGCAAGCACTCTACCACTAGGCCAGACTCCTGGACCAGCCACTGATATTTTGAGGGTTAATTTTATACCCTGCTGCTTTACCAAAGTTTTGAATCAGCTCAAGTAAGTTGGGAGTGGAGTCCATAGGGTTCTTTAAATACAGAATCATGTCAACTGCAAAGAAGTAAAGTTTCACTTCCTCTTTCCCTATTTGGGTCCTCTTTATGTTTGCTTCTTGCCTTATTGCTCTGGCTAGAAATCCTAATACAATATTGAAGAGGAGTGACACATTTTACTGACACGTTTTTATATAAAATTTGCATTTGACAGAAGTCATTGGTGAGAGTTAAATAATACATAATTTAACAATATGATTAAGTTACATTCTGTTTTTAGTAATTTCTTATCTTCACATTTGATAGATGGATGTTTCAGCTTAACACCTCCCTGTAGATGTACATTGCATATTAAGACAAGTCAGATTTCCCGTCACTCTCCCTTTCCTCTTACCCCTTCTCCCATCAGACACATGAAGAACCACACTTCATTTTTTTTCACAGTATTATGCCTATATTCTCTCATAGCTCCCTCTTCCCATTCATTTCATCCTCTTCTACCAGCCTCCCATTCAAGAGTCTGGTTTTCTAGGTATTTCTTTGGTGAAAATTTCTGGGAGCTATTCTAAGGCCTTACAATACCACACTGCATTCCTGCATCTTCCATTCTGAACCATACTTTTCATCCTCTCATCTATGTATAGAGCACACAAGCTTTTCTTATCAGAGGAAGAGCCTCAAATCTATTCTTTTGGACATTCTTTCCACGTTAGTGAGTCCATAGAGATTTGTATGCCTAGAAACAATCTGTTTAATTGTGAGCTCTGGGAATTAAGCATCTAAGATCAAAGGAAAGCCAATTATCAGCCTGTCCTCTGACATCTCCATAAATATCTCCAATGTTATATTATTCTACAACTGGAATTTCTCCTGTGTCAACCTATGTAAGCTTGATTGTGAGGAGTGGGGCTGAGATTTTATTATACTTCAGGCATGCAGGGATCTTTTGATCTGTACTTCATGACCATGACCCAACAGAGAAGCAGTTCAACCCAGTAAGTATAGAGTGATATCACAGTAAATATGCAAGCATGCTTTGTATAACTTTCCTGGTGATCCAGAGATTTCATTCATATAGAAAAACACAGTTCTATGTCCTGTGTCCTTAACTAGAGAGAAGAACAACTATTTCTACATAACAAGGACAAGCCAGCAGTTGCAATATGCAACTGGAGGAGGATGAGGAATAGCAGTAATGAGAACTTTCTTAGGACTTTTGTTCTGCTAAAGGTTACAGAAATCTGACTTCAAAGCTTTCTACTGTGTTTTGTTTTTCCTGTAGTTGAAAATGTTTCCTAATAGAATATGATTGAACACACTATTCTTTCTTTTTTCTTTTTGTCGGTCATGAGGCTTGAACTCTGGGCCTGGGTGCTGTCCCTGAGCTCTTCAGCTCAAGGCTACTGCCCTTAAGCCACAGTGTCACTTCTGGTTTTTTTAGTGGCTAACTGGAGCTAAGAGTCTCAGGGATGTTCAAGCCTAGGCTGCCTTTGAACCGTGATCGTCAGATCTCAACCTTCTGAGTAGCTAGGATCACAAGTGGGAGCCACTGTGCCCAGCTTGAACACACTACTCTTTTAGAAGCTGTGGTAGATGGTAAGGTTAAAAAAAGAAAACTGTGAAGCCATAGTTCTGTTTGTCTATTGACACAGAATATCAAATTTTGGAAAGTGGGATCTGTTAAAGACTTTGATAGGCACACAGTAGAAACCAGAGCATCTGTGTCACTTCTCTCTGACATCCAAGAAGAGGATGCTGATTTCTTCTTTAGGAGATTCCTAATTGGTCACAAAACAGAAAAGCAGGAGTCATGGCTTGAAATCAGTACAGGAAGTGCTAGGTTTGATCTATGACAGAACAGGAAGGACTAAATGTCAACCACCATTGCTCATATCAACATACTCCTAAATTCCTGAAACTGGTTCAGGGAAAAGTAGATATAACATCAGGTATTGATTTAGTCATGTGTAGAAAAATGCAACGAGTTAAAAATGTATACTTTATTCCCAGTGCTGGTGGCTTACCCCTGCATTCCTAGCTACTGAAGAGGCTGAGAGAGGTTCTGAGGATTCAAGTTAAAAGCCAGCCCAAGTAGCAGAACCCCAGAGGCTCTTATCTCCATTTAGTCACTTGAAAGTCAAAAGTGGAGCTCTGCATCAGATTGGCTCTCTTTAGAGCCAATCTAAAGCAATGTCGATTATATCTGTCTACAAAGAAATGAAGACCTGAATGTTTATGGAAAAACATTGTTTTCATTTCTCAATTAAACAACAGATATTGAACTCCCAAAAAAGATAGAGCTGTGGCTCAATTGGAAGAGCACTACTGTGGGCAGAATGGAAAGATTCAAATTCTAGGACTCACTGTCTCTGTCTCTGTCTCTCTGTTTCTCTCTCCCTCTTTTACAACACACACACACACACACACACACACACACACAAACAGAATGTCAAGATGGAAATTAGTAAGTGAATGAATGAGGAAGAAATTTTCTGGGAGACAACAGGTGCTGTACAATATTTTCTAGAACTGATTTGTTTGTATGAAATTAATGTTTGATAATTCAGTTCTGTATATTTTATGAAATGTTTTAAGTAGCATATCTCTAGAAATTTCACTATTCATGACTTCAGTATTTCTTTATTATAAAATAAAGTTTGTAGGAATGTTTCTTTCATTCTTTTTGTTGGTTGGGAGACTTGTACTCTGGGCCTAGACACTGTCTCTGAGCTCTTCAGCTTAAAGCTACAGCCCTACCCCCGAGCCACAGTGCCACTTCTGGTTTTCTGGTGGTTAATTGGAGATAAGAGTATCATGGACTTTAGCACATGGGCTGGCTTTGAACCGTGATTCTAAGATCTCACCGTCCTGAGTAGCTAGGATTCCAGGTGTGAGCCACCATGTCCAGCAAGAATGTTTCTTTATAGAATGTATGAGAATGAATCTCACAAAGAAAGAAGACCACTGTGGAATATCTTGTAATAACCTTACAAAAATATGGTGTATTTTCTGTGATAAGAAAGCACTTCCTGTAATGCTCTAACGTAGGTGAGTATCTAAAATGCATTTATAAAAGGGGTATATGAGAAAGAAATCCAGGATGACTGGTCGATGACAACTGAAACTATTATTGATGGACTCAAAATAGTCCTCAACTAAAACACTTGAATTCAAAATTATTGCTGAATTCTGAGTTCTTCAGTAGTTATTGCACTCATTTTTACATCAAAGGTGTCCAATAAATATAGGGCTGCGTAATCTAACACACATCTCAGAATTTTATCTCCAGGGACTCTCAGATGACCTTGAGCTACAACCTATGCTCTTTGGGCTCTTCCTGTCCATGTACCTGATCACTGTGCTTGGAAATCTGCTCATCATCCTGGCCGTCACCTCTGACCCCCACCTCCACACCCCCATGTACTTCTTCCTCTCCATCTTGTCTTGTGTTGACATTGACTTCACCTCTACCCCGGTCCCGAAGATGCTGGTGGACATCCAGACTCACAGCAGAGCCATCTCCTATGCGGGCTGCCTCACCCAGATGTCTGTTTTTCTCATTTTTGGCAGTATGGAAGTTTTGCTTCTTACTGTGATGGCCTATGACTGCTTTGTGGCCATCTGTCACCCCCTGAATTACCTACTCATCATGAACCTTCGTCTCTGTGTTTCCTTGGTTCTGATATAATTTGTAGCCAGTATCTTGGAATCTCATCTTCATGTGTTGATGGCATTACTGATCACCTCTTTCAGAGAGGTGGAAATCCAGAATTTCTTCTGTGACCCTTCTCAAGTCCTGGATCTTGCCTGTGCTCACAGCTTCACAGATAACATCATTAAATATTTTATAGGTACATTATTTGGTTTCTTTCCCACCTTAGGGACTCTTTTCTCTTATTATAAAATTACTACCTCACTACTGAGAATTCCAACATCAGGAGGGAAGTACAAAGCCTTCTCCACCTGTGGCTCTCACCTGTATGTGGTCTGCTTATTCTTTGGGACAGGATTGGAGTCTACATTGGATCCGCTGTGTCACATTCTCCCAGGAATATTGCAGTGCCCTCAGCAATGTACACAGTGGTCACTCCTCTTCTGAACCCCTTCATCTACAGCTTGAGGGACAGGGACATTAAAAGAGCTCTGAGGAGACGCTACAAGGCAGCAAGCTGGTGACAAGATAGGTTACATTTGGTTATGTTGTTGGTTTTATTGTTGTTCATTTGTGTGTGTGTGTGTGTGTATGTGTGTGTGTGTGTGTGTGTGTGTGTGTGTGTGTTGTTCTGGGACTTGTTTTCAGCCCCTAAGCACTGTTCCTGAGCTTTTATGCTCATGGTTGTCCCTCTACCACTTGAACCGTTCCTCCACTTTGTAAACTTTGGTGATTAATTGGTGATAAGAGTCTCACAGATTTTCCTATTGATGCTGGATTTCAGCTGGGATCCTCAGATCTCATCCCATTGAGTGAGAAAGAATAAAGGTGTAAAGCATCACCTGCAGTGTCTTTTTTGAAAAGCGAATCTATCTGTGCATGCAGACCTCTAAATTCAGCCAGACAGTAAAAATCATGTTTTGGTTATAATTGCTGATCATGTTCACTCTTTAAGGACATCGTTCAATGATGCATTTATTTGATATGTATAAATGTTCTATTTTAATGTACATTCCTTTATACACATTATGAAAGGTATGAAAGGTGTAGAAATTTCAGATAGAAAATTTCCTGAGATGAAGGGTAATAAACATACCATGTTGTAATAGTATACCATACCATATTATAATAGTAACTAATATCTAATAAAAATTTAAATGGGTCAAAATGTTAGTTATTTCTCTCTGTGTACTTTACCAGAATAAAAATGGTTCATGAAAAGAGATGGGTGCTTTTTTCTTTATTGTGATTAATTATACACACAATCATTTTTACACATATAAGGATGATCATTATGATTTCCAAAGCTTGTGTTAACAAAAAGATACAAAGAGATCAGGCTCTACATAGGAAAATACTTTAACTCTTGAACATTAATGATAAAGTTGTATCTTCTTGATTGGGTGATAGCAAGATAACTAGAAAGCCAAGAGAATGGGAAAAGATTTTACCAGCTATGCATTAGACACGAATCTCATACCTTAAATATACTTAGAGCTAAAAATTAATCCACCCCCAAAGAAATTCTTGAAAGGGCCAGGAGTTTGGCCTAGTGGTAAAGTGCTTGCCTAGCACGCACCAAGCTTGGGTTCAATTCCTTAGTACCACATACACAGAAAAAGCCAAGAAGTGGTGCTGTGGTTCAAGTGGCGGAATGCTATCCTTGAGCAAAAGAAGCTCAGGGACAGTGGCCAGGTCCTGAGTTCTAGTCCCAGGACTGGCAAAAAAATGAAAAGAAGTCCTTAAAAGAACAACAACAAGCACCTGGTTAATAAGTGGGCTAAACATTTAAAGAGAGACTTCTCTGATGAAGAAATAAGAAGAGGCAATTGATACACAAATAAATGTTCTCCATCTTCAGCCATAAAACATTTCTCAATAAAAATCATATTGATACTTTATCTCACTCCAATTAGAATGGCCATTATGAAGAAAACAAATTATAACAGATATTGGTGGGGATGTGGCCAAAAGGGAAACATTACTACACTGTGGGAATGTGAACTTGTTCAGCCACTTTAGAAAGCAATATGGAGATTCCTCAAAATACTAAACATAGAACTTCCTTATGACCCAGCAATCTCATTCCTGAATATTTTACCCAAATGACTATAACCAGGCTGTACTAAAGCCACCAGCACAACCATGTTAAGGTTTACTATAGCCAAGATATAGAATCAATCCAGATGCCCCTCAGTGGATGAATGGATCAAGAAAATATGGTATATGTGAATATACACAATGGAATTCTATGCTACAATTAGAAAGGATGACATTGGCCCATTTGTAAGGAAATGGAAAGACTAGGGAAAATTTTATCAAACAAAGTAAGCCAGACCCAAAGAAGCATAGGCTTCATGGTTTCTTTTTCTTTTTTTGTGGGTCATGGGGCTTGAACTCAGCCTAGGTGCTGTCCCTGAGCTCTTCAACTCAAGGCCATCACTCTATCCCCGAGCCTGGGCGTTTTCACTGAGCTCTTCAGCTCAAGGCTACCACCCTACAATTGAACCAAGCCCCACTTCCCATTTTCTAGTGGAAAATTGGAGATAAGAGTCTCTGGTCCTTTTGTGCTCAGGCTGGCTTTGAACCTTGATCTTCTGATCTCAGTCTCCTGAATAGCTAGGATTACAGGCATGAGCCACCATGCCTGGTATTTTCCCTCATTTGTAATATTAGAATATGCTTATAAATTTAGAAGTAAACCCAATGGACAGGAAAAAACAAAAAAAATTATACTTGCACATGATTACTTAAATAGGACTGTAAACATCCACACAGTGGGAAGAAATGAGGATATTCTTAGGAGAGAATCACAAGGGCTCAATATTTAGGCGCATATAATCATATCATTTCATGTTTATCTAAATGAACTCCAAGAAACAGAAATGAAGCTTTTTTTGCCAGTCCTAGGTCTTAAACTCAGAGCCTGAGCACGGTCCTTGTGCTTTCTCAAGGCTAGCACTCTGACACTTGAGCCTTGGCACCATTTTTGCTTTTTTCTGTGTATCTGGTATTGAAGAATTGAACCTGGGTCTTTGTTCATCCTAGGCAAACATTCTACCACTAGGCCAAACTCCTAGCCAAAATGAAATTTTTTTAATTTTTTACCTTTTGTGGGCTTTTTCCCCCCTCCTGTTTTTCCTCTTTTCTTACTGTTTTTGATTTCTATACTTTTATCTTGATTATAAGTTTATCTCCTTTGGGGAGGGAAAGGGGAAGCACAGAGATGATGGGACAAAGAGCAAACTAATTCAGTAGTGATACTTGCTAGACACAATGTTGGAAATGAACTATAAAACTTGTGGTCAGAAGGGACAAAAACAGGAGAAAATGAGGGAAGAGATAACACTGTTCAAAAAGAAATGTACTCAATGCATAACTTATATAACTCCCCTTTATATTACCTCTGCAGTAAAAGCAAAGTAAACCAGACCCAGAGGGAAAAATGTATACCCCAGGCAAAATCATGAGACCCTACCTCCTAAAAGCCGCAGGACAGAGACATGGCTTTTCATGGCTGATCACTTGCTAAATAAGTACCAGGCTCAGAGTCCAATCTCTAGTACTGCAAGAAAAGCAAACACAAACCTCAGATCACAATCTTATTTTCCACTCCTGAGAATACATGCAAAGGAATGTAACTTGGCATATAGATGCAGGCACACCCAAGTTTATCAGGGCCCTGTTCGCAATAGTTAGGCTGTGAATCTGTGCAGGTGCCTATCAATGGATATAAAAATTGTGGTACATATACACAATGCAGAACTACTGAGCTATAAGAAGGATACCATTATTTTGTGAATAGAACTAAAGACTATCTTGTTCAGTGAAACAAGGACAGATATCAAGATGCATTGTGTTCACCAATAAGTGTGTAAAAATGAAACAGCCTTGTATATACATGACTCACTGATGCTAATAGGAAAGTTAACAAAGTCTGGTAGAAAGACATAGATAAAAAGAAGAAAGACAAGTATCAAGATTTGTCTACTATGGCACATGCAGATGCTATATACATGCACATCTGAATAGTATTGAAACAGATTGTAGCTATGAGAATAACACAATTGAAGCTATGAAGATTCTAGAAGGAAGGATAAGGGAGGAGGGAAAGAAAGAGTAATACAGGGTGTGAATTTCATTTAAATTGGTTATATAACTGTATGGAAATATAAAACCTGTGTGTAAATACTTTGATAGGATAAAATAAAAATTTAAGAATGATACTGTGATTCAGGCACTGGTGGCCCACACCTGTAATCTAGTTATTCAGGAGGCTGAGATGTGAGAATTGTGGTTCAAAGCCAGCCAGAG
Source organism: Megascapheus bottae (assembly GCF_031878675.1). Classification (NCBI taxonomy): domain Eukaryota; kingdom Metazoa; phylum Chordata; class Mammalia; order Rodentia; family Geomyidae; genus Megascapheus; species Megascapheus bottae. The sequence continues at coordinate 10,884,347 of NC_143509.1, forward strand.
AGGGAATGTCTGTGAGACTCTTGTCCGCAGTTTACCACAGAAAAGCCAGAAATGGAGCTGTAACTCACATGGTAGACTGCTAGCCTTGAGTAAAAGACTGGGGACAGTGCCCAGGCCCCAAGTTTAAGCCCCAGGGTTGTCATTCACATACACAAAAAACCACAACCATGAAAAAGAAATTTTACTTAGAGATAAAACTACTAAGAATATAGAAAATGATGTTTGATGGGCCGGGAGTTTGGCCTAGTGGTTGAGTGCTTGCCTAGCATGCACGAAGACCTGGGTTTGATTCCTCGGTACCACGTACATAGAAAAAAGCCAGAAGTGGTGCTGAGACTCAAGTGGTAGAGCACTAGCCTTGAGGAAAGTCCAAGGACAGTGCTCAGGCCCTGAGCTCAATGCCCGGACTGCCAAAAAAAAAGAAAAAAAAAGAAAATGATGTTTGATTCTTGACATATATCTAACTCTCCAAATTTATATGTAATTTGTGTGCTGTGTCATTAACAATTTTTTAAAGAATGTGCTGGATTTTATTTATTATTAATATTATTATTATTTTTATTATTATCATCATCATCATCATTATACTAGTCCTGGGGACTGAACTCAGGGTCTGAGCACTGTCCTTGGGCTTTCCTCAAGGCTAGTGCTCTACCACTTGGGCCACAGCACCACTTTTCTATGTATGTGGTACTGAGGAATTGAACCTGGGTCTTCGTGCTTGCTAGGCAAGCTCTCTACCACTAGGCCAAACTCCAGGATTCTATTTTATTATTTTTGAGGTAGGGTCTTGGTAGGTAGCCAAGCTTTGAACTTTTCATTCTCCTGTGTCAGTATTTGAAGTTCTGAGATTATAGGCATGAGTCACCTGGCCTTTGTGTGTACAATTCATTTTTATTAAGACTAATGGGAATTAGAAAATATTGACAGGGGTGACACTGGTCAAGATGCATTGTATTCATAAGCTGTTTTGTTAAATGGCAACTCATCTGCATAACTACTTAAAGGTAAATTTGAGCAAAGAAAAAGAAAAATATAGATTTATATCTTAAAGGACAGAAGAAAGGAATCCAGGTGACATAGTCCCCTTGAGGAGTGAAAGGTCTCAAGCCTTACCAAAAATACTAGGTTTTTATTTTGTTCCTATTTCATCAACATTAACAAGTCCTCAGAGACAGAGATACCATGAGCTAATTTGCCTGATGATCCGTATTCAGCCTTGAGCTCTCAAACTAGATGATTGTAAATAACCAGCTTGTGTTTTCCAGTTTTGAAGTTTACTGATTCAAGTTCAGTTGCCTTGCTTCATCTCTATCCAGACTTGAGGCTTGTGTCAGGAATCCACACAGGATTCTGTTATTCTGTGGGTCCTGAGGACAGAGCTTTCCTCTCCATCACGCACCACTGATCCCGGAGGGGATGGGGGGTCATTCCTTTCTCATTCTCCCTGGTAATGGTGGTATAGTCTGGTGAGTGCTGTGGGTGAGCCTGGCAGGCTGGATTTGGGTAGCATTAAGAACCTTACCATTAAGATGCAAAGATGGAGCAGCTAGCTAAAAACTGTGCCCCAAATGCAGAGTCTTCCACCCTCCTTCCCCCCAGGAGCCCTCCATCCCCACTGGTGCCTGGATCATTTTCATTTGATATGAAATCATTTTCAATTTCCTCTCTGATTTCTTCATCGGCCCAGAGATCATGCAAAACTTTGTTATGCTATCTCCATGTGTCTGTATATTTCAATTAATTTGTTATTTTTTCCAATTTAGGATCCTTGAAGATATAGAGAATTCTTGTCTTTCACTTTGGTATTTGTTAAGACTTGCTTTATGGCCTGAAATGTGATCTAACTTAAAGAAAGTTCAACGGGTGACCGAGAAGGGCTGGTGACTCATCCCTACAAGCTGAGCTACTCAGGAGGCTAATAGAGTACTGTGGAGGTATCTATCTGTTAAGTTTATTTTATCTATGGTGCTGTTTAACTCTTTGAGTTATCTTTTTGATTTTATTTTACTTAGTGGTCTATCCAATGATGAAAACACTGTGTTCAAGTCATTTATTTTTATTGTATCGGGACCTATCTAGTTTTATTTTTCTGGTCCTGGGACTTGAATTCTGAACATTCTGGACATTGTTCTTCAGGTTTTGTACTCAAGGCTGGCACTCTACTACTTGACCCAGATCTTCATTTTTGGCCTTTTGCTGGTTATTTAGAGATAAGTGTCTCATGGACTTTTCTGTCCAACTGGCTTGGAAAAATGATACTGAGATGCCAGTCTCCTCAGTAGCTGGGATTACAGGTGGGAGTCACTAGATATTTTATTGTACTCAAAGCTTTACCTGGATTGCTCAAATACACATCACTTGGGTATATCTCGAAAATAAAAGGAATGCATGAAAGAACAAATGACGGATGATGGGATTTGTAAGAAATTAATATTTTGGATGAGATTTTCCTCTCCCTTGAGAATTTCCCTGTTGCATTGATTTAATCTGAATGTAGTTTTAGTGTTACACACTGGTATACTTACATTTCTTTCTTTCTTTTTTTGAAGGTGCATTAATTCACATATATTGATACCCTTCCACATGTCTTGGTCCCATTACCCTCCTCCCCACCCCCGTCTTGGTTTTCGCCCCCTTCCCTGTCCAATTTCAAGTAACCAAATACTAATGTATCCATTATTTCAGATAAAAAAGTGAGATATTGTATCAATATGAGATAACAAAGGAACAGCAAAAGAGATGAGATAACATAGCATATTAAGGAGAGCAATCATTCATTATATGGCTTTTGTTTCAATATCCTAGAGGTCCATTCAATTAGCTTCATATTATATGGCCTTATGTATCAAGTTTTTGCTCTATTGCAAATCTCTGCTAGTAGAGCCCAAGGTTTCTACAGGTTATGACGAATGAGGGAAACCATTGAGCCTAAGTTCCTTTGAGTCTAGCTTACTTGACTTAATATGATTTTTTCTAAGTCTTTCCATTTCCTAACAAATAGGGCGATGTCGTTTTTTCTGACACCAGCATAGAATTCCATTGTGTACAAATACCACATCTTGTGGATCCATTCGTCAACTGAGGGACATCTAGGCTGGTTCAATATCTTTGCTATGGTGAATAATCCTGCAATGAACATTGATGTGCTAGTGAATAGAGTATGCCCTAGTTTATGTATGGTTGGGTAAATGCCAATTAGTAGAATTGCTGGGTCATAGGTAAGCTCTATGTTTATCCTTTTGAGGCACTACCATACTGCTTTCCATAGTGGTTGAACGAGTTTGCACTCCCACCAACAGTAGCAGTGATCCCTCCTGGCCACATCCCCTTCAGCATCTGTTGTTATTGGTTTTCCTGATCCTGGCCATTCTAACTGGAGTGAGGTGGAATCTTAGAGTTGTTTTGATTTGCATTTCTTTTATGACCATAGATGTTGAGCATTTCTTCATGTGTCTATAAGCCATTTTGTTTCTTCTTCAGAGAAGACTCTCTTTAAGTCTTTGGCCCATCTTTTAATGGGATGGTTGTTACTTTGAAGATTAGTTTTGGAGTGATTTAATTTTTTGAGCTGTTGATATATTGTAGATATGAGGCCTTTGTCTGTGGTATGGTTGGTGAAGATTTTCTGCCACTCTGTAGGCTTCCGAACTAATTTACTAGCTATGTCCTTTGCCATACAAAAGCTCTGCAGTTTAATACAGTCCCACTTATCCAGCCTTTCTCTGATTTGTTGTGATTCTTGGTCCTTATTAAGAAAGTTTCGACCTGTGCCAAGGAGGCCTAGTGTATCTCCTATTCCTTCTTGTAAAGTTTTCAGTGGGTCAGCCCTTACCTCGAGGTCTTTGATCCATTTGCAGTTAATTCTAGTGCAGGGTGACAAAGAAGGATCCAACTTTATTTTTCTGAAGGTGCTTAACCAGTTCTGCCAGCACAACTTGTTGTTCTTCCATTCTATTTTTGTGGCTCCCTCGTCAAAGATTAGGTGGCCATAGGTCTGTAGTGTAATATCTGGGTCCTCAGTTCTCTTCCATTGGTCTTCAGGTCTGTTCTTGTGCCATTACCAAGCTGTTTTGATAATTATTGCTGTGTAATAGAGTCTAAAGTTTGGTATTGAAATTCCTCCAGCGCTGTTCTTTCTGCTAAGAAGTGTTTTTGCTATACGGGGTCTTTTATTATTCCATATGAAATTTTGAATTGCCTCTTCTGTTCCTTTAAAGAATGCCATTGTGATATTGATGGGTATTGCGTTGAATTTGTAGAATGCCCTTGGCAAGATTGTCATTTTCACGAGGATGATTCTTCCAATCCAGGAGCATGGGAGGTTTTTCCATTTCCTTAGTTCTGCATTAATTTCCTTTTTCAGGGTTTTAAAGTTTTCATCAGAAAGGTCGTTTACATTCTTAGTTAAGCTAATTCCTAGGTACTTTATTTTCTTTGAGGCTGTTGCGAAAGGAGTTGCCTTCCTGATTGTTCCCTCGTTAATCTCACTGTTGGCGCAGAGGAAGGCAGTTGATTTTTGAGGGTTGATTTTATAGCCTGCTACCCTTCCAAAGTTTTGAATCAGCTCAAGGAGCTTGGGAGTAGAGTCTACATTATTCTTTAAATACAGAATCATGTCATATGCAAAGAGGGATAGTTTTACTTCCTCTTTCCCTACGTGGATCCACTTTATGCTTGCTTCTTGCCTTATTGCATTGGGTAGGAATTCTATTACTATGTTAAAGAGGAGTGGAGAGAGTGGGCATCCTTGTCTCGTTCCTGATTTTAGAGGGAATGGTTTTAGCTTTTCACCATTAAGTATAATACTACCTGTGGGTTTGTCATACACAGCCTTTATTGTTGAGGAATGTTCCTTGGATTCCTAGTTTCTCCAGAGCTTTTAACATAAAGGACGGTTGGATCTTGTCAAATGCCTTTTCCGCGTCTATTGAGACAATCATGTGATTTTTGTCCTTGCTCCTGTTGATGTGTTGAATTATATTAATTGATTTGCGTATGTTGAACCAGCTTTGCCTCCCTGTGATGAATTGTCTTTGATCATAGTGTATAAATTTTTTGATAAGTTGTTGTAGACGGTTAGCCAGTACTTTGTTGAGAAGTTTTGCATCCATGTTCATCAAAGAAATAGGTGTATAGTTCTCTTTAGTTGATGAATCTCTGCCTGGTTTGGGGATGAGGGTTATACTTGCTTCAGAGAATGAGTTTGGTAAAGAACCTTCATTTTCAAATTCGTTGAAGAGCTTGAGGAGTATTGGTGTGATTTCTGCTTTGAAGACCTTATAGAATTTAGCAGTGAATCCATCTGGCCCTGGACTTTTTCTTAGGTGGAAGGTCTCTTATTGCCATTTCTATATAATGTATATCTAGGTGTTCAATGATACTCTAGGTCCAGAGGGACTTAAATACAATGGAGATTGGAGAGAGAGGCTTATTGTTCTGGTCATAAATCGGTGACAAGTGGTTGTATTAGTCTGGTCTGCAAGTGTACAAAACGAGTGATAATACCAATCAAAAATTGTGAACACCTAGTGTCTGCCAGCTAATGAGGTCGAGGTTGGTTATATCTGAAAAACTATAATTGTGGTAAGTATTAATCATGCTCCCATTTTCAAATGGGCAGAACAAGAAACTCAAGAAAAATGTGAAATCCAGGAATAACATCCCCCACCCAATATGAACAGACAATGGAACAGTCACTGGCAAACCTAGAGGAGAGTCTTCCAAGTGCTATACAAATGCAATTGATAAACATCATTAATGAAAATGTGAAAATATAAAGAAAGAGATAATGTTGGAAACCATAGCTAAACAAGAGGAAACCATTAACAAGGTGATAAGTGAAAAAGGAGAAGCCATAAAGGAGGCCATAATAAAGGTTTTTCAAAGAAAAATGGATGTATTCATAGAAACCACAAACGAAAAGGTGACCGAACTCCAGCAAATATCCAAAGAGAATAAAGCTACTGAGCTAACCACTCAAAAGGAAATAAAGGAGCTAAAGAAATCCTTATATGATCTAAAAGAAGAGATGCAAGGCATCAAAACTGAGCAATTAGAAGCAAGGGAGATGAAGACTAAAGTAGACAGCTTTGATAGCAGGTTAGACAATGCAGGAGAGAGAATTTCTGGGGCTGAAGATAATTTAATTGTTTTAGAGAATGAACAGAAAATGAATCAATCCAAATCTAGGAAATATGAGAGAGAGCTTCAGGAGGTCCAAGATACAATTAGGAAGCCTAATTTAAGGTAATTGGTATTGAGGAGGGTATGGAGAAAGAGGTCAATGGTATTGGAAATATACTTCAGGGAATCATCTCAGAGAATTTCCTCAATATCCAGAAGGGGAGGCCCATCCAGATACAAGAAGCTTTTAGAACCCCAAACAGACCTGATCAGAAAAGAACATCCCACCGCCACATTGTAATCCGAACTGGATCAATAGAGACCGAAGAAAGGATCCTAAAGGCAGCCAGGGAGAAGGGATCCATAACCTATAAAGGCAAACCAATCAGAATAACCCCAGATTTCTCAGCAGAGACCATGCAAGCAAGAAGTGCCTGGAAGCATATATGTCTTGCACTTAAGTCAAATAACTACCAACCAAGAATACTGTACCCAGCTAAGCTCTCATTCATAACTGAGGGAACAATAAAAACATTCCATTCCAGGGAAAAGCTGCAACAATATATAGCAACAAATCCAACACTACAGAGAATTCTCAAAGATCTTCTATACATAGAAAACCAAAATAAATGCAATATAGGGAAAGAAATGGCACCTAAACACCATACCATCTAAGTACCACAAGAACTGTCAAGACACAGGCCCTAATAAAAACTTTTAAAAATGGTAGGAACTAATAAATATCTCTCAATCCTAACGCTCAATATCAATGGACTTAACTCCCCAATTAAACGGCATAGACTGTCTAGTTGGATCAAAAAGCAAGATACATCATTCTGCTGTCTTCAAGAGACACATCTTACCCAAAAAAACAAACACCTTTTGAAAATGAGAGGTTGTAATTAACTCTATCAAGCTAACGGCCCCCATAAACAGGCTGGAGTTGCCATCCTCAGACCAGATAAAATAGACTTCAAACTAAAATTAGTGAGAAAAGACAAAGAAGGTTACTACATACTACTAAAGGGATCTTTCCTCCAGGAAGACATAACGATCCTAAATATCTACACACCCAATTCTGGAGCACCAAACTTCATCAAGCAAACTTCATGTTCACTGAAACCATACATGGATCAAAACACAGTGATTGTCAGTGACTTTAACACACCACTCTCACCTATGGACAGATCAACAAGGCAAAAACTCAATAGGGAAACCTTAAAATTGAACAACTATATAGACCAACTAGATCTAACAGACATCTGCAGAATATTCCACCCAATAACAACACAATAAACGTTTTTTTCAGCAGCACATGGAACATTTACAAAATAGACCACATCTTAGGCCATAAAATAAGCCTGCACAGATTCAGAAACATTGAAATTACTCCCTGCACGCTCTCAGAGCACAAAGGCATCAAATTGGAACTGAACAAACATCTCTACCAATGAAAACCCTGTAACTCCTGGAGATTAAAAAACACATTGTTGAATCACCAATGGGTCATCAAAGAGATCAGAACAGAAATCCAACAGTTTATGAAATTTAACAATAAGGAGCACACAAAATACCAGCTCCTTTGGGACACGGCAAAGGCAGTACTCAGAGTAATATTTATAGCTCTGAGTGTCTACAACAACAAGTTGGAAAAATCACAAACCAACAAGTTAATGTTTCACCTTTAGCTCCTGGAAAAAGAGCAACAAACCAACTCGAACCCCAGTAGAAGAAAGCAAATTATTAAAATAAAGAATTAAATGACTTGGAATCCAAAAAAAAACTATAGAAAGAATCAACAAAACAAGGAGTTGGTTCTTTGAAAGAATTAACAAAATTGACAAACCCTTAGCAAACCTTACCAAAAAAGAAGAGAGCATACTGAAATAAACAAAATCGCAGACAATCTGGGAGTTTGGCCTAGTGGTTAAAGTGCTTGCCTAGCATGGATGAAGACCCGGGTTCGATTCCTCAGAACCACATACATAGAAAAAAGCCAGAAATGGCGCTGAGGCTCAAGTGGTAGAGCTCTAGCCTTGAGAAAGTTCAAGGACAGTGCTCAGTCCCTGAGCTCAAGCCCAGGACTGCCAAAAAAAAAAGAGCAACAAAATCGCAGACGAAAATGGTAATATTACGACGGAAATTACCAATATCCAGAGTATCATGAGGGAATACTTCTCAAACCTTTACGCCAACAAATTTGAGAATCTAGAAGGAATGGATGAATTCCTAGCCAATATTAACATACCCACACTGAACCAAGAAGAACTGACCCAACTAAACAGGCCTATTTGAAGCACTGAAATAGAAATGGCAATAAGAGACCTTCCACATTTCTTTCTTTTGACACCTTTTTTCATCTTCAAAAGGTGCCCAGGCAATATAGATGCCCACAACATAACTCCAGTCACTGTCTTCCATCTCCTGGGCCTCTCAGATGGCCCTGAACTACAATCTGTCCTCTTTCAGCTCTTCCTGTCCATGTACCTGATCACCGTGCACGGAAATCTGCTCATTATCCTGGCTGTCACCTCTGACCCCCACCTCCACACCCCCATGTACTTCTTCCTCTCCATCCTCTCCTTGGCTGAAATTGGCTTCACCTCCACCATGGTCCCCAACATGCTGGCGGACATACGGAGTCACAGCAGAGCCATCTCCCCTAGTTGGTGCCTAACTCAGATGTCCTTTTTTATGTTTTTTGGTTGTCTGGACAGTCTTCTTCTGACCGTCATGGCTTATGACCACTTTGTGGCCATCTGTCACCCCCTGCATTACAAGGTCATGATGGACCCTCGACGTTGTGGCTCACTGGTTGTGTTGTCTGTTGTCATCAGCCTGTTGGTGTCCCAGTTACATAACTCTATGGTCTTACAGCTCACTTTCTTCAGGAGTGTGGCCATTTCTCATTTCTTCTGTGATCCTTCCCAGCTCCTCAGCCTTGCCTGCTTTGACCTCTTCACCGATGACCTTGTCATGTATTTTGTGGGTGCCATGTCTGGTTTCCTCCCTATTTTGAGAATCCATTTTTCCTACTCCAGAATAGTTTCTTCCATACTCGGTGTGTCATTGCCAGGCAGGAGGTGGAAGGCTTTCTCCAAATGTGGGTCTCACCTGTGTGTGGTGTGCTTGTTTTATGGCACAGGACTTGGGGTGTACCTCAGTTCTGTGGTGTCAGTGTCTCCCAGGATGGGGGCAGTGACTTCTGTGGCATACACAGTGGTCACGCCCATGCTGAACTCCTTCATTTACAGCCTCAGGAACAGGGACATCAAACGGGCCACAGGGAGACTGCTGAGGAAAGTCTAATCTTAGTGGGATCAGAGTCTTCCTTCTGGAGAAAGCAACAAGCCCACGTTGAGACTCAGAAAACAACAACAACAAAAATCTCCCATCACTGACCATGGCATTCATGTTTAAAAATTTGTTATTGTAAAGGTCATGTATGGACAGGTTACAGTTAGGTAAGTCAGGTAATGAGCACCTTTCTTTTTGGACAACGTAACCCCTTCCCTTGCTTTCTACCAGCCTTTTCCTCCCCACCCTCCACACATTGTAGAGTTCATTTTCAGCATAGTGTGTAGTGAGTATCACTGCTGAATTAGTTCATCTTTTGTCCTACTATTTTTGTGCTTCCGGTTTACCCTTTGCAAACAGGTAAACTTATAAGCAAGACAAAAGGCACAGAAAACAAAAATAGCAACAGATAGAAAACAAAGACAAAAAACCCCTTTCATCTCCATTTCTTGGAGTTCATGTCTATAAATATCATTTTATATGACCGTATGCACAGAGCTATTGAGCCTTTGAGATCCTCTCCTAAGAATATCCTTCTTTGGTCTCACTGTGTGAATGTCTATAGTCCTGTAAATTTACCATGTTCAAATGTGTCTTCTTTCTGATGGAAGCATAGAATGCCACTGCGTATATATAAACACCATATTTTCTTGATCCATTTCTCCACTGAAGGGCATCTGGGTTGATTCCATATCTTGGCTATGGAAAACAATGTTGGAACCAATATGGTTGCACTGGTAGCCTTACGGTAGATTTGTATGTGGTCAGTTGGATAGATGATCAGGAGTAGGACTGTTAGGTCATATTATTTTGAGGAACTTCCATACTGTTGTCTAGAGTGGTTGAACAAGTTTACATTCCCACCAACTGTGTAGCAGAGTTTCCTTTTGGCTACATTCCCACCAGAATCTGTTATTGTTATTTCTTGATAATAACCATATAACTAGGGTGAGGTGGAATCTCAATGTTGTCTTTATTTGCATTTCTTTTATGGCAAGAGATCTTGAACATTTCTTCTTGTGCCTATTGGCCATTCTTACTTCTTGTGAGAAGTTTCTCTTTAATTCTTTATTTTTTGCCAGTCCTGGCCTTTACCCTCACGGCCTGAGCACTGTCTTTGGGCTTTCTCAAAGCTAGAGCTCTACCACTTGAGCCACATCACCACTTCTGTCTTTTTCCATGTATGTGGCACTGAGGAATCAAATCTGCATCTTTGTGCATGTTAGGCAAGCACTTTACCACTAGGTCAAATTCCTGGCCTCTTTTTAATTCTTTTACCTCCTTATTAAATGGGTAGTTGTTTATTTGAAGATTTTTTGAGGGTTTAATTTTTTGAGCACTAGGTAAATGTTAGATATAAGACCCTTCTTGTCTGAAGCATAGCTGGTAAAAATCTCCTATTCTGTGAGCTTTCTATATATCTTGTTAGCCATGTTGGCGATGCAGAAACTCTTCAGTTTGATGCGATCTTTGGTTTCTTGTCATACTGGATTTTTTCTTAACAAGTTTTTACCTATGCCTAGGAACCCTAGTGCTTTCCTTACCTCTTCCTGTAATATTTTCATGGTATCTTGATTTACACTGAGAGATGCCTAGGCTGGATTCAGATAATGATCTTGAGATCTCAGCCCCCCAAGTGGCTAAAATTAAGGGTGTGAGGCACAGGCGCTTAACTAAATTTTTACTCTTATTTTTTTAAGCATCATTTTCTTGATGTTTGTGTGCAACTGTATTCAGCCCCTTGGCAGTCTTTTTCTTCCAGTCGTGGGGTTTGAACTCAGGGCCTGAGCACTGTCCTTGGGCTTCTTCCTCAAGGCTAGAGCTCTACCACTTGAGACTCAGCACCACTTCTGGCATTTTTCTATGTATGTGGTACCAAGGAATCTAACCCGGGTCTTTGTGCTTGGTAGACAAGCATGCTACCACTGGGCTAAACTCCTGATCTCACCTTAGAAGTTTTCAGATGGTTATTTTGAACTTGCCGTCAGATAAATTAGAGATTTCTATTTCTTTAAGGAAGACTTGATACATTTTTATGTACATGTGTGAAAATGGGACAATGAAGATTGTTGAGATTGATTTCAGAAGAGGAACAGATGAGAGAGTTCTTGTGGGGCTGATTTTGATCATGCTACATCATCTTCACATGTGGACATGTTAAATGGAACCTTCTTGTATAACTGATGGATGCTTTTTATTAAAATAGGTGTGAGAAACATAAATATTTTCTCAACAATTTAATGTATTTCTTGGCTTGGTTCGCGTTTGCCCCCACCCTTTCATTTTGCAAGATTGTTCTTTTTTGGTGGGTAATGGGGCTTCAACCCATCCTGGGTGTTGTAACCCTGAGTTCTTCAGCTCAAGCTACCTCTCTACCCTTGAGCCAAGCCCCACTTTCCGTTTTCTAGAGGTTAATTCGAGATAAGAGTCTCTGGTTCTTTTGTGCCTGGGCTGGATTTGAACCTTGATGCTCAGATTTCAGCCTCCCGAGTAGCTAGGATTACAGGTGTGAGCCACCACACCCAGCTTATTTGGGTAATTTTTTGTGCCAGTCCTGGGGCTTGAACTCATGGTCTGAATGCTATCCCTGAGTTTCTTTTGTTCAAGATTAGCACTCTACCGCTCTACTTCCAGTCTTTTGGTGGTTAATTGGTGATCTGAGTCTCTCAGACTTTCCTGCCCAGGCTGGCTTCAAACTATGTTTTTTTTTCAGATCTCAGCCTACTGAGAAGCTAGGATTACAGGCGTGAGCTACTGGCATCCGTGTTTATTTCTTTTTTTAAATTGTATTTTATCATTAGGGTGATGTACAGAGGAGTTACAGATAGCAGGTATATTACTTCTTGAACATTGATACCCCTTCCCATTTTTCCCAGCTTCCCCCCTCCACCCCCTCCCAGTTATCTTGAATTTCCCCCTTTCCCTTCCCATTTTAAATAAACAAATAAACATATATACAATATACCAGATATCGAAGTCAGATACAATAACAACATGAGATAAAACATAAGGAGGGAGGGAGGGAGGGAGGGAGGGAGGGAGGGAGAGAGAAGGAGAAGAGAAATACATTCACAAGTAGGTTAAGAACAACAAACACAAAAGATACACCTCGTGTTTCCATATCCTGGAATTCATTTTGTGTATCCTCATCCTGTATGGCCATATGCACATAGCTTTTGAGCTATTGTGATCCTCTGCTAGGAGAATCCTGAATGTGTACTAGTTCTTGCAAATGAGGGAAACCAGGGAGGTATGATCCTTTAGGTCTGGCTTACTTTATTTAATATTTTTCTAAATTTTTCATTTCCTTATGAATGGGTTGATGCCATTCTTTCTGATGGCAGCGTAGAATTCCATTGTGTATAAATACCACATCTTCTTAATCCAATCATGTACTAAGGGGCACCTATCTTTGCTATGGTAAATGATGGCATCTGTGTTTCTTACTCTTTTGCATGGTTGTGTTCTTTGTTTATATTGGGGTATTTAATAAAGTCAGACATATATACTTGTTTCTTTGCTTTTGTTTGTTTAGTGTTAGTTCTAGGGCTTTAACTCAGATCCTAGGGCTGAGTTTCTTTGGCTTAAGTCTAGTAATCTACTACTTGAGTTGCAGCTGGACTTCTGGACTTTTTTTTCTAATTGGAGATAAAGAGCCGCATGCATTTTTCTACCTGGGCTGACTTTGAATGATGTTCTTTAGATTTCAGGCTCTTGAATCTCTAGGTTACAGTTATAAGCTATCAGTGTCCAGTGAGTAGTTGAAAATTTAGACAAGTGAATATATGCATACATGAGATTTAGAATCGCTAGTTAAGCTATTTAATAACTTTAAAAATACTTACTGCAATGCTCCTGTGCTAGATAATTTTTACCCTCATTTTCCCAATAAGAAGTTGCCCATGGCCGGGAGTTTGGCCTAGAGGTTAAAGTGCTTGCCTAGCATGCATGAAGACCCGGGTTCGATTCCTCGGTACCACATACATAGAAAAAAGCCGGAAGTGGTGCTCAGGGTCAAGTGGTAGAGCTCTAGCCTTGAGAAAGTCCAAGGACACTGCTCAGGCCCTGAGCTCAAGCCCAGGACTGGCAAAAAAAAGAAAAAAAAAGAAGTTGCCCATATGTGTTTTCAAGTATTCATGCATTTTTTTCTTTTACCACTTCTCAGTTAAACTATAGTGAAAGGAAACCAAATAATGAATCTGAGTTACCTTTAAGTAGCAAAAGTAAAGCATTTTTGTGTGTATGCATGTATATGCCATATCTGTGGAGGATTGAATTCAGGGCCTGGGCACTGTCTCTTTTCTGGGTACCTTCTCACTCAAGGCTGATGCTCTACCACTTGAGCCACAGCTCCACTTCTGTGAATCCTATATTCAGTAGCTTCCATTCACAAATGGAGCAAGAAAGAGAAGTTATTACAAATATACCCTTCGAGTGTAACCAAAAGCACTTATGTAAGCCCATAAGCGCTGTCCTGAAAGGTAGGAATTCTAATTAGCTTGCTGTATGTTTTTTTTAATCAGATAACAAGAAATTATCTGTCTTGCAGGGCCCTGGTGGTTCACACCTGTAATCCCAGCTTTTTACACAATATGTTTGTGATGCAATCTAAGAACTTTAAGCGGGTGGAAATTTCAAATTTCTCCTGTGACCCTTCTTGAATTCTTCATCTCAGCTGTGTTGACACTTTTCTTTAGTCACCTTGTCAAGGATTTTCTAGTTGTTCCCTGTGATTTCTGCCCTATGTCAGGAATCTTCTTTTCCTATTACAGAATTATTTCTTCCATCATGAGGCTTTTCCTCACGTGGGAAATACAAAGCCTTCTTCACCTGTGGCTCTCATCTCTCTGTGGTGTGCTTATTTTACGGAAGCGCCATTGGTGTGGGTCAACAGTATCAAAGTCTCCTAAAGATTTGGTGCTGTATGCTGTGGTCACCCCTATTTGAACCCCTTCATCTACAGCCTGAGGAACAGGGACATCAAGTGTTCTTTATTTAAGCTGGGGGGCAAACTAGTCCAATGACATTCACTACCTTTGTTGCACTGTCCAAGGTATTTATTTTTGTTTTCTTATGCTCATCATCCTATGCCAGACCTGTGCTTCTCCAGGCCTGCATCCTGAGATCTCAGACTCCTGAGTAGCTAGGATTACAGGTGTGAACCATCAAACATGGTGAGATTGGGGTTTGTTCACTCATCAGAGATTCAGAGCTCTTCTGAAGTCACAAACCTCTTGTACCACAGCACCACTTCTGGCTTTTGGCTGGCTATTTGAAAATAAGAGTCTCTTCTTGCCCAGGCTAGCTTTGAACCTTGATCTTCATATCTGAGCCTTCTGAGTAGCTGAGATTACAGGTGTTAAACCACTGGTACTCATTTCTACTTAGTGTTAAATTTGACCTGCCCAGTTCTTCATCACAGCTACCTCTACCATCATTCTTCCCATCTTGACTATTCCCCCAACAAAAAAATTAATCTGAGGCTTCCCACTTCTGTTATCACAGACATAAATTGTCTGTTGTTCTTTTTTTGTCAGCATTGGGGCTTGAACTCAGGGTCTGAGCACTGTCCTTGGACTTTTTCCTCAATGCTACAGCTTTACCACTTGAGCCACAGCACCATTTCTGGCTTTTCTATGTATGTGGTGTCGAGGAATCAAACCATGGTCTTCATGCATGCTAGCACTCTACCACTAAAACAAACTCCCAGCCCCTTTCTTCTTTTTCGATTCATCCACCTGCCCTCGCCCCAACTAGCAACCTTTCCATTAAACTTATTTTTGCTAAAATCTGTTTTCCTACTTAGTGTTTAGCTCACCCTTCTTGACATTCATGGATCTTTATCAATTGTTTATTTGTTCCTTATCATCTATATTTGCCTATAATGTGGTCAAATGTAATTGTAGGATTTTGTATTTTGTTACGTCTTGGGGCTTAGACTCAGAGAATGGGCACTATTCCTGAGGGTTTTTTTTCTCAACGTTAGCACTCTGTCACTTGAACCATAGCCCTACTTTCAGACTTATGGTAGTTAATTGGAGATAAGAATCTCACAAAATTTTCTGCCTGGGCTGACATTAAACCATGATCTTCAGATCTCAGCTTCCTGGATAGCTAGCATTACAGGTGTGAATACTGGTGTCTGACTAAGCTATTTTGATGCTATTAAATGCATTCCCACTTGGGTCTGAAGTGGGAACTCAAAGCGACCTTGCCTACCCACTCTGTATGGATCTTCTGTCCAAGGCTCAGTAAACAGTTGTGCTTGCTGTTGGCAACGGCCTCTGTAATAATTTTGAACCAGGTCAAGAAATATTACTTTGCACCAGTGGCTCATGACTGCAATCCTACTCAGGAGGCTGAGATCTGAGGATAATGGTTCAAAGCCAGCCCAAGCAGGAAAGTCTGTGAGCCTCTTATGCCCAATTAACCACCAGAAAACTGGAAGTGGCACTGTGGCTCAAGTGGAAGAGTGTTATCCTTGAGTAAAAAGGGCGCAGGGACAGAGCCTAGGCTCCATGTCCCACACAAAAAGAGAGAGAGAGAGAGAGAGAGAGAGAGAGAGAGAGAGAGAGAAATTTAAGAACTTGATCTTTACATTCATTATTCATCCATTCAAAAAGAAGCCAAGACTTTAGAGAATGTTTAGCCCTCAAGGATTGACTGATAGCAGAAGTATAATAGCCTCAAATTGGAAATAATCAAAAATGTCCATTAACTGATGACTAGATAGACAAAACAAGAAATACTTATACAATAGGCTATTATTCAAAGAGGTGAATTACTTGATAGATGAATCATATGTTGATAAATTGTGTCCATAGACAAAAAAAAAGGGGCCTGGAGTTTGGCCTAGTGGTAGAGTGCTTACCTAGCATGCACAAAGACCCAGGTTTGATTCTCTGTAGAACATACATAGAAAAAGCCAGAAGTGGTGCAGTCAAGTGGTAGAGCTTCAGCCTTTTGAAAGCTCAAGATAAGTTCTGAGTTCAAGCGCCAGGGCTGGTAAAAAGTACAAAAAAAAACAATAAAAAGTGTTCCTTTATCTAAGCACTAGTGGTGGTTTATGTCTATAACTTGCAACTAAGAAATGCTGAGATCCGAGCTTCACAGATGGAAGCCAGCCCAGGAGAAGAGAGTCCATGAGACTCTCATCTCCAGTTAGCCAGCAAAAGAAAGAGAGACATGTCTCAAGTTGTACAGCACTAGCCTTGAGCAAAAGTGTTCAAGGACAGCACACAGGTCCTGAGTTCAAGCCTCAGGATTGGAACACACACACACACACACACACACACACACACACACACACACACA
The DNA here is from genome assembly GCF_031878675.1 of Megascapheus bottae. NCBI lineage: Eukaryota > Metazoa > Chordata > Mammalia > Rodentia > Geomyidae > Megascapheus > Megascapheus bottae. The sequence continues at coordinate 10,901,084 of NC_143509.1, forward strand.
CACACTGCACCCCATAATGTGCATAGCATGAAACACATGCATTGCTGTATGGTTTCTTTGGGGGTATTGCCTCATTTTTGGTGGGGGGGGGACTTGCTTTTACTTTATATTCTATTATTCTACTTTCTGCATGGATTCTTCTCTCCTCAAATTCATTCACATTTTGTCTTCCTACTTCCAGGATGCTAGCACCTGTGTGGGCTGCAATGCCAAAATCATTAAAGATATTTCTAGTCTTCAGTATGCTTGATGGCTCAGTAGCAGAGCAACAGGTACTGTGGTTGCTCATTGTAAGATGGTGATGATAGGTTATTTCTCATACAGTTCATTTTGGTTCAAATGGGATCCTGAAAGTCAAGGCTGTTGAGACTTCCTGTAACACTAATATGTCACTCAGGGAGAAACTTCTATTTTGAAATTAAAATCTTTTTTTGCCAGTACTGGGATGAGCTCAGGGCCTGAGCACTGTCCTTGGACTTTCTCAAGGCTAGAGCTCTACCTCTTGAGCCTCAGCACCACTTCCGGCTTTTTTTTATATGTGGTACTGAGGAATCGAACTCGGGTGCATGCTAGGCAAGCACTTCAACCACTAGGCCAAACACCTGGCCCCTGAATTTAAAATCGTAAAAAAAATTTTTGTGTGCCAGTCCTGAGGCTTGAACTCAGGAATTGGGCACCTTGAGCTATTTTGCTCAAGGCTACTGCTCTGCCATTTGTGCTAGATCTTCATTTCCAGTTTTTGTTTTGTTTGTTTGTTTTTTGGTGGCTAAATTGGAGAAAAGAGTCTCATGGGATTTCCTTCCTGGGCTGGCTTTGAACTGCCATCCTCAGATCTTAGCTTCCTCAGTAGCTAGGATGACAGGCGTGAGCCACTGGCACTCAGCCTGAAATTTAAATCTTTTAATGGGAGACAGCAATTAGTGAAGTTTGATAAACAGTCATGGGAAACTTCTTGTTTAGAATGAGAAAGGCGATTAAAAATCTCCAGGGCACTGATCATATTAACTAAAAATGATCAAACATAGTAGATAAAGAAAAAAATAGAGAAAACAAATGTATCTGTCTTTAGAGATAGGTGACTGGCAAGACATTTATTCTGTCTCCCGTTTAAAGTAAAGAACAATTAAATGAAGGATTTGCTCTGAAAACTCTTTTCTCAAGGTCTTGGAAATATCCCCAAAGAAAATATGGGGAATCTTATCGATTAGGGATTACCTAAGGGGGATATCTCCTTGAGCTTTCTTGTTTTGTTTGTTGGAAAAAGTTACCAGGAGGAAAGGAGACGTGTCAGACAGGGTTCTATGATGCAGTCTGAAAGTGATGTGTCTTATAATTGCAAGAGCTTATTTAGAAGTAAATGAAAATTAAATGGAAGCAATAGGGACCCAATAAAGGTCCAAAATTTCTAAAGTATCTTCTCCAAATTAGCAGGACCAGCCTCCCTGGGTGCTTATTAAACACGAGAATTCTGGCTCCTTTCCCAGATCTTTTAAGTCGGAAACTCCTGGAGTCAGACTCAGATTTTTAATGAGCTCTTAAAGTCATTTCTGCATGGTTGAAGTTTGGAAACATGTGGCTCTAAGGGGTTTGTTAGCATGAATAACTTTAATGAACAATGAGAGACCCACAGAGGACTTCCCTTTTCAGATTTCAGGGCTCTCTACCTCCTTCCAAATGCTCATGTGTACATCTGAAGAAAGAATGATGTGTTCATTTTGCAATTCATTAAAAATTGTCTGCATTTTTTTCTTTTGGGAACACTGCACTTTTTCCATATATTTTTATTGTAATTAATAGAAGGGTTACATTATCTTCATCAAATAGAAGGTGCATTACTTCACAAATATTGATAACCTTTCTCATGTCCTGTTTCCCATTTCCCTCCCCTCTCCCCCTCACAACTTGATTTCCCCCTTTCCCTCTCCTATTTCAAATAACCAATTAAGCATATATAAGATATATCAGATAACAAGGTGAAGTATTGTAAAATTATGAGATAACCAAGGGACAGTAAAAGAGATGAGAGATAACATAGTACATCAAGGACAACAATCACTCATTATATTGCTTTTTTTCTCTTATCATGGAGGTCCTTACATTTAGTGTTGTACTATTTGGCCTAATATCTCTAGATTTTGTTCTATTGTAAATCCCTGCTAGGAGAGCCCTAGGCTAGTGATTATGACAAATGAGGGAGACTTTTGGGCCTATGGTCCTTTGAGTCTGGCTTACTTTATTTAATATGATTTTTTCTAAGTCTTTCCATTTCCTTACAAATGGGGATATGTCATTCTTTCTGACAGCAGCATAGTATTCAATTAACACTGCATTTTTTATAACTGCCATTTCTTAATGTTTCTATGTTCAGTGGAATGTTATTCCTCATATGAAAATCAAATTATTTATCTCATCTATTTTTATTAAACAGTTTATTAACATTGATTTTTATATCATATTTTAAATGACGTATTTAACAAATAAATATCCAAGAAGTGCATGTCTATTAATCACTGGCACATACATTTTAGAACATAATTAAAATTAGGCTGAGGGTTTGTATGTCATAGATATATATTTGCCAATCCTGGGACTTGAATTCAGGGCCTTGGCACTGTCTTTGGACATTCAAGACTAATGCTCTGCCACTTCAGCCACAGCGCTATTTCCAGCTTTTTCTGTGTATGTGGTACTGAGGAATTGAACCCAAGTCTCCATGTATACTAGGTGAGCACTCTACCATTAGTCTGTTCTCTGGCCCCAATTATTTATCATTCTAAAGGGGCATCTTGATCTTTCCCATTTGAGTGTCTGCATGCATGATTCTCCCTTCTCATGCACATTGACAATTGCAGGTGGCATTAAAACTTACAGACAATAGCTGGGAGTTTGGCCTAGTGGTAGAATGCTTGCCAAGCATTCACGAAGACCCAGGTTTGATTCTTCAGTACCACATCCATAGAAAAAAGTCAGAAGTGGTGCTGAGGCTCAGTTGGTAGAGCTCTAGCATTGAGAAAGTCCAAGGACAGGGTTCAGGCACTGAGTTCAAGCTGAGGACTGGCAAAAAAATTAGATGTAAATTTTGATTTCTATTGTACTGAAGTAGATATATTTACCTGAATACTTAATGCATATTTATTTATTTTTTGTTTGTTAATGTATATTTATATCTTAAGAGTGATGCACATATAAATTCCTGGGAGAAATTGGTCAGATGTGGGGCTTGAACTCACAGCCTGGGTACTGTTCCTGAGCTTTTGTGTGCAAGGCTAGCACTCTACCACTTTGAGTCACAGCATTGCTTCCAGTTTTCTGGTGGTTAATTGGAGATAAGCCTCATGGACTTTTCTTCCTGGGCTCATGATTTTTTTTCTTATATTTTCTTTTACAATATAAGATGGGGCTAGGAGTATGGCCAAGTGGTAGAGTGCTTGCCTAGCATGCACAAACCCTGGGTTCGATTCCTTGGTTCACATACACAGAAAAAAACTGGAAGTGGTGCTGTGGCTCAAGTGGTACAGTGTTAGCCTTGAGAAAGCTCAAGGAGAATACCCGTGCCCTGAATTCAAGACCCAGGACTCATAAAAAACAAAACAGAACAAAATAATACAACCACCCCAAACCCCCAATATAAGATGGTCTTACCAGTCTACTCAGCTTTATTATCTTTATATTTATTTTAGCATTTAAAGCACTATGTTATATATGGAATATATAGTGCACGTTATAATTAGATCATATACTTTATTATATTTATATCATAAACATAAATTGTATAACAGAATCATTTGTATGTGATAAATGCAATTTTATTAACATTTTGTATTAAAATAATTTCATTACTTTTTATATAGATATGATATATAACATTATACATTATATCTATAGACTATAAAATCCTGTGTAATACATACCATAGATCATATAATATACACTATGTGTTATACTGCATATATTATATACATTATACATTATATTCTATAAATCATGCATGATGTTTTATATGTTATTTACCGGGTATGAATATAAATGTGAGCCATTGGTGCTTAGCATGTTTTTTTTTCAAGGAAGAGTCAGACAAGATGGCAGATTAGAAGCACCAACACTTTTGTCTCTATGAATGAGAAGAATCAGTAAACACAGGGAAGAAAATGGAGCTCCTTTTCACCAAGATGGCACTGAACATGAAGAAGGGAGCTCCTGCGCCTTCTAAAGCTGAAGCCAAGGAAAAGGCATTGAAGGCAAGAAGGCAGTGCTGAAAGGTGTCCAAGCCACAAAAACAGAAGATACACACTTCACCCACTTTCAGGCTGCTGGGGAGACAGCACAAATATCCCTGGAAGAGTGCACTGAGGAAAATATTTGTATGCAACTATCAGGTGACCTTGACCATCCGTGAAGACGACAGAAAACAATAACACATTTGTGTTCACTATGGATGTCAAGGCCAACAAGCATCAAATCAAGCAGGCTGCGAGAAGCTCTGTGACATTGATGTGGCTAAGGTCAATACCCTGATCAGATCTGACAGAGAGAAGAAGGCATATGTGCGACTGGTTCCTGATTATGATGCTTTAGATGTTGCCAACAAAATTGAAATCATCTAAACTGCATCCAGCTGGCTAATTATAAATGTACAACTTTTTCCCACTTAAAAAAAAAGAAAGAAAGAAAAGAAAATGGAGCTGTGGTTCAAGTGGTAAACACTAGCCTTGAGCAGAAAAGCTCAGGGACAAGAATCCAGGCTCTGAGTTTAAGCCCAGGGCCAGCTCAAAAAGAAAAATAAATAAACAAACAAACCAAAAAGGAAAACAGAAAAGACTATTCTGTGGAGAAAGAAAGAGAGGAAAACCAGTGGGAATCACAAAAGAGGAAGACAGCAGAAAAGCGTATATAGAGAGAATTTTAAAAAAATACAGATACCCTGCTTTCATCAAAAGAAATGTAATCAATTATATTAGATATAGATATAAGATATAGATTAATCAATAACAAATGTATACAGTCCTCTCTTATTATGTAGCATTGCATATCATGCATTGTATATTATTATTAGTAGTAGTAGTATTTTTAGCCTTAAGAGGATGTCCAAAAGTCTTGACTTCAACAAGTCAGTGTATGAGAACAAAGCATCTCTTCCCATGCCAGCCCTTCCAGTTTTTTCTTCCATCTCTGCCAACTCTGTGGAATCCTCTGAGGTTACCTCGTTCCATTTTCACATTTGTACCTTGGCAATTATGACTGCTTCCATTTATCCTCCCTCTTTCCATTTATTTGCCTAACCTTGACCTCCCCTACCCTGACAAAACATGTTTCAGCTTCTTGCTATTCCTTTTGTCAGGAGGCTACTCAGGAAATCTGTGGATCTTGTTTTGAAGGCAGCTGGGGAAAAAAGTTTGTAAGATTCTTATCGCCAATGAACTACCAAAAGAAGGAAGTGGAGGTGTGGCTCAATTGGTAGCCTTGAGTGAAAAAGCTCAGGGATAGCACCCAGAACCCAAGTTCAAGCTCCAGGACTGGCATAAGAAAAATGAAGCTTGTTTTAGTTTTACACCTGCATTCAGGTATCTAAATGAGTGCTATCTGGAGCTAATTATCAACAATTTCAGTGTGCATTAACTAAAGTTTTGCTTCTTTTTACTTTACTATTTTCTACTTAATATGTAGGGAAATGTCATGTTAAATAGGAAAATGGTACTGTTTCCATCTAAACAAAAAGTGGAGTGAACTCTGTCCTTATGATAGGTTATATAGGTGATAGAATGAATGAACAGAATTTTACTCATATATATCTTTTTTTCTTTTTTTGCTGGACCTAAGGCTTGCTTTCAGGACCTGGATGCGCTCCTTTTGTTGTTTTACTCAAGCCTAGAGACATACCACTTGAGACACAGCTCTATTTTCAGAGCTTTGGTGGTTAATTGGAGAAAAGAGTCTCAAATATTTTCTTGTTTTGGCTAGGTTTGAATTTCAGTCCTTAGATCTCAGCCTCTGAAGAAGCTAGGATTACAGCATGAGCTCCTGGCACTCAGCTTAGATTGGTTCTAAAGTTTGAGAATTTGAGCCACTCAGTTCCTCTGTGAGCTTCAGATATCTCAAGGCCAAACTGACTGCAATATATTTATAACTCCAATGTCATTCAATGATTATATAAAATTGTATCATGAACAATTCCAGTGATAGTTCACTCTCAATTGTCCATCCTATTGCTGTAGACAACTAGCTTCTTTTTTTATTTGTGCCAGCACTCAGGGGCTGGGCTTTGTCCAAGTGGGCATTCTACCACTTGTGCCACAGCTCCACTGCAAGCTTCTCAGTGGTTATTTGGAGATAAGAATATCATGGAATTTCCTGTCCAGGCTGGGTTTGAACTGCAGTCCTCCAATCTCACCCTTCTGAATAACTAGAATTATAGATGTGAGCCACCAGTGAATGGCAATAACTTGCTTTTCCACGTGCATTCATTCCAGGTGCTGGTGGTTTACACCTGTAATCCTAGCTACTCAGGAGGCTGAGATTTGAGTATCTTGATTTAAGGTCAGCTTGGGCAGAAAAATCCATGAGACTTTTATCTCTAATTAATGAGCAAAAAACCAGAAGTGGAGTTGTGGCTGAAGTGATAAAGTCCTTGCTTTGATCAAGAAAGACAAGTGAGAGCAGGAGGCTCTAAATTTAAGCTCTAGTACAGGAATATATAAAAGGTGTTCCTTGGATGGGAGTTTGGCTTAGTGGTAGAGAGCTTGCCTAGCATGCATGAAGACCTTGGTTCGATTCCTCGGTAACACATACATAGAAAAAAAGCTGAAAGTGGTGTTGTGGCTCAAATGGTGTTGCTCTAGCTTTGAGAATAGTCCAAGGACAGTGCCCAGGCCCTGAGTTCAAGCCCCACTACTAGCAAAAAAAAATGTGTTCCTAGAATTCACGAATTAAAGCTTGTGTGATCTTCAGTATGCCAGCAAATGTGTTGTATTTAGATTGCTTCTCAGGAGTGTTGTGGTACCCAGAGCATTTGATTGAAATCCTGTACCACCCAGAGTCGAATGTTCTAAATCAGAATTTACTCCATAGTAACATATAGTAGGGAAAACTGTCATTATCAAAAAATGATAACTAGGAGCCAGGTACCCTTGTCAGTAGTCATAGCTACTCAGGAGGCTGAGATGTGACAATCAACATTCAAAGTTCAGGCAGGAAAGTTTTTGAGATTCTTTTTTGGTATTTTTTATTGTAATTAATAGAAGGCTTACGTTATATTCACCAGATAGAAGGTGCATTACTTCATATACATTGATACCTTTCTCATGTCTTGGTCCCCATTTCCCTTCCCACACCCCGCCCTCATCTTGTTTTCCACCCTTCCCTATTCCACTTCAAATATATACAATATATCAGACAACCAGGTGAACTACTGTAACAATATGAGATAGTCAAGGGACAGCAAAAGAGATGAGAGATAACAGTACATTAACGACAACAATCACTCATTATATGGCTTTTGTTTCTATATTTTTTTGCCAGTCCTGGGCTTGAGCTCAGGGCCTGAGCACTGTCCTAGGACTTTCTCAAGGCTAGAGCTCTACCACTTGAGCCTGAGCACCACTTCCGGCTTTTTTCTATGTATGTGGTACCGAGGAATTGAACCCGGGTCTTCATGCATGCTATGCAAGCACTTTAACCACTAGGCCAAACTCCCGGCCCCTTTTGTTTCTATATTCTGGAGGTCTTTCATTTAGCGTCATGGCCTTACATATCTAGGTTCTGTTCTATTGTAGATCTCTGGTAGGAGAGTCCATGTTTTCTACTGATTATGACAAATGAGGGAAACCATTGAGCCTATGTTCCTTTGAGTCTGGATTACTTCACTTAATATGATTTTTTCTAAGTCTTTCCATTTCCTTACAAATGGGGCGATGTAGTTTTTTCTGACAGCAGCATAGAATTCAATTGTGTATAAATACCACATCCTGTTGATCCACTCATCAACTGAGGAGTCCATGAGATTCTTATCTCCAATGTATTACCAAAGTAGTTAGAAGCAGAGCTGTGGCTCAAATGTTAAAGTACTAGAGTTGAATAAAAGAAACTCAGAGACAGTGTCCATGCCCTGAGTTCAAGCTCTAGGACAAGGCACTATATATATATTTATATACATATATACATATTCATATATATATATGTATATAATTCATGGATAACTCAATATATAGCCTTGTAGTTCAAAGCTATTTTTCAGCATCAGCTCAGAGTTATAAACTGAGCAGACTGGATTTCTAATGATGCTCAGTTTTTAGCATACTCAGCTGAGGGAAAATAACAGAACGAACAATATCCACATTGTGTAAGAATTTAGTAAATAAAAATATAGTTATCACCACCATTATCATCAACTGTTGAACTATTTAGTAAGGCATTTCATTTAGCTACCTGAACCCTAGTAGAGCTTAACCTCAAGGGTTGAGAGACTATCATATTTTTTTTGCCAGTCCTGGGATCTCAGACCACAAAGGCATCAAACTGGAACTGAACACACATCTCCACCAACGAACACCCTGTAACTCATGGAGACTGAACAACAACATTGTTGATTCACCAATGGGTCATCGAAGAGATCAGAACAGAAATCCAACAGTTTATGAAATTTAACAGTAAGGAATACACAAAATACCAACTCCTTTGGGACACAGCAAAGGAAGTACTCAGAGGAAAATTTATAGCGCCGAGTGCCTACAACAACAAGTTGGGAAAATCGCAAACCAACAAGTTAATGTCTCACCATAAGCTCCTGGAAAAAGAGCAACAAACCAACCCTAATCCCAGTAGAAGAAAGCAAATTATTAAAATCAAAGCACAATTAAATGATTTAGAATACAAAAAAACCTATAGAAAGAATCAACAAAACAAGGAGTTGGTTCTTTGAAAGAATTAACAAAATTGACAAGCCCTTAGCAAATCTTACCAAAAAAAGAAGAGAGCATATCGAAATAAACAAAATCGCAGATGAAAATCGTAATATCACGACAGAAATTACCAAGATCCAGAATATCATGAGGGAATAGTTCTCAAACTTTTATGCCAACAAATTTGAGAATCTAGAAGAAATGGACGAATTCCTAGCCAATATTAACATATCCACACTGAAAAAAGAAGAACTAAGCCAACTCAACAGGCCTATTTCAAGCTCTGAAATAGAAATGGCAATTAGAGAACTTCCACCTAAGAAAAGCCCAATGCCAGATGGATTCACAGCTGAATTCTATAAGGTCTTCAAAGCAGAACTCACCAATACTCCTCAAGCTCTCCAATGAAATTGAAAATGAAGGTTCTTTACCAGACTCATTCTATGAAGCCAGTATAACCCTCATCCCCAAACCAGACAGAGATTCATCAAAGAAAGAGAACTATAGACCTATTTCTTTGATGAACATTGATGCAAAACTTCTCAACAAATTCTGGCCAACCATCTACAACAACTCATCAAAAAATTATACACTATGATCAAACTGGATTCATCACAGGGAGGCAAAGCTGGTTCAACATACGCAAATCAATGAATATAATTCAACACATCAACAGGAGCAAGGACAAAAATCACATGATTGTCTCAATAGATGCGGAAAAGGCATTTGACAAGATCCAACACCCCTTTATGTTAAACGCTCTGGAGAAACTAGGAATCCATGGAACATGGATGAGAAACCCACTGCTAGTATTACACTTAATGGTGAAAATCTAAAGCCATTCCCTCTAAAATCAGGAATGAGACAAGGATGACCACTCTCTCCATTACTCTTTAACATAGTACTAGAATTCCTAGCCAGTGCAATAATGCAAGAAGGAAGTATAAAGGGGGTCCAAGTAGGGAAAGAGGAAGTAAAACTATCCCTCTTTTCAGATGACATGATTCTGTATTTAAAGAATCCTACAGATGCTACCGCCAAGCTCCTTGAGCTGATTCAAAATTTTGGAAGAGTAGCAGGCTATAAAATTAACCCTCAAATCAACTGCCTTCCTTTATGCCAACGGTGAGAGGAACGAGGCGATAATCAGGAAAGAAACTCCTTTCACAATAGCCTCAAAGAAAATAAAGTTCCTAGGAATTAGCTTAAGTAAGAATGTAAAGGACCTTTTTGATGAAAACTTTAAAACCCTAAAAAAAAGGAAATTAAAGCAGAACTAAGGAAATGGAAAAACCTCCCATGCTCCTGGATTGGAAGAATCAACCTCGTGAAAATGACAATCTTACCAAGGGCTATTTACAAATTCAACGCAATACCCATCAATATACCAATAGCATTCTTTAAAGAAATAAAAGAGGCAATTCAAAATTTCATATGGAATAATAAAAGACCCCGTATAGCAAAAACACTTCTTAGCAGAAAGAACAGCGCTGGAGGAATTTCAATTCCAAACTTTACACTCTATTACAGAGCTATAATTATCAAAACAGCTTGGTACTGCACAAGAACAGGCCTGAAGACCAATGGAATAGAACTGAGGACCCAGATATGAAACCACAGACCTATGGCCCCCCTAATCTTTGACAAGGGAGTCAAAAAATAGAATGGAAGAAAGACAGTCTCTTCAACAAGTTGTGCTGGCAGAACTGGTTAAGCAAGTGCAGAAAACTAAAGTTGGATCCTTCTTTGTCACCCTGTACTAGAATTAACTCCAAATGGATCAAAGACCTGGAGATAAAATCTGACACACTGAAAACTTTACAGGAAGGAATAGGAGATTCACTAGGCCTCCTTGGCACAGGTTGAAATTTCTTAATAAGGACCAAGAATCACAACAAATCAGAGAAAGGCTGGATAAGTGGGACTGCATTAAACTGCAGAGCTTTTGTATGGCAAAGGACATAGGTAGTAAATTAAATAGGAAGCCTACAGAGTGGGAGAAGATCTTCACCAAGGAAACAACGGACAAAGGCCTCATATCTAAAATATATCAACAACTCAAAAAATTGAATTACTCCAAAACTAAAAGTAACAACCATCCCATTAAAAAATGGGCCAAAGATTTAAAGAATAGACACATGAAGAAATGCTCAACCTCTCTGGTCAAAAAGAAATGCAAATCAAAACAAGTCTAAAATTCCACCTCACTCCAGTTAGAATGGCCAGGATCAGGAAAACGAATAATAACAGATGCTGGAGGGGATGTGGCCTGGAGGGATCATTACTACACTGTTGGTGGGAGTGCAAACTCATTCAACCACTATGGATAGCAGTGTAGCAGTGCCTCAAAAGGCTAAACATAGAACTCCCCTATGACCCAGCAATTCCACTAGTTGGCATTTACCCAACCATCCAGAATCTAGGGCATACTAAATCCACTAGCACAACAATGTTCATTGCAGCATTATCCACCATAGCAAAGATATGGAACCCACTTAGATGTCCCTGAGTTGATGAGTGGATCAACAAGTTGTGGTATTTGTACACAATGGAATTGTATGCTGCTGTCAGAAAGAATGACATCGACCCATTTGTTAGGAAATGGAAAGACTTAGAAAAAAGTCTTGTTATCTGATATATTGAATTTATTTGTATTTGGTTATTTGAAATTTGATAGGTAAGGGGGGAAAACCAAGATGGTGGGTGGGTGGTGGGTGGGGGGGAGGGTGATGGGTACCAAGACATATGAAAGGTTATCAGTGTATGTGAATTAATGCACCTTCTATCTGGCAAATATCATGTAACCCTTTTAATAATTACAAAAAAAAATTAAATGATAAATAAAGAAAATTAGATATGAAAATTAGATATTCACGTTACCAAAACGCCGGTGACATTCAGCCAATGATGACGTATTAGATGAGGGAATAGACTGACAACATACTTTATTAAACTGGAATAAAGAAAATCTTAAAAAAGTGAATGCCCTGTCAGTGTGCAGGCTTGGATAATTTTCCCCTTCTTATTCCTCTACTTATGTGATGGATTCCTTAGACTGGTATAACTTGGATCAATCTTGCTAATTGCCAGCTGTGAGCATGGAGCCCCCGATGGCACATAAGAGTCCATAACCATCCTGTTCAGTCTCTTGTTCATTTCAGTGTCTTCAGTCCTCACGTCTTCATGTTTATCCCATCCATACTTGTTTACCTCTGGAATGTTCTAAGGGACAACTATCTGTTTATATTAATAATCCTGGGGACACGACTGGCGTGTTCACTGGACCCACAAACGTAGGAGTTTCTTCAGAGCTCTTCATTATGACCCTGCAGAGAAGCAGCTCCACTCAGTAAGTACTAAGGTAGGTTGAGGGTGTGGAAGACACAATGAGAAATATCATTTTCTCATGGTGAGCAACAAATGTGATAGTTTGGGTAGACAAATGGACGTTACCAAGTTTGAGGTTGTGAAGAATGTGTTCTTGAGGGTGGTGAGGGTTAGAGAAATATGTATATATACATTGCTGGGATTATAGGCTTGAGTCAAAAATGCTCGGATTTAACTCCTAAAAACTATTTCTATTACAATAGAAGTAAAGATGATGTACAGAGGTGTCACTGTTACATAGGTCAGAAATAGAGTACATTTCTTTTTGAACCATCTCACCCCTTCCCGCAGTCTCTGCCAGATTTACCCTCCTGTCCTCATTCACAAATTCATTTTCAATATAATGTGTAATGAATATTACTAGTGCATTTGTTCACTCTTGGTCTCTCCATATCTGTGCCTCCCTTTTACCATCATAAAGTCAGATAAATGAACAAACCAAGACAAAAGGAATCAAAAATAAAAATAGCAACAAAGAAGAAGCAAACCCTCTCATTTCTATTTCCTGGCATTCATTTCGATAAATATTATTTTATTTGACCAGACGTACATAACTATTGCACCTTTGTGATGCTCTCCTACTTTGGTCTCACTGTGTAAATGCCAAGAGACCTGTATAATTTATCATGTCTCAGTGTATTTTTTTCTTTCTTTTTTTATATTTTTATTGTAATTAATAAAAGTGTTACATGATATTTGCCAGATAGAAAGTGCATTAATTCACATACATTGATACCCTTTCACATGTCTTGGTACCCATTACCCTCCCCCCACCCACCACCCACTCCCCGTATTGGTTTTTCCCCATTCCCTATCAAGTTTCAGATAACCAAATACAAATAAATTCAATATATCAGATAACAAAGTGAGATACTGTAACAATATGAGATACCCAAGGGACAGCAAATGAGATGAGGGATAACATAGTACATTAAGGACAACAATCATTCTTTATATGGCTTTTGTTTCCATATCCTAGAGGTCCTTTCAATTAGCTTCATACTATATGGCCTTATGTATCAAGGTTTTGCTCTATTGCAGATCTCTACTAGTAGAGCCCAAGGTTTCTACTGATTATGACAAAAGAGGGAAACCATTGAGCCTAAGTTCCTTTTAGTCTGGCTTACTTCACTTAATAAGATTTTTTCTAAGACTTTCCATTTCCTAACAAATGGGGCGATGTCATTCTTTCTGACAGCAGCATAGAATTCCATTGTGTACAAATACCACAACTTGTTGATCCACTCATCAACTCAGGGACATCTAGGTGGGTTCCATATCTTTGTTATGGTGAATAATGCTGCAATGAACATTGTTGTGCTAGTGGATTTAGTATGCCCAAGATTCTGGATGGTTGGGTAAATGTCAACTAGGCGGAATTGCTGAGTCATAGGGGAGTTCTATTTTTAGCCTTTTAGGCACTGCCACACTGCTTTCCATAGTGGTTGAATGAGTTTGCACTCCCACGAACAGTGTAGTAGTGATCCATCCTGGCCACATCCCCTCCAGCATCAAAACAACTCTAAGATTCCACCTCACTCCAGTGAAAATGTATTTTTTTCTTTTACCATTCATTGTGTTCCCTTGTGAGGTTACAGGCACATTGTAATTGCCACCGATGAGAGAAACCATGCAACTTATGGTACTTTGGCCTGGCTTCCTTTGCTTAAAGTAATTTTTTCCTCCAAGTCTTTTCATTTTCTTACAATGGTGCAGCCTACTTCTTTCTGATGAATGAGTAAAATTCCACCATGTTCATATGTATATTCCACATTTTCTTGATCCCTTCCTTCACTGAGTGTCCTTTGGGTTGGTTCCATATTTTGGCTATGGTAAACAATGCTGCAATAAAGATGATTGAACTGGCGGCTTTAGTGTGGCCTTGTGTTTGTGTTCTTGTTCAACCATTCCAGAAAGCAGCATGGACATTCCTTAAAAGATCAAACACAGAACTTCAGGACTTAATAGTTTAGTGTAGTGTTCAGATAGTACAGTTTGGTTTTTGCAGAGTGTTTATATGTGGTCTCTGTTAAGGGATTTTGTACAAATGTATTCTAATAAGATGAGGCATATTTGATGGCACAATATTGATGAAAATGATGTTATTTTTTCCTTAGAAAGGGAAGGCTACCCCTTATTTAAATGTGTATAAAGCACAGCTGGCTCATGACTCATCCTACCTACTCAGGGGGCTGAGATCTGAGGACACTGATTTGAAGCCAGTCTAGGCAAGACAGTCCATGATATACTTATCTCCAATGAACCACCAAAAAGCCAGAAGTGGAGCTGCCTGTTCACATCATAGAACACAATCCTTGATCATGAAATGTTCAGGGACAGAACCCAGGGCTTGACTTAAAGGCTCAAAACTGGAATACACACACAGGGAGTATATTGCATTTTCCTGTGAACATGAATTTGTGATCAATGATCTTTCTCGTTCTTCTATAAATACAAATGTTGGCATATAGAGATATAAATTAATGATATAGGAATTGATAATTCAAAATTTGTAGGAAACTGGCACTGGGAAATACTGACAACACTCCTGAATATGATTAAAATTGTGAGTACTTGAATTGGAAACATATATGCAGTACTGTGTTGCTAATTATTTATGATTTCATCCCTGATTTCGTAGTCTAAAGGTGTTCAAGCCATGTAGCCATACTCAACCTGACACATGTCACCGAATTCCATCTCCTGGGCCTCTCAGAGGATCCGGCTTTGCAGCTCATTCTCTTTGGGCTCTTCTTGTCCATGTACCTGATCACTGTGCCTGGAAATCTGCTCATCATCCTGGCCATCACCTCTGACCCCCACCTCCACACCCCCACGTACTTCTTCCTCTCCATCCTCTCCTTGGATGTCATCTACTTCACCTCTACTACTGTCCTCAAGATGCTGGCAGACATCCAGACTCACAGCAGAGCCATCTCCTACAGTGGGTGCCTGACACGGATGTGTCTTGTTATCATTTTTGGCTGCATGGATGACATACTTCTGACATTGATGGCCTACAACAGGTACGTGGCCATCTGTCACCCCTTATATTACTCTGTCCTCTTGAACCCTCGGTTCTGTATCTTTCTGGTTCTGGCCTCATTTTGTGTTAGTCTCTTGGACTCCCAGTTGCATAACTTCATTGTGTTCCGGTTTACTTACATCAAACAAGTAGAAATTTCAGGCTTCTGTTGTGAGCCTGCGCAGATCCTTCATCTGGACTGTTCTGACACTTTTGCCAAAAGCCTACTTACATATTTGGTTGCTGCCCTATTGGGCTTTTTACCCATTTCAGGAATCCTACTTTCTTACTGTAAGATAATATCCTCTATTTTGCAAATCACATCATCTGGGGGGAAGTCCAAAACTTTCTCTACAGGTGGGGCTCACCTGTTGGTAGTCTGCCTATTTTATGGAACAGCTGTTGGTGTGTATCTGGAGTCAGTTGTATTCCATTCTTTCAAAGAGGGCAAAGTGGCCGCTGTGATGTACACTGTGGTCACCCCAATGTTGAACCCCTTCATCTACAGCCTGAGGAACAAAGATATTAAAGCCACCATAAGGAAACTCTACAGTGGAAGACTCTAGAAAAGTAATTCCTATGCAGGTGGGAAAATATCCCTGCAGTCAATACAGAAGGCTATATATAATACACCTCGAATGCTGGGACAGTCTTGGGAAGGAGAGTGGAATGGAGGACAAGACAGAAAGCTGTCTGCCTCTTGGGAGGAAAACATGTCATCAGAAAACCCTGAAATAAAAGGAGAGCTCTTGTGGTAAAAGCAGTGTAAGAAGATCCAGAGAACATCCAAACTCTCCTGTCCTTATTGATAACCAAACAGAAAATGATAAAAAGAAACCATGAAATCACTTACAGGAGGGCCTTGTTGATGCAGGGAAGAGTCATTCTTGTCTCATTCGAATTCCAAAGTATAAAGGGGTGGGCTTGGGGATGGGGAGAGCCAGCAATCTCCCCATCTCCCTTGGTTTGTGCCAACATTTGTCTGGATCAAACTATCTGTCATCTTCAGAGGAACTGATACAGAGCAGAAGCTGGAGGAGAAGCAGCATCAGAGCCACTGGAGATATTTCTGCAGCATTCACAGAGCTGTGACTCTAGCTGGAGACTGAGCCCGCAGTGTCAGGCAGGTGTATATATGGATCTTCAGTTTCTGTTGCTTGTTGTTACCTGGATGGCACCGGGATGTATCACCAGCCTCCTCCCCTGTCCTTCAGAGAGCCTGTTCTGCCCTCTAGCTCTGCATCTGCAGTCTGGCATCAAAATAAATAACACAAGTTGGAAAACATTTGTAGGATCTTCTTCTCACTGCCTTCAGGGCTGTGATTTCATCTAGGACTCTAGATTATAAAATGCCATGGAAGTGGTGCTGTGGCTTAAGTGGTAGAGCACTAATCTTGAGCTGAAGAGCTCAGGGACAGTGCCCAGGCCCAGAGTTTAAGACTCATGACCACCACCACCAACAAAACAGTAAAATATAAAACCCCAGGGATGGAGTCATTTTCTGTTGACAAAGATCTGTGCAAATGCCACTAAGGATGATATAAATGGATGGCACCAGAGGATGCCAGGTAAAGGTCACATGATGAAAAAAGGCTATGACAACCCTGCCAAAGGCTATCTACAAATTAAATGCAATGCCACCGGTATCCCAATGTCATTCTTTAATGAAGGAGAGGAAGCAATCACAAATTCATATGGAATATTAAAAGATCTAGATTAGCAAAAATAATCCTTAGGAGAAAGAATAGCATTGGGCGAATATCAGACTTTATCACAGAGCTATAGTAATAAAAACCAGGCACAAGAACAAGCCTGAGGACCAGTGGAATAGAACTACCCAGAAATTAACCCACAGACTTATGGACACCAGCTCTTCAATAACGGAATAGGAAAAACAATAGAATGGAAAAAAGACAGCCTCTTCAACAAGTTGTGCTGGCAGAATTGGTTAGACGCTTGTAGGAAACTAAAGTTAGATCCTTATATGTAACCCTACACCAGAATTAATTCCACATAGATGAAAGCCCTTGCAGTATAAGCAGATACCCTGAAAATTTTACAAGAAGGATAGGAGAAACTCTAGGGCTCCTTAGTACAGGTAGAAACTTTCTTCATAAAGACTCAGAAACACAACAACTTAAGGAAAGTTTGGACAAACTTCAGAGTTTCTGTATGGCCAACGAGATGGCTAATAAGTTAAATAGAAAGCTCACAGAATGGGAGAAGATCTTCACTAGCCATACAACAGAGAAGGAACTCATATCTAAAATATATCAACAACTCAAAAAATTGAAACTGTCAAAGAAACAACCATTCCATTAAAAGGTGGTCTAAAGACTTAAAGAGAGTCTTCTCTGAAGAAGAAATAAAAATGGCTTATAGACACATGAAGAAATGCTCAAAATCTCTGGTCATAAAAGAAATGCAAATGAAAACAACTCTAACATTCCACCTCACTCCAGTTAGAATGGCCATGATCAAGAAGTCTACTAACAACACATTCTGGCGAGGATGTGGCCAAGAGGGATCACTATTACACTGTTGGTGGGAGTGCAAACTCGTTTAACCACTATGGAAAGCAATATGGCAGTTCCTCAAAAGACTAAACATAGATCTCCCCTATGACCCAGGAATCTAACTCCTGGGCATTGACACAAATGTCCATAAGCAAGGCATACCAAACTACCAGAACAAAATGTTCATTGCAGCACTATTTACCATAGCAAAGATATGGAACCAACCCAGATGTCCCTCAGTAGATGAATGGTATTTATACACAATGGAATTTTTTTGCTGCCATCAGAAAGAATGACAGCACCCCATTTGTAAGGAAATAGAAAGACCTGGGAAAAAAATCATAGTAAGTAAAGTAAGCCAGACCCACAGAAACAGAATCCATGGCTTCCTTAATTTGTAATAATTAGTACACATCTTGGGGATTTTCCTAGCAGGGGATCACAGTAGCTCAAAAACTGTGTTCATATGGCCGTATGGGATGAGACTAAGTGAACTTTACGGTAAGGAAACATGAGGTTTATCTTTGTGGTTGTTTTTAATATACTATATGAAGTTATTTACTTTCTTTCTTTCCCCCCCTCCTTATGGTTTCTTGCCTGCTGTTTCTGTATCCAATTTTATTACGTGGTATATTGTATATACGTTTATTTGTTTGTTTGAGTCAGGGAAGGGAAGGGGAAAAACATGATGAGACAAAGGATAGTCATCCTTTGTGAACTAGTGTAATGACAATATTCTGGAAATGAACTTTACAACGTGGGAGGGTGTGGGGGGAGTAAAAGTGGGAGAACAACATGGGAAGAGTAATAACATTTGAGAAGTAATGTACCCACTACCTTGTGCATGTAGCTACAACCCTTCTATACATCACCCTGACAATAAAATAGAATTAAACAAAACAAAGCTAAATCTTGCCCTATTGGAATTGTGGCTGATGAGTTCTGAGATATGGTAGACCAGGACAAGGCAGTCTCCTTCTAACTAATCTCTCTCCAACTCCTGTGCCCGTGGTCCTTTGATCTCCAAGCTGGAGGACCTCTGCCATTTAACCAACTCCATTCACCATTCCGAAGCCTTCAGGAAAAGGTAACCAGCTGTGGTTTGTGATGGAGGCATACTGACAAGGACCGGGGACTCCAGGACTCCCTCCCTTCCTGTCTGTAGGGTCTCTAGAGACTTCAGAGGTCTCTCGTGAAAATTCTCACATTTTTCTTATTTTTTATAATAATAACAATGGAATATTCATCTTTAACTCTTTGGCAGTAATGGTACTGTTCAGACATTTCTGTCATTGTTCCCTGCTTCTCAATCAAAGGACTTACAGCAATCAACCATTACAAGTCAACTACAGCTAGGATAGGATATTTTAGCTCCATTTGGAGCTAGAAGAACTGTCACTTACATGTGGGCCAAGGGAGGTTTAGGAATCTTTGGTTAGATAAGATAGAAATAGAGCTATCTTGCACGCCGATCTCAGTGTGAAATAGAGAATCCACTAAAATATTGGTGATAGAACATTCAGTCAACAGGATGCTCTGAATCTTGCATTCAAATTTCGTTATATAGTAAAAAATAGGATTGTTAGACAGGTGCTGATAGCTGTAAATCTAGCTACTCAGGAAGCTGAGACCTCAGGATGATGTTTCAAAGCCAGCCCAGGCAGGAAGGTCCATGAAACTGTTACCTCCAACAAACTATTCAGAAAAAGCCAGAAGTGTTGCTGTGGCTCACTTGGTAGAGTGCTAGCCTTGAGCAAAAGCAGCTCAGAGACTGTGCCCATGCCCTCAGTTCAAGTCTTAGGACTGGCAAAAAGTATAGTTGCTATGAACTAGAAAGAAATGTTTTCAGAGGTTGCAGACAACCATGGTGGAAATGAACAGTTCTACACAGAAAGAAAATCCAGAAACTGTGAAAACCAGACACTAGGATCTTTTCCATCACAAATTAAATTGGAGATGACATACAAGACATGACATAAGACAGCAGTTTACAAGAATTATTATAATTTGACACTTATGCAATGGTTTAGAAAATGAAAAAAACATCATGCTTCCTGACAGTAGATATGTCAGAAATATCAGTGACAAGTCAGACAGATTTTTTTGGCTCCATTGCTGTTGCCATCCCTTGATACCAAATCGACTTGAGGCAACCATTTGCTATCAAGTCAAACGATTAGTAAACTATCTAGGGATCCTGCTAATGCCTGAAAAAAAGCTAATTCCTGAAAAAGTTACAAATGATTCTTTATTGATGTATTGATACTGCGATATTTTAGATATAAAAGGTCATTTCTCTTAATAGCTGGGAAAGTAGCTTAGAAATAGTTTGTGGAATAGTCAGAGGATTGCCTAAGAATGATGGATTTGTCATGATTAGTGTCTCATTCAGTGACAAATGTGCATTTACACACCAGAAGCTAGACTTTTAGAGATTAATTCTGATGAATTACTTGGAAAAATATTAATTTCCAACTGTATACATGGAAATAAGTATATTTGTATATACATATATATACATATGAAAACAAGTATATGTAAGTAACTATAAACACACACATACACACAAATATGGAATACCGTTTGATTTTATTTATTTATTTATTTTTACCTTTTTTTAATTGTAATTAGTAAAAGGGTTACATGAATTTGCCAGATAGAAGGTGCATTAATTCACATACATTGATACCCTTTCACATGTCTTGGTACCCGTTTCCCTCCCTCCCACACCCCCCACGCGTCTTGGTTTTCCCCCCTTCCCTATCAAATTTCAAATACTCAAATACAAATAAATTCAATATATCAGATAACAAAGTGAGATACTACAACAATATGAGATAACAAAGGGACAGCAAAGGAGATGAGAGACAACATAGTACATTAAGGACAACAATCATTCATTATATGGCTTTTGTTTCACTATCCTGGAGGTCCTTTCAATTAGCTTCACATTATATGTCCTTGTGTATCAAGATTTTGCTCTATTGCAAATCTCTGCTAGTAGAGCCCAAGGTTTCCACTGATTATGACGAATGAGGGAAACCATTGAGCCTAAGTTGCTTTGAGTCGGGCTTACTTCACTTAATATGATTTTTTCTAAGTCTTTCCATTTCCTAACAAATGGGTCGATGTCATTCTTTCTGACAGCAGCATAGAATTCCATTGTGTACAAATACCACAACTTGTTGATCCACTCATCAACTGAGGGACATCTAGGTTGGTTCCATATCTTTGCTATGGTGAATAGTGCTGCAATGAACATTGTTGTGCTAGTGCGTTTAGTATGCCCTTGTTTCTGGGTGGTTGGGTAAATGCCAAGTAGTGGAATTGCTGGGTCATAGGGGAGTTCTATGTTTAGCCTTTTGAGGCACTGCCACACTGTTTCAATATTGGTCGAACGAGTTTGCACTCCCATCAACAGTGTAATAGTGATCCCTCCTGGCCACATCCCCTCCAGCATCTGTTGTCATTCGTTTTCCTGATCCTGGCCATTCTAGCTGGAGTGAGGTGGAATCTTAGAGTTGTTTTGATTTGCATTTCTTTTATGACCAGAGATGTTGAGCATTTCTTCATGTGTCTATAGGCCATTTTTGTTTCTTCTTCAGAGAAGGCTCTCTTTAAGTCTTTGGCCCTTTTTTTAATGGGATGGTTGTGAACATCTAGTGTCTGCCAGCTACAGAGGTCTAGGTTGGCTATATCTGAAAAACAATAGTCGTGTTTAGTACTAATCTTGCTCCAATTTTCAAATGGGCAGAACAAGAAGCTCAAGAAAAATGTCAAATCAAGAAACAATATCCCCCATCCAATGTAAACAGACAATGGAACAGTCATTGGCAAACCAAGAGGAGAGTCTTCCACGTGCTATACAAATGCAATTGATAAACATCATTAATGAAAAAATTGTGAAAATATAAAGAAAGAGATAAGGGAGGAAGCCATAGCTAAACAAGAGGAAATCATACACAAGGTGATAAGTGAAAAAGAAGAAGCCATAAAGGAGGCCATAAAAAAGGTTTTTCAAAGAAAGATGGACTAATTCACAGAATGAACAAATAAAAAGGTGACCGAACTCCAGCAAATGTCCAAAGAAAATAAAGCTACGGAACTAACCACTCAAATGGAAATCAAGGAGCTAAAGAAATCCTTACATGATCTAAAAGAAGGGATGCAAGGCATCAAAAATGAGCAATTAGAAGCAAGGGAGATGAAAAATAAAGTAGATAGCTTTGATAGCAGGTTAGACAATGCAGAGGAGAGAATTTCCGGGGCTGAAGATAATTTACTTACTATAGAGAAAGAACAGAAAATGAGTCAATCCCAATCTAGGAAATATGAGAGAGCGCTTCAGAAGATCCAAGACACAATTAGGAAGCCTATTTTAAGGCTAATTGGTATTGAGGAGGGTCTGGAGAAAGAGGTCAATGGTATTGGAAACATATTTCAGGGAATCATCTCAGAGAATTTCCCAAATATCCAGAAGGACAGGCCCATCCAGATACAAGAAGCTTTTAGAACCCCAAACAGACCTGACCAGAAAAGAACATCCCACGACCACATCGTAATCTGAACTGGATCAATAGAAACCAAAGAAAGGATCTGAAATGCTGCCAGGTAAAGGGATCAATAACCTATAAAGGCACACCAATAAGAATAACCTGAGATTTCTCAGCACAGATCATGCAAGCAACAAGTGACTGGAAGCATATATGTCATGCCCTTAAGTCAAATAACTACCAACCAAGAATACTGTACCCAGCTAAGCTCTCATTCATAAATGAGTGAACAATAAAAACATTCCATTCCAGGGAAAAGCTGCAACAATATGTAGCAACAAAACCAACACTACAGAAAATTCTCAAAGATGTTCTATACATAGAAAACCAAAATAAATGCAATACAGGGAAAGAAATGGCACCTGAACAGTATAACATCTAAAGACCACAAGAACTGTCAAGACACAGGCCCTAATAAAAGCTTTGAAAAATGGTAGGAACTAATAAATATCTCTCAATCTTAACTCTCAATATCAATGGACTTAACTCTCCATTTAAACGGCATAGGCTGTCTAGTTGGATCAAAAAGCAAGAGCCATCGTTCTGCTGTCTTCAAGAGACACATCTTTCCCAAAAAAACAATCATCTTTTGAAAGTGAGAGGTTGGAATAAACTCTATCAAGCTAACGGCCCCCATAACAGGCCGGAGTTGCCATCCTCATATCAGATAAAATAGACTTCAAACTAAAATTAGTAAGAAAAGACAAAGAAGGTTACTACATACTACTAAAGGGATCTTTCCTCCAGGAAGACATAACGATCCTAAATATTTACACACCCAATCCCGGAGCTCCGAACTTCATCAAGCAAACTACACTTACACTGAAACCATGCATAGGTCGAAATACAGTGATTGTCGATGACTTTAACATACCACTCTCAGCTATGGACAGATCAACAAGGCAAAAACTCAACAGAGAATCCTTAGACCTGAACAGCTATATAGACCAAGTAGATCTAACAGACATCTGCAGAATATTCCACCAGCAACAACACAATATATGTTTTTCTCAGCAGCACATGGAACATTTTCCAAAATAGATCACATCATAGGCCATAAAACAAACCTGGAAAGATTCAGAAACACTGAAATTATTCAATGGACACTTCAGACCACAAAGGCATCAAATTGGAACTGAACACACATCTCCACCAAAGAAAACCCTGTAACTCATGGAGACTGAACAACACATTGTTGAATCACCAATGGGTCATCGAAGAGATCAGAACAAAAATCCAAACGTTTATGAAATTTAACAGTAAGGAGCACACAAAATACTAACTCCTTTGGGACACAGCAAAGGCAGTACTCAGAGGAAAATTTATAGCGCTGAGTGCCTACAACAACCAGTTGGAAAAATTCCAAACCAACAAGTTAATGTCCCACCTTAAGCTCCTGGAAAAAGAGCAACAAATCAACCCTAATCCCAGTAGAAGAAAGCAAATAACTAAAATCAAAGCAGAATTAAATGATTTGGAATCCAAAAAAACTATAGAAAGAATCAACAAAACAAGGAGTTGGTTCTTTGAAAGAATTAACAAAATTGACAAGCCCTTAGCAAATCTTACCAAAAAAAGAAGAGAGCATATCGAAATAAACAAAATCACAGATGAAAATGGTAATATCACGACAGAAATTACCAAGATCCAGAATATCATGAGGGAATACTTCTCAAACCTTTATGCCAACAAATTTGAGAATCTAGATGAAATGGATGAATTCCTAGCCAATATTAACATACCCACACTGAACCAAGAAGAACTAACCCAACTCAACAGGCCTATTTCAAGCACTGAAATAGAAATGGCAATTAGAGAACTTCCACCTAAGAAAAGCCCAGGGACAGATGGATTCACAGCTGAATTGTATAAGGTCTTCAAAGCAGAGCTCACACCAATACTCCTCAAGCTCTTCAACGAAATTGAAAATGAAGGTACCGCTTGATTTTAACATAAAATCTCCCCTTTCCAATTATATAGTTACAAAAGCTGTACAGTAAAAACAGCATAGAAATGGCCGGGAGTTTCGCCTAGTGGTAGAGTGCTTGCCTAGCATGCACGAAGACCCTGGTTTGATTCCTCAGTACCATACACATAGAAAAATTTTGGAAGCGGTGCCGTGGCTCAAGTGGTAGAGCTCTAGCCTTGAGAAAAGTCCAAGGACTGTGCTTAGGCCCTGAGCTCAAGCCGCATGACTCAAAAAACCCCAACATTGAAACAAGGAGAAAAAATTATACCACACATCTTGGATAATTATCTATATGCAGTGAAATTTACAGATATAGAAGAAAATACACCATACTCCTCTACAGTGAACATTATTTTTTTATGTACAATGTATTCCTAGCTTGTAGTTGTTGTCATCAGCCCTAGCTGTTTTCAGAAGAGAGCAAGAGTTAATCAGTTTGATACAGCTTCTTGACAAAGCCATTTTTTTGCCAATCCCAGGATTGAACTCAGGGCCTGAGCACTGTCCTTGAACTTTCTCAAGGCTAGAGCTCTACCACTTGAACCACAGCACCACTTCCAGATTTTTCAATGTATGGGGTACCGTGGAATCGAATCTAGGTCTTCATGCATGCCAGGCAAGCACTCTACCACTAGGCCAAACTCCTGACCCATTATGACCTTCTTGAATGTTGAAATATTATTAATATACAGATTCTGTTTATGCTTACCACAGAGATCTTTCAGTAAAGCCTCCAGTTCATTTTCATCTGTGTATCCATTGTGATCCTTAGAGAATTAGTTATAGAAGCCAAAAGCCTTGTTGAGCTGTCTCACACATATTTTGACTCCCTGAAATTTAAGAAAATCCTCTTATAATGGTAGAAACCTGGCCATGTCAGTCAGTTCTAACTTCCCATCATCATTTGAACCAGTTCTAGCATTAGCTCTGTGTACTCAGCTAGTTCTTTGTCAGCAACTGTTTGCTTTTTGTAGCAGGTTCTTTGGAAAGCTCTTCATCTCCTCAGTTTTTATGAAGAATCCAAGTCTTCATTAATTTCTCATAGGACTTCAGCTGCTGGCACTGGAAGAGCAACAGGAAATTCTCTTCTGTGGGTAACACATGAACCCACTCCACAATTCGTGTTTTATCATATTGATCCAAACAAGTTTTCACCTCCATAGCCATTCAGAAAAGTTTTCTCCTCAGGTGATAATTCCAATCCAGCCTTCTTCAGTGCCCGCAAGAGCTCCTGGATCAAGTTGTGTAGTTGTTTTCTGTCCAGGAAAACACTTCTATCTGCATCAAAGTGGAGTCAGATGTTGAAAAACTGTGAGGTTGTAATGAGGGGTTATGGCAAGGGAGGTTTTGCCATTGCACAACAGTAGTGTGTGTGTTTGTGTGTGTGTGTGTGTGTGTGTGTGTGTGTGTGTGTGTATAATTGTTTCCATGTGAGAAGGACATGGTGAAGGTCTCAACTTAACACATCTGTGTAGATGTGCAATAAATTTTAATCCAAGTTACTCCTTCCACTGATCTCACCTACTCATTTTTTTCATATATTTTATTGTAATTAATAGAAACGTTACATTATATTCACCAGGTAGAAGGTGAATTGTTGGGGCCTAGCCTCCATCTCTGAGGCCTGATTCTGGCTCAGCTGCAATTAAAGGGCTTTGTCCAGGCATTCGGTCTTTTGCATACCTCTCTTAAGGCATCTCTGTGTACGTGACTCCATTGAATCCCCCGCAGTTTCGCGGGTCTCGAAGCAGCTCAAGTCTCGCGCGCTTTCCTGCACCTGTCCTGCCCAGTACCTGAAAGCCCCACCCACACCCTTAGTGGTAGCACAGAGGCCCTCTTCCTATTGGCTAGCTTCCCAGTGCCCACTTTCTCCTACCCTAACAGTATATAACTAATTGTCTGACGCAATAAAGTGATGAGAGCATCTGAGAGCATCAGAGAGAACAAGAGATCAGCAGAGAGATCTGATGCACTTTCATGGTTAACACTGCTTCTGACTCAGCGTGGTTTTTTCTTCCCAGGTGATTGGGGGAGGGCTGGGTCTTTGACACTTACCATCTCACTCAGCTCCGGGGGGACTACAGTCTGGCCCTGTGTGTCCCTCCCCATTCCCCTGTTGCTGCCCTGGAGAGGAGCAACAGCTGGTGCCCCATGTGAGGAAACTTTGCTGCCCATGTGAGGGCTTCATGTGCTCGAGAAACTCACCGCCGACGAGCTAATCGGACCGCGGGTAAGTGTACTCTAATCAAATATGGGAAAGAATCTTTCTAAGAATGACCCTTCCCTCGACTCTCTTAAGCTCTTCCTTAAAAGTCGAGGGTTAGAGATTTTAGCTACACAGTCATGTAAAGTTTGGGATACTTTAGTTAAAATCGCCCCTTGGCTGCCAACTAGCAACTTGGTAGACTGGAATACTTGGGACAAAATTGAGCATCTAATCAGAAAAGCCCAGATAAATCAAGGGGAGATCCCTCCAGGAGGAGTTTATTCAGTCTTGTATGCTCTAAAGTCTAGTTTTTCTCCTCAACTTTCCAACCAGAGGGCTGAGGCCCCTGGGGACACAGTTAACAAAGAGAGGCCAGGTGCCTCCCTTACTCCCTGCAGAGATGCTAATCTCTCATTGTCTACTGAAAGGCCAAGTTCCCCTCAAGGAGATGTGAAGGAGCCACCCTTTGCCCCACCCCCATCAAACCCAGGCCATGAGGCCTCTGTAGTCTCACAGGAGGGCCTGGGCCTGGGCTGCCCAGGTAGTTTCCCAACCCCCACAGCACCAGGGCTCCATCCACCCTCAGTAGTCTCACAGGAGGGTCTGGGCCTGCCAGGGCTCCATTCATCAGACAGGCTTCTGCATGGTGCTTCTGAGGTCCACAAGATATTGCAGTCTTTGTCTGGAAGTGTGTCAGAAAGGCCGGAGAGCGTGACCCCAACAGACAGTGTCACTAGTGAGGCACCATTTGAACCTGGCCTGGAGTCCTAGCAGCCATTCCTGGTTAATATTGACCCGGGCGGTAACCGCCCTGCAACCGAGTATCCCTGGGAGCCTGGAGACCTGAAGGAACTCAAAAAAGCTGTCTTAGAAGTTGGCCCTAATGCTCCTTGGACGGAAACCCTCCTCCAAGGCCTTGCTCATCAACCATGTACTGCAGCCGATTGGATGACTCTGGCCAAAGAGTTCTTCCAGGCCCGCTTTTCATTAAGTGGTGTGCCCTGTATAAAGAAGAATGCCACCAACAGGCAGAGAGGAACCAACACGCGCAACCTGTAGTCCCCATTACTTTGGGGATGCTTGCAGGGACCTCTGATCAGTTCTCAACGGGGATCCAGCAGGCCACCATCCCCCCTCCCTATCAGGATCAGATTAGAGCTTTGGGCCTAGCAGCCTGGAGAAAACTGGAGGAGGGTCCCTCTGAGTCTCCAATAGCATGAATTAACCAAAGACCAGGAGAGGACCTGTCCACTTTTGTTGATAGAGTTGAGGGGAGTATAAAAGGAAAGTCTCTGAGCCCTTGGAACTCCCCAGTATTTGTGATTAAAAAGCCTAATGGCAAGTGGAGACTACTCCAAGATTTGAGAAAAATAAATGAGAAGATGGAACTTTTTGGGACCCCCCAAAGGGGGATGCCCTGGATACCTGCCATTCCTAATGACCAATATCTCATGGTCATAGACATCAAAGATTGTTTCTTCTCTATTCTCCACCCGGAAGATACTGAGAAGTTTGCCTTCTCCCTTCCTTCATTAAATTATAAGGGCCCTGATTTGCGTTTTGAATGGACATTTCTACCTCAAGGTATGGCCAATAGTCCTCCTATATATCAGGACTATATGTCTACAGTCTTATCCCCTCTTAACGAGGAGACAGGCTCACTTTTCTATGTATATATGGATGATATCATTATAGAAAGCCCAGACACTCAGCATTTAGATTGTCTTTTTAATAAATGTCTCCAACTGTTAAAAGATAATGGCTTCCAAATTGCCCCAGAAAAAATCCAAAAGATACCCCCCTTTAAAATCCTGGGATCTGTCCTAACACTGGATGTTGTGTCTCCTCTAAAACCCCAATTATCTATCCAAGACACTTACACCCTGCCCCAACTTCAAAAACTTCTTGGTGAAATTAATTGGATGAGACCATGGATCTCCATAACCACTGCAACTCTCACACCTCTTTTTGATCTCTTAAAGGGTCTTGATCTGACCTCCACAGTAACATTGTCAGCTGATCATAAAGAGGTTCTAAATAAAATTCAATTAGCTATCAATGAAGCAGCCTTAAAGAGGTATGATCCTGCTATGCCCCTAACGCTCTATGTCCTATCAGGACAGACTCTCTTTACTGCCCTTTTAGGCCAGGAAGGGGAACCTCTTCACTGGATTCACCTGTCAGTCGGAGGAACACCTAGAGTTTACTCCATGACTGACCAGATGGCAGATTGGATTGTTAAAGGACGAGATTTGTCCACTCGTCTTTTTGGGAGTGAACCCCATTGTCTTATTGTCCCTTTTAGGATTAATGATTTCTCTTGGCTACAAAGAAATAATGCTAAACTAGCAATAGCCATGGAAGGATTTCCAGGTAAAGTGGATTGTCATTATGGTCCCCATACATGGATGCGCTCCTTTAGCCAGCTGGAGTGGCGACCTCCAAAACTTTTTCTAGGTGAAGCTGATCCCTCCTTCCCCACCGTATTCACGGATGGAGGCAAGAACGGGGCTTCTGTTGTTATTTTCTCCCCAGGTAAAGGCAATTCTTCTCCTGCAGTGACCCTGTCTCATGAAATACAGGGCTTAGCACAATTTAAGGAACTTTATGCGGTGGTCTTAGCTCTATATGAGGTTACTGGTCCTCTTAACTTATTCTCAGATAGCCTGTATGTGGTCAATTTGTTACCTAACCTCATAGAAGCTCACATTAAACTTCATAGTAACCCTATCACTCCTTTGATGATTCAAGCTAGAAATTTGCTTAAACAAAGGATTGCTCCTATGTTTATTCAACATCTGAGGGGACTTCAAAGCCTTCCAAGTATTTTGACCAAAGGCAATGCCCTCGCTGACCAATTAGCCTCTAATCCTGAATGTTACACTTTACAGGAGGCTATCTCTTTCCATCGGCTCACGCATGCCAACTGGAGGGGACTACACCACCGATTTCCCCAATTCGCTACTAAAGACCTAAAAAAGATTATTAGGACATGCAAGTCATGCCACCCTTTCTTACAGGTTCCACCGCTCCAAATGAGTGGTGTTAACCCTCGAGGCTTTAGGCCTAATAATCTGTGGCAAACGGATGTTACACATTTTCCCTTTTTTGGAAAACTTAAATACATTTTTTAAACAATAGACACCTTTTCCCATGCCTGTTGGGCTACAGCCCATTCCGGGGAGAGAGCTAAACATGCTATCAGTCATTTTCTTCAATGTTTTGCTACTCTCGGATTGCCAGACCAAATAAAAACCGATAATGGTCTGTGTTTTGTAAGCAAGTCTCTTGAGGACTTCTTTAACCAATGGCAAATTACCCATACTACTGGCATCCCTCATAATCCCAGAGGACAGGCAATAGTAGAAAGATATAACCATGTCTTAAATCTCAATTAATAAAACAAAAAAGGGGGAATACACTCCCCCCCCATGATCAGCTAAAGATGGCTTTGTTTACTCTCAATATTTTAAATTTTGCCAAAGGAGAACATCTCTCACCCTTTCAGAAACATTGGACAACCTCTATTCCCAATCGAACTGTCTATGTCCTGTGGAAGGACCCCCTTAATGGGGAGTGGAGGGGCCCTGACCCCCTCATTACAGCTGGAAGAGGATTAGGTTGTGTTTTCCCCACTGATGAAACAAAGCCAATTTGGGTCCCTGCAAGGAATCTTAAATATTGTCCCCAAATATGGAGGGACCCCAATAATATTGATGAAGACCCAGAAGGCTCTCTGCCTCCTGAGGATATATCTCTCTTTCTTCTTTATCAGAATAAATAATGGACCTTACAGTGCTGATCCTGTTTCTTCTTGGAGTCAAGATACCCATCATCAACTTCCTCTGGACCGGACTGCACAGATGGCTACCCTATGTCCTTCCTTGGTCCTATACTCCTCTTGTTCTTACTCTTAACTTTTGGGCCCTGTGTTATCAATAAGGTTACAATTCATTCAAAGCAGGATAGAATCCCTTCAGTTGACGAACGAATCCATTCAGTTGATGAACGTACAGGTGCATTACCAGAGGCTTGCTACTGATGCCAATGACCGCTATGACCAAGGAGAGCCCAATGACAAGGAGGGATCCCTCGACTCCCCTTAGATGTCTCCCCGAGAGCCAATGACGGGTAAGATCTCTGGAGCGGGGACAACCTAAGACAGGCCCGGGGGTGATCTGTACTGTGGGACAGAAGGCCGCAGAGCACTCAAAGACGGGTAAGATCCCCTGAAGGGGACAACCTAAGACAAGGGCTTTGTGCGCTTGTCCCCCATGTTCTAATAAACAAAAAAGGGGGAATTGTTGGGGCCTAGCCTCCATCTCTGAGGCCTGATTCTGGCTCAGCTGCAATTAAAGGGCTTTGTCCAGGCATTCGGTCTTTCGCATACCTCTCTTAAGGCATCTCTGTGTACGTGACTCCATTGAATCCCCCGCAGTTTCGCGGGTCTCGAAGCAGCTCAAGTCTCACACGCTTTCCTGCACCTGTCCTGCCCAGTACCTGAAAGCCCCACCCACACCCTTAGTGGTAGCACAGAGGCCCTCTTCCTATTGGCTAGCTTCCCAGTGCCCACCTTCTCCTACCCTAACAGTATATAACTAATTGTCTGACGCAATAAAGTGATGAGAGCATCTGAGAGCATCAGAGAGAACAAGAGATCAGCAGAGAGATCTGATGCACTTTCATGGTTAACACTGCTTCTGACTCAGCATGGTTTTTTTCTTCCCAGGTGATTGGGGGAGGGCTGGGTCTTTGACACTTACCATCTCGCTCAGCTCCCGGGGGACTACAGGCTGGCCCTGTGTGTCCCTCCCCGTTCCCCTGTTGCTGCCCCGGAGAGGAGCAACAGTGAATTACTTCACAAACATTGATACCCTTTCTCATGTCTTGGTCCCTATTTCCCTCCCTCTACCCCTGCCCCTCATCTTGTTTTCCCTCCTTCCCTATTCTATTTCAAATAGCCAAATAAGCATATATACAATATATCAGATAACAAGGTGAAATACTGTAACAATATGAAATAACCAAGGGACATAGTACATCAAGGAAAACAATCACTTCTTATATACCACCTACTCATTTATAATAGACACCTTAATATCCACACCTCATGTTTTCATGCGTAAATATTGAGTATTATTACTATACTCACTCGCTGCTCCCCTTTTTTTTCTTTTGTTCCATCCCTTCCTGCTAGCTCCCCATTCAAGGTAACGATATTCAAGACATTTCTTTGGCTAAATTATCCCGGAAGTGTTCAGAGGTTTTACAACATGGAATTGCATTGCTGCATGTTCTTCCATTGGCCTTTCATGTGGTCCTGTCACCTATGCACAGAATGGACAAGCTTTGCTCAGGAAGAGCCTAAAACTAGTCTTTTGCACACTTCTCCCCTTCGTTGATGTTGCTGAGTCCACTGAGATTTGGATGCTTTGGACCAATTTGTGTAATTGTGTGAGCTCTGTGAATTGAGAGTCCAAGACCATAGGAGAGACCATTATCAGACATCTCCATAAATATGTCCAAGCCCGTGTCCTGCCTCTGGAATTTCTCCTGTGTCTCCATATTTATAATGGATTATGAGGAGTAGGCAGATCACATTAGACTGCAGGCTTGGGGGGACCTTTTGATCTGTACTTGATAGTCATGACCCAACAGAAAAGCAGCTCTACCCAGTGAGTAGAGAGCACCACCGCACTGACCATGCCAGATGCTTTCTCTAACTTTTCTGGTGACTGAGAGGTGCCCTTTCTTTAGGGTAAACACAGCCTTGTATCCTTAACTAGAGAGTGGGACAATTGTAAGTATTTCACCATTTTGCTGATAAGTAATGGGAAATGTGAAGGTTATGTCTTCTTTGGGGGAAGGTTACAGAATTAAGAGTTAGGATCTGAGTTAAGATCTATTTCGGTGTTTTGGTTGTCGTGTAGTCTGCAAAGTTATGCTATAGAATAGGGCTGAACACACCGTTCTTAGGTAGGTTGTGTAAAAATGGTGAAAAAAAACACAAAAGGGACTCCTGAATCTCTCTTCCTCTCATTTTTTGACACAGAATATGCAATTTTGGAAAGGATGCCTTTGTAAAGATCTTAGAAAGCAGTCAATGGAAGCCTGAATGTTTCTAATATCTAGGAAGAAGATATTGATTTGTTTTCTTGGAAGAAAGGACCATCACTTTGAATTTACTGTAGAGAAGGCAATAGGCCAGATAGATGGCAGAACAGAAGGAATACAGCCACTAGATATAGAGTACCATTGTCCACGTCCCTGGAAAGACTTGCTAAGATACATATTTCTAAAATCCTGGAATTAACACACAGAGAGGCACCTATCAGGTCTTGATTTATTAGACAAGTGCAAAAAGTTAAAAAGTGGAAACAAGAGGATTATCTGGTGTGATTGTTGTTCTTAATGTACTGCGTTATTTCTCTTACCTTTTTTCTGCCTTTATGGGTAATCTCATATTGTTACTCTTTCTGACTTTGTTACCTAGTATATTATATATATATATATATATATATATATGTTTATTTGTTTATTTGAAATACTAAAGGGAAGGGGAGAAAACAAAATAATTGGGAAGGCGTAGGGGAGGGAATCGGGGACAAAACCATGAGCAGGGGACTCAATGTGTGAGAAGTAATACACCTACTACCTGACAAATGTAACTGTAACCCCTCTATACGTTATAGCAACAATAAAAAAGTACAAAAAAATCTATATTTTACTCCCAGTGCTGGTCTTTCACACCTGTTATTTTAGCTACACAGAAGACTGCTTTCTGAGGCTAGAGATTCAAAGCCAGCCTGAGCAGCAAAATCTGTGAGACTCTGATCTCACAAAAAGTGAATTTGGGACTCAAGTGGGGGAATGTTACCCTTGGGCATGAAAAACTCAGCGATATTGCCCAGGTCTAGATTTCAGTTCCTAGAACTGGCATGCATGTATGCACGTATGCATGCACACATGCACACACACACACACATATACACACCAGAAAGAAAACCAAAATAGAAATTAGTAAGTCCAGCAATGATAAATCTCCAGGGAGATTTTATTTTCTAATATTGAACTATGTCAAATTAGATTTAGAACAGTCAGGCCTCTATATTTTACAAAGCCTTTGTAAATACCATATGTCTAGAATTTTTTCTCATTCACTACTCACTACTTTACTATTTCCTTATGATAAAATTCAGCATGTATGACTTTATAGGTTGGATAAAAAGAAATTTCCTCAAAAGGTAATTGCTCTGGATTACCTTTTTTTGTCATGGAGCTTGAACTCTGGGTCTGGGCACTGTTTCTGGGCTCTTCAGCTCAAGACTACCACCATACCCCTGGGCCTGGGTGCTGTCCCTGAGCTCTTCAGTTCAAGGCTATTGTCTTTCCCCTGGAGCCACAGTGCCACTTCCCACTTTCTAGTGGTTAATTGGAGATAAGAGTCTCACATTCTTTAGTGCCAGGGCTTTCTTTGAACCTTGATCCTCAGATCTCAGCCTCCTGAGTAGCGAGGATTGCAAGCATGAGCCACCACGATCAGCTTATGGATTTTTTTAAAAAGAAGAGTCAGTAAAGGGCCAGGAGTTTGGTCTAGTGGTAGAGTGACTGCATAGCATGCATGAAGATCAGGATTGGAGTCCTCAGTACCACATACTTAGGAAATGATAGAAGTGGTGCTGTTGCTCAAGTGGTAGAGCACTAGCCTTGAGAAAGCCCAAGGACAGTGCTCACGCTCTGAGTTCAAGGACCAGCACTGGTAAAGAAAAAGAATATTGTAATATTCTACCATAGTTTTGTTTGAATACATAAAATGGAGTAAATGAAAGAGAAGAAATCAAGGATGATTGGGGTTGTGACAACTAACAATACGGTTGATGGGATATAGTCATGAACAATGAATACTTAAATTCAAAATGATTGAAGAATTCTGAGTTCTTCATTAATTGATGCTTTCATTATACATCAAGTTGTCTAATAAACATTAGGCTGAAGAATGAAACCCGCATCTCAGAATTTTATCTCTTGGGACGCTCAGATGACCCTGAGCTACAACCCACACTTTTTGGGCTGTTCCTGTCCATGTATCTGATCACTGTGCTCGGAAATCTGCTCATCATCCTGGCTGTCACCACTGACCCCCACCTCCACTCCCATGTACTTCTTCCTCTCCATTCTGTCTTGGTGTTACATCTGCTTCACCTACACCACCATCCCCAAGATGCTGGTGGACATCCAGACTCACAGCAGAGCCATCTCCTTTGCAGGCTGCCTCACCCAGATGTCTGTTTTTGTCATTTTTGGCTGTATGGATCTTCAGAAAGAATGACATCGCCCCATTTGTTAGGAAATGGAAAGACTTAGAAAAAATCATATTAAGGGAAGTAAGCCAGACTCAAAGGAACTTAGGCTCAATGGTTTCCCTCATTCGTCATAATCAGTAGAAACCTTGGGCTCTACTAGCAGAGATTTGCAATAAAGCAAAATCTTGATACATAAGGACATATAATGTGAAGCTAATTGAAAGGACCTCCAGGATATTGAAACAAAAGCCATATAATGAATGATTGTTGTCCTTAATGTACTATGTTGTCTCTCATCTCCTTTGCTGTCCCTTGGTTATCTCATATTGGTACAGTATCTCACTTTGTTATCTGATATATTGAATTTATTTGTATTTGGATATTTGAAATTTGATAAGGAAGGGGGGAAACCAAGACAGGTGGGGGGTGTGGGGGGGAGGGAAATGGGTACCAAGACATGTGAAAGGGTATCAATGTATGTGAATCAATGTACCTTTTATCTGGCAAATATCATGTAACCCTTTTACTAATTACAATAAAAAAAAATTTTAAAAAGGAAGAGAGCATACGGAAATGAACAAAATCACTGACAAAAATGGCAATATCACAACAGAAATTACCAAGATCCAGAATATCATGAAGGAATACTTCTCAAACCTTTATGTCAACAAATTTGAGAATCTAGATGAAATGGATGAATTCCTAGCCAATATTAACATACCCACACTGAACCAAGAAGAACTAACCCAACTCAACAGGCCTATTTCAAGCTCTGAAATAGAAATGGCAATTAGAGAACTTCCACCTAAGAAAATCCCAGGGCCAGATGGATTCACAGCTGAATTCTATAAGGTCTTGAAAGCAGAGCTTACACCAATACTCCTCAAGCTCTTCAACGAAATTGAAAATGAAGGTTCCTTACCAAACTCATTCTATGAAGCCAGTATAACCCTCCTCCCCAAACCAGACAGAGATTCATCAAAGAAAGAGAACTATAGACCTATATCTTTGATGAACATCGATGCAAAACTTCTCAACAAAATACTGGCCAACCGTCTACAACAACTCATCAAAAAAATTATACACTATGATCAAACTGGATTCATCACAGGGAGGCAAAGCTGGTTCAACATATGCAAATCAATTAATGTAGTGAGTTTCTTCCCCATATGCATCCTTACGAACCCAACCCTCTTCCCACTGGAGTTCATAGGAAGCAATGTATGTAACCAATTTAGGCCACGATAGATGCCATTGTCTATGATTTCACAAAAGAGTACGAAAGACAAGGAGAGTACAGAATGACACTCTGTGGTGACCATGGACAACAAATCATGGTTTTTGTTGTTGTTCTACCAGTCGTGGAGCTTGAGTTTAGGGCCTGGCTGTGCATGAGATACATTGCTCAAGGCTGGCACTCTATCAGTAGAATCTACAGCTTCATTTCAGACTTTGTGGGGTTGGTTGGAGATTAGACTTTGGAGTGTCCTGCCCAGGTTGCAGCCACCTGTGTCCAGCGTAATCACGATTATCACAGCTTAAGTGTTGCATGCTGGTATTCTTCCAGCTTACCACAGAAACTATTAAACTGGTTTTCCTCATGAAGAACCACTTTTGCCAATAACCAGCCCTCCCCCCTGTTCTTAAGGATTATGCTTTGTCTCTACTGGATCACAATTAGTGCATTCAGCTCCTATTCTTTTCTCCACTCAACATAAATCAATAGCCTTTGGCTCCATTGAGGCTTAATATGGATTCTGGCAATGGAGAAAGCAATGTCATATAGGAGCTTCCTAATTCACACATCCATGACAGAAAGAGAACACAGTATGGTTCATACAGACTGGAAGAATCAGACTATACTGGAAGAATCAGACTAAAGGGCTGGAGGGAGAAAGGCATCTGCGGTTCCATCCTGGAGCACTAGCTACTCAGAAAACTGAAATCTGAGGATTGTGGCTTGAATCCAGCCGAGGCAGGAAAGTCATGTGAGACTTTTATTTTCAAGAAGCTACTCAGAAAAATCCAGAAGGGAGGCTGTGGCTCAAGCCTGAGTGATCTCATCTTGAGTAAAAGCTCAGGGACAGCACCCAGAGCCAGATTTTAAGGACTGCTAAAAACAACAAACAAAAAATAAGAAAGAATGGGAAAGAAAAGGCGATTTTTTTCCTTTTCTATTTTTGTGTGCCAGTTCTGTAGCTTGAATTCAAGGCCTGAGCTCTGTCCTTAGACTTCCTCCAGGTTAGAGCTCTGCCATTAATGCCACAGCACTACTTCTGGCTTTTTCTTATTTTAATGTATGTGGTATTGAGGAAAAAAACCCAGGTCTTCGTGCATGCCGGGCATGCGCTCTAACACTAAGCCAAAGTCCCTGCCCAAAAGGTAATTTTTTTCTTAATGGCTTGGACTCCAAATGCATTGACAGTCTAATTACCCAAATTAGCCCATGTGACACAAAGGAATAGCAAAAACCTCCTTCATCAGCATCCATTGAGCTTTTCCACTCCAGAGGAAGTTTAAGGATAAAATATATTTTTTCCAATCCCTCCTTTTCTTCACATTTGATCAGCTTTTGCTTTCTATTCATTGTGGCAAAAGAAACAAAATAGACATGAGAAAATATTTGTCATGTACACACACAATTTGGCGTCACTATTCATATTGATTCTTTTTTCCCTTTGGTAATGGTCAAGTTGTCCACCACTCTCAGCCTAAAACTTTATACCTGTTAGAAAATTGTTCAATTCTCCCTCTCCAACACTGCAAACCAAGATCCTTCTCTAAATAAGGATGAGGAAAGAGCCAAAGCTGAAAGTGAAAATTCAGGGATGCAAAGTGAGCATCATTAGAAAAATAGGTGTTGGTTTTCTAACTTTTCCAATTAATTTCCTACCTGGAAGCTGCAGGAGCAAACACGGAGAATGCCCGGGTGTGGAATCTCTCCAGGGCTCTGCTAATGTCCCTGTTCCTCAGGCTGTAGATGAAGGGTTTCAACAGGGGAGTGACAACAGCATACATCACTGAGGCCACCACATGGTTTCTGGGGGATGTTGACAGAGCTGAACCAAAGTACTCCCCCAGTCCTGTGCCATAAAACAAGCTCACGACAGACAGGTGAGGGCCACAGGTGGAGAAGGCTTTGTACTTCCCTGCTGTGGATGGGATTTTCAAAATGGAGGACAGAATTTGACAGTAGGAGAAGAGAATGCCTGAGGCAGGGAGAACTCCAAGCAGGATGCCAGTAAGAAACATGACTATCTCATTGCTGAAGCTGTCGGTACAGGCCAGGTGAAGTAGCTGGGAAGGGTGGCAGAAGAAATTGGCAATGTCCACAGTCCTGAAGCAGGTAAGTTGTAAGACAATCAGATTGTGTAGCAGGGATTCCAAAAGACCAAGTGTGAAAGACACCCAAAGTAAGGAGACACAGAGATGAGGGTTCATGATGCATGAATAATGCAGGGGGTGACAGATGGCCACAAAGCGGTCATAGGCCATAGCAATCAGAATCATAGAATCTGCACATGCAAAAGTGATGAAAAGAGACATCTGGGTGAGGCAGCCCCCATAGGAGATGGCTCTGTTCTGACTCTGGAGGTTCATCAGCAACTTAGGGACGGTGTTCGGGGTGAAGCCAATGTCAATCAAGGACAGATTGGAGAGGAAGAAGTACATGGGGATGTGGAGGTGGGGGTCAGAGGTGACGGCCAGGATGATGAGCAGATTTCCAAGCACGGTGAGCAGGTACATGGACAGGAAGAGCCTAAAGAGGACAGGCTGGAGTTCAGGATCCTCTGAGAGCCTCAGGAGGAAGAATTCTGTGGCAGTGGTTACATTTTTTGTGTGAGTATGTCTCCAAACCAATAAAATACACTGAAATACAAAAAGAAATAAAATACCCCTGGCCCTTCATGCTTTGAATGGGAATAGTGACATGCAAATAATTTACACATAGTACTCCGATCTTTTTCTTAATTGGGGCAAAGCCAATGAAAGTCATTAATGATTTTCCTGCTCTCCTTCTTGTAATCATACATCAGATATATGAAGCCAATTTAAGTATAAAACAGATCTTAAGTCACTTTAAAAAGGGAATGCAATATTCTTTCAATATTACAATAGTTGAACTGGACCGGCATTATCTAATACTGAGATTAAATGGACAGTTTAGAATGAAAACAGTGTTCTGTGCCTCTTACTTCGTGTGTGTCTGTGTGTGTGTGTGTGCGCGCACGCCCTGGTAATGGGACCACTTCATAGTTTTCCTGTAACGCCTACCTACAAAAGTAGATGTGGTTTACTGGGTATGATGTGAAGTACCTACAGTTTATCATCCCAACACTTTGGAGCAGAAGCAGGAGGAACACAAGTCTAAGGCCAGTCTGGGCTACATGGTAAGGTTTTGTCAAAAGAAGCACACACACACACACACACACACACACACACACACACACACACACACATGGCAAAGGGTTTTCCATAAACATCTCCACTGTGAGGAGCAGAACTGAGGCTCTAACGGAAGAAGCCATTGCCTCTGCTCCACCGTGGCCTATACAGTGTCAGTCAAGACATTTGAAGTGAAGATCTCTGAACTAGAGCTGGGCACCAGTGACTCACGACGATAATCCTAGCTACTCAGGAGGTTGAGATCTGAGGATTGCAATGGGAAGCCAACCATGAGACTCTTATCTCTAATGAACCTGCACAAAATCAGTTTTGGAGGTGTAGCTCAAGTGGTATAGCACCAGCCTGAGAGAAAACGTGCCAGGACAGCACCCAGGTCCCAAGCACACACAAAAGAAATATGCATGTATATCTATGTGCATATACACACATATAGTAATGTATGTATCTATACCTCTGTATATTATGTATTCATGATTGTCTTCTTGAGATATTGCAGTGCTACCACCTGAATGATGATAAAGACAATTTTAAGATTTTCTTTCCACTTTCCTTCCTAAATCCCCTATGGCTCAGAACTTACAGAGTTTCAAAGTTGCTTTGTAGGGTCTGGGCCAACACATCTAGCTCTGAATGATCTCCCATGCCTGCTGTACCTAAAACAATTAAAAACAAATTCACTAAGAAGCTTCTGAATGCAGAGATCCAGTCAAGGAGGAGAAGAACAAATATAGACTGGACTACAAAAATCACAGAATAAAAAGACAGGCTAATTAGTAACTGTTTTTTTTCTCCTCAGTGGATCAAGGCAAAATGCACATAATTACACAAATCAGTCTGTGCTATCTCAGTCTCTGTGGATTTTCCAGTATTAGAAGACGAGTAATAGAAAAATGGATGTCCAGGGCTGGGAGTTTGGCCTAGTGAAAAAAGTGCTGCCTAAGATGCATGAAGACCCGGGTTTGATTCCTTGGTAGCACCCACACAGAAAAAAAAACCCAAAGTGCTGAGGTGGCTCAAGTTGTAGAGCTCTAACCTTGAGAAAAGTCCAAAGATAGGGCTCAGGCCCTGAGTTCAAGCCATACAACAGGCAAAAAAGAAAGAAAATGAATAAATGGGTGTCCAAAATCCAGCATATCTTTCTCTACTAGTCACCAATAAAATGTCTGCCTACACACACACACACACACACACACACACACACACACACACACACACACAATGTGAAAGGCAAAAATTTAATCAAACAATAAAGTTATCAGCCAGATGTTGTAGCTCACCCCTGTAATCTTAGCTAATACTTCTGAGAATTGAGATTTGACGTCAGCCTGGATGGCAAAGTCAATGAGACTCTTACCTCCAATGAGGCACTGAAAAGCCAGGAGTGCAGTTGCCTTTGAGCAAACAGTAAGGGATAGAACAGCCAGGAGTCAATAAGACTGAGGGAAAAATACATCAAATTAAGGAGCCGCAGAGATGAGGGTTCCAGGTGACTTGGTAATGTGGAGTGTGACAAATGGTCACAACCCTGACAAAAGCCATGGTAGTCAGAAGCATATTACCACCACACATAAAAAGGATGAACAGAGACCTTGATGTGAGGCAGCCTCCATAGGAGATGGTTCTGCTGTGACTCTGGAGGTCCGCCAGCAACTTGGTGGTAGAGTTGAAGCAGATGTCATGCAAGGAGAGGATGGAGAGGAAGAAATACATGGGAGTGTGGAGGTGGGGATCAGAGATGTCAGCCAGATTTTCTGAGCACAATGATCAGGTACATGGAGAGGAAGAGCCTAAACATGAAGGGCTGTAGTTCAGGGTCATCTTAGAATCTCAGGAGATGGAATTGTGTGAAGGTTTTGAGACTGCCAGCTTCTCTGCTGCTTGGACAACTGTTGAAAAAAACTCTTGAGAAAAAATTAAACAGACAACAAAGGCTATGTGCCTACTGAGTTTGAGTATTTGTAAGCTGTATTTACCACCTGAGACCAAAGCTTCTGAAATCATTCTCCATGGGATATTTCCTGAATCTCTAGAATTTTCTTTTGGTTGCTCAGCTCTTGAAGCCCTTCTACTTTAAAGATACACAAGACTAGAAAGAAACAGGCAGAGAAATTACCATGTTCATGGCAACACTGCAATGCAATTTACTCTTTGAAAATAGAGACTAAAAAGCTGCTTGTTGCTGTACTACTATCTACTTAGGAGACTATGATATGAAGATCAGAATTTGAAGCCAGCCACACAGGACATTCTGTGAGACTCTTTCCTCCAACTAAAGGCACAAAAAACATAAGAGCAACTGGGGCACAAGTAGCAGAATACCAATCTTGAGCAAACAAAGCTCATAGCCTAACTTCAAGTCCCAGAACTTGCACACAC
Source organism: Megascapheus bottae (assembly GCF_031878675.1). NCBI lineage: Eukaryota > Metazoa > Chordata > Mammalia > Rodentia > Geomyidae > Megascapheus > Megascapheus bottae. Next base: position 10,942,720 of record NC_143509.1, read on the forward strand.
ACACACACACACACACACACACACACACACACACACACACTCGCGCACACGCGCAAATACACACATACACACACATGCACGCACACACAAATTCATGGCCATAGTTCTTTTCTTTTTTCTTGTAAAGGTGATGTACAGAGAGGTGAAGGTTATGTAACTCAGGAATTGAGTGCATTTCTTCTTGAGCAATATCATCTCCCTCATTTTCTCCCAGTTTTTTCCCTCCTGGAACCCAGTCCCCTCAAATTGTACAGTTCATTTTCAACATTTTCCCTAGTGAATTTCACTGCTGAATTGGTTTATGTTTTCTTCATGGACACAGTTCTGCCTATAAAATATTTCATGGGGAATCTACAGAAATATTTTATACAACAGATTCAATATCTTCAGAATTGATGCCTGTTCTTTGTTAAGTAGTGCCCCTTCTGTCTGGCAAATATGATGTAACCCTTCTATTAATTACAATACAATGATATTAAAAAGAATTGATGCCTGTTCTATTACTGTTTTCTATTTTTTATAAGTTGGAATTTTCATTATTTATTGAAACTGGAATAAACAAAATAAAATGTGCTCAGAATGTTTAATTCATCAGGAAATTCTAAAGCTGAATAAAGCTGTGTGCTGGTGGCTTATGCCTGTCATCCTAGCTACTCAAGAGGCTGAGATCTGAGGATTATGCTTCAAAGCCAGCTCATCAGGAAGGATCGAGGGACTCTTGTTTTCAATGAACTCCCATGAAATCTGAAGTTGCCTCGTGTCTCAAAGTGGGAGAGATTTAGTCTTGAGAAATAAATCCCAGGGACAGCACGCAGACCCTGAGTTCAAGTCCCATGATGATCAAAATAAAAAGTTAGTAAAATATTAAGTTAAAAACAAAAAACCCACAAACTGTTGAAGAGGAGACAAAAAGAATCTCCACAATAGTTTTCAGACACTGCATGTATTCAGGCAAAGATTTCTGTTTTAGTGTATGCTCCTCTGATTTCTCTCTCTCTCTCTCTCTCTCTCTCTCTCTCTCTCTCTCTCTCTCTCTCTCTCTCTCTCTCTCTCTCTCTCTCTCCTCTCTCTCTTCCTCCCCCCCCCTCTCTCTATTTGTTTCTGTCTTTCTTGGCTTATGTTTATTTGCTTTACCACTTAAGTCACAGGACCATTTCTAGCTTTTCTATGTATGTGGTTGCAATGAATCAAAACGGTGTTTGTGCATTCTAGGCAAGTACTCTACCAGTAGGGCCCCTGAGGGAAGCTAAGTTCTGTGGATATAACAGGCCCCTGTACTTTTTGCCCAGTTTGACTGGAACCTTGGTTTTCAGATCCTTATAGAATCTGTCCTGGCTGTCCCTCCCCTTCCGACAGCTCCATCTGTAAGCTCCTCCCACTCTCATGGCAGCCACCCCCTGGTGTCCCAGCTAGGAGTCTCCCAAAAATGCACCTCTCCTGGCCTTCCAGCCATGCCTTCCCCATAACCCCCAGGCACCACTTTCTCCTCGTCTTGGCCCCCTGTGTCAAAGGCATGCACCAAGATTCCCATGCCCCATGATGTGCTGTCCTTGGGCCTGGTTGCTTCTGGTGGGGTAGAAAGCCAGCTGAATAGGTGGGAGGGAGCTCATTCTGAGCTAGTTTACACAACCTATCTGGCTTGGTAACCTGGTCCAGTTGGATGTTCTGCAGAATGAAGTAGGGGGGAGCTGGGAATGTCTCACACACCACGCACCCACTATCCAGGGCTCTAGGACACAGCAAAGAGAATCTGGGGTTAGTAGGGTCTCTGCTGAACTGATCATTATTAGCATAGAATGGGTCAGTTTGGCACTTCATGCAGAGCGCAATTCGTCTTGGGTTTGAAGTTTTCTTTTTCTCATTGCTGTATGGGACAATTGGTTATAGCCTTCAGAAACTTTGAGGCAGGTATTTGATGTGGTAATGTAATACTCGTTAGTTTTCATTTCTTTTGTTGTTTTGGCTCAAGTTAAAGCTTTATTATAGGCAAAACCCATGAATGTTCCTGCCTTGTAAACATACTGTCCTACCGTAAGACTCAGTAACATAGCACCTGTAAGGAATAGTAAGCAGTCTCTGCGGTTTTTGAATATATTTCGATCAATGTCACCCCTCCAATACTGTCAACATCCCCTACTCACCCCTTCACTCACTCTTCATAATTTTGTAGGATATACATTGGATGCTTGTTTGCATTCTCCCCATCTTCTCCTCTTCATCTACCCCTTGATGCCACTCCAATCCTGTCCAGTCCCCACTTCCTGATGTTTATTTCTCTAAACATTGATTTTGCCTTTCTATGGAATTACACCATTTGAGATCTTCTGGAATCTACCATATATCAGTGAATACATTTGTATACAAGATCATACAGCCCAATGTATTTACTAAGGAGCTTGTGAACTAAAGAACCTTGCATATACAAGGGAAAACATAGATCCTGTGTCTCTCTGAGCCTAACTTACTCTCTTTAATATAATTGTTTTCCAGATCTTTCCAAATGATACAATGTTGTCCTCACTAATGGATGACTATGTATATATACCACATTTCCTGGTTCCATTGGCCCACTGAGGGTGTTCTGGGATGATACCATCCATGTCTGATAATCTACCAACAGCAGAATCCTCACATCCTTCATATTGTTTTTTTCTTTTTTTTCCAGGCCACTCTCCTCCCATATGGCTGCCTGGTTCCTCATCATAATGGGGAATCTGTGCCACTAAGAATCCTTCTCTCATCAGTAGGGCCTCTCTGCACTGATTGCTTTATGTTTCTGATCCTCTGGATCATTCCAAGGGGTTCAAATTCAATTCATTCCCCATACTTGTGCTACAGTGAATCCTGAGACTCTGCTACATCATATGGGAACATCAAAGAAATGTTGCATGGGGACTCAGCCGGGTGTTTGCAGGTATTTCCTCCTGGGAAGTTAAGGATATGTTTGTATAAATAATGATCATATAAATAAAATAATTGTAAAATAAATAAAACTCGAAGGGTAGAACAATGATATTCTTGGTGATGTTTTGTGTGGATAAATTGTAGAACAACACAAATATTATAAATGTTACTCTAGTTTGTCCATAATATGTAAGGCTTTGGTAAAGCATATTTTTATGACAATGAAAATGAAAACGGAATGGTTCTGCCCTTCATCAAATAAGTATAAACGACCAAATTTTAAATCTATAAATCTTCTTGCTAGACAAAGCAATTTTCAACCTGGCATGGATTTTTTTTTATGATTCTGTCAGCCCTGTGTGTCAAATATCCAAAACTTGGCCTGTTAATACACACAGGTTGGTTAATTGTGACCTGTGGATATTAATCCTCCAAGGCCGTATAGAAGTCAAGGATGAGCCTTCCCTCCCCTGTCTCCAGGACAGTGGTCCTATATCTGTCCCCTCATCACCACCATCTCTGCTCCTTCTGTGTCTTCATCTCTCTACTGAGGACAGAGGCTGCACTTGTGCTGAGCACCAGATCTGGGGTCCTCAGTTCTGTACACCTGAGTTTTAGCTGAGCAGCTTAAGCAATTGAGTGGGGTAGGATGGGCAGTAAAGGACTTTCAGGAATGTCTTCTCTGCAGCATGAGGACAGGTAGGATGGTTTGGGAATCACAGGGGGTGGGGATGCCATTGAAAATCCCTGCATACAAGGAGACTGGAAAGTGTATGTCCTCAGTGAACTTGCAGGTAGTGTTTGAAGGTTAGGGGTACCAGTATATGTAATGGAGAATTCTTTACCTACTGTGCTTTTCATTCTCATTTGTGGCTCACCAAATGCAGGAGGATATAAATTGAATAAACCAGTTTCGTAAGTTTTCATACAGGCTGACTGAAAAGAGGAGTAGTAGTAGAAGGAGTAGGAGGAGGAGTAGAAATAGTAGGGAGAGGAGGAGGAGGAAGAGGAGGAGGAGGAGGAGGAGGAGGAGGAGGAGGAGGAGGATTGTGATGATGATGAAAATGACAAGAGGATGTTACATCAATGAAACTACTGGCAGATATGCCTTGTGTCCCTCTCAGAGATCTGGTTCTTAGGCCATTCTTTCTCATTTCATATGCTTAACCTTCTGTGGTGTGTGTGTGTGTGTGTGTGTGTGTGTGTGTGTGTGTGTGTGTGTGTGTGTTTATGTGCAAGTACATATGTAAGTTCAGTGGCTTGAACTCAGGGCCTGGGTGCTGTCCCTGAGGATTTTGCTCAAAGCTACAACTCCACTTCCTGCTTTTTACTAGTTAATTGAAGACAAGTGTTTCTCAGACAACCCTGCCCCAGAATGGCCTCCACTTGTGAATCTCAGGCCTCAGACAGTAGAATAGTTAGGATGAGAATTATGAGCCATCTGCCTCTGAAACAATGTATGTTTTTAAAGAGCAGGCTGTTTACCTTCCTCTTATTCACTTGGTCTAACAGCAGATGAGTTGATGAAAGGAGTTATTCCATCAGAATCCTTTCCTACCATACTTTACTCAATTGGTTTGTGAATTGATGCATAAGATCCTGTATATATTCACACACCTTGATAATTGAGATCTAATTTCCATGTTTAAGAGAATGTTCAGCGTTCTTTGTTTCTATGAGTCTGACTTATTTCACTCAATATCACATTTCCAGACCTACCCATTTCCCCACAAATGCCATAATATCAGAAAAGGCAAGTGCAGAGGAACCAGAAGTAGAGTTGTGGCTGTTTGATGTCAGAGATGAATAAGAATCGGATGAGATTGGGTTTCTTCATTGGGACAAAAAATATTCACTGCACTAATGGCTGGGAATCTGCTTTGTTCTCCTAACCCAATATTGCTCTAGTAGCTTGACCTATTGCTGGCCCTTCCCCCAGTGGATGGTCCACAAATCCTCCAGCCCAGTTTACCACCCAGAATCTTAATCTCTATATGAAAGCATACTCTCCCACCCTCTCAATGGATAGGCTTCCTAGAGCCTAGGTCTGGGCACTGGCTCCAAAAATAGGCTCCTAGACAGAGACATGCATCATAAATGTGTAAAACGCTTAGATTCCCCCCTGCTGCCCTGAAACCTGCTCCGCCCACTACACAAGGGTGTGCTGTACTGTCAGGTGATATTGCTCTACCATCCCAGTTGTTCTTTGCTTTTCAACACTGCTTTGTGTCACATGTAGAAACTTCACATGTAGAAAAAGCCTGAGGAACAAGGCGTCCCAGAGTGAGAAGATTCTAGAAGTAAGGGAATGCCACACTTCACCAACATTCATGAGTATATTATATTGCATGGGTGGTGCAAAATTCAAACTTGTATGTACTTGAATTTCAAATGTATACAGTTGACAATTTCTGGATATGTGTTTCATTTTCCTAACAAGATGTTTTTTGTTTATGAGCAGTTGCCCAAGTGATATAGAGGCACGAAATCTAACCCAGGTTACAGATTTCCTTCTTCTGAGAATCTCAGAAGATCCAGAATTACAACCCATGCTCTTTGGACTGTTCTTGTCCATGTACCTGATCACTATGATGGGAAATCTGCTCATCATCCTGGCCTTCACATCTGACCCCCAACTCCACACCCCCATGTACTTCTTCCTCTCCATCCTCTCCTTTGATGACATCTGTTTCATCTCCACCACTGTGCCCAAGATGCTGGTGAACCTGCAGACTCACAGCAGAGCCATCTCCTGTGCAGGCTGCCTCACACAGATGTGCTTCTACATCATTTTTTTGCTGTATGGATTTTATGCTTCTTACTGTGATGGCCTATGACCGCTTTGTGGCCATCTGTCACACCCTGAATTACCCTCTCTTCATGAACCCTCGTCTCTGTGTCTCCTTGGTTCTTCTGTCAGTTTTCATCAGCTTCTTGGATGGACACCTGCACATGTGGATGGCATTGCAGATGACCGATTTCAAGAAATTGGAAAGCCCAAATTTCTTCTGTGACCCTTCTCAAATCCTGGATCTTTCCTGTAAAGACACACGCACAAATGCTATTTTCAAATGTGTTGCTGCTACCATATATGGATTTCCTCCAATCTTTGGAATCCTTTTTTCTTACTATAAAATTATTTCCTCAGTGCTGAGAATCCCATCATCAGGAGGGAAGTACAAAACCTTCTCCACCTGTGGCTCTCACCTGTCAGTGGTGTGTTTATTCTTTGGGACAGCATTCGGTGTTTATGTTGGATCAGCTGTGTCACATTCTCACAGGGGCAGTGCTGTGTCCTCAGTGATGTACTCAGTGGTCACTCCTTTCCTGAACCCCTTCATCTACAGCCTGAGGAACAGGGACCTCAAAAGGGCCCTGAGCAGGTTGTTGAAACCACGAGCTGACATCAGGAGGTAGAAAATCCATCTGTAATATGGTTTTGCAAAGGAAAAAAATAATCCTCATTCCTGTAAATCCTACTTGCTGTACACATTCTTAGTATTTTTCTGGTTTAGTTAGTGTAATTAATGACACAGGAGCACTGTGTCAAGGATATTCATGCGGAAGGATTTATTTGTTTTTAATGTATAACATTTTAGTTTCTAAAGATCATGCATGTTTGGAGATGATCACCCCACAAACTGAATTTTAAATGGTTGGATGTGAATTTTCTATCATGGATATTTTACCTCAATAAAAGTGAAGAAAAACAGATCATTTTGGTTTTGGTAGCACTGGTGTTTGAACTCAGGGTTTTCTCATTTCTTGGCTAATGATGTAAGGCCAGCTCTTTTGTTTTTAGTTATTTTATAGATAGGCTCCAGGGCTTTTCTTCATTTGGGGTCAAGGCGAGTGAACACAGCTTGGGCGCTGTCCCTGAGCTCTTCACATCAAGGCCACTGCCTACCATTGACTAAAGACCCACATGCCATTTTCTAGATGTAAATTGGAAATGAGAGTCTCAAGTCCTTTTGTGCCCAGGTTGGGTTTGGACCTTGATCCACAGGTCTCAGCCCCTTGAGAAGTTAGGATTACTGGCTGGAGCCACAGCACTGGCTAGGATCTAGTGCTTGTTAAAAACCAAGTCTGGCCAGATGCTCAGATCTCAGAGGTGAGCCTCTAGTTTCTGACTAATGAAAGTAAGGTGGGTGCTTTTTTGTGGTTTGTTTGTTTGTTTGAACCAGTGCTGGTTCATGAACTCAGGTTCTGGACACTGTCCCTGAACTTTTTTTGCTCAGGGATATTTTTCTACTCTGTGAGCCATAGCTGCACATCTGGCTCTGTGTGTGTGTGTGTGTGTGTGTGTGTGTGTGTGTGTGTGTGTGTGTGTGTGTGTGTGTGAAATTGGAGATACAATTCTGATAGACCTTCTGACCTGGATGGCTTTGAAACTGAAATTCTTAGGTCTCTGCTCTCGAGTTTCTTGGATTCTGGGTGTGAACCACAGGCACACAGCTAAATTGTTTTTCATCAGGAAAATCAATAAATGAACATTATTTGTGAATGGGTAGAAAGATGAATACTTCAGCTATCTTATGTTCCAGAAGGTTTATTGATTTAGAGAACATGATTGAAACAAATCAAATGATGTAAGATAAATAATGTAAAATGTGTGGCTCATCATGTATTATTTTTAATTATGGGGAGATTACAACCCATCCTCTTTGGACTGTTCCTGTCCATGTACCTGATCACTAGGATGGGAAATCTGCTCATCATCCTGGCCATCACCAATGACCCCCACCTCCACACCCCCATGTACTTCTTCCTCTCCATCCTCTCCTTGGATGACATCTGCTTCATGTCCACCACCATCCCCAAGATGCTGATGAACAGCAGAGTCACAGCAGAGCCATCTCCTATGCAGGCTGCCTCACACAGATGTGTCTCTTCATCATTTTTTGCTGTATGCACGTTATGCTTCTTACTGTGATGGCCTATGACCGCTTTGTGGCCATCTGTCACCCCCTGAATTACCCTCTCATCATGAACCCTCGTCTGTGTGTCTCCTTGGTTCTGTTGTCACTTGTCATCAGCCTCTTGGATGGACAGGTGCACGTGTGGATGGCATTACAGATAACTGGTTTCAAGGCATTGGAAATCTCAAATTTCTTCTGTGACCCTTTTCAAACACTGGATATTTCCTGTAAGCACTCACTCACAAATGACTTATTTAAATTTTTTGTTGGTATTATATCTGGGCTCTTGCCAATCTCAGGCATTTTTTTCTCTTACTAAAAATTATCTCTTCAGTGCTGAGAATTCCATCACCAGGAGGGAAGTCCAAAGCTCTCTTCACCTGTGGCTCTCACCTGTCGGTGTGTTTATTCTTTGGAACAGCATTGGGTATGTATTTTGGATCAACTATGTCACATTCCCCCAGGCGCAGCGCTGTGTCCTCAGTGATGTACACAGTGGTCACTCCTCTCCTAAACCCCTTCATGTACATCCTGAGGAACAGGGACATAAAGAGTGTCCTGAGTGCATTGTACAAACCAAGAGCTGACCCCAGGAGGCAGGAAATCCATCTGTAATATGGTTTTCCAGAAGGAAGAAAATTTAGCACTCAGAATTTTAAGTCCTACCTCGCTGCAGACATAGTTTTTCTTTCCTTGTTTCATTAGAATATTTCATGGCACAGGAGCACCGAAGGTAATTGCTGGCTAGATCCAGGTGATCCATGAAGAAGGAGTTCATTATTTTCATATATGTTTATTATAATTAATAATAAGGGTTACATTATATTCACAGGATAGAAGGTGTATTACTTCACACACACTGATACCTTTTCTCATGTCTTGGTCCCCATTTACCTCCCCCCACCCCGACTCTCATCTTGTTTTCCCTTCTTCCCTATCCCATTTCAAATAACCAAATAACATATATACAATATATCAGATAACAAGGTAAAATACTGTAACATTATGTGAGAATCAAATGGTAGCAAAAGAGTTGAGAGATAACATAGTACATTAAGGACAACAATCACTCATTGTATGGCTTTCTTCCTATATCCTGGAAATTCTTTCATTTAGTGTCATCCTATATGACCTTATAAATCTAGGTTTTACTCTAATGTAAATCTCTGCTAGGAGAGCCCAAGCTTTCTACTGATTATGACAAACAGTCATAGCTTTTGCTTCTACATTCTAGAGGCCCTTTCATTTAGCATCATACTATATCCAGTATGCTATTTTCTGATTATCATTTTGTTGGCCGGTATTCTGGGAGTTCTAATGAGTTGCACCATTTAAACTCTATCCTATATATATCATATTTCAGTTGATACATTGGTTTTCCCTTGTCTTGGGAACATAGCTATGAAATGTGTTTGACATCTTCATCTCTAGACCTTAATTTCTCTATTTTCCTCACATTAGTTTTATAAATTTCATTGCTCTAAGCCTTCAAGACGTTCCAGCTTCCTGGCATTCATTCTTGTGGACTGAGAGTGAGTTTTCTAAGGAATGACACCATTTAACCCCCTCCCTGAACATAGCACACTTTAGGGTACAAATAGGGTACCTTTGCAAATTACCCCACATGAATATCATTATATAATTATAAATTAGATCTAACTACCACATATGAGAGAAAATATGCATCCTTAGCATCTCTGGGTCTGGCTTGACTTTATTTGAATTTTGTCCTCGAAATTTATTTCTTCACAAATGATGGAAGCTCATTCTTCCTAAAGGAGGAGGACAAGTCCCTTCTGTAAATATTCTTTCTTCACTAAGAAGCAGGTTTGAGTTCTCCTTTCTCTTCTTCATCTGTTAACAACAGTATGTCCACAGAGACTTGGACCAAACACACCAAAAATCTAACTAATCACCAGCTCTGAGCTTGTGTCTCCAATTCTACCTAACATTCAAAGTTCAGCCCTTCATCCCTGAAGTGCAATAGCCCCAGCCCAGCTGGGTCCCCATGCGACATTTCTTCAATGGATTAGGATGGTCCCATATGATGTAGAAGAGTCCCAGGATTCACTATAGCACATGTATGGGGAATGCATTGAACTTGCACCCCGTGGAACGATCCTGAAGATCACAAACATAAAGCAACAAATGCACAGAGGCCTTACAGATGTGAGGATTCTTAGGGGTACAGATTCCCCATTAAAATGAGGAACTGGGGAGCCATATGGGAGGACAGCACTATGGAAAAGAAAAAACAAACCATATGCAGGATGTGAGGATTCTGCTGTTGGTAGTTTAACAGACATGGATGGAATCAGCCTAGAGCAAACTCATTGGGTCAATGGAGCCAAGAAATGTTGTATCTAGACATAGTAAATTTCTAGTCATCCATTGGTGAGGATAGTATTTTATCACTGGGAAAGAACTGGAAAATCCTGGAAAAAAATTATGTTAAAGGAAGTAAGTTAGACTCAGAGAGATACAGGATCCATGTTTTCCCTTGTATGTGGAAGGTACATTTAGCTCACAAACTCCTTCGTAAATACATTAGGTGGTGTATTTCGATAGAAAGGCAAAATCTAGGTTCAGAGAAATTAACATCAGGCAGTGGATAGTGACTGGGTTTGGGTGGAGTCTAGGGATAGATGAGGAGAAGGAGATAGGGAGAATGCAGACACGCATCCAATGTATATCCCACAAAATCATGAAGAGTGAGTGAAGGGGTGAGTAGGGGAAGGTGATAATATGGGAGGAGTGACTTTGATCAAGATGTATTATATTCAAAAACTGCTTTGGCAACTGTCAAATCCTTAGTACAACTACTTAAAAATAATAATAATAGGGATAAAAGAACTTGTCGTTGGCAGAATATGGCGGCGGTTCACTGTTGAGTCTTTCTGTGCTGTCTCCAAGATACCAGTTCTGGCATCATAGGGGAAAGTTCATACCGCAAGATCGATCCTAAGTTACCTTTAGCACCACAGAGATCTAAGAAGGAGAGAAAAAGGCAGAAAACTGGAATAAGAAGACAGCATGGAGCAGAGCGAGCTGCTTGGAGCCACTGTGAAGACAAAACCTTTCTCCTGAAACTGAGCAGACAGTGCTTCTCGGCGGCTCAGACCTGCTGGTTCCACAAAGAGCCAGACCAAGCCTGCCCAAGGCTAGAGTGGTCACCCAGCCTGTCACGGACCTGTCAGCTTCATGAAACCAGAAAACCCATCAAATTGTGAAAACCTCTGTGGAACAGGCATCCAGCCAAGCTGCCTCTGGGAATACATTTGCCCTTTTGAATGATGGCGCTGTCAGCACCACTTCTCAGACTACAGTTGTTTTGGCTTGGTCTTTGCCAGCAGTCACGATGGCGCTGTTCTAGGCTGGTGGAAAAGAGGATCCCTTCCCAATGTTTTTCTATGGAGGTTCTCAAAATTGATGGGTTTTCTGGTTCCGTGACGCTGGCACTTGCGCGACACGGCTGGTTGATAGCTCTGGGCTCGCGTAGGCTCTGTCTGGCTCTGTCTGACACTGGTCTGTGCTGCCAAGAAGATCTGTGCGCTCAGGTTCACGAGAAAGGCTTTGTCTCCATGGTGGCTCCGAGCCGCTGGCGGCGCTCCACACTGTCTTCTTGCTTCAATTTGCTGCCTTTTTCCTCTCTGCCTGATATGGCTGTGGTGCTAAAGCTTACTTAATGTTGATCTTTGGGTATAAACTTTCCCCTATGATTCTAGAACTGGTATCTTGGAGAGAGCACAGAAAGACTCACACTGAACCGCCGCCATCTTCCGCCACTGACAAGTTCTTTTATCCCTATTATTATTATTATTATTATTATTATTATTATTATTATTTTGAGTAGTTGTACTAAGGATTTGACAGTTACCAAAGCAGTTTATGAATATTATATATCTTCATCAATGTCACTTCTCCAAAACTGTCACCTTCCCCTACTCGTGCCTTCACTCTCTCCTCGCTCCGAATTTTTTAATGACCCATCTGCTTCTTTCCATTTCACAACGAGAAATCATACAACACAAAGCTTTGACTTCTCCCCCATATTAAGGTCAAACTTGAGAGCACATATTCATATTATAGTAGAAGGACAGTGACATATGTCTTAAGAAAACCCCCTATTTATTTGTACAAAATGAAGAATGTATCATGATGTTTCTGAGTATCAGAAAATGGGGTAATGGAAATCTAGAGGGTAAGAAAGAGGATTGTGGAAGAATGAAGACAGAAGGGGAGAAATGTTATTAAAGATTTTATACATACCCTTCAAAATGAAGACAATTTAAGGGAGGGGAGTTTGGGTAGAATGAATGAGAATGAAAGTGTTGATAAGGATCAAGATGCATTGTGTTCATCAACTGTTTTATTGAGTGGAAACTCCTTGGACAAGTACTTTAATGTAATTAAAATGTTTATCTTTTGTAAAAAATAGAATATTGAAGATATTGTTGAAGTTGGGACAGTTGGGGAGACAGAAAGGATGTCAACAACCAAAATACATTATACTCACAAACTGATATGTTGAACTGTAACCTCTTGGTACAACAAATTAATATTAATATGGTAATGAAGAAACCAGTGCACAACTACTTAAAATCCTATTCTTTTTTTGCCAGTCCAGGGGCTTGAGCTCAGGGCCTGGGCATTGTCCTTGAACACATTTTTGTCAGTGACACTATTCTTCCACTTGAGTCACAGCACAACTTCTGTTTTTTTTTTAGTTTATGACTTTCAAGGGAATCGTATTTAGGGCTCTGTGCATAATAGGTGAGGACACTACTCTATGTCACACTCCTGGCCACATGTCATGTATTGTTTTCATGATTCTGCCGTCCCTGTGTTGGAAATGTCCAGAGACTTGGCCTATTAATACACACAATTTGGTTAATTGTGACCTGTCGGTATTAACCCTTCAAGGCCATGTATGAGCCAAGGATGAACCATCACTTTCCTGTCTCCAGGACACTGGTCCTATATCTGTCTCCTCATCAACACCGTCTCTGCTCCTTCTGTGTCTTCATCTCTTTCCTGAGGACAGAGGCTGGACTTATGCTGGGCACCAGATCTGGGGTGCTTAGATCTGTCTACCTGGGCCATAGCTGAAGAGGGAAGCAGCTTAAACCATAGAGTAGGGCAGGATGGGTGCTGAAGGAATGTTTCTCTGCAGCATGAAAATAGGTAGGATGGTTTGGGCATCACAGGTGGTGAGGATGCACTTGTAAAACCTTACACACAAGGAGTCTGGAAAGTGTATGTCAGTGAATTTGCAGGTAGGGGTTGAAAGTTAGGGGTACCAATATATGTAATGGAGAATTCTATACCTACTGTGCTATTCATTCTCATTTGTTGGTCACCAAATGTAGCAGCATATAAATGGTTCAAACCACTTTCCTAAGTTCCTGGAGATCCTTTCATTTTGCCTCCTCCTAACTTCCTGCTTTTTGCTAGTTAATTGAAAGCAAGATATTCCTAGAATTCCCTGCCACAGACTGGCTTCCACCTGTAAATCTCAGACCTCAGCCTCTGGAATAGTTAGGATTAGAAGTGTAAGCTACCTGCCCATGGAACACTGTATATTTTTAAGGAGCAGGCTGTTTCAGCTTCCTCCTATTCATGTGGTTAAACTATAGAGAGGAGTTGTTCTATCAGAATCCTTTCCCGCCACACTTTACTCAATTTGTGTGTGCATTGCTGTACATGAACCAATGTGTATTCATATATCCTGAAAACTGAGATTTAATTTCTATGGTTTAGAGGACAAATACCTTTTGTTTCTCTAAGCCTGACTTATTTCACTCAATATCACATTTCCAGGCCTGCCCATTTTCCTACAAATGCCATAATGCCAAAAGAGGCAAGTCCAGAGGAATCAGAAGTAAATTCCTGCCTGCTTGATGAAAGAATATAGATGAATAAGGAGTGACTGTCCATGGGATTAGATTTTCTTTTAAGTGAGATAAAAATATTCACTGCACTAATGGATGGGAAACTGCTTTGTTCTCCTAACTCAATATTGCTCTAGTGGCTTGAACTACTGCTGGCCCTTCCCCCAGGGAAATCTTCCTGAAATCCTCCAGCCCAGTTTACAACCCAGAATCTCAATCTACACATAAAATCCCACTCTCCCACCCTGTCAGTGGATGGCCTTCCAAAAACCTAGGGCAGGGCTCTGGCTCCAAAAAATAGGCCCCTACTCAGAGACATGTATCATAAACGTAAAACTCTTAGATCCCTTCTGCTTCCCTGGAACCTGCTCCCCCACACTACGAAAAGGGTGGGCTGTACTGTCAGGTGATCTTCCTCTAGCCAGCCTTTACGTTCTCGGCTTTCCAACACAGCTGTGTGTCACTGCGCAGACATGTACCCAGAATACAGGAACAGCCATCACAGAGTGAGAAAATTCTAGAAGTAAATCATTGCCACAATTCACAAACCCTACAATACGGTACTTCATAGGTGGTACATGGTTCAAACTTGTAAATATTTGAGTTTCAAATATTTACAGCTGAAAATACCTGGATATTTGTTTTCCTTTGTATCAAGACATTTTTGTTTTTGTGAGCAGATGTCCAGGTGATAAAGAAGCACAAAATCTAATCCACATTACAGATTTCCTTCTCTTGAGAATCTCAGAGGATCCAAAATTACAACCCATGCTCTTTTGGCTCTTCCTGTCCATGTACCTGATCACTGTGATGGGAAATCTGCTTATCATCCTGGCTGTCAGCTCTGACCCCCACCTCCACACCCCCATGTACTTCTTCCCCTCCATCCTCTCCTTAGATGACATCTGCTTCATCTCCACCACCGTGCCGAAGATGCTCGTGAACCTGCAGAGTCACAGCAGAGCCATCTCCTGTGTAGGCTGCCTCACAAAATGTGCCTCTTCTACTTTTTTTGCTGTATGGATGTTCTGCTTCTTACTGTGATGGCCTATGACCGCTTTGTGGCCATCTGTAACCCCCTGAATTACCCTCTCATCATGAACCCTCATCTCTGTGTCTCCTTGGTTCTGCAGTCACTTGTTGTCAGCTTCTTGGAAGGACAGCTGCATGTGTGGATGGCATTGAGGATGACCGATTTGAAGGAATTGGAAATCCCAAATTTCTTCTGTGACCCTTCTCAAATCCTGGATCTATCCTGTAGAGACACACTCTCAAATGATGTCTTCAAATATGTTGTTGCTCTCATTGATGGATTTCCTCCAATCTTTGGAATCCTTCTCTCTTACTATGAAATTATTTCTTCAGTGCTGAGAATTCCATCATCAGGAGGGAAGAACAAAGCCTTCTCCAACTGTGGCTCTCATCTGTCAGTGGTGTGTTTATTCTTTGGGACAGCATTGGGTGTTTATGTTGAATCAGCTGTGTCACATTCTTCCAGGGGCAGTGCTGTCCTCAGTGATGTACACAGTGTTCACTCCTTTCCTGAATACCTTCATGTACAGCCAGAGTAACAGGGACCTCAAAAGTGTCCTGATCAGGCTGTTCAAATGAGGAGCTGACACCAGGAGGTAGGGAATCCATCTGTAATATGGTTTTGCATTGGAAGAAAATTTAACCCAAATTCCTGTGTATCCCTACCTGTCTCTGAACATTCTTTGTATTTGTCTGGTTTCATCAGTATAATTGATGACACAGGAGCACTAGAGAAAATTCCTGGCTATGTCAAGGATATTCATGAGTAAGGATTCAACTGTTTTAAATGCATAAAATTTTAGTTTGCAAAGATGAAACATTCCTGGAGATGATATTCCAACTGAATTTTACAGTGGTTGATATATGACATTTCTGTCATTGATATTTTACCTCACTAAAATTGGAGAAAAACAGATTATTTTGGTTTTGGTAGCACTGGTGTTTGAACTTGGGGCTTTCTCATTTCTTGGCAAATGATTTACGACCAACACGTTGTTTTTAGTTATTTTATACATAGGTTCCAGGGATTTTTTTTTTGGTTCAAGGGGATAAACTCAGCGTGAGTGCGTTCCCTGAGCTCTTTAGATCAAGTCCAAGCCCACCTTTGACCAAAGCCCCACTTGACATTTTCTAGAGGTAATTTTGAGATAAAAGTCTCAAGTCCTTTCGTGCCCAGGCTGGTTTTGGACCTTAATCCACAGATCTTATCCACTCGAGTAGATACAGTTAATGGCTTGAGCCACCCCACCGGCTAGGATCTAGTGCTTGTTAAAGAACAGGACGGGCCAGATCCCCAGATTTCAGGGGTGAGCCTCTAGATCCTGACTAACAAAAGTAAGATGGGTGTTATTTTTGAGGTTTCCTTGTTTTTTTGTTAGTTTGTTTGAAGCAGTGCTGGTGCTGGAACTCAGGGTATGGACACTGTTCCTGAGCTTTTTTGCTCAGGACTATTCTTCTACTACTTGATGTATAACTGCACTTCTGGGTTTGTGTGTGTGTGTGTGTGTGTGTGTGTGTGTGTGTGTGTGTGTCTGTGTTTGTCTGTGTGTGTGTGTTTGTGTGTATGTATCTTTAATAGGAGCTCAAATTCTGATGGACTTTCCAGCCTTGATGGCTTTGAAACTGAAATTCTCAGGTCTCTGTTCCTGAGTCTCTTGGCTATTCTGTGTGAACAATAGGCACACAGCTAAACCTGATTTTCATCATAGAAACCAATAAATGATTATTATTTGTGACTGGGTAGGAAAATGAGTCCATAAGCTATTTTACATTACAGAAGGTTTATTGATTTAGAGAATATGTTTGAGACAAATAATATGATATAAGATCAATAATGTAAAATGTATTTTTAAATTATCGGGAGAAGAATGTGTGCTGATATCATTTGTGTGCTTGCCTCTCCACACATACTTAACTGAAACAGATTTACTATAGTTTGTATTTCAAAGAAGTTACTGATGATAGTGATAGACTATATCATTTAACAATTTGACTAAGCTACTTTTTCTCTTTAACACTTTCTCTCTTAACTTCCTTGTAGAAACACATTTCACATTAGCAAGTCCATACACTTGTA
Source organism: Megascapheus bottae (assembly GCF_031878675.1). Classification (NCBI taxonomy): domain Eukaryota; kingdom Metazoa; phylum Chordata; class Mammalia; order Rodentia; family Geomyidae; genus Megascapheus; species Megascapheus bottae. The sequence continues at coordinate 10,959,543 of NC_143509.1, forward strand.
CAAAGTATCCTCATCAGATTCATCTCTTCCATCATGCTTCTCTTCCACCTACCCTTTCACCAATGTGCACATTGAGATCCAAATTTCATTTTTACACACATGAACATGAATTATCATGACTGCATTCTCCAATGACTCCTTGTTTCCATTCATTCTCATACCTCCTAATGGAACCCCACTCAAGACAGTGATATTCAGAATATTTCTGTTGTTAAATTGTCTGGGGACTACTCAAAAGTCTTACACCTTGGAATTGCATTCCTCTATATGCTATAATTAGCCACATTTTTTGCCAGTCCTGGATCATAAACACAGGGTCTGGACACTGTCCTTGGGCTTTGTCAAGGCTAGAGCTCAAGGCCACTTGAGACACAGCACCACTTCCAAATTTTTTTTCTACTTAGGAATCAAATCCAGATCTTCATGTATGCTAGGCATACAGTCCATCACCAGGGCAAATTCCTGGCCCCAATTAGCCATATTCTTGATGCTGTCATCTAGGCCTTGAACTTGGAAAGCTTTGCTTTCCAGAGGACAAATATAAAATCTATTGTTTGGGACATTTTTTTTACCTCTCATCGATGTTAGTGACTTGATTTGGATTTGTAAGCTTTAGATTAATTTTTCTAATTGTGAGTTCTGCAAATCAGGTTCTATGATGGTAGGAGAGCATGTCATCAGCCTGTACTCTGGCATCTCATCAAATCTCCAACACCATATGATCCTGCAGCTGGAAATCCTCCATGTCCACCTATACAGAATACATTCTGTGAGATTCTTTTCCCATTTCTTTTCTTGCCTTTTCTTCTTTACCAATCCTGGAGCCTGAACTGAGCGTTGGGGCACTGTCCTTGGGCTTTCTCAAGGCTAGTGCTCTACCACTTGAGACATAGCTACTTCTTCCTTTTTCTCTCAATGTGGTATCAAAGAATCAAACCCAGAGCTTTGTGCATGCTAGGAAAGCACTCTACCACCTAAGCATGCTCTCAGCCCTGCACAATCCATTCTGAAGAGAGAAAGCTGTGCAGCTTAAACTGGGGGCCTTTGCACTGTCCCTGAGCCTCTTATTCTCAAGGACACTGCTCTCCCACTTGAGGCATTTAGGTTGAGTAACTGGAAAAAAGTTTTGTTTACTTTTTCATATATTTTCATTGTAAATAAAAGAAGGTTTACATTATATTCACCAGATAGAAGGTGCATTACTTCACAAACATTTATACCCTATTTCATGTCTGGGTCCCCATTTCACTCCCCCCACTTCCACCCCTCATCTTTTTTGCCCTATTCCCTATCTGATGTCAAATAACTAACTAACCATACATACAATATATTAGATAACAAGGTAAAATACTGTAACAATGTGAGATAACCAAGGGATAGCAAAAGAGATGAGAAATAATCAGTAGAAACCTTGGGATCTCCTGGCAGAGATTTACAACAGAGCAAAACCTAGACACATAAGGCCATATATTATGACGTTAATTGAAAGTACCTCCAGGATATAGGAAAAGAAGCCATATAATGAGTGATTGTTTCCTTTTTTTCTCTTTTTTTATTGTAATTAGTAAAAGGGTTACATGATATTTTCCAGATAGAAGGTGTATTAATTCACATACATTGTTACCCTTTCACATGTCTTGGTACCCGTTTCCCTCCCCCCCAACACCCACCACCCGTCTTGGTTTTCCCCCCTTCCCTATCAAATTCCAAATATCCAAATACAAATAAATTCAATATATCAGATAACAAAGTGAGATACTGTACCAATATGAGATAACCAAGGGACAGCAAAGGAGATGAGAGACAACATAGTACATTAAGGACAAGAATCATTCATTATATGGCTTTTGTTTCAATATCCTGGAGGTCCTTTCAATTAGCTTCACATTATATGTCCTTATGTATCAAGATTTTGCTCTATTGCAAATCTCTGCTAGTAGAGCCCAAGGTTTCTACTGATTATGACGAATGAGGGAAACCATTGAGCCTAAGTTCCTTTGAGTCGGGCTTACTTCACTTAATATGATTTTTTCTAAGTCTTTCCATTTCCTAACAAATGGGGCGATGCCATTCTTCTGACAGCAGCATATAATTCCATTGTGTACATATACCACAACTTGTTGATCCACTCATCAACTGAGGGACATCTAGGTTGGTTCCATATCTTTGCTATGGTGAATAGTGCTGTAATGAACATTGTTGTGCTAGTGGTTTTAGTATGTCCTTGTTTCTGGATGGTTGGGTAAATGCCAAGTAGTGGAATTGCTGGGTCATAGGGCAGTTCTATGTTTAGCCTTTTGAGGCACTGCCACACTGCTTTCCATAGTGGTTGGACGAGTTTGCACTCCCACCAACAGTGTAGTAGTGATCCCTCCTGGCCATATCCCCTCCAGCATCTGTTGTCATTCGTTTTCCTGATCCTGGCCATTCTATCTGGAGTGAGGTGGAATCTTAGAGTTGTTTTGATTTGCATTTCTTTTATGACCAGAGATGTTGAGCATTTCTTCATGTGTCTATAGGCCATTTTTGTTTCTTCTTCAGAGAAGACTCTCTTTAAGTCTTTGGCCCATTTTTTAATGGGATGGTTGTTACTTTGGAGGTTAGTTTTGGAGTGATTCAATTTTTTGAGTTGTTGATATATTTTAGATATGAGGCCTTTGTCCGTTGTTTGGTTGGTGAAGATCTTCTTCCACTCTGTAGGCTTCCTGATTAGTTTACTAGCTATGTCCTTTGCCATACAAAAGCTCTGCAGTTTAATGCAGTCCCACTTATCCAGCCTTTCTCTGATTTGTTGTGATTCTTGGTCCTTATTAAGAAAATTTCGACCTGTGCCAAGGAGGCATAGTGTATCTCCTATTCCTATTTCAGTGTGTCAGCTTTTACCTCGAGGTCTTTGATCCATTTGGAGTTAATTCTAGTGCAAGGTGACAAAGAAGGATCCAGCTTTAGTTTTCTGCAGGTGCTTAACCAGTTCTGCCAGCACAACTTGTTGAAGAGGCTGTCTTTCTTCCATTCTATTTTTTTGGCTCCCTTGTCAAAGATTAGGTGGCCATAGGTCTGTGGTTTAATATCTGGGTCCTCAGTTCTATTCCATTGGTCTTCAGGCCTGTTCCTGTGCCAGTACCAAGCTGTTCTGAGGATTATAGCTCTGTAATGGAGTCTAAAGTTTGGAATTGAAATTCCTCCAGCGCTGTTTTTTCTCCTAAGAAGTGTTTTTGCTATATGGGGTCTTTTATTATTCCATATGAATTTTTGGATTGCCTCTTCTATTTCTTTAAAGAATGATATTGGGATTTTGATGGGTATTGCATTGAATTTGTAGATAGCTCTTGGCAAGATTGTCATTTTCACAATGTTGATTCTTCCAATCCAGGAGCATGGGAGGTTTTTCCATTTCCTTAGTTCTGCTTTAATTTCCTTTTTTAGGGTTTTAAAGTTTTCGTCAAAAAGGTCCTTTACATTCTTAGTTAAGCTAATTCCTAGTTACTTTATTTTCTTTGAGGCTATTGTGAAAGGAGTTTCTTTCCTGATTATTGCCTCATTCCTCTCACTGTTGGCATAAACGAAGGCAGTTGATTTTTGAGGGTTGATTTTATAGCCTGCTACTCTTCCACAGCTTTGGATCACCTCAAGGAGCTTGGGAGTAGAGTCTATAGGATTCTTTAAATACAGAATCATGTCATCTGCAAAGAGGGATAGTTTTATTTTCTCTTTCCCTACTTGGATCCCCTTTATGCTTGCTTCTTGCCTTATTGCACTGGCTAGGAATTCTAGTACTATGTTAAACAGGAGTGGAGAGAGTGGGCATCCTTGTCTCGTTCCTGATTTTAGAAGGAATGGCTTTAGATTTTCACCATTAAGTGTAATACTAGCAGTAGGTTTCTCATACACAGCCTTTATTACATTGAGGAATGTTCCATGGATTCCTAGTTTCTCCAGAGCTTTGAACATAAAGGGGTGTTGGATCTTGTCAAATGCCTTTTCCGCATCTATTGAAACAATCGTGTGATTTTTGCCCACAGTTGTGGGCAACAAACACCTACCTCCTAGCCCTCCCTCCTATCTCCAGGGTTTATGGGTGTTTTATGTCTTCATTTTGTACCTTCTGTTCAGTTGAAAGGAAGTGCGGGCTTATGGAACGTAATTCTCACTGTCCTTCATCACCTGGTATGTGTTGGCACTTTCTGATTTGTTAAGTATTTAGGAATCTCTGAGCCATCATTTCTGTCCAGAATTTAGGGTGGTCTGTGGATGGTTGTTTTTTTTTCTTTTTTGGCGACACTGGAGGCTGAAACTCAACACCTACCACTTTCCTTGAGGTTCTTCTGCAGGCTAACAGTATACTTTGAGTCCCTGCACCACTTCCTGCTTTTTCTTAGTATGTGAAACCAAAGAATAGTACCTGTATCGTCATGAATGCTAGTCATGCACACTTCCACCCTGCCAAATTCTTATGACTACCTTGTGCTTTTTAAAGAGTCTCTCTCTGGGAGAAACAACAGATGTGGAAGGAGGGAAGAAAAAAGTCCTCTGCTGCTATTTTTTGATGCATACTATTCTAATGGTTATTTCACCATCACACTGCAATTGAACAGGAAAGAAGCATGACATAATTTCTTAGTTTTTGTTCTTCTTTAATTAAAGTTTCTATTAACATTGATTTTTACATCATATTTCAAATGTCATTTTTATGAACAAATATTCAAAAAGGAATTCTCTATATACAATCACTGGCACATAGATTTTAAAAAAATAATTAAAATTAAGCAGGGGGTTTGTAAGTTATAGGTCCATATCAATCTATATAATACAACATTTTTTCTAGGATATATATCCCATCATATATTTTATAACTATGGAGTTACGTTTTTATTAAGTATACAATGTGCAAAACTTTGGGTACCCAAATATTGAGTTATCCCTCTTGTACTGTTTGGGTTTAATATACGCATATTAAGCATACCTTGACCCTTTGTTTCTTTGGTTTTCACTTATCTCACTCAACCTGATTAGCTCTAATTTCATCCACTACCCAGTGAATGTTATTGATTTATATTATCTGTTGGCTATGTAGAAATGCATTGTATCTATCTACCACATTTTTTGTATCCATTCCTTTGTGGTAGAGCATCTGGGTTGTCTCCATTTCTTGGTATTTGTGAACAGTGCAGAGATGAGCATGGCTGAGCAGTTGTCCTTGTCATATCCTGGGATATTCAGATGTGAATCCATCTGGCCCTGTGCTTTTCTTAGATGGGAGGTCTGACTGCCATTTCTTTCCAGTATCTGAAATAGGTTTGTGTATTTGGATTAGGTTCTCTTGGTTCAGCATGGGTATTTTAATACTAGCTGGAAATTCATCCATCTCTTCTAGATTCTCAAATTTCTTGGCAGAAAGGTTTAAACAGTATTCCCTTAGGATGCTCTGGATGTTGGTAATTTGTGTTGTATTTCCATTCTCATCTTTGATTTTACTTGCCTGTGTTCCCTTAATGTTTTGGTTAGATTTGCAAAGGGTCTGTCAATTTTGTTAATATTTTCTAAGAACCAATTCCTTGTTTGTTGATATTTTGTATAATTTTTCTGGCCTCCAATTCATTTAATTATGCTTTGATGTTAACCATTTGCTTCCTTCTACTGGGACTGGGGTCCGTTTGTTGCTCTTTTCCAAGAGGTTAAGGTGGGCTCTTAAATTGTTGGTTTGTGATTTTTCCAATTTGTTAACACAGGTACTCAGAGATACACATTTCCTCTGAGAACGGCCTTTGCTTTATCCCAAATAAGTGGTATTTTGTTTGATTCTTTTGTTAAATTTCATAAACTGTTGAATTTCTGTTCTGATCTCCTCGATGACCCATTGGTGATTCAACACTGTCTTGTTCAATCTCCATCTATTTCAGGGTTTTCATTAGTTGAGATTGCTGTTCAATTTCAATTTGACACCTTTGTGGTCTGAATGGATGCAGCGAAGAATGTCAACGTTTCTGAATCTACAGGGGTTTGCTTTATTCCCTAAAATGTGGTCTATTTTGGATAATTTTACATGTGCTGTTGAAAACAATGTATATTCTGATGTTGTGGTGTGGATTCTACTGCAGGTGGTCATTCTGATTTGTTTTTCTTTATGGGTGATTTTTATCTTCTCCTTGGCTGCTTTTAGCATCCTTTCTTTGGTTTCCATTGATCCTGTACAGATTATAATGTAGCAGTGGATGTCCTTTTCTGGTCAGGTCTGTTCGGGATTCTGAAACATTCTTTTAAAAAAAAAACACGAAACAGAACACTGTCAGTGTTTATTCAATCTGGCATACTAGTTAAAGTAGGTAGACGGATAGATAGATAGTCTATAAAGAATTCACTTAAAATTTCATCACAAACATTGAATTTCATTATAACTTTCTACACAATCACATCCACAATCCATACAGATAAAGAGATCTTTCCTGGGCCAGGATAATGTCCTAGTAGTAGAGTGCTTGCCTACCATGCACGAAGCCCTGGGTTTGATTCGTCGGTCCCACATACACAGAAAAGGCTGAAAGTGGCACTGTGGCTCAAGGGTAGAGTGACAGGCTTGGGAAAGCCAAAGGACAGTGCCTAAGCCCTGAGTTCAAGTACCAGGTCTGGAAAAAATAAGAGAGAGAGGAGACCAGAGAGAGAGGGTGGGATCTTTCCTAAAACTATTGATCATTAGATATCACAACCAAGAAGTAATTCCTTTTACAAAGGAGATGAGTATTTTTTGATAGTAGTGGGGATTGAAAGCCTCATTTCATTTTTAGAAAAAGAAAATGTTTACTATGGGCTCACAGTTCTGTTGCTTTTTCAGGTGGAACGTCATGGCAGGAGTGTATGATAGGATATTCATTCAATGTGTGATCAAAGAGAGAGAGAGGAGGAGAAGGCTAGGGTCTCATGATCCCCTTTAAGAGCAAACCCATCATTACCTAAAACTTGCCATCATGTTTCTTAAATATTTCCACCACCTTCCAATAGCAGGAAGAGGAAGAAAACTAGCAACAGATTGCCTGACTCTTGCTAGGCAGGCATCTATCACCTGAGCCATGTTTAAAGGATTTGTTAGAGAACTATCAGTACCATGACCCATAAACTTGGGGTCCAAGTCTGTCTTCCCTGGGTTTCCTGCATCCCTGACCTCTAGGGAAGTCAGCTAGACAGGGCTTCTTCTAGAGTCCAATTTCTAATTTCTTCAATATGTAAGGAGCAGACAGAACAACCTTATCCCCACAGTACTCATCCTGACCTCCTGAGTTCCTCCATCTTGTCCAATGTCTCCAGAAATGGAAAACAATATTGCAAGCAATGGATCATAAAACAGAATTCAGCCAGCAGCCTTGGCCAACAGATGTCCAGGTGCGCAATAAACAAAGATGAAGGAGCCACGTGGTGATACCCCAGCATTCCCTGGACCCAGAGACATAGAGGTGCATATTCATGGGTGTGTTGGTCTGTCTGGCTCCGATTTTCTCCAAGACTTGGTTTTCTTTATTCATTTCTGTTGTCATCATCGTCGTCTTCTTCTTCTCCTTCTCTTTCTTCTTTTTCTTCTGTTAAATGAACAAACCATCTCCTTGGGGTGCAAGTTCAAATTCCCAAGCCAGATACTCTGACAAGGCCTTCAAACTCTCTTTGGGTTGCTGCTTTCCTTTGAGGCCACTTGGTGGAGCTACCAACCAAGAGACTATCTCAGCCTTCCAGCAGGACTTTGTGACTGGGTTGTTTCCCTCCAAAGGGGATGATGAGAATCCAGATAGAGGCCAGTCAGCCGTGCCTGCAGCTTTTATTTGGCAAGCCTATGGAGAACTTCCTTTCCCGCATCAGGGTTGAGACAAAGGATTTCAATCCAGTCCCCGCTTTTTATTTTGTTTGGAGTGTAGATTGTGACCTTTGGGGGATGGTAGCATAGTGTGCCTGAAACTGTCCAATTCCTCAGCTTGGACAGCCCCATCTTCCTCAAGATGTTTGTTATATGGTCTCAGCTGACCTCGTCCAGCCCAAATAGGGTCAGCCCCAGAATTTTCCTGTCAAGAGTTCAGGGCTGTGAGTATGATAGGAATCAGAAAGGTGGGAACATTAGAGGCTCTCACTTGTGACTTTGGTTTGAAAATGAAGCCCTGAAACATTCTTGTATCTGGATGGGCCTGCCCTTCTGGATATTTGGGAAGTTCTCTGAGATGATTCCTTGAAGCATATTTCCAATTCCATTGATGTCTTTCTCCAGACCCTCCTCAATATCAATTAGCATTACATTAGGCTTCCTAATTGTATCTTGCAGCTCTGAAAGAGATCTCTCATATTTCCTAAATTTGTTTTGACTCATTTTCTGGTCTTTCTCTATAATATCTAGATTGTCTTTCTCCCCGGAGTTTCTCTCTTCTGCATTGTCTCACCTGCTCTCTATACTTTCTACTTTGTTCTTCCTCTCCTCCCTCCTTCAAACAGGTCCTTGTTGATGCCTTGCATCTCTTCTTTTAGATTATGTATGGACTTCTTTACCTCCTTGATTGCGATTTGAGTGGTCTGTTTCAAGTCCTTTAGCTCAGAAGCAGCATTGGACATTTGTTGGAGTTCAGGCAGTTTTTTGTTTGTGGATTCTAGGAATATATCCATTTTTCTTTGGCTGGCTTCCTCACCGTCATGGAAATCCTTCATGGTTTCCTCAAGTTGACATATATCTTTCATTATGGCTTCCTCACCTGTATGTATGGCTTCCTCTTGTATATTTCCTTCTTTATGGCTTCCTCATGTTCACATATATCCTTCTTTATGGCTTCATCATGTTTACATATGGCTTCCTCTTGTTTAGTCATATCTTTACCTACCTTGGTTGTGTGGGTCCATGAAGCTGGCAGATCGGTGCTGTGGGTAGGTAATGGGCTGGCTGCTCTGTCAGGCTCTGTCTGTAGCCGGCAGGTGGGCTGAGAAACGCTGTCTGCTCAAGTTCTGGAGGGATGTGTTGTCTCTGCCACCACGCAGCCCATTATATGGGCAGCAAGTTTTCCTCTTGGGTCGCTGCCTGGCTTTTTCCTCTTTAACTGTGATCTCTGTGGTGCTACAGATTACTTAGAATGCATCTTTAGTTACAAACTTTCTGCTACGATGCTAGAACTGGTACCTTGGTGAGAGCTCAGATTCACCCAGAACTGCCACCTGTCTTCCCCACATCCAGGTGAGAGCCTCTTGATGGCAAATCTTTCTGTTCTGCCCTTTGTTCTCTATCATTCATATTTTTAGTCATGCTGCTTTAATGTGCATATATTCATATAGCTTCTTTTGGAATGAAATTTTCTTATTTCTCAATCAAATGTAGGAAATGCTAGCTCCACAGGGTATATCAATGTGGGTTGGCAATTGATGGTCTTCAGGGAATGAATAATATTTTTCCAAATGTTTCTTGCAGTTAGAGAGGTTGGCCATAATTTGAATTCCTTTTCCCATTGTAATATAGCTCCTTCTCCTTTTTTGAGGCTTTTTAGATCAGCTCATTAGTATTCAGGTCTAAGGTTTTTGCTATGATGTGTCTCGTGGAGTTTATTCTGGGACCTGGCATTTTGGCTGTCTGAAGGCCTTCTCGTAACTACTTAAGAGTAGAAAATGTTTTCAAAGTTATAGTACACAAGATTTAGTCTGTCAATGGAGAAGAAGCCCCAAATTTTCTCTTTTAGTTTCCTCCTCAATTAATATTAGAAAATTCTTGGAACCAGTGTGACTGATTGTGATCACTAGATGCCAGGCAGTAATAATAAACCTGTGCTTTTAGTGTTTCTGTTGGCTGACTGCAGATTAGGAACTTGATACCTGTTCGCCTTCCAAGCAGTATTTTGTCCATCAGGAGGTTTCTGTCACTCTACTCAAATCAATTCCTGAAAAGAAAGCTTGATTTCACACACTGTTTTGTGGCAGTCAGCATTGGTGATGACTGAATAGACCCACAGAGAAACAGGGAAATCATAGAGGGGGCAGGAATGAAAGAGGCTTGTAGGATTTTTTTGTGGGTCATGAGGCTTGAACTCATCCTGGGCTCTGTCCCTGCGCTCTTTAGCTCAAGGCTACTGCCCCACTATTGAGCCAAGCCCCACTTTCCCTTTTCTAGAGGCTAGTTGGAGATAAGAGTCTCTGGACATTTTGTGCCCTGGTTGGCTTTGAACCTTGATCCTTAGATCTGAGTCTCCTGAGTATCTGGATTTACAAGGGTGAACCACCCAGACCAGCGATAATGATTTTTGCTCATCATTTAGCCTGATGAGGGGATAACTTTATGAACATTTCAGGCCCATACTCTGGAAATTACATGTTTTAGGTTGCACTGGAAGTTCCCAAACTCACACTCAATGATTTGCTTTCCATCAAGAGTAATTCTCCTTGACCATGAGCATTCATCCTTGAGTGTGAAATTAATTAAATAAGTCCATCAGAATTTCTCTTAATTTTGTATTTATTATTATCAAGTAATATACAGAGGTGTTGTAATTATATAAGTCACGTCATACGTATATTTCTATTTGGACAATCTCATTCCATATTGATTGTATTCATAAGATGTTCTAATATTTTCTTCCCTCTGACTCTCCCTCCCTTCTTTCATCCCTCTCCACTCCTTCCTTTCTTCCTTCTTCCTTTGTTTTCTTTCTGCCAGTATTATGCCTTAAATCAGAGCTTGGATTCTATCCCTGAGTTTTTGTTCTCAGGGTAACACTCTGTCACTTGAACCACATATCCAGCTCTAGGTGTTTTTCTGGTTAATTGAATTTCAGTATCTCATATACTTTCACACACATACACACATACACATTTGCACACACACACACACACACACACACATATATATATATATATATATATATATATATATATATATATATATATTAGGTGTTGGGCTTAAAGAATGGAAGCATTAGAGAAGTGGTGGGTAGGCAAATGCAGTCTGAATCCACAGGTACCGCCTTCCAGAATGAGCCAGGTGGCCAGTTCCCCATTTTATATTCTGCTATGGCTGCCCTGCCCATCTGACAGCTCCACATGTTAGTTGCTCCTGTTGATGTGTTGAATTATATTGATTTGCGTATGTTGAACCAGCTTTGCCTCCCTGTTAGGAAACCTGTTTTGTCATAGTGTATAATATTTTGATAAGTTATTGTAGACGGTTGGCCAGTATTTTGCTGAGAAGTTTTGCATCACTGGTCATCAAAGAAATAGGTCTATAGTTCTCTTTCTTTGATGAATCTCTGTCTGGATTGGGATGAGGGTTATACTGGCTTCATAGAATGAGTCTGGTAAAAAAAAAAAACCTTCATTTTAAATTTCATTAAAGAGCTTGGGAGTATTGGTATGAGCTCTGCTTTGAAGACTTTATAGAATTCAGCAGTGAATCCATCTAGCCCTGGGCTTTTCTTAGATGGAAGGACTCTTATTGCTATTTTTATTGCAGTGCCTGAAATAGGCCTGTTTAGTTGGGTTACTTCTTCTTGGTTCAGTGTGGGTATGTTAATATTGGCTAGGAATTCATCCATTTCTTCTAGATTCTCAAATTTCTTGTCGTAAGGTTTGAGAAATATTCCCTCATGATACTGTGGATCTTGGTAATTTCTGTCGTGATCTTACCATTTTCGTCTGCAATTTTGTTTATTTCGGTATGCTCTCTTCTTTTTTTGGTAAGATTTGCTAAAGATTTGTCAATTTTGTTAATTCTTTCAAAAAACCAAGTCCTTGTTTGGTTAATTCTTTCTATAGTTTTTTTTGGATTCCAATTCATTTAATTCTGCTTTGATTTTAATAATTTGCTCACTTCTAGTGGGATTAGGGTTGTTTTGTTGGTCTTTTTCTAGGAGCTTAAGGTGACACCTTAAATTGTTGTTTTGCTATTTTTTCCAATTTGTTATTGTAGCCAATCAGAGATATAAATTTTCCTCTGAGTACTGCCTTTGCTGTGTCCCAAAGGAGCTGGTATTTTGTGTGCTCCTTTTTGTTAAATTTCATAAACTCTTGGATTTCTGTTCTGATCTCTTCGATGACCCAGTGGTGATTCAATAATGTGTTGTTCAATCTCCAGGAGTTACAGGGTTTTCATTGGTGGAGATGGGTGTTCAGTTCCAATTTGATGCCCTTGTGGTCTGAAAGAGTGCAGGGAATATTTTCAGTGTTTCTGAATCTGTCCAGGTTTGTTTTATGGCCTAAAATATGGTTTATTTTGGAAAATGTTCCATGTGCTGCTGATAAAATGTATATTGTCTTGTTGCTGGGTGGAATAATCTGCAGATGTCTGTTAGATGTACTTGGTTTATATAGTTGTTCAATTCTAAGCTTTCTCTATTGAATTTTCGCCTTGAGGTGAGAGTGGTGTGTTAAACTCACCAACAATCACTGTGTTTCGATCCATGTATGGTTTCAGTCAAAGTAAAGTTTGCTTGATGAAGTTCAGAGCTCCTGGATTAGGTGTGTAGATATTTAAGATGGTTATGTCCTCCTAGAAGAAAGATCCCTTCAGTAGTATGTCGTAACATTCTTTGTCTTTTCTTACTAATTTTAGTTTGAAGTCTTTTATCTGATATGAGAATGGCAATTCCAGCCTGTTTATGGGGGCTGTTAGCTTGTTAGAGTTTATTCCAACCTCTCACTTTCAAAAAATTTTTTGTGTGTAGGATGTGTCTCTTGAAGACAGCAGAATGATGGATCTTGCTTTTGGGTCCACCTGGATAATCTATGTCGTTTAATTGGAGAGTTAAGTCCATTGATATTGAGAATCAGGACTGAGAAATATTTATTAGTTCCTGCCATTTTTACAAGCTTACATTATGGCCTGTGTCTTGATAGTTTTTGTGGTACTTATCTGTTATAAGTTTTAGGTGCCATGTCTTTCTCTGTATTACATGTGTATTGGTTTTCTATGTTAAGAACATCTTTGAGAATTTTCTGTAATGTTGGTTTTGTTGCTACATAGTGTTGCAGCTTTAGCCTGGAATGGAATGTTTTTATTGTTCCCTCAGTTATGAATGCGAGCTTAGCTGAGTACATTATTCTTGGTTGGCAGTTATTTGACTTCAGCGCATGATATATATATATATATATCCTTCCAATCTCTTCTTGCTTACATGGTCTCTGCTGAGAAATCTGGGGTTATTCATGATTGGTTTGCCTTTATAGGTGATTGTTCTCTGTTCCCTGGCTGCTTTTAGCATCCTAACTTTGGTCTCTAATGATCCAGTTTGGATTATAATGTGGCAGTGGGATGTCCTTTTCTGGTCAGGTCTGTTTGGGGTTCTAAAAGCTTCTTGTATCTGGATGGGCCTGCCCTTCTGGATATTTGGGATATTTGAGGATACACAAACCTAACACACTGGCACCTACATTTGTTTCTAGGCTGCTTAATTTTCTGGTTACATGAATTCTATGATATGGGGGTCTCATAATGCTTGCGTGAGCTGGAGAAAACAGTGAAAGAACAATCCTTTACATAATCTACAGGGACATGAGTGGTTCCTTGCACAGACAGTGGTGTGTTCATCTCAAATTCACTTAAAGAAAAACCAGGAGTAAGGGACATCGGCTTGGTCGTGGCCTTCCAAGACTCAGCCAGCCATCACTAGCGCACACCTTATACCATCCTTCATCTCTCAGCTGCATCCTCACTGTGCACTTATCGCTGTCAATACAGGGACACTCAGGGGCATCAACTTGTGGATCTGAAATGCAATGTACAGTCCCTATATTTGACAGAAAGATTCTATCATGGATGTGCATAATATCCAGTGTTGGTTAATGCACAAATGCAAAGAACTAGCTGGCCTTTCTGTGTCAGTCCAGGCCAAGCTCAGCGGCCACCCAAAGTGCAGAGCAACTGATAGGATTGGCTGAGACCGCTCTATCCCATGTCAACTGCTTTTTACCTACTTGCTTTACTTTTCAATTCAAGAGGTTCCTGCAAGAAACATTTCTGTATGCAATTTTCACCTCAAAGTCTTTCCATGGATTTCAATGTCAGTTTCCTATGAAGCCTTTACCCATTGTAATATGTATGGTACATTGTGGTCCACATACTTAAGAACATTTTGAAGAAAACCTATATCCCCTTAACTCCATTAATGTCCCAAGTGTACCAGGAGATGTAAATTAGCAAGTTCATAACATACTCAGCATTTCCATATGTCAAAAACCTGATGTACTGGGATACTTCGTGTAGAATATCCAATGTCTACCACCAGAATTACCAGTGATGATGTTCAAGACAAGTGACAATTGTCATGCTTTGCCTACATTACTTTCCTTTATTCTTACTGTCTGTTAATAATTCTTATATATGTGTGAAATCATATTGTTCTTAGAACATCATTATTTCATTGTGACATCACACAACTAGTGCAAAATCATAGTTTGTGACATCACATTGATGCAGTGACATAACTGACCTACAATAACATTCTAAACTTTGTGATATTATGTGGCTATTTTGATATCACAGAAGATTTGACCTCATGTCTTGATTTTAGCCTAAGAAAGTTTCAGAAATACAGGCATTGTGACAGCAAAAAATCAACATAACCTCACATTAGTATTATGGCATCATTGTGCCACTGTGATGTCAGAAACCTATTTTGACCTTAGAATGTTTGTGACATCACTGTCCTATTGTGACATCATAAACATACTGTGATACCACAGTGCTTGCGGCAATCCATTATTTAAAACTGAATTAAATCATTGGCAGTACCACACATGAAGTTTAAAGAAACCCCTGCATTATTCATAGTCGCATGATCACAACTCACACATGTACAGACACTATTTGTGTAGGTTTCTAGTTATGAACATGGAGAATACTTTTCTGATCATAATATCTGAGCTATTCTAAGTATAAATATATGCACAACTACAATAGATAAAAGCTATTTCTTAGATTTGGACAGCCTTATACACTTTGTTAAGCACCAGGACGAGAGCCAAGGTAATAATTTCACAAATAATAGTGACACCTATTTAAAACATTAAAAATATTTGATATATAAGAAAAGAGTTTAAAACATTTTAAGTATATCCCTGGGATAGATGATTGGTAGAAAGGCAAGGACACAGGCTGTGGCCCACAGTGTGGGCTTCAGCCTGGGAGGTGGTAGAGACACACTGGAGCCAGGCGGTTCACCACCAGGCTGTGGAGAAAACAGCACTTCCTGTCTGTGGAAGCACTGGGAGGAGGGCAGAGGGAAGAGGAGGAACACACAGAGGACCCCTTCCATGGCCAATGGCACCACTTCTGGTGGCTTAACACATAAAAAGGGAACACCTGTGTTCTCACCACACCAATTTCACCAAGAGGCTTCAACCTATCATGGGGTGTTTTCTAGACACAGCTCCCCAGTCCACTCAGCTCATCACACCACGAGCTCTGGAGACAGCAGCACAGACCCCGCTAAGCAGAGCTTCTCTTTCCACTTCCCTGTAGTGCTAGACAGTGGGTGGTGGTTGTGTGAGCCATTCCCATGTCCCCTAATTTATTCTGCAGAACATCCAACACACCCAATAAAAGATCCAGACAGGCTCAGAAGGAAATCCCTCCCACCTACTCAGCCCACTTTCTACCTGACCAGAAGCAATCTTCCCCCATCAGAGCACACCCTAACCGGGGGTAGTAGGAGGGTGGAGGAGTTGGAGGTCACTGTTGATGGTCTACACTTCTGGGCCCAGCCTACAGGAAACACCTAGGGCTCCAGTTCAAGAGCTCCCTCACTGCCTTCTACTGTGTCCTGGGATACCTGGGCTTCCTGGCCCTGGCCAGCTTCACTGTGGCTTTTCTGGCCAGGAAACTGCCTGACACCTTCCATGAGGTCAAGTTCCTGACCTTCAGCATGCTGGTTCTCTGCAGTGTGTGGCTCACCTTCCTGACTGTCTACCACAGTGTCAAGGGGAAGGTGATGGTGGCTGTGGAGTTCTCCAACTTGGTCTCCTGTGCAGGGATCCTGGCTACAAATTTGCCATCAAGTGACATTGTCTTTTTTTATTAATGAATTTATTAACATTGATTTTTCCATCATATTTCAAATGTTATGTTTAACAAATAAGTATTCAAGAAGGGAATTATATATGATCCCTGGCACTTAGATTTTAGAACATAATTAAAATTAGGCTGAGGGTTTTATGTTATAGATACATATTACTCTATGTAATAAAACAATGTCTATAGAGTCATAGATTTTTATGTCTATGTAGTTGGGATTGTATTTCCAGTACATTTTCCATAGCATTGCATACACAACTATTGAGTCCTCTCTCTTGTACTGTTTGGATCTAATAACCACATATTAAGGATACAATGTGCCTTTTGTTCCTTTGGTCTTGACTGGTCTCACTCAATATGATTTGCTCTAGATTCATCCGCTTCCCTGCAAATGCCATTATTTTATCTTTTCAGTTGGCTATGTAGAATTCCATTGTATATATATATATATATATATATATATATATATATATATATATATATATCACATTTTCTGTATCCATTCATCTGCATTAGATCATCTGGATTGTTTCCATCCTCTGGCTATTGTGAACAGTGCAGAGATGAACAGAGCTGAGCAGGTGTCCTTATCATATCTTGGGTTATCATGCTTATGATAGATGCCCAGGAATGATAGGGCAGGATCATAGGGAAGGTCAATTTTCAATTCTTTAAGAAACCTCCACACTGCTTTCCAGAGTGGCTGAACTAGCTTAAATTTTTAAAAAAAAATCTTTGTTCTTTTTTTTCTTTTTTTCCCCTTTCCTGGTCTTGTACTCAGGAACAGGACACTGTCTTTGGCTCCTTCCTCAAGGCTAGAGTTCTACCACTTGAGCCACAGTACAACTTACAGCTTTTTTTTTCTATGCCTATGATACTGCGAAATTAAACTCGGGTCTTCAGGCATAACAGGTAAGAAGTGATACAGATTCTCAAGAAGGTCTTCAAAGGGAGAGAGAGAGAGAGAGAGAGAGAGAGAGAGAGAGAGAGAGAGAGAGAGAGAGAGAGAGAGAGAGAGAGAGAGAGAGAGAGAGAGAGAAAGAGAGAGAGACTCCATTCTGGAAGCAAGAGACCTTAAGATGAGTATTAAGTGTTGTCTGAAATGCTTAGAGGTTCTGTGCTATTTTGACAGCCATAACTCATCAGAATTTCAGGAATTCCTTCAACAATAAGTTAATACTCTTCATTTCATTAGTCACAGCAAGTTTCGTGTAAGATTTCTTCATTATACATTTTATCTTGGATTTGCTATACTTTCTATGAAACTGGCAACAGAGGACTTTTGTCTTCCTTTTGTCCATCATGACTTCCTTCCACTCCCCAACCCCATCCCACTTTCTTTAAGATAGAGACCTTTGAAAAGCACAGGCTAAGGCTGAGAGTTTGGCCCGGTGCAGTTGCGTGTGACTAGCATGCATGAAGACGGGCACTATTCTTTGATTCCACATACTCGGAAAAAGCAGAAAGTGGTGTTGGGGATCAAGTTGTGATGCTAGCCTGGTGCAAAAGAAGCTTGGGGAAAGTGCTCAAGCCCTAACTTTAATCCCCAAGACTGGTAAAAATGAAACAAACCTCACAGAGCACCCTAAATTCTGGAACAAACCTGAGTGATCAGAGATTCCTTAAACAGTTATGTACCTAGGAAGTGTCAACACACTTCAGAGATTGAAGGCCAGAGATTGAAGATAAAACAAGCATTCAATGGCCTCTGCTAGACCATTCTTCTCCCATAGAGGTGAATGTGCTCATCTGAACTTCAATCACAAAAATGGAAGTTCATGATCAGATCTTATTCCCCTCACTGCCTGGGGATCACTGCAGACTAAGGACAATCAGTTAGAAAGAAATGGACATTCCATTGGAGGGCTGAGATGACAGATTCATCACTAAGTATTACATGGTCTTGGAGTCTCAATACTCAGAGTGGATCATTAGCCAACTCATGGCTAGTTATTGCACCAAGTCTAAAAGGACATTCAAACATTAATGGAAAAAAGAAGAAAAGGACTATACACAGTAGACTTTAGAGCCTATATCTAATTAGGCAAAGATTTGAGTTTTATGTACCCTGAAGAAATAAAAAAAAACAGAAATCAAAGTCCAATTACTTCACTCTCAAGGAAGCAAAATATAAAACCCCAAAACAATACCATTTTATACCCGTGAAGTAACATTTATTACATTGGCATTATTGTGGACAAAAAGATATAGTTTATCTTCAGAAACACATCTCCAAACAGAAACATCTACTCATGATCCAATGTTTAAATGAAGCCAGGTGAACGGAGGGAATGAGTGGGGCTGGGAGAGATGAGGAAGCAGGATGGAAAGGGGGACATCTGCTAGCACGCATTCAGTTAATGAAATGACAGAGGGACGTGTAACAGCAACATTCACAAGATTCAATGTTGGAAGTGAACTTTACAACTAGGGAGGGGTGGGGGAAGGGAAAGTGGGAGGAAAGCATGGGAAGGGGTAACAATATTCAAGAAGTAATGTACTCACTGCATTATGAATGTAACTCTACCCCCTCTCTACACCACTATGTCAATAAATTTAAGAAAAAAAAAGAAAAAAGAAATTACCAATGAATTTTAACTGTTGTCAATAGATCTTTGTTCCAGTCTTGGGACTTGAACCCAGGTCCTGAGCCTGTCCATGTGCTTTCTCAAATATAGAGCTTTACCATATGAGCCATAGCATCACTTATCGCCTTTACTATGTGGTACTGAGGACCTGAACGCAGGTCTTGGTGCATGGTAGGCAAGCACTCTATCATGTGGCCAAACTCCTGGCCCCAAGAGGTCTTTTTTTTGCCAGTCCTGGGCCTTGAGCTCAGGGCCTGAGCATTGTCCTTGGGCTTGGGCTTTCCCAAGGCCAGAACTCTACCACTTGAGCCATAGCACCACTTCTGGCTTTTTTTTTCTATGTATGTTGTGCCGAGGAATCAAACCAGGGTCTTTCTGCATGCTAGGCAAGCACTCTACCATTAGACCCTGAGATTTTATTTGGATGATAAGTTTTCTTGAATTCAGAGCGCATTTTATTTGTGCTTGTCCTTGAGATTCAATTCAGCTCATAGGTATTGTCCCTGAGCTTTGCTTGCTCGAGGATGATCTTCTATGACTTGAACCATAGTTGCACCTCCAGTTTTTTGGTGGTAAACAGATGTACAGCCATGTCCAGCTCACCCACAGGCCTAGACAAGGCCCATACACACCGGCAGAGTTTAAGCCCCATAACAGACAAAAAAAATTTCCAAGCATCAGTTGAAGTTATTCGTATTGTCTTGCCAATATTTGGCCTGAGTCTCAAGGTTTTCTTCTTGATGAAAAATGACCTTGAGTGCACATGACTTCATCTACTCATCCAGATCATGACAAGGGAATATTGACTCCAAATCTTCCCGCCGACTGAAGGCCAATGAAAACTTGCTTGTGCTTGAAGAAGAACAAATTAGAAAAATTCCACAGAAGAATTTGTTTAGACTCTTCATTTATTCCTGAAGAAACTCAAAGGTCAAATGAATTTCATTCTACTGATCCCTTCTCTATCATTACTCCTTCCAGGAAAATTATTTTTTCATATGTTTTTATTGTAATTAATAGAAGGGTTACATTATATTCACCAGAAAGAAGCTCCATTACTTCAAAAACATTGATACCCTTTCTCATGTTTTGGTCCTTATTTCCATCCCTCCACCCCCGCCCCTCGTCTTGTTTTCCTCCCTTCCCTATCCAACTTCAAATAATCAAATAAGTATATATACAATATATCAGATAACCAGGTGAAATACTGTAAGAATATGAGATAACCAAGGACAGCAAAAGAGATGACAGATAACATAGTACATGAAAGACAACAATCAGTTATTATATGGCTTTTGTTTCTATATCCTGGAGGTCTTTCATTTAGTGTCGTACTATCTCGACTTATGTATCTAGGTTTTGTTCTATTGTAGATCTCTACTAGGAGGGCCCAAGGTTTCTACTGATTGTGACAAATGAGGGAAACCAATGAACCTATGTTCTTTTGAGTCTGGCTTAATATAATTTGAGCCTTCACTTAATATAATTTTTTCTAAGTCTTTTTATTTCTTCGAGGAAAGTTCTTAGAGTCTAAAATACCATTGTGAATTTGTTTTGTACATATTCTACTTACATCAATTGAATTGAGAGCCTCTCAGGCACTACACCTTTTATTCTCCAGAACTGCATCTTTGCATCTGTCTATAAATACAGTCTGCAGAATCCTAACCATCTTAACTACTGTGCAAAGAGGGAACTAGATGGGTAAATTAATTAGCCAGTTACTTTTCATATTTTCCACATGGAAGAAGAAGCAGGGATATGCCTAATTCTTCCATTTAGTTAAGTGCCCTACCCATGTCCTGAGTTTCGAGGATCCTGCTGTCCAGCCTCCTCAGAGTCCTGCTAATGTCCCTGTTCCTCAGGCTGTAGATGAAGGGGTTCAGCATGGGGAAGACCACCGTGTACATCACCGAGGCCATCACGAGATTTCTGGGGCCGTGGAACACAGTGGAACCACAGTGCACACCAAGCAAGATGCTGTAGAAAAAGCAAACCACGACAGATGAGCCCCACACGTGGAGAAGGCTTTGTGCCTCCCACTTTCTTTAGGGAGCCTCAGGATGGAAGAGATAATTTCGTAGTAAGAGTGAAGGATCCCTGAAAGAAGAAATATCCCAAAGATGACAGTACTTACATATATGAACAAGTTATTTGTAAGGGAACTAGAACAGGACAGTTTAAATATTTCAGAAGCATCACAGAAGCAATTTGGGATTGCCACACTTTTAAAGCAAGTGAATTGTAAGATCAATATATGGTGTGACTGGGAATTCAAAACAGTAAAGAAAGAAGACACCAATACAAAGATCCGACAGCAACAAGGGTTCAAGGGTACTGACAGATATCCACAAAGCGGTCATAGGCCATGACAGTCAGAAGCATGTCATCCTTGCTGCCAACAAAGAGGAGAGACATCTGGGTAAGGCAGCCCCCATAGGAGATGGCTCTGCTGTGACTCTGGATGTTCACCAGCACCTTGGGGACCATGGTAGATGAGAAGCCAATGTCAGCCAAGGAGAGGTTGCAGAGGAAGAAGTACATGGGGTTGTGGAGTTGAGGGTCAGAGCTGACGGCCAGGATGATGAGCAGATTTCCCAGCACGGTGATCAGATACATGAACAGGAAGAGCCCAAAGAGGACCGGTTGTAGTTCAGGGTCATCTGAGAGGTTCAGAAGATGGAAATCAGAGCCTGTGGTTAAATTTTCTGCTTTGAGATCATTTGGAAAACTGCTAAAGGAAGAAATCTCATTAGAAAAGCATAATGTTTGTCTAGGAATGTTCAACTGTATATACCAGATATTCAAGTATTTATTAGTTTAAATGTGTAACATACTTGAGGTGAAGTATACTTAGAAATATTTCTCTGCTGTGGCAATCCCACACTTGTAGCCTCTTCTCACTCAGGTAGGCCTTTTTTCCCAGCCCTGTGCCTACACATCTGACCCACTGAGTGAACAACATATTAGAAATCCAAGATCATAAGTGTAGCTAGATCATGTCAGTATAACAATACAGCCCACTCTTATCTTCTTTTTAGAACAGCATTTTTGGGACTTAATTTGCATAAGAATCATTGACAGGATATAGCTCCAACATTTGTAATACATTCACAGTAAGGCAGCTATTAGCCTAGTTGAATTTGGCCATTGTGAGAACCAATGAGACCCATCAACATCGCTTACTGTCCCACTACAACCCAGGCAAATGAATCTGTTTCTGGTCCCATTGACTTCCCTGTTCTTGTACTGTGGCATTTGCAGGGAAATGGGTAGATCTAGAAATGTGCTAATAAAGGAAGTAAGTCAGGATCAGAGACAAAATCACTTGTGTTCTGTCAGACATGGCTGTTAGATGTCATTTATATCCATATAAAAATCCATATACAGGTTCATGTGCATCTATACACAAAGTGTGTTGAGTAGAAGAGGATTCTGAGGGTGTTAACTCCTTGATCGCCTAAGCTGCAGTTTAGTAAAATGAATACCCCTTCTGGAATACTTGTTTGTTACCCATGACATTTCAAATATTATTTTAAAATCAATGTTAATAAAATCTTTTTTAAAACGCGGGGGTAGTTCCCTCTTGCATTTTATGTGGTCTCTGATGTGGCTAACAGGTCTGTAAAAGTTCATACAAGTGATGTACATGTCATTTTTCCTCTTTATTCTTTTAACTCTTCTTAAAGCTCTTGCTATCTTCTGGGCCAGCAGTTTGGCCTAGTGGCAAAATGCTTGCCTAGTATTCATGAAGACTGGGGTCTGATTTTTGGTGGGGCTGTGGCTCGAGTGGTAGAGTTGTATCCTTGAGAAAGCCCAAGGACAGTGCTCAGGCCCTGTGATCAAGCTCTGGACTTGCAAAAAATATTATTTAACTCTGCTATTTATTCCAACTAGTCTGGAGGAAATAGTAAGTTCAATCTTCCACTTTTGTAATATGCTTGTTTGTTATGAGTTAAAAAAATGAAATGAATATCAGAAAGCTCAACCTACTTTAATTTGTTTATATTTATTTATTTAATTTGGTGGTGTTTTCGGGCTTGAACTCATCCTGGGCTCTGTCCCTGAGCACTTCAGCTCAAGGCTACCACCCTACCCTTGAGCAAAGTCCCACTTCACATTTTATTGAGGTTAATTGGAGATAAGAGTCTCAGGTCATTTTATGCCCAGGATTCCCAGACTTCAGCCCCTTTATTAGATAGTATTATTGGCATGAGGCACTTCATGCAGCTCCTCTTTAAAAAAAACATACAACATTCTAGTTTCCAGTGATTCATGCCTGTAATCCTGAGGTCTGAGGATAGCAGTTCTCAGTCAGCCTGAGCAAGAATGTGCTTGAAACTCTTAACTCCAGGGAACCACCAAAAGAGCAGGAAGTACAGCTGTGGCTCGAGTGGTAAAGTACCAACCTTGAGCTAAACATCTCAGGGATAGGTTCAGGGCCTGAATTCAAGACCTGACATATCTCCAAAGCCTTTCTCCATCCACCCTCAGCACTTACTCACTTAAGATGCATCTCTTCAGCCATGACCCAGGTGGACAAATCTGAGGACCCCAGAATTGGGGTGCAGAACCAGCTCAGCCTCTGTCCTCAGGGTGGATGTGAAGACACCATGGATGCAGTGCTGGTGGATGCTGAAAAAGGAGGAGGTAGATGTAGGTGCAGGGTCCTGCAGGCAGGAGAGTGAAGTGCAGGGAGCACAGGCTCCCCCTCTACTTCTAGATTTCCTTAGAGGATTGGGGCCCACAGCTCCCAATTAGCCAAATTGAGCACATCATTGGCCAAGTCTCTGTGGACATTTCAAACAGAGAGCTGAGCAGACCTGAAGGAAATCCATGATTGGTTCAAGACTCTCTGTCTATCCAGATGATCAATACATTTAAACTTCTATCACCTATGCTTATCAGATGGACAAATGGCATGGACTTTTCACAATCCTTATAATTGATCTACAGACTGGGGTGACTTTTAATAAATGTTCATTGTTCTCTATCCATATATCTTCAGAAACATCATGATTCCAACTTCAAAGTTTACATTTTTCTAATTTTACTTGTTTTAATATTCATATTAACATTTATTCAACCATTTCCTTTTGTTCCCACCACCAAATAACTACAGAGAACATTCCATGATTTAAGGATATATAAAACCTGAAACAGTATAAACCCTGATATTACAAATACAATACATGCGAAGAGTTGAGATGTTGGGTATTAATTTTCTAGGTCTGTCTATTCCCTTACAAACTGTACAATATTAGTTTTTCTAATGGGACTATAGAATTTCATTGTGTATATAGACCATATTTTTTGCCAGTCTTGGGCTTGAGCTCAGGGCCTGAGCACTATCCTTGGACTTTCTCAAGGCTAGAGCTCTACCACTTGAGCCTCAGCACCACTTCCGGCTTTTTTCTATGTATGTGGTACCGAGGAATCAAACCCGGGTCTTCATGCATGCTAGGCAAGCACTTTAACCACTAGGCCAAACTCCCGGCCCCATAGACCATATTTTCTTGATTCCTTCAACCACTGAGGGGTACCTCGGTTTATTGCACATCTAAGATAAGTAAACAATGCTTCAATGAAAATGGTGATACTGGCAGTTACAGAGGGGCCATGTTTGTAGTGGCTTTTATGAAATGTCCAGAGGAATCTCCATAGCTTTCTAGAAATTTTACCAACAACATAGGAATGTCCCTTTTGTCCACATTCCCACCAACATCTGTGATTGTTAGTTTTCTTCATAAAGGTCATCTAACTAAGGTTTGGTTGAATCTCAAAGTTCTTTGATTTGCATTTTTTGTCAGTCCTGGGGCTTGAACTCGCAGCCTGGGCACTGTCCTTAGACACATTTTACTCAAGGTTAGTACTCTGCCATTTAAGCCACAGTGCCACTTCCAGCTTTTTCTGTGTGTATGGGAGGTGAGCACTCTACCATTAGGCTATGCTTCCAGCCCTACTTCCTACTTTTTCTGTGTATGTGGCACTGAGCAGTTGAACCTATGGCTCTGTGCATGCTAGCTAAGCACTCTAACATCAGATTAAAATTTGTCCATTGAATAGCATATTCACCGTTGCCATACATCTACTGTGGTGCCTAGTGCAGGAATTCCCTTGGATGTAAGAGAAGATATTGTGGCAAATCCTAAGCAGATGGCAGGGAAATGAGGTAGAGGCTAAAGCTTTATGCTTCTCACATGAGGAAGGATAGAAGTTGTTTTCCAATACACAACAAATCTACATAGGGCTCTAGAAATGGACATCCTTATGTGTTGAAGAAAGACAACAAGACTCTGACCTTCAATTAAACACGAAAAGAGTTCAGAGTGGAGTTATGTCTCAATGAAAGGACTGCCGTCCTCTGCTGATGTCACTTTATGTCACTTGTGTGATTGGCTCTTCCCATATCATTAACTGGTACAAATTTATAAAAGTTTGCATCTCATAGAAATCATTGATGATAGTAAATATATATATATATATAATTCAATAATAGGACTAAGCTAACTTCTCTCTTCAAAACTTTTTATTTTGACTTCTTGGTACAAAAAGATTTCAAATTAATATGTCCACAACCTTGTAAAATGAATATTCACACCTGTAATCTTACTGACTCAGTGGGCAGAGGTCTTAGGTTCTTGTTCAAATGCAGCCAAAACAAAGCCCAGAGATTCTTATCTCCAGTTAATCCATAGAAAGGACTGTGGCTCAAGGGTAGAGCAGTATTCTTGAGCTGAAGTAATCAGGGACAGCACCTAGGTCCTGCTGTAGGGCAATACCATTGAGCTGAAGTGCTCAGGGACAAGGCCCAGGCCATTCAAGCTCCATGATCAACACACCCCCTAAAAAATCCAAATTTCCTTCTTTACACAAATGAACATTGAGTATTATGACTGCATTTTCCCACAGTCATTTGTTTCCATTTATGCCAGTACCTCCTAATGGAATGCCACTCAGGACACTGATAGGATATTTCTGTTGTTAAATTTTCTGCGAACTACTCAAAAGGCTTACAACTTGGAATTGCACTCCTGTATATCCTATAATCAACCATATTTTTTGCCACACCTAGGGATTGAATACAGGGTGTGGACACTGTCCTTGGACTTCCTCAAGGATAGAGCTCAAGGCCACTTGAGCCACAGCACCACTTCCAGTTTTTTGGTGCATGCTGTGCCGAGGAATGAAACCCGGGTCTTTGTGTTTGCTAGGCAAACACTCTACCACCAAAACTCGTGGACCCAATTAGCCATATTTCAGATGCTGTCCTTTGACATAAAATCTGGAAGCTTTGTTTACCAGAGGACAAGGTTAAAATCTATTATTTTGGACATCTTTTTTCATTTTTCCACCCTCTTCATCCATGATAGTGACTTCATTGAAATTTTCAAGCTTTGCATCAATTTTTGTAATTGTGAGTTCTGCAAATCATGGTCTATGATGGTAGGAGAGCCCATCATAAGCCTGTCCTCTGGCATCTCATCAAATCTCCAACACCATATGACACTGCAGCTGGAAATCCTCGATGTCCACCTGTACAGAATCTATTCTGTGAGATTCTTTTTAAAGATTTTATTGACATTGATTTTTACATCGTATTTCGAATGTCATGTTTAACACAAAGTATTCAAGAAGGAAATCTCTATATAAAATCAGTACCATATACATAGAACATAATTAAAATTAAGCTGCATCTTTGTATGTCATAGATATCTATTAATATATGTCATAAAATATTATGGCTATAGAGACTATATCCCATCATAGATATTTAAGTCTATGTAGTTACATTTGTATAAGTCTCTATTCATTTCCCTTGCCCATGTATTGATGTTTTTTTTTGGGTTTTGTGGGGCATTATATTCTTGAGTTCCCTGTAGATACTGGGTATTAAGAATTTGTCTGACGTACTATTGGTAATACACTTCATGATAATTTATACAATATTCTAGGCATTCACACATAGTTGAAGCAAAGTCAGCAACACTCAGGAAAGAATCACAAAGGCTCAATACCTGTGAGCATCTGCTCACATAAAACAATATTTATCAAAATGAACTTCAGAAAGTGGAAACAAGAGATTCATTTTCTTTGTTGTTCTTTATACTTTCTTTTCCTTTTGCACTGTTTACTTGTTTATCTACATTGAGGAATGTGAGGTGCCACAGAAATGAAGAGAAGAGAGTGAACAAATGCAGCGATGAAATTCACTAGATACTATGTTGTAATTGAATTAAAAAAAACTCATAGGTGATGATGGGAGGGAAAAACTGGAAGAGAGGGAAGGAAGTAATTACATTATCCAGAATGAAAGGCACTCTTCCCCTGACTTATGAAATGGTAGCCATTTACATAACACCTTTAAGTAACAAAAGTCATCAGAGGAAAAAATTAAATCTCTAGGTTATAATTTTAAAATTAACTCAAACTAAAAGGGCAGGACAGGATAGCTGGCTACCAGTTAGAACTTTCTGACTTTAAAGTCTGTCCAATAGTATTGAGGTGAGATGTACATATTACAAAATTCGCCACTCAATCCTTGCAACATTCATTGTTGGGCCTACCATCTGTAGACATTCATCATTCTTTACAACAATTTAAAATTTAAAAAGATATATGACTTTTTTAGAAATACATCCTGACATAGCCAGAAAATTTTTCTACTGCTAATGGATTGTACTAATGGAAGTAGACTCATAAGGTATTCAGACAGGTAGAATTTATACGATTCTAAGCTGAAGTTTCTTTCTTCTGTCAGAATCACATAACAAATGAACTTCCTACTTCCTGGTGTCAGCTCCTGGATTGAACAACATGCTCAGGGCACTTTTGAGGTCCCTGTGTCTGAGGCTGTAGATGAAGGGGTTCAGGAGAGGAGTGACCACTGTGTACATTGCTGTGGACACAGCGCTGCACCTGGGAGAATGTGACACAGGTGACTCAAAGTAGACATCAAATGCTATCCTAAGGAATAAGCAGACTACTAAGAGGTGAGAACCACAGGTGGAGAAGGCTTTGTACTTCCTGCTTGAAGACAACATTCTTAGCACTGAAGAAATAATCTTGTAGTAAGAGAAAAAGATCCCTAAGATAGGAAGGAAACTATATATGGTACCAATAATGTATTTAAATAATTTTTTGTGAATGTATGTTTTCAGGAAAGATTCAAAACTTGAGAAGGGTAACAGAAGAAACTTGGGATTTCCACTTCATTGAAATTGGTCATCTGTAAAGCCATCCACACATGCAGCTGTCCTTCCAAGAAGCTAGTGACAAATGAAAACAAAACCAAGAAGACACAGAGACGAGGGTTCCTAATGAGTGGGTAATGCAGGGGTGACAGATCACCACAAAGTGGTCATAGGCCATAACGGTAAGAAGCAAAACATCCCTACAACCAAAAAGGAGAAAAATAGACATCTGGGTCATACAGCCCGCATAGGAGATGGCTCTGCTGTGATTCGGGATGTACTCCAGCATCTTGGGGTCTGTGATGGAGGTGAAGCCAATGTCAGCTAAGGACAGGTTGGAGAGGAAGAAATACATAGGGGTGTGCAGGTGGGTGTCAGAGGTGACAGCCATGATGATGAGCAGATTTCTTAGCACAGTAGTCAGGTACATGGACAAAAAGAGTCCGAAGACCATGGGTTGTAGGTCAGGGTCATCTGAGAGTTCCATGAAATAAAACTCTGAGATGTATATTAGGTTAAACAGCTCTGTATTAATTAGAAACCTTTGATATGAAGGGAGAGAAATTCTTAATGAAGAAGTCAGAATTCAACAATCATTCTGAACTCAAATACGCACAGTTGATAATGACATTCTGTCTGACACTTCAGTTATCGCAAACCCAATCATCCTAGATTTTTTTCTTTCCCATTGATTTTTTTATGTATTCATTTTAAATACTCAACTGTATTAGGACATTATAGGCTGCGTTTTCTGATCATAGGAAATACAGCTTATTCTTTATTACAGGCTAGTTCACAGCAGTGATATTTTAATCTGTGAAATTCATTTTCATCCAATCTGTAAAGAAGCATTCCTATATGCTTCATTTTATCATACGAAAAAAGTGAATAGTGCCATGGTAAAAAATTCAAGTTGCCCTACCTATAAACACTCTGTAAAATATACAGAACTTCATGATCTAAAACAATTTCATATAGAAAGCCCAGGACTAGAAAAACCTCTACTGTGCCTGCAATCACCCAGGAGATTTCTTCATCCTTGCTTTTTTTCTAATTTCCATTTTTCTTTTCTTCCCTCCCCATTTCTCTCTGTCTTTCTCTCTGTGTCTCTCTGTGTGTCTGTGTCTGTCTCTGTCTCCCTCTCTATCTCTTCAGCCCCTCACTCTTTGTATGTGTGTGCGTCTGTGTGTGCCTGTGTGTGTGTGTTGGTGTGTGTGTGTGTGTGTGTGTGTGTGTGTGTGTGTGTGTGTGTGTGTGTGACTTTGGGCCTTGGAACTTGCCTTGAGGCTTTCCTATACAAAGGAGAGCTCAACCACTTGAGTAACAAACTCCACTTTTGGCTTCTAGGTAATTAATTGGTCATGAAAGCTCGCAGGTTTTGCTGCCCACGCTGGCTTTGAACCTCTATCCACAGAACTCAGCCTCTTAAGTAGCTAGGATGCCAAGGATGACACACCAGGACTGGGACTGAATTGTAGTTAACAAAACAAACTCTACTATCTCCTACATATAAATTAATCAAGACCTGATATGATATCTGCTTATTTCTAAATAATTTCAGGAATTGAGAAATTTGCTGAAAGTAGCAAGTGATTTGTGAGCTGTAGACAAAGTTGGTTGATATTTAGTTACTAGGTTTCTTCCTTTTCAAATGTCTATGTGACCTATTTTACTTCCTATACTGATTTTTAGCTGTGACCCCTTCATCTCTGTTCGTGATCAGTCAATACTCCCCTAAAAAAGAACTTAGGGTCCTCTTTGTGGAAGTCAGAGAGAAATGAGACAGATGACCAGATTCTCATTGGCGGCCTAACAAGGCCTTTCACAAACCACATTCCAGTACTTAATATTCTGTGACAACAGAAAAATAGAAAGTAAAATTCACACTGTTTTTAATCTAACCATCCATCACCACTTCCATGACAATTGTGCATTCAGTCATATTGTATTAGATAACAAGGTATACTACAGGAAAACTATAAGAGATCTTATGTAAGATTCCTGTAACTTTCAGCAGAACAAAGTAATAACTTTTACATTCTTCAATACTGCTATTCCTTGGACTCCCCTAACAGGATACTAAAGTACTGGATTGTCTTCATTATATAGAAGCAATCTTTGCAGTTGTTTTGCTCTTTAGTTAGGACACAAGATATTTGACTGTATTCTATACAAGAAGGAAAATTCTAAATCACCAGGAAGCTTGCAGAAAGCACGCTTGTATGAATAGTGTGGCACACTTTACACATTTGGCTGTGTTGCTTCTCTGTTATGTCATGTCCATGAAGTTCAGATAAAAGGATTGTCCCATGCCTGAAGTGTATGAAAACCTCAGGCTCAATCCTCACAGTGGACCATGAATAGGACAACATGGGAGAATTTCCAACTGGGGCTAATATTGCATTGGAGATATTCAGGGAGATGTTAGGGGACTGGCTGGAAATAGGCTTTTCTATAATTGTGGATGCACAATTCACAGAGATCACAGTTTGCCAAAGTGATGCCAGACAAATCATCTCTAAGGACCCACTAACTTGGATGGGGGAGTAGAGGAAAAAAGTGCCTAAAAATAGCTTTGAAGCATGTCCTTTGGTAAACAAAGCTGGTCTAGTTTATGCATAGATGACAAGAGGAAAAATATGACTAATTATTGACTATACAGGAACGCAATTCTGTGTTGCAAATGCTTTGGACACTTCCCAGACAATTCATAAAGGAAATACCTAGAATATCTGTGTCTTGACTAACAGGAAGGAATGGATCACATGGAATCAGTGAATGGACAGTGAGAAAATTTTGTCACCATACTCAATATTAATGTGGTAGTTGGGGGAAGGGAAGGGCAGAATAAGGAAAGGGGTGAAGATACATTGTATATGTAGATAAATGCCGTAAATGGAAAGTTCTGTCTACAAACAAATTAAGAACAAATAACTCTAAACTGAGGCTGTACATCTGTGATCCTAGCTACTCACGATGCTGTGAGTGAAAGATCAGGTTTCTAGCCAGCATGGGTAGGAAAGTCTGTGAGACTCTGATCTCCAATAGACTACTCAACAAGGCTGGAAGTGGCACTGTGGCTCAAGGTGTAGAGCACTGGACTTTAGGAAAAAGCTCATGGGAAATGTCTAATCCCTGAGTTCAACCACAACGACTGGCACAAAAATGTTAAAAACAGAATGTAACTTATATTTAACTCTCATCAATGACCCCTGTGAATTGCAAAATTTTATTTAAAAATGTCATTTAAATGCACATGGTGCTATGTGCCAGAAGTGACATCAGGATACACAGAGCCTCCCAATAATTAAAACAATAACCGATGAGACTCAGTTTTCACATGATTTATATCAGGCCGTTTCATTAGTTTCAACCATATTCTACATGCCAGTTTACCATCTGTCATATGAGAATTTATGTACCATTTTCTTAGGAAAAATAGCAAGGAGAGGTCATTTATTATTTTTTTCCTTACATACAACCAGTACTGTTGGTTCATGGATACAATCCTAGCTGCCGACAAGGAAGAAATCTGAGGATTTGAGTGTTGACATCATCCCTAGCAGCAAATCCCATAACACTCTTATTTCCAACTAAACATGCACACACACACACACACACACACACACACACACACACACACACACACAGAGTCAGAAGTGGGGTGTAGTTTTATTGATAGGGCAGTAGTCTTGAAGAAACAAATTCATGGATAGCAGCAAGGCCTGAGGACACAAACAAATAACTAACACTTCATCCCCCAATATATGACCATACTTATATTATCCAGGAGACAGAGGCTCACACTTTTAATCCTAGCCTCTCAGGTGCATGCCGTTTGAGGATCTGGCTAAATCTTTAGATAAAGGTCATGAGAGCTATAAAACAGCTGAACACACCTGAGCATGTGGCAGTATATCTGCACAGCAAACTAGCAAGCCTTGATTTTAAACACCAGTGCTACCAAAGTCCAACAAGATCCATTTCTGTCCATTGTATTGAGATTAAATTTTTCACAGACTTCATATTTAAACCGATATACAGTTCAGCCTGACTCCAGATTTTCACCAACATTACAAACTAAAATTTTATACAGTAGAAAGAAAACAAAACAAAAAAATTCCTCTACCTTCATGACTCCTCCCTGAATTGGCCAATAACTTTTTCCTGGCTGCTGTTTCAAGAATTGTGCTAGTGAATGCAGACAAATTGTGTGGGCAGATGTGTAGAATTGATAGCACTACGTGGTAAATTTTCTTACTTTCGCAAAATCATAATTCAGATGGGTACTTTCATGATAGTGTTATCCTCCTGATTTGTACAACCTGCTCAGGACACTTTTGAGGTCCTTGCTCCACAGGCTGTAGATGAAGGGGTTCAGGAGAGGTGTGACCCCCACATACATCACTGTGGAGACTGCAATATTTCCAGGAGACTGTGACACCGAGGATCCAAGGTAGACCCCTATACCCATTCCAAAAAATAAGCAGACCACTGACAGGAGAGACCCACAGGTAGAGACAGGTAGAGAAGTGTGGAGCACGTCACATGAAGGGTAAAAGGCCTACCTTGTGGCCCAGTGCTCACTTCCTGGTTTTGGAAATCCAACCATGCTGTCCCCTAGTTGGGAGGGTTGGCTGTGGTTTGTGATGTAAAACAAGGATATCTTGAACCCATGGATTGGCCCTGCTGCCCTCTCTGACCACAGCTACCTCCCACTGTCCTACTTACTTTTATGCTAATGGACTCCTGCTTCTTACTTTAGTCCCTTGCATTTCCCCATTAAACAAGTCTGCTGTGACATTCTCTCTGGCGTGTCTGTGTCTTCCCTCTGGGAGGGAGGGCTGGGTGAAGGCTGCCAGCTGGCTCTAACCTTTCTTGGTCTTGTATTAGTCGGGGCCTGTTCTCTTTGCACTTCCTGCTGGTTGGGAGGCAAAGAGTACTAAAAATCCCGACATTCTGGGGCCTAAACGTGGGACATGAAAGGAATGCTCATCAGAAGCAGAGTTGTCTGTGAGCTGAGCCAAGCAGATTACAAGGTACGGGTCTCCCTGAAAAGATGGGGCATTTCTACGCCAAGAGTGAGTATCCGGTGCTTAAAACGTTTCAATTTATTCTTAGAAGCCAAGGTTTGGAGATCTCAGATCCCCAGGCTCAGAAGGTCTGGAAGGCCTTAACATGTACCACGTTAATGGTGGCCATTCTTTTCAATTGGGCTGCATGGGAGCACATAGAGCACCTGGTGAGGAGGAAGATTAACTTGGGAGAGGACCCTCCCCTCGGGGTCTCTCCGACCTTGTCTTTCCTTAAGGCCTGCTTCTATCCTGCCTCAGTTACATCTAGAGCCAAAGAAACTTTAACTGAGGAGTGCTCAGAGTTGTGGAGAGTTGGCCTTCCCATTGCTCAGAAAAGAAAGGGTTTAGAGCCTCGCCCTGTGCCAGGGCCAACCGGCAGCAAACCAGTGTTCGCAGATTGGGGTTCCTGAAAATGGGGACAAGGACTAGGAAGAAAAAGAAGAGAGACAGACACACCGGGTCCGGGATGTCCGCAGTCCAGGCAAAGACTGCCGAGACTGCCGCGTTTATTTTCCACTCCCCCTTCTTCCCTCCTCCTGACCCAGGGAACCTCCAGGTGTTACATTCATATGGTAATTCTCAGGTCATTTACATAGAATAGGGCCACAAAGCAATAAGACAATAAAGCCATCGTCTGATGCAAGTCAAGGTACAGTTTGATTCCACTCTGGCTCCCAACATGTCCCCCGTTTTTTATTTTAAAAGAAATACAAGTGCAATTTTTACTCTTTTCTATACCCCTAATTTATCCTGTCACATTTTCCAAAAATGACTTTGGTCCCTTGGTCCACCGGGGATTTGATGGGCGGAGATTCAACTTCCGTGACTTCTTCAAGCTGACTCAGGGGCGCCGTCTCCGCGCTTGACCAGGGACCTTAAGAAGCCCAGCCTGTTTTATCAAGGGGTTGCAAGGATTAGACACCAGGAACAACAATCTACTCCAAACTAGAGATCATACTTGACATTCAACAACTGCACAAACCATCCTTGGCTACAATAGTGTAGCTTACCTAGCACCCATTTGCAAAGGCTTTTTCTTGATTGTCTGGGGAACTAAATTTCTGCAACCTTAACAATGCTTCAGTTGTCAGATCTAAACAGATTAGTAGAGACACAAGCCTCAGATCCACAAACTTTTCCTGAATTTGTGGCTGGTGTCAAAAATAAAAAATAAAAATTTTACTCAATTAGGACTTTAAACTACCCACTATCACAGAAGATTGACAAGTTCCTGCCCAGTTATGAAAGGCACGGGCATTAGTAAGGCATGCTTACAAACTATTCTATGACCTCCCGGCTCTGATTAATTTGATTGGCCAAGCACAAGTGACTAAGATCTGACACCATCTCTGCCATCCAAGCAGAGGCTTTCGTGTCCCAGTAGTGTCTCTCCACACAGGCATAAACATGCCATTGGCATTTCACTTTGTTGGTTGCTGTACTTGAACTCGGGGCCTGGGTACTGTCTCTCAGCTCTCCAGCTCAAGGCTAGCACCCTACCACTATGAGTCCCGAGCTTGGTGCTTGAGTGCTTCCCCCCAGCTTTTCAGCTCAGAGCTAGCACTCTGCCACTTCAAGCTCCAAAACAACTCTGTCCTAGCATCCTGCTGGCAGATTAGACACCATAGTCTCACAGGGACTTTGCTTTGTCTGGGCAGGCTCAAAGCTGTGGCTTTCAGATCAATGAGTCCTACAAAAAGCCACGTTACTCCCAATTAAAGCAACAAGGTGGCCAACACAGAAATAGTCTGTAAGCATGAGCTTACCTAGGACCCGGTAAAAGCCAAAGTTACATCTGAATAAGGATTGCTGTCCTTCTCCATGGGCTAGCTGGAAGTTGCTATAAGGTAACTTACAAGAGCAAGCTGAAATAGCAATTAAGCAATTACTTTGCTACTCCTAATTTTCCTTTTTTCTCTTTCTTTAAACATTTAAGACAACTTCCCTTTCAAATATTGTTTAGAAACCCATTTCCAATGTTCTTAATAACTTTTACTGGCTTAAACAATTAACACCTTAGCCTTTATTTGCAATTGAAAAACCTTTAAGGGCACAAAGAACTCCTTCTGTCCTCAGGCCCCCTAGGGTCCAAGGCACTCCTCTTGCCTTTTAGAAAAAAGGGGCTCTTTTGCAGTTTAGATTGCTGTCTAAAACTCCAATAACAGTTTAAACACAAATAACAATTTTTCCCTAATGCAAGAACTATAGACATCAGTGCACCAAAAGCCTAAGTCTGGACTTAGTTTCCTTCCCTTTTTTAAAATGCACCCAATTGCATGGAGATAAACCTTTAAACATTCCTTTAAAATACTAATCACATTATCCACATTTTACCATCAGATTTCTAGTGTCAGTTTGCAAGAAAGGACAGGCAACATTTCTGACATTAATGAACAATTTTACATTTAAATCTCTAATACATGTTTGCAAACTTTAACTTAAAGTAATAAATCCCAAATTCCCTAACACCTCTGTGCTGAACAGGATACAATGTTTACAATGTATACAGCTGTATGTATTGCAATACCAGATTTTTTTAAAATGCAGATTTCAGGATCTTTAGAAAAATACTTTTTACCAGTTTTTCTTTAAAACAATGCAATAATACTTTTAAGACATAGGAAACATTCAAGCATAATAATTTTCTTGAAGTTTAGACTTAGATTTACCCAACTGCCTTTGTTTCAAATGAGCTCAACCATTGTTGGTTGGTCCGAGGGCAGTGGTGCTTACAACTAATTGATCACAACCAGTTACAGATTTCTTTGTTCCTTCTCCACTCCCACTGCTTCACTTGACCACAGGATGGACATGTGCCAGGTGATTTTTCTCTCTTTTGCCTGGCCTGGCGTGGGCACTGCGTCATCCAATGTCCTATTTGTCCACAAGAAAAGCAACGCCCTGGGGGTCTAGCATCCCGAGAATGCCGCTGACCTCTATATTTTAGAGACTCAGTAACAGTCTTTCCTTGAGGAGCGGCGGCTAAAGTAAGGCCTTGTACATGGGAGGGTCCAATATCAGCACACAGTGAAATAAAATCCGTGATTCCTCCCTTATTCCTATGGGGTCTGATAGCCGCCTGACAGGCGGCGTTGGCATTTTCATAGGCTATGTGTCTAACTATACTCTTCCTTGCATTCTCATCTTGTACTAGGCAGTCTGCAGTCTCCATTAATCGAGACAAAAATTCTAGATAAGGTTCATTCGGTCCCTGTTTAACTTCTACTAGATTTTTTGTACGATTGGAATTGCATAACTTTTTCCAAGCCTCTCTCGCCGCAGCATTTATTTGTAAATAGGCCTCCTTTGCATAACCCAATTGATCTTCGGTGTTTTTATAGGTTCCTTCTCCTAACAACTGATCAAAAGTGTAAGGCAGGTTCTTAGACCTATTTGTTTCAATTTTAGCCCGACACTGTTCAGTGAACTCTGTCTCCCATAATAAGTACTCTCCTGCACTAAGGCATGCTCTGGCAAGCCGCTTCCAGTCATTTGGGCATGCAATACCAGCACATGCGGCCTCCAATATTACTTGAGTAAAAGGGGCAGTGGCCCATATTGGGAGCAGGCATTTTTTAAATCCTGTAATAGTTTAACAGGAACAGGTTGATGGTATACTTGTTCATCATGATCAACTAAACTAGGGAAGCATCGAGGCCCTGAAATACCTTCCCTCTCTCTAGCAGCCTGAGTCAGGTTTAATTGCGATGCACTGTGCCTGGTTGTAGTGCCTGTTAGAAGGGACTTGTTGCTAGGGCCTTTAGGCTTGCCTAAAGGTTGAAAAAGGGATTGAGGCCGTAAGGCTGCAGCCGGAGGCGGTGGGTGTGAGGGATAGGATTTAGAATCAGAAACCATAGTGGCCTGAGGGTCATATTTCTTTCCTACTTCTGGGGGGCTCTCTGCTCTATCCCCATTTTCGATAGAAGATGTAGCATTTCTTCTACCTTCTTCTCTATCGTAGCCACCCGGCCCTCCATTGACTCATCATAACTTTCCTCCTTGATATTCAAACCTGAATTCTGATACTCAATATCTACTGGTTGTTGTTCCCTTTTCAAGATCTCACTTAGACTCTCTTGGGCTGCGGCATATGGCTCAGCCTCAGGTTCTTCAGAAGGGTCCTTTAACTCATAAAGTTCCCTTAATTCAAGATTAAGTTCAGCATTTTCATGTAGAGGATCTATGTATTCACTTACTAAATTCCATACTGTAGTAACCTCTACTGGGGTCTTTTCGGGGCCATATACATTATAATAATCTTGAATACTTTTTCCTATCCGCTGCCAGGCTTTTTGGAATTCCTCCTCTATAGACCTCGGGTATGCCTCCTCGACAAACTGTAGGAAGCTCTGAAGTACCCCTTTTTCCACCCACATTCCGTGGCCTTCAAATAGGCCTGTTAAGATCGGTAGAAATAACCTATGGCTATTAGCTTGACCCATAATTTTTACTCCTGACTATACTCTCTCTTAATAGTCCTACGATGTGTTACTCACCACAGGGAGGGGTCCTTCACCTTCGTCCCAGATTTTCAGGGTCCCTGTTCAGGTGCCAGATGCCGGGGCCAACCGGCAGTAAACCAGGGTTCGCAGATTGGGGTTCCTGAAAATGGGGACAAGGACTAGGAAGAAAAAGAAGAGAGACAGACACACCGGGTCTGGGATGTCCGCAGTCCAGGCAAAGACTGCCGAGACTGCCGCGTTTATTTTCCACTCCCCCTTCTTCCCTCCTCCTGACCCAGGGAACCTCCAGGTGTTACATTCATATGGTAATTCTCAGGTCATTTACATAGAATAGGGCCAGAAAGCAATAAGACAATAGAGCCATAGTCTGATGCAAGTCAATGTACAGTTTGATTCCACTCTGGCTCCCAACAGCCCTGAGGAGGGATTTTTGGGCCCCTTTGATCCTGGGATCGTGCCCCAGAGCCCTACACCAAGTATTCCTGCCCTGGAATTTGCAGCAGACAATTGGGGTGCAGAGGGACCTCCGCCATTTTATTATCCATCTTCCCGCGCTTCACTGCCTCATGTTAAACCGGAAGAGGAGGTTAAGCCACCATACAGTGGTGGCTCCTCCCCCAACCCGAAAGCGCAGTTCAAGCCACCGTTTTACTCCTCCCCACCTTGCTTGGTAAATGCTAACCCTGAGGGCAATAGACCAGCCCTAAAACAGCTTAAGAAAGCTCTCCCAGGCTAGGACTAATTTGCCCTGGGCCAAAACCATTCTCCAAGGCCTGGCTCATCAGCAGTGCACCACCAAAGACTGGAAAAGTTTAACTAGTCCTGAGCTTCCTGGCCCCCTGTATCTCAAATGGTGTGCCTTTCTTAATGAGGAGTGCCATGCCCAGGCTGAAAGGAACCAGGCTGTTAATCCCCAAGTCCCTGGGACTTATGGGATGCTAATGTGATTAGTATTTTAAAGGAATGTTTAAAAGTTTATCTCCTTACAATTTGGTTTCATGCTACTTTGCATTTGGACTTATTTTAGAAAAAGAAGGAAACAAAGTCCAGACTTAGACTTTTGGTGCACTGATGATGTTTGTAGTTCTTGTCTTAAGGAAAAACTTACTTGAGTTTAAACTGTTGGAGTTCTAGGCAGTAATCTAAACTGCAAAAAAAGCCTCTTCTAAAAGGCAAAGAGAGTGCCTTTAACCCTAGGAGGCCTGTAGACAAAGGAAGTTCCTTGAGCCCTTAAAGTTTTTCAAATGCAAATAAAGACTAAAGTGTTAAGTGTTTAAGCAAATATCTGTAAAAGTTTTAAAAAAAAACTTTAGAAATGGGTTTCTGAACAAAATTTGGAAGTGATAGCAATTTCCAGCTGTCCCATGGAGAAGGACAGCAATCCTTATGCAGATGTAACTTCCGCTCTTATCAAGTTCCAGGTAAGATCATGCTTAGAGATGACCATTTGTTGCTTTAATTGGAGTATCCTTTTGTAGGACTCATTGATCTGAAAGCTGCAGTTTTGAGCCAGCCTGAGCAAAGCAAAGTCCCTGTGAGACTGGGGTATCTAATCTGCCAGCAGAAGAATGCTGGGGCAGAGTTGCTTTGGAGCTCAAAGTGGCAAAGTGCTAGCCTTGAGCTTGAGATCCGGAGGCATTGAGGCCCACAGGTCACAGACGCTGGCTGTGGCCCTACAAGCCCAAAAGATCTAGGCGTTTTCTATGCCCTTACCTCTTCCAGTGGTGCTGGGAGAGGATGTTATGGGTGTGGTTAGTAAGGCCAACTAGGCCTAACTCCACCTATAATACCCTGTCCCTGAGGAGCTACAATCGCCTGCCTCTCAGGCCTTAAGTACCCAGGTTCTAGAAACGGCCTCAGGCCACAGCTCCTGGGCTAGCTGGCCTAGCAGCATCTTAGCAATTGGCAGGCCCCTTCCTGGCCAGAACCATTCAGCTGCTGCACTTAAAGAGAACCTGCCTTATAATCACTAGGGAGAGGCAAGATATGGATGTTGTGGCACTCTATGATAACTGCATTAGTTATGATAAAATTAGCATAGAAGTGCTCCCCCAATTCTAGAGGCCGCAGTCTAATCACATGGGGAGCAGTGGCCTATAGGCTGGAAAAACAATTGGAGCTACTAAAGTTAATAAGAATCGGGCAAATACAAGTTTCAAATACAGATTTCTTCATGATCTCCCTGCAGTAAATACGCCTATGGGAGCCACCCGACCAGGGCTCCCAAGTCTTTCATCAATTCCTATTAATTTGTATATTTATGCTATTGAAATAAAATATTGCTTTTTTTCTAGAAACAGTGGTTTTCCTTTAACAACCTTTTTTGGAAAAGACGCTCAGGTTTAAAGCAAAGGCCTCCGAGGTAAGTAAGAGTTGGCCGACCACCCTGTATGTCTGTCTAAAAAGTGCAATGCTGAGCCAAAAAAGCTCTCTAAGGCCTGTGTGGTCAAGGGACGCCTTGACCCCCTACTGATTTCTTGTCAGTAACAGGGCATGCCTGAGAGTCTCACCAGCAAGACATGTCTAAATAAGTTGTTTGGTGAGAGTGTTCATCTGAGTTCGTGTTGTTGTGTTAAATGTAAGTCAATGTCTGGTTCTGTTTGGGAGTAGGTTAAGATGGCCTCCACTGGCCAGCTACCAAGGAATGGAAATTTCCGTAGGGGAGGCATGCCCCCTGAATTCCCAATTCCAGGGCCCCACGGTCTTTCCGTCACTCTGGTATTTTAAGGCCAGGCATGCCATCAGAAGTTTAGGAGTTTCTTAAAAGTCTCTGCTTCTTTGTCTTTATTTCTGGAAAGCAAAAGTTTCATCCCCACCTGGGGTAGGTCTAAGACCTGGTATGGCCCCTCCCAAACAGCTGCAGTGGAGGTGAGACTAGGCCAGACAAAGCAGCTGCAGCCTTAGCAGTGACATTCTAGAGACAGCTGGTGGCAGGATGCAGACT
The DNA here is from genome assembly GCF_031878675.1 of Megascapheus bottae. NCBI lineage: Eukaryota > Metazoa > Chordata > Mammalia > Rodentia > Geomyidae > Megascapheus > Megascapheus bottae. The sequence continues at coordinate 10,999,813 of NC_143509.1, forward strand.
TCAGTCTTAGTTCTCCTAGGTTTAAGACACCCACCCAAACTTCATTCGCAAAAAGTATTATGGTAAAATTGATAACCATCCTAAATATGGATCTTTTTAGTTTGTGTGAGTGTGTGTATGTGAATCTTTTTAAAATGTACGGCCGATATTAATTTTGCATGCTTTAAGGTCTTTATGTATGTGTGTGTGAATTGGTGTGAGTAAACATGTTCAAGGTTAAATTGTCAGCAACCAAAACAATGGATAAATTCATAATTTAAACACAAGAAACTGGTTAATATGAGTTTTCTAAAGATTCTAAAATCTGCATTTAAAAAGAAAAAAGATTGTGAGGACATGTAAATAGTGCATACCAGTTTTACAAGTCTCACTTCCACAATCCCCTGGGGTCATTCCCTGGGGCCTTAAACCTAATGTTATCTGGCAGACTGATGTAACCCACTAAGCACCCTTTACAAAATTATGTCTATAGATACTCATTCACATGCTTGTTGGGCCACTGCTCATTACGGCGAAAGAGCCTGACACGCTGAAAGCCTTTCTTTACAATGTTTTCTAATCTTGAGTTTACCCCTACAGGTTAAAATGGGTAACGGGCCTTGTTTTAATAAAACAAAAGGGGGGAGGCAACCCCCATGACCAATTGAGGACAGCTATACTTACATTATTTCTAATTTTTCCAAGGATCAGCCTCTAACTGCCTTTCAGAGAGATTAATCTAATCAGATACCTTATTTAAAGGTTGAAGTCTGTTGGAGAGATCCTCTTACTGGATCATGGAGAGGCCATGATCCCGTCATTAATGTGGGGAAAGGATTTGGATGTGACTTCCCGGTGGGAGAACCAAACCCAATTTGCTTACTGGCTACAGATTTAAAATATTGTCAGTAAGCAAAAAACTGATTGCCCAAGAGCACCCCCTCTTGAGGTATGCTTTCTCTCTCTCGTTCACAGGATTGAGACTATACCGGACGCCTTGCTGAGCTGTGGTTGGAATCCTCAGTCACCTTCTCCTCATTCTGAGCATCATTATCCACGCCGCCCACAAAGACGCTACCTACAATCTCAACTTGATTTCCTGACTGCAGGAGTCCTCCAAATAGTCGAGGCCTTGATCTGCTTAAAAAGGCTACAGGAGGTTCTCGACTGCCACCAAAATGTATTCGATGCAAACTATCTATGGACTGGACTATGGTTGGCTCCCTTACCTTCTCCCCTTTGTGGGCGGGCCCCTTGGCTACAGTGGGTTTTGTATTCACATTCAGACCTTATGTAATCAATAAGCTCCTTCAGTGTCTTAGAAAGCAGGATCAGGGAAAGCTGTTCAGCTAATGGTGGTCTTGAAACAATATTATGTGGTATGAGATGGCGGACTGGGAATTCTGCGAGGTTGACCCCGGCCCTTACCAGGATGTGCAGGTGTACAGAAGGGTTTCCTTTGCTGACGTTGGCCATCCCCCTTATTTCAAACCTTCTTTGGGTCTGCCAACCCTCCAGGTTAATTGCCTGAAGTGCTAGAGTGGTAGTCAATTACAGGTAAGATGTCCAGAGGGGGACAACCTAAGACAGGCACACTTCTCAAGTAAGGCAAATACCTGCTTAATAAATCAAAAGGGAGGTGATGTGGGGCACGTCACATCAAGGGTAAAAGGCCTACCTCGTGGCCCAGTGTTCACTTCCTGGTTTTGGAAATCCAACCATGCTGTCTCCTGGTTGGGAATATTGGCTGTGGTTTGTGATGTAAAATAAGGCTACCTGGAACCCATAGATTGGCCCTGCCACCCTCTCTGACCGCACCTACCTCCCACTGTCCTGCCTAATTTTATGCTAATAGACTCCTGCTTCTTACTTTAGCCCCTTGTATTTCCCCATTAAAGGAGTCTTCTGTGACCTTCTCCCTGGCGTGTCTGTGTCTTCCCTCTGGAGAGGGAGGGCTGGGTGAAGGCGGCCAGCTGGCCCTAACCTTTCTTGGTCTCATCTTATTCGGGGCATGTTCTCTTTGCCCTTCCTGCAGGTCAGGATGCAAAGAGTGCTAAAAACCCCAACAGAGAAGGTTCTGTAATTCCCTCCTGATGACGGAAGTCTCAGAACTGAGGAAATAATTCTGTACTAAGAGAAAAGGATTCCAAAATTTGGAGGAAATCCATTTACGGTAGCAAGAACATATTTGAAGGTAGCATTTGTGAGTGTGTCTTTACAGGAAAGGTCTATGACTTGAGAAGGGTCACAGAAGAAACTTGGGATTTCTAGTTCCTTGAAATGGGTTATATGTAATGCCATCCACACATGCAGCTGTCCTGCCAAGAAGCTAGTGACAAATAACAGCCGAACCAACGAGCACACAGATGAGTCTCCATGATGAGATTGTAATTCAGGGGATGACAGATGGCCACAAAGAGGTCATAGACTATGACAGTAAGAAGCAAAATATCTGTGTTTCCAAATACAATGAATAGAGATATCTGAGTCAGGCAGGCACCATTAGAGATGACCCTGCTGTGATTCTGGAGGTTCACCAGCATCTTGGGCATAGTTGTAGAAATGAAACAGATGTAAGCCAAGGATAGGTTGGAGAGGAAGAAGAACATGGGGGTCAGAGGTGATGGTCAGGATGATGAGTAGATTTCCAAATACAGTGATCAGGTAGATAAATAGAAAGGAACCAAAGAGAATGATCTATATTTTTGGATCCTCTGAGCAACTGAGGAGAAGGAATTCAGTGACATGGGTTAAATTTTGCAATTCCATATTGCTTGTGCAGATGCCAAAGAAAATGAAGTCTTGTGAGAAAAAGCAAACCCATATCCAAGAATGCTCAAATGTGTGTAGTTTAGATTCACTCATTTACTGGTTTAAATTGTATACCATCTTCGTTTACCTCAAAGGTGGCAATGCCCCACTTCTAGAATCTTCTCAGTGAGGGACGCCTTATTTCCCAGCCCTGGGTCTACACTTCTGGTCCAATGACCCAACACAGTGTTACAAATCTAACAACACAACAGCATGCTAGAGTTTGATCACAAATCAATTCAACTTACTCTTGTCATGCTTTTAGAAAAGTTTCAGAGATCATAGGCATCAGAGCCGTAGAAAATAAATAGTTCTATCATTTTCAATGTATTCACATTTAAGCAACTATTAGCATAGACAGTTTTTTAATCACACTAACAAGAAATATACTCTACTCCAAACCTAGGCAGACACAAATCTACTTTTGGTCCCTTTGGACTTTTGTATTCTGGTATTATGGCATTTGCTGTGAAATGGGTGAGCCTGGAAATGTGTCTTCGAGTGAGGCACATGAGGAATAGAGACAAAGAACACTTGTGTTTCTCATAATATATATCAGGTCTCAATTATCAGCATATATAAACACATATACAGGGTAACATACATCTATACAAAAAAAAAGCAGTGAAGTGTGGTGTATGTAGGAACAGATTCTGGTGGTGAAACTCCTCTGATCAACTAATTTATAATGTAACAAAATGAGTACCAGAGAGCTGAAATGACCTACTTTATAAAAATATACAACATTCCAAGGGCCTGTGATCACACTTCTTCTCCTAGGCACTTCAGAAAGTAAGATCTGAGGATCACAATTCGAAGTCAGGCTGAGTCAGAAAGTTCTAGAGACTCTCTTTTCCCCGATTAATGCTGTCCTTGATTTAAAAAAAAACCCTCTGGGACCGTGCCCAGGATCTAAGAACAAGCTCCAGGACCTACATTAAAAGAAAGAAAAAACTACAGAAGGAAAACTACATGAAATGAGGAAGAATGACATAGTACATAGGTCTCAGAGAAGGACACAGGGCACTCTATCAACAATATTTTATGTCTTATCCTCCTGTTACTGTCATCCTGATCGCAATCATGGTCACGATCATGCTTATCACTACCATCATCACCATCATCACTATTCTCCTCCTCCTCTTCGTCCTCCACTCCCTCCTCCTCATCCTCCTCTTCTTTCTCCTCATCCTCCTCTTCCTTCTCCTCCTCCTCCTCCTTCTCCTCTTCATCTTTCTCAGCTTTTAGTTGAAGTTAGGAAAAAAGTTCAAAGGAGGGGTTTGATTCCTTGGTACCACATACATAGAAAAAAGCCGGAAGTGGTGCTGAGGCTCAAGTGGTAGAGCTCTAGCCTTGAGAAAGTCCAAGGACAGTGCTCAGGCCCTGAGCTCAAGATCAGGACTGGCAAAAAAAAAAAGTTCGAAGGATTTACCTGTGTCAGCTTTTGTTGAGACACATGAGAATTCAAACTAAAACAGGTAAAGAAATCCCCATTATATATTCGAGATTCCCACCCCTCACCCTTCCAACATGACTGAGAACATAAACTTCCCACTCCACGTGAGTGCAGGGTTTTCTATGGGGGTCCTCACCATATGACACACAGATAATGTACAGAAGACATTTCTGAAAGTCCTTCACCATTCATCCCTCAGCACTCACTCGCTTATGCTGCTTCTCCCTTCAGCCATGACCCAGATGGACAGATCTGAGGAGCCCAGGCTTGGTGCCCAGGGGCTAGGATGTCATCAACCAAGCAGAGCTTCCAAATGCTGGCGATGTGGATACAGAGGTGGGACCAGTGTCCTGGACTCAGGAGAGTGGAGGGAAAACAGGCTCATCCTTGACTTCTACATGACCTCAGAGGATGAATCCCCACAGCTTACAATTAGCCAAATTGAACAAAGTCTCTGGACATTCCCAACCCATCAAAACTTTCATATTTTTTGTCTATCCAGAAGATTGATAGAGTTATGTTTCTGTCAGTTTTGCTTATTTAATAAAGGTCACTATGTTCGTATTTTCATTATTATTGGTATTAAAATACACGTCACAAAAAATCTTACACATTAAGTACAAAGCAAAGTGCAATCCCGTAAATTCACATAGTTCTACAATTATCTGCACCATACATCTCCAGGAAATCATTATTCCATCTTGGAAGTTTATATTTTACTCAAAAATTCCCTTTTCTTCCCATCACCAAATACCTAGAAACGCCACTCCACAAGGAAAATAAAAGTCTTGACATTAAAATGTCATGATAGGGGCCAGGAGTTTGGCCTAGTGGTTAAAGTGCTTGCCTAGCATGCATGAAGATCCGGGTTTGATTCCTTGGTACCACATATAGAAAAAAGCCGGAAGTGGTGCTGAGGCTCAAGTGGTAGAGCTCTAGCCTTGAGAAAGTCCAAGGACAGTGCTCAGGCCCTGAACTCAAGCCCAGGACTGGCAAAAAAATAAAAAACAAAATAAAATGTCATGATATTACAATTACAAGGAGGCCACTGAATTTTATTTAAGTTTGATTATTGAGTTGGTTGGTATTCCAAATTACAATTCAAATAAATATTATAGGTGCTTGGGTTTAGATCATTTTCCTGTAAATACTCTATGGAATGCCTTTGTAGCTTGCTGTTTTTAAGGTTTTGGATTGAGCAATTCAGCTTACAGGGGATCATTGAAATTAGCATGGAAAAATCCCACATTCCTTAAAAAATAGTTGTATTGTCCTTAACTTGATATAAAAGAGTTTGCAATTCAGTATTTCATTTTATGCATCTTGGTCAGCGTCACCCTTTGCATCATTGCCCCCATATCTCTCAACCCTGCTCCTCTCCGGATTGTCCTCCTTTCATTTTCACATACATTGAACAATATTGAATATACTTATTGAATATCAAGTTTGCATTCTCCCTCACCCGTGCGTCTTCATTCATCTGCACACTTCCTCTTGGTTTGATCCTCTCCCCAACACTTCAAGTACAAGCTGCTTCATACTTTTTGTTGTTGTTAGGCAATAAGTTCATGGTTCAAAGGAACCACACCATTGGAATAGTCCATTGTTTGTCAATACATTTGTGCACAGGAACCTATGATTTGCATATTTGTATATGTATATTTATAAAATGGTACTCACTTCCACATTAAGAGAACATACATCTTTTTTTTTCCTCTGGGCCTGACTTACTTCACTTCACTCTTTACAGGACCATCCAATTCTTTGCAATATGATTATTCCTGATGGATGAATCCGTAAAATGGGGCAGCTGGCGCCTGCTCCAAGCCGCAAAAAGCAGCGGTGGGCGCCGGCTCCAAGCCACGAAAAGCAGCGGCAGTAGAGGGCGCCAGGCCTGGAGCCCAATTGCTGCAGAAACCAGCACAGAACCGGGCCAGCAAATGGCGGAAGCAGCAGAACCCAGATGCAGAACCAGAACAGCAAGCAGTGGAACTCAGATGCAGAACACAGGCGGCGGTGAGGACCCCAGGGGAGTGAAAGACTCCCCACCACCGTGGAACACCCACAGACAGACACAGAGGCGTGAGTAATACAGCGCGTCCCCAAACACATCGGGAAAGCAGAGCGGGTGCCAAGCAACAGAACTTAACTCAGACCCATCCATCCCGCCTGAGAAAGACAGGTGGGAGCAGGGCAGCAAGGAATTTAGAATCCTGTCCCTCCCCTCAACAGCCCCCTACCTCAGGCCATTGACTGGAGATTGACAGGTGGGCTACCCAAGACCCCGCACCCCACCAAGGGAGGCGGGACTGTCCCAACTGCCACCCGCCCAAGGGCTCAACCCCCAGCCCTCTGACTGGAGACTGACAAGCGGGCGGACCCTAAGACTCAGCACCCCCCCAGGGGTAGCAGAACTACCCCAGATCCCACCCGCCCACCAGGCTCCTCTCCCAGGCCACTGGATCTGGAGAGGCTGGGTACCAGCCTTACAACAGTGGGTAGGGGGTGCGGGAAAATAGGAGCCAGCATCTGCCCCCCCTCAATTCTTGAGCGGGGCATCCTCCAGCTGGGAATGCTGAGCAAGACAGCACTGAGGGCCCCCCACAGTCACAGACTCTGACAAAGCAGTGGAAACACAGCAGGGATCTGAAGGGCCGACCAGCAGCCAAGCTCCCCTTCTGAGAATCAAAAAGGCATGGCTCCGCCCTGGGAGCCCACGTCCTCAGCTGGGCCCCGCCCCTGAGAACAGAGGGGTCTCCTGCTGGCCCTGCTGAGAGCCCCTGAAACTCTCAATCCCCAAACCCTTGGCTTGGGGCCGCCCCTGGAAGCAGCACAGGAAAACGTCTGCCAACCATGTTCAGATGGAAGCTCGCAGATCCATCCCATGTTCCACTGTGAGGCTACTAGTTGGTCTAAGAGCTAGTCATGCAGCAACACATAAGTTTTATTCTAATACTTTCCAAACTTTGTACTCAAATACGCTACCTATTTACCAACTTAGGTCAGTTATCCTTACGCTATACCTTTTCTTCATTACTACAATATTCTAACACTCCTACGTTAATCCTCTTGTACCTCCCCAGACCTCTCTCTGGACCTCTGTTCGTCTTTCAACCCTTATACTGCATGGATCTACACTTGATGGCTGTTGAGCAATACTGTATATATAGGTGATTAATTATTCTCTAGGCTCAGAGGGACCTAAAGACAATAGGGATTGGACTGAGAGGCTTATTGTTTTGGGTATAAATCAATCATTATTTTTTTCTTTTTTATTGTAATTAGTAAAAGGGTTACATGATATTTGCCAGATAGAAGGTGCGTTAATTCACATACATTGATACCCTTTCACATGTCTTGGTACCCGTTTCCCTCCCCCCCCACACCAACCACCCGTCTTGGTTTTCCCCCCTTCCCTATCAAATTTCAAATATCCAAATACAAATAAATTCAATATATTAGATAACAAAGTGAGATACTATACCAATATGAGATAACAAGGGACAGCAAAGGAGATGAGAGACAACATAGTACATTAAGGACAACAATCATTCATTATATGGCTTTTGTTTCACTATCCTGGAGGTCCTTTTAATTAGCTTCACATTATATGTCCTTATGTATCAAGATTTTGCTATATTGCAAATCTCTGCTAGTAGAGCCCAAGGTTTCTACTGATTATGACGAATGAGGGAAACCATTGAGCCTAAGTTCCTTTGAGTCTGGCTTACTTCACTTAATATGATTTTTTCTAAGTCTTTCCATTTCCTCAAAATGGGGCGATGTCATTCTTTCTGACAGCTGCATGGAATTCCATTGTGTACAAACCACAACTTGTTGATCCACTCATCAACTGAGGGACATCTAGGTTGGTTCCATATCTTTGCTATGGTGAATGGTGCTGCAATGAACATTGTTGTGCTAGTGGATTTAGTATGTCCTTGTTTCTGGATGGTTGGGTAAATGCCAAGTAGTGGAATTGCTGGGTCATAGGGAAGTTCTATGTTTAGCCTTTTGAGGCACTGCCACACTGATTTCCATAGTGGTTGGACGAGTTTGCACTCCCACCAACAGTGTAGTAGTGATCCCTCCTGGCCACATCCCCTCCAGCAACTGTTGTCATTCGTTTTCCTGATCCTGGCCATTCTAGCTGGAGTGAGGTGGAATCTTAGAGTTGTTTTGATTTGCATTTCTTTTATGACCAGAGATGTTGAGCATTTCTTCATGTGTCTATAGGCCATTTTTGTTTCTTCTTCAGAGAAGACTCTCTTTAAGTCTTTGGCCCATTTTTTAATGGGATGGTTGTTACTTTGGAGGTTAGTTTTGGAGTGATTCAATTTTTTGAGTTGTTGATATATTTTAGATATGAGGCCTTTGTCCGTTGTTTGGTTGGTGAAGATCTTCTCCCACTCTGTAGGCTTCCTGATTAGTTTACTAGCTATGTCCTTTGCCATACAAAAGCTCTGCAGTTTAATGCAGTCCCGCTTACCCAGCCTTTCTCTGATTTGTTGTGATTCTTGGTCCTTATTAAGAAAGTTTCGACCTGTGCCAAGGAGGCATAGTGTATCTCCTATTCCTTCCTGTAGAGTTTTCAGTGTGTCAGCTTTTACCTCCAGGTCTTTGATCCATTTGGAGTTAATTCTAGTGCAAGGTGACAAAGAAGGATCCAGCTTTAGTTTTCTGCAGGTGCTTAACCAGTTCTGCCAGCACAACTTGTTGAAGAGGCTGTCTTTCTTCCATTCTATTTTTTTGGCTCCCTTGTCAAAGATTAGGTGGCCATAGGTCTGTGGTTTAATATCTGGGTCCTCAGTTCTATTCCATTGGTCTTCAGGCCTGTTCCTGTGCCAGTACCAAGCTGTTCTGAGGATTATAGCTCTGTAATGGAGTCTAAAGTTTGGAATTGAAATTCCTCCAGCGCTGTTCGTTCTGCTAAGAAGTGTTTTTGCTATACGAGGTCTTTTATTATTCCATATGAATTTTTGGATTGCCTCTTCTATTTCTTTAAAGAATGACATTGGGATGTTGATGGGTATTGCATTGAATTTGTAGATAGCTCTTGGCAAGATTGTCATTTTCACAATGTTGATTCTTCCAATCCAGGAGCATGGGAGGTTTTTCCATTTCCTTAGTTCTGCTTTAATTTCCTTTTTTAGGGTTTTGAAGTTTTCATCAAAAAGGTCCTTTACATTCTTAGTTAAGCTAATTCCTAGGTACTTTATTTTCTTTGAGGCTATTGTGAAAGGAGTTTCTTTCCTGATTATTGCCTCGTTCCTCTCACTGTTGGCATAAAGGAAGGCAGTTGATTTTTGAGGGTTGATTTTATAGCCTGCTATGCTTCCAAAGCTTTGGATCAGCTCAAGGAGCTTGGGAGTAGAGTCTATAGGGTTCTTTAAATACAGAATCATGTCATCTGCAAAGAGGGATAATTCTATTTCCTCTTTCCCTACTTGGATCCCCTTTATGCTTGCTTTTTGCCTTATTGCACTGGCTAGGAATTCTAGTACTATGTTAAAGAGTAGTGGAGAGAGTGGGCATCCTTTTCTCCTTCCTGATTTTAGAGGGAATGGCTTTAGATTTTCACCATTAAGTGTAATACTAGCAGTAGGTTTCTCATACACAGCCTTAATTACATTGAGGAATGTTCCATGGATTCCTAGTTTCTCCAGAGCTTTTAACATGAACGGGTGTTGGATCTTGTCAAATGCCTTTTCCGCGTCTATTGAGACAATCATGTGATTTTTGTCTTTGCTCCTGTTGATGTGTTGAATTATATTAATTGATTGCTTTGCCTCCCTGTGATGAATACAGTTTGATCATAGCGTATAATTTTTTTGATGAGTTGTTGTAGACGGTTGGCCAGTATTTTGTTGAGAAGTTTTGCATCGATGTTCATCAAAGATATAGCTCTATAGTTCTCTTTCTTTGATGAATCTCTGTCTGGTTTGGGGATGAGCGTTATACTGGCTTCATAGAAAGAGTTTGGTAAGGAACCTTCATTTTCAATTTCGTTGAAGAGCTTGAGGAGTATTGGTGTGAGCTCTGCTTTGAAGACCTTATAGAATTCAGCTGTGAATCCATCTGGCCCTGGGCTTTTCTTAGGTGGAAGTTCTCTAATTGCCATTTCTATTTCAGAGCATGAAATAGGCCTGTTGAGTTGGCTTAGTTCTTCTTGGTTCAGTGTGGGTATGTTAATATTGGCTAGGAATTCATCCCTTTCATTTAGGTTCTCAAATTTGTTGGCATAAAGGTTTGAGAAGAATTCCCTCATGATATTCTGGATCTTGGTAATTTCTGTCGTGATATTACCATTTTCATCTGCGATTTTGTTTATTTCGATATGCTCTCTTCTTTTTTTGGTAAGATTTGCTAAGGGCTTGTCAATTTTGTTAATTCTTTCAAAGAACCAACTCCTTGTTTTGTTGATTCTTTCTATAGTTTTTCTGGATTCCAAATCATTTAATTCTGCTTTGATTTTAATTATTTGCTTTCTTCTCCTGGGGTTGGGGTTGGTTTGTTGCTCTTTTTCCAGGAGCTTAAGGTGGGACATTAACTTGTTGGTTTGCAATTTTTCCAATTTGTTGTTGTAGGCACTCAGCGCTATAAATTCTCCTCTGAGTACTGCCTTTGCTGTGTCCCAAAGAAGTTGGTATTTTGTGTGCTCCTTTCTGTTAAATTTCATAAACTGTTGGATTTCTGTTCTGATCTCTTCAATGACCCATTGGTGGTTCAACAATGTGTTGTTCAGTCTGCATGAGTTACAGGGTTTTCGTTGGTGGAGGTGTGTGTTCAGTTCCAATTTGATGCCTTTGTGGTCTGAGAGTGTGCATGGAATAATTTCTGTGTTTCTGAATCTGTCCAGGTTTGTTTTATGGCCTATGATGTGATCTGTTTTGGAAAATGTTCCATGTGCTGCTGAGAAAAACGTATATTGTGTTGTTGCTGGGTGGAATATTCTGCAGATGTCTGTTAGATCTAGTTGGTCTATATAGCTGTTCAGTTCTAAGGTTTCTCTGTTGAGTTTTTGCCTTGTTGATCTGTCCATAGGTGAGAGTGGTGTGTTAAAGTCACCGACAATCACTGTATTTCAATCTATGTATGGTTTCAGTGTAAGTAAAGTTTGCTTGATGAAGTTTGGAGCTCCGGGATTGGGTGTGTAAATATTTAGGATCGTTATGTCTTCCAGGAGGAAAGATCCCTTTAGTAGTATGTAGTAACCTTCTTTGTCTTTTCTTACTAATTTATCTGATATGAGGATGGCAACTCCAGCCTATTTATGGGGGCCATTAGCTTGATAGAGATTTTCCAACCTCTCACTTTCAAAAGATGCTTGTTTTTTTTGGGTAAGATGTGTCTCTTGAAGACAGCAGAACGATGGCTCTTGCTTTTTGATCCGACTAGACAGCCTATGCCTTTTAATTGGAGAGTTGAGTCCATTGATATTGAGAGTTAGGATTGAGAGATATTTATTAGGTCCTACCATTTTTAAAAGTTTTTATTTGGGCCTGTGTCTTGACAGTTTTTGGGGTCCTTAGGTGTTATGCTGTTTAGGTGCCATTTCTTTCCCTATATTGCCTTTATTTTGGTTTTCTATGTATAGAACATCTTGCATAATTCTCTGTAGTGTTGGTTTTGTTGCGACATATTGTTGCAGCTTTTCCCTGGAATGGAATGTTTTTATTGTTCCCTCAGTTATGAATGAGAGCTTAGCTGGGTACAGTATTCTTGGTTGGTAGTTGCGTGACTTAAGGGCATGACATATATGCTTCCAGTCATTTCTTGCTTGCATGGTCTCTGCTGAGTAATCTGGGGTGATTCTAATTGGTTTTCCTTTATAGGTTACTGAACCCTTTCCCCTGGCTGCCTTTAGGATTCTTTGTTTGGTTTTTACTGATCCAGTTCGGATTACGATGTGGCGGTGAGATGTTCTTTTCTGGTCAGGTCTGTTTGGGGTTCTAAAAGCTTCTTGTATCTGGATGGGTCTGCCCTTCTGGATATTTGGGAAATTCTCTGAGATGATTCCCTGAAGTATATTTCCAATACCATTGACCTCTTTTTCCAGACCCTCCTCAATACCAATTAGCCTTAAATTAGGCTTCCTAATTAGATCTTGGACCTCCTGAAGCCCTCTCTCATTTTTCCTAGATTTGGATTGACTCATTTTCTGTTCTTTCTCTATAATAACTAAATTATATTCAGCCCCGGAAATTCTCTCCTCTGCATTGTCTAACCTGCTATCAAAGCTATCTAGTTTATTTCTCATCTCCCTTGTTACTAATTGCTCATTTTTGATGCCTTGCATCTCTTCTTTTAGATCATGTATGGATTTCTTTAGCTCCTTGATTTCCATTTGAGTGGTTAGCTCAGTAGCTTTATTTTCTTTGAACATTTTGGAGTTCGGTCACCTTTTTATTTGTGGATTCTATGAATTCATCCATCTTTCTTTGAACAGCCTTTATTATGGCTTCCTTTATGGCTCCTTCTTTTTCACTTATCACCTTGTTTATGGTTTCCTCTTGTTCAGATATGGCTTCCTCCCTTATCTCTTTCTTTATATTTTCACATTTTTCATTAATGATGTTTATCAATTGCATTTGTACAGCACTTGGAAGACTCTCCTCTAGGCTTGCCAGTGACTGTTCCATTGGCTGTTTACATTGGGTGGGGGAGGTGGGAGGTGTTGTTTCTTGATTTGACATTTTTCTTGAGTTTCTTGTTCTGCCCATTTGAAAATGGGAGCAAGATTAATACTAAACACGATTATAGTTTTTCAGATATAACCAACCTAGACCTCTGTAGCTGGGAGACTCTAGATGTTCACGAGTTTTGATCGGTGTTCTCACTCTTTCTTTTCATGCAGTTACCGACTCGTCTAATTTTTCACTGATAAGCAATTTATATTCAAAACAATAAGCCTCTCAATCCAATCTCTATTGTCTTTAAGTCCCTCTGAGCCTAGAGGATAATTAAGCACCTAGATATACAATGTTGCTTAACAGCCATCAAGTGTAGATCCATGCAGTATAAGGGCTGAAAGAGGAGCAGAGGTCCATAGATAGAAAAATAGAATGAGAGAGGTCAGGGGGTAATTAGGTAGAGTATTTGGAAAGTATTAGAATAAAACTTACGTGTTGCTGTGCGACTAGCTCTTAGCCCAACCAGTGGCCTCACTGTGGACCATGGGGTGGATCTGCGAGCTTCTGTCTGAGCATGGTTGGCGGACGTTTTCCTGTGCTGCTTCCAGGTGCGGGCCCCAAGCCAAGGGTCTGGGGATTGAGAGCTTCAGGACCTCTCAGCAGGACCAGCAGGAGGCCCCTCTGTTCCCAGGGGCGGGGCCCAGCTGGGGGCTTGGGCTCCAATGGCGAAGCCACGCCTTTTTGGTTCTCAGAAGGGGAGCTTGGCTGCTGGTCGGCCCTTCAGATCCCTGCTGTGTTTCCACTGCTTTGTCAGAGTCTGTGACTGTGGGGGCGGCCCTCGGTGGTGTCTTGCTCAGGGTTTCCACCTGGAGGATGCCCCGCTCGAGAATTGAGGGGGGGCAGATGCTGGCTCCTATTTACCCGCACCCCCTACCCACTTTTGTAAGGCAGGGTCTCAAATCCCTCCACTCTCCAAATCCAGTGGCCTGGGTGAGGAGCCTGGTGGGCGGGTGGGAGCTGGGACAGGTCTGCCTCCCCTGGTGGGGTGCTGAGTCTTAGGGTCCACTTGCTTGTCAAACTCCAGTCAGAGGGCTGGGGGTTGAGCCCGTTGGGGGGGTGGGAGTTGGGACTTCCCCGCCTCCCTTGATGGGGTGATGGGTCTTATGGGTAGCCCGCCTGTCAATCTCCAGTCAATGGCCTGAGGGAGGGGGCTGTTGAGGGGAGGGACAGGATTCTAAATTCCTTGCCCCCCCTGCTCCCGCCAGTCTTTCTTGGGGCGGGGTGTTGGGGTCTGAGTTAAGTTCTATTGCTTGGCACCCGCTCCGCTTTCCCGATGTGTTTGGGGCTGCGCTGTATTACTCAGGCCTCTGCATCCGTCCGCGGGTGTTCCACGGTGGTGGGGAGTCTTTCACTCCCCTCGGGTCTCCGCCGCCGCCTGTGTTCTGCATCTGGGTCCTGCTGCTTGCTGTCTGGTTCCACGTCTGGGTTCCCCTGCTTCCGCAGTTCGCTGGCCTGGTTCTGTGCTGGTTTCTGCAGCCTTGGGTTCCCAGTCTGGTGCCCTCCACTGCCGCCGGTTTTCATGGATTAGAGCCCGTGCCCGCCCCCGCTTTCCCCGCGTGGAGCCGGTGCCAGCTCAAGCCGCTTTTCGCAGCTTGGTCTGGTGCGGCTTTCCGCGGCTTTGGGCGAGAGGTGGGGGAGGGGTCCTCGCGTTCCGAATTCTTTGAGAAAGTTGGATGTGACCTTTATCTGGATTTCTTTTCCTGTTTGAGTCCTTCTCCGTTGCTTTTTGAGTTTGTTGTCATGGATTTCTTTAGAAAGTTGGCTCGTGGGACTCCCTGGTTCTCTCTTTTTGTCAGAGAAAGCTAAGCAGCGTCCCTATTGTCTCGGCGCCATCTTCCTTCCCCTATAAATCAATTATTTGTGGATGTATTATACTGGTCGGTGACTGCACAAAAAGAAAGAGTGATAACACCAATCAAAACTTGTGAACATCTAGTGTCTGCCAGCTACAGAGGTCTAGGTTGATTATATCTGAAAAACTATAATTGTGTTTAGTACTAATCTTGTTCCCATTTTCAAATGGGCAGAACAAGAAACTCACGAAAAATGTCAAATCAAGAAACAACATCCCCCAACCAATGTAAACAGACAATGGAACAGTCACTGGCAAACCTAGAGGAGAGTCTTCCAAGTGCTATACAAATGCAACTGACAAACTTCATTAATGAAAAAATGTGAAAATATAAAGAAAGAGATAAGGGAGGAAGCCATAGCTGAACAAGAGGAAACCATAAACAAGGTGATAAGTGAAAAAGAACCATAAAGGAGGCGATAATAAATGTTTTTCAAAGAAAGATGGATGAATTCATAGAATCCACAAATAAAAAGGTGACCAAACTACAGCAAATGTTCAAAGAATATAAAGCTACTGAGCTAACCACTCAAATGGAAATCAAGGAGCTAAAGAAAATCATACATGATCTAAAAGAAGAGATGCAAGGCATCAAAATGAGCAATTAGAAGCAAGGGAGATGAAAAATAAAGTAGATAGCTTTGATAGCAGGTTAGACAATGCAGAGGACAGAATCTCTGGGGCTGAAGATAATTTAGTAATTATAGAGAAAGAACAGAAAAGGAATCAATCCAAATCTAGGAAAAATGAGAGAGGGCTTCAGGAGGTCCAAGATACAATTAGGAAGCCTAATTTAAGGCTAATTGGTATTGAGGAGGGCGGGGAGAAAGAAGTCAATGGTATTGGAAATATACTTCAGGGAATTATCTCAGAGAATTACTCAAATATCCAGAAGGGCAGGCCTATCTAGATACAAGAAGCTTTTAGAACCCCAAACAGACCTGACCAGAAAAGAACATCCCACCGCCACATCGTAATCCGAACGGGATCAATAGAAACCAAAGAAAGGATCCTAAAGGCAGCCAGGGAAAAGGGATCAGTAAAATATAAAGGCAAACCAATCAGAATAACCCCAGATTACTCAGCAGAGACCATGCAAGCAAGAAGTGACTGGAAGCATATATGACATGCCCTTAAGTCAAATAAGTACCAACCAAGAATACTGTACCCAGCTAAGCTCTCATCCATAAATGAAGGAACAATAAAAACATTCCATTCCAGGGAAAAGCTGCAACAATATATTGCAACAAAACCTACACTACAGAGAATTCTCTAAGATCTTATATACATAGAAAACCAAAATAAATGCAATATAGGGAAAGGTATGGAACCTAAACAGCATAGCACCTAAGAACCACAAGAACTGTCAAGACACAGGCCCTAATAAAAGCTTTTAAAAATGGTAGGAAATAATAAATATCTCTCAATCCTAACTCTCAATATCAATGGACTTAACTCTCCAATTAAATGGCATAGGCTGTCTAGTTCGATCAAAAAGCAAGAGCCATCGTTCTGCTGTCTTCAAGAGACACATCTTTCCCAAAAAAACAATCATCTTTTCAAATTGGGAGGTTGGAATAAACTATCAAGCTAACGGCCCCCATAAACAGGCTGATGTTGGCATATTCATATCAGATAAAATGTACTTCAAAATAAAATTAGTAAGAAAAGACAAAGAAGGTTACTACATACTACTAAAGGGATCTTTCCTCCAGGAAGATATAACGATCCTAAATATTTACACACCCAATCCCGGAGCTCCGACCTTCATCAAGCAAACTTTAATTACACGGAAACCATACATAGATTGAAATACAGTGATTGTCGGTAACTTTAACACACCAGTCTCACCTATAGACTGATCAACAAGGCAAAAACTCAACAGAAAAATCTTAGAACTGAACAACTATATAGACCAACTAGATCTAACAGACATCTGCAGAATATTCCACCCAGCAACAACACAATATACGTTTTTCTCAGCAGCACATGGAACATTTTCCAAAATAGACCACATCTTAGGCCTTAAAACAAACCTGGACAGATTCAGAAAGAATGAAATTATTCCATGCACACTCTCAGAACACAAAGGCATCAAATTGGAACTGAACACACATATCCACCAAAGAAAACCCTGTAACTCATGCAGACTGAACAACACATTGTTGAATCACCAATGGGTCATCGAAGAGATTAGGAACAGAAATCCACAGTATATGAAATTTAACAGTAAGGAGAACACAAAATACCAACTTCTTTGGGACACAGCAAAGGCAGTACTCAGAAGAAAATTTATAGCGCTGAGTGCCTACAATAATAAGTTGGAAAAATTGCAAAACAACAAGTTAATGTCTCACCTTAAGCTCCTGGAAAAAGAGCAACAAACCAACCCTAATCCCAGTAGAAGAAAGCTAATTATTAAAATCAAAGCAGAATTAAATGATTTGGAATCCAAAAAAACTATAGAAAGAATCAACAAAACAAGGAGTTGGTTCTTTGAAAGAATTAACAGAATTGACAAGCCCTTAGCAAATCTTACCAAAAAAAGAAGAGAGCATATCGAAATAAACAAAATCACAGATGAATATGGTAATATCACGACAGAAATTACCAAGATCCAGAATATCATGAGGGAATATTTCTCAAACCTTTACGCCAACAAATTTGAGAATCTAGATGAAATGGATGAATTCCTAGCCAATATTAACATACCCACACTGAACCAAGAAGAACTAAGCCAACTCAACAGGCCTATTTCAAGCTCTGAAATAGAAATGGCAATTAGAGAACTTCCACCTAAGAAAAGCCCAGGGCCAGATGGAGTCACAGCTGAATTCTATAAGGTCTTTAAAGCAGAGCTCATACCAATACTCCTCAAGCTCTTCAACGAAATTGAAAATGAAGGTTCTTTACCAAACTCTTTCTATGAAGCCAGTAAAACCCTCATTCCCAAACCAGACAGAGATTCATCAAATAAAGAGAACTATAGACCTATTTCTTTGATGAACATCGATGCAAAACTTCTCAACAAAATACTGGCCAACCGTCTACAACAACTCATCAAAAAATTATACACTATGATTAAACTGGATTAATTACAGGGAGGCAAATCTGGTTCAACTTATGAAAATCAATTAATATAATTCAACACATCAACAGGAGCAAAGACAAAAATCACATGATTGTCTCAATAGATGCGGAAAAGGCATTTGACAAGATCCAACTCCCCTTTATGTTAAAAGCTCTGGAGAAATTAGGAATCCATGGACCATTCTTCAATGTAATAAAGGCTGTGTATGAGAAACCCACTGCTAGTATTACACTTAATGGTGAAAATCTAAAGCCATTCCCTCTAAAATCAGGAAGGAGACAAGGGTGCCCACTCTCTCCACTACTCTTTAACATAGTACTAGAATTCCTAGCCAGTGCAATAAGGCAAGAAGCAAGCATAAAGGGGATCCAAGTAGGGAAAGAGGAAATAAAACTATCCCTCTTGGCAGATGACATGATTCTGTATTTAAAGAATCCTATAGACTCTACTCCCAAGCTCCTTGAGCTGATTCAAAACTTTGGAAGAGTGGCAGGCTATAAAATCAAACCTCAAAAATCAACTGCCTTCCTTTACGTCAACAGTGAGAGGAACGAGGCAATAATCAGGAAAGAAACTCCTTTCACAATAGCCTCAAAGAAAATAAAGTACCTAGGAATTAGCTTAACTAAGAATGTAAAGGACCTTTTTGATGAAAACTTTAAAACCCTAAAAACGGAAATTAAACAGAACTAAGGAAATGGAAAAACCACCCATGCTCCTGGATTGGAAGAATCAACATTGTGAAAATGACAATCTTGCCAAGGGCTATCTTCAAATTCAATGCAATACCCATCAATATCCCAATGGCATTCTTTAAAGAAATAGAACAGGCAATTCAAAATTTCATATGGAATAATAAAAGAACCCGTATAGCAAAAACACTTAGCAGAAAGAACAGCGCTGGAGGAATTTCAATTCCAAACTTTAGACTCTATTACAGAGCTATAATTCTCAAAACAGCTTGGTACTGGCACAAGAACAGGCCTGAAGACCAACAGAATAGAACTGAGGACCCAGATATTAAACCACAGACCTATGGCCCCCTAATCTTTGACAAGGGAGCCAAAAAAAGAATGGAAGAAAGACAGCCTCTTCAACAAATTGTGCTGGCAGAACTGCTTAAGCACCTGCAGAAAACTAAAGCTGGATCCTTCTTTGTCACCTTGCACTAGAATTAACTCCAAATGGATCAAAGACCTGGAGGTAAAAGCTGACACACTGAAAACTCTACAGGAAGGAATAGGAGATACACTATGCCTCCTTGGCACAGGTCGAAACTTTCTTAATAAGGACCAAGAATCACAACAAATCAGAGAAAGGCTGGATAAGTGGGACTGCATTAAACTGCAGAGCTTTTGTATGGCAAAGGACATAGCTAGTAAACTAATCAGGAAGCCTACAGAGTGGGAGAAGATCTTCACCAACCAAACAACGGACAAAGGCCTCATATCTAAAATATATCAACAACTCAAAAAATTGAATCACTCCAAAACTAACCTCCAAAGTAACAACCATCCCATTAAAAAATGGGCCAAAGACTTAAAGAGAGTCTTCTCTGAAGAAGAAACAAAAATGGCCTATAGACACATGAAGAAATGCTCAACATCTCTGGTCATAAAAGAAATGCAAATCAAAACAACTCTAAGATTCCACCTCACTCCAGTTAGAATGGCCAGGAACAGGAAAACGAATAATAATAACAGATGCTGGAGGGGATGTGGCCAGGAGGGATCACTCCTGTACTGTTGGTGGGAGTGCAAACTCGTTCAACCACTATGGAAATCAGTGTGGCAGTGCCTCAAAAGGCTAAACATAGAATTCCCCTATGACCCAGCAATTCCACTACTTGGCATTTACCCAACCATCCAGAAACAAGGACATACTAAATCCACTAGCACAACAATGTTCATTGCAGCACCATTCACCATAGCAAAGATATGGAACTAACCTAGATGTTCCTCAGTTGATGAGTGGATTAACATGTTGTGGTATTTGTACACAAGGGAATTCTATGCTGCTCTGAGAAAGAATGACATCGCCCCATTTGTTAGGAAATGGAAAGACTTAGAAAAAATCATATTAAGTGAAGTAAGCCAGACTCAAAGGAACTTAGGCTCAATGGTTTCCCTCATTCGTCATAATCAGTAGAAACCTTGGGCTCTACTAGCAGAGATCTGCAATCGAGCAAAATCTTCATATATAAGGTCATATAGTATGAAGCTAATTGAAAGGACCTCCAGGATATTGAAACAAAAGCCATATAAGGAATGATTGTTGTCCTTAATGTACTATGTTGTCTCTCATCTCCTTTGCTGTCCCTTGGTTATCTCAAATTGTTATCGTATCTCACTTTGTTATCTGATATATTGGACACATTTGTATTCGGTTATTTGAAATTTGATAGGGAAGGGGGGAAAACCAATACGGGTGTGGGGTGCGGGGGGGGGGGGAGGGAAATGGATACCAAGACATGTGAAAGGGTATCAATTTACGTGAATTAATGCACCATCTCTCTGGCAAATATGAGGTAATCCTTTTCCTAATTACAATAAAAAATTATAACTCTATAGACATTTTGTTACACAGATTATTTTTATCTATGATATACCAACGCTTACAGCCTAATTTTGATTATGTTCTAAAATGTAAGTGCCACTGATTGTATATAGAGATTCACTTCTTGAAAACTATTTTCTTAAACATGTCATTTGAAATATGATGTAAAAATCTGTTGGGGACTGACTGTGAGGTCAGTGACCTTGGACCTGACCGTGGATCTACACAACTGTATACACAAGGAAGTAACTCTTATCAGGATAACTTTAAGCAATGTCAATCAGTTCTTATCAGGATGACTTTAAGCAATGTTAATCCTTTCTCATTTATCCTATATGTGACTTGTTTACTATTTTGTATGAATGTAGCCTCAGGCAATTCCCTAGTTTTAAGAAGAGTATTTAAGGTCGGAACTTGAAATAAACTGGGCTGCAGTCTTTACCTGGGCTGCAGACCTCCCGAACTCCATCTGTTTGTCTCTCTTTTAATTTTTCCTAGTCCTTGCCCCTATTTCAGGAATCCCAATCTGCGAACCCTGGTTTGCTGCTGGAAAACCAATGTGAATAAACTCTTTAATAAAAAAAGAAACATTGCTCCTTTCGGAATCTACCATGATATGGCCAGGACCTTTCTAATAATGGATTGTACTAATGAAACTAGAATAATCAGGTACTTAAATAACTAGAATTTATCAGATTATATATTCAAGTTTGTTCCTTCTTCAAAAGAGCTCCTGGTTTGAACAACCTGCTCAGGGCACTTTTGAGGTCTTTGTTCCTCAGGCTGTAGATGAAAGGGTTCAGTAGAGGAGAGACCACTGTGTACATTGCTGAGGACACAGTGATACCCTTGGGAGAATGTGACACAGCCGATGCAAAGTAGACCCCCAATGCTGTCCCAAAGAATAAGCAGACCAGAGACAGGTGAGAGCCACATGTGGAGGAGGCTTTGTACTTCCCGCTTGAAGATGACATCCTCAGCACTGAAGAAATAATCTGGTAGTAAGAGAAAATAATCCCTAAGATAAGAAGGAAACCAAAAATTGTACCAACAATGTATTTAAATAAATCATATGTGATTGTGTGCTTACAGGAAAGTTCAAGGACATGAGAAGGTTCACAGAAGAAACTGAGGATTTCCACTTCCTTGAAATTGGTCATTTGTAATGCCATCCACACGTGCATCTGTTCATCCAAGAAGCTGGTGACAAATGACAGCAGAACCAAGGAGACACAGAGACGGTGGTTCATGATGAGAGGGTAATTCAGGGGTTGACAGATGGCCACAAAGTGGTCATAGGCCATCATACTAAGAAGAAAAATATCCATAAAACCAAAAATGAGAAAAATAGACATCTGGGTGAGGCATCCCGCATAGGAGATGACTCTGCTGTGAGTCTGGATGTCCACCAGCATCTTGGGGACGGTGGTGGAGGTGAAGGCAATGTCAGCTAAGGACGGGATGGAGAGGAAGAAGTACATGAGGGTGTGGAGATGGGGGTCAGAGGTGACAGCCAGGATGATGAGCAGATTTCCTAGCACAATGATCAGGTACATGGACAGGAAGAGCCCAAAGAGCGTGGGTTGTAGCTCAGGGTCATCTGAGAGTCCCAGGAGGTAAAATTCTGAGATATGTGTTAGATTACATAGCTCTGCATTAATTGGAGACCTTCGATATGAAGAGAGAGCAATACATAATGAAAAAGTCAAAACTACACAATCATTTTGAACTCAAATATGCACAGTTGATATCAACATTATAGTCCACAATCATCATAGATTTTTTATGCATCATGTATTCCCATTTATGTATTCATTGTAGATATTCAACTATGTTAGAACATTATAGGCAGTGTTTTCTCATCAAAGAAAATACAGATTATTCTTCATTACTGGGTAATTTACAGCAGTGATTTTTTTTAATCTGTGAAATTCATTTTCATCCAATGTGCCTGCAATCCCAGGAGATTTCTGCATCCTTGCTTTGTTTTCTAATTTCTCTGTCTCTGTCTCTCTGTCTCTCTCTCTCTGTCACTGTCTCTCTCTCTCACTCTGTCTCTCTGTCTCTCTCTCTCTCTGTGCGTGTGTGTGTGTGTGTGTGTGTGTGTGTGTGTGTGTGTGTGTTTGTATGTGTGCGCGTCCATGTGCGTCCTAGGATTTTGACTCTAGGCCTTGGTAAAACCCTCGAGCTTTTCCTGCACAAAGCAAAGCTCAACCACTTACATAAGAACCTCTACTTTTGGCTTTCTGGTAGCTAATTGGAGAGGAGAGCTCACATGTTTTGGTGCCCACACTGACTTTGAACCTCTATCCATAGAACTCAGCCTGTTAAATAGCTAGGATTATAGTTATGAGACACCACGCCTGGGACTGAAATATACTATATTGGTATAGTATCTTACTTTGTTATCTAATATATTGAATTTATTTGTATTTGGATATTTGAAATTTGATAGGGAAGGGGGGAAAACCAAGACGGGTGGGGGGTGTGGGGGGGGGAGGGAAATGGGTACCAAGACATGTGAAAGGGTATCAATGTATGTGAATTAACGCACCTTCTATCTGGCAAATATCATGTAACCCTTTTACTAATTACAATAAAAAATAAAAAAAAATTAGGCCTGATTAGACTTGGATATACTGTTTAGGTGCTGAAAATATGTAAGTTGTGTCTGGATAGAAAATTCTTAGTCACAATTTTCTTTAAAAATTACTAATTTCTATAATTCATTCACTTGAATTTACCTTCTGATGTAATTTTTCTCATTGTGGTGGCTTATTGCCTATCCAGGGTGCTATGTTAAACATTACATAGCTGGGCTTATAACTGTTAAAGTATGTGCCAACAGGATATTGATAGTTTCTGGAGTGAAATGAGATATTCGGAGAATGGTCTATGCAGATAGCTCTCAGAGAATAAGTACATATTGTATTTCAAATGCCTTGATCAGTGTAGATGGATACACATGTATTATGTGAAATTATTATTGTATGAAATTATTTTCATCTATTCATAGAGAACAGTGGGCAATGGAGTTATGCTACTCACAGCCAACAATGGCAGAGTCTGGATATTAACTCTAGGTCAGCCACTGGGAGGCTACACTATCCAAAAAATGGGAAATTTCTAGATGCATAAGGAATTAGAATTCATTGGTTATCTAGTTCTCTACTTATGCAATGAAATACTTTGTATTTTATACAATATTGTCAAATTCTCTTTTTGTGGTGTCTCCTATCATATACTACATCTTTTCTGTATATGTACTATACCCACTTAAAAACTTTGATATTGTTTGTCTTTGATGAGTGTAATTGCTTTCTGAGAGATCGTTGGAATGATGGAATAAATGTGAAGTTTTCAGAAAAAAAACCCCACAAACTCTTCAGTCTTGTACATATAAATAAATAAAGACCTCTGATATGATATCTAATTCTTCCTGAATTAATTTTAGAAATTGAGGAATTTGCTGACAGCAGCAATGGATTCCTGAGATTTAAGGAATGTTGGTTGACATTTAGTTACTGGGTTTCTTCCTTTTCAATCATCTATCTGTTTGTTGCACTTCCTATACTGGTTTCAAGCTGTGACCCCCTGTGGCTTTGTTTTGTGTTCAGTCAATTATACCCTAAACAAGAAATTGGTATGCTCTTCCTGGAAGTCAGAGAGAAATGAGACAGAGGCCCAGGTTCTCAATGGGGGCCGAACAAGGCCGTCCACAAACTACTTTTCAGTATTTAATATTCAGTGATGATAGATAAATAGAAGTTAGATTCACACTGTTTGTTTTTTTTATCTGACCATCCACCAACACTTCCATAGAAATCGTGTGATCAGTAATATTCTATTAGATAACAAGGCAGACTACAGAAAAACAGTAAGAGATTTTAGGTAAGAATCCTGTGAGCTTCAGCAGAATAAAGTAATAACTTACATTTTTCACTACTGCTATTCCTTGGTCTCCTCTAACATTATACCAAGTTGCTGGCTTGTCTTCATTATGCAGAAGCAGTCCTTGCAGTTGTTTTTCTCTTTATTAAGGACACAAAACATTTGACTGTATTTGACACAAGAAGGAAAACTCTAAATGACCAGGAAGCTTGTAGAAAGTACGCTTGCATGAATACTCAGGGGTTGCATTGCTTCTCCGTTGGGTCATGTCCATGAAGTACAGATGAAAAGATTGTCCCATGCCTGGAGTGTATAAAACCCTCAGGTTCAATCCTCACAGTGCACCATGAATAGGGCAACACAGGAGAATTTCCAACTGGGGCTAATATTGCATTGAAGATATTTAGGGAGATGTCAGAGGACTGGCTGGTAATAGGCTCTTCTATGATTGTGGATGCACAATTCACAGAGCTCACAATTTGCCAAATTGATGCCAAACAATTGATCTCTAGGGACCCAGTAAATTGGATGGGGCAGGGTGAGGGAGAAAAAATGCCTAAAAGAATAGTTTTGAAGCATGTTCTTTGGTAAACAAAGCTGGTCTAGTCTATGTATAGATGACAAGAAGAAAAGTATGACTAATTATAGTCTATACAGGAAGGCAATTCCATGTTGAAAACCCTTTGGGCAGTTCCCAGACAATTTATAAAGGAAATACGTAGAATATCCATGTCTTGAATGGGGGCCTAACAGGAAGGAATGAATCACATGGAATCAGTGAACAGACAGTGGGAGAACATTGTCACAAAAGTCCATGTGCATTTATAAGAGGAAATGTGGATATTAATGTTTCTGTTGGTGGGTGGAGAGAGGGAGTATTTTGGAAGGTGTGATTTTGTTTAAGATGCCTTGTACATGTACATGAATGTCTTAAATGGAAATTTCTGTCTACAAACAAGTGAAGAATTAATATAGCGAAAACGAGGCTGCACTGGTGGCTCACAGTGTGATCTAGCTACTCAGGATGCTGTGAGTGGAAGATCAGGTTTTTAAGCCAGCATTGGTAGGAAAGTCTGTGAGACTCTGATCTACAACAGACTACTCAGCAATGCTGGAAGTGGCACTGTGCCTGAAGGAGTGGAGCACTGTACTTGAACCACAAAGCTCATGGGCAATGTCTAATCCCTGAGTTCAACCACAAGGTCCGGCACAAAAAATGTTAAAAACTGAATGTAACATATATTTAACTCTCATCAATGACTCATGTGAAATGCAAAATTTTATTTAGAATTGTCAGTTAAATGCATGTGGCGGTATGCTATATCCAATCCCAGAAGTGACATTAGGACACACAGAGCCTCCCTATAATTAAAAAACATAAAAGATGAGACACAGTTTTCATATGATTTGTTTTAGGCTGTTCATTTGTGTCAAGTATATTCTACATGCCAGTGAACCTTCTGTCACGTGAAAGAGTGTATTTAACATTTTCCAAGGTAAAATAGCAAGGAAAGGTCATTTTTTCCTGCCCAAAACACTTAGGGACAGTGAGGCACTGTTGGTCCACGGGTGCTATCCTAGCTGCTCACAAGGAAGACATCTGATGATTTGAGTTTTGAGTTCAGCCGCAGGTGGAAATCCCATAACACTCTCATTTCCAACTAAACACACACACACAGAAACACACACACACACACACACACACACACACACACACACACACACACACAGTGTTATAAGTGGGGTGTAGTTCTAATGATAAAGCACTAGTCTTGAGGAAAAAAATTTATGGATAGCAGCAAGTCCTGAGGGCTGGTAAAAACAAATAAATATCCATCCACCCAACATATGATCCTACTTTTATTAACCAGGAGACAAAGGCTCACACCTGTAATGGTAACTTCTTAGCAATTCAGTATGTCCGTTTTGCGTGTGGGTCAATATCAACCCTTTCATCATTCCCCCCACCATTTCTCTCATACCTACTGATCTCCAGATTGTGCTACTTTCATTTTCACATATGTTGGATAATATTGAATCTACTTTCTGAATATCATGAGTTTATTCTCCCTCACCCATGCATCTTCATCCCTCTTCCTTTTTGTTTGATCCCCTCCCCAACACTTCCAGTACAAGCTACTTCAAATTTTCTTAGGTTAGGCAATAAGTTCTTCATTCAAAGCAATTGCACAATTGGAATCCTCCCCTGTATATTTCATTGTTTGTCAATACATTTGGGCACAGGCACCGATGATCCTGCATGTCTTTATATGTATATTTATAACATGGTATACACTTCCATATTTCCTCATTTCAATCAACATGTAGGTACTCACGTTAGACATTCAATTATATTAGAATAGAAGGGGATGAGAATGTGGCTTAGTGGTAGAGTGCTTGCCTAGCAAGTAGGAAGCCCTATGTTGGATGCATCTATACCACATACACAGAAGAATCTGCAAGTGGCTCTGTGGCTCCAAGTGGTAGAGTGCTAGCCTTGAGAACAGAGATTCTCAAGACATAGCCCAGGCCCTGTGTTCAAGCCCCAGGACTATCAAAAAAAACAAAGAATAATGAAAGAAAGAAAAAAAGAAAGGGAGAAAGAAAATGAAATTATATGCATTATTTTCTGATCACAGAACAATCTAGGCACCTCTTCAAAGATCACTGGTTGAAAATTCAGAGCAGTCATCCTTGTTGGTGAAATTCAATCTCTTCGAATCTATGGAGAAACACTCATGCATACTTTCTATTATTATAAAGAAATAGTGACATTTTCTTAAGATGCAATAATTGTAAATGTTCAGGAAAATATAGACAATTGCTTTTCACCCTTAATTTCATACAGATAATTTAGCACTAGAAAATATTATCCTGAGCCTTCTGTCTCCCAGGCTATTTCTTCATCATTCCTTAGTTTTGTTACTTCATCCTGGTTCCTTCCCTTTCTTTCTTTGTTTCTTTGTTTCATTGTTTCTTTCATTCTTTCTCTTTCTTTCTTTCTTTCTTTCTTTCTTTCTTTCTTTCTTTCTTTCTTTCTTTCTTTCTTTCTTTCTTTCTTTCTTTTCTTTCTACCAGTGTGTATGACAGCTTAAGGACTTGTATTCCAGTCTGGGAACTTCACTGAGATTTTTCTTCTCCTTCTACCACTTGAGTCACATGTCTACTTTTGGCTCTTTGATGGATAATTGGAGATAAGGTTCTCCTGGGCTTTGTTTCCTCCATTGGCTTTGAACTGGTATCCTCAGATCTCATTGCCTTGTGTAGGTAGGACCACAGATATGATCCACCCAGAGAAAACTGAACTATAAGAAAACAAATTTTTTTTCTGGTTTACTCAACCTAAATGGCTCAAGTGGTAGAGCACTATCTTTGAGCACAAGAGGCTCAGGGACAGTGCACAGGCCCCAAGTTTAAGCTCCACATTTGACCAAAAAACTCATCTTCTCTTCATAATGAATTGTGCAGAGCTGAGAGCATGCCTAATGGTAGAGGGCTTGTCTAGCATGCACAGAGCTCTGGGTTTGATCTTAGCTACCATATCCACAGAAAAATCCTGGAAGTGGTTGTGTCCCAAGTGGTAGAGCACTAGCCATGATAAAGTCCAAAGGCAGTGCCCAGCCTTGAGTTCAATCCCCAGGACAGGTTAAAAGGAAAAGAAAAGAAAAGAATCTAACAGAATGGATTATTTATAGGTGGACATGGAGGATTTCCAGCTTCAGTGTCATATGGTGCTGGAGATTTTGATTAGATGCCAGAAGACAGGCTGATGACAGGGTCTCCTACCCTGATGGAACCTGATTTGCAGAACTCACAATTAGAAACATTGATCCAAAGCTTACAAATCTCAGTCAACTCACTAACATGGATGGAGTGGAGGAGAATGTCCAATACAATAGATTTTATCCTTGTTCTCCAGTAAACAAAGCTTCCAAGTTCTATGACTTCATGACAGCAACAAAATTATGGTGAATTGCATCCAGGAGTATGGCCTAGGTGGAGAGTGTTTGCCAAGCACGCAAACACTGTACAATATGCACAGAAAAAGCTGGAAGTGGTATTATGGCTTAAGTGACCTTGATCTCTAGCCTTGAGGAAGCCCAGTGTCATGACCCTGTGTTAAAGCCCAAGGATTGGCAAGAAAATATGGCTAAATATAGCATATACAGGAGTGAAATTGCAAATTGCAAGATTTTGAGTACTCCTCAGACAATTTAACAACAGAAATATTCTGAATATCAATGTCTGGAGTGGGGTTCCTTCAGGATGTACTGGAATGAATGGAAACAAGGAGCCAAAGTAGAATGCAGAAATAATAATCATTGGTCATGTGTGTAAAAAATGAAATTTGGATTTCATGGTGCATATTGGTGAAAGGGTACGTGGAATAGGTGAATGAGGGAAGAGATGAATGTGAGGAAGATACTGTGTACACTTGTGTGGAGATATTAATCTGAAATGTGTTTCTTCAAGGAAGTTAAGATAAAAAGTGATATAGAGAGAATGCCGTTTAATAGAATAATTAAATTATATACTTTTTAACTATCATCAGTGACTTCTGTGAAATAAAAACTATTGTAAAAACTGTTCAAGGTCAATATATAGGGAGGGCCAAGTACAAAAGTAACATCAGCACACATTCATATCCTCATAATTAAAAATAATACATGATGAGCCACACCTTTTACATTATTTATCTTACGTCATATTATTTGTCTAAACTGTGTTCTCTAAATCAATAAACCTTCTGCAACATAAGATAGCTTATGTAATCATTTTTCTACCCAGTCACCAATAATGTTCATTTATTGGTTTCTCTCACGAAAAACACTTTTAGCTGTTGGCTGTGGTTCACAACCAGAATCCAAGAAACACAGGATGCAGAGACCTGAGAATTTCAGTTTCAGAGCCATCCAGGGCTGGGAAGTCCTTCAGAATTGTATTTCGTATTTAACACAGACACACACACAATGAGCACAGAGAAACACACACACCTATACACACACACGCACACAGACCCAGAAGTGCAGGTTTGGCTCAAGTAGTAGAACATTAGCACTGAGGAAAAAAGCTCAGTGATAGTGTCCACGCCCTGAGTTCAACCTCCAGCACTGCTTCAAACAAACAAAGAAAGAATCAATCAAAGAAAGAAAGAATCAAACAAACAAACCACCAACAAAAAAATGCACCAGCTTAGATATATTAGTCAGCAGCTAGAGGCTCACATCTGAGATCTGGGCATCTGGCCAGACCCGTTCTTTAACAAGCACTAGCCGGTGGGGTGGCTCAAGCCAGTAATCCTAGCTTCTCAAGGGGCTGAGACCTGTGGATTAAGGTCCAAACCCAACCTGGGCTCAAAAGGACTTGAGACTCTTATCTCTGATTTACCTCTAGAAAATGGAAAGTGGGGCTTTGGTCAATGATGGGCTTGGCCTTGATCTGAAGAGCTCAGAAACAGTGCTCAGTATGAGTTCTCCACACTGACCCAGAAAGAAAGAAAGCCCTGCAGCCTATGTATAAAACAACTAAAAACAAAAGAGCTGGTCATACAGGTTTTGCCAAGAAATGAGAAAGACCTGAGTTCAAATACCAGTGCTCACAAAACCAAAATATTCTGTTTCTCTTCACTTTTATTGACGTAAAATATCCATGATAGAAAATTCACATCTTAACCACTGTACAATTCAGTTTGTAGGGTGGCCATCTCCAGACATGTGTCATCTTTCCAAAGTGAAATTTTATGCATTAAATACAAATATGTCCTTCCCTCATTAATTAGTTTGACTTAGCAATTTTTTCTAGTGCTCCTATGTCCTCAGTTATACTAATGAAACCAGAAGAATATAAAGATTGTGTAGAGACAGGTAGGATTTACAGGAATTTAGGTTAAAATTTTTTCCTCTGCAAAGTAATATTACAGATGGATTTCCTACCACCTGTTGTCAGTTATTCGTTTGAACAACATGGTCAGGGCACTTTTGAAGTCCCTGTTCCTCAGGCTGTAGATGAAGGGGTTCAGAAAAGGAGTGACCACTGTGTACATCACTAAGGACACAGCACTGCCCCTGGGAGAATGTGACACAGCTGATGCAAAATAAACTCCCAGTCGTGTCCCAAAGAACAAGTGAGAGCCACAAGTGGAGAAGGCTTTGTATTTCCCTCTTGATGATGGAATTCTCATCACTGAAGAAACAATTTTATAGTAAGTGAAAAGGATTCCAAAGATTGGAGGAAATTCATATATGATAGCAATAATATATTTGAAGATAGCATTTGTTCGTGTGTCTTTACAGGAAAGATCCAGGATTTGAGAAGGGTCACAAAAGAAATTTGGGATTTCCACTTCCTTGAAATGGGGCATTCATAAGGCCATCCACACCTGCAGCTGTCCTTCCACGAAGCAACAAATGACAGCAGAACCAAGGAGACACAGAGATGAGGGTTCATGATGAGAGGGTAATTCAGGGGGTGGCAAATGGCCACAAAGCGGTCATAGGTCATGGCAGTAAGAAGCAAAATATCCACACACCAAAAAATGATGAAAAGACACATCTGTGTGAGGCAGCCTGCATAGAAGATGGCTTTGCTGTGACTCGGCAGGATCACCAGCATCTTGGGTACGGTGGTGGAGATGAAGCAGATGTCATCCAAGGAGAGCATGGAGAGGAAGAAGTGCATGGGGGTGTGGAGGTGGGGGTCAGAGGAGAAGGCCAGGATAATGAATAGATTTCCCAGCACAGTAATCAGGTACATGGAGAGGAAGAGTCCAAAGAGCATGGGTTGTAATTTTGGATCCTCTGAGATTCTCAGGAGAAGGAAATCTGCAACGTGGGTTTGATTTTGTGCTTCTTTACCACCTGGACAACTGCTCAAAAAAACACCTTTATAGAAAACAAAACCTCTATGCAGTAATTGTCAGCTCTAAATATTTGAACATAAAGTATGGCTAGAGCAAGATCCCCTGACAGTACAGCTAAACCTTGTGTTGTGTGGGGGAGAAGGTTCCAGGATATCAGGGGGGATCAAAGATTTTTACACATTTATGATGCATGTCTCTGTCTAGGAGCCTAGTTTTGGAGCCATTGCCCTGCCCTAGGATCTAGAAAACCCATCCAATGAGAGGGCTGGAGAGTGGGCTTTCATGTGTAGACTGAGATTGTGGGTGGTAAACTGGGCTGGAGGATTTCAGGAAGATCTCCTGGGGGTAAGGCCTGTGGTAGGCCAAGCCAAGAGAGCAATTTTAAGTTAGGGGCACCAAGCACTATTTCTGGTATTATGGCATTTGTAGGGAAATGGGTGGGCATGGAAACATGGTATTGATTGAAACAAGTCAGGTTCACAGAGAAAAAGGATATTTATCCTTTTCTATAACATGGAAATTAGATCTCAATTATCAAGATGTAGTAATACATATAGAGTCATGTGTATCAATGCACACACATATTGAGTAAAATATGGCAGGAAAGGATTATTATGGAACAAATCCACTCATCAAGGAAGCTGTAGTTCAACCACATGAATAGGAGGAAGCTGAAACAGCCTACTCCTTAAAAATATACACGTTTCCAGGGGAAGGTGGCTCACACTTCTAATCCTAACTATTCCATAGGCTGTGGTCTGAGATTGACAGGTGGAAGCCAGTTTGTGGCACGGAATTCTGAGAACCTCTTGTTTTCGATTAACTAGCAAAAAGCAGGAATGTAGGAGGAGGCTTAATGAGAGGATCTGCAGGATATGGAAAGAAGAGTCATAAAATATGTGATTGTGGCTTTTAGTGTCCTAGGTTATTTTTCATCTCTTTTGTTGTCCCTGGATTATTCTCATATTGTTATTGCATCTCCCTTATTATCTGTTTATATGTTTATTTGTTTATTTGAAATAGGATAGGGAAGGGGGAAACCAAGATGAAGGGAGGCAGTGGGTGGAGGAAAATGGGGACAAAAACATGAGGAGGGGTGTCCAGGTTTGTGAAATAATGCACTTTCTATCTGGCAAATGAACTGTAACATTTCTATTAATTACAATAAAAAAGAGGGGGAAAAGCAGGAAGTGGAGCTGTAGCGTTGAGCAAAAACTTCAGGGAAAGCACACGTGCCCTGAGTTTAAGTCACAGAACCTACATGTGTGTGTGCATTTATACACAAACAAACACCCACACACATACCACAGAAGGTGAAGCATATGAAATGAGATAGAATGACTTAAGACCCTGAGCTCTAAGAAGGACACTGTGCATTCTGCAATAATTTCATTAATGTAATATCCTCGACATTTTCATCATCATCACAATCTTCTTTCTCATTCTACCCCTCCTCCTCATCCTCTATCTAGTCCTTCTCCTTCTCCTCTTCATCCTCCTCCTCTGCTTTTCAGTCAACCTTTAGGATAACTTAGGAAAGTGGTTTGATCCATTTATAAGCTGCTACATTTGGTGACCCACAAATGAGAATGAAAACACAGTACGGAAAGAATTCTGCATCAGATATAATAGCACCCCTAACGTTCAACCCCTACCTGCAAGTTCACTGAGGTATAAATTTTCCAGTTTCCATATAGTTAGGGTTTTACAAGGGCATTCTCAACCCCCGTGATGCCCAAAGCATCCAATCTGTCCTCATGCTGCAGAGAAGATATTCCTGAAAGTCCTTCACCACCCATCCCACCACACCCAATTGCTTAAGCTGCTTCTCTCTTCAGCTAAGACCCAGGTGGACAGATCTGAGGAACCCAGATCTGGTGCCTAGCTCAAGTCCAGCCTCTGTCCTCAGGAAAGAGATGAAGACACAGAAGGAGCAGAGATGGTGGTGATGAGGAGACAGATATAGCACCAGTGTCCTGGTGACGGGAGGGAAGGCTCATCCTTGGCTTCTATATAACCTTGGAGGATTAATACCCACAGCTCACAATTAACCAAACTGTGTGTATTAACAGGCCAAGTCTCTGGACATTTCAAACACAGGGCTGAGAGAATCATAAACAACATGCTTGGCAAGTTGAAATTTTTTTGTCTGTCAAGGAGATTTATGGATTTAAACTTTGGTCATTTATACTTATTTGATGGTGTGCAGAACCATTCCATTTTCATTTTCATTGGCATTAAAATATGCTTTACCAAATTCTTATATATTATGTACATCTATAAAATAACATTTATAATATTTCTATATTTCTAAAATTTCAAGCTCCAGCCATGGGAAAATAAGACAAGAATGAAAAAAATTGAAAATGATATGCAGTATTTTTGGATCACAAAACAATAGAGGCACCTCTTCCAAGATCACTGGAGAAAAATCCACAGCAGTCATCCTTATTGCTAAAATTCAATCTCATCTAATTGATGTAGAAACACTCGTGCATAGTTTCTTTTATTATAACGAAATAGTGACATTTTCTGAAGAGGTGATACTTGTAAATGTTCTGGAAAATATAGACAATTGCCTTTTACCCTTAATTTCATACAGATAATTCAGCACTAGAAAATATTATGCTGAGCCTTCTATCTGCCAGGAGATTTTTCATCATTCTTTAGTTTTGTTACTTCATCCTGGTTCCTTCCCTTTCTTTCTTTCTCTCTCTCTCTCTTTCTTTCTTTCTCTTTCTTTCTTTCTTTCTTTCTTTCTTTCTTTCTTTCTTTCTTTCTTTCTTTCTTGCTCTCTCTCTCTCTCTCTCTCTCTCTCTCTCTCTCTCTCTCTCTCTCTCTCTCTCTCTCTCTCTTTCTTTCTTTTCTTTCTACCAGTGTGAAGGACTTGTATTCCGAGTCTGAGAATCTCACTGAGATTTTTCTTCTCCTTCTACCACTTGAATCACACCTCTAG
The DNA here is from genome assembly GCF_031878675.1 of Megascapheus bottae. Taxonomy (NCBI): domain Eukaryota; kingdom Metazoa; phylum Chordata; class Mammalia; order Rodentia; family Geomyidae; genus Megascapheus; species Megascapheus bottae. Next base: position 11,033,957 of record NC_143509.1, read on the forward strand.
TTTTGCCTCCTTGATGGTTAATTGGAGATAAGATTCTTGTGGGCTTTTTTGCCTCCATTGGCTTTGAACTGGGATCTTAACATGTCATCCTCTTAAATAGCTAGGACCACAAATGTGAGCCATAGACACTCAGAACAAATTAAACTTTAAGAAACAATCACCCTTCTCGGGAGTTGACCTGCCAACTTCACAGAACCAGAAAATCGAGCAATTTTTGAGTATCTCCATGGATAAGATTCCACTTCTGCTGGCTGAACAGCATTATGAAGAAATCCGCTCCCCCTCAGGCCTAGAGAGGAGCCACCTTGACAGCTGGCAAACACCCAGCCAAACCAACGGGAGCCTGAGAAGTGATGCTGGCTGGCAGGGCAGCAGTTCAAAAGGGCAAATGTTTTCCCAGAGGCAGCTTCACCAGATGTCTGTCCCAGTGCTAGGGGAAGTCCTACACTGGGTGGGGCCGCAGTCCTGGTAAAGAAAGCCACTTGTGATTCCACCCCTCTTTTCTGATCAATCAAGAAAACTGATCAGAAACACCACAAAGCCAAATAGCAAGAAAAAAGACTTTTTGAAGTGTATGGATCCTGAATTTAGTGGAGACACAAGCTTCTTTTACTGTTCCCCCTAACTCCAAAAAAACAAACTGAAGAATAACCTTTTTTCCCTTTTATTCCTACTCTATTTATTTGCATATTTATTTTCCAGTTTTACCTCCACCATTTTTTTAAATGTTATGATTTTTTTCTCGCCCCACCCCACCCCACTTTCCTGGGTACAGATGGGATACAAATGATATTTATATTGATAGTCACCTGCTTTTTTATCTGTTTCTTCTTAACTCTAGTATTTCTTGTCTAAGAACTCACAATTGGGTAGGATCTCCCCCAACCTCTTTTTCTTTTTCTATTTTTTTGTTTTTCTTGTTTATTTTTACTTTTTAAAATTTTTGTCATTGAACTCTGCTATACATACTTTCCTCTTTTCTCTATATAGTCCAATTGTTTTCATGAGTTTTATCTTATTTTTTCTAAATTTTGTACTCAACTATCTTACCTTCCTATCACCTTAGGTCAGTTATCCTTATACTATCCCTTAATCTTACACTTGGAATAATAGCATTCATTCCCTGAAGACAAACAACTGCCAACCCAGACTGATACATCCTGTGCAGCTAGCATTTCCTACATTTGATTGAGAAATAAGAAAATTTCATTCCAAAAGAAGCTATATGAATATATGCCCATTAAAGCAGCATGACTAAAAAATATGAATGATAGAGAACAAAGAGCAGAACAGAAAGATTTGCCATCAAGAGGCTCTCACCTGGATGTGGGGAAGACAGGCGGCAGATCTGGGTAAATCTGAGCTCTCACTAAGATACCAGTTCTAGCATTGTAGCAGAAAGTTTGTAAGTAAAGATGCATTCCAAGTAAGCTGTAGCACCGCAGAGATCCCAGTTAAACAGGAAAAAGCCAGGCACCCTACCCAAGAGGAAACCAAGCTGTAGATAAAATGGGATGTTTGGTGTTCACGTTGCCAGCCACTCCCCAAACATGTGGTGGCAGAGACAACGCCTCCCTCCAGAACCTGAGCAGACAGCATTTCTCAGCAGACCTGCCAGCTACAGACAGAACCTGACTGAGCAGCCAGCCCATCACCTTCCCGCAGCACCAATCTGCCAGCTTCATGGACCGACACAACCAAGGTAGGTAAAAATATACCTGAACAAGAGGAAGCCATATGTAAACATGATGAATCAATAAAAAAGGATATGTGAATATGAGAAAGCCATAAAGAAGGATATACACAATGAGAGGAAGCCATACATAAAGGTGAGGAAGCCATAAACAAAGATATACATGAACTTGAGGAAACCATAAAGAAGGATTTCCATGAAGGTGATGAAGCGAGCCAAAGAAAAATGGATAAATTCCTAGAATCCATAAAAAAAACCTGCTTGAACTCCAACAAATGTACAATGAGAGTAAGGCTTCTGAGCTAAAGGACTTCAAACAGACCACTCAAATCAAAATCAAGGTGGTAAAGCAGTCCATACATGATCTAAAGAAGAGATTCAAAGCATCAGCAATGACCAATTCAAAGGACGGGGAGAGGAAGAACAAAGTAGAAAGTATAGAGAGCAGGTGAGACAATATAGAAGAGAGAATCTCCAGGGACAAAGACAATCTAGATATTATAGAGAAAGACCAGAAAATAAGTCAGACAAAATTTAGGACATATGAGAGATCTCTTTCAGAGCTCCAAGATATAATTAGGATGCCTAATATAAGGCTAATCGGTATTGAGGAGGGTCTGGAGACAGAGGTCAATGGAATTGAAAATAAACTTCAAGGAATCATCTCAGAGAACTTCCCAAATATCCAGAAGGGCAGCCCCATCCTGATACAAGAAGGTTTTAGAACCCCAAACAGACCTGAGCAGAAAAGGACATTCTACTGCCTCATTATAATCTGTACAGGATCAATGGCGACCAAAGAAAGGATGCTAAAAGCATCCAAGGGGAAGATAACAATCACTGACAAAGTAAAATCAATGATAATAAAGACAGATTTCTCACCAGACACCTTGTAAGCAAGAAAAGCTTGGAAAGATGTATGTCATGCCATAAAGACAATTAACTACCAACCAAGAATACTGCACCCAGGTAAGCTCTCATTCATCACTTCAGGAACAATAAAAACCTTCCATTCTAAGGAAAAGAGGGAACATTACATAGCAACCAAATCAGCAGTACAGATAATTCTTAAAGATTTTTCTACACATTGAAAAACAATACAGAAATGCTACTGACAAATAAATGGCACCTAAGAAATCATACCAGCTAATTACTGCAAGAACTGACAAGCCACAGGCCCCAAGGAAATTTTTTAAAAAATGTCAGGAACTAGTAAATATTTTTCAATCCTAAGCCTCAATACCAATGGGCTTAATAATCCAATTAAATGGCATAGACTGTCTAGTTTCATCAAAAAGCAAGATGCATTGTTCTGCTGTGTTCCAGAGACATATCTTGCCCCACAAAAACAAGCATATTTTGAAAGTGAGGGGTTGGAATAAAATCTATCAAGCTAACGGCCCCCATAAACAGGCTGGAGTGGCCATCCTCATATCAGGTAAAACGGACTCCAAACTAAAATTTGTGAGTAGACACAAAGAAGTTCATGACATACTAATAAAGTGATCCCTCTACCAGGAGGATATAGCCATCCTCCACATATCCACACCTAATCCTAGAGGACCAAACTTCATTAAGAAACGTTACTTACACTAAAACCACACATAGATCCAAACACAGTGATTGTTGGTGATGAACACACCATTCTCACCTGTGGACAAGGCAACCAGGCAAAAACTCAACAGAGAATCCTGAGAATTGAACAATTGTATAGACCAACTAGATCTAACTGACATCTGCAAATGATTCCACACCACTAATCAGAATATATATTGTTTTCAGCATATGGAACATTATCCAAAATACACCACATTTTAGGGGACAAAACATATCTCTATAGATTCAGAAACACAGACATTATTCCCTGCATTCTTTTAGACCACAAAAGTGTCAAATTGGAACTGAACAGCAATCTCCATCAATGAAAACCGTGAAAATGATGGAGACTGAACAAGACACTGTTGAATCACCAAAGTGTCATTGAGGAGAATAGAACAAAAATCCAACAGTTGATGAAATTTAACAAAGAGGAGCACACAAAATATGAGCTCTTTTGGGACACAGCAAAGGTCATTCTCAGAGGAAAATGTATAGCTCTGAGTAACTACGTTAACAAACTGGAAATATAGCAAACCAACAATTTAAGGGCCCACCCTAAACTCTTGGAAAAGAGAAACAAACCAACCCCAATCTCAGTAGAAGGAAGCAAATTATTAAAATCAAAGCAGAAATAAATGAATTGGAGCCCAGAAAAAGTATAGAAATTATCAACAAAGCAAGGAATTGGTTCTTAGAAAATATTAACAAAATTGACAGACCCTTAGCAAATCTAACCAAAATAATTAGAGAACACAGGCAAACAAACAAAATCAAAGATAAGAATCGAAATACAACACAAATTACCAGTATCCAGAGCATCCTGGGGAATAATTTTTAAACGTTTCTTCCAAAAATATTTGAGAATTTAGAAGAGATGGATGAATTTTTAGCTAGTATTAAAATAACCAGGTTGGACCAAGAGGACCTAATCCAAATACACAAACCTATTTCAGATACTGAAAAGAAATGGCAATGAGACCTCCCATCCAAGAAAAGCCCAGGACTAGATGGATTCACAGCTCAATATTGATGGATATGATAAGGACACCTGCTCAGGCATGGTCATCTCTGCACTGTTCACAATAGCCAAGTGATGGAAACAATCCAGATGCTCTACCACAAAGAAATGGATACCACAAATGTGGTAGATAGATACTATTTAATTCTACATATCCAGCAGATAATATAAATCAATAACATTCACTGGGTAGTGGATGAAATTAGATCTAATCAGGTTGTACGAGATAAGTGAAGACCAAAGAAACAAAAGGCCATGGTATGCTTGATACGTGTATATTAAATCCAAACAGTACAAGAGGGATAACTCAATATTTGTGTACCCAATGTTATGGACATGGTATACTTGATAGAAACGTAACTCCATAGATATCCTCCAGGCGCCTCGCTGCGGGCCAGCTCAACCTTGGTCCCAGGAGCCGCGTGAAACCTCGCTGGCTGGCAAGCGGTCTACCAGTGTTTGTCCTGGCAGCAGACACGAGAAGCGTCCCAGAAGGTCCCCAGCGTCCACTGGGTGCAGCAGCAGATTGCGTCCTTAGCCCTCGGACGGCTGCAGAGTCCCACAGGTGGCCGACTCCACGGGTGGCGGGCACTTGCTGGGCATTCCGTGGCCGGGTGACCTGAAGATGCCAGCATGCTCCTGACATAAGCCCGGCTCCATTTCCCCAGTGCCTTCCAGGCGAGTCCACTCGCTTGTGCCACCCAGTGCTCCAGTAGCTCGCAGGTTGCCCAGCTCGGGGTCTCCCAACATGCACTTCGCATGGCCTTCTAGCCACGCCCTCCTCACAATCCCCCAGGCACCACTTTCTAGTCCTCTTGGGGCCCCTGGGTCAAGGCCATCTGCCAAGAAGTCCTTGCACTGTGGCCTTGCTCTGGGGCAACACAGGTGTGTGGCCTCTTGTCTTCTCCACCAACAATCCTGGTGACCAGCACCTGTGCATCTGGCCCTGCATTTCCTCATTGAATGCTATCACTAAGTTCATTTTAATATCCACTCCGCATACCCCAGGGCTTTGTCCACTCATGGTATTCAACTTGATGCTTCTTGGCACTTCCCAGGCTGGACCTCAGGTAAGGGAGCAAACATGCAAAAATCAACCTGAGGACAGAGGTCATTCATTTTGTGTGAAATCCTTGGACACCTTTGAATCCTAGAAGAGAGTAAAGACTTGAAGTAATATGGTTTTCCTCCTGATTGTCTGCATTGCAAGTTCACTCAACACAATCGAAGGATGATAAGAATATTTGGTAATGAGAAGAAAACCAGAATTATCTGTTCAGTGTGAAAATATCAGCCTAACATCACATGCAATTACTGAGAGAAACCAAAAAAAGCAAGTTAGAAGAACTTATATATCCTTTTACTACCAAGTACTACCAAGTACTTACTACTAAGTATGGTCCCAAAAGATTCCATTTGCCTTTGTCTTGAGAACTGGTGTCTCTGCCTCTTAGAGTCTGGGCCTGTCTCCTCCACAACTGCTCCCTTGATGGCTAGACTGTGTTGTGATCCTGGCTTGTTCCTTCTGGTATGATAGAAAGCAGGCCTTGTTCATTGCAATCAGTTATTCCAAGTCTTTTTTTGTTTTTTAAGGAGATGAGTCTTTGCATTTGCAGTAACAGGTAAATATTTAGGGAATACCTAATTAGGTATGCACCAATACCAATGTAGTCATTGCTTTTTGTTTTTCTTCTCCTCTGGCATTCCTCCTTCTTTCCATTCAATATTGCTTTGTCTCTGAAAGATCTACTCTAAACAACAGAGGCTAAGCCCAAGACATTGGCCTACTGATAGAGTACGTGGTGAGCATTCATAAAGACCTGCACAAAGTTTTTTTCATATATTTTTATTGTCATTAATAGAAGGGTTACATTACATTCGCTAGATGGAAGGTGCATTACTTCACATACATTGATACCCTTATTCATGTCTTGGTCCCCATTTCCCTCCCCCTACCCCCACCCTCATCTTGTTTTCCCCCCTTTCCTATCCAATTTCAAATAACCAAATATGCATATACCCAATATATCAGATAACAAAGTGAAATACTGTAACAATATGAGATAACCAAGGGACAGCAAAAGAGATGAGAGATAACATAGTACATTAAAGACAACAATCACTCATATGGCTTTTGTTTCTATATCCTAGAGTTCTTTTCATTTAGCATCATACTGTATGGCTTATGTATCTAGGTTTTGCTCTATTGCAAATCTCTGCTAGAAGAGTCCAAGGTTTCTACTGCTTATGGCAAATGAGGGAAAATATTGAGCCTATGTTCCTTTGAGTCTGGCTTACTTCACTTAATATGAATATTAATATATTCACTTAATACAGAATTCCATTGTGTATAAATACCACACCTTGTTGATCCACTCATCAACTAAGGGACATCAAGGTTGGTTCCATACCTTTGCTATGGTAAATAGCCGCACAAAATTTTTGAGGAGGTTTGCATTTAGGGTTTTTCAGTTCTTTTTTTTTGGCAGTCTTCATACTGGAACTCAGGGCCTGAGAACATTCTTTGGGTTGTTGTTCAATGCCAATTGCTCTACCACTTTAGTCAGAGAACTATTTCAATCTTTTCTATATATGTCCTTCCAAGGAATGGATTTTGTGTGTATGTGCATCCTGCGCAAGCCTCTACTAGGAGAGTGTTAGAGGAGAGCTTATTTCTGTAGAGACAATAGACCCCTCTACTGTTTGTCGGTCTTTGGGAACCATGGATTTCATGTCAAATTTTCCTGTGCAGGAAACCTCTGATCAATCAGTTACGCTGCAAAGTTTGAGCCTGGCCTGGGTGTTCCCCTTCCTCCATCCAGAATTATCAGTTTCATATGAAAATATAAGGTTAATAGTCCAGTGAATTACTAAGAGAAACCATACAAAAATAGAAGTCCTCTGAGATGTGTACATTTATTAGGATATTCAACTAAAAATCTTCCAAATGAGTGCATTCTCCTTTGTCTTGAGAATTGATGTCTCTGCCTCGTGGAGCCTGGGCTGGTCTCCTTCCCAACTCCTCCATACATGGCTTGAGTGTATTGTGATTTTGGCTTTTTCTTTCTGGTATGGTCAAAAAAACAGCCTGGGTTGATGACAGACAGTTCTTCAAAGTCTTTTTTATCCAGATGTTTGTTGTCATTTGCTGGATTAGGAAAACATTTAGGGAAATCCTGATTAGTCATGCACCAATAGGAATGGAGTCATTGCCTTTTGACTTGCTTTCTTCCTTGAAGGCCTCCTTTCCATTAAGTTTTGCTTTCTGTCTTTAAAGATATATTCTAAACAGCACAGGAAAGTCCTTGTCACCGGCCTACAGGTAGGGTGCTTGGTGAGCAGGCACAAAGCCCAGGGTCCTATTTCTTGCTTCCCCATGCCCTAAGAAACCCAGAAGGGGTGCTCTACTTCAAGTGATAGAGGGCTAGCCTTGACCAAATGAAGTGTAGGGAAAGTGCTCAGGTCCTGACAACAAGCAACAAGATTGGTGGGAAGGGAAGCCACAGGCCAGTCTCAAACTCTGTAGCATACCTAATTGATCAGAGGCTCCCTAAAAAAGACCAACCATGGAAGTGCACAGCAAGGGCGTAAGGACAGTGAAGAATTCTCTCCATTCAACCCACACTTCTTTTCTACCCTTCAGCAAGTACCAACACAAGAGAAAACTCTTTACCCTAGGAGAGTGGAGGGAGGGTTTGGAGATCAATGTGAATTGCCCACACCTGTAGGCACAACCTGTAGGAAGCAGAGACACCAGGTTCCCAAGCTCAGTCTACCCTGTTCTTCCCTGTGACACTGTCTCTGAAATCAAACAAGCCAAGTAGGTCCTTATAGGCCAGCCAGCAAGCTCAAATCACTACAAAGATCCAAGAATAAGGAAGACAAGCCTGGAAGAAAACACTCACCTCTACAAATATGCATACACAACATATGCACATATATTTGTATATATCTGCATACTTATGTTAGTATCTGTGAATATGTATATATATTTATACACATATACATTAGGAGGCATGCATAAACATATTTACATATCCACAAGGTAATAAATATTTCTATGTGTTCATGTATTTATTTCTGTGGACAAGAGGAATGGACGTTTTCTTCAGATTGATTGGTGCATGGTTGATCCCATAGCAAGTGTCCAGCATGGGAAGTGCCAACAAGGATCAGGTGGTGATGAAGGGCCCTAAGGTGCCATGGATGGCCATAACCCTGGAGTAGGGTGTGTGAATATTAAAGTATACTGAGGGTTAGCATCAGGCAGGCAAATGAAGGGACAGATGGACTGGTGCTAGTAACCATGCAGGGAGGGGGGAAGCATTGTTGGTTGGGTGTTCTAGAGGGTACCTCTTCTGTTGCTCTAGGGTGAGGCCACAGGCAAGGGAATCTTGGTGGATGTCTTTGACCCAGAGCCCCAAGAGAACTAGTGAGTGGTGCCTGGGGAGGTGTGTGGAGGGCATGGCTGGAAGACCAGTCCAGATACATTCTTTGATACCAATCTTCCCTGGGTGAACTTGATCATCAGAGTAGAAGTTTTGTTTCTCTCCCATCACCTGGGGGTAAGGGTGTGTTTTTGTCTTAGGTTTGTACCTTCTGTTAGGTTGAAAGAAAGTGTAGGTTGATGGAGCAGAATTCTTCACTGTACTTCATCCCCTGATCCGTTTTGGCATTTCCTGAGTTGGTATTTGTTTATGGAACCTCAAATCCAACAGGATACCACAAAGTTTATGGTGCTCCTGGGATTTTTGTTTGTTTGTTTCTTTGGTTTTTGTTGTGTTTTTATTTAACAAGCCTGAGGCTTAAACTCAGTGCCTGACAACATTGAGTTTCTTGCTCTGCCCATTTGAAAATCGGAGCAAGATTACTATCGCACAAGATTACAGATTTTAAGATATAACCCACCTAGACCTCTTTAGCTGGCCAGACAATAGATGTTAACAATTTTAGATTGGTATTTTCACTCTCCATCTCTTTTTGTGCACTTACAGAGAAATCTCATACTACCACCGATCACCATTTTATGGCCAAAAGAATAAACCGCTCAATCCAATCTCTATTCTATTTAAGTCCCTCTGGACTTACAGTATAATTAAACACCTAGTTACTCAACAACCACCAAGCATAGATCCATGCATTATGAAAGGTGAAGGATGAACAGAGGATCCGAGATAGAAAAATAGTAAGAAAGACAAGAGGGGAGGTAAGAAAAGAGTAGTGTAGGAGTATAAGATTAATATAGTAATGAAGAAAAGGGATAGCGTAAGGATAACTGACCTAAGGCCATAGAAAGATAAAACAGTTGAGTACAAAATTTAGAAAAAATAAGGTAAAACTTATGAAAAAAGGAGAGTAATAAGAAGAGTATATAGGCAAAGGAAGATGGCGCCGAGACAATAGGGACGCTGCCTAGCTTTCTCTGACAAAAAGAGAGAACCAGGGAGTCCCACGAGCCAACTTTCTAAAGAAATCCACAACAACAAAATCAAAAAGCAACGGAGAAGGACTCAAACCGGAAAAGAAATCTAGATAAAGCTCACATCCAAGTTTCTCAACGAATTCGGAACGCAAAGATTCCTCCCCCACCTCTCGCCCAAAGCAGCAGAAAGCGGCAGCTGGTGCCCGAACAAGCCATGAAAAGCGGATTGAGCGGGCGCCGGCCCCACGCGGGGAAAGCGGGGGCGGGCACCGGCTCTAACCCACGAAAAGCGGCAGCAGTGGAGGGCACCAGGCTGGGAGCCCAACGGCAGCAGAAACCAGCACAGAACCGGGCCAGCGAACGGCGGAAGCAGCGGAACCCAGACGCGGAACCAGAACAGCAAGCAGCGGAACCCAGACGCAGAACACAGGCAGCGGCAGAGACCCGAGGGGAATGAAAGACTCCCCAACACCGTGGAGCACCCGCAGACGGACGCAGAGGCGTGAGTAATACAGCGCAGCCCCAAACACATCGGGAAAGCAGAGCGGGTGCCAAGCAATAGAACTTAACTCAGACCCCAACACCCCGCCCTAGAAAGACTGGCGGGAGCAGGGGGGCAAGGAATTTAGAATCCTGTCCCTCCCCTCAACAGCCCCCTCCCTCAGGCCATTGACTGGAGATTGACAGGCGGGCTACCCATAAGACCCAGCACCCCACCAAGGGAGGCGGGGCTGTCCCAACTCCCACCCGCCCAATGGGCTCAACCCCCAGCCCTCTGACTGGAGACTGACAAGCAGGCGGACCCTAAGACTCAGTACCCCACCAGGGGAGGCGGAGCTGTCCCAGCTCCCACCTGCCAACCAGGCTCCTCTCCCAGGCCACTGGATCTGGAGAGTGGAGGGCTTTGAGACCCTGCCTTACAAGAGTGGGTAGGGGGTGCGGGTAAATAGGAGCCAGCATCTGACCTCCCTCAATTCTCGAGCGGGGCATCCTCCAGCTGGGAATCCTGAGCAAGACACCACCAAGGGATTCCCCCACAGTCACAGACTCTGACAAAGCAGTGGAAACACAGCAGAGATCTGAAGGGCCAACCAGCAGCCAAGCTCCCCTTCTGAGAACCAAAAAGGCGCGGCTCTGCCCTTGGAGACCACCTCCAAAGGTGGACCCCGCCCCTGGGAACAGAGGGGCCTCCTGCTGGTCCTGCTGAGAGCTCCTGAGACTCTCAACCCCCACACCCTTGGTTTGGGGCCAACCCTGGAAGCAGCACAGGAAAACATCCGCCAACCACGCTCAGACGGAAGCTCGCGGATCCATCCCATGGTCCACTGTGAGGCCACTGGTTGGGCTAAGAGCTAGTCGCGCAGCAACACATAAGTTTTATTCTAATACTTTCCAAACTTTGTACTCAAATACTCTACATACTTACCCCCTGACCTCTCTCATTCTATTTTTCTATCTTTGGACCTCTGCTCCTCTTTCAACCCTTATACTGCATGGATCTACACTTGATGGCATTTGAGCAACATTGTATATCTAGGTGTTTAATTTTCCTCTAGGCTCAGAGGGACTTAAAGAAAATAGAGATTGGATTGAGAGGCTTATTGTTTTGGATATAAATCGCTTATCAGTGAATAATTAGACTAGTCGGTAACTGCACGAAAAGAAAAAGTGATAACACCAATCAAAACTTGTGAACATCTAGAGTCTGCCAGCTACAGAGGTCTAGGTTGGTTATATCTGAAAAACTATAATCGTGTTTAGTATTAATCTTGCTCCCATTTTCAAATGGGCAGAACAAGAAACTCAAGAAAAATGTCAAATCAAGAAACAACATCTCCCACCTCCCACACCCAATGTAAACAGCCAATGGAACAGTCACTAGCAAGCCTAGAGGAGAGTCTTCCAAGTGCTGAACAAATGCAATTGATAAACATCATTAATGAAAAATGTGAAAATATAAAGAAAGAGATAAGGGAGGAAGCCATATCTGAACAAGAGGAAACCATAAACAACGTGATAAGTGAAAAAGAAGGAGCCATAAAGGAAGCCATAATAAAGACTGTTCAAAGAAAGATGGATGAATTCATAGAATCCACAAATAAAAAGGTGACCGAACTCCAAAATGTTCAAAGAAAATAAAGCTACTGAGCTAACCACTCAAATGGAAATCAAGGAGCTAAAGAAATACATACATGATCTAAAAGAAGAGATGCAAGGCATCAAAAACGAGCAATTAGTAGCAAGGGAGATGAAAAATAAAGTAGATAGCTTTGATAGCAGGTTAGACAATGCAGAGGAGAGAATTTCCGGGGCTGATGATAATTTAGTTATTATAGAGAAAGAACAGAAAATGAGTCAATCCAAATCTAGGAAAAATGAGAGAGCGCTTCAGGAGGTCCAAGATACAATTGGGAAGCCTAATTTAAGGCTAATTGGTATTGAGGAGGGTCTGGAAAAAGAGGTCAATGGTATTGGAAATATACTTCAGGGAATCATCTTAGAGAATTTCCCAAATATCCAGAAGGGCAGACCCATCCAGATACAAGAAGCTTTTAGAACCCCAAACACACCTGACCAGAAAAGAACATCTCACCGCCACTTCGTAATCTGAACTGGATCAGTAAAAACCAAACAAAGGATTCTAAAGGCAGCCAAGGAAAAGGGTTCAGTAACCTATAAAGGAAAACCAATCAGAATAACCCCAGATTTCTCAGCAGAGACCCTGCAATCAAGAAGTGACTGGAAGCATATGTGTCATGCCCTTAAGTCAAATAACTACCAACTAAGAATACTGTACCCAGCTAAGCTCTCATTCATAACTGAGGGAACAATAAAAACATTCCATTCCAGGAAAAAGCTGCAACAATATGTCGCAACAAAACCAACACTACAGAGAATTATGAAAGATGTTCTATACATAGAAAACCAAAATAAAGGCAATATAGGGAAAGAAATGGAACCTAAACAGCATACCACCTAAGGACCACAAGAACTGTCAAGACACAGGCCCAAATAAAAGCTTTTAAAAATGGTAGGACCTAATAAATACCTCTCAATCCTAACCCTCAATATCAATGAACTCAACTCTCCAATTAAACGGCATAGGCTGTCTAGTTGGATCAAAAAGCAAGAGCCATCGTTCTGCTGTCTTCAAGAGACACATCTTACCCAAAAAAACAATCATCTTTTGAAAGTCAGAGGTTGGAATAAACTCTATCAAGCTAACGACCCCCATAAACAGGCTGGAGTTGCCATCCTCATATCAGATAAAATAGACTTCAAACCAAAATTAGTAAGGAAAGACAAAGAAGGTTACTACATACTACTAAAGGGATCTTTCCTCCAGGAAGACATCACGATCCTAAATATTTACACACCCAATCCCGGAGCTCCAAACTTCATCAAGCAAACTTTACTTACACTGAAACCATACATAGATCGAAATACAGTGATTGTCGGTGACTTTAACACACCACTTTCACCTATGGACAGATCAACAAGGCAAAAACTCAACAGAGAAAACTTAGAACTAAACAACTATATAGACCAACTAGATCTAACAAACATCTGCAGAATATTTCACCCAGAAACAACACAATATATACATTTTTCTCAGCAGCGCATGGAACATTTTCCAAAATAGATCACATGTTAGGCCATAAAACAAACCTGGACAGATTCAGAAACACAGAAATTATTCCATGCACACTCTCAGACCACAAAGGCATCAAACTGAAACTGAACACACATCTCCACCAACGAAAACCCTGTAACTCATGGAGACTGAACAACACATTGTTGAATCACCAATGGGTCATCGAAGAGATCAGAACAGAAATCCAACAGTTTATGAAATTTAACAGTAAGGAGCACATGAAATACCAACTCCTTTGGGACACAGCAAAGGCAGTACTCAGAGGAAAATTTATAGCGCTGAGTGCCTACAACAACAAGTTGGAAAAATTGCAAACCAGCAAGTTAATGTCCCACGTCAAGCAACTGGATAAACAGCAACAAACCAGCCCTAATCCCAGTAGAAGAAAGCAAATAATTAAAATCAAAGCAGAATTAAATGATTTGGAATCCAAAAAAACTATAGAAAGAATCAACAAAACAAGGAGTTGGTTCTTTGAAAGAATTAACAAAATTGACAAGCCCTTAGCAAATCTTACCAAAAAAAAGAAGAGATCATATCGAAATGAACAAAATCGCAGATGAAAATGGTAATATCACGACAGAAATTACCAAGATCCAGAATATCATGAGGGAATACTTCTCAAACGTTTATTCCAAAAAATTTGAGAATCTAGATGAAATGGATGAATTCCTAGCCAATATTAACATACCCACACTGAACCAAGAAGAACTAAGCCAAATCAACAGGCCTATTTCAAGCTCTGAAATAGAAATGGCAATTAGAGAACTTCCACCTAAGAAAAGCCCGGGGCCAGATGGAGTCACAGCTGAATTCTATAAGGTCTTCAAAGCACAGCTCACACCAATAGTCCTCAAGCTGTTCAACGAAATTGAAAATGAAGGTTCTTTACCAAACTCATTCTATGAAGCCAGTATAACCCTCCTCCCCAAACCAGACAGAGATTCATCAAAGAAAGAGAACTATAGACCTACGTCTTTGATGAACATCGATGCAAAACTTCTCAACAAAATACTGGCCAACCGTCTACAACAACTCATCAAAAAATTATACACTATGATCAAACTGGATTCATCACAGGGAGGCAAAGCTGGTTCAACATACACAAATCAATTAATATAATTCAACACATCAACAGGAGCAAAGACAAAAATCACATGATTGTCTCAATAGACGCGGAAAAGGCATTTGACAAGATCCAACACCCCTTTATGTTAAAAGCTCTGGAGAAACTAGGAATCCATGAAACATTCCTCAATGTAATAAAGGCTGTGTATGAGAAACCTACTGCTAGTATTACACTTAATGGTGAAAATCTAAAGCCATTCCCTCTAAAATCAGTAACGAGACAAGGATGTCCACTCTCTCCACTCCTCTTTAACATAGTACTAGAATTCCTAGCCAGTGCAATAAGGCAAGAAGCAAGCATAAAGGGGATCCAAGTAGGGAAAGAGGAAATAAAACTATCCCTCTTTGCAGATGACATGATTCTGTATTTAAAGAATCCTATAGACTCTACTCCCAAGCTCCTTGAGCTGATCCAAAGCTTTGGAAGAGTAGCAGGCTATAAAATCAACCCTCAAAAATCAACTGCCTGCCTTTATGCCAACAGTGAGAGGAACGAGGCAATAATCAGGAAAGAAACTCCTTTCACAATAGCCTCAAAGAAAATAAAGTACCTAGGAATTAGCTTAACTAAGAATGTAAAGGACCTTTTTGATGAAAACTTTAAAACCCTAAAAAAGGAAATTAAAGCAAAACTAAGAAAATGGAAAAAAACTCCCTTGCTCCTGGATTGGAAGAATCAACATTGTGAAAATGACAATCTTGCCAAGAGCTATCTACAAATTCAATGCAATACCCATCAACATACCAATGTCATTCTTTAAAGAAATAGAAGAGGCAATTCAAAATTTCATATGGAATAATAAAAGACCCCGTATAGCAAAAACACTTCTTAGTAGAAAGAACAGCGTTGGAGGAATTTCAATTCCAAACTTTAGACTCTATTACAGAGCTCTAATTCTGAAAACAGCTTGGTACTGGCAAAGGAACAGGCCTGAAGACCAATGGAATAGAACTGAGGACCCAGATATTAAACCACAGACCTATGGCCACCTAAAGTTTGACAAGGGAGCCAAAGAAATAGAATGGAAAAAAGACAGCCTCTTCAACAAGTTGTGCTGGCAGAACTGGTTAAGCACCTGCAGAAAACTAAAGCTGGATCCTTCTTTGTCACCTTGCACTAGAATTAACTCCAAATGGATCAAAGACCTGGAGGTAAAAGCTGACACACTGAAAACTCTACAGGAAGGAATAGGAGATACACTAGGCCTCCTTGGCACAGGTCGAAACTTTCTTAATAAGGACCAAGAATCACAACAAATCAGAGAAAGGCTGGATAAGTGGGACTGCATTAAACTGCAGAGCTTTTGCATGGCAAAGGACATAGCTACTAAACTAACCAGGAAGCCTACAGAGTGGGAGAAGATCTTCACCAACCAAACAATGGACAAAGACCTCATATCTAAAATATATAAACAACTCAAAAATTGAATCACTCCAAAACTATCCTCCAAAGTAACAACCATCCCATTAAAAAATTGGCCAAAGACTTAAAGAGAGTCTTCTCTGAAGAAGAAACAAAATTGGCCTGTAGACACATGAAGAAATGCTCAACATCTCTGGTCATAAAAGAAATGCAAATCAAAACAACTCTAAGATTCCACTCACTCCAATTAGAATGGCCAGGATCAGGAAAACGAATGACCACAGATGCTGGAGGGGATGTGGCCAGGAGGGATCACTACTACCCTGTTGGTGGGAGTGCAAACTCGTCCAACCACTATGGAAAGCAGTGTGGCAGTGCCTCAAAAGGCTAAACATAGAACTCCCCTATGACCCAGCAATTCCACTACTTGGCATTTACCCAACCATCCAGAAACAATTACATACTAAACCCACTAGCACAACAATGTTCATTGCAGCACTATTTACCATAGCAAAGATATGGAACCAACCTTGATGTCCCTCAGTTGATGAGTGGATCAACAAGTTGTGGTATTTGTACACAATGGAATTCTATTCTGCTGTCAGAAAGAATGACATTGCCCCATTTGTTAGGAAATGGAAAGACTTAGAAAAAATCATATTAAGTGAAGTAAGCCAGACTCAAAGGAACTTAGGCTCAATGGTTTCCCTCATTCGTCATAATCAGTAGAAACCTTGGGCTCTACTAGCAGAGATTTGCAATAGAGCAAAATCTTGATACATAAGGACATATAATGTGAAGCTAATTGAAAGGACCTCCAGGATATTGAAACAAAAGCCATATAATGAATGGTTGTTGTCCTTAATGTACTATGTTGTCTCTCATCTCCTTTGCTGTCCCTTGTTTATCTCATATAGTTATAGTATCTCACTTTGTTATCTAATATATTGAATTTATTTGTATTTGGATATTTGAAATTTGATAGGGAAGGGGGGAAAACCAAGACGGGTGGGGGGTGTGGGGTGGGGAGGGAAATGGGTACCAAGACATGTGAAAGGGTACCAATGTATGTGAATTAATCCACCTTCTATCTGGCAAATATCATATAACCCTTTTACTAATTACAATAAAAAAATTCAAAAAAGAATAGTTTTGAACCATGTTCTTTTGTAAACAATACTGTTCTAGTCAATGCATAGATGACATGATGAAAAGTATGGCTAACTATAGACTATACAGGAACACTATTCTACATTACAAACTCTTTGGACAATTCCCAGACAATTCATAAAGGAAATACCTAGAATATCAGTGTATTGAAGGGGGAACTAGCAGGAAGGAATGGTTCACATGAAATCAGTGAACAGATAATGGAGAATTTGATCACAATACTCAATGTTCATGTATAAGAGGAAGTGTGGATTTTAGTGTTTCCATAGGTGAATAGGAAGAGGGAGTATTTTGGAAGGCATGATTGGGTTTAAGATGGATTGTACATGTACATGAATGTCTTAAATGGAAATGTCTGTCTACAAAAAAAGTGAAGAACAAGTAACTCCCAAACAAGTCTGCACTGGTGGCTCACATTTGAGATCCTTGCTACTCAGGATGCTCTGCGTGGAAGATCAGGATATTAAGCCAGAATGGGCAGTAAAGTCTGTGAGACTCTGATCTACAACACACTACTCAGCAAGGTTGGAAGTGGCACTGTGGCTCAAGGATTGGAGCACTGGACTTCAGCCACAAATCTCTTGGGCAGTGGATAGACCTTAAGTTCAACCACAAGGACCGGCACAAAAAAATGTTAAAAACAGAATGTAACTTATATTTAACTCTCATCAATGACTCATGTGAAATGCAAAACTTTATTTGGAAATGTCAGTTAAATGCACATGGTGGTATGCTGTGGCAGATTCCAGAAGTGACATTAGGGCGCACAGAGCCTCCCCATAACTAAAAAACAATAAACCATGAGACACAGTTTTCATATGATTTATGTTAGGCTGTTTCATTTGATTCAACCATATTGTAAATGCCAATGAACCTTCTGTCGTGTGAGAGAGTGTATTTAACATTTTCCTAGGTAAAATAGCAAGGAAAGATCATTTATTATTTTTTTCCTGCCCCCAAACGCTTACAGCGAGTCACTGTTGGTCCATGGGTGCTATTCCAACTGCTCACAAGGAAGAAATCTGATGATTTGCATGCTCCAGCTGGAAATCCCATAACACTTTTATTTTGAAATAACACACACACACACACACACACACACACGCACGCACATATAGTCAGAAGTGGGGTCTAGTTCTAGTGATAGAGTACTAATCTTGAGGAAACAAATTCATGGATAGAGCAAGTCCTGAGGACTGGTACACAGAAATAACTAACTCTCCACCCCAACATAACCAGGAGACTAACGCTCTCATCTGTAATGGTGCTGCATAGTGGTACAGTACTTTCCTAGCAATTAGGAAGCCCCAGGTTGGATGCCTCTGTACCACATACACAGAAGAATCTGCAACTGGCGCTGTGGATCTAAGTGGTAGTGTGTTAGCTTTGAGAACAGAGAGGCTCAGAACAGAGCCCAGGTCCAGAGTTCAAGACCCAGGACTCTCCAAAAAAAGAGAGAATAATGAAAGAAAGAAAATGAAAATGAAATGCAGTATTTTCTGATCACAGAAAAATACAGGTTCCTCTTCCAAGATCACTGGAGGAAAATCCGCAGCTGTCATCCTTGTTGGTGAAATTCAATCTCATAGAATCTATGAAGAAACACTCATGCATACTTTCTCTTATTACAAAGAAATAGTGACATTTTCTTAAGGTGTGAGACTTGTAAACTTTCTAGAAAATATGGACAATTGCTTTTTACCCTTAATTTCATAGAAATAATTCAGAACCAAAACAGACTATGCTGAGCATTCTATCTCCTCGGAAATCTTCATCTTTTCTTGGTTTTGTAACTCCCATCCTGGTTCTTTCCTTCTGTTACTTTCTTTCTCCTTTCTTCCTTTCTTCCTTTCTTCCTTTCTTCCTTTCTTTCTTTCTTTCTTTCTTTCTTTCTTTCTTTCTTTCTTTCTTTCTTTCTTTCTTTCTTTCTTTCTTTATCTCTCTTTCTTTTTCTTTGTTTCTAACTTTCTTATTTTTCTTTCTACCAGTGTTTATGACAGCTCAAAGACTTGTATTCAGAGTCTGGGAACTTCAGTGAGATTTTTTTCCTCTCCTTCTACCACTTGAGTCACACCTCTACTTTTGTCTCTTAGATGCTTAATTGGAGATAAGATTCTTATGGACATTGTTGGCCCCATTGGCTTTTAACTGGGATC
Organism: Megascapheus bottae; assembly: GCF_031878675.1. Lineage (NCBI taxonomy): Eukaryota > Metazoa > Chordata > Mammalia > Rodentia > Geomyidae > Megascapheus > Megascapheus bottae. Next base: position 11,053,161 of record NC_143509.1, read on the forward strand.
CTCAGATCTCAGTGACTTGAATAGCTGGGACCACGTGTGTGAGCCATAGACACCAGAAAAATCTATACTTAAAGAAACAAGAAATTCTTTTCCAATTTACTCAACCTAAATGGCTCAAGTGATAGAGCACTATCCTTGAGCACACGAGACTCAGGAACAGTGCACAGGCCTCAAATTTAAGCTCCACAGCTGACCAAGAAACTCAGCTTTCCATCTTCAGAATGGATTATGCAGGGTTAAGAGCATGCAGAGTGGTAGAGTGCTTGCCTTGCAGGAACAAAGCTCTAGGTTTGATTCTTTTGCACCACATCTACAGAAAACAAAAAAATGTGAAAATATGAAGAAAGAGATAAGGGAGGAAGCCATAGCTGAACAAAAGGAAACCATAAATAAGGTGATAAGTGAAAAAGAAGAAGCCATAAAGGAGGCCATAATAAAGGTTTTTCAAAGAAAGATGGATGAATTCATAGAATCCACAAATAAAAAGGTGATCGAACTCCAGCAAATGTTCAAAGAAAATAAAGCTACTGAGCTAACCACTCAAATGTAAATCAAAACTATTCTTTTAGGCATTTTTCCTCCTCTATTTCACCCCGTACATGTTAGTGGGTGCTTAGAGATGATTTGTTCGTCATCAGTTTGGCAAATTGTGAGCTCTGTGAATTGTGCATCCACAATCATAGAAGAGCCTTTTACCAGCCAGTCCCCCGAGAGCTCCCTAAATATCTCCAATGCAATATTAGCCCCAGTTGAGTATTTTCTTGTCTTGCCCTATTTATGGTCCACTGTGAGGATTGAGCCTGAGGTTTACATACACTTGAAGCATGGGACAATCTTTTCATCTGTACTTCATGGACATGACCCAACAGAGAAGCAACACAACAAAGTGTATAGTGAGTGTACCACACTATTCATACAAGCATGCTTTCTGCAAAGTTCCTAGTGATTTAGAATTTTCCTTCTTGTCTTGATATACAGTGAAATGTCTTAACTAAAGAGTCAAACATCTGCAAGTACTGTTTCTTCGTAATGAAGACAGGCAAGCAACTTGGGATCCTGTTAGAGGAGCTGAAGGAATAGCAGTAGTGAAGAATGTAAGTTATTACATTGTTCCCCTGAAGCTCACAGGGGTCTTACCTAAAATCTCTTTGTATTTTCCTATAGTCTGCCTTGTTATCTATTAGAATATGACTGAACACACGATTTCTATGGAAATGATGGTAGATGGTTAGATAAGAAAAACATTGTGAATCTAACTTTCTATTTGTCTATTGTCATAGAAAATTAAATACTGGAAAGTGGTTTGTGAAACACTTTGTTAGGCCCCCAGTGAGAACCTGGGCATCTCTCTCATTTCTTTCTGACTTCCAGGAAGAGAATACTAGTTTCTTGTTTAGGGGATTATTGACTAATTACAAAAGAGAGCTGAAGGGGTCACAGCTAGAAACCAGTATAGGAATTGCAACAATCAGAAGATGATTGAAAAGGAAGAAACCCAAACTTAGTACCTAAATGCCAACCAGCAGGGCCTAAATCTCAAGAATACCTTGATACACTGTCAGCAAACTGCTCATTTCCTGAAATTAGTTAAGGATAAAGCAGATATCATATCGAAATCTTGATTTATTTATATGCAGAAGGCTGAAGTTTTCATGTTTTTTTTTCTTTTTAGTATACTTCAGTCCCAGTCCTGATGTCTCATACCCAGAGTCCTAGCTACTTAACAGGCTGAGTTCGGTAGATAGAGGTTCAAAGACAGCATGGGCAGCAAAACCTGTGTACTTTCACCTCCAATTAGGTACCAGGAGTTTCTTTCTCAAGGACTTGAGCTTTCCTTTGGGCAGAAAACCCTCAAGGCCTGTACCCAGGCACAGAGTCAAAATCCCAGGATGCACACGGACACACACACACACACACACACACACACACACACACACACACACACACACACACACAGAAATTAGAAAAGAAAGGCAGGCTGCAGAAATCTCCTGAATCTCCTAGAAGTTTGCAGGCACATTTGATGAAAATGAAGTTCACAGTTTAAAAAAATTCACTGCTCTGAATTATCCTGCAATGAAGAATAATGTATATTCTATGATCAGAAAACACTGCCTATACTGTTCTAACATACTTGATTTTCTACAATGACTACATGAATTGGAATAAATGAGACATAAAAAATCTAGGATTATTGGATTTGTCACAACTGAAAAGTGTGGAACAGAAAGTTGGTATCAACGATGTATATTTGAGTTCAAAATCATTGTGGAATTCTGACTGCTTCATTATGTTTTGTTCTCTCTCTTTATATTGAAGGTCTCCAATTAATGCAGAGCTGTGCAATCTAACACACATCTCAGAATTTTATCTCCTATAACTCTTAGATGACCTTTAGCTACAACCCATGCTCTTAACTCTTAGATGACCTTTAGCTACAACCCATGCTCTTTAGACTTTCTCTCCATGTACCTAATAACTGTGCTTGGAAATCTGCTCATTATCCCAGCTGTCACCTCTGATCCCCAACTCCACACCCCCATGTACTTCTTCCTCTCCAACCTGTCCTTAGCTAACATTGGCTTCACCTCCACCACCGTCCCCAAGATGCTGGTGGACATCCAGACTCACGGCAGAGCCATCTCCTATGCGGGCTACCTCACCCAGAAGTCTATTCCTCTCATTTTTGTTTGTATGAATGTTTTGCTTCTTAGTGTGATGGCCTATGACGGCTTTGTGGCCATCTGTCACCCCCTGAATTAACCTCTCACCATGAAACATCATCTCTGTGTCTCCTTGGTTCTGCTCTCATTTGTCAACAGCTTCTTGGATGGACGGATGGCTTTACAGATGACCAATTTCAAGGAAGTGGAAATCCCAACTGTCTTCTGTGACCCTTCTCAAGTCCTGGATCTTTCCTGTAAGCACACGCTCACTGATGTTTTATTTAAGCACATTTTTGGTACCATTTTCGGTTTCCTTCCTATCATTGGGATCCTTTTCTCTTACTATAAGTTTATTTCTTCTGTGCTGAGGATATCTTCTTCAAGTGGGAAGTACAAAGCCTTCTCCACTTGTGGCTCTCACCTGTCTCTGGTCTGCTTATTCTTTGGGACAGCATTGGGGGTTTATTTTGCATTGGCTGTGTCACATTCTCCCCGGGGCATCGCTGTATCCTCAGCAATGTACACAGTGGTCACTCCTCTCCTGCACCCCTTCATCTACAGCCTGAGAAACAGGGCCTCCAAAGTGCCCTAAACAGGTTGTTCAAACCAGGAGCAGTGTTGCAGAATTAACAAACTTGAGTATATAATCCAATGAATTCTACCTGTTTGTATACCTGATTATACTAGTTTCATTAGTATAATCCATTATTAGAAAGGAATATATCAGGATAAATTCCTCATGGTGGAATGTATCTTTTTAATGTTTAAAATGTTACTTTGTAAAGAATGATGAATGTCTGCACATGGTGGGCCAAACAAAGAATTGAGTGGCAAAGTTTGTAACATGTAAAATTTACCTCAATAAAATTGGGCAGAAACAGACCTCTTTGTTTTTCTTTTTTTTCAATGTTTAAAATCATTTATTCAAGATGCATAGTTATGTAGCAGAAAAGACAAAACTGAACCCAGATATCCAGATTCCAATTCACATGATTATCCCTAACTAGCACTGAGTAACAAAGTCCTCAGAAGTACATAACAACACAAATATCAGTAGAAAACAAGGGATATGGAACCCTTTTGGAATCATAAATATTTCAGTTGAATGCTTGTTCTTAGCTTTATGAAAAGTTACATATTAATACGCTTAAAATTGAGATACTAATCAAATGATATAATGCAAGAAATTTACAACACAGTTTCAGGTAATAATATAAAATGAACTTAAATGAAGTATCAATTCTTGAGGTTTATTAGATTTTTGAAAAATTGTGACTACAAAACTACTGTCATTCACTCCATCAGTTAGTTATCTTGTTTTCCATCTTTCAGTCTGTCGTTTGCCTGAACATTGTGAAATGTCTCAAGACATGCACGAATTGAAAATGTTTGTGTGAGTGAAAATAAATGTATAAAAGGGTTGTTTTTCTTTTTTAAGGAGGCTTCGAAGTAATAACTTTCTAATTGGTAGCCAGATATCCTGCCTCCTGCCCTCAGGTTTTGAGTTATTTTAGACTTATAATTTAGTCCCGTAATTGTTTCTTGTGATGCATTTTGTTATTTTAAAGGTGATATGTAGATGGGATACTGTTATATAATTCAAGTAAAGCGTGCATTTCATTCTGAACAGTGTAATTCTTTCCTCCCCTTTTTTCCATAAAATCTTTCAAAAAATTGAAAATCTTGTTTCCTAGTGAAATTACGTGAGGATAGACAAACGTAATGCACTGGGGCCTACATTTGTTTCTACGCTGCTTGATTTTCTGGGTACATGAACTCTATGCTTGCGTGAGCTGGAGGAAGCATTGAAAGAGCAATCCAGTGACTAATCTACAGGGATGTGAGTGGTTCCTTGGACGGACAGTGGAGTGTTCATCTCAAATTCACTTGAAGAAAAAACAAGAGTAAGGGACATTGGCTTGGTCTTGGCCTTCCAAGACTCAACCAGCCATCGCTAGGCCACACTTTATTCCATCCTTCATCTATCAGCCTTATCCTCACCATGCACTTATTGCTGTCAAGACAGGGACACTCAGGAGGCATCAACTTGTGGGTCTGAAATGCAGTGTATAGTCCCCATCTTTGCCAGGAAGATTCTCTCACTGATGTACCTAACATCCAGTGTTGGTTAATGCACAAATGCAAAGGACTAGTTGGCCTTTCTGTGTCTATCCAGGCTAAGCTGAGCAGCCACTCAAAGTGTGGAGCATCTGATGGGATTGGCTGAGACCACTGCATCCCATGTCAACTGCTTTTTCTCTAGTTGGTTTATTTTCAACTCAAGAGGTTTCTGCAGGAAACATTTCTATATGCAATTTCCTCCCCAATGTCTTTGCATGGATTTCAATGGCAGTTTCCTATGAAGTCTTTACACTCTTGTATATGTATGGTACATTGTGGTCCAGATACTTAGGAACATTTTGAAGAACACTTATATCCCCTTAACTCCATTAATGTCCCAAAAGTATCAGGAGATATAGACAAGCAAGTCCACAACATACTCAACGCTTCCCTATGTGAAAACCTTGGACACTTCAACTAGGAGATCCAATGTCTACCACCAGAATTACCAGTGATGATGTTTAAGATAAGTATCAATTGTCATGCTTTGACTACATTGGCCTTAGTTTTTATTCTTAATGTTAATAATATTGTTCTTAGGATATCATTATCTCATTGTGACCTAACACAAATAGTGCAAAATCATAGTTTGTGACATCACATTGATGGAATGACATCATTGACCTATGATAACATTTTAACATTTGTGACATTACGTGGCTATTTGACACCAGAGAAGCGTTGACCCAATGTCTTGATTTTAGCCTAAGAAAGGTTCAGACATGACAGGCATTGTGACAGTAAAAAAAATCATCATGACCTCACATCAGTATTTTGGCATCATTGTGCCACTGTGATGTCAGAAACCTATTTTGCCCTTAGAATACCTGTGACATCATTGTGTTATGGTGGCATCATAAACCTACTGTGACACCAAAGTGCTTGTGGCAATCCATTGATTAAACCTGAATGAAAAGTATTGGCAGCCCCACACATGGAGATTAAAGAAACCCCTGAATTATTCATAGTCGTATGCTAACAATTCACACATATGCACAGACACTATTTGTATAGGTTTCTAGTTATGGATATGGAGAGGTTATACTTATCTTATCCTTATATCTGAGCTATTCTAAGTATAAATATATGCCCAATTACAATTTCATGGATTGACATAAAATGTAATGATAACACCAGTGGGGTTTTCTGTCCAATACCAGAGTTTAAATTCAGGATCTCCTGTTCTAGCCTGTTTTCTTAGCTCTTGTTTCCTTATTTGAACTACATCTCCAGCCTGCCTTTTTACTGAATAATTAAAATGGGTTTTCAAACTTTTTTTCTGGCCAGAATAACTTAATTACATTCACAGGATGGATAGAAAATCCTGAAGACAGAGAGGAAAATGCAAGTGACATAAGAAGCAAGTAAAAGTACACCTATATCATTGACATATATTCAAAATAAGTGGTTTGGCTTGGCTCAAATATTAAGCAAGACCTCTCCTTTAATAAACACTGGATCCTAGCCTCTGGGGTGGCTCTAGTCAATAATCCTAGTTACTCACGGGGCTGAAATCTGTGAAACAAGTGCCAAAACCAGCCTGAGCCTTATCTCCAATTTACCTCTAGAAAATGGCAAGTGGAGCTTTGGTCAATGGTGGGCAGTGGCCTTGATCTGAACAGCTCAGGGAGAGCGCTCAGGTTGAGTTCACCACCTTGATCAACAAAGAAATAAAGCCCTGTGCCAAGGAGGCCTAATGTGTCTCCTATTCCTTCTTGTAAAGTTTTCAGTGTGTTGGCTTTTACCTCGAGGTCTTTGATCCATTTGGAGTTAATTCTAATGCAGGGGGTGGGGGGAGGGAAATGGGGACCAAGACATGAGAAAGGGTATCAATGTATGTGAATTAATGTACCCTCTATCTGGCAAATATAATGTAACCCTTCTATTAATTACAATAAAAATATATGAAAAAAAGAAATAAATCCCTGGAGCCTATGTATAAAACAAAAGAAAAAACAAAAGAGCAGGACTTACATCTTTTTCCAAGAAACGAGAAAGCCATGAATTCAAACACCAGGGCTACCAAAACTATAATAATCTGTTTTTCTCAACTTTTATTGATGTAAATATTCATGATGGAAACTTCACATCTCAAACATAGCAAAATTCAGTTGGACTATCATCTCCACACATGTGTCATAGTTACAAACTAAAATTTTATGCATTAAAACAAATGGATCCTTCCTCACGAATAACCTTGACATAGCCAGCAATTTTCTCTAGTGTTCCTCTGTCATCAATTATACTAATGAAACTAGACAAATACAAAGAATGTGTACAGACAGGTAGGATTTAAAGGAATTTGGATTAAATCTTCTTCCTCTGCAAAATCATATTAGACATGGATTTTCTACCTCCTGGTGTCAGCTCCTGGTTTGAACAACCTGCTCAGGACACTTTTGAAGTCCCTGTTCCTCAGGCTGTAAATGAAGGGGTTCAGGAGAGGAGTGACAACTGAATACATCACTGAGGACACAGCACTGCCCGTGGGAGAATGTGACACAGCTGACCTAATATCAATACCCAATGCTGTCCCAAAGAATAAACACACCATTGACAGGTGAGAGCCACAGGTGGAGGTTTTGTATTTCCCTCCCGATGATGGAATTCTCAGCACCAAAGAAATAATTTTATAGTAAGAGAAAAAGATTCCTAAGATTGGAGGAAATTCATATATGGTAGCAAGAACATATTTGAAGATACCATTTGTGAGTGTGTTTTTACAGGAAAGATCCAGGAATTGAGAAGGGTCACAGAAGAAACTTGGGATTTCCACTTCCTTGAAATCAGTCATCTGTAATTCCATCCACACATGCAGCTGTCCATCCAAGAAGTTGGTGACTAATGACAGCAGAACCAAGGAGACACAGAGATGAGGGTACATGATGAGAGGGTAATTCAGGGGGTGACAGATGGCCACAAAGTGGTCATAGGCCATGACTGTAAGAATCATAATATTCATACAGTAAAAATGATGAGGAGGCACATCTGTATGAGGCAGCCTGCATAGGAGATGGCTCTGCTGTGATCTGGAGGGTCAGCAGCATCTTGGGCACGGTGATAGAGATGAAGCAGATGTCACTCAAGGAGAGGATGCAGAGGAAGAAGTACATGGGGTTGTGGAGGTGGAGATTAGAGGTGATGGGCAGGATGATGAGCAGATTTTCCAGCACAGTGATCAGGTACATGGAGAGGAAAAGCCCAAAGAACATGGGTGGTAATTTTGGATCCTCTGAGATTCTCAGGAGAAGGAAATCTGTAACTTGGGTTATATTTTGTACTTCTTTATCACCTGGACATCTGCTCAAGAACAAAAACATCTTGATAGAAAGCAAAACACATATCCAGGAATTGTCAGTTCTAAATATTTGAAACTCATGTATTAAAAAGTTTGAATCATGTACCATGTATGCAGTACAGTAAGTACTAGCAGTACAGCAGTACTAGTGAGTGTTTGTGAATCATGGCAATCTCTTACTTCTAGATTCTTCTCTATCTGGTAGGCCTTGTTCCTCAGGCTTTTTTCTACATGTGTGTCCCAGTGACACACAACTGTGTTGGAAAGCCAAGAACATAAAGGCTGGCTTCACCAAGGTCACCTGACAGTACCTCCCACTCTTGTGCAGTGTGGGGGGAACAGATTCCAGGGCAGGAGGGGGAATCCAAGAGTTTTACATGTTTATGATGCATGTCTCTGTCCACGTGCCTACTTTTGGAGCCAGTACCCTGCCCTAAGCTCTAGCAAGCCCATCCACTGAGAGGGTGGGAGAGTGGGCTTTTATGTGTAGATTGAGATTATGGGTAATAAACTGGGCTGGAGGTTTTCAGAAAGATCCCTTGGAGGAAGAGCCAGCAGTAGGCCAAGGCACTAGAGCAATATTGAGTTAGCAGAACAAAGCAGGTTCCATCCATTAGTGCAGTGAATATTTTTAACCCACTGAAAAGAAAATCCAATCCCAAGAACATCCTATTCTTCTTTAACATGACAACAGGCACTTGCCTTTTCTGGCATTATGGAAATTGTAAGGAAATGGTATAGCCATATTGTGGTACTGGTTGAAATGTGTCGGGCTCGGAGAAACAAAGGATATTTCTCCTTCTCTAAAACATGGAAATTAGATCTCAATTATCATGATGCATGAATACATATGGGGTCATGTGTATCAATGCACACACAAATTGAGTAAAATGTGGCAGGAAAGGATTCTGATGGAAAAACTCCTCTCGTCAAGTAAGCTGTAGTTTAACCAAATGAATAGGAGGAAGCTGAAAGAGCTTGTTCCGTAAAAATATACACTGTTTCAGGTGCAGGTGGCTCACATTTCTAATCCTAACTATTCCAGAAGCTGAGTTCTGAGATTCACAGGTGGAAGCCAGACTGTGGCAGGGAATTCTGAAAAACTCTTAATTTCAACTAACTAGCAAAAATCAGGATGTTAGGAGGAGGCAAAATTAAAGACTCCAGGACATGGAAACAAGAGCCATATAATGTGTGATGGTTGTTCTTAGTGTCCGAGGTTATTTCTCATCTCTTTGTTGTCCCTTGGTTATTCTCATGTTGTTACAATATCATACCTTGTGGTCTGTTATATTTAATATACATTTATTTGTTTGTTTGAAATAGAATAGAGAAGGGGGAAAAACAAGTTGTGGGGAGGAGTGACAGGAGGGAAATGGGGACAAAAATATGTGAAGGAGTATCAATATTTGTGAAATAATGCAATATCTATTGGTCTTATATTAATGTAAACTTTCTATTAATGACAATAAAAAACAGAAAAAAGGAGGAAGTGGAGCTGTAGCTTTGAACAAAAACCCAAGGGACAGCACTCATGCCCTGAGTTCAAGCCACATCTGCACACACCCACACCACACCACACATACACACACACACACGCACCACAGAAGGTGAAGCATATGAAATGAGAAAGAATGACCTGAGACTCAGAGCTCTGAGAATGACACAGTGCATTCTGCCAAGTGTTTCATTGATGTAATGTCTTCTGGTCATATTCATCATTGTCACCCTGCTCCTTCTCCTCCTCCTCTGCTTCCTCCTCATCTGCCTACTATTCCTCCGCCTTCTTCTTTTCCTCCTCCTTCTCCTCCTCCTCCTCCTTCTCCTCCTCCTCCTCCACTTCCTCTTTTCAGTCAGCCTTTAGGAGAACTTAGGAAACTGGTTGAACCATTTATATGTTGCTACGTTTAATGAGCCACAAATGAGAATGAAAAGTACAGTAGGTAAAGAATTTTCCATTACATATACTGGTACCCCTAACCTTCAACCACGACCTGCAAATTCACTGAGGGCATACATTTTCCAGTCTTCCTATGTGCAGGGTTTTACAAGGGCATCCTCACCCCCTGTGATGCCCAAACCTGTCCTCATGCTGCAGAGAAGACATTCCTGAAAGTCCTTTACTACCCATCCTACTGCACTCAATGAATGGCTTAAGCTGCTTCTCTCTTCAGCTAAGACCTTGCTCCAACCATCCCTTATGTTCTTGGCTTTCCAAAATGGCTATGTGTCCCTGGTCAGACATGTAGACAAAAGACAGGACCAAGGTGTCCCAGAGTGAGAAGATTCTAGAAGTAAGGGCGTGCCCCAAGTCACAAACATTCATTAGTATACTGTACTGTATAGGTGGTGCAAAATTTAAACTTCTGTATAATTGTGTTTCAAATATTTAGAGCTGACAATCACTGGATATGTGCTTCATTTTCCTAACAAGATGTTTTTGTTTATAAGCAGTTGCCCAGGTGATATAGAGGCACTAAATATAACCCAGGTTACAGATTTCCTTCTCCTGAGAATCTCAGAGGATCCAAAATTACAACCAATCCTCTTTGGACTCTTCCTGTCAATGTACCTGATCACTGTGATGGGAAATCTGCTCATCATCCTGGCCGTCACCTCTAACCTCCACCTCCACAACCCCATGTACTTCTTCCTCTCCATCCTCTCCTTGGATGATATCTGCTTCATCTCTACCACGGGCCCCAAGATGATGGTGAACCTCCAGACTCACAGCAGAGCCATATCCTGTGGAGTCTCCCTCACACAAACGTGTCTCTTCATAATTTTTGGCTGAATAGATGTTTTGCTTCTTACTATGATGGCCTATGACCACTTTGTTGCCATCTGTCACCCCCTGAATTACCCTCTCATCATGAACCCGCTTCTCTGTGTCTCCTTGGTTCTTTTGTCATTTGTCGTCAGCCTCTTGGATGGACAGGTACATGTGTGGATGGCATTACACATAACCCGCTTCAAGGAACTGGAAATCTCAAATTTCTTTTGTGACCCTTCTCAAATCCTGGATCTTTCCTGTAAGCACATACTCACAAATGACTTATTTAAATATTTTGTTTGTATCACATTTGGACTCTTGCCAACCTCAAGCATTTTTTTCTCTTACTATAAAATTATTTCTTAAGTGCTGAGAATTCCATCATCAGGAGGGAAGTACAAATCCTTATCCACCTGTGGCTCTCACCTGTCAGTGGGGTGTTTATTCATTGGGACAGCATCGGTAGCTTGTCACATTCTCCCAGGGGCAGTGCTGTGTCCTCATTGATGTACACAGTGGTCACTCCTCTTGTGAACCCCTTTATCTACAGCCTGAGGAACAGGGACCTCAAAAGTGTCCTGAGCAGGCTGTTCAAACCAGGAGCTGACAGGAGGAGGTATGGAATCCATCTGTAATATAGTTTTGCAGAAGGAAATAAAATTAACCCTCATTCCTGTAAATCCTAAGTGTGTACACATTCTGAGTATTTGTCTGGTTTCATTAGTGTAATTGATGACACAGGAGCACTAGAGAAAATTGCTGGCTTGCCGGAGCCAGCCAGCAGCAAGGCTGGATACCTGATTTGGGGTTGAGGATGAGAAAAGGGGTCGGGAAGGCTACAGCCCACGACTACAGCCTAAGGCCATAAGCTTAAGACCACATCTCCCGTGTATTTTCCATTCCGGGCTTATATAGTCTCTACAGAATAAGAACCTGTGAGGTGTTTCACTGATCACATCTCAGCAGAGAGAGGTAAAGCAAGAACACATTCATACATAATGATAATCAAGTCTCAGCAGAATGATATTCACAGTACTGACTATGTAGTTCAATGTTCATAGGCAAGGCATCATACATGACAGCTCATTTCTCTGTGTGGTTATCTTACTCAGTGATGCAGATCCATGGGCCCGACTGATCCTGCACTCGGCTCCCAACATTGGCTAAGTCCAGGACATTCATGAGGGGAAGGTTTATTTGTTTTTAATGCATAAAATGTTAGTTTGTACAGATGACACACGTCTGGAAATGGTCACCCCACAAACTGAATTTCACAGTAGATGAGATTTGAAGTTTCTATCATGGATATTTTATCTCAATAAAAGTGGAGAAAAACAGATCATTTTCTTTTTGGTAGCACTGGTGTTTGAACTCAAGGCTTTCTCATTTCGTGGCAAATGATATAAGACCAGCTCTTTTGGTTTCAGTTATTTTATACGTAGGCTGCAGGGCTTTCTTTCTATTCTGGGTCAAGGGGGTGAATTCAGCCTGAGTGTTTTCCTAAGCTCTTCACATCAAGACCACTGCCTACCAGTGTCCAAAGCCGCACTTGCCATTTTCTAGAGGTAAATTGGAAATGAGAGTCTCAAGTTCTTTTGTGCCCAGACTGGGTTTGGGCCTTGATCCACAGATCTAAGTCCCTTGAGTAGCTAGGATTACTGGCTTGAGCCACCCCACTGGAAAGGATCTAGAGATTGCTAAAGAATAGGTCTGGCCAGATGCTCAGATCTCAGGGGCCTCTAGCTGCTAACAAATATAAGTAAGGTGGGTGCTTTTTTTGTGGAATGTTTATTTGTTTGTTTCTTTGAAGCAGTGCTGGTGATTGAACTCAGTGTCTGGACACTATCCCTGAGCTTTTTTGTTCAGAGAAATTGTTTTACTAATTGAACCATAGCTCCTTCTAACTGTGTGTCTTGTGTGTGTGTGTGTGTGTGTGTGTGTGTGTGTGTGTGTGTCTGTGTGTCTGTGTGTCTGTGTGTCTGTGTCTGTGTCTGTGTGTGTTAGTGAGTGTGTGTTTGTGTGTGTTCAGTGTGTGTGTGTGTGTGTGTGTGTGTGTGTGTGTGTGCAACTGAAGGTAGAATTCTGATGGGCTTCCCAGCCCTGCATGGCTTTGAAATTGAAATTCTCAGGTCTCTGCCTCCTGCGTTTCTTGGATTCTGGGTGTGAACCACAGCACACAGTTAAAACTGATTTTTATCAAAGAAACCAAGAAATGAACATTATTTGTGACTGGGTAGAAAAATGAATACATAAACTATCTTGTGTTTCAGAAGGTTTATTATTTAGAGAACATGATTGAGACAAATAATATTATGAAAGATAAATAATGTAGAATTTGTGGCTCATCATGTATTATTTTTAAATATGGGGAGATGAATGTGTGCTGATATCACTTGTGTGCTTGGCTCTCCACATATATTGACTTAAACAGTTTTACAAAAGTTTGTATTTCACAGACGTCACTGATGGTACTTAAAAAGTATATCTTTAATGATTTGACTAAGCTACTTTCTGTCTTTAACACTTTTTATCTTAACTTCCTTGTAGAAACACATTTCACATTATCATGTCCCCATACCTGTACAATGTATCTTCATCAGATTCATCTCTTCCACCATTCTCCTCTTCCACCTACCCTTTCACCAATGTGCACATTGCGATCCAAATTTCATTTTTTACACATATGAAAATGGATTATTATGACTGCATTCTCCTATGGCTCCTTGTTTCCATTCATTCCAGTACCTCCTAATGGAACTCCACTCAAGACACTGATATTCAAAATATTTCTATTGTTAAGTATTCTGGGGAATCCTCAAAAGGCTTACAACTTGGACTTGCATTCCTGCATATGCTGTAACTAGCCACATTTTGACAATCCTGGGGCTTTGAACACAGGGTCTAGACACTGTCGTTGGGCTTTCTCAAGGCTAGAACTCAAGGCTACTTGAGCCACACACCACTTCCAGATTGTTCTCTACTGAGGAATCAAACACATATCTTCATGTATGCTAGGAATACACTACCAGACCAAACTCCTGGCCCCAATTAGCCATATTTGAGATGCTGCCATCTAGGTATTGAATTTGGAAGCTTTGTTTTCCAGAGGACAAGTCTAAAATCCATTGTTTTGGACATTCTTTTTTCCCTTCTCATCGATGTTAATGCGTTTATTGAGATTTGTAAGCTTTGGATTACATTTTCTAATTGTGAGTTCTGCAAATCAGGGTCCATTATGATAGGAGAGCCCATAATCAGCCTGTCCTCTGATATCTCATCAAATCTCCAACACCAGATGACACTGAAGCTGGAAATCCTTCGTGTCCACCTACACAGAATCCAATCTGTGAGATTCTGTTGTTTTCTTTTTCCCAGTCTGGGGCTTAACCTCAGGCCTGGGGAAATGTCTTTTTTTTCTTATGGCTAGTGTTCTACCACTTGAGACACAGCTACTTCCAGGTTTTTTCTTTGGATCTGGTACCAAAGAATAAAACCCAGAACGTTGTGCCTGCTAGATAACCACTCTACCACTAGGCATGCTCTCAGCCCTGCATAATCCATTCTGAAGAGAGAAAGCTGAGTTTTTTTGTCAGCTGTAGAGCTTAAAATTGGGGCCTGTACACTGTCCTAGAGCAACTTGTGCTCAAGTAGAGTGCTCTACCACTTGAGCCATTTAGGTTGAGTAAACTGGAAAAAAGTTTTATTTTCTTATATTATAGTTTGTTCTGGTGCCTATGGCACACACCTGTGATCCCAGCTATTCAATACACTGAGATGTGAAATTCCCATTTCAAAGCCAACCAAGGCAACAAAATCTGTGAGAATCTTATCTACAATTGACCTTCAAAGAGGCAAAAGAAGAGGTGTGAATCAAGTGTTAGAAGGAGAAGAAAAATCACAGTGAATTTTCCAGGCTCTGAATAAAAGTCCTTGAGCTATCATACACACTGGTAGAAAGAAAAGAAAGAAAGTAAGAAACAAAAAAAGAAGGAAAGAAAGAAAGAAAGAAAGAAAGAAAGAAAGAAAGAAAGAAAAAGAAAGACCCAAGATGGGCGTTATAATACCAAGGAATGATGAAGAAATCTTCTGGGAGATAGAAGACTCAGCACAGTATATTCTAATGCTGAATTATCTGTATGAAATTAAGGGAAAAAAGCAATTGTGTCATTTTTTTTCTGACAGCAGCATAGAATTCCATTGTGTACAAATACCACAACTTGTTGATCCACTCATCAACTGATGGACATCTAGGTTGGTTCCATATCTTTGCTATGGTGAATAATGCTGCAATGAACATTGTTGTGCTAGTGGATTTAGTATGCCCTAGATTTTGGATGGTTGGGTAAATGCCAAGTAGTGGAATTGCTGGGTCATAGGGGAGTTCTATGTTTAGCCTTTTGAGGCACTGCCATACTGCTTTCCATAGTGGTTGAACGAGTTTGCAGTCCCACCAACAGTGTAGTAATGAACCCTCCTGGCCACATCCCCTCCAGCATCTGTTATTATTCGTTTTCCTGATCCTGGCCATTCTAATTGGAGTGAGGTGGAATCTTAGAGTTGTTTTGATTTGCATTTCTTTTATGACCAGAGATGTTGAGCATTTCTTCATGTGTCTGTAAGCCATTTTTTTTCTTCTTCAGAGAGGACTCTCTTTAAGTCTTTGGCATTTGTTAGGAAAGGGAAAGACTTAGAAAAAAATCCTATTAAGTGAAGTAAGCCAGACTCAAAGGAACTTAGGCTCAATAGTTTCCCTCATTTGTCATAACCAGTAGAAACTTTGGGCTCTACTAGCAGAGATCTGCAATAGAGCAAAACCTTGATATATAAGGCCATATAGTATGAAGCTAATTGAAAGGATCTCCAGGATACTGAAACAAAAGCCATATAATTAATGATTGTTGTCCTTAATGTACTATGTTATCTTTCATCTCCTCTGCTGTCTCTTGGGTATCTCATATTGTTACAGTATCTCACTTTGTTA
This sequence comes from Megascapheus bottae, assembly GCF_031878675.1. NCBI lineage: Eukaryota > Metazoa > Chordata > Mammalia > Rodentia > Geomyidae > Megascapheus > Megascapheus bottae. The sequence goes on from NC_143509.1 coordinate 11,069,000, forward strand.
TCTGATATATTGAATTTATTTGTAATTGGTTATTTGAAATTTGATAGCGAAGGGGGGAAACCCAAGACGGGGTTGGGTTGTGGGTGGGGGGTAGGTTGACGGGTACCAAGATATGTGAAAGGGTATCAATGTATGTGAATTAATGCCCCTTCTGTCTGGCAAATATCATGTAACCCTTTTATTAATTACAATAAAAATTATAAAAAAAGCAATTGTGTATATTTTCCAAAATGTTTACAAGTATCACATCTTAAGAAAATGTCACTATTTCTTTATAATAAAAGAAAGCATGCATGAGTGGTTCTTCATAGATTAGATGAGATTGAATTTCACCAACAAGGATGACTGAGGTGGATTTTCAACCAGTGACCTTTGAAGAGGAGTCTCTATTTTCTCTATAGTTCTGTGATCAGAAAATACTGCATATAATTTTCATGTTCTTTCTTTCTTTCTTTTCTTTCTTTCTTCCATTATTTTTGGTTTTTTCTTAGTCCTGGGGCTTGAATGTAGGGCCTGGGCTCTGTCCTGAGCCTCTCTGTTCTCAAAGCTAGCACTCTACTACTTGGAGCCACAGCTCCACTTGCATATTCTTCTGTGTATGTGGTACAGAGGCATCCAACCTGGGAATTCCTACTTGCTAGGCAAGCACTCTACCACAAAGCCACATTCCCACCCACTTCTATTCTAATATAGTTGAGTGTCTAACTTGAATACCTACAAGTTGCTTAAAATGAGGAAATGTGGAAGTGAGTATGATGTTATAAATCTACATATAAATACATGCAGGATCATAGATGCCTGTGCACAAATGTATTGACAAACAGTTGACTATAAAGGGGAGGATTCCCATCATGTAATTCCTTTCAACCAAGAACTTACTGGCTAATCTAAAAGAAATAAGAAATAGTTTATCCTTGAAGTGTTGGGGAGGGTGTAGATGGTGAGGGAGGAAACACTCATGATATTCAGTAAGTAGATTCAATATTATCCAACATATGTGAAAATGAAAATAGGACAATCAGGAGATGAGTAAGTTGAATGATATGGGGGGGATGATGAAAGGATTGACACTGACCAACATTCAAAATTGACATACTGAATTGCTCAGAAGTTACGATTACAGGCGTGAGCCTTTGTATCCTGGTTAATAAAAGTTGGGTCATATATTGGGGTGGAGAGTTATTTATTTCTTTGTACCAGTCCTCAGGATTTGCTGCTATCCAGAAATTTGTTTCCTCAAGACTAGTGCTCTAACATGAGAACTACACATTCTTCTGACTTTGTGTGTGCGCGCGTGCGTCTGTGTGTGTGTGTGTGTGTGTTTCTGTGTGTTTAGTTGGAAATAAGAGTGTTATGGGATTTCCTGGTGGGGTTGACCTCAAAATCCACCTCTTCAGATTTCTTCCTTGTAAGCAGCTAGGATAGCACCTGTGGGCCCATAGTGCCTTGCTGTATGTGTTTTGGGTGAGGACAAAAATTAATACACACTGCATTTCACACGAGTCTTTGATCAGAGTTAAATATGAGTTACATTCTGTTTTTAACATTATTATGCTGGTCCTTGTGGTTGAACTGATGAATTAGACACTGCCCATGAGCTTTGTGGCTCAAGTCTAGCGCTCTACTCCTTGAGCCACAATGCCACATCCAGCCTTCCTGAGTAGACTATTGGAGATCAGAGTCTCACAAACTTTCCTGCCCATGCTGGCTTAAAAACCTGATCTTCCGGGGACCAAGACATGAGAAAGTGTTTCAATATTTGTGAAGTAATGCAATTTCTGTCTGGTGAATATACTGTATCCCTTCTATTAATTACAATACAAATATATGAAAAAAACCCCTGGTCTTCCACTCACAACTCAAAAAATTGAATCACTCCAAAAATAATCTCCAAAATAACAACCATCCCATTAAAAATGGGCCAAACTCTTAAAGAGAGTGTTCTCTGAAGAAGAAACAAAAATGGCCTATAGACACATGAAGAAATGCTCAACATCTCTGGTCATAAAAGAAATGCAAATCAAAACAACTCTAAGATTCCACCTCACTCCAGTTAGAATGGCCAGGATCAGGAAAACGAATGACAACAGATGCTGGAGGGGATATGGCCAGGAGGGATCACTACTACACTGTTGGTGGGAGTGCAAACTCGTTCAACCACTATGGAAAGCAGTGTGGCAGTGCCTCAAAAGGCTAAACATAGAACTCCCCTATGACCCAGCAATTCCACTACTTGGCATTTACCCAACCATCCAGAAACAAGGACATACTAAACCCACTAGCACAACAATGTTCATTGCAGCACTATTCTCCATAGCAAAGATATGGAACCAACCCAGATGTCCCTCAGTTGATGAATGGATCAACAAGTTGTGGTATTTGTACACAATGGAATTCTATGCTGCTGTCAGAAAGAATGACATCACCCCATTTGTTAGGAAATGGAAAGACTTAGAAAAAATCATATTAAGTGAAGTAAGCCAGACCCTAAGGAACTTAGGCTCAGTGGTTTCCCTCATTCGTCATAATCAGTAGAAACCTTGGGCTCTACTAGCAGAGATTTGCAATAGAGCAAAAGGCCATATATAAGGCCATATAATGTGAAGCTAATTGAAGGGACCTCCAGGATATTGAAACAAAAGCCATATAATGAATGATTGCTGTCCTTAATGTACTATGTTGTCTCTCATCTCCTTTGCTGTCCCTTGGTTATCCCATATTGGTATATTATCTCACTTTGTTATCTGATATATTGAATTTATTTGTATTTGGATATTTGAAATTTGATAGGGAAGGGGGGAAAACCAAGACGGGTGAGGGGTGTGGGGGGGGAGGGAAATGGGTACCAAGATATGTGAAAGGGTATCAATGTATGTGACTTAACGCACCTTCTGTCTGGCAAATATCATGTAACCCTTTTACTAATTACAATAAAAAAATTTAAAAAAAGTAGATTAACACTAGCCATAACAAACCCAAAGACAGTGCCCAGCCCTGACTTCAAGCCCCAGGACAGGTTAAAAAAAAAGAAAAGAAAAGAATCTCACAGAATGGATTCTTTATAGGTGGACATGGAGGATTTCCAGCTGCAGTGTCACATGGTGTTGAAAATTTTGATGAGATGCCAGAGGAAAGGCTGATGAAACGCTCTCCTACCCTCATGGAACCTGATTTGCAGAACTCAAAATTAGAAAAATTGATTTAAAGCTTACAAATCTCAATCAACTCACTAACATGGATGGAGTGGGGGGCGAATGTCCAATACAATAGGTTTTATGCTTGTTCTCCCCTAAACAAAGCTTCCAAGTTCTATGTCTATATGACGGCATCAAAAATACGGAGAATTGGGTCCAGGAGTATGGCCTAGGTGAAGAGTGTTTCCTGGCATGCAAACACTGTACAATATGCATAGAAAAAGCTGGAAGTGGTGTTGTGGCTCAAGTGACCTTCATCTCTTGCCTTGAGGAAGCCCAGGGACCCTGTGTTTAAGCCCAAGGATTGGCAAGAAAATATTGCTAAATATAGCATATACAAGAGTGCAGTTCCAAATTGCAAGCATTTTGAGTACTTCTCAGACAATTTAACAACAGAAATATTCTGAATATCAGTGTCTGGAGTGGGGTTCCATTAGGAGGTATGTGAATGAATGAAAACAAGAAGCCAAAGGAGAATGCAGTCATAATAATCATTTGTCATGTATGTAAAATATGATATTTGGATCTCATTGTGCATATTGGTGAAAGGGTGGGTGGAAAAGAATGATGGAAGGGATGAATCTGAGGAAGATACTTTGTACAAGTGTGTGGACATGGTAATCTGAAATGTGTTTCTTCAAGGAAGTTAAGATAAAAAGTGTTAAAGAGAGAATGCCGATTACTAGAATTATTAAATGATAAACTCTTTAATTATCATTAGTGACTTCTGTGAAATGAAAACTATTGTAAAAACTGTTCAGGTCAATATATACGGAGAATCAAATACACAAGTAACATCAGTACACATTCATCTTCCCATAATTAAAACTAATACATGATGAGTCACACATTTTACATTATTTATCTTACATCATTTGATTTGTCTCAACCATGTTCTCTAAATCAATAAACCTTCTGCAATATAAAACAGACTATGTATTCATTTTTCTACACAGTCATATATAATGTTCATTTATTGGTTTCCCTGATGAAACACACGTGTATCTGTGTGCTGTGGTTCACACCCAAAATCCAAGAAACTCAGGAGACCAAGACCTGAGAATTTCAATTTCATAGCCATCCAGGGCTGGGAAGTCCATCTCAGATTTAACACAGACACATACACACACAATGTACACACACACACACACACACACACACACACACACACACACACAGAGAGAGAGAGAGAGACCCAGAAGCGCAGGTTTGGCTCAAGTAGTAGAACATTAGCCCTGAGAAAAATAAAGCTCACCGACAGTGTCCACACCCTGAGTTCAAGCTCCAGCACAGCTTCAAACAAACAAAGAAAGAATCAAACACCAAACCACCAACAAAAAAAAGCACCACCTTAGATTTATTAGTCAGGAACTAGAGGCTCACCGCTGAGATCTGGGCATCTGGCCAGACCTGTTCTTTAACAAGCACTAGATCCTAGCCGGTGCTGTGGCTCAAGCCAGTAATCCTACTGCCTTAAGGGACTGAATCTGTGGATCAAGGTCCAAACCCAACCTGGGCACAAAAGGACTTGAGACTCTTATCTCCAGTTTACCTCTAGAAAATGGCAAGTGGGGCTTGGGTCAATGGTGGGCAGTGGCCTTGATGTGACAGTGCTCAGTATGAGTTCTCCACATTAACCCAGAAAGAAAGAAAGCCCTAGAGCCTATGTATAAAACAACTAAAAACAAAAGAGCCAGTTGTGCACATTTTGCCAAGAAATGAGAAAGCCCTGAGTTCAAATACCAGTGCTCCCAAAACCACAGTGGGCTGTTTCTGTTTACTTTTATTGAGGTAAAATATCCATGATAGAAACTTCACATCTCAACCACTGTAAAATTCAGTTTGTTGTTTGGCCATCTCCAGACAAGTGTCATCTTTACAAAGTGAAATTTTATGCATTAAAACAAATAAATCCTTCATTAATAACTTTGACTTAGCCAGCAATTTTTTCAAGTGCTCCTATGTCCTCAGTTATACCAATGAAATCATAAGAATATAAAGATTGTGTACAGACAGGTAGGATTTACTGGAATTAGGCTTATTTTCTTTTCCTCTGGAAAATAATATTACAGATGGATTTCCTACTTCCTGTTGTCAGCTCCTTGTTTGAACAACCTGGTCGGGACACTTTTGAGGTCACTGTTCCTCAGGCTGTAGATGAAGGGGTTCAGGAGAAGAGTAATTACTATGTACATCACTGAGGACACAGCACTGCCCTTGGAAGAATGTGACACAGCTGATGCAAAATAAACTCCCAGAGCTGTCCCAAAGAATAAACACACCACTGACAGGTGAGAGCCACAGGTGGAGAACGCTTTGTACTTCCCTCCTGATGATGGAATTCTCAGCACCAAAGAAATAATTTTATAGTAAGAGAAAAGGATTCCAAAGATTTGAGTAAATCCATATATGGTAACAATAACATATTTGAAGATAGCATTTGTGAGTGTGTCTTTACAGGAAATATCCAGGACTTGAGAAAGGTAACAGAAGAAATTTGTGATTTCCATTTCCTTGAAATGGGTCATCTGTAATGCCATCCAAAAGTGCAGCTGTCCTTCCAAGAAGCTGGCGACAAATGACAGCAGAATCAAGGAGACACAGAGATGAGGGTTCATTCATGTTGCTTGAAGTCAGCATCTGAGCACTCTCCCTAAGCATTTTTTGGTCAAGGCTAGTACTTTATCATTTGAAGGAGAGTACCACTTCTGGTTTTCTTTGAGTATGGGGAGCCAAAGAATAGAAACCGGGGCTTTGTGCAGGCTCACCAAACACCCTACCAGAAGGACAATGTCTTGGCCTTGGCTGTTGTGTTTAAATTACATATTTCAGGGCAAAAGCAAAATTGAATGGAAACAAGGAGGCATTCAAGGAAGGAAGAAAGTCAAAGGCAATGACTCCATTCGTATTGGTGCAAGTCTACTTAGGAATTCCATTAATATTTACCTAAGCCATAAAATGGCAATAATTATCTGGATAAAAAAGACTTTGAAAAACTGTGTGCCCTCAACCCAGCCTGCTTTCTACCATACCAGAAGGAACAAGCCAAGATCACAACATATTATAGCCATGTAGGAAGGAGTGGGGGGGGAGACAGGCCCCGACTCCAAAAGGCAGAGACACCAGTTCTCAAGACAAAGGTGAATGCACTTTTTGTGAAAGTTTCTTAGCCTGAATATAGCAATAAAAGTACATATAGAATGCTTCTACATTTCTTGGACTTCTCTTAGTAATTGAGTGTGCTATTAGGCCAATACTTTTTCAACGAACTGATAATTCTGTTTTCTCATCATACCCAATTTTCTTATCAAGTTTCAAGAGTACTGAGTGAAATTGCAGTCCAGATATTCAGGAGACTGAGATAGGAAGACCATCTTAACTTCATGTTTATTTTCGCTTTCAGATTTCAAAGGTGTTCTAGAATTTCAGACAAAAGGAATGGCCGCTGCCCTCAGGCTGATTGTTGCATGGTTGCTCCTACAGCAAGGGTCCAGCCTGTACAGTGCCAACAAGCACTGGTAATGAAGGGCCCTGGGATGGCATGATGGCCAAAGCCCTGGAGTGTGGGCATTGGATATTAAAGTGCACTTAGTGATAGCATGCAAGGTGGGAAATGAAAGGCCAGATGCACAGGTGCTGGTCACCAGGATTGATTAGCAAGCAGTATTAATGGAGAAGACAAGAGGTCACACAACTCTGTTGCTCCAGGGCATTGCCAATCGCAAGAAACTCTGTATGGATGGCCTTTCCACAGGTGCCCCAAGAGGATTAGCATGTGGTGCCTGGGCAGTTGAGAGGAGGGTGTGGCTGGAATGCTAGGGAAGGTGCATGTTGGGAGACCCCAGGGATTAGCTTTTGTGAGGGAGGGAGGAGCATATAGAGGTAGCTATCAGAGGGTTGTTGGGCAGCCATTGCAGAATATAAGGAGGTGAACTGGCCAGCTGGCTCATTCTGGACGCTGGCCCCTGGAGGATCCGGACTGCATTTGCCCACCAATCCCTGCTCTAATTCTTCCCTGCCTTAAGCCCAACATCTAACATTTATGTGTGTTCAAATATGTGTGTAAGTGTGTGTGTGTGTGTGTGTGTGCGTATTTGTGAGTGTGTGTGTCTGAAAGTTTACGAGATACTGAACTTTAATTAACCAGTAAAACATCCAGAGATGGAGATGTGGTTCAAGTGATGGAGTGCTCCCCTGACCACAAAAACTCAGGGATAAAATCCAAGCTCTGATTTAAGGGATAGTACTGGCAGAAAGAAAACGAAAGAAGAAGGAAGAGAAGATAATAATAAATACCGAATTAAGAGAAATTCAAATAAATTTATTTAATTAATTCCATGCTCAAGGTCTAGCAGAATTTCTCTTGATGGAAATAAAATCATTGAGTGTGAATTTTGGAAATGCCAGTGCAACCTGAAATATACAATTTCCAGAATATGGGCCTGAAATGTACATAAAGTTTTTCCCTCATCAGGCCAAATGATGAGTAAAAATCATTATCGCTGGTCTGGGTGGTTCACTCGTATACCTAGATATGCAGGAGACTCAGATCTAAGGATCAAGGTTAAAGCCAACCAGAGCACTATAAGTCTTGAGACTCTAATCTCCAACTAACTTCTACAAAATGGGAAGTGGGGCTTGGCTCAAGAGAGGGGAAGAAGCCTTGAGCTGAAGAGTTCAGGGACAGCGTCCAGGATGAATTCAAGCCTCATGACTCAGAAAATAAAATATCCTGGTAGTCTGTCCTTCATTCCTGTCCCTCTCCACGATTTCCTTGGTTCCCTGTGGGTCTATTCAGTCAACACCACTGTTGACTGGCTCAAAAATGGTTGTGAAATCAAGCTTTCTTTTCAGGAATTGATCTGAGTAGAGTGACAGACACTTCCTGATGGAGAAAATATTTCTTGGAAGATGAACATGTATCAAGCTCCTAAAATGCAGTCAGCCCACAGCAGTGCTAAAAGCACAGGTTGATTACTATTGCCTGGAATCTAGAGATCACAATCAGTTACACTGGATCCAAGTATTTTCTAATATTAATGGAAGAGGAGATCAAAAGAGAACATGTGATGCTTCATCTCCATTGACGGAATATCAACAAAGCAATGAATTGATTTTTAGAAATTAAGAATATTGACAGACCCTCAGCAAACCTAACCAAACAATAAGAGAACACAAGCAAATAAATGAAATCACAGATGAGAATGGACATATGACACAAATTCCCAATATCCAGAGCATCCTAAGGGAATACTTTTTGAAATTTTCTGCCAACAAATTTGAGAATGTAGAAGAGATGGATGAATTTCTAGCCAATATTAACATACCCACACTGAACCAAGAAGACCTAATCCAAATACACAAACCTATTTCAGGTACTGAAAAGAAATGGCAATGAGACCTCCCATTCAAGAAAAGACCAGGCCCGATGGAGTCACAGTGAAATATCCCAGGATATGATAAGGGCACCTGTTCCGCCATGCTCATCTCTGTACTGTTCACAATAGCCAAGCGATGGAACAACCCAGACACCCTACCACGGAAGAATTGACATAAAAATGTGGTGGATAGATACAATTTAATTCTACATAGCCAACAGATAACATTCACTGGGTAGTGTATGAAATTAGAGCTAATCAGGTTGAGTGAGATAAGTGAAGACTAAAAGATTAAAGGCTCTTGTTATCCTTAATTTGTGGATATTAAATCCAAACAGGACAAGAGGGATAGCTCAATATTTGGGTACCCAATGTTATGGACATGGTATACTTGACATAAATGTAACTCCATAGATGATAGATAATATGGCATGGGATATATACTCTAGAAAAATGTTGTATTATGTAGATTGATATGGACCTATGACACACAAACGCACAGATTAATTTTAATTATGTTTTAATATCTATGTGGAAGTGATTGTATACTGAGAATCCCTTACTGAAGATTTGTACATTAAAAATGACATTTGAAATACGATGTAAAAATCAATGCTAATAAAAACTTTAATTAAAGAAGAACAAAAACTAAGAAATTATGTCATGAATTCTTTCCTGTTCTATTGCAGTGTGATGGAAGTAAATGGTGAAATAATCATTAGAATATTATGCATCAACAAAATAGCACCAGAGGACTTTGTCTTCCCTCCTTCCACACCCCTTGTTTCTCTCAGAGAGAGAAACAGGCTAGTCACAAGGGTTTGGCAGGGTGGAAGTGTGCTTGACTAGCATACATACAGATAGCATATATTCTTTGGTTTCACATACTAACAAAAAGAAGGAAGTAGTGCAGAGGCACAAGTGATAGTTCTAGCCTGGAGAAGAAGCTCAAAGAAAGTGGTAGGTGCTGAATTTCAGTCTCCAGTGTCGCAAAAAAAAAACAGAAAAACTACAGACCACCCTAAATTCTGGACAGAAATGATGGATCCGAGATTCGCTAAATACTTACCAAATCAGAAAGTGTCAACACACATCAGCTGATGAAGGACAGTGAGGATTATGCTCCATGAAACTTTCAACCTAATAGAAGGTACAAAACCAAGACAAAACACACCCATATCGCCTGGGGATAGGACAGAGGGGTAAGAGGTAATTGTTTGTTGCCGACACCTGTGGGCCATCCTCCAGCAAGTGAAATGAGGAATGCATTTAAGGATGATTACTTCTTTTTTTTGGCAATCCTGTGACCTAAACTCAGGGCCTGAGAACTCCCCATGGGTTGTTTGTACAAAGCTATTGCCACACCATTGAGTCAAAGACCAGTTTTAGCTTTTCTATGTATGTGGTTGCAAGGAATAGAAATAAAGTGTTTGTGCATCCTAGGCAAGCACTCTATCAGTAGAGTGATTTACAGGAGCTTAGATCTGTAGGGTTAACAGGCCCCTGTAACTATTGCGCCACTTTGAGGATCCATGGATTTCACATCAAAACTTCCTTAGTAGGATTTCAACCTAGAGCCAAAAATCTGCTGCCTTTCCCAATGTTTTGAACCTATTTGATCTTGGCCTTTCCCTGAGTCCCACAGATTAGTCGGTACTTTATTGAATCTGGGAGAAGTACACACATAGTTGAAGATAGAAATAGAACACTTCTTTGTCACCTTGCACTAGAATTAACTCCAAATGGATCAAAGACCTGGAGGTAAAAGCTGACACACTGAAAACCTTACAGGAAGGAATAGGAGATACCCTAGGCCTCCTTGGCACAGGTCGAAACTTTCTTAATAAGGACCAAGAATCACAACAAATCAGAGAAAGGCTGGATAAGTGGGACTGCATTAAACTGCAGAGCTTTTGTATGGCAAAGGACATAGCTAGTAAATTAATTGGGAAGCCTACAGAGTGGGAGAAAATCTTCACCAACCAAACAACGGACAAAGACCTCATATCTAAAATATATCAACAACTCAAAAAATTGAAGCAGTCCAAAACTAACCTCCAAAGTAACAACCATCCCATTAAAAAATGGGCCAAAGACTTAAAGAGAGTCCTCTCTGAAGAAGAAACAAAAATGGCCTGTAGACACATGAAGAAATGCTCAACATCTCTGGTCATAAAAGAAATGCAAATCAAAACAACTCTAAGATTCCACCTCACTCCAGTTAGAATGGCCAGGATCAGGAAAACAAATAACAACAGATGCTGGAGGGGATGTGGCCAGGAGGGATCACTACTACACTGTTGGTGGGAGTGCAAACTCGTTCAACCACTATTGAAAGCAGTGTGGCAGTGCCTCAAAAGGCTAAACATAGAACTCCCCTATGACCCAGCAATTCCACTACTTGGCATTTACCCAACCATCCAGAAACAAGGACATAGTAAATCCACTAGCACAACAATGTTCATTGCAGCACTATTCACCATAGCAAAGATATGGAACCAACCTAGATGTCCCTCAGTTGATGAGTGGATCAACAAGTTGTGGTATATGTACACAATGGAATTATATGCTGCTGTCAGAAAGAATGACATCGCCCCATTTGTTAGGAAATGGAAAGACTTAGAAAAAATCATATTAATGAAGTAAGCCAGACTCAAGGGAACTTAGGCTCAATGGTCTCCCTCATTCGTCATAATCAGTAGAAACCTTGGGCTCTACTAGCAGAGATTTGCAATAGAGCAAAATCTTGATACATAAGGACATATAATGTGAAGCTAATTGAAGGGACCTCCAGGATATTGAAACAAAAGCCATATAATGAATGATTGTTGTCCTTAATGTACTATGTTGTCTCTCATCTCCTTTGCTGTCCCTTGATTATCTCATATTGGTATAGTATCTCACTTTGTTATCTGATATATTGAATTTATTTGTATTTGGATATTTGAAATTTGATAGGGAAGGGGGGAAAACCAAGATGGGTGGGGGGGTGGGGGGGAGAGAAATGTTTACCAAGACATGTGAAAGGGTATCAATGTATGTGAATTAATGCACCTTCTATCTGGCAAATATTATGTAACCCTTTTACTAATTACAATAAAAATATAAAAAAAATAAAAAAAGAAATAGATCAAAAAATTCTGTGTGTGTGTCATTATATCTATCTATCTATCTATCTATCGACATCTATATACATATACATATATATATACACACACATAAAGGAATTCTACACAGCTATAGCAAGATAAAATAATGGCATTAACTGGGTAATGGATGAAATAAGAGGGAATCAGGTTGAGTGAGATAAGTCAAGACCAAAGGAACAACAGGTGTTTGATAGCCTTAATAGTACTATATAAGATCCAAACAGTACAACAGCAATGACTACTGGGGTCTCTGTGTGGAAATATTGAGAAGCCACATGTTGGGGCCTGACCTCCATCTCTGAGGGCTGATTCTGGTTCAGCAGCAATTAAACGGCTTTGGCCAGGCATTCACTTCTTGCATACCTCTCTTAAGGCATCTCTGTGTACATGACTCAATTGAGCCCCCCGCAACTTCTTGGGTCTAGAAGCAGTGCAGGTCTTGCACGCTTTCCTGCACCTGTCCTGCCCAGCACCTGAAAGCTCCATCCAGACCCTTAGTTCCAGCACAGTGGCCCTCTTCCTATTGGCCAGCTTCCCAGTTACCATCTTCTCCTACCCCAACAGTATATAACCAATTGTCTGATGCAATAAAGGGAGAGATCATCAGATCAGCAGAGATCAGCAGAGAGATCTGATGCGCTTTCATGGTTAACACTGCTTCTGACTCAGAGTGGATTTTTCTTCCCCGGTAATTGGGGGAGGGCTGTGTCATAGATACTTGCCCCAGCCAGCCGGCCAAGGGTCCTCGAAGAGTAGGGCTGAGAGGCTAAAAGGAAAATAAGATAGAGACAGAGGGGTTCGGGAGGGCCAGAGCAATTGCTGCATCTGACAACTTTATTAAACAGCTTGTCTCTTTTATACCTTAGTACAAGATAACAGAAAGCAATTGCTTATGTTAGCAATCAAGCTACAGTTCCATACTTGAATAATAACTAGAATTCTCAGAAGACTATGACTTACTGTTTGTATAAAGAATCATCTAGTCTCAACTATCAAGTTATTCTCAGAAAATCTATCTCCTGGAGGGAGAGGGTAACCAAACAAGTCTGGGAATACTATCAAAGCACACTTTCATGACCCTTGAGAATTTAGGCAAAAAGGTCACTCCACCCTTGCATGAAGGCAGGCAGATTGTACTCTTTACACTTTCTCCTCAATATAGGCCTTTCGAATATAACTCTGTTAGACCCCACACTCATATTGGTTTCTCACAGATACTTACCATCTCGCTCAGCTCCTGGGGGACTACAGGCTGACCCTGTGTGTCCCTCCCCATTCCTGAGTTGCTGCCCACACAGAGAAGCAACAGCCACACATATGTGTTTGTTTCAAACAGTTATCAGAAGCAATATGGAGGTTCCTCAAAGACTAATTAAGAAGTTCCTATACAGACTAGCAATCTAACTCCTGGGCATTTACCGAAATTACTAAAAGCAAAAACGTAAAAAATATTTCAGCAACACCATATTCATTGCAGAATTACTTACCGTAGCTAACATATGGAGCCAACTCAAATGACCCTCAGTAATTGAATGGGTCAATAAGATATGGTATATGGGTGTGTGTTTGTCTCTGTGTGTGTATGTGAGTGGTGATGTCTTTGTGTGTGTGTGTGTGTATATATATATATATTATATATATACAAATAAATAATACCTATGAATGTATATTTGTGTATTCCATATAAAAATGAGCATCTGAGAAGGAAGATGGCGCAGAGAAAATAGGGACGCTGCCTAGCTCTCTCACAAAAAGAGAGAACCAGGGTGTCCCACGAGACAACTACCTTAAGAAATCCACAACAACAAACACAAAAAGCAATGGAGAAGGACTCAAACCAGAAAATAAATCCAGATAAAGCTTACATCCAACTTTCTCAAAGAATTCGGAACGCGAGGACCCCTCCCCCACCTCTCTCCACTCCAAGACACAAAAGCCGTGGAAAGCCGTGAACAGCGACTGCGAGTGCCAGCTCCACGCCGGAAAAGTTGTGGCGAGTACTGACTCCACGTCAGAAAAGCAGCGGCGGGCACCGGCCCCAAGGCACGAAAAGCAGCGGCAGTGAAGGGTGCCAGGCCAGGAGCCCAACTGCTGCAGAAACCAGGACAGAACCAGGCCAGCGAACGGCGGAAGCAGGGGAACCCAGACGCAGAACCAGAACAGCAAGCAGTGGAACCCAGACACAGAAGACAGGCCGCAGCGGAGACCCGAGGGGAGTGAAAGACTCCCCACCACTGTGGAACACCCGCAGATGGACGCAGAGGCGTGAGTAATACAGTGCGTCCCCAAACACATCGGGAAAGCAGAGCGGGTGCCAAGCAATAGAACTTAACTCAGACCCATCCATCCCGCCCGAGAAAGACTGGTGGGAGCAGGGGGGGGCAAGGAATTTAGAACCCTGTCCCTCCCTTCAACAGCCCCCTCCCTCAGGCCATTGACTGGAGATTGACAGGTGGGCTACCCAAGACCCAGCACCCCACCAAGGGAGGCGGGGCTGTCCCAAATCCCACCCGCCCAACGGGCTCAATCCCCAGCCCTCTGACTGGAGACTGACAAGCAGGCGGACCTAAGACTCAGCACCCCACCAGGGGAAGCGGAACTACCCCAGCTCCCATCCGCCCACCAGGCTGCTCTCCCAGGCCACTAGATCTGGAGAGTGAAGGGCGCTGGGTCCCAGCCTTACAACAGTGGGTAGGGGGTGCCGGAAAATAGGAGCCAGCATCTGCCCCCCCCCTCAATTCCTGAGCGGAGCATCCTCCAGCTGGGAATCCTGAGCAAGACAGCACTGAGGGGCCCCCCACAGTCACAGACTCTGACAAAGCAATGGAAACACAGCAGGGATCTGAAGGGCCCACCAGCAGCCAAGCTCCCCTTCTGAGAATCAAAAAGGCATGGCTCCGCCCTTGGAGCCCACATCCTCAGCTGGGCCCCACCCCTGGGAATAGAGGGGTCTCCTGCTGGCCCTGCTGAAAGCCCCTGAAACTCTCAATCCCCAAACCCTTGGCTTGGGGCCGCCCCTGGAAGCAGCACAGGAAAACGTCTGCCAACCACACTCAGACGGAAGCTCGCAGATCCAACCCATGTTCCACTGTGAGGCTACTGGTTGGGCTAAGAGCTAGACATGCAGCAACACATCAGTTTTATTCTAATACTTTCCAAACTTTGTACTCAAATACGCTACCTATTTACCAACTTAGGTCAGTTGTCCTTACGCTATACCTTTTCTTCAACTACAATATTCTTACACTCCTACGTTAATCCTCTTGTACCTCCCCTGACTACTCTCATTCTATTTTTCTATCTCTGGACCTCTGTTTGTCTTTCAACCCTTATACTGCAAGGATCTACACTTGATGGCTGTTGAACAATATTGTATATCTAGGTGTTTAATTATTCTCTAGGCTCAGAGGGACTTAAAGACAATAGAGATTGGACCGAGAGGCTTATTGTTTTGGGTATAAATCGCTTATCAGCGGATGTATTATACTGGCCGGTAACTGCACAAAAAGAAAGAGTGATAACACCAATCAAAACTTGTGAACATCTAGTGTCTGCCAGCTACAGAGGTCTAGGTTGGCTATATCTGAAAACTATAATCGTGTTTAGTATTAATCTTCCTCCCATTTTCAAATGGGCAGAACAAGAAACTCAAGAAAAATGTCAAATCAAGAAACAACATCCCCCACCCATGTAAACAGACAATGGAACAGTCACTGGCAATCCCAGAGGAGAGTCTTCCAAGTGCTATACAAATGCAATTGATAAATATCCTTAATGAAAAAATGTGAAAATATAAAGAAAGAGATAAGGGAGGAAGCCATATCTGAACAAGAGGAAACCATAAACAAAGTGATTAGTGAAAAAGAAGAAGCCATAAAGGAGGCCATAATAAAGGTTTTTCAAAGAAAGATGGATGAATTCAGAGAATCCACAAATAAAAAGGTGACCAAACTCCAGCAAATGTTCAAAGAAAATAAAGCTACTGAGCTAACCACTCAAATGGATATCAAGGAGCTAAAGAAATCCACACAAGATCTAAAAGAGGAGATGCAAGGCATCAAAAATGAGCATTTAGAAGCAAGGGAGATGAAAAATAAAGTAGATAGCTTTGATAGCAGGTTAGACAATGCAGAGGAGAGAATGTCCGGGGCTGAAGATAATTTAGTTATTATAGACAAAGAACAGAAAATGAGTCAATCCAAATCTAGGAAAAATGAGAGAGTGCTTCAGGAGGTCCAAGATACAATTACAAAACCTAATTTAAGGCTAATTGGTATTCAGGAGGGCGTGGAGAAAGAGGTCAATGGTATTGGAAATATACTTCAAGGAATTATCTCAGAGAATTTCCCAAATATCCAGAAGGGCAGGCCCATCCAGATACAAGAAGCTTTTAGAACCCCAAACAGACCTGACCAGAAAAGAACATCCCAGAGGCACATCATAATCCGAACTGGGTCAATGGAAACCAAATAAAGGAACCTAAAGGCAGCCAGGGAAAAGGGATCAGTAACCTATAAAGGCAAACCTATCAGAATCACACCAGATTTCTCAGCAGAGACCATGCAAGCAAGAAGTGACTGGAAGCATATATGTCATGCCTTTTTTAGCCAAATAACTACCAACCAAGAATACTGTACCCAGCTAAGCTCTCATTCATAACTGAGGGAACAATAAAAATATTCCATTCCAGGGAAAAGCTGCAACAATATGTTGCAACAAAACCTACACTACAGAGATTTCTCAAAGATGTTCTATACATAGAAAACCAAAATAAATGCAATATAGGGAAAGAAATGACACCTAAACAGCCTACCATGTAAGGACCACAAGAACTGTCAAGACACAGGCCCTAATAAAAGCTTTTAAAAATGGTAGGATCTAATAAATATCTCTCAATCCTAACTCTCAATATCAATGGATTTAACTCTCCAATTAAACGGCGTAGGCTGTCTAGTTGGATCAAAAAACAAGAGCCATCGTTCTGCTGTCTTCAAGAGACACATCTTACCCAAAAAAACAATCATCTTTTGAAAGTGAGAGGTTGAAATGAACTCTATCAAGCTAATGGCCCCCATGGACAGGCTGGAGCTGCCATCCTCATATCAGATAAAATAGACTTCAAACTAAAATCAGTAAGAAAAGACAAAGAAGGTTACTACATACTACTAAAGGGATTTTTCCCCCAGGAAGACATAACAATCCTAAATATTTACACACCCAATGCCGGAGCTCCGAACTTCCTCAAGCAACTTTACTCACACTGAAACCATACATAGATCGAAATACAGTGATTGTCGGTAACTTTAACACAACACTCTCACCTATGGACAGATCAACAAGGCAAAAACTCAACAGACAAACCTTAGAACTGAACAACTATATAGACCAACTAGATCTAACAGACATCTGCAGAATATTCCACCCAGCAACAACACAATATACGTTTTTTTCAGCAGCACATGGAACATTTTCCAAAATAGACCACATCTTAGGCCATAAAACAAATGTGGACAGATTCAGAAACACAGAAATTATTCCATGCACACTCTCAGAACACAAAGGCATCAAACTGGAACTGAACACACATCTCCACCAACGAAAACCCTGTAACTCATGGAGACTGAACAACACATTGTTGAATCACCAATGGGTCATCGAAGAGATCAGAACAGAAATCCAACAGTTTATGAAATTTAACAGTAAGGAGCACACAAAATACCAACTTCTTTGGGACACAGCAAAGGCAGTACTCAGAGGAAAATTTATAGCGCAGAGTGCCTACAACAACAAGTTGGAAAAATTGCAAACCAACAAGTTAATGTCCCACCTTAAGCTCCTGGAAAAAGAGCAACAAACCAACCCTAATCCCAGTAGAAGAAAGCAAATTTATTAAAATCAAAGCAGAATTAAATGATTTGAAATCCAAAAAAACTATAGAAAAATCAACAAAACAAGGAGTTGGTTCTTTGAAAGAATTAACAAAATTGACAAGCCCTTAGCAAATCTTACCAAAAAAAGAAGAGAGCATATCAAAATAAACAAAATCACAGATGAAAATGGTAATATCACGACAGAAATTACCAAGATCCAGAATATCATGAGGGAATACTTCTCAAACCTTTACGCCAACAACTTTGAGAATCTAGTGAAATGGATGAATTCCTAGGAAATATTAACATACCCACACTGAACCAAGAAGAACTAAGCCAACTCAACAGGACTATTTCAAGCTCTGAAATAGAAATGGCAATTAGAGAACTTCCACCTAAGAAAAGCCCAGGGCCAGATGTGTTCACAGCTGAATTCTATACGGTCTTCAAAGCAGAGCTCACACCAATACTCCTCAAGTTCTTGAACGAAATTGAAAATGAAGGTTCCTTACCAAACTCTTTCTATGAACCCAGTATAAACCTCATCCCCAAACCAGACAGAGATTCATCAAAGAAAGAGAACTATAGACCTATTTGTTTGATGAACATAGATGCAAAACTTCTCAACAAAATAGTAGCCAACCGTCTACAACAACTCATCAAAAAAATTTACACTATGATCAAACTGAATTAATCACAGGGAGAGAAAGCTGGTTCAATATACGCAAATCAATTAATATAATTCAACACATCAACAGGCGCAAGGACAAAAATCACATGATTGTCTCAATAGACACGGAAAAGGCATTTGACAAGATCCAGCACCCCTTTATGTTAGAAGCTCTGGAGAAACTAGGAATCCATGGAACATTCCTCAATGTAATAAAGGCTGTGTATAAGAAACCCACTGCTAGTATTACATTTAATGGTGAAAATCTAAAGCCATTCCCTCTAAAATCAGGAACGAGACAAGGATGCCCACTCTCTCCACTCTTGTTTAACATAGTACTAGAATTCCAAGCCAGTGCAATAAGGCAAGAAGCAATCATAAAGGGGATCCAAGTGGGGAAAGAGGAAATAAAACTATCCCTCTTTGCAGATGACATGATTCTGTATTTAAAGAATCCTATAGACTCTACTCCCAAGCTCCTTGAACTGATTTAAAACTTTGGAAGTGTTAGCAGGCTTTAATATCAACCCTCAAAAATCATCTGCCTTCCTTTACGCCAACAGTGAGAGGAACGAGGCAATAATCAGGAAAGAAACTCCTTTCACAATAGCCTCAAAGAAAATAAAGTTCCTAGGAATTAGCTTAACTAAGAATGTAAAGGACCTATTTGACGAAAACTTTAAAACCCTAAAAAAGGAAATTAAAGCAGAACTAAGGAAATGGAAAAACTTACCATGCTCCTGGATTGGAAGAAACAACATTGTGAAAATGACAATCTTGCCAAGGGCTATCTTCAGATTCAATGCAATACCCATCAACATACCAATGTCATTCTTTAAAGAAATAGAAGAGGCAATTCAAAATTTCATATGGAATAATAAAAGACCCCGTATAGCAAAAACACTTCTTAGCAGAAAGAACAGCGCAGGAGGAATTTCAATTCCAAACTTTAGACTCTATTACATATCTATAATTCTCAAAACAGCTTGGTACTGTCACAAGAACAGGCCTGAAGACCAATGGAATAGAACTGAGGACCCAGATATTAAACCACAGACCTATGGCCACCTAATCTTTGACAAGGGAGCCAAAAAAATAGAATGGAAGAAAGACCGCCTCTTCAACTAGTTGTGCTGGCAGAACTGGTTAAGCACCTGCAGAAAGCTAAAGCTGGATCCTTCTTTGTCACCTTGCACTAGAATTAACTCCAAATGGATCAAAGACCTGGAGATACAAGCTGACACACTGAAAACTTTACAAGAAGGAATAGGAGATTCACTAGGCCTCCTTATCACAGGTTGAAACTTTCTTATTAAGGACCAAGAATCACAACAAATCAGAGAAAGGCTGGATAAGTGGGACTGCATTAAACTGCGGAGCTTTTGTATGGGAAAAGACATAGCTAATAAATTAATTAGGAAGCCTACAGAGTGGGAGAAGATCTTCACCAACCAAACAACAGACAAAGGCCTCATTTCTAAAATATATCAATAGCTCAAAAAATTGAAACACTCCAACACTAATCTCCAAAGTAACAACCATCCCATTAAAAGATGGGCCAAAGACTTAAAGAGAGTCCTCTCTGAAGAAGAAACAAAAATGGCCTATAGACACATGAAGAAATGCTCGACATCTCTGGTCATAAAGAAATGCAAATCAAAACAACTCTAAGATTCCACCTCACTCCAGTTAGAATGGCCAGGATCAGGAAAACAAATAACAACAGATGCTGGAGGGGATGTGGTCAGGAGGGATCACTACTGCACTGTTGGTGGGAGTGCAAACTCGTTCAACCACTATGGAAAGCAGTGTGGCAGTGCCTCAAAAGGCTAAACATAGAACTCCCCTATGACCCAGCAATTCCACTACTTGGCATTTACCCAACCATCCAGAAACAAGGACATACTAACCCACTAGCATAACAATGTTCATTGCAGCACTATTCACCATAGCAAAGATATGGAACCAACCTAGATGTCCCTCAGTTGATGAGTGGATCAACAAGTTGTGGTATTTGTACACAATGGAATTCTATGCTGCTGTCAGAAAGAATGACATCACCCCATTTGTTAGGAAATGGAAAGACTTAGAAAAAATCATATTAAGTGAAGTAAGCCAGACTGAAAGGAACTTAGGCTCAATGGTTTCCCTCATTCTTCATAATCAGTAGAAACCTTGGGCTCTACTAGCAGAGATCTACAATAGAGCAAAATCTTGATACATAAGGCCATATAGTATGAAGCTAATAGGAAGGACCTCCAGGATATTGAAACAAAAGCCATATAACGAATGATTGTTGTCCTTTAATGTACTACATTGTCTCTCATCTCCTTTGCTGTCCCTTGGTTATCTCCTATTGTTATAGTAACTCACTTTGTTATCTGATATATTGAATTTATTTGTATTTGGTTATTTGAAATTTGATAGGAAGGGGGGAAAACCAAGATGGGTAGGGGGTGTGGGGGGGAGGGTAATGGGTACCATGACATGTGAAAGGGTATCAATGTATGTGAATTAATGCACTTTCTATCTGGCAAATATCATGTAACCCTTTTACTAATTACAATAAAATAGAATAATATATACCAGTAAAACAAATATATAGTTTGAGTCCAAGAGAAATTTAACATCATTAACTAACAGAGAAGGCACTGCTTGGGCATTTTGTTTTTTAAAATATGTTGATTTTGGGCTGGGATTTTGGACTAATTGTAGAGTGCTTGTCTAGCATTCTCGAAGGCCCAGGTTCAATTCCCCAGTATCACATGCATAGAAAAAGCTGAAACTGGTGCTGAGAATCCAGTGGTAGAGCTGTAGCTTTGAGAAAGCCCGAGAACAGTGCTCAGATCCTGAGCTTAAGCCCAAGACTGGCAAAGGAAAAAAAAGCAAATAGTTCATTTAGGTAGCATGTCTATGCTTGACGAGACTTAACAAATTTTTAAAATCTGGAAAAAATGAACATCTAATTATAACCAGAAAAATTATTCTAAGGAAATGAAGACCGAGGAATGTTTGGATAATCAGATTACTCCAGGCCCAGGGGAATATAGGTTGCATAATTTCCCTCATTTTCAATGATTGAATTATATCTCTGATAGAATTCTGACCTGAAGGCACAGAGTGCACAAATGTCTCAGCTGAATCTTGTCAACTCAGTATCAGAGAACCCTAGGACAATTGTGTATTATGCCTAAATTATCATAGATGGTGCAATAGGGTAAATCAGCAGCGAATAGCATCCCAAAATGAGCTATAGTAATGCAATTTTCAGTGTTTAAAACAAACTATTTCAGCTATGTTTGCATTGGAATCATTGCTTGTGGATAGAAGGCATGAGATTTAAGGACTCTGGAGCTTAACTGTTTTGACTTGGTAAAAATTCATTTTCTTTAGCTCAGTCCCTAGAAGCAGGTCTCTTGTAGCTGGTCTCTTGTTTTATAATTAGGTGAAGCTGATTTCCTGTTCTATTGCAGTTTGATGGATGTAAAAGTAGAAGTAATCATTAGAATCAAATGATTAGTTCTGCACCAACACAACTGGAGCTAATGGCCTTTTGACTTCCTTCCTTTCTTACTTCAATCCTTAATTCCTTCATAATTTCACTCTCCCACACCACTGCACTTTCTCTCAGAAAGAGACTCTAAAAAGCACAGACAAGGAACAAATTTTGGCCAGGTGGAAGTATGTTTGACTAGCATACATGTATATCCTAGTAATATTCTTTGGTTCCACAGAAAAAAAACAGTAGGAACTGGAGCAGGGTCTCGGTTGTCCTAGCCTGGAGAAAAAGAATCTCAAGGAAAGTGGTCAGGCACTGAGTTTAAGCCTCAGGCTTGATAAATAATAACACAACAAAAACAGAAAAACAAAGAAAAAATTCCAAGGAGCACCATAAAGTGTGTGCATCCTGATTGATTAGAGATTCGATAAAAAAAATTACCAACTGAGAAAATGCCAACACATATGAGGGGATGGAGAACAGTGAAAAACTGTGCTCCATCCACCCACATTTCCTTTCCACTTAACAGAAGGTAAAACCCAAGACAAAACACACCAGTACCTTCAGGTGATGGGACAGAAGCAGAGGCTATGGGTGTACATTTCCTGTGGGGCCAGTCAGCAGCAAGCGAAATGAGTTTTGGATTTGGGAAGGCTAGTCCTTTAACTTTCTTTTCATTTCACAGTCCTGAGACTAGAACTAATGCCTTGAGAACTCCCCTTGGATTGCTGTTCCAAAGCTATTGCTATGCCACTTAAGCCACAGGACCAATTCAAGCTTTTCTATGTATGAGGTTTCAAGAAATAGAATTCAAGTGTTTGTTAATCCTAGGTAAGCAATCTTTCCAGTAGAGTGCTTGAAAGGAGATTAGTTGTGTAGAGATATCAGGCCCTGTTTCTTTTGTCCTGTTTTGGGTAGCCACGGATACAAAGCTAAAATCTCCTGAGTAGGATTGCAAACTAGAGCCAAATGTCTAGTATCTTCCCAAATGTTTTGAACGCATTTGATTTCTTTGCCCTTCCCAGAGTCCTTCAGAGTAGTCAATACTTCATTCAGTCTAGGAAAGACTATGTGTATAGCATGTGAGAGAAAGGGAGCAACAATATTCTGTGTGCGTGTGTGTGTGTGTGTGTGTGTGTGTGTGTGTGTGTGTGTGTGTGAAGGTGATTGTGTAAGTTCTTTCGTCCATACTGCCA
Source organism: Megascapheus bottae (assembly GCF_031878675.1). NCBI lineage: Eukaryota > Metazoa > Chordata > Mammalia > Rodentia > Geomyidae > Megascapheus > Megascapheus bottae. The sequence goes on from NC_143509.1 coordinate 11,091,956, forward strand.
TTGTCTGTGATTTGAAATTCCCTGTGATTCTGTCCTTGATCAGTTATGTGTTGGTATAGAAAATCATGTGTTAGGTTTCTACTGCCTTGATCACTTTTGCCTCAAATACAGCTTGTCTGCTTAATGTGTTCACTTTTGGGGGAATGTGTTTGCATTGATGGAGAAGCCCCACACACTTGTGCTCTGGATTTGAACAGACATTCTCCACCTTCCCTGAGTATTCTCCTTAGGGATGTAGGTAGGACACGAAAGCCAATGGCTGTGGGATATATGTGTGTGTGTGTAAGGACTCGTTGCTTGCTGGTGTGTTACGGGACTTTAGGGAGGGAGGAGGAGATAGGAGGTGTTAGGGTGTAGTGGTAAGTGAAGTGCTGGCCCATTGTGAGGCGGTGGCCCCAGCAGTAGCCTAGGAGAACCAAAGGGCAAGGTCCTTTGCTCAGGTCCCTGATTTCCAGGCCTCACGAGATTAGGATGTAAGGGCGAATGACCTTGGCCATGAGCGGGCAGTTCTCTTGACAGCTGCTTTTTTGGTGTGGACCGAGGGCGTAGGAGCAGTGGTGATGGAGCCTGAGGGGGCCCAGGCTGCTCTCAGGCATGTGGGATGAAATCTCTTGCTGCCCACAGCACCTGCCGATGTCTCCAGAAGCTCCCCGCCCTCCTCCCGCTCCTCTTCATTCAGTGTTTGCAGAGCTGGCCTTGGCACCCATTAGGCCAGCAGGTCCCTGCCAGGTATAGGTGTGGCCAGGGCTAGCAGCAACTGCACTACCTGGGACGTGGTTGCCCCTGCGATCCTGACCCTGGACTGGGGGCCTGGCTTGGGCACATTTTGGTGGGTGGGTGTTGGATCCCCTGCGCCTGTCCACCTTGGCTCCCATGGGCCTGGGAAGCATGGGACCTAGGGATGTCGGCTGCTTTGCGTTGCTCTGAGTTTCCACTGAACCGCAGGTACAGCTGGCGCCAGGACTCGCCAGGTCCCGGCTGTGCGCCCTTGAATTGTCGGGCACAGCACAATTGCCACAGCCGCTCCGTGCTGTCGGGCCCAGGGTCTTTGGGCCATCGCTACCTCCCCCAGGCTGCTGGGTATGTTCAACGGACTTGGCATAGGGTGCTAGGCTGACAACTTGGGGTTGCCTGCGAGCCACTGGGGCCCTGGGTGGCATGAGAGACTGGACTCACCGGGCAGGAACATGGGACAGAGAGCCGGGTTTGGGACATGAGCTCGTTGGCATCTTCAGGGCACCCGGGCACCCACTGCCCAGCAAGTGCTCACCATCCGTGGAGTTGGCCACCTGTGGGATACTGCAGCCTTCCAAGTACCAAGGATGCCCTCTGATGCTGCCCCAGGGGACACTGGGGACCTTCGCAGACACTTCTCATGTGTGCTGCCTGGACAAAGGCTGGCAGACCACTTGCCAGCCCGCTGGACCTCACGCAGCCCCCGGGGCCACGGTTGAGCAGGCCCACAGCTGTGGCCTTGGTTCCTCGGAACCCTGGCCATTCCCCAGGAGCCTCCACCTGCACTCACCTCCAAGAATCTCTCCTTCCATGTCAGCCCCAACCGCACTGGCCGCACTGCAGCCTTGCTGGGATCCTGAGCGCTGGCATGCTCAGAGACCTGACTCGGCAGCTCTGCCATGAGCGCTGGGTTGTGGCCCAAGAGAGACAAGGTCTTCCAGTGCTTAGCCACTTCCTTGGCCAAACAGCCCACCTCCGGGTGTTTGCGTAAAGCCTTGGCTGTCCTTCTGAGCTCCATGGACACCAGGATCTCAGGCATGACAGGCAGGACCGACAGTAGACTCAGGCCTGGCTCAGCTCCGCCACATCACTGCTGGAGGCCAGGCCCTCCTGGAGCTGACACAGCTCCCCACACCCATTACAGCTTCTAACTATGGCCACCAACCACACCATCGGAAGAGACCCACCAGCCACTCACCTCACTTCCACAATCCATTGGGCCAACCTTCCTGCTCTGACAAAAAGGAGCCACAGCTGTCTCCTTCCCTGTCTCCCAGTCCCTCTATCCCAGGCCCACACCCTCCCTTCTGAGCTCTGGAGACCCTTGCTGCTCAGGAAGCTTGTGCAGCAGAAGTGCTGATACAAGCGTGGGGTGGCAGCTCGGGAGAGCCAAGGCCTCCCAGCGCATGGCCAGCTCCTGGGCCAAAGTGCCCACCAGCGAGTGTTTCCGGAAGCCCGGCACTGTGCTTCTCACAACCGTGAGAAGCCAGCATGACGGCTGTGATCCGCAGCACCAAGAGCAGCCTCAAGGATGAGCGCACACCCTCCCCGTGGGTGCTGGACGACAAGCGTTCCTGGAGCTGCCTCAAGGCTCTCCACACCCACTCATTCTGAACGCCGACGGCCACCTCATCAGGGACCCTTGTACTACTCACCTGGGTTTCGGGATCCAGGGGGTCCCGCTCCATGTTCAGACAAAACACTTCCTCAGTGGATGACTCCACTATCTCTTCCTGCTTCTACTTCACGTCCCGATTCAACTCCTCCTCCTGCTCTCTCCTCTCCTGTTCCCCCATTTCCTCCATCCACTGGTCCAGAGGATTCCCTGTAGGCTCTTGAGCCTTATCAGGCTCAGGCACCTGGCCCAGAAGCACGGGAAGAATAGCTCGGTTGCAGCCCAGCAGAGTCAAGGTCTTCCAGCACTTGGCCAGTTCCTTGGCCAGACAGCCAGCCTGCGGGTGTTTCCTGAAACCCTTCACCTTTCTTCTGAGTCCAGAGGAAGCCAGCATCTCAGGTGTGACAGGCAAGACAGACAGCAGACTCAAGGCTATGTGCACCCGGTCTACACTGGGGCGGCAGGCCGGACGCCGCTGGAGCTGCGCATCAGCTCCACACACCAACAGGGTTTGCGTCCCGTGTCCACCCTCTTACACAGCTGCCGAGACGAATGGGCCCCTCACCTGGCTTCCTGGATCCACCAGGTCACTCATCCAGCTTTTCCCGAAAGGGGCCGCAACCTTCTCCTTTCATTGCTCTCCCTCCTGCTCTTCTTCCTCCTCCTCTCTGGCCTCTGGATTCCCTGACGGCATAGGGACTTTGCCAAGTAGAAGCTCGGCCATTTGCTTCGAGTTGCCCCCAGGAAACCAACGTCTCCCAGCGAATGGCCAGCTCCTGGGTCAAAGTGCCCACCCGCGGGTGTTTCCAGAAGCCCTCCACTGTGCTTCTCACACCTGTGGCTGCCAGAATTTCTGGAGTGATGGGCAGCACTGAGAGTAGCCTCAAGGACTGTTGCACCCCCTCCCTGTCTTTTCTAGAGACCAGGTGCTGCTGGAGCTGCTTCAAGGCTCCCCACACCCACTCTGTCTGCGGCCCACTCACCACCTCCTCAGGGACCCTTGTGTCACTCACCTCGGTTCCAGAATCCAGCGGGTTACCCCCGGTGCTCTGACACATCACGTCCTCACTGGATGACTCCAAAATCTCCTCCTGGTTCTGCTCTGCCTCCTGCTCCCGCTCCTCATCCTGGTCCTCCTCGTCTTGGTTCTCTTCCTTCTGGTCTTCGTCCTCCTGCCCCTCTTCCCCCTGGACCGGCTCTCCCTGCCAATCGCTCTTTCTCGCAGACCCTCCCCCGAAGAGTCCTGAGCGCTGTCCTGTCAGAAACTCTGATTTGAGGCTCAGCGTGACCAAGGTCTCCCAGCGCGGGACTAGCGCCTGAGCCTCCAGGCCCACTCTTGGCTATGTCTGCAAGCCCTCCACCGTTCTGCTGACAACCATCGCCGCCAGGATTTTCGGCGTGATCAGCAGCACCGAGAGCAGCCCCGAGGATTTGCGCAGCTCCTCCATGTCAGTGCTGGAGCCCAGGGGCTCCTGGAGCTGCCTCACGGCCCTGATCGCCCACATGTGTGCCTCCATCCAGATGCCCACCCGGCTGAGTCATCCCACAGAGGCCCGGGTCACTCACTGACGTGGCTGGATCCCGTGGATCACTCACTCACCGTGCTGTGGCACTGCTCTTTCTGGTTGGTCTGTGGGAGGCACTCCTCTCCCTCCTGATCCTCCAGGCGCCTTCGTCCAGAAAGAGCCAGCTGGCCAGTTCTGCTCCTTATATCTGCTCTGGCTGCATCGGACAGCTTCCCCTGTAAGCTCCTCCCTCGTTCACAACAGCCAATCCCTGGCTTCCCAGCCCGGGGTCTCCCAACATGCACTTCACCTGGCCTTCTAGCCATGCCCTCTTCACAACCCCCCAGGCACCACTTGCTAGTCGTCTTGGGGCCCTTGGGTCAAGGCCAACCACCCATATTTCCTTGCACTGGGGCCTTGCCCTGGGGCAACACAGGTGTGTGGACTCTTGTCTTCTCCACCAAACAATCCCGGTGACTAGCACCTGTGCATCTGGCCCTTCATTTCCTCCTTGAATGCTATCACTAACTCCACTTCAATATCCAATCTCCATACTGTAGGCCTTTGTCCACACATGGCATCCCACTTGATGCTTGTTGGCACTTCCTAGTCTGGACCCCAGGTGAGGGAGCAACCATGCAACAATCAACCTGAGGACAGCGGTCATTCATTTTGTGTGAAATTCTATTACACCTTTAAATCCTGGAAAAGAGTAAAGACATGAAATAATATGGTCTTCCTCCTGATTGTCTGGATTGCAAGTTCACTCAACACTCTCAAAGGCTAATAAGAACATTTGGTAATGATAAGAAAACCAGCATTATCTGTTCAGTGTGAAAATCTCAGCCTAACAGCACACTCAATTACTGAGAGAAACCAAAAAAGCAAGTTAGAAGAACTGTATATATCCTTTTACTACCATATTCAAATGCAGAATTTTCCCAAAAGCACACTCAATTATTGAGAGAAACCAAAAAAAGCAAGTTAGAAAAACTGTATATATCCTTTTATTACCGTATTCAAACTAAGAATCTTCCCAAAAGAGTCCATTTTCCTTTTTCTTGAGAACTGGTGTCTCTGCCTCTTAGAGTCTGAGCCTGTCTCCTCCCCAACTCCTCCCTACATGGCTAGACTGTGTTGTGATACTGGCTTGTTCAGTCTGGTATGATAGAAAGCAGGCTGGGTTCATGTCAGTCAGTTATTCCAAGTCTTTTTTTTAAGCAGATGAGCCTTTGCATTTGCTGCCATAGGGAAATGTTTAGGGAATTCCTGATTAGGTATTCACCAATACCAATAGAGTCATTGCCTTTTGTCTTTTTTACTTTCTGGCATTCCTCCTTCTTTCCATTCAATATTGATTTGTCTCTAAAAGATCCACTCTAAACAACAGAGGCTAGGCCCAAGACATTGGCCTACTGGTAGAATATTTAGTGAGCATTCATAAAGACCCGCACAAAATTTTTGAGGGGTATGAATTTAGAATTTTTTAGTTCTTTTTCTTGGCAGTCCTGAAACTGGAACTCAGGGCCTGAGAACTTTCCTTGGGGTGTTGTTGAACGCCTACTACTCTATCACTTGAGTCAGAGTTCTACTTCTATGTTTTCTATATATGTCCTTCCAAGGAATGGATTTTTGTGTGTCTGTGCATCCTGCGCAAGCCTCTACTAGGAGAGTGCTAGAGGAGAGCTTATTTCTGTAGAGATAATAGGCCCCTCTACTGTTTGTCTATCTTTGGGAACCATGGATTTCATGTCAAATTTTCCTGTGCAGGGAACCTCTAATCAATCAGTTACGCTGCAGAGTTTGAGCCTGGCCTGTGTGTTCCCCTTCCTCCATCCAGAATTATCAGTTTCATATGAAAATATAAGGTTAATAGTCCAATGAATTACTAAGAGAAGCCATACAAAAATAGAAGTCCTCTGAGATGTGTACATTTATTAGGATATTCAACTAAAAATCTTCCAAAAGAGTGCATTCTCCTTTGTCTTGAGAACTGGTGTCTCTGCCTCGTGGAGCCTGGGATGGTCTCCTTCCCAACTCCTCCCTTCATGGCTAGAATGTGTTGTGATTTTGGCTTGTTCCTTCTGGTATGGTAGAAAACAGGCTGGGTTTATGACAGAGAGTTCAGATCTTTTTTATCCAGATGTTTGTTGGCCTTTGTGGGATTAGGAAAATATTTATGGAATTCATGATTAGGCATGCACCAACAGGCCTTTTGACTTGCTTTCTTCCTTGAATGCCTCCTTTCCATTAAGTTTTGCTTTCTCTCTTTAAAAATATATTCTAAACAGTACAGGCTAAGTCCTTGTCATCGGCCTACAGGTAGGGTGCTTGGTGAGCAAGCACAAAGCCCAGGGTCTTATTCCTTGGTTCCCCATACTCTATAACACCCAGAAGGGGTGCTCTACTTCAAGTGATAGAGTGCTAGCCTTGACCAAACGAAGCTTAGGGAAAGTGCTCAGGTCCTGACTACAAGCAACAAGATTGGCGGGAGGGGAAACCACAGGCCAGCCTCAAACTCTGCAGCATACCTGATTGATCAGAGGCTCCCTAATAAAAAGACCAACCATGGAAGTGCACAGCAAGGGCGTAAGGACAGTGAAGAATTCTCTCCATTCAACTCACACTTCTTTTCCACCAAACAGCAGGTACTAACACAAGGGAAATCTCTTCTTTACCCCAGGGGATTGGAGGGAGGGTTTGGAGATCAGTGTGGATTGACCACACCTGTAGGCACAACCTACAGCAAGGAGAGACACCAGGTTCCCAAACTCAATCTACCCTGTTCTTCCCTGTGACACCGTCTCTGAAACCAAACAACCCAAGTGGGTCCTCACAGGCCAGCCAGCAGGCTCAACTCACCAAAAAGATCCAAGAATAAGGAAGACAAGCCCGGAAGAAAACACTCATCTCTACAAATATGCATACACAACATCTGCACATATATTTGCATATATCCATGTACTTATGTTATTATCTGTGAATATACATGTATATATATATACACATATACATTAGGAGGCATGCATACACATATTTACATATCCACATATGTAATAAATATTTCTATGTGTTCATGCATTTATTTCTCTAGACAAGAGGAATGGCCGCTGTCTTAGGATGATTGTTGCATGGTTGCTCTCATAGCAAGTGTCCAGCTTTGGAAGTGCCAACAAGCATCAGGTGGTGATTAAGGGCCCTGAAGTGCCATGGAGGGCCACAACCCTGGAGTGGGGTGTGTGAATATTAAAGTAGACTGAGGTCTAGCATGGGGGGGAGGAATGAAGGTCCAGATGGTCTGGTGCTGTTAACCATGCGGGGTGGGGGAAAGCAGTGTTGGTTGAGATTAATAGAGGCCACATCTTCTGTTTCCTTAGGGTGAGGCCCCAGGAAAGGGAAGCTTGGTGGATGTCTTTGACCCAGAGCCCCAAGAGAACTAGCGAGTGGTGCCTGGGGAGTTATGAAGAGGGTGTGGCTGGAAGACCAGTCCAGATGCATGCTGGGATACCAATCTTCCCCGGGGGGAACTTGATCATGTCGAGTACAAGTTTTGTAGATGGAAAACGTTGAATACCATGGGTAGTGGGTTGATTTAAGTTTATTGCCAATTTTTGCTATTATTTTTAAGTAGTTGAACTAAGGATTTGACAGTTAACAAAGCAGCTTTTGAATCAATGCCACCACTGTCAATATTCTCTCACTCCCCTACTCACCCCTTCACCCTCTCTTCATGATTTTGTGGGATATACATTGGATGATTGTCTGAATTCTCCCCATCTTCTCCTCATCATCTACCCCTAGATGCCACTCAAACCATGTCACTAACCACTTACTGGTGTTTATTTCTCTGAAGTTTGATTTTGAATTTCTATGGAATTTGAGATCTTCCTGAATCTACCCTATATCAGTGAATACATTTGTATACAAGATCGTACCAAAAACATATATTAACTAAGGAGTTTGTAAGCTAAAAGTACCTTCAATGTACAAAGAAAACCATGGATTCCATATCTCTGAGAGTCTAGCTTCCTTACTTGAACGTAATGTTTTCCACGTCTGTCCACTTCTTTACAAATGATACACACACACACACACACACACACACACACACACAGAATGTTTTTGGTCTTATTCTCTCACACACTATGTGTGCAGCTCTCCCATAATGAATGAAGTACTGACTACACTGTGGGACTCTGGAAAGAGCAAAGAAAACAAATGGGTTCAAAATATTTGAAAGGACAGTAGACTTTTGGCTCTAGTATACAATCCTACTCAGGAAATTTTAACTTGTTCCCCAAAATAGAAAGGAACAGGTTCCTAATACCTGTACAGACCTAAGCACCTCTCAAGAACTCTACTTGAAGACTGCTTACCAAGGATGATCAAAAACCTGAATTCCATTCCTTGTATCCACATACATAGAAAAGGTAGAACTGGTCCTGCGTCTCAAGTGATATAGCCATAGCTTTGGAACAGCAAAACAAGGGGAGTTCTCAGGCCCTTAGTTCTAGTCTCACGATTGGTAAAAGAAAAAAAAATAAAGAACTAGCATCCCTAAATGCAACTCTCATTTTGCTTGCTGTAGAGTAGCCCCACAGATGTGGGAAACAAAGATCTATTTCCTCTGCTTCTCTCCCATCACTTGGGAGTAAGAGTTTGTTTTTTCTTGGGTTTGTACCTTCTGTTAGGTTGAAAGAAAGAGTGGGTTGATGGAGCAGAATTCTTCACTGTCCTTCATCCCCAGATCCGTTTTGGCATTTTTTGAGTTGGTATTTATTTATGGAATCTCAAATCCATCAGGATGCCACACACTTTATGGTCCTCCTTGGATATTTTTGTTTCTTTGTTTTTGTTGTGTTTTTATTTACCAAGACTGAGGCTTAAACTCAGTCCCTCACAACTTTCCTGGAGATTATTCTTCTCCAGGCTAGCACTACCACTTAAGTCCCTGCACCACTTCTTGCTTTTTCTTAGGATGTGGAACCAAAAATATTACCTAGATTTTCATGTATGATAGTCAAACACACTTCCACCCAGCCAAACTCTCAGACATAGCCTGTGCTTTTTACAGGGTCTCTTCCTGAGAGAAAGTGCGGGGGTAGGGAGAAGAACGGAAGGAAAGAAGGAAAGAAATAAGAAAGGAAGGAAGACAAAAGGCCTTTACCTCCAGTTGCATTGGTGCAGTACTAAGCATTCTATTCTAATAATGATTACTTCCACTTTTACAACCAACACACTGCAATATAACAGGAAATTAGCTTCACCTAATTATAAGAAAAGAGACCAGCTACAAGAGACATGCTCCTAGGGACAGAGCAAAAGAAAATGAATTTTTACCAAGTCAAAACAGTTAAGATCCAGAGTCTTCTGATCTCAGGTCTCCTATCCATCAGCAATGATTCCAGTTGAAACACAGCTGAAATAGTTTGGTTTAAACACTGAAAATTACATTACAATAGCTCATTTGGGGATGCTATTGGCCACTGATTTACCCTGTTGCACCATCTATGATAATTTACGCACAGGATACACAACTGTCCTAGGATCCTCTGGGGCTGAGATGACAAGATACAACTTAGATATTTGTGCACTGGGCGCCTTCAGGTCAGAATTCTTACAGAGATATAATTCAATCATTATAGATGAGGGAAATCATGCAACCTACATTCCCCTGGGCCAGGACTACTCTATCATAATTCTACTCAGTCTTCCATTTCCTTAGAAATTTTTGTCTGGTTATAATTAGATGCTCATTGTTTTTATATGTGTGTACGTATGAGCATATGCTATACATAAACATGTATTTATAGTATATATATATATATATATATACACACACACATACACACACACACACATACCATATCTTATTATACCCAATCATCTGCTGATGGTCATCTCAGTTGGCTCCATGTCTTAGCTGTGGAAAGTAATTCTGCAATGAACATTGTGTTTCTGGGTCTTGCTTTTGGTAATTTGGGTAAATGCCCAGGAGTGAGATTGCTAGACTGTATGGGAGCTCGTTAAATAGTCTTTGAGGAACCTCCATATTACTTCTGATACTATTTGAATCATACACACATATGTGTGGATTCTCAATAATCCCACACAGAGACCTCAGTAGTCCTACCAAACTCTCATGACTAGCCTATGCTTTTTAAAGAGTCCCTCTGAGAGAAACAAGTGGTGTGGAGGAAGGAGGACAAAAGTCCTGTGCTACTATTTTTTGATGCACAAAATTATAATAATTATTTCACCTTCTACATCCACCACACTGCAATAGAACAGGAAAGAAGCATGAAACACTTTCTTTGTTTTTGTTCTTCTTTAAGTTTTTTTATTAACATTGATTTTTTTCATAATATGTGACATATCATCTTTAGTGAACAAATATTCCAAAAAGATATTATCTATATACAATCACTGGCAAATAGATTTTATAACATAATTAAAATTAAGCTGAGGGTTTGTATGTCATAGATACATATTAATCTATATAATACCACCTTATTTCTAGGGTATATGTCCCATCATATTGTTTAAGTCAATGTAGTTACGTTTATACCAAGTATACCATGTCCAAAATTTTTAATACCAAAATATTGAGTTATCCCTCTTGTACTATTTGGATTTAATATCCAGTGTGACTGACTGTGATCTCTAGAAGCCAGGCAGTAGTAACAAACCTGTACCTTTAGCGCAGCTATTGGCTGACTGCAGTTTAGGAGCTTGATAACTGTTGACCTTCCAAGCAGTATTTTGTCCATCAGGAGGTCTCTGTCACTCTACTCAAATCAATTCCTGAAAGGACAGTTGATTTTACATCCTGTTTTGAGCCAATCAGCATTGGTGATGACTGAATAGACCCACAGGAAACCAAGGAAATAGTGGAGAAGGACAGGAATGAAGGACAGACTATTAGGATATTTTATTTTGTGGGTCATCAGGCTTGGACTCATCCTGGACACTGGCCCTGAGCTCTTTAGCTCAAAGCTACTGCCCCACTCTTGAGCCAAGCCCCACTTTCCCTTTTCTAGAGGATAATTGGAGATAAGAGTCTCTGGTCCTTTTGTGCCCCGGTTGGATTTGAATATTGATCCTTAAATTTGATTCCCCTGAGTATCTGGGTTTACAGTGGTGAACCACCAAGACCAGCAATAATGAGTTTTGCTCATCATTTAGCCTGGTGAGGGAAAAACTTTATGAACATTTCAGGCTCACACTCTGGAAATTGCATGTATTAGGTTGCACTGGAAGTTCTCAAATTCACACTCAATGATTTCCTTTCTATCAAGAGTAATTCTCCTAGACCATGAGCATTCATCCATGAGTGTGGAATTAATTAAATCAGTCCATCTGACTTTCTCTCAATTTTGTATTTATTATTATCAAGTTAATGTTGTAGTTACATTTGTCAAGTCATAAGTATATTTCCATTTAGACAATGTCATCCCACAATGAGGTTTTCATAAGATCTAATATTTTCCTCTCACTTTCTCTCCCTCCTCCCTCCCTCTTTCCTTTCTGCCTTCTTCCTGTGTTTTCCTTATGCCAGTACTACGCCTTAATTCAGAGCCTGGATTCTATCCCTGAGTTTTTGTGCTCAGTGTAGCACTCCATCACTTGAAGCCATCTCCAACTTTGGCTGTTTTAATGGTTACTTGAAGTTCAGTATCTCATAAACTTTCACATACCCACATATATTTGCACTCACATATTTGTTAGATATTGGGCTTAAGGGAAGGAAGAATTAGAGCAGGGTTATTTGGGCAAATGCAGTCCTGATCCTCCAGGATCGGCAAGCAGAATGAGCCAGCTGGCTAGTTCCCCTCCTTATATTCTGCACTGGCTGCCATATCCCCTCTGTCAGCTCCCTCTGTAGGCATCTCCCTTGCTCACACAGTACTCCCTGATGTCCCAGTATGCAGCTCACCAAGCCTTCCTGCCACGCCCTCATCAGAAATCCCCAGGAACCACTTGCTAATCCTCCTGGGGCCCCTGGGTCAAGGCCCTCTGCCCAGATTCCCTTGATGATGGGCCTTGCACTGGGGCAACACAGGTGTGTGGCCTCTTGTCTTTGCCACCAACATTGCTTGGTAACCAAATCCAGTGACCAGCACCTGTTCATCTGGCCCTTCATTTCTCACCTTGAGTGGTAACCCTTAGTGCACTTTACTATCCACTCCCCACACTCCAGGGATGTGGCCATCCATGGCATCCCTGTTCCCTTCATCACCACATCATGCTTCTTGGCACTTCCTAGACTGTATGCTTGCTGCAGGAGCAACCATGCAGCAGTCAACCTGAGAACAGCGGCCATTCTTTTTATCTGAAATTCTAGGACAACTATAAAAGCTGAAAGAGAAAAGAAACATGAAGTGAGTATGGTCTTCCTACCTCAGTCTCCTGATTGTCTGGATTGCAAATTCACTCAGCACTCTCGAAGCTTGGTAAAAAAATTTGTTAGAGATACGAAAACCAGAATGATCTGTTCGGTGAATATATTAGCCTAATAGCACACTCAGTTACTAAGAGAAGCCAAATAAAGGTACATGCATTCTATGTACTTTTATTGTAACATTCTAACTAAGAAACTTCCAGAAAGACTCATTCGTCTTTGTCTTGAGAACTGATGTCTCTGCCTCTTGTAATCTGGGCCGGTCTCCTCCTCAACTGCTCCCTCCATGGCTAGAGTATGTTGTGATCTCGGATTGTTCCTTCTGGTATGGAAGAAAGCAGGCTGGGATGATGGCACAATTTCTTCAAAGTCTTTTTTATCCAGATGATTGTTGGAATTTGCCGGCTTAGGTAAATATTTATGAATTTGCTGGTTAGGCCTGCACCAATACGAATGGAGTCATTGCCTTTTGTCTTCCTTCTTTCCTAGAATGCCTCCTTCTTTCCATTCAATATAAACTCTAAATAGCACAGGATAAGGCCTAGACATCCGCCTACTACTTGGCTGCTTGATGAGCATGCACAAAGCCCCAGATTCTATTCCTTCCTTTCCCATATTCAAAGAAAACCACAAGTTGTGCTCTCTTTCAAGTGATACAGTTCTAGCCTTGACCAAAAGGCTTATGAAGAATGCCCAGGCCCTGACTTCAAGCAACAAGATTGGGAGAGGGAAACACACAAGCCAACCTCACACTCTGCAGCATACCATATTGACCACAAGTTCCCTAAAAAATGATCAACCCCAAAAGGACAACATATATCAAGGGATAAATGACAGGGAAGAATTCTCTCCTATCAACCCACACTTCTTGACCAGCTAACAGCAGGTACCAATAGAAAAGAAAACACACCCTTATCCCCAGGTGTTGGGAGGAAGCAGTAGTTCCCTGTGGATTTCCCACAGCTGTGTGGACAGCCAACAGCTATTGAACCCAAAGTTCCCAACCCCCCCAAAAGACTACCAGAAACTACTACCAATGCAATCAACAAAGAGCCATTCATTAGCAAGCTTGATCTTGGTCCTCCCTACCCTAGAAACCAGTGTTGCTTGGATGCCTGAGTACAGAATAAGGACATATTTATAGTACAGAATAAACTTTTTTTCAGTTTTCACAGGCTTAGCCTCATGTTTTGGTTAATTTTTACATGGGAACACTCCTTCATTTCTTATCGGCTGTGATGTTATGCTTTTTCACAGAAATTTAGGTCAGGATGGCCTTGCTAGCTGTGAAACACAGCTGTAGTCATAGAGATTACCTTTGAATGTCCTTGCTACCTGTCTGAGTAAACAATGGATAGAGCATATTACAGTTCTCCTGAGAAGAAACAGTTAGGGGATTTCTCAGACTTGACTTCTGCAGAATGGAGGCTGCTTTAACAAGATGGAATCAGTCTAGTTACATCTAGTTTAGCTACTGCTCCTCACAGCAAGCAGTGGCACCTGTGTCCAAAGCTCTAAAGTACCCTGGTCTTTCCAGTGACAAACTGTCTCTGAAACCAAGAAGCTAACAAAGTACTTTGCATTCCAGTCATCAGGTCCCAACACCACAAAGCACCAAGACCAAGGAAGACAATCCTGAAAGACAGCACTCACCTGCACAGACATGCATACCAGTCTATAGTTTACAATCCTGGTCAAGAAATTTTGACCTGAAGTCCGTGGTTAACAAAGACTGACAAAAGGGACAGGGGCCTGTTATCTCTACAGAACTAATCTCCCCTCTTGGACTCTACTGGTAGAGTGCTTGCCTAGTATGTACACACATGCACAAATTCCATTCCTTGGAACTACATACATAGAAGAGCTAGAAATGCTTCCTGTCTAAGTGATAAAGCAATTGCCATGGAACAACAACCCATGGCAAGTTGGCAGGCCCTGAGTGTCAGTCTCAAGACTACAAAAATAAAGAACAAAAAAACTCTAAATGCAAATCCCTCAAAATTTTGTCCAGGTCTTTATGAATGCTCACTAAGCATTCTACCAGTAGGCCAATGTCTCGGGCCTAACCTGTGCTGTTTTGACTGTATCTTTCAGAGAGAAAACAAAATTGAAAGGAAAGAAGGAGGAATGTCAGGAGGGAAGAAGGAAAAAAGGCAATGACTCCATTGGTATTGGTGCATACCTAATCAAGCATTTCATAAATATTAACCTATGCCAACAAAGCCAATATGCATCTGGGAAAAAAAACACTTAGAAGAACTGTCTGCCATCAACCCAGCTGGCTTTCTACCATACCAGAAGAAAGGAGTCAGGAGCACAACACCCCCTAGCCATGTAGGGAGGAGTTGGGGAGGAAAGAGATACAGACCACAAGAAGCAGACACACCAGTTTTCAAAAGAAAGGCAAATGCTCTCTTTATGTAAGTTTCTTAGTTTGAATGTGGTAATAAAAATACATATACAGTTCTTCTAACTTGCTTTGTTTTGTTTCTCTCAGTAATTTAGTGTGCTGTTAGGCTGATATTTTCACACTGAACAGATAATTCTGGTTTTCTTATCATTACCAAATGTTCATATGAACCTTCAAGAGTGTTCAGTGAACTTGCAATCCAGACATCCAGGAAGAAGATCAAACTTACTTCATGTCTTTATTCTTTTCAGGATTCAACGGTGTCCTAGAATTTCAGACAAAAGGAAATTACACTGTCCTCAGGTTGATTGTTGCATGGTTGCTCCCTCACCTGGGGTCCAGTCTGGGAAGTGTCAACAAACATCTGGTGGGGAAGTTGGCCCTGGGATGCCATGGATGGACAAAGGCCTACAGTATGGAGAGTGCATACTGAAGTGGAGTTAGTGATAGCATTTAAGGTGGTAAATGAAAGTAAGATGCACAAGTGCTGGTGACTGGGATTATTGGTGCAAAAGACAAGAGGCCACAGACCTGTGTTGCCCCAGGGCAAGGCCCCAGTGCAAGGAAATATGGGTGGTTGGCCTTGACCCAAGAGCCCCAGGACGACTAGCGAGTAGTGCCTGAGGGTTTGTGAAGAGGGCATGGCTAGAAGGCCAGGTGAAGTGCATGTTGGGAGACCCCGGGCTGGGAAGCCAGGGATTGGCTGATGTGAACGAGGGAGGAGCTTTCAGGGGAAGCTGTCAGATGCAGCCAGAGCAGATATAAGGAGGAGAACTGGCCAGCTGGCTCTTTCTGGACGAAGGCGCCTGGAGGATCAGGAGGGAGAGGAGTGCCTCTCACAGACCGACCAGAAAGAGCAGTGCAGATCACGCCTGAAATCCTGGTGGCGACGGGTGTCAGCAGGACGGTGGAGGGCTTGCGGACACAGCCAAAGGTGGGCCTGGAGGCTCAGGCGCTGGTTCAGCGCTGGGAGATCTTGGCTGTGCTGAGGCTCAAATCAGAGGTTCTGAGCCAGATACCTGAGCAAGACGGCGCTCAGGACTCTTCGGAGGAGGGTCTGCGAGAAAGAGAGATGGGAAGCGGGAGCAGGTCCAGGGGCAAGAGGGGCAGGAGGACGAGGACCAGAAGGAAGAGAACCAAGGCGAGGAGGACCAGGATGAGGAGCGGGAGCAGGAGGCAGAGCAGAACCAGGAGGAGATTTTGGAGTCATCCAGTGAGGACGTGATGTGTTAGAGCACCGGGGATAACCTGCTGTATCCTGGAGCTGAGGTGAGTGACACGAGAGTCCCTGAGGAGGTGGTGAGTGGGACGCAGACGGAGTGGGTGTGGGGAGCCTTGAGGCAGCTCCAGCAGCCACTGAGCTCTAGAAAAGACAGGGAGGGGGTGCAACAGTCCTTGAGTCTACTCTCAGTGCTGCCCATCACCCCAGAAATACTGACAGCCACAGGTGTGAGAAGCACAGTGGAGGGCTTCCGGAAACACCCGCGGATGGTCACTTTGGCCCAGGAGCTGGCCATGCACTAGGAGACGTTGGTTCTCCTGGGCCGCAACTCGAAGCAAATGGCCGAGCTTCTGCTGGGCCAATTCCCTACGCAGCCAGGGAATCCAGAGGCCAAAGCGGAGGAGGAAGAGGAGCATGAGGGGGAGCAATTGAAGGAGAAGGTTGCCGCCCCTTTTGGGGAGAGCTGGACGAGTGACAAGGTGGATCCAGGAAGCCAGGTGAGGGGCGCATGTGTCTCGGCAGCTGTGGTCAGTGGTGGACACGGAACGCAAACCCTGTCGGTGTGCGGATCTGAAGGGCAGCTCCAGCGGCACCCAGCCTCCTTCCCCAATGCGGACTAGGTACGCATAGCCTTGGGTCTGCTCTCTGTCTTGCCTGTCACGCCCGAGATGCTGGCTGCCTCGGGACTCAGAAGAAAGGTGAAGGGTTTCCGGAAACACCCGCAGGCTGGCTGTCTGGCCAAAGAATTGGCCAAAGGCTGGAATACCTTGGCTCTGCTGGGCTGCAACCAAGCTCTTCTTCCCGTGCTTCTGGGCAAGGTGCCTGAGCCAGACAGGGCTCAAGAGCCCATGGGGAATCCTCTGGACCAGGGCATGCGGGAACAGGAGAGGAGAGAGCAGGAGGAGGAGTTGGATCGGGAAGGGAAGCAGAAGCAGGAAGAGGTAGTGGAGACATCCACTGAGGATGTGTTCTATCCGAACACGGAGCAGGACCCCCTGGATCCCGAAACCCAGGTGAGTAGTGCAAGGGTCCCTGACGAGGTGACCATAGACGATCAGACCGAGTGGGTGTGGGGAGCCTTGAGGAAGCTCCAGGAATGCTTGTCGTCCAGCACCCACGGGGTGATTGTGTGCCAATCCTGCTCTCCGTCCTGCAGATCACAGCCGACATGCTAGCCATCACTGGTGTGAGAAGCACAGTGCGGGGCTTCCGGATACACTCGCAGGTGGGCACTTTGGCCCAGGAGCTGGCCATGCACTGGGAAACCTTGGCTCTCCTGAGCTGCCACCCCGCACTTGTGCCAGCACTTTTGCTGCACAGGCTCCCTGAGCAGCTAGGGTCTCAAGAGCTCAAAAGGGAGGGTGTGGGCCTGGGATAGAGGGAATGGGAGACATGGAAGGAGACAACTGTGGCTCCTTTTTGTCAAAGCAGGGACGGTGGCCCGATGGATCCTGGAAGCCAGGTGATTGGCTGGTGCGTCTCTGCTGATGTGGTGATTAGTGGCAATAGGTCGCAGCGGGAATGGGTGTCGGGGGCTGTGCGGCAGCCCCAGGAGTGCCTGGCCTCCAGCAGCAACGCAGCGGAGCTGAGCCAGGCCTTAGTCTACTGTTGGTCCTGCCTGAGATGCTGGTGGCCACGGAACTCAGAAGGACAGCCAAGGCTTTACGCAAACACCCGGAGGTGGGCTGTTTGACCAAGGAAGTGGCCAAGCGCTGGAAGACCTTGGCTCTCTTGGGCCGCAACCCAGCGCTCATGGCAGAGCTGCCAGCCAGGTCCCTGAGCAGGCCGGTGCTAAGGAGCCGAGCAAGGTTGCAGTCGGGCCAGTGGAGTTGGGGCTGGCACGGAAGGAGAGATTCTTGGAGTTGAGTGCAGGTTGAGGCTCCTGGGGAAAATCCGCGGTTCTGGGGTGCCAAGGCCACAGCCGTGGACCAGCTCAACCGTGGCCCCAGGGTCCGCGTGAGGTCCAGCGGGCTGGCACGTGGTCTACCAGGCCTTGTCCAGGCAGCGGACATGAGAAGTGTCCTCGAAGGTCCCCCGGCGCCTGTGGGGCCAGCAATGGAGGGCGTCCTTGGTCTTTGGAATGCCGTAGAATCCCACAAGTGGGATTCTTGCTGGGCAGTGGGTGCCCCGGTACCCTGAAGGTGCCAATGAACTCATGTCTCAAGCCTGGCTCTCTGTCCCATGTGCCTGCCCGGCAAGTCCAGTCTCTCATGCCACCCAGGGCCCCAGTGGCTCACAGGCGGCCCCAAGTTATCAGGACAGCACCCTATTCCAAGCCCGTCACACCTCCCCAGCAGCCCGGTGGAGGTAGCGGTGGCCTGAAGACGTGGGGCCCGACGGCACGGAGTCGATTGTGGCAATTGCACTGTGCCCAAAAATTCAAGGGTCCTGAGAGCCGGGCCCTGGAGAGTCCTGGCGCTAGCTGTACCTGAGGCTCCGCGGAAATTCAGAGCAGGGCCTGCCAGCTGCCATCCCTGGATCCCCGGCTTTCCAGGCCCAGGAGAGCCAAGGTGGAAAGGCGCAGGGGATCCCACCCCCACCCACCATAAAGGCCCCAAGCCAGTCCCCCAGCTCTGGGGTCAGGATCGCAGGGGCAACCACGTCCCAGGTAGTTCAGCTGCTGCGGGCCCTGCTCCACACCGGGACCTGGCAGGGACTTGCTGGCCTAATGAGTGGGAGGAGGGAGGGGAGCTTCTGGGGGCATTGGGCAGTTGATGTGGGCAGCAAGAGGTTTCATCCCACAGGCCTGAGGTCAGCTAGTGCCCCTCGGGCTCCATCACCACTGGTCCTGTGCCCTCGGTCCACACCAACAAAGCAGCTGTCAAGAGAACTGCCCGCTCATGGCCAAAGTCATTCACCCTTACATCCTTGGCAAGCATAGCTTGCCCAGTTGCTAATCTCTCGAGGCCTGTACATCAGGGGCCTGGGCAAAGGACCTTGCCCTTCGGCTCTCCTAGGCTACTGCTGGGGCCACTGCCTCACAATGGGCCAGCACTTCACTTACCACTACACCCTAACACCTCCTATCTCCTCCTCCCTCCTAATGTCTACCTAGCACACCTGCAAGCAATGTGTCCTCAGACACACAAATCCTGTCACCTTCACACACACACACACACACACACACACACACACACACACACACACACAAACACACCGAGAATATTGTTGCAACCTTTCTCACACTTGCTATGTGTGTAGCTTTCTTAGAATGAATGAAGTGCTGACTACTCTGAAGGACTCTGGGAAGGGCAAAGAAATCAAATGGGTTCAAAACATTGGGATAATACTAGACATTTGGCTCTAGGAGATTTTAGCTTTGTATCTGTGGCTACCCAAAACAGGAGAAAAGAAACAGGGCCTGATATCTCTACACAATTAATCTCCTTTCAAGCACTCTACTGGAAAGATTGCTTACCTAGGATTAACAAACACTTGAATTCTATTTCTTGAAACCTCATACATAGAAAAGCTAGAATTGGTCCTGTGGCTTAAGTGGTATAGCAATAGCTTTGGAACAGCAACTCAAGGGGAGTTCTCAAGGCCTTAGTTCTAGTCTCAGGACTGTGAAATGAAAAGAAAGTTAAAGGACTAGCCTTCCCAAATCCAAATTCAAATCCAAAACTCATTTCGCTTGCTGCTGACTGGCCCCACAGGAAATGTACACCCATAGCCTCTGCTTCTGTCCCATCACCTGAAGGTACTGGTGTGTTTTGTCTTGGGTTTTACCTTCTGTTAAGTGGAAAGGAAATGTGGGTGGATGGAGCACAGTTTTTCACTGTACTCCATCCCCTCATATGTGTTGGCATTTTCTCAGTTGGTAATTTTTTTTAATCGAATCTCTAATCAATCAGGATGCACACACTTTATGGTGCTCCTTGGAATTTTTTCTTTGTTTTTCTGTTTTTATTGTGTTATTATTTATCAAGCCTGAGGCTTAAACTCAGTGCCTGACCACGTTCCTTGAGATTCTTTTTCTCCAGGCTAGGACAACCGAGACCCTGCTCCAGTTCCTACTGTTTTTTTCTGTGGAACCAAAGAATATTACTAGGATATTCATGTATGCTAGGCAAACATACTTCCACCTGGCCAAAATTTGTTCCTTGTCTGTGCTTTTTAGAGTCTCTTTCTGAGAGAAAGTGCAGTGGTGTGGGAGAGTGAAATTATGAAGGAATTAAGGAATGAAGTAAGAAAGGAAGGAAGTCTAAAGGCCATTAGCTCCAGTTGTGTTGGTGCAGTACTAATCATTCGATTCTAATGATTACTTCTACTTTTACATCCATCAAACTGCAATAGAACAGGAAATCAGCTTCACCTAATTATAAAACAAGAGACCAGCTACAAGAGACCTGCTTCTAGGGACTGAGCTAAAGAAAATGAATTTTTACCAAGTCAAAACAGTTAAGCTCCAGAGTCCTTAAATCTCATGCCTTCTATACACAAGCAATGATTCCAATGCAAACATAGCTGAAATAGTTTGTTTTAAACCCTGAAAATTACATTACTATAGCTCATTTGGGGATGCTATTCACTGCTGATTTACCCTGTTGCACCATCTATGATAATTTAGGCATAATACACAATTGTCCTAGGATCCTCTGATACTGAGTTGACAAGATTCAGCTGAGACATTTGTGCACTCTGTGCCTTCAGGTCAGAATTCTATCAGAGATATAATTCAATCATTGAAAATGAGGGAAATTATGCAACCTTCATTCCCCTGGGCCTGGAGTAATCTGATTATCCTAACTTTCCTCGGTCTTCATTTCCTTAGACTATTTTTTCTGGTTATAATTGGATGCTCATTTTTATATGTGTTATATATGTGTATATGGAATACACAAACATACATTTATAGGTATGTATTTATTTGTATAAATATATATGTATATATGTATACACACAGAGTGAGACACACAGATACCCATATACCATATCTTATTGACCCATCCATTCATCTACTTAGGGGCATCTAGTTTGGCTCCATGTCTTAGCTATGGTAAGTAATTCTGCAATGAATGTTGTGTTGCTGAAAGATTTCTTATGTTCTTGCTTTTAGTAATTTGGATAAATGCCCAGGAGTGAGATTGCTAGACGGTATAGGACCTTCTTAATTAGTCTTTGAGGAACCTCCATATTGCTTCTCATAGTGTTTGAAACATATAAACATATGTGTGGCTTCTCAATATTTCCACACAGACACACAGAGACCCCAATAGTGAGTTATTGCTGTTGTACTGTTTGGATTTATATTGTCCTATTAAGGCTACTAAGCAACTGTTGTTCCTTTGGTCTTGATTTGTCTCACTCAACCTGATTCCCTCTTATTTCTTCCACTACAACGATAATGCCATTATTTTATCTTCTCTATGGCTGTGTAGAATTCCTTTGTGTGTGTGTATATATAGATATAGTTAGATGGATAGATAGACATAATCACACACACATACATACACACAGAATATTTTGTTCTATTTCTATCGTTAACTATGTGTGTATCTCTCCCATATTCAATAAAGTATTGATAAATCTTTGGGACTCTGGGAAGGGTCAAGGTCAAATGGTTTCAAGTCATTGGGAAAGGCAGCAGATTTTTGGCTCTAGGTTGCAATCCTACTAAGGAAGTTTTGATGTGAAATCCATGGTTTCCCAAAGTGGGGCAAAAGTTACAGGGGCCTGTTAACCCTACAGATCTAAGCTCCTATAAATCACTCTACTGATAGAGTGCTTGCCTAGGATGCACAAACACTTTATTTCTATTCCTTGCAACCACATACATAGAAAAGCTAAAATTGGTCTTTGACTCAAGGGTATAGCAATAGCTTTGTAAAAAGAACCCAAGGGGAGTTCTCAGGCCCTGAGGTTAGGTCACAGGACTGCCAAAAAAAAGAACTAATCATCCTTAAATGCATTCCCATTTCACTTGCTGTAGGATAGCCCCAGAGGTGTCAGCAAAAAACAACCACCTCTTAGCCCTCCTCCTATCCCCAGGGGATATGGGTGTGTTTTGTCTTGGTTTTGTACCTTCTGCTATGTTGAAAGGAATTGTAAGTTCATGGAGCATAATCCTCACTGTCCTTCATCACCTGATGTATGTTGGCACTTTCTGATTTGGTAAGTATTTAGCGAATCTCTGATCCATCATTTCTGTCCATAATTTAGGGTGATCTGTGGTATTTTATTTTATTTTATTTTATTTGCGACAGTGTAAGCTGAGACTCAGCACCTACCATTTTCTTTGAGCTTCTTCTTTTCCAGGTTAGAAATATCACTTGAGCCCTGCACCACTTCCTGCTTATTCATAGTATGTGAAACCAAAGAATAGTACCTGTGTCCTCATGTATGCTAGTCAAGCACACTTCCACCCTGCCAAACTCTCGTGACTAGCCTGTGCTTTGCAAAGAGTCTATCTGAGAGAAAAAAGGTGAGTGGAAGGAGGATAGACAAAAGATCTCTGCTGCTATTTTGTTGATGCATAATATTCTAATGATTATTTCACCATTTACTTCCATCACACTGCAGCAGAACAGGAAAGAATTCATGACATAATTTCTTAGTTTTTGTTCTTCTTTAATTAAAGTTTTTATTAGCATTGATTTTTACATCGTATTTCAAATGTCATTTTTAATGTACAAATCTTCAAAAAGGGATTCTCTATATACAACCACTCCCACATAGATTTTAAAACATAATTAAAATTAAGCTCTGGGTTTGTATGTCATAGGTCCATATCAACCCATATAATACCACATTTTTTCTAGAGTATATATCCAATCCTACATTATCTATTGTCTATACAGTTACATTTATATCAAATATACCATGTCCATAATATTGGGTACCCAAATATTGAGCTATCCTTCTTGTCCTGTTTGGATTTAATATCCACATATTAAGGATACCAAGAGCCTTTTATTCTTTTAGTCTTCACTTATCTCACTCAACCTGATTAGCTCTAATTTCATCCACTACCCAGTGAATGTTATTGATTTATATTATCTGTTGGCTATGTAGAATTAAATTGTATCTATCCACCATATTTTTATGTCAATTCTTCCGTGGTAGGGTGTTGTTCCATCGCTTGGCTATTGTGAACAGTGCAGAGATGAGCATGGCTGAAGAGGTGCCCTTATCATATCCTGGGATATTTCACTGTGACTCCATTGGGCCCTGGTCTTTTCTTGGATGGGAGGTCTCATTGCCATTTCTTTTCAGTACCTGAAATAGGTTTGTGTATTTGGATTAGGTCTTCTTGGTTCAGTGTGGGTATGTTAATATTGGCTAGAAATTCATCCATCTCTTCTACATTCTCAAATTTGTTGGCAGAAAGTTTCAAAAAGTATTCCCTTAGGATGCTCTGGATATTGGGAATTTGTGTTGTATTTCCATTCTCATATTTGATTTTGTTTATTTGCCTATGTTCTCTTATTGTTTTGGTTAGATTTGCTAAGGGTCTGTCAATATTCTCAATAATTTCTAAGAATCAGTTCGTTGCTTTGTTGATATTCCGTCAATGGAGAAGAAGCATCACAGGTTCTCTTTTGGTTTCCTCTTCCAGTAATATTAGAAAATCCTTGGACCCAGTGTAACTGATTGTGATCTCTAGATGCCAGCCAGCAGTAATCAACATGTGCCTTCATCACTGCTGTGTGCTGACTTCACTTTGTATTCCAATGTTGGGAGCCAGAGTGGAATCAAACTGTACCTTGACTTGCATCAGACAATGGCTTTATTGTCTTATTGTTTTCTGGCCCTATTCTGTGTAAATGACCTGAGATTTACCATATGAATGTAACAACTGGAGGTTCCCTGGGTCTGGAGGAGGGAAGAAGCAGGAGTGAAAAATAAACGCGGCAGTCTTTACCTGGACTGTGGACATCCCGGACCCGGTGTGTCTGTCTCTCTTCTATTTCTTCCTAGTCCTTGCCCCCTATTTCAGGAACCCCAATCTGCGAACCCTGGTTTGCTGCCGGTTGGCCCCGGCAACTGGCGCCCGAACAGGGACCCTGAAAATCTGGGACGAAGGTGAAGGACCTCTCCCTGTGGTGAGTAACACATCGTAGGACTATTAAGAGAGGATCTTAAGAGAGTGTATAGTCAGGAGTAAAAATTATGGGTCAAGTTAATAGCCATAGGCCATATCTACCGATCTTAACAGGCCTACTTGAAGCCCACGGAACATGGGTGGAAAAAGGGGTGCTTCAGGGTTTCCTACAGTTTGTCGAGGAGGCATGCCCGAGGTTTATAGAGGAGGAATTCCAAAAAACCTGGCAGCGGATAGGAAAAAGAATTCAAGAATATTATAATGTATATGGCCCCGAAAAGACCCCAGTAGAGGCTATTGATGTATGGAATTTAGTAAGTGAATACATAGATCCTCAACATGAGAATGCTGAACTTAATCTTGAATTAAGGGAAATTTATGAGTTAAAGGACCCTTCTGAAAAACCTGAGGCTGAACCATATGCCGCAGCCCAAGAGAGTCTAAGTGAGATCTTGAAAAGGAAACAACAACCAGTAGATATTGAGTATCAGAACTCAGGTTTGAATATCAAGGAGGAAAGTTATGATGAGTCAATGGAGGGCCGGATGGCTTCGATGGAGAAGAAGTTAGAAGAAATGCTACATTTTCTATCGAAAATGGGGATGGAGCAGAGAGCCCCCCCAGAAGTAGGAAATAAATATGACCCTCAGGCCACTATGGTGTCTGATTCTAAAACTTACCCCTCACACCCACCGCCTCCGGCTGCAGCCTTACGCCCTCAATCCCTTTTTCAACCTTTAGGCAAGCCTAAATGCCCTAGCAACAAGTCCCTTTTAACAGGCACTACAACCAGGCACAGTGCATCGCAATTAAACCTGACTCAGGCTGCTAGAGAGAGGGAAGATATTTCAGGGCCTCGATGCTTCCCTAGTTTAGTTGATCATGATGAACAAGTATACCATCAAACTGTTCCTGTTACAGGATTTAAAGAGTGCCTGCTCCCAATATGGGCCAACTGCCCCTTTTACTCAAGTAATATTGGAGGCCACGTGTGCTGGTATTGCATGCCCAAATGACTGGAAGCGGCTTGCCAGAGCATGCCTTAGTGCAGGAGAGTACTTATTATGGGAGACAGAGTTCACTGCACAGTGTCGGGCTAAAATTGAAACAAATAGGTCTAAGAACCTGCCTTACACTGTTGATCAGTTGTTAGGAGAGGGAACCTATAAAAACACCGAAGATCAATTGGGTTATGCAAAGGAGGCCTATTTGCAAATAAATGCTGCAGCGAGAGAGGCTTGGAAAAGGTTACCCAATTCCAATCGTACAAAAAATCTAGTAGAAGTTAAACAGGGAACGAATGAACCTTATCTAGAATTTTTGTCTCGATTAATGGAGACTGCAGACTGCCTAGTACAAGAAGAGAATGCAAGGAAGATTATAGTTAGACACATAGCCTATGAAAATGCCAATGCCGCCTGTCAGGCGGCTATCAGACCCCATAGAAATAAGGGAGGAATTACGGACTTTATTTCACTGTGTGCTGATATTGGACCCTCCCATGTACAAGGCCTTACTTTAGCCGCCGCTCCTCAAGGAAAGACTGTTACTGAGTTTCTAAAATATAGAGGTCAGCGGCATTCTCGGTATGCTAGACCCCCAGGGTGTTGCTTTTCTTGTGGACAAATGGGACATTGGATGACACAATGCCCACGCCAGGCCAGGCAAAAGAGAGAAAAATCACCTGGCACATGTCCACACTGTGGTAAAGGGAAGCACTGGGTTAAAGATTGCAAGGCAGCAACAAATCGCAATGGCCGCCCGTTTTTGGGAAACTGGAGAAGGGGCCACGCCTGGCCCCGCAAAATCATGGGGCAGTCCCTCCCTCTCCTCGGCCACAAGTGCATCTTGTAACAACCCCCCAAGATCAGTCTCCAGCCTCCTCCATGCCACCCCAGGCAGTGCAGGATTGGACCTCTGTTCCTCCACCTGCTCATTATTGACCCCAGAGATGGGGACACAAGCTCTCCCCACGGGGGTCTTCGGCCCCCTTCCCCCAGGAGTGGCTGGATTGCTGTTAGGGCGAAGTAGCTCAGCCCTTAAAGGGATACAGATTACACCTGGCAAAATTGACCAGGATTTTACTGGAGAAATCAAAGTTATGGCCTCTGCCCCGAAACATGTGGTATCGATCCCAGCCGGTCAAAAATTACCACAACTAATACTTGTGCCTTTACCTCCCGGGGAGACTGCTAATTCCCCATGTGGACAGAGAGGATTTAGATCTTCTGATATCTATTGGGTACAAAGCATAAAACAAGAGAGGCCTGAGATGACTATAGTTATACAAGAAAAGCCCTTTAAAGGAATATTAGACACTGGAGCAGATGTGTCTGTGATATCTAAAAAACATTGGCCAGCCCAATGGCCCCAGACAACCTCTATGACTTCCCTACAGGGGATTGGGCAAGCAACTGACCCACAGCAGAGCAGTGTGATCCTTGTTTGGAGAGATAAGGAAGGGCACTCTGGTCATTTTCAGCCACTTGTCCTGGATCATCTGCCAATTAATTTATGGGGTCGTGATATCATGGAAAAAATGGGAGTGTATATGTTTAGTCCTAGTGCTGCGGTCACTAAGCAGTTACTTGATCAAGGCCTCCTCCCCTTTAGGGGACTAGGCCGAGCAGCACAGGGGGAGCTAGAGCCACTCCAACCCCAGTCTCACCCTACGAGACAAGGATTAGGGTATTCTTTAACGGGGGCTGTAGTTTGTCCTGCCCTTCATGCTGATCCCATAAATTGGCTCTCTGAAGAACCGGTATGGGTCGAACAGTGGCCTCTTTCTCTAGAAAAGAACATTGCAGTTCAGCAGCTGGTACAGGAACAGCTGGACTTGGGACATGTGGACCCTTCTAACTCTCCATGGAATTCTCCAATTTTTGTTATAAAGAAAGAGTCAGGTAAATGGAGGCTGTTACAGGATTTGAGAAAAGTGAACGCCACCATGGAACTGATGGGGGCCCTACAGCCTGGCTTGCCTTCACCCATGGCAATCCCAAAGGATACTTATAAGATTACTATAGATTTGAAGGATTGTTTCTATACTATACCCCTGGCGCCTCAAGACTGTAAGCGCTTTGCCTTCAGCGTCCCCTCTGTTAATTTTAAAGAACCCATGAAGTGATATCACTGGCTTGTGCTTCCACAGGGCATGGCAAATAGCCCAACTTTATGTCAAAGTTTGTAGCTAGAGCCATTTTTTCCACTCGTGAAAATTTTTCTTCTGTTTATATTGTGCATTATATGGATGACATCTTGTTGGCTTGTTCTGACCCTATCGTCGTACGACAAGCCTTTGGACAACTAAAGCAAGATCTGAGCCTCTTTGGCCTTATAATAGCAGCTGAAAAGGTTCAGGAACATCCCCCTTTTACGTATCTAGGCCATATATTAGGCCCACACTATTTTAAAAGCCAAAAAATACAATTAAAAACTTCAAACTTAAGAACTCTTCATGATTTTCAGCAGTTCTTAGGAGATATAAATTGGCTTCGGCCTTATCTAAAGCTCTCCACAGGAGAGTTAAAAGCCCTCTTTGATCTCTTAAAAGGAGATACCAACCCTACATCCTTGCGTGAATTAAATCCTGATGCCAGGAGGGCCATCCAAATTGTAGAAAAGACAATTTCCCAGCAACAAGTGACCTATTGTGACTATTCTAAACCATGGGGAGTTTACATTTTAGCTACTTCTCACTCCCCAACTGCTGTATTGTGGCACGATGGCCCACTTTTATGGCTTTATCTACCATCACCACCCGGCAAAGTGCTGACCCCCTACTACGAATTGGTAGCTAATCTGATACATATGTGCCAAGTGGATTCCCGTAAATATTTAGGTCAGGAACCTCATTTTACCTGTGTGCCATATAATCTACAACAACAAGATTGGCTATTCGCCCATTGCGATCCTTAGGCCATTGCTTGGGCCAATTATACGGGAAAAATTTTGCATCACTACCCGTCTAACAAACTTCTCCAATTTGCTGCGTGTCATACGTTTCTATTTCCTTCCATAGTACAGGCCTCGCCTTTATCTTCTGCCGCTTTGGTATTTACAGATGGATCCTCTAATGGAACGGCTGCTTTGACCATTAATGGGAAAACTCAATCTTGTGTTACAGGTTTTTCCTCCGCCCAAGAGGTGGAATTAGAGGCTGTTTTACAAGCACTCGTCCTGTTACAAGACGAGCCCTTTAACTTATACTCAGACAGTCAATATGTAATTCGTGCTCTTCATGTCATAGAAACTGTTCCCTTTATTGGAACTACTAACTCCAATATCCAGACTCTATTTCGCCAAGTACAAATTTTGCTTTGTTCTCGCAACCACCCTTGTTTTTTTGGCTTTGTTTGAGCTCACCCTAATCTTCCTGGCCCTTTAAGTGAGGGCAATGCAGTTACTGACTCCACCACCAGAGTTTACTTAACTCAGGTTGAACTTGCTAAGCAGTCACATGCCATCCACCATCAAAACAGTCGAGCCTTGCGCCGACAGTTTAAATTATCTAGAGAAGCAGCACGACAAATAGTTAAGACTTGCTCCAACTGTGTCCCTTTTTCACCAGCCCCCCATTTAGGTATAAATCCACGAGGACTGCTTTCTAATCACATTTGGCAGATGGATGTCACACATGTTCCATAATTTGCCGATTAAAATATGTTCATGTTACTGTAGATACTTATTCTAGTTTTATCTTGGCCACCCCCCTTGCTGGGGAAGACACTAAACATTGTATTTCTCACTGCATTCGATGCTTTGCTATGATGGGGATTCCCTCGCAAATAAAAACAGATAATGGCCCTGGCTATGCAGGCCGAGCATTTGAATCCTTCTGCCATTCCTATAATACCACTCATATTACAGGCATTCCTTACAATCCTCAAGGTCAAGGCATCGTGGAGAGAGCTAATGGATTATTAAAACATCAAATTGCTAAAATACAGAAAGGAGAGTCATATCCCGCTACCCCTGTGAATATACTTAATCATGCTTTATTTGTTTTAAATTTTTTGAATTTGGATTCAAATAATTTATCTGCTGCTCAGCGATTCTGGGAAAAAAGAGAGCAGTGTGCTTTTGCCTTAGTAAAGTGGAAGGATCCCCTAACTGGTGCTTGGCATGGACCCGATCCTGTTCTAACCTGGGGTCGAGGGCATGTATGTGTTTTTTCAAAAGGAGAAAATGACGCCCGCTGGCTGCCTGAACACTGCGTTCGGAATGTGGAGAGTGACAGTGGCCATCCAAGCAGCGACTCACTCGGCCTACACCCCCAACCCTCCAGTGGTGCATCCTGCGACATGGGAAGGACCTGAGTTATTTGTGCATGTCAATTGGGACTGCTACTGATCCACTTGTTCCACACATTCATATGAGCTGTGTTTCTCTTCCTTTCACTATTATGTAGGGACCTTTTAACATATTCATTGACTCTACACAATTTAATATGTGACATTATTTTGTCTTTACCATCCCTCTTCTTAATAACCTTTTTTGTAAAAGATGCCCAGGTGAAAAGCAAAGGCCTCCAGAGGTAAGTAGAAGTCGGCCGACCCCCCTGTATGTCTGCGTTTTATTTTATTGTATTTTTGTTTGTTTGTTTGAAAAGGTGCACTGTGGGCCTAAGACAGAGGCCTGGGTGGTCAAGGGACGCCTTCACCCCCCTCCCCTTCTGAGTTTCTTGTCGATAACAAGGCATACCTGAGAGTCCCACCAGCAAGACATGTCTAAATCTAAAAATAACTGTTTGGTGAAAACATTCATTTGAGCTCATGTTTTTTGTGTTAAGTGTATCTGATTGAGTCCAATTTTCTTGTTATATGTCAATGTCTGATTATTTAAAAGGCTCCGTTTCTCTGTCTTGTTCATGTTACATATTTTTCCTTGTCCAGTTTTGTCTTTAAAATTGGTACCATTTCTAAGTATGGATCCTTATGGTTTTTCTGTGCGTACTCAAGCACACATCCTTGTTATTTATTTGAACATTTCTGGGCCTAGCATGGCCGCTCCCCCATGTCTGCAGTTGTAACAAGCCCTGGAAGAAATAAATTCCAGCTAAGTTGCCTTGCAAAAAGTTTTGTTTTGAACCTGGTTCTCACCTGTAAGAGTAAAATTGGCAAAACTCTCCTGACACAAACTTCCGGAAATTGAACGGCCGATATTAATTTTGCACGCTTTATGATCTTTGAGTATGAATGTGTGTGAATGAGTGAGTGAACATGTTCAAGGTTAAATTGTCAGCATGCTGTATAAAACACTGGATAAATTTATACTTAAACACAAAGACAATTGGGTAAATCTAAGCTTAAAACTTCAAGAAAAATATTAGGTTTGAATGTTTTACAATGACTCAAAGAAATATTGTGTTGTCTTAAAGAAAAACTGGTAAATATTTTTCTAGATCCTGAAATCTGCATTTTATTGCAGGGCATACAGCTGTTTACATTGTAAACATTGTATCCTGTTCAGCACAGAGGTGTTAGGGAATTTGGGATTTATTACTTTAAGTTAAAGTTTGGAAACATGTATTAGAGATTTAAATGTAAAATTGTTCATTAACTTCAGAAATTTTGCCTGTCCTTTCTTGCAAAATGACACTAGAAATCTGATGGTAAAATGTGGATAATGTGATTAGTATTTTAAAGGAATGTTTAAAGGTTTATTTCCATGCTATTGGGTGTATTTTAAAAAGGAGAGGAAACTAAGTCCAGACTTAGACTTTTGGTGCACTGATGTCCATAGTTCTTGAATTAGGGAAAAACTGTTATTTGAGTTTAAACTGTTGTTGGAGTTCTAGACAGTAATCTAAACTGCAAAAGAGCCCTTTTTTCTAAAAGGCAAGAGGAGTGCCTTGGGCCTTAGGGGGCCTGAAGGCAGAAGGAGTTCTTTGTGCCCTTAAAGGTTTTTCAATTGCAAATAAAGGCTAAGGTGTTAATTGTTTAAGCCAGTATCAGTAAAAGTTATTAAGAACATTGGAAATGGGTTTCTAAACAATATTTGAAAGTGAAGTTGTCTTAAATGTTTAAAGAAAGAGAAAAAAGGAAAATTAGGACTACCAAAGTAATTGCTTAATTGCTATTTCAGCTTGCTCTTGTAAGTTACCTTATAGCAACTTCCAGCTAGCCCATGGAGAAGGACAGCAATCCTCATTCAGATGTAACTTTGGCTTTTACCAGGTCCTAGGTAAGCTCATGCTTAGAGACTATTTCTGTGTTGACCACCTTGTTGCTTTAATTGGAGTAACGTGGGCTTTTGTAGGACTCATTGATCTGAAAGCCGCAGCTTTGAGACTGCCCGGGCAAAGCAAAGTCCCTGTGAGACTGTGGTATCTAATCTGCCAGCAGAATGCTGGGACAGAGTTGCTTTGGAGCTTGAAGTGGCAGAGTGCTAGCTCTGAGCTGAAAAGCTGGGGGGAAGCACTCAAGCACCAAGCTCGGGTCTCATAGTGGTAGGGTGCTAGCCTTGAGCTGGAGAGCTGAGAGACAGTGCCCAGGCCCCGAGTTCAAGTACAGCAACCAACAAAGTGAAATGCCAATGGCATGTTTATCCCTGTGTGGAGAGACACTACTGGAACACGAAAGCCTCTGCTTGGATGGCAGAGATGGTGTCAGATCTTAGTCACTTGTGCTTGGCCAATCAAATTAATCAGAACCGGGAGCTCATAGAATAGTTTGTAAGCATGCCTTATTAATGCCCGTGCCTTTCATAACTGGGCAGGAACTTGTCAATCTTCTGTGATAGTGGGTAGTTTAAAGTCCTAACTGAGCGAAAATTTTATTTATTTATTTATTTTTTTGACACCAGCCACAAATTCAGGAAAAGTTTGTGGATCTGAGGCTTGTGTCTCTATTAATCTGTTTAGATCTGACAACTGAAGCATTGTTAAGGTTGCAGAAATTTAGTTCCCCAGACAATCAAGAAAAAGCCTTTGCAAATGGGTGCTATGTAAGCTACACTATTGTAGCCAAAGATGGTTTGTGCAGTTGTTAAATGTCAAATATGATCTCTAGTTTGGAGTAAATTATTGTTCCTAATATCTAATCCTTGCAACCCCTTGATAAAACAGGCTAGGCTTCTTAAGGTCCCTGGTCAAGCACAGAGACAACACCCCTGAGTCAGCTTGAAGAAGTCACAGAAGTTGAATCTCCGCCCATCAATCCCCATTAGACCAAGGGACCAAAGTCATTTTTGGAAAATGTGACAGGATAAATTAGGGGTATAGAAAAGAGTAAAAATTGCACTTGTGTTTCTTTTAAAATAAAAAACGGGGGATATGTTGGGAGCCAGAGTGGAATCAAACTGTACCTTGACTTGCATCAGACAATGGCTTTATTGCCTTATTGTTTTCTGGCCCTATTCTATGTAAATGACCTGAGATTTACTATATGAATGTAACAACTGGAGGTTCCCTGGGTCTGGAGGAGGGAAGAAGCGGGAGTGAAAAATAAACGCGGCAGTCTTTACCTGGACTGTGGACATCCCGGACCCGGTGTGTCTGTCTCTCTTCTATTTCTTCCTAGTCATTGCCCCCTATTTCAGGAACCCCAATCTGCGAGCCCTGGTTTGCTACCGGTTGGCCCCGGCAGGTTAGGATTAGGTTTAAGTTTAGGGTTACGGTTAGGGTTTGGTTTAGGGTTAGGGTTAGTGTTAGGGTTAAGGTTAGGGTGAGGGTGAGTGTGAGAGTAAGGGTTAGTGTTAGTGTTTCGTTTAGGGTTAGTGTTAGGGTTAGAGTTTAGATTATGGTTAGGGTTAGTGTTAGAGTTAGGTTGAGGGTCAGGATGAGGGTTAGAGTGGGGGTTAGGTTTAGGGGTAGCGTGAGGGTTAGGGTGAGGGTTAGGTGAGGGTTAGGGTACTGCTTACGGTTAGGGTGAGGGTTAGGCTTAGGGTTAGGGTTAGGCTTAGGGTTAGAGTTAGGATTATGGTTAGGGTGAGGGTAAGGGGTAGGGATAGGTTTAGATTTAGGTTTAGGTTTACGGTGAGGTTTAGGTTGAGGATTAGGGTGAGCGTTAGGGTTAGGGTTAGTATTAGTGTGAGGATTAGATTGAGGGTTATGGTAGGGTCAGGTTGAGGGTTAGGGCGAGGTGTAGCCTGAAGGTGAGGGTTACAGTTAGGGTTATGGTTAGGGACACTTAGTGTGAGGGTTACTGTTAGGGTTCAGGTTAGGGTTAGCGTTAGGTTTAGGGTTAGGTTTAGGTTTATAGTTAGGTTTAAGGCTAAGACTAGGGTTAGGGTTAGGGTTAGGATTAGGGATAGGTTTAGGGACCCTTAGGGTTAGGGTTAAGTTCAGGGTTAGTGTGAGGGTTGCGGTCAGGGTTAGGGTTGGGTTTACGGTTAGGGTTATGATAAGTGTTAGTGTTTGGTTTATGGTTAGGGTTATGGTTAGGTTTAGGGTCAAGGATAGGGTGAAGGTTAAGTTTACGGTTAGGGTTACGTGTAAGTTGAGGGTTAGGGTTAGGGTTATGGTTAGGTTTATGGATAGGGTTAGTGTTAGATATAGGGTGAGGGTTAAGGTGAGGGTTAGGTTTAGGTCTATGGTTAGGGTTAAGTTTAGGATTAGGGTTAGTGTGAGGGTGAGGATTAGGGTGAGTGTTAGGGTTAGGGTTACGGTTAGGGTTAGTGTGAGGGTGAGGGTTAGGGTTAGGGTTAGAGTGAGTGTTAGGGTTAGGAGTAGATTGAGGGTGAGGGTGAGGGTTAAAGTTAGGGTTAGGCTTAGGGTTAGGGTTATGGTTACGGTTAGGATTAGAGTTATGGTTACGATTAGGTGGAGGGTTATGGTTAGGGTTAGGGTTAGGGTGAGGGTTAGGGTTAGGATTAGGGTTAGGTTTAGGGTTAGGACTATGGTTACCGTTAGGGTTAGGGTTAGCATTAGGGTTAGGGACCCTTACGGTTAGGATTAGGGTTACGGTTAGGGTGAGGGCGAGAGTTATTGTTAGGGTGAGAGTTAGGGTTAGGGTTAGGGTTTGGGTTAGGGTTAGGGTTAGGCTTAAGGTTAGGGTGAGGATTAGGGTTAGGGTTAGCGTTAGGGTTAGGGTTAGTGTGATGGTGAGGCTAATGGTGAGGGTTAGGTTTAGGGTTATGATTAGGGTTACAGTTACAGCTAGGGTTATGGTTAATATTAGTGTTAGCTTTAGGGTCAGTTTTTGGGTTAGGTTTAGGTTTAGGTTTAGGGCTAGGAGTAGGTTAGGGTTAGGGTTAGGATTAGGGTTAGGGTTAGGGACCCTTAGGGTTAAGGTTAGGCTTAGGGTTAGGAGTTAGGGATTATTTTTATAGATAGGGATAGGGTTAGGGTTAGGGTTAGGGTGAGGGTTAAGGTTAGGGTTAGGGGTACGGTGAGGTTGATGTTGAGGGTTACATTTAGGGTTAGGATTTGGGTTAGAGTTACGGTTTTTGTTAGGGTTATATTTAGGGTTAGGGTGAGGTTTAGGGTTAAGTTTAGGGTGAGGGTTAGGTTTAGAGTTAAGGTTAGGTTTACTGATAGGTTTAGGGGTAGGACTAGGTTTAGCGTTATGGTTAGGATTAGGGTTAGGTTTAGGGTTAGGGGTTATGTGTTATTTATGGGGTTAGGGTTAGGGTCACGAGTTAGGTGTTATTTTTAACGTTAGGGTTAGGATTAGGGTGAGGGTTGGGGTTAGATTGAGGGTTATTCTTAGGGTTAGTGTTAGGGTGATGGTGAGGGTTAGGTAACGGTTAGGGTTAGGGTTAGGGTGAGGGGTAGGGTGAGGAGTATGGTTAGAGTCATAGTTAGGGTTAGGGTTAAGTTTATGAACACGTAGAGTTAGCGTTAGTGTTAGGGTTAAGTTTAGTGTTAGCGTTAGGTTTAGTGTTAGCTTTATGTTTATGGTTAGGGTTGGGGCTAGGTCTATGCTGAGGGTTAGAGTGAGGATTAGGGTTAAGGTTAGGGTTATGTATAGGGTTAGGCCGAGTGCTAGGTTTATGGTTTGGATTAGGTTTAGTGTTAGGTTTAGGGTTAGGGTGAGGGCTAGGGTGAGCATAGGGTTAGGGTTAGTTTTAGGGTTATCGTTAGGGGTAGGATGAGTGTTACGGTGAAGGCTAGGTTTAGGGTGAGGGTTAGGGTTAGGGTTTTGATTAGGGTTATGGTTAAGGTATGAGTTAGGGTTAGGGTTACAGTTATGGTTTGGGTTAGGGTTAGGTTTAGGGTTAGGGTTAGGGTTAGGGTTAGGTTAGGGTGAAGGTGATGGTGAGGGTGAGGTTTGGGTTAGGGTTAGGGTGAGGTTTAGGGTTAGGGTTAGGGTGAGGGTGAGGGTTAGGGTGAGCTTTAGGGTTGGGTTAGGTTTAGGTTAAATATTAGGGTGAGGGTGACTGTTATGGTTAGTGTGAGAGTTAGGGTTACGATGAGGGTTAGGGTTAGAGTTAGTGTTAGGGTGAAAGTTAGCATTAGGGGAGGGTTAGGGTTAGGGTTAGTGTGATTGTTAGTTTTAGGGTGAGGTTTAGGGTGAAGGTTAGTGTTAGGGTTAGGGTGAGGGTTAGTTTAGGGTGAGGGTTATGGTCAGGATTAAGTTTATGTTTAGGGTTAGGGTTAGGGTTAGGTTGAGGGTGAGCATTAGGGTGAAGGTTAGCGTTAGGGTTAGTTTTAGGGTTAGGATGAGGGTTAGGGTTGTAGTTACGATTAGGTTTATGGTTTGGTTTAGAGTGAGGGTGAGGGTGAGGTTTAGGTTTCCTGTTAGTGCTAGGGTTCAGGTTCGGGTTTGGGTTCGGGTTAGGGGTAGGGTAAGGGTGAGGGTTAGGGTGAATGTGACTGTTAGGGTTAGGGTGAGGTTTAGGGTGGGGGTTAGGTTGAGTGTTAGGTTTAGGGTTAGAGTGAGGGTGAGTGTTAGGGTGAGGGTTAGGGTGATGTTTAGGGTTAGGTTGTGGGTTAGAGTGAGGTTTAGTTTTAGGGCTATGGTTGGGGTTAGGGATAGTGTGAGGGTTAGGTTGAGGGATATGGTTAGGTTTGGGTGAGGGTTAGGGTGAGGGTTAGCCTGAGTGTGAGGGATACGGTTAGGGTTAGTGTTAGGGTTAGGGTGAGAGTGAGATTTAGGGTTAGGGTGAGGATGAGGGGGAGGGTTACGGGTAGGTTTAGGGTTAGGGTTAGGGTTTGCGTACGTTTAGGCTTAGGTTTAGGGTTAGCGTGAAGGTTTGAGTTGCGGTTAGAATTAGAGTTAGGGTGAGTGTGCGTGTAAGTGTGTCTATAGAGTTATGGTGAGGTTTAGGGTTAGTGTTAGGGTTTGTGTTAGGTTTATAGTTAGGGTTAGGGTGAAGGTGAGGTTGAGGGTTAGGCTGAGGGTGAGGGTTAATGTGAGGGTTAGTGTAAGGTTTAGGGTTAGGGTTAGTATGGGAGTGAGGAGAGGGTCACACTTAGGCTTAGAGTGAGGGTGAGGGCTAGGGTTAGGGTTATGGTTAGGGTTAGGGTTTTGTTTTGGGTTACTGTTTGTGTTAGAGTTTAGGGTTTGGGTTAGGATTATACTTAGGGTTAGTGTGAGGGTGAGGTGGAGGGTTAGGCTGAGGGTTAGGTTTAGGGTTAGGTTGAGGGTGAGGGTTAGTGTGAGGGTTAGATTTAGGGTTAGGTTTAGGGTGGGAGTGAGGAGAGGGTAGGGTTAGGGTTAAGGTGAGGGTGAGGGTTAGATTTAGGGTGAGGGTGAGGGTTAGGGTTATGGTTACAGTGAGGGTTAGGGTTAGGGTTAGGGTGAGGGTGAAGGTTAGGGTTAGGGTTAAGGTTAGGGTTATGGTGAGAGTTTGGGTTAGGTTTAGGGTTATGGTGAGGGTGAGGTAATGATTATGGTTAGGGTTAGGTTTAGGGTTTGGGATAGGATTAGGGTTACGGTTATGTTTAGGATGAAGGTTAGGGTTAGGGATAGGGTAATGGTGAGGGTGAGGGTTAGGGTTAAGGTTATGGTTAGGTTTAGGTTTAATGTTAGGTTAGGGTGAGGGTGAGGATAAATTTTAGGGTTAGGGTGTGGGTTAGGGTGAGGGTTTGGGGTAGAGTTAGGGTATGGATTTCGGTGAAGGTTAGGGGTACGATTAGGGTTAGGTTTAGGGTTTGGTTAGGGTTAGGTTTAGGGTTAGGGTTAGGTTGAGTGTGAAGGTTAGTGTTAGGGTGAGGGTGAGGGTGAGGGTTGGGTTAGGGTTATGGTTAGTCTGAGGGTTAGGGTTAGGGTTAGTGTCAGGGTGAGGGTGAGGGTTAGGTTGAGAACGAGGATGAGGGTGAAGGTTGGGGTTAGGGTGAGGGTGAGGTTTAGGGTGAGAGTTAGTGTGAAGTTTAGGGTTAGGGTTAGGGTTTGGGTTAGTGTTAGTGCTAGGGTTAAGGTAGAGTTAAGGTTAGGGTGAAGGTGACAGTGAGGGTGAGGATGAAGTTGAGGGTTAGGGTTAGGGTGAGGGGTAGGGTGAGAGTTAGGGTAAGGGTCATGGTTAGGGTTAGGGTTCGGGTTAGGGACACTTAGGGTTAGGGTTATGGTTAAGGCTAGTGTTAGCGTTAGGTTTTGGGTTGGGTTTAAGTTTATGGTTAGGGTTAGGGCTAGGACTATGGTTAGGGTTATGGTTAAGATTAGGGCTAAGGTTAGGGTTATGTATAGGGTTAGGGCTAGGTCTAGTTTTAGGGTTTCGATTAGGGTTGGGGTAGGGTTAGGGTTAGTGTGAGGGTGAGGGTTAGTTTTAGGTTAGGGAAAGACTTAAGTTTAGGGTGAGGGTGAGGGTGAGGGTTAGGGTTAGGTTAGAGTTAGGTTTAGGGTTAGGGTGCGAATGAGGTTAGGGTTACGGTTAGAGTTAGGGTTAGGGTTTGGGATAGGGTTAGGGTTAGGATTAGGTTAGGGTGAAGGTTAGGGTTAGGGTTAGGGTAATGGTCAGGGTGAGGGTTAGGTTTAGGTTTAGGGTTTGGGTTAAGGCTAGTGTTAGCGTTAGGTTTTGGGTTGGGTTTAGGTTTATGGTTAGGGTTAGGGCTAGGACTAAGTTTAGAGTTAGGGTTAAGATTACAGTTAAGGTTAGGGTTATGTTAGGGTTAACGCTAGGGATAGGTTTAGGGTTTGGATTAGGGTTAGGGCTAGGGTTAGGGTAAGTGTGAGGGTGAGGGTTAGTTTTAGGGTTAGGGAAAGGCTTAGGTTTAGCGTGAGGGTTAGGGTTAGGGTTAGAGTTAGGGTTAGGGTTAGGGTGAGGGGTACGGTGAGGGTTAGGATTAGAGTTATTTTTTGGGTTATGTTTAGGGTTAGGGTTAGGGAAAGGCTTAGGATTAGTGTGAGGGTGTGGGTCAGGGTTAAGGTTAGGGTTAGAGTTAGGGTTAGGATTAGGGTGAGGGCTATGGTGAGGGTTAGGGTTAGGATTAGTTTTAGGGTTAGGGTAGGAATAGGGTGAGGGTTAGGGTGAGGGTTAGATTTAGGGTTAGGTTTAGGGTTTGGGTGAGGGTTAGTTTGAGGGTTAGGGTTAGGGTGAGGTTTAGGGTTAGTGTGAAGGTTAGGATGATGGTTAGGTTTAGGGTGAGGTTTAGAGTGAGGTTTAAGGTTAGGGTTAGATTTAGGGCTAGGTTGAGGGTTTGTGTTAGGGTGAAGGTAAGTGTTAGGGTTGCGGTGACAGTGAGCTTGAGGGTAAGGTTGAGGTTTAGGGTTAGGGTTAGGGATAGGGTAATGTTGACGATTAGTGTTAGGGTGAGGATTAGGTTTAGGGTGAGGGTTATGTTTAGGATTAGGGTTACTTTTAGGGTTAGGTTTCGGTGAGGGTGAGGTATAGGGTGAGAGTTATGTTTAGAGTTAGGGTTAGGTTGAGGGTGAGGGTTAGGTTTAGCATTAGGGTAGGGTTAGGGTTAGAGTGAGGGTTAGGGTTAGGATTAGTTTTAGGGTTAGGGTTAGGATGAGTGTTATGATAGGGTTAGGGTTAGGGTGAGGGTTAGGGTTACGGTTAGGGTGACAATGAGCTTGAGAATAAGGTTGAGGGTGAGGGTTAGGGTGAGGCTGAGGGATATGGTTTGGGTGAGGGTTATGGTTAGGGTGAGGGTGAGGGTGAGAGTGCTGGTCAGGTTGAGGTTGAGGGTGGGGGTTATGGTTAGTGTTAGGGTGAGGTTGGGAGGGAGGGTTAGGGTAAGGATGAGGATTAGGGTTATAGTTAGGGTGAGGGTGAGATTTAGGGTTAGGGTTAGCCAGAAGGTTACGGTGAGGGTGAGGGTGAGGGTGAGGATTGGGTTTAGGATTTGGGTTAGGGTAAGAATTAGGTTAATGGTTAGGTTTATGGTTAGGGTTAGGATGAGGGTTAGGGTTAGGGTCTGGGTTAGTGTTAGGTTTAGGGTTAGGGTCAGGGTGAAGGTTAGGTTTAGGGTGAGGGTGAGGTTGAGGGTTAGGGTTAGGGTTAGTATTAGGATTAGGTTTGGGTTTAGGGTTAGGTTTAGGTTTAGGATTAGGGTTTGGTTTATAGTTAGGGTTAGGGTGAGGGTGAGGGAGAGGGAGAGGGTGAGGGTTAACGTTAGAGTTGGGGTTAGTTTTAGGGCTAGGGTTAGGTTAGGGTTGTGGTTAGGTTTAGGTTTAGGGTTAGAGTTAGGGGTAGGTATAGGGTGAGTATAAGGTGAGGGTTAGGGTTAGGTCTATGGTTAGGGATATGGTTAGAATTACTGTTAGGGTGAGGGTGTGGATTAGGGTCAGTGTTAGGTTTAGGGTTACGGTTAGGGTTAGGGTAATGGTGAGGGTTAGGATTAGGATTAGGGTTATGGTGAGAGTTAGGGTTAGGCGTAGGGTGAAGGTGAGAGTTAGGGTTAAAGTTAGGTTTAGGTTTGGGTTAGGGTTACGGTTACAGTTTGGGTTAGGGTTATGGTTACATTTAGGGTGAGGGTTTTGGTTATGGTTATGGTTAGGGTGAGGGTTATATATAGGGTTAGGGTAAGGTTTAGGGTTAAGTTTAGATTTAGGGTTAGGACTAGGGTTAGGATTAGGGTTAGAATTAGGGTTAGGTTTCGGGACCCCTTAGGGTTAGGATTAGGATTAGGTTTAGTGTAAGGGTGAGAGTTAGGGTGAGGGTTAGGGTAACAGTTAGGCTTAGTGTGAGGTTTATTGTTAGTGTTAGCGTTAGGGTTAGGGTTAGTGTGAGTGTGAGTGTGAGGGTAAGGTTAGGGTTAGGGTTAGGGTTAGGATTAGGGTTAATATTATGGTTAGCATTAGGTTTAGGGTTAGGTTTATGATTAGGGTTAGGGTGAGGGTGAGGGTTAGGGTTAGGGTTAGGGTGAGGGTGAAGGTTAGGGTGAGTGTTAGGGTTAGGATTAGGGTTAGGTTGGGTGTTAGGGTGAGGGTTAGGGTTAGAGTGAATTTTAGTGTTTTGTTAGGGTTAGGATTAGTGTTAGGGTGAGGGTTATTGTTAGGGATAGGGTTAGGATGAGGGTTAGTGTTAGGGTTAGAGTTATGGTTAGGGTTAGGTTTAGGTTTGGATTAGGGTTAGGGTTAGGATTAGGGTTAGGGTGAGGCTGAGCATTAGGGTGAAGGTTAGGGTTAGGGTTAGGTTTAGGGTTAGGGTGAGGGTTAGGGTTATAGTTATGGTTAGGGTTATGGTTCGGTTTAGGGTGAGGGTGAGGTTGAGGGTAACGGTGAGGGTTAGGTTTACTGTTAGTGTTAGGGTTCGGGTTTGGGTTGGGGTTAGGGTTAGGGCAAGGGTGAGGGTTAGGGTGAGTGTGACTGTTCTGGTTAGGGTGAGGGTTAGGGTGAGGGTTGGGTTTAAGGTTAGGGTGAGGGTGAGTGTTAGGGTTAGTTTTATGGTGAGGGTGAGGGTTAGGGTTAGAGTTAGGGTTAGGTTTTGGGATAGGGATTGGTTTAGTGTTAGGGTTAGGGTGAGGGTTAGGTTAGGGTGAGGGTGAGGATGAGGGTTAGGGTGAGGGTTTGGGTTAGAC
Organism: Megascapheus bottae; assembly: GCF_031878675.1. Lineage (NCBI taxonomy): Eukaryota > Metazoa > Chordata > Mammalia > Rodentia > Geomyidae > Megascapheus > Megascapheus bottae. Next base: position 11,132,737 of record NC_143509.1, read on the forward strand.
TTAGGGTGAGGGTTAGTATGAGGGTGAGGTTGAGGGTTAGGGTTAGGGTTAAGGGTTAGGGTTAGGGTTAGTGTGAGGATTAGGGTCAGGGTTAGGGTTAGGATTAGGGTTAGGGTTAGGGTTAAGATTAGGGTTAGGGTGAGGGTTAAGGTTAGTGTGAGAGTGAGGTTTTGGCCGAGGGTTAGGGTGAAGTTTTAGGTTAGGGTTAGGGTGAGGGTTATTGTTAGGGTTAGGTAGCCTTAGGGTTAGGGTTAGGGATAAGGTTAGTTTAGGGTTAGGGTTACATTTAGGGTTTAGGTTACCTATGGGTTTAGGGCTAGGGCTATGATTAGCATTAGGGCTAGTGTTGGGGTTAGGATTAGGGTTTCGGTTAGGGTTAGCGTTAGGGTTATTTTTAGGGTTAGGTTTTGGTTTAGGGTTAGGATTCATTTTAGGGTTAGGTTGAGGGGGAGGGTAAAGGTTAAAGTTAGGGTTAGGGTTAGGTTAGTTTAGGGTTAATGTTAGGGTTAGCGTTAGGTTTAGGGTGAGGGTAGGGTTAGGATTAGGATTAGGGTTAGGGTAAGGGTGAGGGTGAGGGTTAGGGTGAGGGTTAGGGTGAGGGTTAGAGTTATGGTTAGGGTGTGGGTTAGGGTTAGGGTTGCATTTAGGATTAGGTTGAGGATTAGGGTTAGGGTTTGGGTTAGGGTGAGTTTAAGGGTTAGTGTTAGGTTACGGTTAGGGTTAGGGTTAGGGTGAGGGTGTGTGTTAGAGTTAGGGTGAGGTTTAGGGTTAGGGCTGGGGTTAGGGTTAGGAATAGGGTGAGGGTCAGGTTGAGGGGTAGGGTTAGGGTTAGGGTGAGGGTTAGGGTCAGGGTTAGCCTGAGCGTGAGGGTTGTGGTTAGGTTTAGGGTTAGGGATACTTAGGGTTAGGTTTAGGGTGAGGGTTAGGTTTATGGTTAGGCTTAGGACTAGGACTAGGGTTATGGTAGGGTTAGTATTAGGATTAGGGTTAAGCAAACAGGGTTATTGTTAGGGATTGCGTTAGGAATTAGGGGTTATTTTTAGGCTTAGTGTTAGGGTTAGGGTTAGGGTTAGGGTGAGGTTTAGGGTTAGGGTTAGGGTTATGGTGAGTGTTAGTGTTAGTCTTAGTGTTAGGGTTAGGGTTATGGTGAGGGTGAAGGTTCGGGTTAGAGTGACGGTGAGGTTGAGTGTTAGGGTTAGGTTTAGGGTTAGGCTTAGGTTAAGTGTTAGCGTCAAGGTTTGGGTTAGGGTTAGAGTTAGGGTTAGGGTGAGGTTTAGGTTTAGTGTTAGGGTTAGGGTTAGGGTGAGGATGAGGGTTAGGTAGAGGGTTAGGGCTAGGGTTAGTTTTAGGGTCAGGGTTAGGGTAAGGGTGAGGGTTAAGGTTAGGGTTAGGGTGAGGTATAGGGTTAGGTGTAGGGTTAGGGTGAGGGTGAGGGTTAGGGTTAGGATTAGGGTTAAGGTGAGTGTTAGGGTTAGGGTGAGGGTGACAGTTATGTCAGGGTTAGGGTTAGGGTTAGGTTTAGGGTTAGGGTGAGGGTTAGGTTTAGGGTTTGGTTTAGGGTTAGGGTTATGATGAGGGAGAGGGTGAGGGTAAAGGTTAGGGTTAGGGTTAGGTTTAGGTTGAGGGTTAGTATTAGGGTTATAGTTATGGTTAGGTTTAGGGTTAGGGATAGGGTGAGGTTTTGGGTGAGAGTTAGGTTTAGGTTTATAGTTAGGTTTATGGTTAGGATTAGGGTTAAGGTGACGGTGGGGATTAGCGTGAGTGTTACATTTAGGGTTAGGTTTAGGGTTAGGGTTAGGGTTAGGGGTGGGGTTAAGGTGAAGGTTAGGATTAAAGTTAGGGTTAGGGTTAAGGTGAAGTTTAGGTTGAGGATTAGGTTTGGGTTAGGGTGAAGTTTAGGGTGAGGGTTAACGTGAGGATGAGTTTACGGTAAGGGTTGGGGTGAGGGTTACTTAGGGTTAGGCTTAGGGTGACCATTAAGTTTAGGGTTAGTGTTAGGGTCAGGGTTAGGGTTAAGTTTATGGTTAAGGTTAGGGCTAGGACCTGGGTTAGGGTTAGGGTTAGTATTAGGGATAGGGTTAGGGACCCTTAGGGTTAAGGTTAGGATTAGGGTTAGGCATTAGTTGTTATTTTTGGGTTAGGGTTAGGGTTAGGGTAAGGGTGCGGATGAGGGTTATGGTTATCATTAGGGTTAGGGTTTGGGTTAACGTTAGTGTTAGTGTTAGGGTTATGGTTAGGGACACTTAGTGTTAAGGTTAATGTTAGAGTTTATATTAGGGTTACGGTTAGGGTTAAGGTTAAGGTTAGGTTTATATTAGGATTTGGGTTAGGGTTCGGGTTGGGATTAGGGTTAGTGTTAGGGACCCTTACTGTTAGGGTTAGGGTTAGGATTTGGAGTTATGGGTTATTTTTTGGTTAGGGTTACATTTAGGGTTAGGGTTAGGCTTAGGGTGAGAGTTAGGGTTATGTTTAGGGTTAGTGTTAGGGTTTGGGATAGGGTTAGGTTTAGGGATAGGGTGAGAGTGAGATTTAGGGTTAGAGTTAGGTTTAGGGTGAGGGTTAGTATTATGGTTAGGGTTAGTGTTAGGGTTGGTGTGAAGGTGAGGTTTAGGGTTAAGGTTAGGGTTATGGTTAGGATTTGGGTTATGGTTATTGTTAGGGTTAGGGTTATGGGTATGGTAAGGGTGAGTGTGAGAGTGTCGGTTAGGTTTAGGGTGAGGGTGAGGTTTAGGATTAGGATTGAGGTGAGCATTTGGTTTAGGGTTAGCGTTAGGGTTAGTGTTAGGGTGAGGGTGAGGGTCAGGGTTAGGTTTAGGTTTTGGGTTGGGGTGAGGGTAAGGGTGAGGTTAAGAGTTAGGGTGAGGGTTAGGATTCAGCTTTTGGCTAGGTTAGGGTTATGTTTATGGTTAGGGTCAGGGCTAGTACTAGGGTTAGGTTTCGGTTAAGGTTAGGGTTAGGGTTAAGGTTAGGGTGAAGATGAGGGTGAGGGTTAGGTTTAGGGTTAGGGTAAGGGTTAGGTTTAGGGTGAGACTGAGGGTTACACTGAGGGTTTGGGTCATGGTTAGGGTTAGGGTCCCTTATGGTTACAGTTTTGGTTAGAGTTAGGGTTAATGTCAGGTTTAGCGTTAGGTTTAAGGTTAGGTTTAGGGTTAGGGTTTGGTTTAGTGTTAGGATGAGAGTTACGGTGAGGGTTAGGGTTAGGGTTAGGATTGGGGTGAGGATTAGGGTGAGGGTAAGTTAGAGGGTTAGAGTTAGGTCTATGGTTAGGTTTAGGGTAAGGGTTAGGCTTAGTGTCAGGGTTGGGGTTAGGGTTAGGATTAGGTTAGGGTTTGGTTTAGGGTTCTGGTAAGGGTTAAGATTAGGGTTAGGGTTAGAGAGGGTAAGGGTTAGGGTTATTGTTACGTTCAGATTGGGTGTTAGGGTTAGGGTTACGGTTAGGTTTAGGGTGAGGGTTAGGTTTAGAGTTAGGGTTAGGTGAGGGTTAGGGTGAGGGTTAGGTTGAGGATTAGGGTTAGGGTTAGGGCTAGTGTTAGGGTGAGGTTGAATGTTAGGGTTAGGGTGAGGATGAGTGATAGGTTAGGGTTTTGGTTAGGGTTAGGGTTTGAGTTAGATTAGGGCGAGGGTGAGGGTTAGGGATTGGGTTAGGTTTAGGGTTTTGATAAGGTTAGGTTTAGGGTTATTGTTTGGTTTAGGGTTAGGAATATGGTTACGGTTAGCGTGAGGGTGATAGTGTGGTTAAGGTTAGGGTTAGGGTTAGGGTTAGGTTTAGGCTTAGGGTTAGTGTTAGGGTGAGGTTGAGAGCGAGGGTAAGGGTGAGGGTGAGGATTAGGGTGGGGGTTGTGGTGAGGGTGACGTTAGTGTGAGGGTTAGGGAGAGGGTTATGGTGAGGATTAGGGTTAGGGAGAGGGTTAGGGTGAGGGTGAGGGTTAGGTTTTGGGTTAGGGTGAGGTTTAGGTTTAGGGTTGGGGTGATTGTGAGAGCGAGGGTAAGGGTGAGGGTGAGGGTGAGGTTGAGGGTTATGGTGAGGGTGAGGGTTAGGGTTATGGTGAGGGTGAGGGTTAGGGTGAGTGTTAGGGTTAGCGTCATAGTTAGGGTGAGGTTTAGGGTGAGGGTGAGGGTTAGGGTGAGGGTTAGGGTTAGGGTTAGTATTAGGGTTAATATGAGGTTTGAGGGTGAGGGTGAGGGTGAGGGGTAGGTTTAGGGTTAGGGTTAGGGTGAGCGTTAGGGTTATGGTTAGGTTTAGGGCTAGGGTGGGGGTGAGGGTTAGGTTTAGGGTTATGTTTAGGGTTAGGTTTAAGAATAAGGTTAATGTTTGGGTTAGCCTTAGGTTTATGTTTACAGTTAGGTTTATAATATGGGTTATGGCTAGGACTAGGGTTAGGTTCAGGTTAGGATTAGGGTTAGGTTATGGACCCTTAGGGTTAGGGTGAGGTTAGATTTAGGAGTTTTAGTGTTAGGGTTAGGATTAGGGTTAGGGTTAGGTTTATGGTGAGGGTTAGGGTTAAGGTGAGTGAAAGGGTGAGGGCTACTGTTATGGTTAGGGTGAGCTTGAGGGTTAGGTTTAAGGTTAGGGTGAGGGTTAGGATTTGGGTTAAGGTTAGGATTAGGGTTAGGGTGAGGGTTAGGGTTAGGGTAGGGTTAATATTAGGATTAGGTTGAGAGTGAGGTTTAGGGTTAGGGTTAGTGTTAGGTTTAGGTTTAGGTTTAGGGTGAGGGTGAGGGTGAGGGTTGGGTTAAGGGTAAGGTTATGGGTTAGGGTGAGCATTGGGGTGAGGGTTAGGTGAGTGTTAGAGTTATGGTTAGGGTTAGGGTAAGGGTGTGGGTTAGAGTTAGGGTTAGGTTTAGGGGTAGGTTAATGGTTAGAGTTGGGGTTAGGGTGAGGGTGAGGGTTAGATTGGGGGTTATCGTAAGGGTTATGGTTAGGGTTAGATTTCGTATTAGGTTTAGGATTAGGGTTAGGGTTAGGGGTAGGTTTAGTGTGAGGGTAAGAGTTAGGGTTAGGTTTAGAGTTAGGATGAGGTTGAGAGTGAGGGTAAGGGTGAGGATGAGGGTGAGGGTTAGGGTGAGGGTTAATGTGAGAGTGAGGGTTAGGGTGAGAGTTAGGATTGGGGTTAGGTTTAGCCCTAGGGTGAGTGAGAGTGTTAGGGTGATGGTTAGTGTTAGGGTTGGAGTTCGGGTTAGGGTTACAGTGAGAGTGAGGGTTAGTCTTAGGTTGAGGGTGAGGTTGAGAGTTAGAGTTCCATATGGTTAGGGTGAAGGTTAGGTTTAGGTTTAGGGTTAGGGTTAGGGTTAGTGTGAGGGTGAGGTTGAAGGTGAGGGATAGGATTAAGGTTAGGGTTATGGTTATGGTTTGGGTTAGGGTTAGGGTTAGGATTAGTGTCAGGGTGAGAGTGAGGGTTAGGGTGAAAATGAGGGTGAAGGTGAGGGTTAGGATGACGAGGACGGTTAAGGTGAGGGCTAGGCTGAAGGTTATGGTTAAGTTTAGGGTTAGGGTTAGTGTTAGGGACCCTTAGGGTTAGGGTTAGGGTTTGGGTTGGGGATAAGGTTAGGGTTAGGGTTAGGGTTAGGGTTAGGAGTATGTATAGGTTAAGGGCTAGGGCTTGGGTTAGGGTTAGGGTTAGGGTTTGGGTTAGGGAGAAGGTTAGGGTTAGGGTTTGGTTTAGGATTAGGTTTAGGGTTAGGGTTCGGGTTAGGGTTCGGATGCGGTTGAGGGTTAGAGTTAGGGCTATGGTTAGAGTTAGGTTTAATGTTAGGATGAGGGTTAGGGTTAGTTTTAGTATTAGGGCTAGGGTACGGTTGAGGGTTAGGGTTAGGGTTAGGGTAAGGGTGAGAGTGAGGTTTTTGGTTAGGTTTAGTTTTAGGGTTAGGGTTAGGGTTAGGATTTGTTGAGATTGGGGGTTATTGTTAGGCTTAGTTTTAGGGTTAGGATTAGGGTGAGGATTAGGGTGAGGTTTAGTGTGAGGGTGAGGGTTAGGTTTAGTATTAGGGTTAGGGACACTTAGGGTTAGGGTTAGGGTTATTGTTAGGGTTAGGTTTACCGTTAGGGTTAGGATTAGGACTAGGGTTAGGGTTAGAGTTGGTATTAGGGTTAGTGTTAGGGATCCTTACGGTTAGGGTTACGGTTAGGGTTAGGAGTTAGGGGTTATTTTTAGGGTTAGGGTAAGGCTTAGGTTTAGGGGTAGGATTAGGGTGTGGGTTAGTGTTACAGTTAGGGTTAGGGTTAGGATTTGGGATAGGGTTAGATTTAGGGATCGTGTTTGGGTTAGGGTGAAGGTTAAGCTTAGGATCAGGGTGAGGGTGAGAGGGTTAGAGTTAGGGTTAGGGTGAGGGTTAGGATTAGGGTTAGGGTAAGGGTTAGGGTTAGTGAGAGGGTGAGGGTGAATGTGGGGGTTAGAGTTAAAGGTAGGGTTATGGTTAGGATTTGGGTTATGGTTAGGGTTAGGGTTAGTGTCAGGGTGACGGTGAGGGTTAGGGTGAGATTGAGGATGAGGGTGAGGGTCAGGGTCAGGGTGCGGGTGATGTTTAGGGTGAGGGTTAGGATGAAGGTTAGGGTTAGGGTTAGGGTTAGCTTTAGGTTTTGGGTTAGGGCCCCTTATTGTTAGGGTTTGGGTTAGGGTTAATTTTAGGGTTAGGTTTAGGTTTAGGGTGAGGGTTAGTGTAAGGGTAACGGTTAAGGTTAGAGTTAGGGTTAGGATTAGGGCTAGGGTGAGGGTTAGGTTTAGGGTTAGCATTAGGGTGAGGTTGAGGGTTACGGTTAGATTTAGTTTTAGGTTTAGGGTTAGGGTGATTGTGAGGGTGAGGGTACGGGTGAGGATAGGTTCAGGGTTAAGGTTAGGGTAAGGGTTAGGGTAGAGGGTTAGCATGAAGGTGAGGGTTAGGGTTAGGGTTAGGGACACTTAGGGTTAGTGTTAGGTTTAGAGTTAATTTTAGGGTTAGGGTTAGGGTTTGGGTTAGTGTTAGGTTTAGAGTCATGTTTATGTTTAGGATTAGGCCTAGGACTAGGGTTAGGGTTAGAGTTGGAATTAGGGGTTATTTTCAGGATTAGGGTTAGGGTTAGAGTGAGGGTTAGTGTTAGGGTGAGGGTTAGTGTTAGGGTTACGGTTAAGGTTAGGGTTCAAGTTAGGGTTACGGTTAGGGTTAGGGTTAAGGCGAGGGTGAGGGTTAGGGTTAGGGTGAGGGTTAGGGTTAGGTTTTGGGTTAGGGATAGGGTTGGGGTTAGGTTGGGGTTACTGTTTGGGTTTGGGTTAGGGTTAGGGTTAGGGTTATGGTAAGGGTGAGTGTGAGGGTGTCGGTTAGGTTTAGGCTGAGGGTGAGGGTTAGTGTTAGGGTTAGGGTTAGGATGAGGGTTAGGGTGAGGGTTCAGGTTAGGGTTATGGTTAGGATGAGGGTTAGGTTGAGAGTGAGCGTTAGGGTGAGCGTTAGGGTTAGGTTTAGTGTTAGGGTTTGGGTTAGGTTGAGGGTGAGATTAGGGTTATAGTTAGGTTTCGGTTTAGGGTTTGGGATAGGGTTACGTTTTGAGGTGAGGTTTAGGGTGAGGGTTAGGGTGAGGGTTAGGGTGAGGGTTAGGGTTAGTGTGAGGGTGAGGTTAAAGTTAGGGTTAGAGATAGCTTTAGGGTGAGGCTTAGGGTTACGGTTACTGTTAGGGTTAGGGTTAGGGTTATGTTTAGGGTTAAGGTGAGGGGCAGAGTTAGGGTTAGGGTGAGGGTTAGGGTTAGGGTTAGTGGTAGATTTAGGAAAAGGGTTAGGGTGAGGGTTGGGTTAGGGTTAGGGTTAGAGTTAGGGTGAGGGTGAGGGTTAGGTTTAGGGTTACGGTTAGGGTGACGGTGAGGGTTAGGATTGGGGTGAGGGTTAGGGTAAGGGCAAGGTTGAGGGTTAGGGTTAGGCTAGGGTTAAGGTTAGGGTTAGAGTTAAGTTTAGGGTTAGGGTTAGGATGAGATTTAGGGTTAGGGTGAGGGTTACGGTGAGGGTGAGGGTAAGGGTTAAAGTTATGGTTAGGGTAAGGGTTAGGGTGAGGGTTAGTGTTAGGGTAATGGTTAAGGTTAGAGTTAGGGTTAGGGTTAAGGTTAGGATTAGGGTTAGAGTGAGGGTTAGCATTAGGGTGATGTTGAGGGTTATGGTTATATTTAGTTTTAGGTTTAGTGTTAGGGTGATTGTGAGGGTGAGGGTATGGGTGAGGATTAGGGTGAGCGTTAAGGTTAGGGTAAGGGTTAGGGTAGAGGTTTAGCATGAAGGTGAGTGTTAGTGTTAGGGTTAGAGTTAGGGACACTTAGGGTTAGTGTTAGGTTTAGAGTTAATTTTAGGGTTAGGGTTAGGGTTAGGGTTTGGGTTAGGGTTATGGTTAGGGTTAGGGTTAGGGTTAACTTTAGGGTTAGGGTTAGGGTTAGAGTTAGGGTTATGTATAGGTTTAGGGCTAGGACTTGGTTAGGGTTTGGGTTCGGGTTAGGATTACAGTTAGGGTTTGGGTTAGGGTTAGGTTTTGGGTTAGTGTTTGGTTTAGGGTTAGGTTAAGGTTTCGGGTTAGGGTAAGGGTGAGGGTAAGGGTTAAAGTCAGATTTAGGGTTAGGTTTAGGTTAAGAGCTAGGGTTAGGGTAATGGTTAAGGTTAGAGTTAGGGTTAGGGTTAGGATTAAGGTAGGGAGAGGGTTAGGATTAGGATTAAGGTAGGGAGAGGGTTAGGATTAGGGTTAGGATTAGGGTGAGGTTGTGGGTTATGGTTAGGTTTAGTTTTAGGGTTAGGGTTAGGGTTAGGGTTAGGGTGAGGATTAGGGTAGGGTTAGCGTGAGGGTGAGGGTTAGGTTTAGGGTTAGGGTTAGGGACACTTTGGGTTAGGGTTAGGGTTATGGTTACGTTAGGTTAATGGTTAGGGTTAGGGTTATGACTAAGGTTAGGGTTAGAGTTGGGATTAGGGTTAGTGTTAGAGACCCTTATGGTTAGTTTTTCGGTTAGGGTTAGGAGTTAGGGGTTATTTTTAGGGTTAGGATTAAGGTTAGGTTTAGGGATACGATTAGGGTGTGAGTTAGTGTTACGGTTAGGGTTAGGGTTAAGGTTTGGGATAGGGTTAGATTTAGGGATAGTGTTTGGATTAGGGTGAGGGTTAAGCTTAGGGTCAGGGTGAGGGTGAGAGTTAGGGTTAGGGTGAGGGTGACGGTGAGGGTTAAATTTATGGTTATGGTTAGGGTTAGGGTTAGGATTATTGCTAGGGTGAGGGTTAGGATTAGTGTTAGGATAAGGGTGAGGCTAAGGGTTATGGTTAGGTTTAGTTTTAAGTTTGGGGTTAGGTTGATGGTGAGGTTGAGGGTATGGGTGTGGATTAGGGTTAGGGTTAATGTCAGGGTAAGGGTTAGGGTAGAGGGTTAGCATGAAGGTGAGGGTTAGGTTTAGGGACACACTGTTAGGGTTTGGGTTAGGGTTAATTTTAGGGTTAGGGTTAGGATTTGTGTTAGTGTTAGGTTTAGGGTCATGTATATGGTTAGGATTAGGCCTAGGACTAGGGTTAGTGTTAGGGTTGGAATTAGCGGTTATTTTTAGGGTTAAGGTTAGGGTTAAGGTTAGAGTGAGGGTTAGTGTTAAGGTGAGGGTTAGTGTTAGGGTTACGGTTAAGGTTAGGTTTAAGGTTAGGGTTTGGGTTAGTGTTAGTGGTTTAGGGTTAGGGTTAGGTTTTTGGTTAGGGATAGGGTTGGGCTTAGGTTTGGGGTTACTGTTTGGGTTTGGGTTAGGGTTAGGGTTAGAGTTATGGTAAGGGTGAGTGTGAGGGTGTCAGTTACGTATAAGGTGAGGGTGAGGGTTAGGGTTAGGGATAGATTTAGGGTTATGGTAAGGGTGTGGGTTAGGGTGGGGCTTCAGATTAGGATTACGGTTAGGGTTAGTGTTAGGTTGAGGGTGACCGTTAGGGTGAGAGTTAGGGTTAGGTTTAGTGTTAGGGCTAGGGTTAGGTTGAGGGTGAGGTTAGGGATATGGTTAGCTTTTGGGTTAGGGTTTGGGATAGGGCTACGTTTAGGGGTGAGGATTAGGGTGAGGGTTAGGGTTAGGGTTAGGGTTAGTGTGAGGGTGAGGGTGAGGTTTAAAGTTAGTGTTAGGCTTAGGTTTAGGGTGAGGGTTAGGGTTAGCGTTATCGTTAGGGTTAGGTTTATGTTTAGGGTTAAAGTGAGGGATAGAGTTAGGGTTAGGGTGAGGGTTATGGTTAGGGTTAGGGATAGATTTATGATTAGGGTTAGGATGAGGGTTGGGTTAGGGTTAGGGTTAGGGTTAGAGTTAGGGTGAGGGTGAGGGTTAGGGTTAGGGTTAGGGTGAGGGTTGGGTTAGAATTAGGGTTAGGGTTAGAGTTAGGGTGAGGGTGAGGGTTAGGTTTAGGGTTAGGGTTAGGGTTATGTTTATGGTTAGGGTCAGGGCTAGTACTAGTGTTAGGGTTAGGGTTAAGTTTAAGTTTTGGATTAGGGTGAGGGTTATGGTTATGGTTAGGGTTAGGGTTAGGTTGAAGGTGAGGGAGAGTGTTAGGTTTAGGGTTAGGGTAAGGGTTGGTTTAGCCTGAGGCAGAGGGTGAGGATTAGGTTTAGGGTTAGCGTTAGGGATAGGGTGAGGTTCCGGTGAGGGTTAGGGTTAGGGTTAGGATTGGGTTGAGTGTTAGGGTAAGGGCAAGTTTGAGGGTAAGTGTTAGGTCTATGTATAGGTTTATGGTTAGGACTGGGGTTAGAGTGAGGGTGAGGTTTAGGGTGTGTTAGGGTTAGTGGTCGGGGTAGGGGGAGGGTGAGAGGTTGAGGTTAAGGTTTAGGGTTAGAGTTAGGGTTAGGTTGAGGGTGACGGTTAGGGTTAGGGTTAGTGTTAGGGTTAGGGTGATGGTGAGGTTTAGGCTTAGGGTTAGGGTTAGGGTGAGGGTGAGGTGGAGGGTTAGGGTTAGGGTTATAGTTAGGGTTAGGGTTTGTGTTAGTGTTAGTCTTAGGGTTTGGGTTAGGGTTAGGTTGAGGGTGAGAGTGAGGGCTAGGGTTAGGGTGAGGGTGATGATGATGGTTAGGGTCCTTTATGGTTATGATTAGGGTTAGGGTTAGGGTTAAGTTTAGGTTTAGCGTTAGGTTTAGGGTTAGGATTAGGTTTGTGGTTAAGGTTAAGGTTAGGGTAGGACGAGGGTTAGGGTTAGGGTTAGGGTTAGGGTTAGGATTAGGGTTAGGGTTAGGGTTATGTATAGGGTTAGAGTAGTGCTAGGTTTTGTATTTCATTTAGGGTTAGGGTTAGGGTGAGTGTGAGCGTTAGGTTTAGATTTAGGGTAAGGGTTAGGTTTAGGGTGACGGTGGGGGTGTGGGTTAGGCTTAGTTTTAGGGTAGGTTGAGGGTTATGTTGAGGGTTTTGGTTAGGGTTGGGTTAGGAGTTAGGGGCTATGTTTAGGTTTAGGGTTAGGGTTAGGTTTCTGGTGAGGGTGAGTGTTAGGTTTAGGGTTAGTGTGATGGTGAGCGTTAGGGTTAGGGTGAGGGTTCGGGTTAGGGTTATGGTTAGGGTTAGGATTAGGGTTTGTGTTAGTGTTAGTGTTAAGATTAGGGTTAGGGTTAGGTTTATAGTTAGTGTTAGGGTTAGGATGCGGGTGAGGGTTTCGGTTAGTGTTAGGTGAGGGTGAGGCTGAGGGTTAGGGTCAAGGTGAGGGTTAGGGTTAGGGTTAGGGTGAGGGTGAGGCTAAGGATTAGTGTGAGCGTTAGGATTCGGTTTATTGTTAAGGTTAGGATGAGGGTGGGGGTGAGGGTAAGGGTTAGGGTAAGAGTCAGGTTAGGGTGAGGGATAGAGTGAGGTTTAGTGAGGGTGTCGGTTAGTGTTAGGGTGAGGGTGAGGCTGAGGGTTAAGTTTAGGGTTAGAGTGAGGGTTAGGTTAGGGTTAGGGTAAGGGTTAGGTTTAGGGTGAGGGTTAGGGTTAGGTTGAGGGTTACAACAAGCATTACTGTTAGGGTTAGGGTGAGGTTTAGGGGTATGGTTTGGGTTAGGGTTGGGATTAGGTTTAGGGTGAGGCTGAGGGTTAGATGAGTGTTAGTGTTAGGGTTAGGGTGAGTGTGAGGGTGAGGGTGAGGGTTAGGGTTAGGGTTTGGGTTACTGTTAGTGTTACTGTTAGGGTTAGGGTGACGGTGAGGGTTAGGGTTAGGTTTAGGGTTAGAGTGAGTGTTAGTGTGAGGGTTAGGGTTAGGGTCATGTTTAGGTTTAGGGTTAGGGTTAGGGACACTTAGGGTTAAAGGTAGGGTTAGGGTTAATGTTAGGGTTAGCGTTAGGTTTATGGTTAGGTTTAGGTTTATGGTTAGGGCTAGGGCTAGTACCTGGAATAGGGTTAGGGTTAGGATTAGGGTTAGGATTAGGGTTATGTATAGGTTTATGGGTAAGGCTAGTTTTATGGTTTGGATTAGGGTTATATTTAGGGTTAGGGTTAGAGTTAGGGTGATGGTGAGGATTAGGTTTAAGGTTAGGGTAAGGGTTAGTTTTAGGGTGAGGGCGAGGGTGTGGTTGAGGTTAGGGTTAGGGTTAGGACTAGACTGAGGGTTACGGTGAGCGTTATTTTTAAGGGTAGGGTTAGGAGTAGGGTGAGGTTTACGTTTAGGTGAGGGTTAGTGTTAGGGTTAGGGTTAGGTTAGGTTTGTATGTGGTTTAGGTTTAGGGTTATGGTTTAGGTTAATGGTAGTGATAGGGTTAGGGTTAAACTTAGGGTTAGGCTTAGGACGAGGGTGAGGGTGGGGTTTAGGGTTCGGGTTAGGGTTGGGGTTAGGGTTAGGGTTTGGGTGAGGGTGAGTGTTAGGGTGAGGGATAGGGTTAGGTTTAGGGTTAGGGTGAGGGTGAGCTTAGTTTTAGGGTAGGTTGAGGGTTATGTTGAGGGTTTTGGTTAGAGTTAGGGTTAGGAGTTAGGGGTTATGTTTAGGTTTAGGGTTAGGGTTAGGTTTCTGGTGAGGGTGAGTGTTAGGTTTAGGGTTAGTGTGATGGTGAGCGTTAGGGTTAGGGTGAGGGTTAGGGTTACGTTTATGGTTAGGGTTAGGGTTTGTGTTAGTGTTAGGTTTAGGGTCATGTTTAGGCTTTCGTTACGGTTAGCGACCTTAGGGTTAGGGTTAGGTTTAGGATTTGTGTTAGTGTTAGGGTTAGGGTTAGGGTTTGGGTTAGGGTTATAGTAGGGTTAGGGTGAGGGTGAGGGTGAGGTTGAGGGTGTCAGTTAGAGTTAGGATGAGGGTGAGGGTGTGGCTGAGGGTTAAGGTTAGCGTTAGGGTTAGTGTGAGGGTTAAGGTGAGGGTTAGGTTTAGAGTTAGGGTGAGGTTGAGGGTGAGGGTGAGGGTGAGGCTGAAGTTTAGGGTTAGTGTTTAGGTTTAGTGTTAGGGTGAGGGTGAGGGTGAGGTTGAGGATTAGGGTTAGGGTGAGGGTTAGGGTTAGGGTGAGGGATAGGGTTAGTGTGAGGGATAGGGTGAGGTTTAGGTTTAGGGTTAGGGTAAGGGTTAGATTTAGGGTGAGCATTAGGGTTAGGTTTAGGTTAAGGGTTAGGATGAGGTTTAGGTTAAGGGTTAGGTGAGGGTGAGGGTGTCAGTTAGGATTAGGGTTAGGGTTGTAGTTAGGGTTAGGGTTAGGGATTGTGTTATTGTTAGTGTTAGGATTAAGGTTAGGGTGAGGGTGAGGTTGAGGAGTAGGGTGTGGGTGAGGGTGAGGGTTAGGGTTAGGGTCATGGTTAGGGTTAGGTTTAGGGTTAGGTTTAAGGTTAGGTTTAGCATTAGGTTTAGGTTTATGGTTAGGGCTAGGGCTATTACTAAGGTAAGAGTTAAGGTTAGGATTAGGTTTAGGGTTAAGGTCACGTATAGGGTTAAGGCTAGGGCTAGGTTTCAGATTTGATTTAGGGTTATGGTTGGGTGATTGTTAGGGTTAGCGTCATGGTTAGGGTTAGTGTTAGGGTTAGGGACACTTAGGGTTAGGGTTAGGGTTATGGTTAGGTTTAGGGTTAAGTTTAGATTTATGGTTAGTTTTAGGGCTAGGACTAGGGATAGGGTTAGGGTTAGGATTAGAGTTAGAGTTAGGGTTATGTATAGATTTAGGGCAAGGCCTACCTTTAGGGTTTGGATTAATATTAGGTGAGGGTTAGGTTTAGGGTTAGGTTAAGGGAAAGGTTTAGGATGAGGGTGAGGGTGATGGTTAGGTTTAGGTTTAGGGTTAGGGTTAGGTTGATGGTTACAGTGAAGGTTAGGGTTAGGGTTAGTTTTAGGGGTAGGCTTAGGAGTAGCGTGACAGTTAGGGTTAGGGTTTGGGTGAGGGTTAGGGGTAGGTTTAGGGTTAGGGTTAGGCTTAGGCTTAGGCTTAGGTTGAAGGTGTGGGTGAGGGTTAGGATTCAGGTTAGGGTTAGGGTTAGGGTGGGATTTGGGGTTAGGCTTAGGGTTAGGGTGAGGGTGAGGGTTAGGGTTAGGATGAGGGTGAACTCTAGGGTACAGGTTAGAGTGAGGGTTAGATTTAGCGTTAGGATCAGCGTTAGGGTTAGTGTTAGGTTTAGGATTCCGGTTAGGGTTTGGGTTTGGGTTAGGGTTAGTGTTAGGATTAGGGTGAGCATTAGGGTAAGTGTTAGATTTAGCGTTAGGATGAGGGTTAGGGTTAGCATTAAGATTAGGGTTGGGGTTAGGGTGAGGGTTAGGGTGAGTGTTAGGGTGAGGGATACGGTTACAGTTAGGGTTAGGGTGAGGGTTATGGTTAGTGTTACGATTAGGTTGAGGGTGAGGGTGAGGGTTATGGTTAGAGTTAGGGGTAGGTCGAGAGTGAGGGTTAGTGTTATGTTTAGGGTGAGGGTTAGGGTTAGGCCTACTGTGAGGTTTGGGTTTAGGGTTAGGGTGAGTGTGAGGGTTAGTTTTAGGGTAGTGTGAGGGTGAGAGTGTGTGTTTGGGTGATTATGAGGGTGAGTGTTATTGTTAGGTTTAGGGTTAGGGTTTTGGTGAGGGTTAGGGTTAGGTTTAGGTTTTGGGTGAAGGTTAGGTTTAGGGTTAGGATTAGGTTTAGGTTTAGATGTAGGGTGAAAGTGAGGGTTAGGGTGATGGTTAGGGTGATGTTTAGGGTTAGGTTTAGGTTTTCAGATAGGGTTTAGGGTTAGCATTATGATTAGGGTTAGGGTTAGGACTAGGGTTAGGGTTTCGGTTAGAGTTAGGTTTAGGGTTAGTGTTAGTGTGAGGGTGAGCATGAGGGTGAGGGTTAAGTTTAGGGTTAGGTTTACGTTTAGGATGAGGGTTGGGGTTAGGGTTACATTTAGGGTTTGGTTTAGAATTAGACTTAGGGTGAGGGTGAGGGTGAGGGTTAGGGTTAGGATAGTGTGAGGGTGAGAGTGAGGGTGCAGATGATGGTGAGCGTGTGCGTTAGGGTTAGGTTTAGGTTTAGGGTTAGGGTGAGGGTTAGGTTTAGGGTAAGGGTTAGGGTGAAGGTGAGGGTTAGGGAGATGTTTAGGGTGATGTTTAGGGTTAGGGTGTGGGTTAGTGTTATGGTGAGTTTTAGCGTTAGGGTTAGGGTGAGGATTAGGGGTAGGGTTTGGTTTAGAGTTAGGGTTAGGGTTAGTGGGAGGGTGAGCATTAGGGTGAGGGTTAGGGTTTGGTTTAGGGTTAGGATGAGGGTTAGGGTTAGGGTTAAGTTTAGGGTTAGGTTTAGGGTTAGGGTTAGGGTTAGGATTAGGTTAGGGTTATGGTTAGGGTGGGAGTTAGGGTTAGTGTGAGGATGAGGGTGAGGGTGAGGTTTAGGGTTAGGGTTAGGGCTAGAGTGAGGGTTAGGTTTAGGGTTAGGGTTAGGGTTTTATTTAGGGTTTGGGTTAGAATTAGGTTAGGGTTAGTGTCAGGGTGAGGGTGAGGGTTTGAGTGAGAATGAGGGTGAAGGTGAGGGTCAGGGTTAGGGTGAGGGTGAGGTTTAGGGGGTGTGGGTTAGGGTGAAAGTTAGAGTTATGGTTAGGGTTAAAGTTAGGGTTTGGGTTAATGTTAGTGTTACGGTTAGGGTTAGGGTGAGGTTGAGGGTGAGGGTTAGGGTTCTGGTTATTGTTAGGGAGAGGGGTAGTGTGAGGTTTAGGGTTAGGTTCATGGTTAGGGTTAGGATTAGTGTTAGGGATACTTAGGTTATGGTTAGTATTAGGGTTAAGGTAAGTGTTAGCATTAGGTTTAGGGTTAGGGTTAGGTTTAGGGGTAGGACTCGGTTAGTGTTAGGGTTTGGATTAGGGTTAAGGTTAGGGTTATGTATAGGATTAGGGCTAGGGCTACGTTTAGGGTTTGGATTAGGGTTGGGGTCATTAGTGTTAGTGTTAGTGTTAGGATTAGGGTTAGGATTAGGCTGAGGGTGAGGGTTAGGGTTAGTGTGAGTGTGAGGATGAGGGTTAGGGTTAGGGTTAGGGTAAGTGATATGGTGTGGGTGAAGTTTAGGATTACGGTTAGGTTTAGGGTTAGTGTGAGGGTGAGGTTAAGGGTTAGGGTTAGGTTTAGAGTGAAGGTGAGGGTTAGGGTTATGGTGAGGGTGAGGGTGAGGGTGAGGGTTAGGGTTAGGGTTAGTGTGAGGGTGAGGGTGAGGTTTAAAGTTAGGGTTAGGGTTAGGTTTAGGGTGAGGGTTAGAGTTAGGATTATGGTTAGGGTTAGGGTTAGTGTGAGGGTGAGGGTGAGGTTTAAAGTTAGGGTTAGGGTTAGGTTTAGGGTGAGGGTTAGGGTTAGGATTATGGTTAGGGTTAGGGTTATGTTTAGGGGTAAGATGAGGGATAGTGTTAGGGTTAGGGTGAGGGTTAGGGTTAGGGTTAGGGATAGATTTAGGATTAGGTTTAGGGTGAGGGTTGGGTTAGGGGTAGGGTTAGGGTTAGAATTAGGGTGAGGCTTAGGGTTAGGGATAGATTTAGGATTAGAGTTTGGATGAGGGTAAGGTTAAGGGTTAGGGTGAGGTTAGGGTTAGGGTTAGGGTTAGGTTAGGGTTATGGTTAGAGTCAGGGCTAGTACTAGGGTTAGGTTTAGGGTTAAGTTTAGGTTTTGGATTAGGATTAGGGTTAGAGTTAGGGTTAGGTTGAAGGTTAGGGTGAGTCTTAGGTGTAGGGTTAGGGTAAGGGTTATGTTTAGGCTAAGGCTGAGGGTGAGTATTAGATTTAGCTTTAGGGTTAGGGTTAGGATGAGATTACAGTGAGGGTTAGGGTTAGGGTTAGGATTGGGGTGAGGGTTAGGGTGAAGGCAAGATTGAGGGTTATGGTTAGGTCTAGGGTTAGGATTATGGTTAGGACTGAGGGTTAGGGTGAGGGTGAGGTTTAGGGTTAGAGCTAGGGTTAGGTTGAGGGTGACGGTTAGGGTGAGGTTTAGTGTTAGGGTTAGGGTAAGGGTTAGGGTTATGTTGAGGTTTAGGGTTAGGCTTAGGGGTAGGGTTAGGGTGAGTTTGAGAGTGAGGGTTAGGGTGAGGGTGAGGGTTAGTGTTATGGTGAGGGTGACTGTTAGGGTGAGGGTTGGGGTTAGGATCAGGGTTAAGTTGAGGATACGGTTAGGGTGAGGGTGAGGGTGAGCGTTATGTTTAGGGTTAGGGTGAGTTTAGGATTAGGGTTGGGGTGAGGGTGAGAGCCAGAGTAAGGGTGAGAGAGAGGGTGAGGGTTATGGTGAGGTTTATGTTGAGGGTGAAGGTTAAGGTGAGTGTTAGGGTTAGGGTCATGGTTAGGGTGAGGCTTAGGGTGAGGGTGAGGGTTAGTGTGAGGGTTAGG
This sequence comes from Megascapheus bottae, assembly GCF_031878675.1. Classification (NCBI taxonomy): domain Eukaryota; kingdom Metazoa; phylum Chordata; class Mammalia; order Rodentia; family Geomyidae; genus Megascapheus; species Megascapheus bottae. Next base: position 11,150,397 of record NC_143509.1, read on the forward strand.
GTAGGGTTAGTATTAGGGTTAATATGAGTTCTGAGGGTGAGGGTTATGTTTAGGGTGAGAGTTAGGGTTACGGTAAGGTTGAGAGCTAGGGTGAGGGTGAGGGTTAGTGTTATGGTTAGGGTTAGTGTGAGTATGAGGGTGAGGTTTGGTTAGGTTTAGGGTTATGTTTATGGTTAGATTTAGGGATAAGGTTAATGTTTGGGTTAGCCTTAGTGTTAGGTTTATGATTAGGTTTTTTGTCAGGGTTATGGCTAGGACTAGGGTTAGATTCTGGTTAAGATTTGGGTTAGGGTTACGGACCCTTAGGGTTAGGGTTAGGTTAGAGTTAGGAGTTTGGGTTTATTTTTAGGGTTAGGTTCAGGGTTGGGGTAAGTTTATAATGAGGGTTATTGTTAGGGTAAGTGAACTGGTGAGGGCTAGGGTTATAGTTAGCGTAAGCTTGAGGGTTAGGTTTAGGGTTAGGGTGAGGGTTAGGCTTTGGGTTAAGGTTAAGATTAGGGTTAGGGTGAGGGTTAGGGTTATGGTAGGGTTAATGTTAGGATTAGGTTTAGGATGAGGTTTAGGGTTAGGTTTAGGTTTAGGTTTAGGGTTAGGGTGAGGGTGAGGGTGAGGGTGAGGGTTAGGTTATGGGTTAGGTGAGTGTTAGGGTGAGTGTTAGGATTATGGTTAGGGTTAGGGTAAGGCTGAGGGTTAGAGTTAGGGTTAGGGGTAGGAGTAGGTTAATGGTTAATGTTAGTGTTAGGGTGATGGTTAGGGTTAGATTGAGGGTTATCGTAAGTGTTATGGTTAGGGTTCAATTTCGTATTAGCTTTAGGATGAGAGTTAGGGTTAGGTTTAGGGTGAGGGTAAGGGTTAGGGTTAGGTTTAGAGTTAGGATGAGGTTGAGAATGAGGGTAAGGGTGAGGATGAGGGTGAGGGTTAGGGTGAGGGTTAATGTGAGAGTGAGGGTTAGGGTGAGAGTTAGTTTTATGTTGAGGTTTCAGTGACGGTTAGGGTGAGGGTGAGGTTTAAGGTGAGGGTTAGTGTTGGGGTTAGGCTGAGGGTGATAGTGAGGTTTAGGGTGAGGTTGTGGGTAAAGGTTAGGGTTAAGATTAGGGTTAGGATTAAGATTACGTTGAGGGTCAGGGTTAGGGTTAGGGTTAGCCCTAGGGTGAGTGTGAGGGTTAGGGTGATGGTTAGTATTAGGGTTGCAGTTCGGGTTAGGGTTACGGTAGGGTTAGGGTTAGGGTTTGGGTTAGGGTTTGGGGTAGGGTAAGGTTTAGGGTTAGGTTTAAGCTGAAGGTGAAGGTTAGGCTTAGGGTGAGGGTGAGGTTGAGCGTTAGAATTCTATTATGGTTAGGGTGAAGGTTAGGGTTAGGTTTAGGGTTAGGGTTAGGGTTAGGGTTAGGGTTAGGGTTAGTGTGAGGGTGAGGGTGATGGTGAGGGTAAGGGTTAGGGTTAAGGTTAGGGTTTTGTTAGGGTTAGGGTTAGTGTCAGTGTGAGAGTGAGGGTTAGGGTGAGAATGAGGGTGAGGGTGAGGGTGAGGGTGAGGGTTAGGATGCGGGTGACGTTTAACGTGAGGTTTAGGGTGAAGGTTATGGTTAAGGTTAGGGTTAGTGTTAGGGACCCTTAGGGTTAGGGTTAGCGTTAGGGTTGAGGTTAAGGTGAGGGTTAGGGTTAGAGTTAGGGTTAGGGGTATGTATAGGTTTAGGGCTAGGGCTTGGCTTAGGGTTAGCGTTAGGGTTAGGGTTAGGGTTTGGGTGAGGTTTAGGGATATTGTTAGGGTTAGGGTTTGGTTTAGGGTTAGGGTTCGGGTTAGGGTTAGGGTTAGGGTTAGGGTTACGGTTAGGGTTAGGTTTAATGTTAGGATGAGGGTTAGGGTTAGGTTTAGGATTAGGGCTAGGGTGAGGGTGAGGGTTAGGGTTAGGGTTAGGGCAATGGTGAGAGTGAGGTTTATGGTTAGCCTTAGGTTTAGGGTTTGGGTTAGGGTGAGGTAGAGTGTGAGGGTTAGGGTGAGGGTTAGGGTTAGGGTTAGAGTTAGGGTCAGTGTCAGGGTGATGGTGAGGTTTAGGGTGAGAATGAGGGTGAGGGTGAGGGTGAGGGCCAGGGTGGGCGTGATATTTAGGGTGAGGGTTAGGATGAAGGTTAGGGTTAGGATTAGGTTTAGGTTTTGGGTTAGGGACCCTTAGTGTTAGTGTTATGGTTAAGGTTAATTTTAGTGTTAGGTTTAGGTTTAGGGTTAGGGTTATGTATAGGTTTAGCGCTAGGGCTTGGTTTAGGGTTGTGGTTCGGGTTATGGTTAAGGTTAGGGTTTGATTTGGGTTAGGTTTAGGGGTAGGGTTTGGTGTAGGGTTAGGGTTAGTGTTCGGGTTAGGGTTAGGTTAAGGGTGAGGGTAAGGGTTAAAGTTAGAGATAGGGTTAGGTTTAGGGTGAGAGTTAGGGTTAGGGTAACGGGTAAGTTTAGAGTTATGGTTAGGGTTAGGGTTATGGTTAGGATTAGGGCTAGGGAGAGGGTTAGGATTAGGGTGTGGGTTAGGGTGAGGTTGCGGGTCATGGTTATGTTTAGTTTTAGGGTTAGGTTTAGGTTTAGGGTTAGGGTGAGATTAGGGTGAGGTTTATCGTGAAGGTGAGGGTTAGATTTAGGGTTAGGGTTAAGGACACTTAGGGTTATGGTTAGGGTTATGGTTAGGGTTAGGTTTACAGTTAGGGTTAGGGTTAGGACTAGGATTAGGGTTAGAGTTGGGATTAGGGTAAGTGTTAGGGACCCTTACACTTAGGGTTACGGTTAGTGTTAGGAGTTGGGGGTTATTTTTAGTGTTAGGGTTAGGGTTATGGTTAGGGATAGGATTAGGGTGTGGGTTAGGGTTACGTTTAGGATTAGGGGTAGGGTTTGGAGTAGGGTTAATGTTAGGATTATCTATAGGATTAGGGCTAGGGCTACGTTTAGGGTTTGGATTAGGGTTAGGGTTAGTGTTAGGGTTTGTTTTAGGTTTAGGCTTAGTGTTAGGGTTAGTGTTAGGTTTAGGGTGAGGTTGAAGGTGAGTGTTAATGTTAGGTTTAGAGTGATGGTTAGGGTTAGGGTTATGGTTAGGTTTAGGGTTAGGGTCAGGGTATGGGTTAGGGTTAGGGTTAGGGCTAGGTTTAGGGTTAGGGTGAGAATTAGGGTTAGGGATAGGTTGAGGTTTAGGGTTAGGGTTAGGATTAGGGTGTGGGTTAGGGTGAGGGTTAGGGTGAGTGTTAGGGTGAGGGTTAGGGTTATGTTTATGGTTAGGGTTAGGATTATGGTTAGGGTGAGAGTGAGGGTTAGGGTGAGTGTTAGGGTTAGGTTTCATGTCAAGGTTAGGATTAGGTTTAGGGTGAGGGTGTGAGTTTGTGTTAGGTTAGGTTTAGGGTGAGGGTGAGGGTGAGGGTGAGGGTGAGGTTTAAGGTTAGGTTTAGTGTTAGTGTTAGGGTGAGGGTTTGGTTTAAGTTTATGGTTAGGCTTAGGATTAGGGTTTGGGTTAGTGTTAATGTTAGTGTTAGGGTTAGGGTGAGGGTTAGGTTGAGGGTGAGGGTTAGGGTTAGGCTGAGGTTGAGGATGAGGTTTAGGGTTAGGGTTAGGGTGAGGCTTAGTGTGGGGGTGAGGGTTATGTATAGGGTTAGAATTAAGGTTAGGTTTATGGTTAGGTTTAGGGCTAGGACTAGGATTAGGGTAGGGTTATGATTAGCATTAAAGTTATGGACCAGTTAGGGGTTATTTTTAGGGTTAGGGTTAGGGTTAGGGTGAGCATTAGGGTTAGGGTTAGTGTTAGTGTTAGTGTTAGGATTAGGGTTGGGGTTAGGGTGAGGGTTAGGGTCAGTGTGAGTGTGAGGATGAGGGTTATGGTTAGTGTTTGGGTAAGTGTTAGGGTTAGGGTTAGGGTGAGTGATAGGGTGAGAGTTTGGTTTAGGAGAAGGGTTAGGTTTGGGGTTAGTGTGAGGGTGAGGTTTAGAGTTAGGGTTAGGGTGAAGGTGAGGGTTAGGGTTATGCTGAGAGTGAGGGTTAGGGTGAAGTTTAGGGTGAGAGTGATGGTTAGGCTGAGGTTTAGGGTTAGGGTGAGTGTTAGTGTTAGGGTAACTGTGAGGGTGAGGGATAGGTTTAGGGTGGGGGTTAGGATTAGGATTAGGGTGAGGTGAGAGTGAGTGTTAGGGTGAGGATGAGGGTTAGGTTTAGGGGTAGGGTGAGGGTTAGAGGGACCGTTAGGGTGAGGGTTAGGTTTAGGGTTTGGGTTAGGGTAAGAGGGTGAGGGTTAGGGTTAGGGTAAGAGGGTGAGGGTGAGAGTTAGTGTGAGGGTGAGGGTCAGGCTTAGGGTTAGTTTTAGGGTTTGGGTTACAGTTAGGCTTAGCATTCGGGTTAGGCTGAGAGTGAAGTTGAGGGTTAGGGTTAGGATTACTGTGAGGGTGAGGGTTAGGGTTAGGGTTAGGATGAGGGGTAGTGTTAGGGTTAATGTTAGGGTTATCGTTAGGGTTAGGCTTAGGTTTATGGTTAGGTTTAGGGCTAGGACTAGGGTTAGGGTTAGGGTTAGGTTTAGTGTTAGGTTTAAGGTTAGGGCTATGGTTAGGGTTAGGGTTAGGAACCCTTAGGGTTAGGGTTAGTTTTGGGGTTAGTGACCCTTAGGGTTAGGGTTAGGGTTGGGGTTAAGAGTTAGGGTAGGATTAGGGTTAGGGTTAGGGTTTGGGTGGGGGTCAGTGTGAGGGATAGGTTTAGCGTTAGGGTTAGTTTTGGGGTTTGTGTTAGGGTGAGGGTGAGGTTTAGGTGTTATTTTTAGGGTTAGGGTTAGGTTGAAGGTCAGGCTTAGGTTTAGGGTTACGTTTAGGTTTAGGGTTAGGGTGAGATTGACGTTGAGGGTTAGGGTGAGGGTTAGGGTTAGTGTTAAGGTGAGGATTAGATGAGGGTTAGGGTTAGTGTTAGGGTGAGGGATAAGGTGATTGGTAGCGTGAGGGTATGGGTTACGGTTATTGTTAGGGTTAGGGACACTTAGGGTTAGGGTTAGGGTTAGGGTTATGGTGAGGGTGAGCGTTAGGCTTAGGTTTAGGTTTATGGTTAGGGTTAGGGCTAGGACTAGGCTTAGGGTTAGAGTTAGGATTAAGGTTAGGTTTAGGGACCCTTAGGGTTAGGGTTATTGTTAGGAGTTAGGTGTTATTTTTAGGGTTAGGGTTAGGTTTAGGGTTAGGGTTTGGGTTAGGGTTAGGGTTAGGGTTAGGGTGATGGTTAGCGTGAGGGTGAGGGTTATCATTATGGTTAGGGTTAGGGACACTTAGGGTTAGGATTAGGGTTAAGGTTAAGGTGAGGGTTAGCGTTAGGGTTAGGGTTCTTTTTAGGTTTATGTTTAGGGTTAGGGCTAGGACTAGGGTTAGAGTTAGGTTTAGGATTAAGTTTAGTTTAAGGACCCTTAGAGTTAGGGTTAGGGTTAGAGTTAGGAGTTAGGTGTAATTTTCAGGGTTAGGGTGAGGGTGAGGGTGAGGGTTAGGGTTAGGGTAAGGGTTAGGGTTAGGGTTAGGGTTAGCGTTAGGGTTAGAGTTATGGATTGGGTTGGAGTTTGGGTTAGGTTAGGGTTAGGATTAGGCTTAGGCTTAGCGTGAAGGAGAGAGTGAGGGTTAGGGTTAGGGTTAGAATTAGGGTGAGGGTTAGGGTGAAAGTTAGGGTTAGGGTTAGGATTAGGGTGAGGGTGAGGGTTAGGTTGAGGTTTAGGATTAGTGTTAGTGTTAGGGTTAGGGTTAGTGTAAGGGTGAGGGTTAGTTTGAGGGTGAGGGTTAGGGTTAGGGTTACGGTTAGGGTGAGGGCTACAGTTAGGGTTAGGGTTGGGTTAGGGTGTGGGTTAGGGTTAGTGTGAGATTTAGGGTGATGGTTATGGTGAGGGTGAGGTTTAGGGTGTTGGTGAGGGTTAGAGTTAGGGCGAGGGTTAGGGTTAGTGTGAGGATTAGGGTATGGGTTAGGGTGAGGGTTATGGTGAAGGTTAGGGTGAGCGTTAGGGTTATGTATATGGTTAGGGTTAAGGTTAGGATTATGGTTAGGGTGAGTGTGAGGGTTAGGGTGAGTGTTAGGTTTACTTTCAGGTCAGGGTTAGGGTTAGGTTTAGGGTGAGGTGAAAGTTTGGGTGAGGGTGAAGGTTAGGGTTAGGTTGAAGGCGAGGGTTCGAGTTCGAGTTCGGATTAGGGTTAGGTTTAGGGTGAGGGTGAGGATAAGGGTGAGGTTTAGGGTTAGGTTTAGTGTTAGTGTTAGGGTGAGGGTTTGGTTTAGGTTTATGGTTAGGCTTAGGATTAGGGTTTGGGTTAGTGTTGATGTTAGTGTTAGGGTTAGGGTGAGGGTTAGGTTGAGGGTGAGGGTAAGGGTTAGGCTGAGGTTGAGGATGAGGTTTAGGGTTAGGGTTAGGGTGAGGGTTAGTGTGAGGGTGAGGGTTATGGTTAGGGTTAGGGTTAAATTTAGTTTTATGGTTAGGTTTAGGGCTAGGACTAAGGTTAGGTAGAGTTAGGATTAGCGTTTAAGTTATGGACACTTAGAGTTAGGGTTACGGTTAGGGTTAGGAGTTAGGGGTTATTTTTAGGATTAGGGTTAGGGTTAGGGTAAGCATTAGGGTTAGGATTAGGGTTACTGTTAGTGTTAGTGTTAGGATTAGGGTTCAGGTTCGGGTGAGGATTAGGGTTATGTTTAGGGTTAGGGCGAGTGATAGGATGAGGGTTAGATTTAGGATTATGTTTAGGTTTAGGGTTTGTGTGAGGGTGAGTTTTAGGGTTAGGGTTAGGGTTAAGGTGAAGGTGAGGGTTAGGGCTATGGTGAGGGTGAGGGTTAGGGTGAAGTTTAGGGTGAGGGTGAGGGTTAGGCTGAGGTTCAGGGTTAGGGTGAGTGTTAGGTTTAGGGTTACAGTGAGGGTGAGGGATAGGTTTAGGGTGGGGTTTAGGGTTAGGATTCAGGTGAGGGTGAGAGTGAGGTTTAGGGTGAGGGTGAGGGTTAGGTTTAGGGTTAGGGTGAGGGTTAGAGGGATCGTTAGAGTGAGGGTGAGTGTGAGGGTTAGGGTTAGGGTTTGGGTTAGGGTAAGAGGGTGAGGGTTAGGGTTAGGGTTAGAGTTAGGGTTAGGGTTTGGGTTAGGGTTAGGGTTAGATTTAAGGTTAATGTGAGTTTGAGGGTTAGGGTTAGGGTTAAGGTTTGGGGTAGGGCTAGGTTTAGGGTTAGGGTTAGGGTTTGGATTAGGTTAGGGTTAGTGTTAGAGTTAGGTTGAGGTTGAGGATGAGGGTTAGCCTTACGGTTAGGGTTTGGGTAAGGTTTAGGGTTAGGGTTACGGTTAGAGTTAGTATTAGGGGTAGGGTGAGGGTTAGGGTGAGTGTTAGGTGAGGGTTAGAGTTAGGGTTGGAGTGAGGGTTAGGTTTAGGGTTATGGTTAGTGTTAGGTTTTGGGTGAGGGTTAGGTTCATGGTTAGGGTTAGAGTTAGGGTGAGGGTAAGGGTGAGGGTTAGTGTGAGGGTGAGGGTTAGCATTTGGGTTAGCGTTAGGGACACTTAGGGTTAGGATTAGGGTTAGGGTTAAGGTTAAGGTTAGCCTTAGGGTTAGGGTTAGGGTTAGGTTTATGGTTAGGTTTAGGCCTGGACTAGGGTTAGGGTTAGGATTAGGATTAGTGTTAGGGTTAGGGACCCTTATGGTTAGGGTTAGCGTTACGATTAGGAGTTAGGGGTTATTTTCAGAGTTAAGGTTAGGGTTAGGGTGAGGGTGAGGGTGAGAGTTAGGGTTAGGGATAGGAATAGGTTTAGGTTTAGGTTGAGGATTAGTCTTATGGTTACTGTTAGGTTTAGCGTTAGGGTTAGGGTGAGGTTTAGGGTTAGGTCTATGGTTAGGTTTAGGGTTAGAATTAGGTTTAGGTTGAGGGTGAGGTTTAGATCGAGTGTTAGGATTAGGGTTAGTTTTAGGGTTTGGGTTAGGGTTAGGGTTAGCGTTCGGGTTTGGCTTAGGGTGAGGTTGAGGGTTAGGGTTAGGGTTAGGGTTAGGGTTAGTGTGAGGGGGAGGGAGAGGCGGAGGTTTAGGGTTAGGATGAGGGATAGGGTTAGGGTTAACGTTAGGTTTATCGTTAGGGTTAATTTTAGGGTTAGGTTCATGGTAAGGTTTAGGGCTAGGACTAGGGTTAGGGTTAGGGTTAGGTTTAGTGTTAGGATTAGGGACACTTAGGTTAAGGGTTAGAGTTAGGAGTTAGGGGTTATTTGTAGGGTTAGGTTTAGGGTTAGGGTTATGGTTAGGGTTAGGGTGAGGGTTAGTGTTAGGGTGAGGGTGAGGGTTAGGGTTAGTGTGAGGGTGAGGATGAAAGTTAGGGTTGGTGTTATGGTGAGGGTTAGGGTTAGGGTTAGGTTGAGTGATAAGCTGAAGGTTAGGTTTAGGATTAGGTTTAGCTTTAGGGTTAGTGTGAGGGTGAGGTTTAGGGTTAGGGTTAGGGTTAGCGTGAAGGTGAGGGTTAGGGTTATGGTGAGGGTGAGGGTTAGGGTGAAGGTTAGGATGAGGGTGAGGGTTAGGCTAAGGTTTAGGGTTAGGGTGAGTGTTAGGGTTAGGGGTACGATGAGGGTGAGGGATAGATTTAGGGTGGAGGTTACTGTTAGGATTAAGGTGGGGGTGAGAGTGAGGGTTAGGGTAAGGGTTAGGATTAGGTTTAGGGATAGGGTGAGGGTTAGCGGGACCGTTAGGGTGAGGGTGAGAGTGAGTGTGAGGGTGAGGTTTAGGGAAAGGGTTAGGGTTAGGGTTTGAGTTAGGGTTAGGGCTAGTGTTAGGGTTAGGTTTAGGGTTAGGGTTAGGGTTAGCATGAGGGTTATGGTGATGGTTAGCGTGAGGGTGAGGGTTATGATTGTGGTTAGGGTTAGGGACACTTAGGGTTAGGGTTAGAGTTAGGGTTAAGGTGAGGGTTAGCGTTAGGGTTAGTGTTCGGTTTAGGTTTATGTTTAGGGTTAGGGCTAGGACTAGGGTTAGAGTTAGGGTTAGGATTAAGTTTAGGTTTGAGGGACCCTTAGTGTTAGGGTTAGGGTTAGGAGTTAGGTGTTATTTTTAGGTTTAGGGTTAGGGTTCGGGTGAGGGTTAGTGTTAGGGTAAGGGTTAGTGTTAGGGCTAGTGTTAGGGTTAGGGTGAGGGTTAGGGTTAGAGTCAGGGTCAGGGTCAGGGTTAGTGTGAGGGTGAGGATGAGGGTGAGGGTAAGGTTTTAGGGTTAGGTTTGGGTAAGGTTTGGGTTTGGGATAGGGTTAGGTTTAGGGTTAGGTTTAGGGTGAGGGTGAGGTTTAGGTTTAGGGTTAGGGTTAGGGTAAGGGTTAGGTTTAGGGTGATGGCTAGGGTTAGGGTTAGGGTTAGGGTTACTGTGAGGGTGAGGGTGAGGGTTAGGGTTAGGGTTAGGGTTTTGGTTAGGGTTTGGACTAGGGTTAGTGTCATTGTAAGTGTGATGGTTAGGGTGAGAATGTGGATGAGGGTGAGGGTCAGAGTTAGGTTGAGGGTGAGGTTTAGGATGAGGCTTAGTTTGAATATTAGGATTAATTTTAGGTTTAGGTTTAGGGTTAGGGTTAGGGTTTCCGTTAGTGTTAAGGTTAGGGTTAGAGTTAGGGTTAGGGTTAGGGTGAGGGTGAGGTTGAGGGTGAAGGTTATGGATAGGGTTAGGGTGAAGGTAGGGTGATGTTTAGGGTTAGGGTCATGATTAGGGTTAGGGTTAGGGTTAGGGACAGTTAGGGTTAGGGTTACGGTTAGAGTTAAGGTTAGTGTAAGCGTTAAGTTTAGGTTTATGGTTAGGGTTAGGGCTAGGACTAAGGTTAAGGTTAGGCTTAGCATTAGGGTTAAGGTAAGGGTTATGTATAGGGTTAGGGATCGTGCAAGGTTTAGGATTTGGATTAGGGTTAGTGTTAGGGTTAGGGTTAGGGTTATGGTTAGTGTTAGGGTGAGGGAGAGGGAGAGGGTGAGGGTTCAGTTTAGGGTTAGGGTAAGGGTTAGTGTTAGGGTTAGGGTAAGGGCGAGGGTTAGGGTTTTGGTGAGAGAGAGGGATAGAGTGAGGTTTAGCGTGAGGTTTAGTGTTAGGGTTACTATGAGGGTTAGGGAAATGGTTAGGGTTAGGGTGAGGTTTGTAGTTAGGGTAAAGGTTAGGTTTAGGGTGAGAGTGAGCAATAGGGTAAGGGTTAGTGTTAGGGTTAGGTTTAGGGTTATGATGAGGGTTAGGGTTAGGGTTAAGGTTAGGGTTATGGTTAAGTTTAGGGTTAGGGTAAGGGTTAGGGTGAGGGTGAGGGTTAGGTTTAGGTTTAGTGTTAGAGTTAGGGTTAAGATTAGTGTTTGGGTGAGGGTGAGGTTTAGATTTAGGGTTACGTTTAGGGTGAGGGTTAAGTTTAGAGTTAGGATGTGGGTTAGGGTTAGGGTTTGGGTTAGGGTGAGGATGAGGTTTGGAGTGAGGGTTAGGGTTAGGGTTAGGGTGTGGTTGAAGGTGAGGGTTAGGGTTAGGGTTAGGGTTAGGCTGAGGGTTAGGGTTAGGCTGATGGTTAGGGTGAGGTTTAGGGTGAGGGTTAGGGTTAGTGTGAGGGTGAGAGTGAGGGTTAGGGTGGTGATGAAGGTGAGCGTTAGAGGGCGGGTTATGGTGAGGGTGAGGGTTAGGCTGAGGGTTAGTTTTAGGTTTAGGTTTAGGGTTAGGCTAAGGGTTAGGGTTAGGGTGAGTGTTAGGTTTAGGGTTAGGCTTAGGGTGAGGGTTAGGTTTGGAGTGAGGGTTAGGGTTAGGGTAGGGTAAGGGTTAGGATTTGGGTTTGGGTTAGGGTCAGGGTTAGGTTTAGTGTCAGGGTGAGGGTGAGGCTTAGGGTGAGAATGAAGGTGAGGGTGAGGGTGAGGGTTAGTTGTAGGGGTAGCGTTAGTGGTAGGGTGAAGGTGAGGGTTAGGGTGTTGGTGAGGGTGAGGGTTAGGATTAAGGTTAGGGTTAGGTTTAGGGTTAGGGTGAGTGTGAGGGTGAGGGTGAGGCTTAGGGTTAGGGCTAGGGTGAGGTTAGGCGTGAGGGTGAGGGTTAGGGTTAGTGTTAGGGTTAGGTTTTGGGATAGAGAGTTAGTGTTAGGTCTAGGGCTACTTTTTGAGTTAGGTTTAGCATTAGTGTGAGGGTGAGATTTAAGATTAAGGTTTGGTTTAGAGTTATGGTTATGGATAGGCTTAGAGTTAGGGTTAGGGTGAAGGTTAGTGTGAGAGCGAGGGCGAGGGTGAGAGTGAGGGTTATGGTTACAGTGAGGGTGAGGTTGAGGGTTAGCATTAGGGTTAGGGTTACGTTTAGGGTTAGGGTTAGGATGAGGGTTAGGGTGAGGGTGGTAGTTATAGTTAGGGTTAGAGTTAATGTGAGGTGTCAGGGTGAGTGTTAGGGTGAGGTGAGGTTTAGGGTTAGGGGTAGGGGTAGGGTGAGGTGATGATTATTGCTGTTGTTAGGTTAGTGTTAGGGTCAGGGTTATGGTTAGGGTAAGGCTTAGGGTGAGGGTGAGTTTGAGGGTGATGTTTAGGATGATGGTGAGGGTCAGGTTGAGGGTGATGGTGAGGTTTAGGTTTAGGGTTATGTTTAGGTTTAGGGCTTGGGTTTGGTTTAGAATTAGGGTTAGGGTTATGTTTAGGGTAAGGGTGAGCGTGAGGGTGAGGATGAGGGTGAGAGTTAAAATGAGGGTTAGGGTTAGAGATAGGGTAAGGATTAGGGTGAGGGTTAGGGTGAGGGTTAGGGTCAGGGTTAGAGTTAGGGTGAGGGTTAGGGTTAGGGTGAGGTTGAAAGTTAGGGTGAGGATTAGGGTGAGGGTTAATGTTAGGGTGAGCGTTAGGGTGAGGTTAGGGTGAGGGTTAGGGTTAGGGTTAGTGTTACGGTAAGGGTTAGGGTTAGGGTAATCGTTAGGGTTAGGGTTAGGGACCCTTTGGGTTCATTTAGGTTGTGGGTTAAGATTCAGGGTTAGGTTTAGGTTTATGGTTAGGATTAGGGTTAGGATTAGGGTTATGTTTACGGTTAGGTTTAGGGTAAGGTATAAGGTGAGGGTGAGGGTGAGGGTGAGGGTTAGTGTTAGGGTGAGGCTTAGGGTGCTGTTAGGTTTATGGTTAGGGTTAGAATTATGGCTATGGTTAAGGTTAGCATTAGTGTGAGGGTTAGGGTGAGGGTGAGGGTAAGGGTTAGGGTTAGGATTAGCGTTAGGGTGAGGGTGAGGTTTATGGCGAGGGAGAGTGTTTGGGTTCGGGTTAGGGTGAGGGAAAGGGTGATTGTGAGGCATAGGTTGAGGGTTAGGGTTAGGGTTAGTTTTAGGGTTAGGGTGAGGGTGAGGGTTACGATTAGGGTTAGGATTAGAGTTAGGGTTAGGGTTAGCGTGAGGGTGAGGTTAGGGTTAGGTTAGAGTTAGGGTTAGGTTTAGGGTTTGGGATATGGTTAGGTGTAGGGGTACCTGTTAGGGTTAGGGTGAGGTTGAGGGTGGAGTTTAGGGTTAAGGTTAATGTTAGGTTGAGTTTAGGGTTAGGGTCAGTATGAGGGTGAGGGTTAGGTTTAGGGTTAGTTTAGGGTTATGGTTAGATTTTGGGTTAGTGTCAGGGTTAGGGATAGTGTCAGGGTGAGGGTGAGGGTTAAGGTGAGAATGAAGGTGAGGGTGAGGGTTAGGGTTAGGGTTAGGGTGAGGGTTGGGTTTTGTTCGAGTGTTAGGCTTAGGGTGAGGGTTAATGTTAGGGTTATGTATAGGGTTAGGGTTAGGGTTTGGGTTAGGGTTAGGGTTAGGGTTAGTCTTAGGGTGAGTGTGAGGGTGAGGGTTAGGGTTTGAATTAGGGTTAAGGTGATGGTTAGCATTAGGTTAGTGTTAGGGTGAGGGTGAGGGTGAGGGTTAGGTTTAGGGTTAGGATAAGGGTTAGGGTGAGGGTTAGGAATAGGATTTAGGTAAGGGTTAGGGTGAGGGTTAGCATATGAGTGAGGATTAGGGTTAGGGTTAGGGTTAGGGACACTTAGGGTTAGGGTTATTTTTTAGGTTAGGGCTTGTGTTAGGGTTAGGGTTAGGTTTATGGTTAAGGTTATGGCTAGGAATAGGGTTAGGGTTAGGGTTAAGATTAGGGTTATAGTTAGGGACACTTAGGGTTGGGGTTAGAGTTAGGGTTAGAAGTTAGTGGTTATTTTTAGGGTTAGGGTTAGTGTGAGGTTGAGGGTTAGGGTTATTGTTATGGTTATTGTTATGGTTAGGGTTTGTGTTAGTGTTAGTTTTAGGATTAGGGTTTGGGTCAAGGTGAGGGTGAGGGTTAGGGTTAGGGTGAGGATGAGGGTGAGGTTTAGGGTAAGTGTTAGGGTTAGAGTTAGAGTTAGGGTTAGGATTTGGGTTAGGATTAGGGTTAGGTTTAGGGTTACGGTGACGTTTTGACATACGGATAGTGTTATGGATAGGGTGAGGGGGAGTGTGAGGGTGTTGATTAGGGTTAGGGCGAGGGTGAGGGTTAGGGTTAGGGTGAGGATTAGGGTGAGGTTTAGGGTTAGGTTTAGGTTTAGGGTTAGGATGACGATGACGATTAAGGTGAGGGTTAGGGTCAGGTTTACTCTTAGGGTTAGGGTGAGGGTAAGGGTTAGGGTTAGGGTAAGGGTTAGGGTTAGGTTGAGGTTTAGGTTTCGGGTTATTTTTAGGTTTAGGGTTAGGGTAAGGTTGAGCGTTAGGGTTAGGATAGGGTGAGGGTGAGGGTTAATGTTAGGGTTAGGGTTACGGTTAGGGTGAGGGTGAGCGAGAGGGTTAGGGTTAGGGTTTGGGTTAGGTAAGGGTTATGGTTAGGGTTAGGGTGAGGGTGAGAGTGAGGGTTAGCATGAGGGTGAGGGTGAAGGTTAGGATTAGGGTGAGGGTGAGAGGGAGGGTTAGGGAGAGGGTGAGGTTGAGGGTGAGGTTTAGAGTTAGGGTTAGGGTGAGGGTGAGAGTTAGGGTTATGGTTAGGTTTAGGGATAGCTTAAGGGTTAGGATTCAGGTGAGGGTGAGGGTGAGGGTTAGGGTTAGGGTTAGGGTTAGGCTTTCAGCTAGGTTTATGGTTAGGGTTAGGATTTGGGTTAGGGATTAGATGAGGTTGAGTGTTAGGGTTACGGTTAGGATTAGGGTTTAAGTTAGTGTTAGAGTTAGGGTTAGGGTAAACATTTGGGTTAGGGTTAGTGTTTGGGTTTGGGTTAGTGTTAGGTGTAGGGTTAGGGATAAGTTGTGAGTGAGGATGATGGTTAGGGTGACGGTTAGGTTTTCGTTAGAGTGACGGGTAGATTTAGGATTAGGGTTACTGTTAGAGTTACGGTTATTGTTAGGATTAGGGTAAGGGTTAAGGTTAGCGTTAGGGTTAGTTTTAGGGTTAGGGTGTGGGTTAGGATGAGGGTTAGGGTTAGGGTTAGGGTGAGTTTAGGGTTAGGGTGAGGGTTAGTGTTAGGGTTAGGGTTAGTGTGAGGGTAAGGGTGAGATTTAGGAATATGGTTATGGTTATGGTTAGGGTTAGGGTTTGGGTTAGGGTTAGTGTTAGTGTGAATGTGAGGGTTTAGGGTTAGGGTTAGATTTCGGGTGAGGGTTAGGGTGGGGGTTAAGGTTAGGGGAATGGTTAGAGTTAGGGTTAGGGTTTGGGACCCTTAGGGTTTGAGTTAGGGTTAAGGGTAGGTTTATCTTTATGTTTAGGGTTAATTTTAGGTTTATCGTTAGGACTAGGATTAGGGTTAAGCTTAGGGTTAGGATTAGAGTAAGATTTAGGGTTAGGTAGAGGGTTAGAGCTAGGGCTAGGTTTAGGGTTTGGATTAGGGTTAGAGTTAGGGTTAGGTTTATGGTTAGCATGAGAGTAAGGTGAGGCTTAGATTTACGTTTTGGGTTAGGGTGAGGGTTAGGGTTAGGGTGAGGGTTAGGGTTAGGTTTAGAGTGAGAGTTAGGGTTTGGGTTAGGGTTGAGGTTAGGGTGAGTGTTAGGGTTAGGGTTATGGTTAGTGTTAGGCTTAGGGTGAGGGTGAGGGTGAGGGTGAGGGTTTGTGTTAGTGTTAGGTTTAGAGTTAGGGTTAGGCTCAGTGTTAGGGTGATGGTTAGGGTGGGGTTAGGGTTAGGATTAAGTTTGGAATTAGGGAGAGGGTGAGGGGTGGGTTAGGGTGAAGGTTAGGTTGAGGGTGAGGGTTAGGGTTAGGGTTCGGTTGAGGGTTTGGTGAGGGTTAGGGTGAGGGTTAGGCTTAGTGTTAGGGTGAGGGTTAGAGTTAGCTTTAGGATGAGGGTTAGGGTGAGGGTTAGTGTTAGGGTTAGGGGTTGGGGTTAGAGTTAGGTTTAGGGTGAGGGTTAGGGTTAGGGTGAGGTTTAGGGTGAGGGTGAGGGTTGAGGTGAGTGTTAGGGCTAGGTTTAGTGTTAGGGTTAGGTGTTGGGTTAGGGTTAGGATTAGTGTAAGGTTTAGGGTGAGGTTGAGGGTGAGAATTAGGCTTAGGGTTAATGTCAGTGTTAGGGTGAGGGTTAGGTTTAGATTTCGTGTGAGTGTGAGAGTTAGGGTTAGGTTTAGGTTTAGGTTTAGGGTAAGGGTTTGAGTTAGGGTTAGGGTTAGGGTTAGGTTTAGTTTAGGGTGAGGGTTAGGTTTAGGTTTAGGGTAGGGTTAGTGTTAGGCTGAGGGTTTGAGTGAGGGTCATGGTTAGGGATAGGGTTAAGGTTATGGTTTGGGTTAGGTTTTGGGTAGCATTAGGGTTAGATGAGGGGGAGGGTTAGGGTGAGGTCACGGTGAGTGTTAGGATTAGGGTTAGGGTTAGCTGAGGGTGAGGGTGATGGTTAGGGTTAGGGTTAGGTTTGAGGGGGTTTAGGGTGAGGGTTAAGGTTAGGGTGAGGTTTTGGTTTAGGTGTGGGTTAGTGCTAGGGGTAAGGTGAAAGTGAGGGTTAAGGTGAGTTTTAGGGTTAGGGTTAGATTTAGGGTTAGGGTGAGGTTTAGGTTTAGGGTGAAGTTGAGGTTTAGTGTGATGTTTCGGGTTAGGGTTAGGGTTAGGGTGAGTGTGAGGGTCAGGGTCAGTGTCAGGGTGAGGGTGAGGATTAGGTTTAGGGTTAGGGATAGTGTAGGTTTAGGCTGAGGTTTGGGTGAAGTTTAGGGTTAGGTTGAGGCTGAGGTTGTGGGTTATGGTTAGGGTTAGGGTTAGGGTTAGTGTGAGGGTTAGTGTTAGGGTTAGGGTTATTGTTATAGTTTGGGTTATGGTCAGGGTTAGGTTTAGGGTTAAGGTTAGGTTTAGGCTTAGTGTGAAGGTGAGGGTTAGGGTGAGGGTTAGGTTTAGGTTTAGGGTTAGTGTTAGGGTTAGGGTGAAATTAAATGTAAGGGTAAGGGTCAGGGTGAGGGTTAGGGTTAGGGTTAGGGTGAGGATGAGGCTTAGTGTTAGGGTTTGGTAAGGTTTAGGGTGTGGGTTAGGTTGAGGGTAAGGGTGTGGGTTAGGGTTAGGGTTAGATTGAGCTTAGGGTGAGGATTAGGGTGAGGTTGAGGGTTAAGGTTCGGGTTATGTTTAGGGTTAGGGTTAGGGTTAGGATTAGGTTTATGGTTAGGCTTAGGGTTACAGTTAGGGTAAGGGTGAGGCTGAGGTTTAGGTTGAGTTTGAGGGTAAGGGTTAGGGTTACGGTTAGGGTGAGGGTGAGGGGTAGGGTTAGGGTTAGGGTAATGGTGAGGTTTAGGGTGAGGGTGAGTGTTATGTTGAAGGTTAGGGTTAGGTTTATGGTTAGGGTGAAGTTGAGGGTTTGGGAGAGGGTTAGTGTGAGGGTTAGGGTTACGGTAAGGGTTAAGGTGAAGCTGAGGTTTAGTGTTTGGGTTAGGGTTACGGTTAGGGTGAGGTTGAGGGTGAGGGTTCAGGTTAGGGTGAGGGTAATAGTTAGGGTTTGGGTTAGGGTGAGGGTGATGGTTAGGGCGAGGGTTATAGTGAGGGTGGGGGTTCGGGTGAGGGTTAGTTTGAGGGTTAGTTTTAGAGTGAGGGTTAGGGTTAGATGAGGGTTAGGGTTAAGTTTAGTGTTAGGGTTAGGGTTAGGGTTAGGGTTAGGGTTAGAGTGAGGGTTAGAATGAGGGTGAGGGTTAGGCTTAGGGTTAGGGTCACGGATGGTGTGAGGGTTAGGGTTAGGGTTCGGGTGTGGATGAGGGTTAGGGTGTTTGTTAGGGTTAGGGTTAGGTTTAGGGTGAAGGTGAGGGTTAGGTTTAGAGTTAGGGTTAGGGTTTGGGTGAGAGTTAAGCTAGGGCTAGCATGAGGGTCAGAGTGAGGGTTTAGGGTGAGGGTTAGGTTGAGGGTAAGGGTTAGGCTTAGTTTTAGCTTTAGGCTTAGGGTTAGGACTAGGGTTAGGGTTAGGGTGAGGGTGAGGGTTAGTGTTAGGTTTAGGGTTAGGTTTAGTGTTAGGTTTAGTTTTAGGGTTAGGATAAAGGGGAGGGTTAGGGGGAGGTTGAGGATTAGGGTTGGGGAAGGGTTAGGGTGAGGGTGAGAGTTGGGGTTAGGTTTAGGGTGAGGGTGAGGGCTAAGTTTAGGGTTAGGGATAGGGTTAGGATTAGGCTGAGGGTTAGAGTGAGGGTTAGGTTTAGAATTAGGGTTAGAGTTAGGGTTACGGTTAGGCTGAGGGTTAGGGTGAGGTTTAGGGTTAGCTTTAGGGTTAGTGTTAGGTTTAGGGTTAGGATGAGTGTTAGGAGGAGGGTTAGGGTCAGGGTTAGGGTTAAGGTTAGGTTAAGGGTTAGGGTGATTTTGAGGGTTAGGGTGAGGGTTATGGTGAGGCGGAGGGTGAGTGTAAGTGTAAGGGTTATGTTTCAGGTTTGTGTTAGGGTTAGGGTTAGGGTCAGGGTGAGGGTTAGGGTTAGGTTTAGGGTTAGTGTTAGTGTTAGGGTTAGGCTGAGAGTTAGGGGGAGGGTTATGGGGAGGGTTAGGGTTTGAGTTAGGTTTAGGGTTAGGGTGAATTTGAGGGTTTGGGTGAGGGTTAGGGTGAGGGTGAGGCTGAGGGTGAGGGTTAGGGTTAGGTTTACATTTCGGAATTGGGTTTGGGTTACGGTTACGGTTAGGTTTAGGGTTAAGGTTAGGGGTAGGGTTTGGGTGAGGATGAGGGTGAAGGTGAGGATTAGGATGAGGGAGAGGGTGAGGGTGAGGATTAGGTTTAGGTTTAGGTTTAGTAGGTTAGGGTGAGGGTGAGGTTTGTGTGAGGGGAGTGTTTGGGTTAGCGTTAGGTTTAGGGTTAGTGTGAGGGTTAGTGTTAGAGTTAGGGTAAGGGTTAGGGTGAGGGTGAAGGTTAGGGTTAGGTTTAGGGTTAGGGTAAGGGTGAGGGTTAGGGTTAGGTTGAGGGTGATTTTTAGCGTGTCGTTTATGATGAGGGTGAGAGTTAGCGTGTGGGTTAGGGTTAGGGTTAGGGTTAGGTTTATGTTGAAGGTGGAGGTTAGGGTTATATTTAGGGTAAGGGTGAGGGTGAGTGTTAGGGTTAGAGTTAGGGTGAGGGTGAGAGTGAGTGTTAGGGTGATGGTGAGGGTGAGGATTAGGGTGAGGCTTAGTTTTAGAATTAGGGTTAGAGTTAGTGTTAGGGTTAGGGTTAGTATTAGGCTGAGGGTCAGGGTGAGGTTTAGGGTTAGGGTTAGGGTATTGTTAGTGTTAGGGTTAGGCTGAGGGTTAGGGGGAGGGTTAGGTTAAGGGTTATTGTTAGGTTTAGGGTTAGGGTGAAGTTGAGGGTTTGGGTGAGGGTTGGGGTGAGGGTGATGGTTAGGGTTAGGGTAAGAGTTGTTTCGGGTTTGGGTTAGGGTTAGGGTTACGGTTAGGTTTAGGGTTAGGGTTAGGGTTAGGGTGATGGTGAGGGAGAGGTTGAGGGTGAGGGTTAGGGGTAGGGTGAAGGTGAGATTAGTGTGAGGGTGAGGGTTTGGGTTAGGGTTAGGAGTAGGGTTAGTGTGAGGTTTATGGTTAGATTTAGGGTAAGGGTTAGGGTGAGGGTGAGGGTGAGGGTTAGGGTTAGGTTTAGGGTTAGGGTGAGGGTGTAGATGAGGGTGAGGGTTAGGGTGAGGGTGAGACTTAGGGTGATGGTTAGAGTGAGGGTTAGGATTAGGCTTACGGTTAAGGTTAGGGTGAAGTTGAGGTTTAGGGTTAGGGTGAGGGAGAGTATGAGGGTTAGGATTTGTGTGAGGGTGAGTGTGAGGGTTAGGGAGATGGTGAGGGTGAGGTTTAGTGTGAGGGTTTACATGAGGGTGAATATTAGGATGAGGGTAGGTTTAGGTTTAGGGTTAGTGTTAGGATTAGGGTGAGGTTGAGGGTTAAGTTTAGGGTTCGGGTGTTGGTTAAGGTTTGGGTGAGGATGAGGGTTAGGGTTAGGATTAGATTTACGGTTAAGGTAAGGTTGAGGGTTAGGTTTAGGGTCAGAGTTAGGTTTAGGGTTAGGGTTAGAGTTAGGTTTAGGGTTAGGGTGAATTTGAGGGTTTAGGTGAGGGTTAGGGTGAGGGTGAGGGTGAAGGTTAGGGTTAGGGTTACGTTTCGTGTTTGGGTTAGGGCTAGGGTTATGGTTAGGTTTAGGTTTAGGGTTAGGGTTAGGGTTAGAGTTAGGGGTTAGGGTTAGGGTTAGGGTTAGGGTTAGGGATAAGGTAAGGTTTAGGGTTAGGTTTAGGGCTAAAGGTAGGGTTAGGGTTAAGATTGGGGTTAGGGTAGTGTGAGAGTTATAGTTGGGGTGAGGGTTAGATTCATGGTTAGGTTTAGGGTTAAGATTAGGATTAGTGTGAGGGTGAGGGTGAGGGTGAGGTTTAGGGTTAGGGTTTGGTTTAGGGTGGGGTTGAGGGTGACGTTTAGGGTCAGGTGAGGGTTAGGTTGAGGTTTAGGTTGAGGGTTAGGATTAGGGTTAAGGTTAGGGTGAGGGTGAGGTTTGTGTGAGGGTGAGGGTTTGGGTTAGGGTTAGGGTGAGGGTGAGGTTTATGGTGAGGGAGAGGGTGAGTGTTATGTTGAGGGTGAGTGTTAGGTTTATGGTTAGGGTGAAGTTGAGGTTTGGGAGAGGGTTAGTGTGAGGGTTAGGATTAGGTTAGGGTAGGGTTAGGGTGAGGGTGAGGGTTAGTGTTAGGCTTAGGGTTACGGTTAGGGTGAGGGTGAGGGTTCAGGTTAGGGTGAGGTAAGAGTGAGGGTTATGGTTAGGTTGAGGGTGATGGTTAGGGTGAGGGTTATGGTGAGGGTGAGTGTTTGGGTGAGGGTTAGGTTTAGAGTGAGGGTTAGGTTAGATGAGGGTTAGGGTTAGGTTTATGGTTAGGGTTAAGGTGAGGGTGAGGGTTAGAATGAGCGTGAGGGTTAGGGTTAGGGTAAGGGTTAGGGTTAGGGTTAGGTTTAGGGTGAAGTTGAGGGTTAGGTTTAGAGTTAGGGTTAGGGTGAGGGTGAGAGTTAAGGTTAGGGTTAGGGTGAGGGTGAGAGTGAGGGTTATGGTGATGGTGAGTGTGTGGGTTAGGGTGAGGGTTAGGTTGAGGGTAAGGGTTAGGCTTCGTTTTAGATTTAGGCTTAGGGTTAGGACTAGGGTTAGGTTTAGCGTTAGGGTGAGGGTGAGGATTAGGGTGAGGGTTAGTGTTAGGTTTAGGGTTAGGTTTAGTTTTAGGTTTAGGGTTAAGGTGAAGGTGAGGGTTAGGGTGAAGGTGAGGGTTAGAGTTATGATAAGGGTTAGGGTTATGATAAGGGTTAGGGTGATGTTGAGAATTAGGTTTGGGGTAGGATTATGGTGAGGGTGAGTTAGGGTTAGGTTTAGGGTGAGGGCTAGGTTTAGGGTTAGGGTTAGAATTAGGCTGAAAGTTAGAGTGAGGGTTAGGTTTAGAATTAGGGTAAGGGTTAGGGTTAGGCTGAGGTTTAGGTTGAGGTTTAGGGTTAGGCTTAGGGTTAGGGTTAGTGTTAGGGTTAGGCTGAGGGTTAGAGGGAGGGTTATGGTCAGGTTTAGGGTTAGGGTTAGGTTAAGGGTTAGGGTGAAGGTGAAGTTTAGTGTGAGGGTGAGGTTTAGTGTTAGGGTAAGGGTGAGGGTCAGTGTTAGGGTTAGGGTTAGGATTAGGGTTAGGGTGCGGGTGAGGTTTAGGCTGAGGGTTAGGGGGAGGGTTTTGGTCAGGGTTAGGGTTAGGGTTAGGTTAAGGGTTAGGGTGAAGGTGAAGTTTAGGGTGAGGGTGAAGTTTAGTGTTAGGGTAAGGGTGAGGGTCAGTGTTAGGGTTAGGGTTAGGATTAGGGTTAGGGTGAGGGTGAGGTTTAGGCTGAGGGTTAGGGTTAGGTTTAGGTGTAGGGTTAGGGTGAAGGTGAGGGTTAGCTTGATGGATAGGGTGAGGGTTATAGTAAGGGTGAGGGTGAGGGTTAGGGTTAGGGTTAGGGTGAGGATGAGGGTTAGGATGAGGATGAGGGTTAGGCTGAGGTTACGGTAAGGATTAGGTTTAGGGTTAGGGTTAGGGTGAGGGTTAGGTTTAGGGTTAGGCTTAGGTTTAGGGTGAGGATTAGGGTGAGGGTGAGGGTGAGGGTTAGGGACAGGGTTAGGGTTAAGATTTTGGTTAGGGTTAGGGTTAAGCTTAGGGTAAGGGTTAGAATAGGGTGAGGGTGAGGTTGAGGTTTATGGTGAGAGTGACGGTTAGGGTGAGGCTTAGGGTGAGTGTTAGGGTTAGGATTAGGGTTTGGTTGAGGTTAGGTTTAGGATTAGGTGTGGGTGAGGATGAGCGTTAGGGTTAGTTTTAGGGTGAGGGTGAGAGTTAGTGTGAGGGTGAGAGTGAGGGTTAGGGTGAGGGTGATGGTTCGGGTGAGGGTTAGGGTGAGGGTTAGAGTTAGGGTTAGGGTTAGGGTGAGGGTTATGGTTAGGGTTAGAGTTAAGGATTGTGTTAGGGTTAGGGTTAGGGTTAGGGTTATGTTGATGATGAGGGTTAGGGTTAAGGTTAGATTTAGGGTTAGGTTTGGGTTAGGGTTAGGGAAAAGATTAGGGTTAGGTTTAGCGTGAGGTTGAGGATGACGGTGAAGGTTAGTGTTAGGGTTAGGTTTAGGGTTAGGGTGAGGGTGTGGTTACGCTTAGGGTTAGGGTGAAGGTGAGGGTGAGGGTTGGGCAGAGGGTAAGGGTTAGGGTTAGGGTTAGGTTTATGTTTAGGGTGAGGGTTATGGTTAGTGTGAGGGTTAGGTGAGGTTTAGGATTAGGGTTAGGGTGAGGTTAAGGTTAGGTTTAGTGTTAGGTGAGGGTGAGGGTAAGGGTTAGGGTTAGATTAGGGTGAGGATGAGGTTGAGGGTTAGGGTGGGGTTTAGGGTGAGGGTGAGAGGGTGAGGGTGAGAGTGAGGTTTAGGGTGAGGGTGATGGTTCGGCTGAAAGTTAGGGTGAGGGTTAGGGTAAGGCTGAGGGTTAGGGTTAGGGTTAGGATGAGGTTTAGGGTTAGGGTTAGGGTTAAGGTTTGTGTTAGGGTTAGGCTTAGGCTTAGGGTTATGTTGAGGGTGAGGGTTAGTGATATTTTTAGATTTAGGATTAGGGTTTGGGTTAGGGTTAGGGTTAGGGTTAGGTTTAGCGTTAGGGTTTAGGTTAGGGTCAGTATGAGGGTGAGGGTGAGGGTTAGGGTGAGGTTTAGGGTTAGGGTTAGGTTAGGGTTTGTGTTAGGATTAGGGGTAGGGTTAGGGTTACGGTTAGAGTTAGGGTTAAGGTAAGCGTAAGGGTTGGGTTGAGGATGAGGGTGAACGTTAGGGTTTGGGTTAGGTTTAGGGTTACGGTGATGGTGATGGTTAGGCTTAGGTTTAGGATGAGGATGAGGGTAACGGTTAGGGTGAGGGTTAGGGTGAGGATTTAGGTTAGGTTTAGTTTTAGTTTTAGGATTAGGGTTAGGGTGAGGGTTAGGATTAGGTTTACGTTTAGGGTGAGGGTTAGGGTTAGTGTGAGGGTTAGAGTGAGTGTTAGGGTTAGGGTTAGGTTTAGGGTGAGGGTGAGGATTAGGGTTAGGATGAGTGTCAGGGTTTGGGTTAGGGTGAGTATTAGGGTTTGGATTAGGTTTAGGTTTAGTGTTAGTATTAGGTTTAGGTTTTGGATTAGATTTATGGGTAAGGTTAGTGTTATGGTAATGGTGAGGGTGCTTTGAGGGTTAGGTTGAGGTTGAGGTTTAGGTTAAGGGTTAGGTTACCGTTAAGTTTTGGGTTAAGGTTTGGTTAGGGTTAGGTTTAGGGTTATGGTTAGAGTTAGGGTGAGGATAAGGGTGAGGGTAAGGGTGAGGGTTAGGGTTAGGTTTAGAGTTAGGGTTAAGTTTAGGGTGAGGGTGAGGGTTAGGATTGGGGTTAGGGTGAAAGTGAGGGTTAGGGATAGGGTTTGTGTTAGGTTTAGGGTTAGGTTGAAGGTGAGGGTTAGGGTGAGGTTGAGGGTGAGGTTTAGGCTTAGTGTTAGAGTGAGGGTGAGTGTTAGTGTTAGGGTTAGGTATAGGGTGAGGTTTTGTGTTAGGGTTAGGATTAGGTTTAGGATTAGGGTAAGGTTTAAGGTTTAAGGTTAGGGTGAGGGTTAGGGTGAGGGTTAGTTAGGGTTAGGGTTAGGTTGATGGTGAGGGTATAGGTTACGGTTAGGGTTAGGCTGAGGTTTAGGGGTAGGCTGAGGGTTAAGGTTAGTGTTAGTGTTAGGTTTGGGTTTAGGGTTAGGTTGAGGGTGAGGGTGTAGGTTAGGGTGAGGTTGAGGGTTAGGGTGACGGTTAATTTTAGGTTTAGAGATAGGGTTAGGGTTAGGTTTAGGGTTAGGGTGAAGGCGAGGGTTACGGTGAGGGTTAGGGTGGAGGTTAGGGTGAGGGTTAGGGTTAGGGTTAGTGTGAGGGCTACGTTTACGGTGAGGGTTAGGTTTAGGGTTAGGGTTAGCTTTAGGTTTTGGGTTATGTTGAGGATTAGTTTAGGGTAAGGGACTGGGGAAGGGTTAGGGTTAGGGTTAGTTTCAGGGTTAGGGTTATGTTTAGTCTTAGAGTTAGGGTTAAGGTGAGGGTGAGTTTTAGGGTTGGGGTTATGTTAGGGTTAAGATTAGGGTTAATGTGCGGGTGAGGGTGAGGGTTAGTGTGGGTGTTTGAGTTATGGTTCGGGTTAGGGTACGGTTAGGGTGAGTGTTTAGTTTTGGGTTAATGTACGGGTTAGGGTTAAGGTTAAGGTTACGATGAGGTTGAGGTTGAAGGTTAGGGTTAGGGTTAGTTTGAGGGTTAGGGTTAGGGTGAGGGTGAGGTTGAGAGTGAGGGTTAGGGTGAGGGTGAGGGTGAGGGTTAAGCTTAGATTTAGGGTGAGGGTTAAGTTTACGTATAGGGATAGAATGAGGGTTAGGTTTAGGGTGAGTTTGAACTTTAAGGTTAGTGTTATTGTTAGGGTTAGGGTTAAGGTGAGGTTTGTGGTTAGGGTTAGGGTTATATTTTGGGTTAGGGTCAGGGTTAGGGTTAATTTTAGTGTTAGGGCTAAAGCTAGAGTTTAGGTTAGGGTTAGGGTTAGTGTTAGTATTTGGGTTATGATTTGGGTTAGAGTTACGGTTAAGATTAGTGTTAGGTAATGGTGAGGGTGAAGGTGAGGGTTAGGTTGAGGGTGAGGGTTAGGTGTAGGGTTATGGTTAGGTTCTGGGTTAAGGTTTGGTTAGGTTTAGGGTTAGGGTTATGGTGAGGGTGAGGTGAGGGTTAGGTTGAGGGTTATGGTTAGGTTTAGGGTTAGGTTAGGATGAAAGTTTGGTTCAGGGCTATGGTTAGGGTTTGGATGAGGTTTAAGGTAAGGTTGAGGGTGAGGGTTAGTGTTAGGGTTAGGGTTATAGTTAGGTTGAGGTTTAGTGTGAGGGAGTGGGTTAGGGTTAAGTTTAGGGTTAGGGTTAATTTTAGGGTTAGGGTGTGGGATAGGGTGAGGTTTAGGGTTAGCGTAAGGGTAAGGTCTAGGGTAAGGGTAAGGGTGAGGGTTAGGGTGAGGGTGAGGGTAGGGTGGGGGTTAGATTTAGGGTGACGCTGAGGTTTAGGGTTAGGGTTAGGGTGAAGATGACGGTTACAGTTAGGGTGAGGATGATGTTTAGGGTTAGGGTGTGGGTTAGCGTGATGGTTAGGGTAAGGTTTAGTTTTAGGTTTAGGGTTAGTGTGAGGGTGAGCGTGAGCGTGAGGGTTAGGTTTAGGTTTAGGGTTAGGCTGAGGGGTAGGGTTAGGTTGAGGATTAGGGTTATGTTTAGGGTTAGGTTTCTGGTTAGGTTGAGTGTGAGGGTTAGTGTTAGGGTAACGGTGAGAGTGAGGGTGAGGATTAGGTTGAGTGTTAGGATGAGGGTTAGAGTTAGGGTGACGGTTAGGGTTAGAGTTAGTGTTAGGGATAAGGAAAGGTTTAGGGTTAGGTTTAGATCTAAAGATAGGTTAGATTTAAGATTACTGTTAGGGTTAGCGTGAGGGTTGTAGTTAGGGTGAGGGTTAGGGTTAGGGTTAGGGTTAGGGATAGGGTTAGGATAAGTGTTAGGGTAATGGTGAGGGTAAGGGTGAGGGTTAGGTTGAGTGTAGGATGAGGGTTAGGGTTAGGGTGAGGGTTAGGATTAGGGTTAGTGTTAGGGATAAGGTAAGGTTTAGGGTTAGGTTTAGGGCTAAAGATAGGGTTAGGGTTAAGATTGGGGTTAGGGTAGTGTGAGAGTTATAGTTGGGGTGAGGGTTAGATTCATGGTTAGGTTTAGGGTTAAGATTAGGATTAGTGTGAGGGTGAGGGTGAGGGTTAGAGTTTGGTTTAGGGTGGGGTTGAGGGTGAGATTTGGGTTAGGGTGACGTTTACGGTCAGGTGAGGGTTAGGCTGAGGTTTAGGTTTAGGGGTAGGATTAGGGTTAGGGTTAGCCTTAGGGTGATTCTTAGGGTTAGGGTTACGGGTGGGATGAGGGTTACAGTTAGGGTGTAAGTGAAAGTTAGTGTTAGTGTTAGGGTTAGGTTTATGGTGAAGTTTAGGAATAGTGTTAGGGGTAGGGTTAAGTTTTTGGTTGTATTTACGGTTAGGATAAGGGTGAGGGTTAGGATTTGGATTAAGTTTAAGGTTAGAGTTTGGGTGAGGGTTAGGGTTCGGGTTTGGGTTAGGGTTTGGGTTAGGTTGAGGATTAGGGTGACGGTTAGGGTGAGGGTTAGTGTTAGGATTGGAGTACGGTTAGGATTATTTTTAGGGATAGGTTAAGGGTGTGGGTGAGGGTTAGAGACAGGGTTAGCTTTAGGTTTAGGGTGAGGGTTAGGGTGAGTGTGAAAGTTAGGGTTAAGGCTAGGATTAGGGTTATGTTGAGGGCTAGGGTGAGGGTTAGGGTAACAGTGAGGGTTAGAGTTATTGTTAGGTTTAGGTTTAGTGTGTAGGTTAGGATGACGGTTAGTGTTAGGGTTAGTGTTGGGTTTAGGGTTAGGGTGAGGTTGAGGTTTAGGATTACGGTGAGGGTGAGGGTGAGAGTTGGGGTGAGGGTGAGGGTGATTGTTAGGGTTTGGGTGAGTGTGAGAGGTAGGGTTAGGGTTAGGGTCAGGGTGAAGGTTAGGGTTAGGGTGAGGGTGATGTTTAGGTTAAGGGTGAGGGTTAGGTTGAAGGTTAGGGTTAAGGTTAGGTTTAGGGTTAGGGTTAGGGTTTGGGTTAGGGTTTGGGTGAGGATTAGGGTTAGGGTAAGGGTTAGGATTAGGGTAATGATGAGGGTGAGAATTAGGTTTAGGTTTAGAGTTAGGGTGAGGGTTAAGGTTAGGGTGAGGGTTAGGGTTAGGGTTAGGGTTAGGGTGAGATGAGGGTGAAAATTAGGGTGACAGTGAGGGTGAAAGTGAACTTTAGGTTTAGGGTGAGGTTTAGGATGATGGTTACGGTGAGGGTGAGGGTTAGGGTGAGGCTTAGGTTTAAAGTTAGGGTTAGGGTTAGGGTTTGGGTTAGAATTCGGGTGAGGGTTGAGGTTAGGTTTAGGGTTAAGTTTTGTGTTAGGGTTAGTGTTAGGGTTAACGTTATGTTTAGGCTTAGAGTTAGCATTAGGGTTAGGGTTAGGATTTAGGTTAGGGTTGGGGTGTGGGTGATGGTTAGGGTGAGGGTTCGGGGAGGGTTAGTTTTAGGGTTAGGGTTAGGGTTAGGATTAGGGTTAGGCTGAGGGTTCGGTTGAGGGTTAGGGTTATGGTTAGAATTAGGGTTAGGATGAGAGTTAGGTTCAGGGTTAGGGATAGGGTTTGGATTATGGTTAGGGTAAGTTGAGGGTTAGGTTTAGGGTTAGGGTTAGGGTTAGCTTGTGGGTTAGGGTGAGGGAGAGTTTTAGGGTTAAGGTTAGGGTGAGGGTTAGAAGGATGGTTAGGATCAGGGTTAGGGTTAGGTTTAGGTTTAGGTTTAGGGTTTGGGTGAGGAAGAGGGTTATGGTTAGTGTGAGGGTGATGGTTAGGGTTAGGGTGAGTTTTAGGCTGAGGGTGAGGTTAAGGGTTAGATTTAGGTTGAGGTTCAGGTTTAGGGTGCGGGTTTGGGTTAGGGTGAGTGTTAGGTTTAGGGTTAGAGTTAGGGTAAGGGTGAGGGTGATGTTGAGGGTTAGGTTTAGGGTTAAGGTTATGGTGTGGGTTTAGGTTATGTTGAGGTTTAGTGTTATGGTTAGGGTAAAGGTTATTGTTAGGTTGAGGGAGAGGGTGAGGTTGAGGATTAGGGTTAAGGTTAGGGTTAGGGTGAGGCTGAGGGTGAGGGTCAGGATGAGGGTGAGAGTGAGGGTTAGGGTGATGTTGAGGGTCAGGGTGAGGGTTAGGGTGAGGGAGAGGGTTGGGCTGAGGGTTAGAGTTAGCGTTAGCGTGAGGGTTAGGGATAGCGTTAGGATGAGGGTTAGGGTGAGGGTGAGGGTGAAGCTTAGGTTTAGGGTTAGGGTTAGGGTTGGAGTTACGATGAAGGTTAGGGTTAGAGTGAGGGTGAGTGTTAGAGTTATGGTTAAGGTGAGGGTGAGGGTTAGGGCTAGGGTGAGCGTGAGGGTCACGGTTAGGGTTACGGTTAGTGTTAGGGTTAGGGTTTGGGTTAGTGTTAGTGTTAGGTTAAGGGTTAGGGTTAGGGTTAGGGTGAAGGTCAGGGTTAGAGTTAGGGTGAGGGTGAGAGTGAGGTTAGGGTTAGGGTTTGGCTTATGGTTAGGGTTAGGCTTAGGGTTAGGGTTAGGGTGAGTGTTAGGGCGAGGGTTAGGGTTAGGATTAGGGTTGGTGTTAGGGTAAGGTTGAAGGTGAGGATTAGTGTGAGGGGTACGGTTACGTTTAGGGTTAGGGTGATGTTTGGGTGAGTGTGAGAGATAGGGTGAGGTTTAGGCTTAGGCTTAGGGTTAGGGTTAGGATTAGGGTGAGGGTGAGGGTTAGGGTGAGGGTTATGTTAAGGGTTAGGGTTAGGGTTATTGTTAGGGTTAGTGTAATGTTTACGGGTAGGGTTTGGATTAGGTTTAGGGTTAGGGTGAGTGTTAGTGTTTGGGTGATGGTTAGTGTTAGGGTTAGGTTGAGGGTTAGGGTGAGGGTGAGGGTTAGGGTTAGGGTTAAGTTTAGGGTTAGGGTTACGGTTAGGGTTAGGGTAAGGGTGAGGGTGAGTGTTAGGTTTTGGGTTATGGTTGGAGTTAGGTTTAGGTTGAGGTTGAGGGTTAGGGTTAGTGTTAGGGTTAGGGTGATGGTTACGGTGAGGGTTAGGTTTAAGGTTAATTTTAGGGATAGGGTTAGGGGTAGGGTGAGGGTTAGGAAGGGTTAGGATTAGGGTGAGGGTGAGGGCTAGGGTTAGGATTATGGTTAGGGTTAAGGTTAGGGTTAGGGTTAGGGTTAGGCTTAGGGTGAGGGTGAGGGTGAGGGTTAGGGTTACGGAGAGGGTTAGGGTGAGGTTTGTGGTTAGGGTTAGGGTGAGGGTTAGGGTGAGGGTAAGGATGATCGTTAAGTTTATGGTGAATGTTAGGGTGCGGGTTAGGGTTAGTTTAGGGTTAGGGTTAGGCTTAGTGTTAGGGTGAGGGTTAGGGTTAGGTTTAGGGTTAGGGTTAGGGTTTGGGTTAGGGTTAGGGTTAGGTTGAGTGTGAGCATTAGAATGAGGGTTAGGGTTAGGGGTATGTTTAGGGTTAGAATGAGACTTAGGTTTAGGTTTTCGGTTAGGATAAGGGTTAGGGTTAGGGTGAGGGTGAGGTGAGGGTGAGGGTTAAGTTTAGGGTTAGTGTTATGGTTAGGGTAATGGTAAGGGTGAGGGTGACGGTTAGGTTGTGGGTTAGAGGTGGAGGGTTATGGTGCGGGTTAGGTTTAGGGTTAATGTTACGGTGATGATTAGGGTTAGGGTGTGGGTTAGGATGAGGGTTAGGGTTAGGGTTACATTTATGGTGAAGGTGAGCATTAGGGTGAGGGTTATTGTTATAGTTAGGATTAGGATGAGGGTTAGGGTTAGGGTTACGGTTAGGGTTAGTGTAAGGGTTAGGGTTAGGGTGAGGATGAGGTTGAGGTTAGGTTTAGGGTTAGTGTTATGGTTAGGGTTAGGATTAGGTTTAGGGTGAGGGTGAGGGTTAGGGTGAGGATTAGTTTTAGGGTTAGGGTTAGGGTTAGGGTTAGAGTTAGGGTGAGGGTTAGGGTGAGTGTTAGGGTTAGGGTTAGGGTTAGGATTAGGGTTAGAGTTACGGTGAGGGTGAGGTTAGGGTTATAGTTAGGGTTAAGGTTTGGGTTTGGGATAGGGTTAAGTTTAAGGTTAGGATTATGGTGAGGGTGAGGGTGAGGTTTAGGGTGAGGGTGATTGTGAGAGTTAGGGTAAGGGTTAGTGTGAGAGTTAGGGTTAGAGTTAGGGTTAGTGTTAGATTTAGGACTAGGATGAGGGCGAGGGTGAACGTTAGGGTGAGGGTGAGGGTTAGGGTGAGGGTTAAGGTTAGAATGAGGGATAAGGTGATGTTTAGGGCTAGGGTGAGGGTGAGGGTTAAGGTGAGGGTTAGGGTTAGGCTTAGATTGAGGTTGAGGGTTAGGGTGACGAATAGTTTTACGGTTAGCATTAGGGTAGGGTAAGGGTTAGATTTACGGTTAGGGTTAGGGTTAGAGTTAAGGTTAGAGCTAGGATGAGCATTACGGTTAGGGTTAGGGTTAGGGTTACAGTGAGGATTAGGTTAGGGTTAGAGTTACGGTGAGAGTTAGGGTTATAGCTAGGGTTAAGGTTAAAGTTAGGGTTAGACTTATTGTTTGGGTTAGTGTTAGAGTTAGTGATAGGGTTAGAGTTAGGTTGAGGGTAAGTGTGAGGGTTAGGGTAGAGTTAGGGTTAGGTTGAGGGGTAGGGAGAGGGTTAGAGTTAGGGTCATGGTTAGGGTTATGTGTAGGGTTAGAGCTAGGTCTAGGTTTAGGTTTTGGATTAGGGTTAGGGTTAGGGTTAAGTTTAGGGTTAGGGTAAGTGTTTGGTTTAGGGTGAGGGTGAGGTGAGGGTTAGGGTTAGTGTTAGGGCTAGGTTTAGGGTGAGGGTTACGATGAGGGTTAGTTTTAGGGTTAGGATTGGGGGTAGGGTGAGGTTTAGGGTGAGGGTTAGTTTTAGGATGAGGGTTAGTGTTAGGGTTAAGGTTATGTTTAGGATTTTGATTAGGGTTAGGATTAGGGTTTGGGGTTAGGGTTATGGATAGGGTGAGATTGAGGGTTAGGGTTAGGGTGAGGGATAGGGTGAGGGTTTGGGTGAGGGTTAGTGTTAGGGTGAGGGTTAGGGTTACCGTTACGTTTAGGTTTAGGGTGAGGATGAGCATTAGGGTGACGGTTAGGGTTAGGGTTAGGATGAGGGTTAAGGTTAGTGTTACGGCTAGGCTTAGTGTTTGGATTAGGGTTAGGGTTAGGGTTAGGGTTAGGGTGAAGGTGAGAGTTAGGGTGAGGATTAGTTTTAGGTTTAGGGTTGGGGTTATAGTTAGGGTGAGGGTTAGGATGAGTGTTAGGGTTAGGTTTAGGGTTAGGGTTACGATGAGGGGTATGGTTAGGTTTAGAGTTACGGTGAGTGTGAGGTTAGGGTCATAGTTAGGGTTAGGATTTGGGTTTGGGATAGGGTTAGGTATAGGGTTAGGTTTAGTGTGAGGTTGAGGGTGAGGGTGAGGGTTAGATGACGGTGAGTGTGAGGGGTAGGGTTAGGGTTAGTGTGAGAGTTAGGGTTAGGGTTAGTGTTAGTGTTAGCTTTAGGATTAGGATGAGGGTGAGGGTGAGGCTTAGGGTGAGGGTTAGGGTGAGGTTTAGGGTTAGGGTGAGGGATAGGGTGATGGTTAGTGTTAGGGTGAGTGTTAGGGTGAGGGTTAGGATTAGGATTAGGTTTAGGGTGAGGATGAGCTTTAGGGTGAATGTTATGGTTCGGGTTAGGTTTAGGGTTAGAATGTAAGTTAGGGTTAGGGTTACGGTTATGGTTAGGGTTAGAGTGAGGGGGAGGGGGAGAAGGAGGGTGATGTCAGGTTTAGGGTTAGTGTTATGGTTTGGGTTAGGATTAGGTTTAGGTGAAGGTAAGGCTTAGTTTTAGGGTTAGTGTTAGGGTAGGGTGAGGGTTAGATTTATGGTTAGTGTTAAGATTGGAGTGTGAGGGTTAAGTTGAGTGTTAGGGTTGGGGTTAGGGTTGGGTTTATGGTGAGGTTTAGGGTTAGAATTAGGGTTAGGGTGAGCGTTAGAGTTATGGTGAGAGTGATGTTAAGGTTAAAGTTAGGGTTAGGGTTAGGGTTTAGGATAGGGTTAGTTTTAGGTTTAGGGTTAGGTTGAAGGTGAGGGTTCAGGTTAGGTTGAGGGTTAGGGTTAGGAAGAGGGGGAGGGTTTGGTTTATGGTTAAGGTTTGGGTTAGTGTTAGGGTTAGGGTTAGCGTCAGGGTGAGGGTGATGGTCAGGATTAGGGTGAGGGTGAGGTTTAGGGTGAGGGTTAGGGTGAAGATTAGGGTTAGGGTTAGGGTTAGATTTATGGTTTGGGTTAGTATTAATGGTAGTCTTAGGGTTAGGGTTAGGGTGAGGGTGAGCGTTAGGGTAGGATTAGGGTTCTTTTGACGGGTAGTGTAAGGTTTAGGGTTAGGGTTTCGGTTAGGGTTAGGGACACTTAGGGTCAGGGTTAGGGTTAAGGTTAAGGTTAGTGTTAGTGATAGGTTTATGGTTAGGTTTAGGTTTATGGTTAGGGTTAGGGTTAGGACTAGGATTAGGGTTAGGTTTAGGATTAAGTTTAAGATAGGGTTTTGTGTAGGTTACGGCTAGGTCTAGGTTTAGGTTTTGGATTAGGGTTAGGGTTGGGTTAGGGTGAGCATTAGGTTTAGGGTTAGGGTAAGTGTTAGGTTTAGGGTAAGGGTGAGGATTAGGGTTAGGGTTAGGGTTCAGGTGAGGGTTACGTTGAGGGTTAGGGTTAGGGTTAATTTTAAGGTTAGGATTAGGGGTATAGTGAGGTTTAGGGTGAGGTTTAGGTTTAGGGAGAGGGTTAGGGTTAGGGTTAGGGTTAGGCTTAGGCTTAGGGTGAGGGTGATAGTGAGGATAAGTGTTAGGGTTAGGGTTAGGATGAGAGAGAGTGAGGTTTAGGGTGAGGGTTAGGTTTAGGATTAATGTTAGGGTTATGGTTATGGTTATGGTTAGGGTTGGGGTGAGGGTGAGGGTTAGGATGAGGTTGAGTGTTAGGATTAGGGTGAGGGTTACGGTGAGGGTTTGGGTGAGGGTTAGGGTTAGGTTGAGGGTTAGGGTTAGCATTAGTTTAAGGTTTAGGTTTAGGGTGAGCATTAGGGTGAGGGTTAGGGTTAGGGTTAGATCTAGGGTTAGGATGAGTGTTAGGGTTAACGTTACAGTTAGGGTTAGTGTTAGTGTTAGGGTTAGGGTTAGGGTTAGGGTTAGGGTTAGTGTGAGGGTGAGGGTTAGGTTTAGGGTTAGTGTTAGGCTTAGGTTTAGGATTGGATTTAGGGTGAGTGTGAGGGTTAGGGTGAGGATTAGTTTTAGGATTAGGGTTAGGGTTAGGGTGAGGGTTAGGTTAGGTTCAGTGTTAGGTTTAGGGTTAGAGTGAAGGTTAAGGTTAGGGTTAGGGTTAGGGTTAGGGTTAGGTTTAGGGTTAGGGTTATGTATAGATTTAGGGCTAGGGCTAGGATTAGCGTTAGGGTTGGTGTTAGGGTTAGGGTTAGTGTTTAGGTAAGGGTTAGGCTTAGGGTTATTGGAGGGGTTATGGTTTGGTTTAGGGTTAGAGTTAGGGTTAAAGTTCGGTTTAGGTTCGGGTGAAAGTGAGTGTAAGGGCTAAAGTTAGGGTTAGGGTTAGCGTTAGGTTTGGTTTAGGGTTAGGGTTAGGTTCAGGGAGAGGGTGAGGGTTAGGTTAGGTTCAGGGTTAGGGTTAAGGTTAGTGTTAGGGTTATGGATAGGGTTAGGTTGAGGGTTAGGGATAGGGTTAGGTTTAGGATTAGGTTAGGGTGAGGTTTATCGTTAGGGTTAGGGTTAGGGTTAGTTTAGGGTGAGGGTGTGGGTGAGGGTTAGGGTGAGGATTAGGGTTAGGGTTAGTTTAGGGTAAGGGTGTGGGTGAAGGTTAGGATGAGGATTAGGGTTAGGGTTAGGGTTAGGGTTAGGGATATGGTTAGGGTCAGCGTTAGGTGAGAGTTAGGTGAGAGTTAGGTGAGAGTTAGGTGAGAGTTAGCTTTATGGTTATGTTTAGGGCCAGGACTAGAGTTAGGGTAGTGTTTGGATTATGGGTAGGGTTAGGGACACTTAGGGTTAGGGTTAGGGATAGGTTTATTAGTTAGGGGTTATTTTTAAGGTTAGGGTTAGGGTTAGGGATAGGGTTACGGTGAGGATTAGGGTTAGGGTGAGGGTTAGTGTCAGGGTTAGGGTTAGGGTTAGGTTGATGGTGAAGATTAGGTTTAGTGTGAGGGTGAGGGTTAGGTTTAGGATTTGTGTAAGGGTTAGGGTTAGGGTGAGTGATAGGGTAAGGGTTAGGTTTAGGGTTAGGGGTAGGTTTAGGATTAGGTAGAGGATGATGGTTAGAGTTAGGGTTAGGGTTAGAGTGAAGGTGAGGGTTAGGGTTAGGGTGAGGGTTAGGCTAAGGGTTAGTGTAGGGTTAGGGTTAGGGTGGGGTGAGGGTGAGAGTGAGGGTTAGGGTTAGGGTTGGGGTTAGGCTTAGGGTGACGGTGTGGGTGAGGGTTAGGGTGAGGATTAGGGTTAGGGTTAGGGTTAGGGTTAGGGTTAGGGAAACTTAGTGTTAATGTTAGGGTTAGGGTTAAGGTTAAGGATAGGTTTATGGTTAAGTTTGGGGCCAGGACTAGAGTTAGAGTAGTGTTAGTATTAGGGTTAGGGTTAGGGACACTTAGGGTTAGGGTTAGGGATAGGTTTATTAGTTAGGGTTATTTTTAGTGTTAGGGTTAGGGTTAGGGATAGGGTTATGGTGAGGATTAGGGTTAGGGTGAGGTTTAGTGTCAGGGTTAGGTTTAGGGTTAGGTTGAGGGTGAAGGTTAGGTTTAGTGTGAGGGTGAGGGTGAGGGTTAGGATTAGGATTTAGGTGAGGGTTAGGGTTAGGGTGAGTGATAGGGTGAGTGTTAGGTTTAGGGTTAGGGTTAGGTTTAGGGTTAGGTTGAGGGTGAGGGTTAGAGTTAGGGTTAGGGTTAGGGTGAGGGTAAGGGTTAGGGTTAGTGTGAGGGTTAGGCTAAGGCTAGGGTTAGGTTTAGGGTAGGGTGAGGGTGAGTGTGAGAGTAAGGGTTAGAGTTAGGATTAGGGTTAGGTTTAGGTTGAGGGTTGGGTGAGGATTAGAGTTAGGGTTAGGGTTAGGTTTAAGTTGAGGGTTGGGTGAGGATTAGAGTTAAGGTTAGGGTTAGGGTTAGCGTTAGGGATACTTAGTGTTAGGGTTAGGGTTAGGGTTAAGGTTAGGTTTATGGTTAGGTTTAGGGCCAGGACTAGAGTTAGGGTAGTGTTAGGATTAGGGTTAGGGTTAGGGACACTTAGGGTTAGGG
Source organism: Megascapheus bottae (assembly GCF_031878675.1). Lineage (NCBI taxonomy): Eukaryota > Metazoa > Chordata > Mammalia > Rodentia > Geomyidae > Megascapheus > Megascapheus bottae. The sequence continues at coordinate 11,185,047 of NC_143509.1, forward strand.
TTATGGATAGGGTTATGGTGAGGATTAGGGTTAGGTTTAGGGTTAGGGATAGGTTGAGCGTGAAGGTTAGGTTTAGTGTGAGAGTGAGGGTGAGGGTTAGGTTTAGGATTTGGGTGAGGGTTAGGGTTAGGGTGAGTGATAGGTGAGGGTTAGTTTTAGGGTTAGGGTTAGGTTTTGGGTTAGTTTGAGGGTGAGGGTTAGAGTTAGGGTTAGGGTGAGGGTGAGGGTTAGGGTTAGGGTGAGGGTTAGGCTAAGGGTTAGGGTAAGGGTTAGGATTAGGATGAGCGTGTGCATTAGGGTTAGGGTTAGGGTGACGGTGAGAGTGATTGTAAGGTTGAGGGTGAGAATTAGGGTGAGGATTAGGGTGAGGGTGAGGTTTAGGGTGAGGGTTAGAGTTAGTGTGAGGGTTAGAGTGAGGGTTAGGGTGAGGGTGAGGGATAGGGTTAGGGTTAGGGTTAGGTTTAGGGTTAGGGTGAGGGTGAGGGTGAGGGTTAGGTTGAGGATGAGGGTGAGTGTTAGGGTTAGGGTTAGGGTCATGGTGAGAGGGAGGGTTAGGGTTAGAGTTAAGTTTAGGTTGAGGTTTAGAGTTTCGTTTAGGTTTAGGGTTAGCATGAGGGTTAGTTTGAGGGTTAGGGTGAGGGTTATGGTGAGGGTTAGGGTTAGTGTTAGGGCTAGTGTTAGGGTGAGGGTGAGGGTGAGGCTTAGGGTTAGGGTTATGTTTAAGGTTAGGTTTAAGTTTGAGTTAGGGTTAGGGTGAGGGTGAGAGTTAGGGTTAGGGATAGGGATAGGTTTTGGGTTAGGGTTAGGGTTAGGGTTTGGTTTATAGTTTGGTTTAGGGCTTGTACTAGGGTTAGGATTAGGGTTAGGATTATGGTTAAAGTTAGGGATTGTTAGGGTTAGGGTTAGGAGTTAGGGGTTATTTTTAGGGTTAGGGTTAGGAGTTAGGGGTTATTTTTAGGGTTAGTGTTAAAGTTAGGGGTAGGATTATGGTTAGGGTGAGAGTAAGGGTTAGGGTTTGGGTTATGGTTAGAGTTATGGTTATGGTTATGGTTAAGGTTAGGGTTTGGGTTAGGATTAGTGTGAGGGTTAGGTTTATGATTAGGTTTAATGTTAGGGTGAGGGCGAGGATTAGGGTTAGGTTTAGGGTTAGGATTAGGGTTAGGATGAAGATTAGGATGAGGGTTAGTGTTAGGGTTAGTGTTATGGTTTGGGTTAGGGTTATGATTAGGGTTACGGTTTGTTTTACGTTTAGGCTTAGGGTTATGGTTAGGGTTAGAGTTAGGGGAGGTTGAGGGTGAGGATTATGGTTAGGGTTAGGTTTAGGCTTTGGGTGAGGCTTATGCTTAGGGTTACATTTAGGTTTAGTGTTAGGGTTAGGGTTAGGTTGAGGGTTAGGGTGAGAGTTAGGGTTTGGTCTATGGTTAGGGTTAGGGTTAGAATTATTGTTAAGGTAAGGGTGAGAGTGAGGGTAAGGGTGAGGGTTAGGTTTAGATTTAGGGTCAGGGTGAGAGGGAGCTTTAGGGTGAGGGTGAGGAGAAGTTTATGGTTAGGTTGACGATGAGGTTTAGGGTGAGGGTGAGAGTTAGGATTAGGGTTAAGATTAGGGTTAGCATGAGGATTAGGGTTAGGGTGAGGGTGAGGGTTAGGTTTAGGGTTTGGGTTAGGGTAAGAGTTAGTGTGAGGGTTATGGTTGGGGTTAGGGTTAGGTTTACAGTTAGAGTTCTTATTAGGTTTAGGGAAACGGTGAGGGTGAGGACTAGGGTTAGGGTTAGCATGAGGGTGGGGTGAGGTTTAGGGGTAGGATTCGGTTAGTGTGAGGGTTATGTTTAGGGTAAGGGTTAGTGTCAGTGTTGGGATAAGGGTTAGGGTTTAGTTTAGGTTTAGGCTTAGGTTTAGGGATAGGTTGAGGGTGAGGGTGAGGGTTAAGGTTAGGATTAGGGTTAGGTTTAGGTTGAAGGGTAGGATTAGGGTTACGTTTAGGTTTAGGGTTAGGGTTAGCTTTAGGGTGAGTCTTAGGGTTAGGATGAGGGTGAGGTTGAGAGTTGGGTTAAGGTTATGGTTAGTGTGAGGGTTGGGGTAAGGGTTAGGGTTAGTGTCAGGGTGAGGGTGAGGGTTAGGGTGAGAATGAGGCTGAGGGTGAGGGTCAAGGTTAGGGTGAAGGTGAGGTTTATGGTGAGGGTTAGGGCTAGAGTTAGTTTTAGGGTTGGGTTATGGTTAGGGTTAGGGAAAGGCTTAGGTTTAGGGTGAGGGTGTGGTTGAAGGTTAGGGTTAGGGTTAGAGCTAGGGTTAGGGTTAGGGTGAGGGTGATGGTGAGGGGTAGGGTTAGGGTTAGTTTTAGGTTTAGGGTTAGGGGTAGGGTTAGGGGTAGGGTGAGTGTTAGATTTAGGGGTAGGTTTAGGGTGAGGGTTAGGTTTAGGGTGAGGGTTAGGATGATCGTTAGGTTTAGGGTGAGGGTTAGGGCTAGGGTGAGGGTTAGGGTTAGTGTTAGGGTGAGGGTTAGGGTTAGGTTTAGGGTTCTGGTTAAGGTGAGGTTAGGTTTACGGTTAGGGTTAGGGTTAGGTTTAGGGTGAGGGTGAGGTTTAGAGTTATGGTTAGGGTGAGGGTTAGTTGTTATGGTGAGGGATAGGGTGATGGTCAGTGTTAGGATTAGGGTTTGGTTTATGGTGAGCGTGAGGGTGAGGGTTTGGTTTAGGGTTAGCTTAAGGGTGAGGGTGATGGTTAGGGTTAGGATGAGGGTGAGAGTGAGGGTTAGGGTGAGGGTGAAAGTGAGGATGAGGGTTAGGGTTAGGGTTATGGTTAGGTTGAGGGTGACAGGGAGGGTTAGGATGAGGGTGAGGGTGAGGGTGAGGATTAGGGTTAGGGTTAGGGTGAGGGTGACAGTTAGGGTTAGGGTTAGCGTGAAGATTAGGATTAGGATGAGGTTGAGGGTTAGGTCATGATTTGGGTTAGGTAAGAGTTTGGTTAATGGTTAGGTTTAGGGTTAGGTTTAGGGTTAGGGTTAGGTTTTGGTTTAGGGTTAGGGGTAGTGTTAGGGTAAGGGTTAGTGTGTGGGTGAGGGTGAGGGTGAAGGTTAGTGTTAGGGTTAGTTTGTCGGTTAGGGTTAGGGTTAGGGTTAGGATTTAGGTTATGGTTAGGTTTAGTGTTAAGGTTAGGTTGGGGGTGAAGATGAGGGTTACGGTGGGGAGTAGGGTTAGGGTCAGCGTAAAGGTTAGGGTGAGGGTTAGGTTAGGGTTTAGGATTATGTTTAGGGTTAGGTTGTGCGTTCGGGTTGGGTGAGGGTTAGGCTTAGGGTTAGGGTTAGGTTTAGGGTTAGGATTAGGGTTAGGGTGAGGTTTAGGGTTAGGGTTAGGGTTAGGGTGAGGGTGAGGTGTGGAGTTAGGGATAGGTTTAGTTTTAGGGTTAGCTTTAGGTTTAGGTGAGGGAGAGGGTGAGGGTTAAGGTTAGGGTTAGGGTTAGGTTTAGGTTGAGGTTTAGGGTTAGGGTCAGGGTTATGGTTAGGTTTAGGTTTGGGGTTAGGATTAGGGAAAGGGTGAGGTTTAGGATGAGGGTTAGAGTTAGGTCTGTTGTTGTGTTTATGGTAAGGATTAGGGTTAGTGTGAGTGTGAGTTTTAGGGTGATTGTTAGGGTTGGATTAGGGTTAGGTTGAGGGTGAGAGTTAGGGTGAGAGTGAGGGTTAGGGTAAGGGTTTGAGTTACAGTTTGGGTTAGGCTTAGGCTTAGGGTGAGGTTGAGGGTGAGGGTTAGGGTTCAGATTAGCATTAGTGTTAGGGTTAGGGTTAGTGTGAGGATGAGGGTGAGGGTGAGGGTTAGGATTAGGGTTATGGTTATGATTTGGGTTAGGGTTAGGGTTAATATTAGGGTGAGCGTTAGGGTTAGGGTTTGGGTTAGGTTTATGGTAAGGGTTAGGTCTAGGAGTAGGGTTAGTTTTAGGTTTATGACTGGGTTATGGTTATGGAACCTTAGGGTTAGGGTTAGGTTTAGGGTTAGGAGTTAGGGGTTATTTTTGGTTAGGTTAGCTTTAGGGTTAGGGTGAGGGTTAGGGTTAGGGTAGGGTGAGGGTTATGGTTAGGGATACGGTTATGGTTACCGTTAGGATTAGGATTATGGTTATGGTTAGGGTGAGGGTTAGGGTTAGGGTTAGGAATAGGGTTAGGGTTATCTTTAGGATTAGCGGTAGGGTTAGGGACCCTTAGGGTTAGGATTATGGTTAGGGTTAGGGTGAGGGTGAGAGTTAGGCTGATGGTGAGTGTTAGGTTTAGGGTTAGGGTTACGGTTTGAGTTAGGGTTGGGGTTAGGGTGGTGGTTAGTCTTAGGGTGAATGTTAGTGTTAGGGTCAGGTTTATGGTTAGGGTTAAGGATAGGAGTAGAGTTAGGGTTAGGGTTAGGATTAGGTTAAGGGTTAGGGACACTTAGGATTAGGGTTAGGGTTAGGGTTAGGAGTTAGGGGTTATTTTCAGAGCTAGGGTTAGGGTTAGGGTTAGGGTTAGGGTTAGGGTGAGGGACACTTAGGATTAGGGTTAGGGGTAGGGTTAGGAGTTAGGGGTTATTTTCAGGGCTAGGGTTAGGGTTAGGGTGAGGGTTAGGTTTAGGGTTAGAGTAAGGGTTAGGTTTAGGGTGAGGGTGAGAGTTAGGGTTAGGGTTAGGGTGAGGGTAAGGGTGAAGGTTAGTGTTAGGATCAGTTGTAGGGTTAGCGTTAGGGGTAGGGTGAGGATTAGGGTTAGGGTTTGGTTTAGGGTCAGGGTCAGGTTTAGGGATTTGGTTAGGGTAGGTTTAGGGTTTAGGTTAGGGTTAGGGTTAGGTTTAGGGTTTGGGTTAGGGTTAGGGTTTTGGTTAGTGTTAGGTTAGGGTGAGGATGATGGTGAGGGTGAGGGTTAGGGTTAGGGTTAGAATTAGGATGAGGGATAGGGTGAGGGTTAGGGTTAGGGTTAGGGTTAGGGTTAGGGTTAGGGTGAGTGTGTGGGTGAGGGTTAGGTTGAGTGTTAGGGTTATGGTTAAGGTTAGGTTGAATGTTAGGGTGAGGGTGAGGGTTAGGGTTAGTGTGAGGGTTAGGGTAAGGGATAGTGTTAGGGTGAGGGTTTGGGTTATGGTTAGTGGAGGGTTAGGTTTAGGTTTAGGGTTAGGGTAAGTGTTAGGATTAGGGTAAGGGTGAGGGTGAGTGTTAGGGATAGGGTTAGGGTTAGGGTTAGGGTGAGTGTTATGGTGAGGGTTAGGGTTAGGGTTAGGGTTAGTTTAGGGTTAGGATTATGGGTAGGGTGAGGTTTACAGTGAGGGTTAGGTTTAGGATGAGGGTTAGGGTTAGTGTCAGGGTTACTTTTACAGTTTGGTTTAGGGTTTGGGTTAGGGTTTGGTTTAGGGATGGGGTTTATGTTAGGTTTAGTGTTAGGGTTAGGGTTAGGCTTAGGGTGAGGGTTAGGATTAGGCTTCGAGTTTGGGTTAGGGTTAGGTTGAGAGTGAGGGTTAGGGTGAGGGTTAGGTTTAGGGTGAGGGTTAGGGTGAGGGTTAGGGTTAGGGTGAGGGTTAGGTTTAGGGTTATGGTGAGGGTGAGCATTAGCGTTAGGATTATGGTTAAGGTTAGGATTAGGGTTAGGATGAGGGTGAGGGTTAGGGTTACGGTTAGGATTAGGGTTACGTTGAGGATGAGAGTGAGGTTAGTGTGAGGGTTTGGTTTAGTGTTAATGTTAGGGTTAAGGATAGGGTTAGGTTTAGGATTGTGGTAAGGATGAGGGTTAGCGTGAGGTTGAGTGTTAGAGTTAGCGTGAGGGTTACGGTGAGAGTTTGGGTGAGAGATAGGGTTAGTGTTAGGGTGAGGGTTAGTTTTAGGGTGGGGGTTAGGTTTAGCATTAGGTTTAGGTTTAGGGTGAGAGTGAGCATAGTGTGATGGTTAGGGTTAGCTTTAGGATTAGATGAGGGTTAGGGTTACAGTTAGGGTTAGGGTTAGGGTTACTGTTAGGGTTAGGGTGAGGGTGAGGGTGAGGGTTATGTTTAGGGTTAATTGTAGGGTTAGGTTAGGATTGGGGTTAGGGTGAGTGTGAGGGTTAGGATGAGGATTAGTTTTAGGGTTAGGGTTAGGTTCAGGGTTAGGGTTAGGGAAAGGGTGAAGTTTAAGGTTAGGGTTAGGGTTCAGGATAGGTTTATGTTTAGGGTTAGGGTTATGTATAGTTTTAGGACTAGGGCTAGGATTAGCGTTCGGGTTAAGTTTAGGGTTAGGGTTTAGGTATGGGTTAGGTTTAGGGTTTCTGTTAGGGTTAGGGTTTGGTTTAGGGATAGAGTTAGGGTTAGGGTTTGGGGTAGGGTTAGGATGAAGGTGAGTGTAAGGGTTAAAGTTTGGGTTAGAGTTAGGGTTAGGATTAGAATTAGGGTTAGGTTTAGGGTGAGGGTGAGAGTGACGGTTAGGATGAGGGTTAGGGTTAGGTTTAGATTCAGGGTTAGGTTGAGGGTGAGGGTTAGGGTTAGAGTTAGGGTTATGGATAGGGTTAGGTTGAGGGTTAGCGTTAGGATTAGGGTTAGGGTTTCTGTTTAGGCTTTGGGTTAGGGTTTGGAATAGGGTTACGGTGAAGATTAGGGTTAGGGTGAGTGTTAGTGTTAGTGTTATAATTAAGGTTATGGTTAGGGTGAGGGTGAGGGTTATGGTTAGGGTGAGGGTGAGGGTTAGGTTTAGGGTTAGGGTTAGGTTTAGGGTTAGGGTGAGGGTGATGGTTAGAGTTAGAGTTAGGGTTAGGGTGAGGGTGAGGGTTCGGGTTACGGTTATGGTGAGAGTTAGGGTTAGAGTGAGGGTTAGGTTAAGTGTTAGGGTTAGGGTTAGGGTTAAGTTGAGGGTTAGGATGAGGGTTAGGGTTAGGGTGAGGGTTAGGGTGAAGGTGAGGGTTAGGTTTAGGGTTAGGGTCAGGGTGAGAGCAAGGGTACAGTTGAGACTGAGGCTTAGGGTGAGGGTTAGGTTTAGGGTTTAGGGCGAGGGTTAGTCTTAGGGTTAGGGTTAGGTTTAGGGATTTGGTTAGGGTTAGGGTGAGGGTTATCTTTAGGTTTATGATCAGGTTTTATGTTAGGGTGAGGGTGAGGTTTAGGATTAGGTTGTGGGTTGGGATTAGTGTTAGGGTGAGGGTTAGGGTTAGGGTTAGGGTTTGGGTTAATGTTAGCGATACGGTTAGGGTTTGATTTACGTTTAGGCTTAGGGTTATGGTTAGGGTGTTGTTATGGTGAGGTTGAGGGTGAGGTTTAAGGTTAGGTTTAGGATTAGGCTGAGAGTGAGGCTTAGGTTTAGGGTTACGTTTAGGTTTAGGTTTATGTTTAGGGTTACTGTGAGGCTTAGGGTGAGGGTTACGGTGAGGGTTAGGGTTTGGTTTATGATTAGGTTAGGGTTAGGATTAGGGTTAATGTGAGGGTGAGAGTGAGGGTGAGGGTTAGGGTTATGGTTAGGTTCAGGGTGAGAGGGAGGCTTAGGGTGAGGGTGAAGGGTTAGGGTTAGGGTGAGGGTGAGAGTTAGGATTAGGGTTAGGTTTGGGGTTAGCCTTAGGTTTTGGGTTAGGGTGAGGGTTAGCGTTAGGGTCTGGGTTAGGGTGAGGGTGAGGTTTAGGTTTAGGGTTTGCGTTAGGGTAAGAGTTAGGGTGAGGGTAATGGTTAGGGTTAGGTTTAGGGTTTTGGTTAGGGTTAGTTTTAGGGTTAGGGAGAGGGTGCTGGTGAGGGTTAGGGCTAGGGTTTTGGTTAGGTTTATGTTCAGGTTTAGGGTTTGTGTTAGGGTTAGGGTTAGTGTTAGGGTTAGGTTGAGGGTGAGGATGAGGGTTAGGGTCAGGGTTAGGGTTAGGGTTTAGGGTGAGGGTTAGGGTGAGGGTTAGGGTTAGGGTTAGGGATTGAGTTAGGATTAGGGTGAGGGTTAGGGTTAGGTTTAGGCTCAGGTTTAATGTTAGGGTGAGGGTGAGGTTTAGGGTTAGGTTTCGGGTTAGGATTAGGGTTAGGGTGTGGATTAGGGTGAGGATTAGTGTGAGGGTTAGGGTTAGGGTTACGGTTTGGGTTAGGGTTAGGGATATGGTTAGGGTTTGGTGTACGTTTAGGCTTAGGCTTATGGTTCGGGTGAAGGTTAGGGTGAGGTTGAGGGTGAGGTTTAAGGTTAGGTTTAGGATTAGGCTCAGAGTGAGGATTAGGTTTAGGGTTAGGGTTGCGGTTACTGTGAGGCTTAGGAGGAGGGTTAGGGTGAGTGTTAGGGTTTGGTCTGTGATTAGGTTAGGGTTAGGATTAGAGTTAATGTGAGGGTGAGAGTGAGGGTGAGGGTGAGGGTGAGTGTTAGGGTTAAGGTCAGGGTGAGAGGTCGGCTTAGGTTGAGCGTGACGGTGACTGTTTAGGGTTAGGGTGAGGGTGAGAGTTAGTATTAAGATTAGGGTTAGGGTTAGCGTTAGGGTTATGGTTAGGGTGAGGGTGAGGTTTAGGTTTGGGGTTTGGGTTAGGGTAAGAGTTAGGGTGAGGGTTATGGTTAGGGTTAGGGTTAGGGTTAGGGTTAGGGTTAGGGAAAGGGTGAGGGTGAGGATTAGGGTTAGGGTTTGGGTTAGGTTTAGGTTCAGGTTTAGGGTTTGTGTTAGTCTTAGGTTTAGTGTTAGGGTTAGGTTGAGGTTTAGGGTTAGGGTTTCATTTAGCATTAGGATTAGGGTTAGAGTTAGGGTTAGAGTGAGGGTTAGGCTGACGGTTAGGGTTAGGTCTATGGTTAGGTTTAGGGTTAGGATTAGGGTTAGGGTGAGGGTGAGAGTGAGGATTAGGGTGAGGGTTAGGGTGAGAATGTGGGTGAGGGTGAGGTCAGGGTTAGGGTGAGGGTGAGGGTTAGGGTAAGGGTTAGGGTTAGCGTGAGGTTTAGGGTTAGTGTGAAGGTGAGGGTTAGGGTTAGGGTGAGGGTTAATGTTAGGGTTAGTCTTAGGGTGAGAGTGAGGGTTAAGTTTAAGTGAGGATTAGGGTTAGGGTTAGGGTTAGGGTGATGTTAGTTTAGTGTTAGGGTTAGGGTTAGGTTTGGGTTAGGGTGAGGGTTAGGGTTAGGGTGATGTTAGATGAGAGTTAGGGTTAGGGTTAGGGTGAGGGTTAGGGTGAAGGTTACCGTGAGGGTGAGGGTTACGGTCAGGGTTAGGGTTAGTGACACTTAGGGTTAGGGTTAAGGTTAGGGTAAGCGTTAGGGTTAGGTTTAGTTTAGGTTTATAGTTAGGGTACCGACTAGGACTAGGGATAGGGTTAGTGTTAGGATTAGGATTAGAGTTAGGGACACTTAGCATCAGGGTTAGTGTTAGGGTTAGGAGATAGGAGGGTTTTTTGCCAGTCCTGGGCTTGAGCTCAGGGCCTAAGCACTGTCCTTGGAGTTTCTCAAGGCTAGAGCTCTACCACTTGAGCTTCAGCACCACTTCTGGCTTTTTTCTACATATGGTAGGAGGAATCGAACTCGGGTCTTTATGCATGCTAGGCAAGCACTTTAACCACTAGGCCAAACTCCCGGCCCAAGGAGTTTTTTTTAGGGTTAGGGTTAGGGTTAGGGTTAGGGTGAGGGTTAGGGTTAGGGTGAGAGTGAGGTGAGGGTGAGGTTTAGGGTTAGTTTTAGGGTTAGGGTTATGATTTAAGTTAGGGTTAGGGTTAGGCTTATGGTTAGGGTTAGCCTTAGGGTGAGGGTGAGGGTGAGTGTTAGGGTGAGGGTTAGGGTGAGGGTGAGGGTGAGAGTTAGAGTGAGATTTAGGGTTAGGGTTAGGATTTGGATGAGGGTGAGTGTTACGGTGAGGGTTAGAGTTAGTGTTATGGTTAGGGTTACGGTTAGGTTGAGAGTTATCTTGATGGTGAGTGTCAGGGTTACAGTGAGTGTTACATTTGGGGTTAGGGTTAGGGTTAGAATGAGGGTTAGGGTTTGTGTGAGGGTTAGGATGATGGTTAGGGTTAGCGTGGGTATTAGCGTGAGGTTTAGGGTTAGGGTTAGGGTGAGGGTTAGGGTTAGCTTGATGGTTAGGGTTAGGTTTAGGGTGCAGTTTAGGGTTAGTGTTAGGGTTAGTTTTAATTTTTGGGTGTGGGGTTAGGGGTATGGTTAGGGTTAGGGTAAGGTTTAGTGTTAAGATGAGGATGAGGTTTAGGGTTACTGTTAGGGTTAGGTTCAGGTTTAGGGTTAGGGTGAGGGTGTGGGTTAGGGTTAGGGTAAGTTTTAGGGTTAGGTTTATGGTTAGGGTTAAGGATAGGCTGAGGGTTAGTTTGAGGGTGAGGGTTAGGGTGAGATTTAGCCTGAGAGTTAGGGTTAGCGTTAGAGACACTTAGGGTTAGGGTTAGGGTTAAGGTTAGGTTCATGGTTAGGGTTAGGGCTAGGACTAAGGTTATGGTAGGATTAGAATTAGGGTTACAGTTAGGGAAACTTAGGGTTAGGATTAGGGTTAGGTTTAGGTGTTATGAGTTATTTTTAGGGTTAGTGTTAGGGTTATGGTTAGGTTGAGGGTTAGGGTTAGGGTTAGGGTGAGGGTTAGTGATAGTCTTAGTCTTAGAGTTAGTGTTAGGGTGAGGTTTAGGGTTAGTGTGAGGGATAAGGTGAGGGGTAGGGTTAGGATTAGGGTTAGGTTTAGGGTTGGGTGAGGGTGAGGTTTAGGGTTAGTGTTAGTGTTATGATGAGGGTGAGGATTATGGTTAGTGTGAGGGATAGGGTGAGGGTTATGTTAGGGTGAGGGTTAGTTTGAGGGTTAGTGTTAGTCTTAGTGTTAGAGTAAGGGTTAGGGTGAGGGTGACGGTTAGGGTTAGGGTGAGGGTTAGGGTTAAGTTTAGTGTGAGAGTTATGGTTAGTGTGAGGGATAGCGTGAGGGTTAGGATTAGGGTTAGATTTAGATTTAGGGTTAGGGTGAGGGTGAGGTTTAGGGTTAGGGTGAGGGTGAGGGTTAGGGTTTGTGTTAGGGTTAGGTTGAGTGTTAGGGTTAGGGTGAGGGTTAGGGTAAGGGTTAGGGTTAGGGTTAGGTTTAGGGTTAGGGTTAGGATTAAGTTTTGTGTTAGGGTTAGGTTGAGGGTGAGGGTTAGGTGATGGTTAGGGTTATGGTTATGGTTAGGGTGAGGGTAAGGCATAGGATTCCGGTTAGGGTTAGGGTTAGGATTAGGGTTAGGGTGAAGGTTAGGTTTAGGTTTAGGGTAATAGTTGCGGTTAGAGTTAGGGTTAGGATTAGGTTAGGATGAGGTTTAGGTTGAGAGTTAGGTGAGAGTTAGGGTTAGGTGAGGGTGAGGGTTAGGATTAGGGTAAGGGTGACGGTGAGGTTGAGGTTGAGGGTTAGGGTTAGGGTTAGTGTTTGGGTTAGTGTTATGGTTAGGGCTAGAGTTAGGTTTAGGTTTAGATTTGGGTTTAGGCTTAGGGTTAGGGTTAGGGTTTGGGTTAGGGTGAGGGTTAGGATGAGGGTTAAGGTTAGGGTTTGTTTTAGGGTTAGAGTGAGCACTAGGGTTAGGTTTACAATTAGGCTTAGGGTTAGGTTAGGGTTAGGGTGATGGTTAGGGTGAGGGTTAGTGTGATGGTGAGAGTTAGGTGAGAGTGAGGGTTAGGGTTATTGTTAGAGTTAGGGTTATGATGTGGCTTAGGGTTAGGGTTAGGCTTAGTGTTAGGATTAGGTTTAGGGTGAGGGTGAGGGTGAGTGATAGGGTTGGTGTTAGGATTAGGGTGGGGGTTATGGTGAGTGTTAGGGTTAGGGTTAGGATTTGGGTGAGGGTGAGTGTTACGGTGAGGCTTAGGGTTAGTGTTAGTGTTAGGGTTAGGGTTAGGTTGAGGGTTATATTGATGGTAAGGGTTAGGGTTAGTGTGAGGGTTAGGGTGATGGTTAGGGTTAGGGTGGGGGTTAGGGTGAGGGTTTAGGTTAGGGTTAGGTTTAGGATTAGGGTTAGTGTTAGGGTTAGAGTGAGGGTTATTGTTATGGTTATGGTTAGGATTAGGGTGAGGGTTAGGGTTAGGGTTAGGATGAGGGTGAGGGTTAGGGTTAGGGTGAGGTTTAGGGTTAGTGTTATGGTTAGGGTTGGATTGAGAGTTATGTTGATGGTGAGGGTTAAGGGTAGGGTGAGGGTTAGGGTGAGGGTTACGTTTGGGGTTAGGGTTAGGGTTATAATGATGGTTAGGATTAGTGTGAGGGTTAGGGTGATGGTTAGGGTTAGCGAGGGGGTTAGGGTGATGGTTAGGGTGAGGATTATGTTTAGCATGAGGGTTAGGGTTAGCTTGCGGTTTAGGGTTAGGTTTAGGGTTAGCTTTAAGTTTTGCGTCTAGGGTTAGGGTTAGGGTTAGGGTTAGGTTTAGGGTTAGGTTAGGGATTGTTTTAGGATTAGGGGTAGGGTGAGTGTTAGGGTTAGGGTTAGGGTTAAGATGAAGATGAGGATTAGGGTTAGGGTTAGGTTCAGGGTTAGGGTAGGGTGAGGGTGTAGGTTAGGGTTAGGGTGAGGTTTAGGGTTAGGGTTAGGGTGTGGGTGTGGGTGAAGGTTTGGTTTAGGGTGACGGTGAGGGTGACAGCGAGCGTGAGGGTTAGGGTTAAAGTGAGTGTTAGGGTGAGTGTTAGGTTTAGCTTTATGGTTAGGGTTAGGGTTAAGGTTATGGACACTTAGGGTTAGAGTTAGCTTTAGGGGTAAGGTTAGGGTTAGCGTTAGGTTTAGGGTTAGGTTTAGGTTTATGGTTAGGGTTAGGGTTAGGTTTAGGACTAGGGTTAATTTTAGGGTTAGGATTAAGGTTAGAGGTAGGTTTATGTATACGGTTAAGGCTTTGAATAGGTTTTAGGTTTTGATTTTGGGTTAGGGTTAGAGTTAGGTTTAGGGTGAAGGTGAGGGGTACAGATAGGGTGAGGGTGAGGGTGAGAGTGAAGGTGAGGCTGAGGGTTAGGGTTAGGGTTAGGGTCAGGGTCATGGTTACGGTTAGGGTTAGGTTTAGGGACACTTAGGTTTAGGGTTAGGGTTATGGTTAATGTTAGTGTTAGATTTAGGATAAGGTTTAAGTTTATGGTTATGGTTAGGGTTAGGATTAGGGTTAAGTTTAGGATTATGTATAGGGCTAGGGCTAGGGTTAGGTTATGGGTTTGGATTATGGTTAGGGTTAGGGTTAGGGTGAGGGTGAGGGTTAGGGTGAGGGATAAGATTAGGGTTAGGGTTTGGGTTAGGATTACAGTTAGGGATAGGGTTAGTGTTTCTATTAGTGTTAGGGTTAGGTTTACGCTTAGGGTTAGAGTTCGGCTTAAGGTGAGGGTGAGGGTGAGGATTATGGTTAAGGTAAGAGTTAGTATGAGGGTTAGAGTGAGGTTTATCGTTAGGGTGAGGTTAGGATGAGGTTCAGGGATAGGGTTAGGGTTAGGGTGAGGGTGAAGTTTAGGGTAAGGTTTGGGGATAGGGTTAGAGTTAGGGTAAGGTTCAGGGTTAGGTTCAGGGTTAGGGTGAGGGGTAGGGGTCGGGTGAGGGTTAGAGTGATGGTTAGGGTTAGGGTGAGTATTAGGTTGAGGGTTAGGGTGAGGGTTATGGTTAGGGTTAGGGTGAGGGTGAGAGTTAGGGTTAGGGTGAGGGTGAGTGTGAGGGTGATGGTTAGGGTTAGGGTTAGGGTAAATCTTAGGGTTAGGGTTAGAGTTAGGGGAATGGAGATGTTAGGGTTAGGACTATGGTTAGGTTGAGGTTGAGGGTTAGGGTTAGGGTTAAGTTTAGGGTGAGGGGGCGCGTGAGGGTTAGGGTTAGGGTTAGGATTAGGGTTAGGTTTAGGGTGAGCGTAATGTGAGAATTGGGGTCAGGGTTAGTTTTAGGGTTAGTGTTAGGTTTAGGGTTACGGTGAGCATTAGCATGAGGGTGAAGGTTAGGGTTAGGATTAGGGTGAGTGTTAGGGTGAAGGTGAGGGTTAGAATTGGGGTTACAGTTTGGTTTAGTTTTATGTTTAAGGTTAGGATTAGGGACCCTTAGTGTTAGGATTCGGGTTAGGGTTAAGGTTAGGGTTAGCCTTAGGTTTAGGGTTAGGGTTAGGTTTAGGGTTAGGGTTAGGCCTAGGACTAGGGTAACGATTAGGGTTAGAATTAGGGTTAGACTTAGGGTAAGCATTTGGATTAGGGTTAGGGGGTAAGTTTAGGTTTAGAGTTACGTTTACGTTTATGTTTAGGCTTAGGGTTTGCGTTAAGAGTTAGGGTTAGGTTTTGGGACCCATAAGGTTTGTTTTAGGATTAGGGTTAGGGATATGTTTAGGGTTAGGGCTAGGGTAGGTTTAGGTTTTGGGTTTGGGTTATGGTTAGGATTAGGGTTAGGGTTAGTGTTTGCGTTAGGGTGAGGGTTAGGGTGAGGGTTAGGGTTAGGATTAGGGTTAGGGTTAGGGTTAGGGTTAGGTTTAGGGTTAGGGTTAGGGTGAGGGTGAGGGTGAGGGTGAGGGAATGGCTTAGGTTTAAGGTTAGGGTTAGAGTAGGGTTCGGGTGAGTGTGAGGGTTAGTGTTAGTGCTAGGGTTAGGGTGAGGGTGAGGGTGAGTGTTACAGTTAGGCTTAGGGTATAGGTTAGGGTTAGGGTTAGGGTTAGGATGAGAGTCATGGTGAGGATTAGGATTAGGATTTAGTTTTAAGGTTAGGGTTAGGTTAGGATAAGGGTGAGGGTTAGGGTGAGAGTTAAAGTTGGTGTTAGGGTGAGGGTTAGTGTTAGGGTTAATATTAGGGTGAGGGTGAGGGTTACGGTTAGGGTTAGCGTGAGGGTTAGGGTTTGGGACCCTTAGGGTTAGGGTTAGGGTTAGGATTCGTGTTAGGGTTTGGGTGATGTATAGGGTTAGGGCAAGGGCTAGGTTTACGGTTTGTGTTAGGGTTAGGGTTAGGGTTAGGGTTAGGGTTAGGGTGAGTGTGAGTGTGAGGTTTAGGGTTAGGGTGAGGCTGAGGGTAATGGTTAGGGTGAGGATGAGGGATAGGGTGAGCGTTAGGGTTAGGGTTAGGATTAGGGTTGGGGTGAGGTTTAGGATGAGGGTTAGGATTAGGTTTAGGATTATGGTTAGGGTTAGCGTTAGATTTAGGGTTAGGGTTAGGATTATGATTAGGGTTAGAGCTAGGACTAGGTTTAGGATTTGGGTTAGGATTAGGGTTACGGTTAGGGAACCTTGGGTTTAGGATTAGGGTTTGGGTTAAGAGTTAGGGGTAATGATTAGCATTAGGGTTAGGGTTACCTTTATAGTTAGGTTATTGTTTGGGTTAAGTGTTAAGGTTAGGTTTAGGGACCCTTACGGTTAGGGTTAGGATTAGGTTTAGGCTTAAACTTATATTTAGATTTAGGTTTAGGTTTAGGGTCAGATTAAGGGTTAAGGTGAGTGTGAGAGTTAGGGTGAGGGGTTATGGTTAGGGTTAGGGTGAGGGTTATGGTTAGGGTTAGGATGAGGGTTGTGGTAAGTGTTACATTTAGGGTTAGGGTTATGGTTTGGTAAGGGTTAGGTTTAGGGTTAGAGTTATGTTTAGTGTTTGGGTTAGGGTTTTTGTTAGGGTTAGGGTTAGTTTTAGGGGGTTAGAGTTAAGGTTATGTTTGGGTGAGGGTTAGGGTTAGGGTTAGGGCTTGGGTTGGATTAGGGTTGGGGTTAGGGTTAGAGTTTGGGTAACAGTTAGGTTTAGGGTTAGGGTTAGGGTTAGGTTTGGGTTAGGGTTAGGGGTAGGGTTACGTTTGGGTTAGGGTTAGTTTTAGGGTTAGGGTTAGCGTTAGGGTTAGATTAAGGTTTTGGTTTATGGTTAGGGAATGGGCTAGGACTAGGGTTAGGTATAGGGTTAGGGTTAGGTTTAGGGTGAGGATTAGGGTTAGGGTTAGAGTGAGGGTGAGGGTGAGGGTGAATGTGAGGGTTAGGGTGAGGGTGAGGTCGAGGTTGAGGTTGAGGTTTAGGTTTAGGGTGAGATTTAGGGTTATGTTTAGGGTTAATAAAGGGTGATGATAGGGTTAGTGTTATGGTGAGGGCTAGGATCAGGGTTAGTGTTAGGGTTAGGGTTAGGGTTAGTTTAGGGTTAGGGTTAGGTTTGGGGTTAGGATTAGGGTTACGGTTAGTGTTAGGGACACTTAGGTTTGGGTTAGTGTTGGGGTTAATGTTAGTTGAGCGTTAGGATTAGGGTTAGGGTTAGGATTAAGGTGAGAGTTAGGATTAGGGTTAGGGTGAGGGTTAGGGTTAGGGTGATGGTAAGCTTGAGTTTTAGGGTGAGATTTAGGAATACTGTTAGGGTGAGGGTGAAGTTTAGGGTTATGTTTAGGTTTAGGTTTTGGGTTATTGTGAGGCTTAGAGTTAGGGTTAGGTTTAGGGTTAGGGTGAGGGTGAGGGTTAGCGTGAGGGTGAGGGTTAGGGTGAAGTTTAGGGTTAAGGTTAGGGTTAAGGTTAGGGTGAGGGTTTGGGGTAGGTTGAGGGTTAGGGTTAGGTTAGGGTTAGAATAAGGGATAGGCTTAGGGTTTGTGTTAGGGACCCTTAGGGTTATGTTTAGGATTAGGATTAAGTTTAGGATTAGCATTAATGTTAGTGATAGGGTTAGGTTTATGGTTAGCATTAGGGCTAGGACTAGGGTTAGTATTAGATAGTATTAGGGTTAGGGAAGTGTTAGGGTGAGGGTTAGGTTGAGGATGACCGTTAGGGTTAGGGTTAGGGTGAGGGTTAAGGTTAGGATTAAGGTTAGGGTTAGGGTAAGGATAAGGGTTAGGGTTAAGGTTAGATTGAGGGTTAGGGTTAGGGTTGGGTTAGGTTTAGCTTTAGGGTGAGGGTGAGAGTTAGGGTGAGGGTTAGTGTTTGGGTGAGGGTTAGGTTTAGGGTTTGGGTTAGGGTTCGGGTTAGGGGTGGGGTCGAGATTAGGGTGACGTGAGGATTAGGGTGAGGGTGAGGGTTACGATGAGGGCTAGGGTTAGGGTTTGGATCAGGGTGAGTGTGAGCGTGAGGGTTAGGGTTAGGGTGAGGGTTAAGTTTAGTGTTAGGGTTAGGGTTTGTGTTAGGGTGAAACTTACAGATAGGGTTAGGTTTAGGTTGAGGGTGAGGGTGAGGGGTAGGGGGAGGGTTAGGGGGAGGGTGAGCGTTAAGGTTAGAGTCAGGAACCCTTTGGGTTAGGTTTATGGTTATAGATAGGGTTAGGCTGAGTGTTAGGGTGAGGGTGACGGTAAAGTTTAGGGAAAATTACTGTTAGTGTTAGGGTTATGTCTAAGGGTAGGGTTCGGGTCATGTATAGGGTTAGGGAAACGGCTAGGTTTAGCGTTTGGGTTAGGGTTACGGTTAGGGTTAGAATGAGGTGAGGGACAGGGTGAGGGTGAGGTTAGGGTTAGGGTTAGGGTTAAGGTTAAGGTGAGGGTTTTGGTGCGGGTTAGGTTTAGTGTTACGGTTAGTGTGAGGGTTTGGGTGGGGGTTAGGTTTAGGATTAGGTTGAGGGTTTGGCTTAGCTTGAGCGTTAGGACTTGGGTTAGGGTTAGGGTTAGGGACCCTTAGGTTTAAGTTTAGGTTTAGGGATAAGTTCAGAGTTAGCATTACGCTTAGGGATAGGGTTAGGTTTAGGTTACGGTTTGGACTAGGACTAGGGTTAGGGTTAGATAGTATTACCGTTAGGATGAGTGTTAGTGTGAGGGTTACGGTGAGGGTTAGGGTTAGGGATAGAGTTAGGGTTAGGGTGAGGGTTACGATTAGGGTGAGGGTGACAGTTAAGTTTAGGGATCCTTATGGTTAGGGTTAGGGTTAAGGTTAGGGATAGCGTTAGGTTTAGGGTTAGGGTTAGGATAAGGTTTAGGGTTAGTGTTATGTCTAGGGTTAGGGGTAGGGCTAAGTTTAGTGTTTGGGTTCGGGTTAATTTCAGGGTTAGGGTTAGGGTTAGGGTTTCGGTGAGGGTAAGGGTGAAGGTTAGGGTGAGGGTTAGGCTTAGTGTTAGGGTTATTGTGAAGCTGAGGGTGAGGGTTTGAGTTAGTGTTAGGGTGTGGGTTAGCAGTTAGGGGTTTTGTTTAGGGTTACATTTATGGTTAGGGTTGGCTTTTGGGTTAAGGGTTAGGGTTAGGTTTAGAGACCCTTATGGTTAGGGATAGGATTAGGGTTAGGGATAGGGTTAGGTGTACGTTTATGGTTAGGGTTTGGGTTAGGGTTAGAGTGAGGGTTAGGGTAGTGTGAGGGTTAGGGTTAGGATTACAGTTAGGGTTAGGGTGAGGGTTAGGGTTAGGTTTAGGGTAGGTTAAGGTTTAGGGTTAGGGTTAGGGTGAGGGTAAGTGTTAGGGTTAGGGTTAGGGTTAGGGTTAGGGTGAGGATTAGGGTTAGAGTGAGGTTTAGGGTGAGATTTAGGGTTGGGGTCAGTTTTAGCGTAAGGGTGAGGCTGAGGGTTAGGGTGAGGGTGATGGATAGGGTTAGGGTGAGGGTTAGGGTGAGGCTTAGAGTGTGGGTTAGTTTTAAGGGTAGAGTGTGGGTGAGGGTGAGGGTGAGAGTAAGGGTGAGGGTTAGGGTTAGAGTTAGGGTTAGGGTTATGGTTTGGTTTAGGATGAGGTTTAGGTTTAGGGTTAGGGTAAGGGTTAGGGTTAGGGTTAGGGTGAAGGTGATTTTGAGAGTTAGGGTTAGGGTTACGGTTAGGGTGATGTCTAGAGTGAGGGTTAGGGTTAGGTTTAGGCTTAGGTTTAGGGTGACTGTTCGTTTGAGGGTTAGGGTTAGGGTGAGGATTAGGATAAGGGTTAGGGTTAGGGTGGGGGTGAGGGTGAGGATGAGGGTTAGGGTGAGGATGAGGGTTAGGTTTAGGGTTAGGGTTAGGGTTAGGGTGAGTTTTAGGGTGAGGGTCAGGATGATGATTAGGGTGAGCGTTAGGAGAGGATTAGGGTTAGGATGAATGTGAGGGTTAGGGCGAGGTTTAGGATTAGGGTTAGGGTTAGGGTTAGGATTAGGGTTACGGTTTGGGTTAGAGTTAGGGTGAGGATGAGGGTTAGGCTTAGGGTTAGCTTTAGGGTGAGGGTGAGGGTGAGGGTTAGGTTGAGTATGAGGGTGAGGTTTAGCGTGAGGATTAGGGCTAGGGTTAGGCTAAAGTTGATGCTCAGATTTAGGGTTTGGTTTTGGGTTAGGGTTAGGTTGAGGGTTTCTTTTAGGTTGAGGGTTAGGGTTAGGGCTAGGGTAAGGGTGAGTTTGAGGGTGAGGGTTAGGGTTATGGTGGGGGTGAGTGTTAGGTTTAGGTTGAGAGTTAGGGTTAAGTTTAGGGTTCGCGTTAGGGTTAGGGTTAGGGTTATGTTTATGGTTCGGGTTAGGGCTAGGACAGGGGTTAGGATTAAGTTTAGAATTAGGGTTAGGGTAAGTTTTAGGTTGAGGTTTAGGGTGAGTTTAGGGTTAGCGTTAGGGTGAGGGTTACTGTAAGGTTTAGTGTTAGGGTTACGGTGAAGGTTAGGGTTAGGGTGAGTTAGTGTTAGGGTTAGTGTTAGGGTTAGGGTTATGTATAGGGTTAGGTCTAGGCTAGGTTTAGGGTTTCGGTTAAGGTTAAGGTTAGGGTAAGCTTTAGGGTTAGGGTGAAGGTTAGGGTGAGGGTTAGGGTAAGGGTTAGGGTTAGGTTTACGGTTAAGTTTAGCGTTAGGATTAGGTTTAGGGTGAGTGTGAGTGTCAGGTGAGCGTGAGGATTAGGGTTATGGTTAGTGTTATGGTTAGGGTGAGGGTTACATTGAGGATTAGGCTTAGGGTTACAGTTAGGGTGAGTGTTAGGGTTAGGGTTAGGGTAAGAGTTTGGATGATGTTGATGGTTTTGGTGAGGGTTAGGATCAGGGTTAGGGTTAGGGTTATGGTTAGGGTGAGGGTTAGGTTTATGTTGAGGGTGAGGTTGAGGGTGAGGTTTAGGATTAGTGTTAGGGTTTAGGTTAGGGTTAGGGTTTGGGTAAGGGTGAGGGTAAGGATGAGGGTTAGGGTGAGTGTAAGAGTTAGGGTGAGGGTTAGGATTAGGGTTAGGGTGAGGGTCAGGGTTAGGATTAGTGTTAGGGTTAGGGTTAGGGTGAGAGTAAGGGTGAGAATTAGGGTTAGGGTGAGGGTGAGGTTGAAGTTGAGGGTTAGGATTAGGGTTAGGTTTTGGGTCAGGGTGAGGGTGAGGGTTAGAGTTAGCATGAGGGTGAGGTTAAACGTTATGGTTACGGTTAGGGTTGGTGTTAGGGACCCTTAGAATTAGGTTTAGGGTTAGGGTTAAGGTTAGGGTTAGCATTAGGGTTAGTGTTAGGGATAGACTTATGGTTAGGGTTAGGTCTAGGACTAGGGTTAGGGTTAGGGTTTTATTTAGGGTTAGGGTTTGGGTCAGGGTTAGGGTTAGGGTTGGGGTTAGGATTAGAGTTAGGTTGATGGTGAGGGTTACGGTGAGGGTTAGTTTTAGGGTGAGGGTTAGGTTTAGGGTTAGGATGACGATGATGATTAGGGTTAGGGTAAGGGTTAGGGTAAGGGTTAGGGTAAGGGTGAGGGTGAGTATTAGGATTAGGCTTAGGGCTTTGGGTTATGTTTAGGCTTAGGCTTAGGCTTAGGGTTAGGGTTAGGGTTAGCGTGAGGTTTATGTTTAGGTTTAGGGATAGGGTTAAGTTTTGGGTTAGTGTTAGGTTTATGGTTATGGTTATTGTTATGGTTTGGGTTAGGTGTAAGTTTTGGGTTAGTGTTAGGGTTATGGTTACGGTTATGGTTATGGTAGGGGGTTTGGGTGAGGGTGTGGGTGAGGGGTTAGGTTTAGGGTTAGGGTTATTGTTACCTTTAGGGTTAGGGTTAGGGTAAGGGTAAGGGTGAGGGTTAGGGTTAGGGTTAGGGTTAGAATTACGGTTAGAGTTAGGGTTAGGGTTAGGGTTAGGGTGAGAGTTAATGTGAGGGTTAGGGTGAGGTTTAAGATTAGGGTTACGGTGAGGGTGAAGCTTAGGGAGAAGGTTATCTTTATGGTTAGGGTTAGGGTTAGGGACCCTTAGGTTGAGGGTTAGGGTTAGGGTTAAGGTTATGGTTAGTGTTATGGTTATGGTTAGGGTTAGGATTAGGGTTAGGGTCAGGGCTAGGACTAGGTTTAGGGTTAACGTTAGTATTAGAGTTAGGGTTAGGGTTATGTATAGGGTTAGGACTAGTGCCAGGTTTAGGTTTATGGTTAGGGTTAGGTTTGGGTGAGGGTTAGGTTGGGGGTTAGGGTTAGGGTTACTGTTAGGGTGAAGTTTAGGTGATGGTTGGGGTTAGGATAAGGGTCTGGGTGAGGGATAGGGTTAGGGTTAGGGTGAGGGTTTGGGTTAGGGTTATGATTAGGGGTAGGGTTAAGGTGAGGGTTAGAGTTAGCATTTGGTTTAGGGTTAATGTTTGTGTTAGGGTTAGGTTTAGGGTTAGGGTTATGGTTTGGGTTCGGTTTAGGGTTAGGGTTAGGTTTACGGTTAGGGTTAGGGTTTGGGTTAGGGTTATGATTATGGGTAGGGTGAGGGTGAGGGTGAGGGTGAGTGTGTTGGTTAGGGTTTGGGTGAGTGTGAGGGTTAGGTTGAGTGTTAGGGTTAGGGTTTGGTTTAGGGTTAGGGTTACATTTAGGGTTAGTGTTAGTGTGAGGGTGACGGTTTGGGTTAAGTTTAGGGTTAGCGTTAGGGTTAGGGTGAGGGTTATGGTTAGGGTTACGGTTAGGTTTAGAGTAGGGTTAGGGTTGTGGTGGGGGTTAGGTTTAGTGTTAGGATTAGGGTTAGGGTGAAGGTGAGGGTGAGGGTCATGGTGAGGGTGAGGGTTAAGGTTAGGTTTAGGGTTAGGTTGAGGGTTAGGTTGAGTGTGATGGTTAGGGGTAGGGTTAGGGTTAAGGTGAGGTGTAGGGTGTGGGTTAGGTTTAGGGTTAGTGTGAGGATTAGGGTTATGGTTAGCGTGAGGTTGAGGTTTAGGGTTAGGATTTGGGTTAGCTACACTTAGGGTTATGATTAGGGTTAGGCTTAAGTTTAGGGTTAGCATTAGGCTAAGTGTTTGGGTTAGGTTTATACTTAAGGT
Source organism: Megascapheus bottae (assembly GCF_031878675.1). Lineage (NCBI taxonomy): Eukaryota > Metazoa > Chordata > Mammalia > Rodentia > Geomyidae > Megascapheus > Megascapheus bottae. Next base: position 11,206,885 of record NC_143509.1, read on the forward strand.
TGGGACTAGGACTATGGTTAGGGTTAGGGTTAGGAGTAGGTTAGGGATCCTTAGGGTTAGGGTTAGGGTTAGGGTTAGGAGTTATGGGTTATGTTTAGGCTTAGGGTTCGGGTTAGGTTTAGGGTGAGGTTTAGGGTTAGGGTGAGGGTGAGGTTGAGGGTTAGGGTTAATGTGAGTGTGAGAGTTAGTGGTAGGGTTAGGGTTAGGGTTTGGGTTAGTAGTAGTGTTAGGGTTAGGGTTTGGGTTAGTAGTAGGGTTAGGGTTAGGGTTAGGTTGAGGGTGAGGTTTAGGTTTAGAGTTAGGGTAAGGTTGAGGGTTAGGGTTAGGGTGAGGGTTAGGGTTATGGTTACGGTTCGGGTTATGTTTATTGTTAGGGTTAGGGTTAGTGTGAGGGTTAGGGCTAGGGTTAGGGTTATGGTTAGGGTTAGGGTGAGGGTTAGAAATAGTGTGAGGTTTAGGGTGATGGTTAGGTTTTTGGTGAGAGTTGGTTAGGTTTAGGGTGAGGGCTCGGGTTAGTGTTAGCGTTAATGTTAAGGTTTGGTTTTGGTTAGGTTTAGGCTTATGGATAGGCTAGGGTTAGGGTGAGGGTGAGCTTCTGGGTAGGATTAGGGCTGGGTGAGTGTGATGGTTAGGGTGAGGTTTAGGGTTAGGGTTAGGGTAGTTTTAGGTTTACTTTTAGGGGTATAGTTAGCGTTTGGTTTATGTTTAGGATTACTGTGAGGTTTAGGGTGAGGGTTAGGGTTATTATTAGCGTTAGGATCGGGGTTAGGGTTAGGATGAGGGTTAGGGTTAGGGTGAGGGTTACGTTTTGAGTTCGGGTTAGTTTTAGAGTTAGGGTGAAATTGAGGATTAGAGTGAGGGTTAGGTTTAGGGTTAGGGTTAGTGTTAGGATGATGGTTAGGGTTATTGTTAGGATTAGGGTTAGGGTCAAGGTTATGGGTAGGGTGAGTGTGATGGTGAGGGTGAGTGTTAGGGTGAGGGTTAGGGGAGGGAGAGGGTTAGGTTGAGGGTTATGGTTAAAGTGGGGCTAGGGTGAGAGTTAGGGTTTGGGTGAGATTTAGGGTGAGGGTTAGGATTAGGGTTAAGGTGAGAGTAAGGGTTAGGGTGAGGGTGAGAGAGAGGGTTAGGGTTAGGGTTAGGTTGAGTGTTAGAATTAGGGTTAGGGTTAGGGTTAGGGTTAGGGTGAGGGTTACAGTTAGTGTTAGGGTGATGTTAGGCTTAGTGATAGGGTGAGGGTGAGAGTGAGGTTTAGGGTGAGGGTGAAGGTGAGATGAGCGTCAGGGTGAGGGTGAAGTTGAGTCTGAGAGTTAAAATGAGGTTAGGTTTAGGATTAGGATTAAAACTAGGGTTAGGCTGATGGTTAGGGTGAGTGTTAGGGTTAGGTTTAGGGTTAAGTTTAGGGTGAGGTTAAGGGATAGGCTTAGGGTGAGGTTTAGTGTCTGGGTTACGGTTAGGATTAGTGTTAGAATTAGGGTGAGGTTTAGGGGAGGGTTAGGGTTAGGGTTAGCTACACTTAGGGTTAGGGTTTGGGTTAGGGTTAACTTACGGTTACCGTTAAGGTTAGGGTTAGGATTAGGTTTATGTTTTTGGTTGGGACAAGGACTAGGGTTAGGGTTTGGGTTAGGATTAGGTTTAGATTTAGGGACCCTTATGGCTATGGTTAGGGTTAGGGTGAGGGTTAGTGTTAGGGTGAGAGTTGGTAGGTTTAGGTTGAGGGCTAGGGTTAGGGTTAGGGTTAAGATTTGGGTTAAGGTTAGGTTGAGTGAGGGTTATGGTTAGGGTTAGGGTGAGGGAGAGGATCTGGGTTAGGGTTAGGGTTAGGGTTAGGGTAAGAGTTATGTTGAGGCTTAGGGTTAGGGTGAGGGTGATGGTTAAAGTAAGGATTAATATGAGGGTTAGGGTTAGGTTGAGGGTTAGGGTCTAGGTTAGGGTAAGGGTTAGGTTGAGGGTTAGGTTTAGTATTAGGATTAGGGTTCGTGGTTGGGTTAGCATTAGGGTTAGGGTTAGCGTGAGGGTGAGGGTTAGGGTGGGGTTTGGATTAGGGTTAGATTTAGGGTGAGGGTTAGGGTTAGGTTTAGGGTTAAGGTTAGGGTTATGGTGATGTTTAGGGTGAGGGTTAGTTTTAGGGTTAGGGTAAGGGTAAGGATTAGGGTTTGGTTTAGGGTTAGGGTGAGGGTTAGCATAAGGGTGAAGTTTTGGGTTAGGGTTTGGGTTACGGTTAGGGTTAGGGTGAGGGTTAGTTTTAAGGTTAGGGTTATTGTTAAGGTGAGGGTTAGGGTTAGGGTTAGGATTAGGGTGAAGGAGAGGGTTAGGTTGAGAGTAAGGCTTACAGTTTGGGTTAGAGTTAGAGATAGGGTTAGGCGTAGGGTGAGGGTTAAGCTGAGGGATAGGTGAGGGTTAGGGTTAGGATTTGGGTTAGGGTTACGTTTAGGTTTAAGGTGAGGCTGAGGGTTAGGGTGAGAGTTAGGTTTAGGGTTAGGGTAAGGGTTATGGTTAGGTTTAGGGTTAGGTTTAGGGTGAAGGTTAGGGTGATGGTTAGGGTGAGATTTATGGTTAGGGTGAGGGTTATTGTTAGGGTTAGGGTTAGGGTGATGGTGAGTGTTAAGGTTATGGTTATGGTTAGGTTTAGGTTTAGGGTTTGTGTTAGTGTTAGTGTTAGGGTTAGGGTTAAGGTTAGCCTTAGGGTGAGTGTGAGTGTTAGGGCTAGGGTGACGGTGAGGATTAGTGTTAGAGTTAGGTTAGGGTGAGGGTTAGGGTTAGGGTTATGCATAGGGATAGGGTTAGGGTTAAGGACACTTAGAGTTAAGGTTAGTGTTAGGGTTAACGTTAGGGTTAGCGTTAGGTTTAGGTTTATGGTTAGGGTTAGCTCTAGGAGGAGGGTTAGTTTTAGGATTATGATTAGGGTTAGGGTTAGGGTTATGTATAGGGTTAGGGCTAGTGTAGGATTAGTGTTTGGATTAGGATTAGGGTTAGGGTTAGGGTTAAGGTGAGAGTGAGGGTTAGGTTTAGGGTTAGGGTAAGGTTTTGTTTAGGGTGAGGGTTAGGGTTAGGGTTAGGTTTAGGGTTTGGGATAGGGTGAGTGTTACGGTGAGAGTTCGGGTTAAAGTTAGTTTTAGCTTTAGGGTTAGGGTGAGGGTTAGGGTGACGGTTAGGTTTAGGGTGAGGGTTAGGGCTAGGTTTAGGGTTGGGGTTAGGGTGAGGGTTAGGGTTATGTTTAGGGTTAGGGTGAGGGTGAGGTTAGGGTTACGGTTAAAGTTAGGGTTAGGGTTTGGGTTAGAGTTAGGGTTAGGGTTAGGGTTTGAGTGAGGCTGAATGTTAGAGTGAGGGTTAGGGTTAGGGTTAGTGTTAGGTTTAGGGTGAATGTTAAGGTAACGGTTCGGGATCGGGTTAGGATTAGGGTTAGGATGAGGGTTAGGGTAGGGTTAGTGTGAGGGTGAGGGTTAGGGTGAGGGTTAGGGTTGGGGTGAGGGTTAGTGTTAGGGTTAGGGTGAGGGTGATGGCGAGGGTGAGGGTTAGGTTAAGGTTTATGGTTAGGGTTAGAGTTCAAGTTTGGGATAGTGTTAGTGTTAGGGTTAGGGTTAGTTTAGGGTTAGGGGGAAGGTTAGGGTTAGGGTGAGGGTAAGGGTGAGGGTTAGGGTTATGGTCATGTTTAGGGTTAGGTTTAGGGTTACAGCTACTTAGCGTTAGGGTTTAGGGTTAAGGTTAGGTTTAGTGTTAGGTTTTGGTTAGGGTTAGGGCTAGGACTAGTGTTAGTTTTAGGTTTTGGATTAGGGTTAGGGTTAGGGTTATGTATAAGGTTAGGGCTAAGGCTAGGTTTAGGGTTTGATTTAGTGTTAACAATAGAATTAGGGTTAGGGTTTGGATGAGGGTGAGGGTTAGGTTTAGGTTTAGTGTAAGGGTTAGGTTTAGGGTGAGGATGAAGGTGAGTTTTAGGGTTATGGTTAGGTTTAGGGTTTGGTTAGGGTGAGGATTATGGTGAGCTTTAGGGTTCGGGTTAGAGTTAGGATTAGGGTTTTGTTTACAGTTGAGGGTTAGGGTGAGTGTTAGGTTAAGGGTGAGGGTTAGGGTAAGGTTTAGGGGTAGGTTTACGTTGAGGTTTAGGGTGAGGGTTAGGGTTAGGGATAGGGTTATTGTTAGGGTGAGGGTGAGGGTGTGGGTTAGGTTTAGGGTTAGTGTGAGTGTGAGGGTTAGGGTGAGGACTAGTGTTAGGATTAGGCTGAAGGTTAGGGTTAAGGTTAGGGTTAGGGTGAGGGTTAGGGTGAGGGTTAGGGTGAGGGTGAGGTTTATTAGTTAGCATTATGGTAGGGTGAGGGTGAGGATTAGCGTTAGGGTGAGGTTGAAGTTTAGGGTTAGGGTTAGGGTGACGTTGAGTTTTAGATTTAGGGTGAGAGTGAGGGTTAGGTTTAGAGTTAGGTTTAGATTGAGGGTTAGGTTTAGGGTGAGGGTTTGTTTTAGGGTTAGGGTTACAGTTAAGTTTAGGGATAGGGTTAGGGTTAAGATTAGCGACCCTTAGGGTTATGTTTAGGGTTAGGGTTAAGGTTAGGGTTTGCGTTAGTGTTAGGGTTAGGTTTAGGGTTCCGGTTTGGGTTGGGGTTTGGGTTCTGGTTAGGGTTAGGGTTAGGGTTGGCGTTAGGATTAAGGTTAGGGTGAGGGTGAGGGTTAGGGTGAGGCTTAGGTTTAGGCTCATGGATAGGGTTAGGTTTAGGTTTAAGGTTAGTTTTAGGATTAGGGTTAGGGTTAGTGTTATGTTTATGGTTAGGGCTAGGGCTAGGTTTAGGGTTTGAATTAGGATTCGGGTTAGATTTAGGGTTTGGGTTAGCCTGAGGCTTATATTGAGGGTTAGGGTTAAGCTTAGTTTTAGTGTTAGGGTTAGGGTGAGGGTTAGGTTTAGGGTGAGGGTTAGGGTTAGGGTTAGGTTTAAGGTGAGGGTTAGGGTTATGTTTAGGATTAGGGTGAGGCTGAAGTTAGTTTTAAGGTTAGAGTTAGGGTTAGAGTTAGGGTTAGGGTGAGGGTGAGGGTGAGAGTTATGGTTATGTTTAGGGTTAGGGTTAGGGTGAGTGTGAGTGTTAGGTTTAGGGTTTGGGTTAGGGTTCGATTTCGAGTGAGGGTTAGGGTTATGGTTAGGCTTAGGGTTAGGGTTAGTGTGAGGGTTAGGGTTAGGGTTTAGGTTAGGGTTAGGGTTAAGTTTAGAGATAGGGTTTGGTTCAGGGTTACGGTTAATTTTGGGGTTCAGATTAGGGTTAGGATGAGGGTGAGGGTTAAAGTTAGGGTAAGTGTTAGAGTTGGGGTGAGGGTTAGGATTAGGTTTACAGTTAGGGTGAGGGTGAGGATTAGGGTTAGGGTGATAGTTAGGGTTAGGGTTAGGGTTAGGGTTTGGTTAGGGTTAGGGTTATGGTTTGGCTAGGGTCAGGGTTAGGGTTAGTGTGAGGGTTAGTGTGAGGGTTAAGGTGAGTGTTGGGTTAGAATTAGGGTTAGGGTTTGGGTTAGGGTTAGGATTAGGGTAAGGTTAAAGCTGAGGGTTAGGGTGAGAGTTAGGGTTAGGGTTAGGGTTAGGGTTACAGTGAGGGTTAGGGTTAGGTTTAGGGTGAGGGTTAGTGTGAGGGTTAGGTTGAAGTTTATTGTTAGGGTTAGGGTTAGGGTGGTGTGAGCTTTAGGTTGAGGTTTATTTTTAGGGTTAGGTTGAGGGTGAGGGTGAGGGTGATGGTTAGGGTTATTGTTATGGTTCGGGTTAGGGTTAGGGTTTGGGTTAGTGTTAGGATTAGAGTTAGGGTTAGGGTAAGTGCGAGTGTTAGGGTTAGGGTAAGGGTGAGGGTTAGGGTAAAAGTTAGAGTTAGTGTTAGGATTACAGTGAGGGTGAGGGTTAGGGTGATGGTTAGGTTTAGTGTTAGCATTAGATTTAGGGTGAGGGTTAGGGTGTGGGTGAGGGTTAGGTTTAGGTTAAGGGTGAAGTTTGGGTGATGGTTAGGGTTAGGGTTAGGGTTAGGGACGCTTAGGGTTAAGTTAAACGTTAGGGTTACGGTTCGGGTTAGCGTTAGGGTTAGGGTTTGGGTTAGGTTCATTGTAAAGTTTAGGGCTAGGACTGGGGTTAGGGTTAGGGATAGGATTAGGTACCCTTATGGTTAGGGTTAGGGTTCGGGGTAGGAATTAGGGTTTATTGCTTAGTGTTAGGGTTTGGCTGAGGATTATGGTGAGAGTGAGGTTGAGTGTGAGGGTTAGGGTTAGGGTTAGGTTTAGGGTGAGGGTGAGGGTTTGGGTGAGGTTAGGATTATGGTTAGGGATAGGGTTAGGGTGAGGGTGAGGGTTACGGTTAGGGTTAGGGTGAAGGTGAGGATTAAGCTTAGGGTGAAGGTGAGGGTTAGTGTGAGGGTTAGGGTTAGGGTGAGGGTGAGGGTGTCAGTTAGGGTTAGGGTTATGGTTCGGGCTTGGGGTAGGGTTATGGTTTGTGTTAGGCTTAGGGTGAGGGTGAGGGTGAGTTTGAGGGTTAGGTATAGGGTTAGGGTGAGGGTTACGGTGAGGTGTAGTGTGAGGGTTGGGACCCTTATGGTTAGGGTTAGGATTAGGGTTAGGGTTAGGGTTATGTTTAGGTATAGGGCTAGGGCTTGGCTTGGCATTTGGTTTAGGGTTAGTGTTTGGGTTAGGGATAGGGTTAGGATAAGATAGTATTAGGGGTAGGGTTAATGTTAGGATGAGGTTGAGGGTTTGGCTGAGGGTTAGGGTGAGGATTAGGGTGAGATTTAGGGTTAGGATGAGAGTTAGGTTTAGGGTTAGGGAGAGTCAGGGTTAGGGTTAGGGTTAGGGTGAGGGTGAGAGTGCACGTTACCGATAGGGTGAGGCTGAAGTTAAGGTTTAGGTACCCTTAGGGTTAGTGTTAGGGTTAAGATTAGGGTTAGCATTAGGGTTAGGGTTAGATTTATGGTTAGGATTAGGGATAGGACTAGTGTTAGGGTTAGGGTTAGGGTTAGGATTAGGGTTAGGGTTATGTATAGGGTATGGCTAGGGCTAGGTTTAGGGTTCGAGTTAGGGTTACGTTTAGGGTTAGGGTTAGGGTGAGGTTTAGGGTTTGGGTTCGGGTTAGGGTTTGGGTTAGTATTAGGCTTAGGGTGAGTGTTATGGTGAAGGTTAGTGTTAAGGTTAATTTTAGGGTTAGGTTTAGGGTAAGGTTAGCGTGAGGGTTAGGGTGAGCTTTACGGTTAGGGTTAGGGTTATTGTGAAGGTGAGGGTGAGAGTGAGGTTTAGGGTTAGGGTTTGGGATAGGAGGTAGAGGTTATTTTTAGGGTTGGGGTTAGGGTTACATTTATGGTTAGGGTTCGGGTTTGGTTTAAGGGTTTGTGTTAGGTTTAGGGACCCTTACACTTAGGTTTAGGATTAGGGTTAAGGTTAGGGTTATTTTTAGTTTTAGGGTTCGGGTTAGGGTTAGGATTAGAGTGAGGGTTAGGGTGAGTGTGAGGGTTAGGGTTAGGGTTAAGGTTATGGTTATGGTGAGGGTGAGTGTTAGTGTTAGAGTAAGGTTTAGGGTTATTGTTTGGGTTAGGGATACAGTTAGAGTTAGGATTTGGTTTAGTGTTAGGGTTAGGGTTTGTGTTAGCGTTAGGGTTAGGGTTAGGGTGAGTGTGAGGTTGAGGGTTAGGGTTACGTTGAGGATGAGGATTAGGGTTAGGGTTAGTTTAGGGTTAGGTTTACGGTTAGGGTTTGCGTTAGGGTTAGGGTTGGGGTTAGGGTACGGTGAGGGTTAGGGTTAGGGTTTGGGTTAGGTTTAGGTTGAGGGTGAGAGTTAGGGATTTGCTTAGGGTTAGGATTAGTGTGATGGTTAGGGTTAGGTTGAGGGTGAGGATTAGGTTTAAGGTTTGGGATAGGTTTCGGGTTAGGGTGAGTGTTAGGGTTTGGGTTAAGGTTAGGTTGAGGGTTAGGGTGCGGGTGAGGGTTAGGGTGAGAGTTAGGGTTAGGGTTAGGTTTAGGGTGAGGGTGAACATAGGGTTAGGGTTAGGGTTAGTGTTAGGGTGAGGGTGAGGTTTACGGTTAGGTGGAGGGTGAGTGTTAGGGTTAGGGACTCTTAGGGTTGGGTTTAGAGTTTGGATTAGGGTTAGATTTAGGGTTATGAATAGGTTTAGGGTTTGGGTTAGGATTAGGGTGAGGGTTAGGGTTAGGATGAGAGTTATGGTGAAGGTGAGGGTTAGGTTGTGGTTTATGGTGAGGGTGAGGGTTAGGTTGAGTGTTAGGTTAGGGTTAGGATTGGGGTGAGATTGATTGTGAGTATGAGGATTAGGTTTAGTGTTAGGGTGAGGGTTAGGGTGAGGATGAGGATTAGGGTTAGGATTAGGTTGAGGGTTAGGGTGAAGGTGAAAATGAGGGTGAGGGTGAGGGATAGGGTTAGGTTTAGGGTTAAGGTTAGGGTTAGAGTGAGGTGAGGGTGAGGGTTAGGTTAGGGTTAAGGTTAGGGTTAGGGTGAGGGTTTGGGTTAGGGTTTAGAGTTAGGGTTAGAGTGAGGGTTTGTGTTAGGTTGAAGTTTAGGTTTCGGGTTATGTTTATGGTGAGTGTGAGGGTTAGTGTGAGGGTTACAGTGATGGTTAGGGTTAGGGTAGGGTTAGGGTTAGGGTTAGGGTTAGGGGCCCTTATGGTTAGGTTTAGGGTTAATGTTAAGTTTAGGGTTAGGGCTATTACTAGGGTTAGTGTTAGATAGTATTAGGGTTAGGGTAAGGTTGAGGTTTAGGGTTAAGGTTAGGGTAAGGGTTAGAGTTAGGATTAGGGTGAGGGTTAGGGTTAGGGTTAGGGTAAGGGTTAGGGTTAGGTTTAGGGTTAGGGTTAGGGTTAGGGTCAGTGTGAGGGTGAGGGTGAGTGTTAGGTTTAGGATTAGGGTTAAGGTTAGGGTGAGGGTGAGGGTTAGGTTGAGGGTGAAGGTGAGGGTGAGGGTGAGGGTTAGGGTTAAGGTTAGGGTGATGGTGAGGGTTAGGGATAGGGTGAGGATTAGGGTTAGGGTTAGGGTTAGGGTGAGGGTGAGTGTGAGGGTTAGGGTGAGCGTGAGCGTGAGCGTGAGCGTGAGGTTTAGGGTTATGGTTAGATTTAGGGTTAAGATAAGGGTTAGGGTGAGGGTTGGCATGAGGGTTAACGTTAGGGTTAGGGTTAGGGTTAGGTGAGGGTGAGTGTGAGGGTTAGGGTGATCGTGAGCGTGAGGTTTAGGGTCATGGTTAGAGTTATGGTTAAGATAAGGGTTAGGGTGTGGGTTGGCATGAGGGTTAACGTTAGGGTTAGGGTTAGGTTTAGGGTTAGGTGAGGGTGAGCGTTAGGGTGAGGGTTAGGGTTAGGTATAGGGTTAAGATTAGGGTTAAGGTGAGTGTGAGGGTTAGGGTCAGGTTTAGGTTTCGGGTTAGGATTAGGGTTAGGGTTAGGGTTATTTTTAGGGTGACGTTTAGGGTTAGCGTTAGGGTTATGGTTAGTGTGAGACTTCGGCTTAGGGTTAGGGTTAGGGTTTGTATTAGACTTATGGTTAGGGTTAGGGTTAAGATTAGGGTTAGTTTTAGGGTTTGTGTTAAGGTTAGGGTTAGGGTGAGGGTGAGGGTTAGGGTGATAGTTAGGGTTATTGTTAGGGTTATGGTTAGGGTTAGGGTTTTTGTTAGGGTTAGGGTTAGGGTATGGTTTAGGGTGAGGGTTATGGTTTGGGTGATGGTTAGGGTTAGGGATAGGTTTTGGATTAGAATTAGGGTTAGATTTAAGGTTAGTATTTGAGTTAGGTTTAGGATTAGGTTGAGGGTGACGATAAGGGTTAGGGTGATGGTTAGGTTTAGGTTTAGGTTTAGGGTTACTATTAGATTTAGGTTGAGGGTGAGGGTTAGGGTGAGGAGTAGGGTTAGGTTTAGGTTTAGGGTTAGGGTTAGAGTGAGTGTTAGGGTTAGGGTTAGGGTTTGGATTAGGGTTAGGGTTAGGATTAGGGTTATGGTAAGGGTGAGGGTGAGAGTGAGGCTTAGGGTGAGGGTGAGTGTTAGGGTGAGGGTTAGGGTTATGATTAGGATGAGGGTTAGGGTTAGGGTTACAGTTAGAGTTAGGGTGAGAGTTAGGGTGAGTGTTAGGCAGAGGGTTAGCGTGACGTTTATGGTTAGGGTCAGGGTTAGGATTAGGATTAGGGTTATGGTGAGGGTATGGGTTCGGGTGAGGGTTACGGTTATGGTTAAGGTTAGGGTTAGGGTGAGGGTGAGTGTGACGGTTAGGGTGAGGGTAAGGGTTAGGGTTAGGTTTAGGGTTAGGGTTTATGTTGAGGTTAGTGTTAGGGTTAGGGTTAGGGTTTGGGTTAGGGTTAGGGTTAGGGTTAGGGTTAGGTTTAGGGTAAAGTTTAGGGTTAGGTTTAGTGTTAGGTTAGGGTTTGTGTTAGGGCTAGGGTTAGGGTGAGGGTAAGGGGAAGCTTGATGGTTAAGATTAGGATGAGATTGACGATGAGGGTTAGGGTTATGGTTAGTGTTAGGGTTAGAGTGAGGGTGAGGGTTAGTGTTAGTGTTAGGATTAGGGTAAGCCTTAGGGTTAGGGTTAGGGATTTGGTGAGGGTTATTGTTAGGGTTAGGGTTAGGTTTTGGATTAGAGTTAGGATTAGGATTAGGGTTATTGTTAGGGTGAGGGTGAGTGTGACGGTTAGGGTGAAGGAGAGGGTGACGTTTAGGGTAATGTTGAAGGTTAGGGTGAGTGTTACATTTAGGGTTAGGGTGAGGTTTAGCGTTAGGGTTATGGTTAGAGTTAGGGTGAGTGTTAGGCTGAGGGTTAGTGTGACTTTTAGGGTTAGGTTTAGGTTTAGGATTAGGATTAGGGTTATGGTGAAGGTGTGGATTCGGGTGAGGGTTACGGTTATGGTTAAAGTTTAGGTTTAGGGTGAGGGTGAGTTTGACTGTTAGGGTGAGGGTAAGGGTTAGGTTTAGGATTAGGGTTAGGGTTTGGGTTAAGGGTTAGGGTAAAGTTTAGGGACCCTTATGGTTAGGGTTAGTATTAGGGTTGGGGTTAAGTTTATGTTTAGCCTTAGGCCTGGGCTAGGTTTAGGGTTTGGGTTAGGCGTAGGATTAGGGTTCATGTTAGAGTTAAGGTTAGGGTGAAGGTGAGGGTGAGGGTTAGATTAAGTGTTAGGGTTAGGGTGAGCGTTAGGGTTAGCGTTAGGATTAGGATGAGGGTTAGGGTTAGAGTGAGGGTTAGTGTGAGGATTAGGGTTAGGGTTAGGGTTAGTGTGAGTGTGAGGGTGAGGGTGAGGGTTTGGTTTAGAGTTAGGGTTAGGTTTGGGTTAAGTGTTAGGGTTAGTTTTATGGAGCCTTATGGTTAGGGCTAGTATAAGAGTTAGAGTTAGGGTCATGTTTAGGTTTATGGCTAGGGCTAGGTTTAGGGTTTGGGTTAGGGTTAGGGTTAGGGTTTGTGTAAGGGTTAAGGTTTGGGTTGGATCTAAGGTTAGGGTTGAGGCGAGGGTGAGGGAAATGGTGATGATTAGGGTTAGGATGAGGGTGAGGGTTAGGTTTATGCTTAGTGTTAGGGTTAGGGTAAGGGTGAGGGTGATGGTGTGGGTTAGGGTACAGTTAGGGTTAGAGTAAATGTTAGAGTTAGGGTTAGTGTTTGGGTGAGGTTTAGGGTTAGGGTTAGGGATAGGTTTTGGATTAGAATTAGGGTTAGGGTTAGGGTTAGGTTTAGGGTTTGGGTTAGGGTTAGGGTTAGGGTTAGGGTGAGAATGAGGCTTAGGGTGAGGATTAGGGTTATTGTTAGGGTTAGGGTTAGGGTTTCTGTGAGGGTTAGGGTCAGGGTAAGGATAAGGGTGAGGATGAGGTTGAGGGTTAGGGTGAGGGTTAGGTTTAGGGTTAGGGTGAGTGTTAGATTTATGGTTAAGGTTAGGGTGAGGGTGAGGTTTGGTTTAGGGTGAGGGTTGTTTTAGTTCTATGGTTTGGGTGATGGTTAGCGTATGGTTAGGGATAGAGTTTGGATTAAATTAGGGTTAGGGTTAGGGTTAGGGTTAGGGTTAGGTCTAGGTTCAGGGTTATTTTGAGGGTGAGGGAAAGGGTGGCGGTTAGGGTTAGGATGAGGGTGAGGTGAGGGTTAGGGTTATGGTTAGTGTTAGGGTTAAGGTGAGGTTGAGGGTTAGGGTTAGGGTTACTGCAAGGGTTAGGGTTAGGGTTTGTGTGAGGCTTCAGGTTAGGGTTAGGCTTAGGGTTTGTATTAGAATTAGGGTTAGGGTTAGGGTTAGGGTAAAGTTTAGGGTGAGGGTTAGGGTTAGGGTTATGGTGACGGTTGGATTTAGGGTTAGGATTAGGGTGAGGGTGAGGTTTGGGTTAGGGTGAAGGTTTCAGTGATGTTTAAGGTGAGAGTTAGCGTGAGGGTGAGGCTTAGCGTGAGGGGAGGGTTAGGGTTAGGGTTAGGGATAAATTTAGGGTGAGGGTGAGGGTGAGGGTGAGGTTTAGAGTGAGGATTAGGGTTAGGGTTAGGGTTAGGTTTAGGGTTAGGGTTAGGGTGAGGGTTAGGGTTATGGTGAAGTTTAGGGTTAGTGTGAGGGTTAGGGTTTTGTTTAGGTTTATGTTTAGGGTTAGGGTTAGTTTGATGGTGAGAGTTAGGGTGAGGGCTATTGTTAAAGTTAGGGTGAGGGTGAGGGTTAGGATAAGGGTTAGGGTTAGGTTTAGGGTGAAGGTGAGAGTTAGAGTTACAGCGTGTGTGAGGGTTAGTGTGATGGTTAGGGTTAGAGTTAGGTTTAGGTTAAGGGTGAGGGTCAAGTTTAGGGTTAGGGTTAGGGATTGGGTTAGTGTTAGGGTTAGGGTTAGACTTAGGGTGAGGGTTAGGGTGAGGGTGAAGGTTAGGGTTAATGTTAAGTTGAGGGTTAGAGTTGGGGTTAGGTTTAGGATTGCGTTTAGGGACCTTTAGGGTTAGGGTTAGGGTATGATTTAGGAGTTAGGGGTTATGTTTAGGGTTAGGGTTAGGTTTAAGTTTAGGTTTAGGTTTAGGGTGTCGGTTAAGGGTTAAGGTTAGGTATAGGGACCTTTAGGGTTAAAATTAGGTTTAGGGTTAGGGTTGGGGTTATGTTTAGGTTAGGGCTAGGTCTAGGTTTAGGATTAGAGTTAGGGTCAAGGTTTGGGTTTGGGTTAGGGTTAGGGTGAGGGTTAGGGTTAAGGTGAATTTTAATGTTAGGGTTAAAATTAGGGTGAGGTTTAGTGTTAGTGTGAGTGTTAGGGTAAGCGTTAGGGTTAGGGTGAGGGTGAGGGTGAGGATTAGCGTTACTGTTAAGTTGAGGGTTAGGATTGGGGTTAGGTTTAGGATTGGGTTTAGGGACCCTTAGGGTTAGGGTTAGGGTATGATTTAGGAGTTAGGGGTTATGTTTAGGATTAGGGTTAGGGTTAGGTTTATGTTTAGGTTTAGGTTTAGGGTGTCGGTTAAGGGTTAAGGTTAGGTATAGGGACCTTTAGGGTTAAGATTAGGTTTAGGGTTAGGGTTGGGGTTATGTTTAGGGTTAGGGCTAGGTCTAGGTTTAGGATGAGGGTTAGGGTTAAGGTTTGGGTTTGGGTTAGGGTGAGGGTGAGGGTTAGGGTTAAGGTGAATTTTAAAGTTAGGGTTAAAATTAGGGTGAGGGTTAGTGTTAGTGTGAGTGTTAGGGTAAGCGTTAGTGTTAGGGTGAGGGTTAGGGTTAAGGTTTGGGTTTGGGTTCGAGTTAGGGTGAGGGTTAGATTTAAGGTGAATTTTAAGGTTAGGGTTAAGATTAGGGTGAAGGTTAGGTTTAGAGTGAGTGTTAGGGTAAGGGTTAGGGTTTTGTTTAGGGTGAGGGTGAGGGTTATGGTGAGGATTAGGGTTAGGGTTAGGTTTAGGGTTTGGGTTAGTGTTAGGTTTAGGGAGTATTAGGGTTAGGTTTAGGGTTAGGGTTAAGGTTATGATTAGCGTTAAGTTTAGGGTGAGGGTTAGATTTATGGTTAGGATTAGAGCTAGGACTAGGGTTAGCGTTAGCGTTAGGATTAGGGTTATTATTAGGGACACTTATGGTTAGGGTTAGGGCTTGGGTTAGGAGTTAGGGGTTATTTTTAATTTTAGGGTTAGGGGTAGTTTTATGGTTAGGGTTAGGGTTTGGGTTAAGGATTAGGGTTGTGTTTAGGGACCCTTATGTTTAGGGTTAGGATTAGGGTTAGGGTTAGGGTTATGTTTAGGGTTAGGGCTAATGCTAGGTTTAGGGTTTGGGTGTTGGTTAGGGTTAGGGTTAGGGTTAGGGTTAGGGTTAAGGTTAGGTTTAGTGTTAGGGTTAGGGTTTGGGTTGGGGTTAGCATTAGGGTTAGGGCTTGAGATAGGGTTGGTGTTAGGGTTAGGGTTAGGGTGAGGTTTAGGGTAAAGGTTAGGGTTAGGTTTAGTGTTTGGTTTAGGGTTTTTGTTAGGGCTAGGTTATGGGTAGGGTGAGGGTGAAGGGAAGTGTGACGGTTAAGGTTAGGATGAGATTGATTGTGCGGGATAGGGTTTATGGTTAGTTTAGTGTTAGGGTGAGGGTGAGGGTGAGGGTTAGTGTTAGGGTTAGGATTAGGGTAAGGGTTAGGGTTAGGGCTAGGGATTGGGTGAGGATTAAGTTTAGGGTTAGGGTTTGGATTAGGGTTAGGGTTAGGATTAGTGTTAGGGTTAGCATTAGGGTTATGGTTCATGTGAGGGTGAGGGTGACGGTTAGGTTGAGGGTGAGGGTGAGGGTTAGGGTGAGTGTTACGGTTAGGATTAGGTGAGGGTTAGGGTTGGGGTTACGGTTAGAGTTAGTGTGAGAGTTAGTGTGAGTGTTAGGCTGAAGGTTAGGGTGACTTTTATGGTTAACGTTAGGGTTAGGATTAGGATTAGGGTTATGGTGAGGGTGTTGGTTCAGGTGAGGGTTATGGTTATGGTTATGGTTAAGGTTAGGGTTAGGGTGAGGGTGTGTGTGAAGGTTAGGGTGAGGGTAAGGGTTAGGGTTAGTGTTAGGGTTTGGGTTAAGGGTTAGGGTAAAGTTTAGGGACTCTTATGGTTAACGTTAGTATTAGGGTTGGGATTAGGGTTATGTTTAGCCTTAGGCCTGGGTTAGGTTTAGAGTTTGGTTTAGGCGTAGGGTTAGAGTTAGGGTTAGGGTTAGTGTGAGGGTTAGGGTGAGGGTGATGTTGAGAGTTAGATTAAGTGTTAGGGCTAGGGTTAGGGTTAGGCTGAGTGTTACGGTTATTGTTAGTATTAGGATGAGTGTTAGGGTTAGAGTGAGGTTTAGTGTGAGGATTAGGGTTAGGGTTAGGGTGAGTGTGAGTGTGAGGGTGAGGATGAGGGTTAGGGTGAGAGTTAGGATTAGGGTTATGGTGAGGATGAAGATTAGGGTTATGGTGAGGGTGAGGGTTGGGATGAGGGTTACAGTTAGGGTTAGTGTTAGGGTTAGGGTTAAGTTTATTGTTAGCCTAAGATTTAGGGTTAGGGTTAGATTTATGGTTAGGGTTAGGGCTAGAACAAGGGTTAGAATTACGGTTAGGATTAGGGTTAGGTTTAGGGACCCTCAGGGTTATGGTTAGGGTTTCGGTTAGGAGTTAGGGGTTATGGTCAGGTTTATCGTTAGGGTTAGGATTATACTTAGGGTTAGGGTTTTGATTAAGTGTTAGGGTTAGTTTTAGGGAGCCTTATGGTTAGGGCAGTATTAGAGTTAGGGTAGGGTCATGTTTAGAGTTACAGCTAGGACTAGGTTTAGGGTTTTTGTTAGGGTTAGAGTTAGGGTTAGGGTTATGTTTAGTGGTAGGGTTAAGGTTTGGGTTGGGATTAGGGTTACGGTTAGGGTTTGGGTTAGGGTTACGGTTTGGGTTAGTGTTAGGGTTAAGGTTTGGGTGAGGTCTAGGGTTAGAGTTAGGGCGAGGGTGAGGGAAAGGGTGATGATTAGGGTTACAATGAGGATGAGGGTGAGGGTGAGGGTTAGGGTTATGATTAGTGTTAGGGTTAGGGTGTGGGTGAGGGTTTAGTCTAGTGTAGGGCTAGGGTTAGGGTAATGGTTAGGGTTAGGTTTAGTGTGTGGGTGAGGCTTAGCATTAGGGATAGGGTTAGGTTTTTGATTAGAATTAGGGTTAGGGTTAGGTTTAGGGTTAGGGTTAGGTTTAGGGTTTGGGTTAGGGTTAGGGCTACGGTTAGGGTTAGGATTTGGGTGAGGGTTAGGGTTAGGGTGAGGGTTAGGATTTGGTTTATGATTAGGTTTAGGGTTAGGGTTAGGGTTACGGTAAGGGTGAGGGTGAGGGTTAGGGTTAGGGTTAGGTTTAGATTTAGGGTGAGGGTAAGTGTGAGGTTTAGTGTTAGTGTGAAGGTTAGGGTGAGGGTGCGGCTGAGGGTTATGGTGAGGGTTAGTGTTAGGGTTAGTTTTAGAATTAGGATTAGGGTTGAGCTTAGGGAGGGCTTAGGGTGAGGGTGAGCGATAGGGTTAAGGTGAGGGTGAGGTTGAGGGTTAGTCTTTAGGTTAGGTTTACGGTTAGGGTTAGGTTCAGAGGGTTAGGGTGATGGTTAGGCTTTGGGTTAGGTTTAGGGTTAGGGTTAGGGTGAGGTTGAGGGTGAGTTTAGGATGAGTATTAGGGTTATGGTTAGGGTAAGGGTTAGGTTTAGGTTTATGGTGAGGGTTAGGGTTAGGGTAAGGGTGAGGGTTAGGGTGATGATTAGGGTGAGGTTTACGGTTAGGGTTAGGGTTAGGATTAGGGTTATGGTGAGGGTTAAGGTTCGTGTGAGAGTTACGGTTAGGGTTAGGGTTAGGGTTAGGGTGATGGTGTGGGTGAGGTTTAGGGTTAGAGTGAGCGTTAGGATTAGGGTTAGGGTAAAGTTTAGAGTTAGGTTTAGGGTTTGGTTTAAGTGTCAGGGTTAAGTTTAGGGACCCTTAGGGTTAAGGTTAGGGTTAGGGTTAGGGTGAGGGTTATGATGAGGCTTAGGGTGAAGGTTAGGTTTAGGATTAGGGTTAGGGTTAGTGTGAGAGTGAGAGTTAGGGTGATAGTGAGGGTGAAAGTGTGTGTGAGGGTGAGGGTGAGGGTTAGAGTTAGTGTTAGTGTTAGGGTGAAGGTTAGGTTTAGGATTAGGGTTAGGGTTAGGGTGAGAGTGAGAGTTAGGGTGATAGTGAGGGTGAAAGTGTGTGTGAGGGTGAGGGTGAGGGTTAGAGTTAGTGTTAGTGTTAGGGTGAGGGTTAGGGTTAGGGTTAGGGTGAGGGTTAGGGTTAGAGTGAGGGTTAGGGTGAGGGTTAGGGTTAGGGTTAGGTTTACGGTGAGGGTTAGGGTTAGTATTATGGTTAGGGTTTGGGTTAGGGTTAGGGTTATGGTTAGGGTTAGTGTTAGGATTTGGGTGAGAGATTGGATTAGAATTGGTGTTAGGGTTAGGGTTAATGTTAGGGTAAGGATTAGGGTGAGGGTGAGGATGAGGATGAGGGTTAGGTTTAGGGTAAGCGTTAGGGTTAGCGTAAGGTTTAGGGTGATGTTTGCGGTTATGTTTAGGGATAGGGTTTGGATTACAATTAGAGTTTGGTTATGGTTAAGGTTAGGGTTTGGTGTAGGGTTAGGGTTAGGGTGAGGTTGAGGGAAAGGGTGACGGTTAGGGTTAGGATGAGGATGAGGGTGAGGGTTAGGTTTATGGTTAGTGTTAGGGTTAGGGTGAGGGTGAGGGTGAGGGTGGGGATTAGGGTTAGAGTTAGGAGTAGTGTAAAGCTTAGGGTTAGGATTAGGGTTTGGGTGAGGCTTCGGGTTAGGGTTAGGGTTAGGGTTTGTATTAGAATTAGGGTTAGGGTTAAGGTTATGGTTAGGTTTAGGTTTTGGGTTAGAGTTAGGGTTAGGGTTAGGGTTAGGGTTTGGGTTAGGGTTTGGGTTAGGGTTAGGTTATTTTTAGGTTCAGGGTGAGGATTAGGGTGAGGGTTAGGATTAGGTTTAGTGTTTGAGTTAGGGTAGGTTTACGGTTAGAGTTAGGGTTAAGTTTAGGGTTAGGGTGAGTTTGAGGTTTAGGGTTAGGTTTAGGATAAGGGTGAGGGTTAGGGTTAGAGTGACGGTTAGGGTAAGGGTTAGGGTTATAGTTAGGTTTAGGGTGATGCTGAGAGTGAGGTTTAGTGTGAGGGTGAGGGTGAGGGTGAGGCATAGTTTGAGGGTGAGGGTTAAGGTGAGGGTTAGGGTTAGGGTTAGTATTCGAGTGAGGGTGAGTATGAGGGTTGGGGTGAGTATTAGGGTTAGGGTTAGGGTTAGGGTGAGGGTGAGGGTGAGGGTGAGGGTTAGAGTGAGTGTTAGGGTTAAGGTTAGGGTTATTGTTAGGGTTAAGGTTTGGGTTAAGAGTCAGGGTTAGGTTTAGGGACCCTTAGGGTTAAGGTTAGGGTGAGGGTGAGGGTTAGGGTGAAGGTTAGGTTTAGGATTAGGGTTAGGGTTAGGGTGAGAGTGAGGGTTAGGGTAGGGTGATGGTGAGAGTGAGTGTGAGGTTAGGGTTAGGGTTTGTGTTAAGTGTCATTGTTAGGTTTAGGGATCCTTAGTGTGAGTTTTTGGTTTAGGTTTAGGGTGAAGTTTAGGTTTAGGGTTAGGTTTAGGTTTAGTGTTAGGATGAGTGTTAGGGTTATGGTTAGGGTGAGGGTTAGGTTTATGTTTACGGTGAGGGTTAGGGTTAGGGTAAGGGTGAGGTTTAGGGTGATGTTTTGGTTGAGGTTTACGGTTAGGGTTAGGGTTAGGGTTAGGTTGAGGATTAGGGTTACGATGAGGGTATGGGTTCGGGTGAAAATTAGGGTTAGGTTTAGGGTTAGGATGAAGGTGAGGGTGACAGTTAGGGTTAGAGTGAGGGTTAGGGTTAGGGTGAGGGTTAGGGTAACTGTTAGGGTTTGGTTTAGGTGTCAGGGTCAGGTTTAGGGACCCTTAGGGTTAAGGTTAGAATTAGGGTTAGGGTGAGGGTGAGGCAAAGGGTGAGGGTGAGGGTTAAGGTGAGGGTTAGGGTTAGGGTTATTATTTGGGTGAGGGTGAGGGTGAGGGTTAGGGTGAGGATTAGGGTTAGGTTTAGGTTAGGGTTAAGGTGAGGGTGAGGGTGAGGGTAAGGGTTAGAGTGAGGGTTAGGTTTAGGGTTAGGGTTAGGGTTAGGGTTTGGGTTAAGTGTCAGGGTTCATTTTAGGGACCCTTAGGGTTAAGGTTAGGGTTAGGGTTAGGGTGAGGGTGAGGGTGAGGGTTAGATTGAAGGTTAGATTTAGGATTAGGGTTAGAGGTAGGGTAAGAGTGAGGGTTAGGGTAAGGGTGAGGGTGAGAGTGAGTGTGAGGGTGAGGCTTAGGGGTAGGTTTAGGGTTAGGGTTAGTGTGCGGGTTAGGGTGAGTGTGAGGGTTAGGGTTAGCGTTAGGGTTAGGATGAGTGTTAGGGTTGGAGTGAGTTTTAGGGTGAGGGTTGGGGTTAGGGTTAGGTTTAGGGTGAGGCTTAGGGTTAGTGTTATGGTTAGGGTTTGGGTAGAGTCCGGGTTAGGGTTTGGGTGAGGGTATGGTGTAAGTTTAGGTGTAGGGTTAGGTTTTGTGTTAGGATTAGGGTTAAGTTTAGGTTTGTTTTAGGTTGAAAGTGAGGGTGAGGATTAGAGTGAGGGTTAGGGTTAGGGTTAGGGTAAGGGTTAAGGTTAGGGTGATGGTGAGTTTGAGGTTTAGGGGTAGGATTAAGATTAGGGATAGGGTTAGGGTTAGGGTGAGGGTGAGGATTATGGTGAGGGTTAGTGTTAGGGTTAGTTTTAGGTTTAGGGTTAAGGTTAGGCTTATGGTGAGTGTTAGAGTGAGGGTGAGGGTGAGAGTGAGGGTGAAGGTTAGGGTTAGTGTTAGGGTTAGGGTTAGGGTGAGATGGAGGCTGAGGGTTAGAGTGAGGTTTAGGGTTATTGTTAGAATGAGGGTTAAGGTTAGGTTGACGGAGAGGATTATGGTTATGGTTAGGGTGAGGGTTAGTGTGAGGGTTAAGGTTAGGTTTAAGGTTAGGGTTAGGGTTAGGATTAGGGTTATGGTGAGGGTGATGGTGAGGGTGAGGGTTACGGTTAGGCTAAGGGTTAGGGTTAGGGTTAGGGTGAGGGTTAGTGTGATGGTTAGGCTTAGTGTGGGGCTAGGGTTAGTGTTAGGGTTAAGGTTAGGTTTAGGGTTGAGGTTAAGGGTTAGTGTTAGGTTTAGTGACCATTACGGATAGGGTTATGATTAGGGCTGGGGTTATGGTTAGGTTTAGGTTAAGGGCTAGGGCTAGGTTTAGGGTTTAGGTTAGGCTTAGGGTTAGGGTTAGGCTGAGGGTGAGGGTGAAGGTTAGGTATAGGTTTAGGTTTAGGCTTAGGATTAGGGTGAGGGTTTGGATTTGGTTTAGGGTTAGGTTTATGGTTAGGGTTAGGGTTATGATGAGCATGAGGGTTTGGGTTAGGGTTAGGGTTAGGATTAGATTTAGGGTGAGTGTGAATGTGAGCTTTAGGGTTTGATGTAGGGTTAGGATTAGGGTGATGGTGAGGGTAAAGTTTATGGTGAGGGTTCATGTTAGGGTTAATTTTAGGATTAGGGTTAGGGTTAGACTTAGGGTGAGGTTTAGGGTGAGGGTGAGCATGACGGTTAGGGTTAGGGTGAGGGTAAGGGAGAGAGTGAGGGTGACAGTTTGGGTTAGAGTGAGGGTTAGGGTAGGGTTAAGTTTAGGGTTAGGGTTAGGTTTTGTGTTAAGGGTCATTGTAAGTTTTAGGGATCCTTAGTGTTAGGGTTATGGTTAGGGTGAGGGTTAGGGTTAAGGTTAGGGTGAGGATGAGGGTGAGGTTTAGGGTGAGGGTTAGGGTTATGGTTAGGGTGAGGGTTAGGTTTAGGGCTACGGTGAGGGTTAGGGTTAGGGTAAGGGTGAGGGTTAGGGTGATGGTTAGGGTGAGGTTTAGGGTTAGGGTTAGGGTTAGGGTTAGGATAAGGGTTGTGGTGAGGGTTCAGGTTCGGGTGAGAGTTATGGTTAGCGTTAGGGTTAGGGTGAGAGTGAGGGTGACAGTTAGGGTTAGAGTGAGGTTTAGGGTTAGGGTTAGGTTTAGGGTTAGGGTTAGGTTTTGTATTAAGTGTCATTGTAAGGTTTAGGGATCCTTAGTGTTAGGGTTAGGGTTAGAGTGAGGGTGAGGATGAGAGTGAGAGTGAGTGTGAGTGTGAGGGTTAGGGTTAGGTTTAGATTTAGGGTTAGAGTGAGGGTTAGGGTGAGTTCGAGGTTTAGGATTTGTGTTAGGGTGAAGATTAGGGTTAGAGTGAGGGTTAGGGTGAGGGTTAGGTTTAGTGTTAGGTTTAGGGTTAGGTTTAGCTTTAGTGTTAGGGTTAGGGTTTGGGTTAGGGTTAGGTGATGGTGAGGGGGAGGGAGAGGGTTAGGGTTAGGGTTAGATGCAGGGTTTGTGTTAGGGTTATGGTTAGGCTTATGTTTACTGTTAGGGTTAGGTTTCGGTTAGGGTTAGCGTTAGGGTTAGGGTGATGGTGAGGTTGAGGGTGACGGTTAGGGTTACGGTGACAGTGTGGGTGAGGGTTAGTGTGAGAGTGAGGGTGAAGTTTAGGGTTAGGGTTAGGGTGAGGGTTAGGTTTAGGGTAGGGTTAGGGTGAGGTGGAGTTTTAGGTTTAGGGTTAGGATTAGGGTGAGCGTTAGGGTTAGAATTACGGTTAGGGTGAGGGTGCGGGTGAGTGTTAAGGTGAGGGTTAGAGTTAGGGTCAGTTTTAGGATTAGGGTTAGGTTTAGGCTTAGGGTGAGGTTTAGGTTTAGGTTTAGGGTGAGGATGAGGGTTGGGGTTAGGGTTATGGTTACAGTTAGGGTTAGGGTTTGGGTAAGATTATGGATAGTGTGAGGGTTAGGGTTTGTGTTAAGTTTAGGGAGGGGGTTAGGGTGAGGTTGAGGGTGAGGTTTTGGTGAGTGTTAGGGTTATGGTCAGGGTGAGGGTTAGTGTTAGGTTTACGGTAAGGGTTAGGTTTAGGTAAGGGTGAGGGTTAGGATGAGGTTTAGGTTTAGGGTTAGGTTTAGGGTTAGGGTTATGATTAGGGTTATGGTGAGGGTTCGGGTTCGGGTGAGAGTTACGGTTAGGGTTGGGGTTAGGGTTTGGGTGAGGGTGAGGGTTAAGGTTAGAGTGAGTGTTAGGGTTAGGGTTAGGGTTAGTGATAGAGTTAGTGTTAGTGTTCGGGTTTGGGTTAAGTGTCATGGTTAGGTTTAGGGACCCTTAGGGTTAAGGTTAGCGTTAGGGTGAGGGTGAGGGTGAGGGTTAGGATTAGGGTGAAGGTTAGGTTTTCTATTAGGGTTAGGGTTAGAGTGATAGTGACGGTTAGGGTGAAGGTGAGGGTGAGGTTTAGGTTAGGGTTAGGGATAGGGTAGGATTAGAGTGAGGTTTAGGGTGAGGGTCAGGGTTAGGCATAGGTTTACGTTTAGTGTTAGGTTTAGAGTTAGGGTTAGGATTTGTGTTAGGCTTAGGGTTAGGGTTTGGGTGAGGGTTAGGTTTACGGTACGGTTAGGGTGAGGGTTAGGGTTTGAGTTAGGAATAGTGTTATGGTTAGGTTTGTTTTAGATTGAGGGTGAGGGTGAGGGTTAGGGTGAGGGTTAGGGTATCATTTAGAGTGAGAGTAAGAGTTAGGGTTAGGGTTAGCGTTAGGTTTAGGGTTTGGGTGATTTTTAGGTTTAGGTTTAGGGTTAGGATTAGGGTGAGGTTTAGGGTTAGAGTGAGGGTTAGGTTGAGGGTTAGGGTTAGAGTTAGCGTTAGGGTGATGGTCAGGATGTGGTCTAGGTGAGGGTGAGGGTGAGGGTGATGGTGAGGGTGAGGCATAGGGTGAGGGTGAGAGTTAAGGTGAGGCTTAGGGTTAGGGTTAGTATTCGGGTGAGGATGAGGGTTAGGGTTAGTATTCGGGTGAGGATGAGGATTAGGGTGCAGGTGAGGGTTAGGATTAGGGTTATGGTGAGGGTGAGGGTTCGGTGTGGGTTACGGTTCAAGTTAGGGTTTGGGTTAATGATTAGGTTTAGGTTTAGGGACCCTTATGGTTAGGGATAGGATTAGGGTTGGTGTTAGGATTATGTTTAGGGTTAGGGCTAGGGCTAGATTTAGTGTTTGGGATAGGCTTAGAGTTAGGGTTAGGTTTAGGGCTAGGGTTAGTTTTAGGGTGAGGGTGAGAGTGAGGATCATGGTGAGGGTTAGTGTTAGGGTTAGTTTTAGGTTTAGGGTTAGGTTAGGCTTATGGTGAGGGTTAGAGTGAGGGTGAGGGTGAGAGTTAGGGTGAGGGTTAGCGTTAGTGTTAGGGTTAGGGTGAGGGTGAGGTGGAGGGTGAGGGTAAGAGTGAGGTATAGGGTTATGTTTAGATTGAGGGTTAGCGTTAGGTTTATGGTGAGAGTTATGGTTATGGTTAGGGTGAGCGTTAGCTTGAGGGTTAGGGTCAGTGTTAGGGTTAGGGTTAGGATTAGGGTTATGGCGAGGGTTCGGGTTTGGTTTCCGTTTAGGGTTAGGGTTAGGGTGAGGGTGACGGTTAGGTTTAGGGTGGGTGATAGGGTTAGGTTTAAGGTTAGGGTTAGGGTTAGGGTGAGGGTTTGGATTTGGTTTAGGGTTAGGTTTATGGTTAGGGTTAGGGTTACAGTGAGGGTGAGGGTTAGGGTTAGGGTTAGGATGAGTGTGAAGTTTACTTTTGGGGGTAGGTTTAGGATTAGGGTGAAGGTGAAGGTTATGGTGAGGGTTCATGTTAGGGTTAGTTTTAGGATTAGGGTTAGGGTTATGCTTAGCGTGAGGGTTAGGGTGAGGGTGAGGGTTATGGTTAGGGTTAGGGTGAGTGTTAGGGTTAGTGTTAGGGTTACGGTTAGGGTGAAGTTGAGGGTGAGGTTTAGGGTGAGGTTTAGGGTTATGGTTAGGGTGAGGGGTAGGGTTAGTGTTACGGTGAGGGTTAGGGTTATGGTGAGGGTGAGGGTTCGGGTGAGAATTACGGTTAGGGTTAGCATGAGGGTGACGGTTAAGGTGAGAGTAAGGGTTAGTGTTAGGGTTTGTTTTAACTCTCATGGTTAGGTTTAGGGACCTTTAGGGTTAGGGTTAGGTTGAAGGTGACGGTGAGGGTTGGGGTGAAGGTTAGGTTTAATATTAGGGTTAGGGTGAGGGTGACAGTGAGGGTTAGGGGGAGGGGGAGGGTGACAGCGAGTGTGAGGGTGAGGGTTAGGGTTAGGTTTAGGATGAGGGTTAGAGTGAGGGTTAGGGTGAGTGTGAGGGTTAGGGTTATTGTTAGGGTGAGAATGAAGGTGAGGGTTAGGGTTAAGATTAGGGTTAGGGTTAGGTTTAGTGTTAGGGTTAGGATTTGGGTTAGGTTAGGTGAGGGTGAGGGTGAGGGTTAGGGTTAGAGTTATGTTTAATATTAGGGTTAGGGTTTGGGCTAGGGTTAGGGTTAGGTTTGGGGTGAGGGTGAGGGTTACGGTGAGGGTTAGGGTGAGGGTGAGGGTTAGGGTGAGTGTTAGGGTTAGAGTGAGGGTTAGTTTTAGGGTAGGGTGAGGATGAGGGTGAGGGTTAGGGTGAGTGTGAGGGTTAGGGTTAGGTTTAGGGTTAGGGTGAGGGTTAGTGTTAGGTTTAGGGTGATTGTTAGTGTGTGGGTTAGGTTTAGGGTTATGGTTAGGTTAAGGGTTAGGGTTAGGGTTAGGATTAGGGTTAGGGTTAAGGTTTGGGCTAGGGTTAGGGTTAGGTTTAGGGTGAGGGTGAGGTTGACGGTGAGGGGTAGTGTGAAAGTGAGGGTTACTGCGAAGGTTAGGTTTAGAATTAGGGTTAGGGTTAGGGTGAGAATGGGGATTAGGGTGAGGTGAGGGTGAAAGTGAGGGTGAGGGTGAGGATTATGCTTAGGCTTAGGTTTAGGGTAAGAGTGAGGTTTAGGGTGAGTGTGATGGTTAGGGGTAGGGGTAGGGTTAGGGTTAGATTTAGGGTTATAGTTAGGGTGAAGGTTAGGGTTATGGTGAGGGTTAGGGTTAGGGTGAGGCTTAGGGTTTGGGTTAGGGTTAGGGTTAGGGTTAGTGTGAGGTTGAGGGTGAGTGTTAGGGTGAGGGTTAATGTTATGGTTAGGGTGATGGTTAGGGTAAGGGTTAGGGTAAGGTTTTGGGTTAGGGTGAGGGTTAGGGTAACAGCGAGAGTGAGGGTTAGAGTTATGGTTAGGGTTAGGTTTCGGTTTAAGTTTAGGGTGATGGTGAGGTTGAAAGTTATGTTTAGGGTTAGGGTTTGGGTTAGGGTTAGTTTTAGAGTTAGACAGGGTGAGGTTTAGGGGAGGGGGAGGGTTAGGTTAAGGGTTTGGGTTAGTGTAAGGGTTAGGGTCGGTTGAGGATGAGGGTTAGGGTTACGGTTAGGTTGAGGGATAGGGTGGGGATTATTTTTAGGGTTAGGATTAGGGACCTTTAGGGTTAGCGTTAGGGTATGATTTAGGAGTTAGGGGTTATGTTTAGGGTTAGGGTTAGGGTTAGGTTTATGGTTAGGTTGTGGGTTAACAGTTAGAGTTTGTTTTATGGACCTTTATGGTTAGGGTTAGGTTTAAGGTTAGGTTGGGGTTATGTTTAGGGTTAGGGCTAGGTCTAGGCTTAGGGTTTGGGTTAGTGTTAGTGTTAGGGTTAGGGTTAAGTTTTGGGTTAGGGTTAGGGTTAGTGGTAGGGTGAGGGTTAGGGTTAGGGTGAGTTTTAAGGTTAGAGTTAAGATTAGGCTGAGGGTTAAGGTTAGAGTGAGTGTTAGGGTATGTGTTAGGGTTAGGATGAGGGTGAGGGTTAGGTTTGAGTGAGTATTAGGGTAAGGGTTAGGGTTAGGTGTAGGTTGAGGGTGATGTTTAGGGTGAGGGTTAGTGTTAGGATTACGGTGAGGTCTAAGGTTAGGTTTAGGGTGAGCATTAGTGTTTGGGTTAGGGTGAGGATGAAGGTTAGGGTTAGGGTGAGGTTTAGGTTTAGGATTAGTGTGAGGGTGAGAGTGAGGCTAGGGTGAGGGTGAGGGTGAGTATGAGGGTGAGGGTTAGGTTGAGGATGTGGGTTAGGGTTAGGTGAGGGTTAGGGTTAGGATTTGGGTGAGGGTGAGGATGAAGGTTATGATGAGGATTAGGGTTAGGGTTAGCTTTATGGTATGGATTAGGGTTAATTGTAGGGCCCCTTAGGTTTGGTTTAGGGTTAGGGTTAAGGTTATGTTTAGCCTTAAGTTTAGGGTTAGGGTTAGATTTATGGTTAGTATTAGAGCTAGGACTAGGGTTAGCCTTAGGGTTAGGATTAGGGTTATGGTTAGGGACTGTTATGGTTATGGTTAGGGTTTGGGTTAGGAGTTAGGGGTTATGTTTAGTTTTAGGGTTAGGGTTAGGTTTTGCCTTAAGGGTAAGGGTTATGCTTAGGGACCATTATGGTTAGGGTTAGTGTTTGGGTTATGTTTAGGGTTAGGGCTGGGGCTAGGTTTAGGTTTTGGGTTAGGGTTAGGGTTAAGTTTAGTGTTAAGGTTAGGGTTTGGGTTAGGGCTAGGATTATGGTTAGGGTGAGGGTGGGGAGAAATGTGACGGTTATGGTTAGGATGAGATTGATGGTGAGGGTTAGGGATATGGTTAGTGTTAGGGTTAGGGGGAGTGTGAGGGTTAGTGTTAGGGTTAGGATAAGGGTAAAGGTTAGGGTTAAGGTTAGTGATTGGGTGAGGGTTAGGGTTAGGGTTAGGGTTAGGTTTTGGATTAGAGTTAGGTTTAGGATTAGGTTTATGGTTAGGGTGAGGGTGAGAGTGAGGGGTAGGATGAGGGTGAAGGTGAGGGTGTGGGTGAGGTTATGGTGAGGGTTAGGGTTATTGTTAGGATGGAGTGTTAGGGTTAGGGTTACGGTTCGAGTTAGGGTGAGAGTTAGGATGAGTGTTAGGCTGACAGTTAGGTTGACGTTTAGGGATACTGTTAGGGTTAGGATTAGGATTAGGGTTAGGTGTGGGTGTGGGTTCAGGTGAGGGTTACGGTTATGGTTAAGGTTAGGGTTAGGTTGAGGGTGAGTGTGACGGTTAGGGTGAGGGTAAGGGTTAAGTTTAGGGTTAGGGTTTGTGTTTGTGTTAAGGGTTAGGGTAAAGTTTAGGGACCCTTATGTTTGGGGTAAGTATTAGGATTGGGGTAAGTGTTATATTTAGCCTTAGGCCTGGGCTCGGTTTAGGGTTTGGTCAGGTGTAGGGTTAGGGTTAGGGTTATGGTTGGGTGGGGTTCGGGTGAGGGTTCGGGTGAGGTTTACAGTTAAGGTTAGGCTTAGGGTTAGGTTTAGAATGAGGTTGAGGGGGACTGTTAGGCTTAGGGTGTGCGTAACCGTAAGGGTTAGGTTTAGGGTTAGGGTTAGGGTTTGGGTTAAGGGTTAGTGTTAGGTTTACTGACCATTACAGATAGGGTTAGGATTAGGGTTGGGGTTAGGGTGATATTTAGGTTTTGGGCTAAGGCTAGGTTTAGGGTTTGGGTTAAGCTTAGGGTTAGGGTTGGCATGAGGGTGAGAGTTAGGGTTAGAGTCAGAGTGAGGATTAGGATTTTCTTTATGGTTAGGTTTAGAGTTAGGGTCAGGGTTACGGTGATGGTGAGGGTGAGGGTTAGGGTTAGGGTTAGGTTTAGATATAGGGTGACGGTGAGTGTGAAGTTTAGGGTTAGGGTTAGAGTTAGGATGAAGGTGCGGATGAGGGTTATGGTGAGGGTTACTGTCAGGGTTAGTTTTAGAATTAGGGTTAGGGTTAAGCTTAGGGTGGGCTTAGGGTGAGGATGAGGGTGACGGTGAGGGTTAGGGTTAGGGTGAGGGTGAGGGTTAGGGTTAGGGTTAGGGATATGGTTAGGGTTAGGGTTAGGGTTAGGGTGAGGGTTAGGGTTTGGGTTAGATTTACGGTAAGATTGAGGTTGAGGGTGAGGGTTAGGGTTAGGGTGAGGGTTAGAGTTTGGGTTAGATTTAGGGTAAGGTTGAGGTTGAGGGTGAGGGTTAGGATGAGTGTTAGGGTTATGGTTAGGGTGAGGGTTAGGTTTACGGTTACGGTGAGGATTAGGGTTAGGGTAAGGGTAAGGCTTAGGGTGAAGGTTCGGTTGAGGTTTAGGGTTAGAGTTAGGATTAGGGTTAGGCTTAGGGTTATGGTGAGGGTGAGGGTTTGGGTGAGAGTTACGGTTAGTGTTAGGGTTAGGCTTAGGGTGACGGTTAGGTTAGAGTGAGGGTTAGGGTTAGGGTTAGGCTTAGGGTGAGGGTTAGGTTAGAGTGAGGGTTAGGGTTAGGGTTAGGGTTAGGTTAGTGTTACGGTTAGGGTTTCATTTACGAGTCAGGGTTAGATTTAGGGACCCTTAGGGTTAAGGTTAGGGTTAGGGTTAGGGTGAGGCTGAGGGTTAGGGTTAGGGTGAAGTTTAGGTTTAGGGTTAGGGTTAAGGTGAGAGTTAGGGTTAGGGTAAGGATTAGGGTGATGGTGAGGATGAGGGTTAAGGGGAGGGTTAGGTTTAGGGTTAGGGTATAGGTTAGATTAAGGTTTAGGGTGAGGGTTAGGGTTAGGGTAAGGGTGAGGGTTAGATTTAGGGCTAGGGTTAGGGTGATGGTTAGGGTTAAGGTTAGGGATAGGGTTTGGATTAGAATTAAGGTTAGGGTTAGGGTTAGGTTTAGGTCTAGGGTTAGGGTTAGGGTGTGGTTGCGGGAAAGTGTAATGGTTAGGGTTAGGATGAGGGTGAGGGTGAGGGTTAGGTTTATGGTTAGTGTTAGGGTTAGGGTGAAGGTGAGGGTGTGGGTTAGGGTTAGGCTTAGTGTAATGGTTAGGGTTAGGGTTAAGGTTAAGGTTAGGGTTAGGTTTAGGGTTTGGGTTAGGGTTAGGGTTTGGGTTTGGGTGAGGGTTAGGGTTAGGGTTAGGATTTGGGTTAGGATTAGGGTTAAGATTAGGTTTGTTTTAGGTTGAGGGTGAGGGTTAGGGTGAGGTTTAGAATTAGCTTTAGGGTTAGGGTAAGGGTAAGGGTTACGGTTAGGGTTAGGGTTAAGTTTAGGGTTAAGGTGAGTTTGAGATTTAGGGTTAGGGTTAGGATTAGTGTGAGGGTTAGGGTTAGAGAGAGGGTTAAGGTGAGGTTTAGGGTTAGAGTTTGGTTTAGCGTAATGGTGAGGGTGAGGTTTAGGGTGAGGGTGAGGGCGAGTGTGAGGCATAGGATGAGGGTGAGGGTAAGGTGACGGTTAGGGTTAGGGTTAGTATTCGGTGAAGGTGAGGGTGAGGGTTAGGGTGAGGATTAGCGTTAGGGTTAGGGTTAAGGTTAGGGTGAGGATAAGGGTTAGAGTGAGGGTTAGGGTTTGGGTTAGAGTTAAGGTTGGGTTTCCGGTTAGGGTTAGGTTAAGGTTGATGGTGAGGTTAGGTGAGGGTTAGAGGTATGGTTAGGGTGAAGTTTAGGGTTAGGTTTACAGTGTGGTTTAGGGTTAGGGTTAGGGTTAGGGTGAGGGTTAGGATTAGGGTTATGTTGAGGGTGAGGGTTTGGTGAGGGTTATGGTTCATGTTCAGATTTGGGTTAATGGTTAGGGTAGGTTTAGGGACCCTTATGGTGGGGGATAGTATTAGGGTTGGTGTTAGGGTTATGTTTAGGGTTAGGGCTAGGGCTAGATTTAGGGTTTGGGATAGGCTTAGGATTAGCCTTAGGTTTAGGGGTAAGGTTGGGGTTAGGGTGAGGGTGAGGGTGAGGGTGAGGATTATGGTGTGGCTTAGTATTAGGGTTAGTTTTTTGATTAGGGTTAGGTTAGCCTTATGGTGAGGTTTAGGGTGAGGGTGAGATTAAGGGATAGGGTGAAGTATAGGGTTAGTGTTAGGGTTAGGGTTAGGGTGAAGTGGAGGGTGAGGGTTAGGTTGAGGTTTAGGTTTATGTTTAGGGTGAGTGTTACAGTTATGGTTACGGTTATGGTTAGGGTTAGAATTAGGGTTAGGTTTTGGGTTAAGGGTTAGTGTTAGGTTTACTGACCATTAGGAATAGGGTAAGGATTACGGTTGGGGTTAGGGTTATGTTTAGGGTTAGGGCTAGGGCTAGGTTTAGGGTTTGGGTTAGGCTTAGGGTTAGGGTTAGGGTGAGGGTGAGGGTTAGGGTTAGGTTTAGGATTAGGGTTAGGGTGAGGTTTAGGATTTGATTTATGGTTAGGTTTATGGTTAGGGTTACGGTGAGGGTGAGGGTTAGGGTTAGGGTTAAGGTTAGGGTTAGATTTAGGGTTAGGCTTAGGGTTAGGGTTAGGGTGAAGGTGAGGATTAGGGTTAGGTTTAGGATTAGGGTTAGGGTGAGGTTTAGGGTTTGGTTTAGGGTTAGGTTCACGGTTAGGGTTAGGGTTAGGGTTAGGTTTAAGGTTAGCATTAGATTTAGGGTTAGGGTTAGCGTTAGGGTTATTTTGAGGGTTTGTGTTAAGTGTCATGGTTAGGTTTAGGGATCCTTAGGGTTAGGGTTTGGGTGAGGGTGAGGGTTACGGTGAAGGTTAGGTTTAGGATTATGGTTAGAGTTAGGGTGAGAACGAGGGTTAGGGTTAGGGTTAGGGTTAGGTTTAGAGTGAGGGTTTGGGTGAGTGTGAGGGTTAGGTTTAGATTTAGGGTGAGGGTTAGGGTTAGAGTGAGGGTTAGGCTGAGGGTTAGGGTTAGATTTAGGTTTAGGGTTAGCTTTAATGTTGGAGTTAGGGTTTGGTTTACGGTTAGGTGAGGGTGAGGGTGAGGGTTAGGGTTAGGCTTAGGTTTTGGGTTAGGGTTAGGTTTATGGTTTAGTTTAGTGTTAGGGTTAGGGTTTGGGTTAGGGTTAGCGTTAGGGTTAGGGTGAGGGTGAGGGTGAGGGTGACGGTTAGGGTTATGGTGAGGGTGTGGGTGAGGGTTAGTGTGAGGGTGAGGGTAAGGGTTAGGTTTAAGGTAGGGTTTGGGTGAGGTTGAGGGTTAGGATTAGATTTAGGTTTAGGGTGAATATTAGGGTTAGAGTGAGGGTTAGGGTGAGGGTTAGGTTTAGGGTTAGGTTTAGGGTGAGGGTGAGTGTGAGGGTGAGGGTTAGTGTGAGGGTTAGTTTTAGGTATAGGGTGAGGGTTAGTGTTAGGTTTAAGGTGAGGGTTAGTGTTTGGGTTAGGGTTAGGTTTAGGATTATGGTTAGGGTTAGTGTTAGGGTTAGGTTTCGGTCTAGGGTTAGGGTTAGGGTTAGGGTGATGGTGAGGGTGAGTTTTAGGGTTAGTGTTAGTTTTAGGGTTACAGTGAGGGTTAGGGTGAGTGTGAGGGTTAGGGTTAGGGGTAGGGTTAGGAGAAGGGCTTGGGTTAGAGTGACGGTTAGAGTGAGGGTTAGGGTTAGGGTTAGGGATAGGGTTAGGGTTAGGTTTAGTGTTAGGGTTGTGGTTTGGGTTGGGGTTAGGGTTAGGGGTAAAGTGAGGATGAGGGGAAGGGTCATGGTTAGGGGTAGGATGAGGGTGAGTTTTAGGGTTAGGGTTATGGTTAGTGTTAGGGTTAGGGTGAGGGATAGAGTGAGGGTTACGGTTAAGGTTTGGGTAAAGGTTAGAGTTTGGATTAGAGTTACTGTGAGGGTTAGTGTTAGGTTAAGGTTAGCGTGAGGGTGAGAGTGAGGGTGAGGGTTAGGTTTAGGTTTAGGGTTATGATTAGGGTATGGGTTACCGTTAGTTTTAGGGTTAGGGTTAGGTTTAGGGTGAGGGTTAGGTTTATGGTTATGGTTATGGTTCCGGTGAGGGTGAGGGTTAGGATTAGGGTGAGGTTGAGAGGGAGGGTGAGGATTAGGATGAGGGTGAGGGTGAGTGTTAGTGTGAGGGTGAAGCTTAGGGTTAGGGTTAGTTTTAGTGTTAGGGCTAAGGTTTGGGCTAGGGTTAGAGTTAGGGTTAGGGTGAGGGTGAGGGTGAGGGTTAGGGTGAGTGTGAGGGTTAGGGGTAGGGGTAGGGTTAGGATAAGGGTTTGGGTTAGAGTGAGGGTTAGGGTTAGGTTTAGTGCTAGGGTTAGGGTTTGGATTGGGGTTAGGGTTAGGAGTAGAGTGAGGATGAGGGGAAGGGTCATGGTTAGGATTAGGATGAGGCTGATGTTTAGGGTTAGAGTTATGTTTAGTGTTAGGGTTAGGGTGAGGGTTAAGGGTGAATGTTAGTATTAGGCTTAGTTTTAGGGTGAGGGTTAGGTTTATGGTTACGGTTAGGGTTACGGTGAGGGTGAGGGTGAGAGTTAGGGTGAGGGTGAGAGTGAGAGTGAGTTTGACGGTTAGGATGAGGGTGAGTGTTAGGGTGAGGGCGAGCGTTAGGGTTAGGGTTAGGATTAGGGTGAGGGTGAGGGTTATGGTGAGGTTTAGGTTTAGGGTTATGGTGACGGTTAAGGTTAGGGTGAGGCTTAAGGGTAGAGTTAGGGTTAGGGTTAGGTTGAGGGTTAGGATTAGATGTATGGTTAGGGTTAGGGCTAGGACTAGAGTTAGAGTTAGGGTTAGGATTAGGGTTAAGGTTATGGACCCTTAGGGTTAGGTTATGGTTTGAGTTAGGAGTTACGATTATGTTTGGGTTTAGGCTTTGGTTAGGTTTATGGTTAGGATTAGGTATAGGGTTAGGGTTAGGGTTTGGTTTAAGGGTTAGGGTTAGGTTTAGGGCCCCTTTCGTTTAGGGTTAGGATTAGGGATAGGGTTAGGTTTAGGTTTAGGTTTAGGGCTATGGCTAGGTTTAGGTTTAGGGTTTGGGTTAGGGTTAGGGTTATGTTTTGTGTTAGGGTTAGGGTTTGGTTGGGGGTTAGGGTTAGAGTTTGTGTTTGGGTTAGGGTAAGGGTTAGGGTTAGGTTTATGTTAGTTTTAGGGTGAGGGTTAGGGTTAGGGTTAGGGTGAGGGTGAGGGTGAGGGTTAGGGTTAGTGTTGTGGTTAACTACACCTCGGGTTTGGGTTAGTATTAGCGTTAAGTTTAGGGTTAGAGTTAGGCTTAGAGTTAGGGTTAGGTTTATGGTTAGGGTTGGGGCTAGGGCTACGGTTAGGGCTAGGGTTAGGATTAGTTTTAGGGTTAAGGAAACTTAGGGTTAAGATTAGGGTTAGAGTGAGGAGTTACGGGTTATGTTTAGGGTTAAGGTTAGGGTAAGGCTTAGGGTGAGGGTTAAGGTTAGGGTTACGGTTAGGTTGAGGTTTAGGGTGAGGGTTAGATTGAGGGTTAAGCTTAGGGTTAGGGTTAGAGTTTGGGTTAGGGACCCTTAGGGTTAGGATTAAGTTTAGAGTTAGCGTTAGGTTTAGGGTTAAGTTTAGGTTTATGGTTATGTTTAGGTCTAGGAGTACAGTTAGGATTATGGTTAGGGTTAGGTTTAGGGTTAGGGTGAGGGTTAGGGTTAGGGTTAGGTTTAGCATTAGGGTTAGGGTGAAGGTTAGGGTGAGGGTGAGTGTTTGGGTTAGGGTTAGCGTGAGGGTTAGGTTTAGGCTTAGGGTTAGGTTTAGATTTAGGGTTAGTTTGGGGTTGGGGTTATGGTTAAGGTTAGGATGAGGGTTAGGGTTAGGGTTAGGGTGAGGTTTATAGTGATGGCTAGGGTAAGGGTGAGGGTTAGTGTGAGCGTTGGGGTTAGGGTTAGAGTTAGGGTGAGGGTAAGGGTTAGGGCGAGAGTTGTTTAGATTTAGGGTGAGGGCTAGTGTTAGGGTTAGAGTTAGGGTTAAATTTTGGTTAGGGTTAGGTTTAGGGTTATACTTAGGGTTAGGGTTAGGGTGAGGGTGAGGGTCTGGGATAGGGTTTGATTTAGTGTTAGGTTTAGGTTTAGGGTGAGGGTTAGGGTAGGTTGAGGGTGATGGTTAGGGTGATGGTTAGGTGAGGGTTAGGGTTACGGTGAGGGTTAGAGTAGGTTGAGGGTGATATTTAGGGTGATGGTTAGGGTGAGGCTTAGGGTTAGGGTGAGGGTGAGGGTTAGGGTTAGGGTTAGTGTTAGGGTTAGGTTGAGGGTTAGGGTGAGGGTTAGGTTTAGGTTAGGGACACTGAGGGTTAGTTTTAGGATTAGGGTTAAGGTTAGGGTTAGCGTTAGGTTTATGGTTAGGTTTAGGTCTAGGACTAGAGTTAGGGATACGGTTAGGGTTAGGGTTAGGTTTAGGGTTATTGAGTTAGGGTTATGGTTAGTGTGAGTGTAAGGTTTAGGGTCACGGTTAGGGGTAGGGTGAGGGTGAGCGTTAGTGTAAGGGTTAAATTTTGGGTTATGTTTAGGTTTAGGTTTAGGATTAGGGTTAAGGTTAGCATGAGTTTTAGGTTTAGAGTTAGGGTTAGGGTTACGGACAGAGTGAAGTTTAGGTTGAGGGTTAGAGTTAAGTTAGGGTTAGGGTGAGGGTTAGTGTTAGGGTGAGGTTTAGGGTGATGGTTAGGGTTAGGGTGAGCGTTGGGGATAGGTTTAAGGTTAGGGTTAGGATGAGGTTTAGGGTTATTGTGATAGGTTTTCTTGAGGACTAGGGTTAGGGTTAGGTTTAGGGTTAAAGTTTGGGTTAGGATTAGGTTTAGGCTTATGGTTAGGGTTATGGTTAGTGTTAGGGTGAGGGTGAGGGTGAGAGTGAGGGTTAGGGTGAGGGTGAGGGTTAGGGTTGAGGTGAGGTTGAGGGTTAGCATTAGGGTTAGGTTTAGGGTTAGGGTTAGGGTTAAGGTGAGCGTTGGGGATAAGGTTAGGCTTAAGGTGAGGATTAGGTTTAGGGTGAGAGTTGGTTAGGTTTAGGGTGAGGGCTATGGTTATGGTAAGGTTTAGAGTTAAGGTTTGGGTTAAGGTTACATTTAGGGTTATATTTAGGGTTAGGTTTAGGGTGAGGGTGAGGGTTTGTGCCAGGGTTAGGTTTGGGATTAGGTTTAGGTTTAGGTTTAGGTTTAGGGTTAGGGTTAGGGTGGGGGTGAGGTTAGAGTGAAGGTTAGGGTGAGGGTTAGGGTTAGGTTTAGTGTTAGGGATAGGATTAGGGTTAGGGTTATGGTGGGGGTTAGGGTGAGGTTTAGGTTTAGCGTTAGGTTTGGGGTTAGGGTCAGGGTGAGGGTTAGGGTTAGGGTGAGGGTTAGGTTGAGGATTAGAGTTAGGGTTTGCGTGAGGGTTACAGTGAGGGTTAGCATAAGGGTGAGGGTTAGGGATAAGCTTAGGGTTAGCATAAGGGTGAGGGTTAGTTTTAGGGTTAGGGTTAGAGTTAAGGAGAGGGTTAGGGTTATGTTGAGGGTTGGGTTAGGGTTAGGTTTAGGGTGAGTATGTGGGTTAGGGTTACGGTTAGGGTTAGGTTTAGAGTTTTGGATAGGGTTAGGTTTAGGGTTACTGTTAGGTTGAGGGTGTGGTTGAAGGTTAGGGTTAGGTTTAGGATTAGTGTGAGGGTTAGGGTTAGGTTTAGCTTTATTGTTAGCGCTAGGGCTAGAACTAGGGTTAGTTTTAGTGTGAGTATTAGGGTTAGGGTTAGGGTTATGTATAGGGTTAGGGCTAGGGCTAGGTTTAGGGTTTGGATTAGGATTAGGGTTAGGGTTAGAGTTAGGGCGATGGTGAGGTTTAGGTTTAGGGTTAGGGTAAGGGTTAGGTTTAAGTTGAGGTTGAGGGTGAGTGTTAGGGTTAGGGTTAGAGATTGTATTACAGTGAGGGTTACGGTGAGGGTTAGGGTTAGGGTTAGTTTTTGGGTTAGGGTTAGGGTTAGGGTTTGTATTAGGGTGAGGGTTACAGTGAGGGTTATGGTTAGGGTTAGTTTTTGGTTAGAGTTAGGGTTAGGGTGAGGGTGAGGTTTAGTGTGAGGGTAAGGGTTAGGGTTAGGGTTAGGGTTATATTGAGTGTCAGGGTTAGGTTTAGGGTTAGGGTGAGTGTGCGATTAGAGTTACGGTTTGAGTTAGGGTTAGCGTTAGGGTTAGGTTGAGATTAAGGTTAGGTTTAGGTGTGGGTGAGGGTTAGGGTTAGGGTTAGGTTGAGGCTGAGGGCTAGGGTGAGGGTTAGGGTTAGGGTTAGGGTGAGGGTTAGGTGAGGGTTAGGTTTTGGGTCATGGTTAGGGTTAGGGTTAGGTACACTTAGGGTTAGGGTTAAGGTTAGGGTTAAGGTTAGTGATAGTGTTAGGTTTAGGGTTAGGTTTATGTTTATGTTTAGGGTTAGTGCTAGGATTGCTGTTAGTTTTCGGGTTAGGATTAGGGTTAGGGTTAGGGTTAGGGTTATATATAGGTTTAGTGCTAGTGCCTGGTTTAGGGTTTGATTTAGGGTAAGGGTTTGAGTTAGGGTTAGGATGAGGGTGGGGGTTAGGTTTAGATTTAGGTTCAGGGTAAGGGTTAGGTTTAGGTTGGGTTGAGGGTTAGGGTTAGGGTTAGGGCTGGATTTAGGTTAGGGTGACGGTTATGGTGAGGGTTAGGTTTAGCGTTAGTTTCAGGGTTAGTGTTAGGGTTAGGGTGAGCTTTAGGGTGATGGTTAGGTTTACGGTGAGGGTTAGGGTTAGGGTAAGGGTTAGGTTAGGGTTAAGGTTAGGGTTAGGGTGAGGGTTAGGGTCTGGGTTAGAGTTAGGATTAGGGTTAGGGTTTGGCTTAGGGTAAGGGTTTGGATTAGTTTCAGGGTGAGGGTCAGGGTTAGGGTGAGAATGAGAGTGAGGGTGAGAGTGATTGTTAGGGTGAAGGTTTGGTTTAGGGTTAGGTTTAGGATTAGGGACCCTTAGGTTTAGGGTTAGGGTTAGGCTTAAGGATAGGTTTAGGATAGGATTAGGGTTAGGGTTATGTATAGGTTTAGGGCTAGGGCTTGGATTAGCATTAGGGTTAGGGTTAGGGTTAAGGTGAGGGTTAGGGTTTGGGTTAGAATTAGGATTAGGGTTAGGGTTATGGTTAGGTTATTGTTAGGGTTAGGGTTAGGTTTCAGTTAGGGTTAGGGTGAGGGTGAAGGTTAGGTTTAGGATTATGGTTAGGGTTAGGTTTAGGGTTAGGGTGAGGGTTAGGGTTAACGTTAGGGTTAGAATTAGGGCAAGGGTGAGGGTTAGGGTTAGGGTTAGTGTTAGGGTGAGAGTGAGGGTAAGGGTGTGGGTGAGGGTTAGGGTTAGGTTTAGGGTTAGGGACAATTAGGGTTAGGGTTTGTTTTAGACTTAATACTAGTTTTAGGGTTAGGGTTAGGGTTAGAGTAAGGGTGAGGATGAGGTTTATGGTTATGGTTAGGTTTAAGGTTAGGGTAAGGGTGAGGTTTAGGGTGAGTTTTAGGGTTAGGGGTAGGGTTGGGGTTAGGGTAAGGGCTTGGGTGAGGGTTAGCATGAGGGTGAGGGTTAAGTTTATGGTTAAGGTTAGGGACACTTAGGATTAGGGTTTGGGTTAGAGTTAAATGTAGGGTTAAGGTTAGGGTTAGGGTTAGGTTTATGGTACGATTAGGGCTAGGCCTATGTTAGCGTTAGGGTTGGGATTAGGGTTAGTGTTAGGGACTCTTAGGTTTAGGGTTAGTGTTAGGCTTAGGAGTTAAGGGTTATTTTTAGGGTTAGGGTTAGGGTTAGTGTTAGGGTGAAGGTTAGTGTTAGGGTTAGGGTTGGGTGAGGGTGAGGGTTAGGGTTAGGGTGAGGGTGAGGGTTAGGGTTAGTGTTAGGGTTATGATTTTTGTTAGGGTTAGGGTTTGGGTTAATGTTAGTGTTAGTGTTAGTGTTAATGTTAGAGTTAGGGCTAGGGTGAGGGTTATGGTTAGGGTAAGGGTTAGTGTTAGGGTTAGGGTTAGGGTGAGAGTGAGGGTTAGGATTAGGGTGAGGGTGAGGTTTAGGGTAAGGGTTAAGGTTAGGGTAAGGTTAGCTTAGGGTTAGGGTTAGGGTTAGGGTTAAGGTTAGAGTTAGGGTGAGGGTTAGGGACACTTAGGGTTAGGGTTTGCTTTAGAGTTAATGTTATGGTTATGGTTATGGTTAGGGTTGGGTTTATGGTTAGGGTTAGGGTTGGGATTAGGGTTACTGTTAGGGACCCATAGGGTTAGAGTTTGGGTTAGAGTTAGGAGATAGGTGTTATTTTTAGTGTTAGGGTTAGGGTTAGGGTGATATTTAGAGGTAGGGTTAGGGTGAGGATGAGGGTGAGTGTGAGGGTTAGCGTTATATTTAGGGTGAGGGTGAGGTATAGGGTTGGGGTTTGAATTAGTGTTAGGGTTAGGGTTAGGGCTAGGGTGAGTATTAGGGTTAGGGTGAGGGTTTGGGTTAGGGTTAGTGTTGGGGTGAGGTTAGGGTTAAGGTTTAGGTTACTGTTAGGGTTAGGGTTATGGTGAGAGTGAGTGTGAGGGAGTCTGTTAGGTTAGGTTGAGATTGAGGTTTTGGTTAGGGATAGGGTTAGGATGCGGTTTAGGGTGAGGGTTTGGGTTAAGGTTAGGTTAGGGTTAGGGTGAGGGTTTGGCTTAGGGTGAGGGTTATGGTTAGGGTTAGGATTAGGTTTAGGCTTAGAGTGAGGGTGAGGTATAGATTTAGGGTTAGGGTGATGTTTAGGGTAAGGGTGAAAGATCGGGTGAGGATTAGGTTTAGGGTTAGCGTTAGGGTGAGTGTGAGGGTTAGGGTGAGGGTTAGGGTGTGGGTGAGGATTAGGGTTAGGGTGATGGTGAGGGTGACGATGAGGGTGAGGGTTAGGGTTAGTGTGAGGGTTAGGATGAGTGTTAGGTTTATGGTCATGGTTAGGTTTAGTGTTAGGGTTATGGACACAGGGTTAGAGCTAGTTTTAGGGTTAAGGTTAGGGTTTAGGTTTAGGGTTAGGTTTAGGTTTATGGTTAGGGTTAGGGCTAGGACTAGGGTTAGTTTTAGGGTTAGGATTAATGTTAGAGGTAGGGTTAGGGCTTGGGACAAGTTTAGGTTTTGATTTAGTGTTAGGGTTAGAGTTAGGTTTAGGTTTAGGGTGAGGTTGAGGGTTAGATTTAGGGTTAGGGTAAGGGTTAGGTTTAGGGTGAGGGTGACGGTGAGGGTTAGGATTTGGGTTAGGTTTAGGGTTAGGTTTAGGGTTAGGGAGAGGATTAGGGTGAGGGATAGGGTAATGTTTAGGGTTAGAGTTAGGTTTAGGTTTAGGGTTACAGTGAGGGTAGGGTTAGGGTTTGGTTAAGGGTTAGGGTGAAGTTTAGGGGTCAGGTTAGGGTTAGGTTCAGGGTTAGGGTTAGGTTTTGGTTAAGGGTTAGGGTTAAGTTTAGGGCTCTGGTTAGGGTGAGGTTTAGGTTTAGGGTGAGGGTTAGGGTTAGGGTTAGGCTTAGAGTCAGGCTTAGTTTTAGGGTTACAGTGAGGTTAGGGATAGGGTTTGGTTAAGGGTTAGGGTAAAGTTTAGGGTTCAGGTTAGGGTTAGGATTAGGTTATGTATCGGTTTAGGGCTAGTGCTAGGTTTAGGGTTAGGGCTAATATTATGGTTAGTGGGTATGGGTTCGGGTTAAGTTTAGGGTTAGGGTTAGGGTTTGACTTAGGGTTAGAGATAAGGTTAGGGTTCTGGTTAGGGTGAGGGTGAGGGTGAAGGTGAGTTTTAAAGTTAGGGTTAGTGTTAGGGTGAGGGTTAGGGTTAGGTTTACGGTTAGTGTGAGGGAGAGGGTTTGGATTAGGGTTAGGGTTAGGGTGAGGGTTAAGGTGAGGTTTAGAGTGAGGGTGAGGTTTAAGGGTTAGTGTTAGGGTTAGGTTGAGGGTGAGAGTGAGGTTTAGGTTGAAGGTGAGGGTGAACGTTAGGGTTAGGATTAGGGTGAGGGTGAGAGTGAGGGTTAGGTTGAGGGTGAGGGTGAGCGTGAGGGTGAGGATAAGGGTTAGGGTTAAGGTTAGGTTTAAGGTTAACTTGAGGGTTTGGGTTAGGGTTGGAGTTCTGGTAAGGGTTACTGTGAGGGTTAGGGTTAGGGTTAGGGTGAGGGTGAGGTTTAGGGTTCCAGTTAGGGTTATGGTTAGGGTTTGGGATAGGGTTAGGTTTAGGGTTACAGTTAGGGTGACAGTGAGGGTTAGGCTTATGGTGAGGGTTACGGTTCGGGTTAGGGTTAAGGTTCGGGTAAGAGTTAGGATTAGGGTTAACATTAGGGTGAGAGTGAGGGTGAGGGTTGGAGTTAAGGTTAGGATTATGGTTAGGGTTTGCTTTAGGGTTAGGTTTAGGGTTAGTGTCAGGGTGAGGGTGATGGTTAGGTTGAAGGTGAGGTTTAAGGTGAGGGTTAGTGTTAGGGTTAGGGTGAGGGTGAGAGTGAGGGTTAGGGTGAGGGTAAGGTTTAGTATTAGGGTTAGTGTTAGGGTTAATGTTAAGGTGAGGGTTTGGTTAAGTTTGGAGTTCTGGTAAGGGTTACTGTGAGGGTTAGGTTTAGGGTTAGGGTTAGGGTAGGGTGAAGGTTAGGGTTCCAGTTCGGGTTAGGGTTAGGGTTTGGGATAGGGTTAGGTTTAGGGTTATGGTTAGGGTGAGGGTGAGGGTTAGGCTTATGGTGAGGGTGAGGGTGAGGGTTACGGTTCGGGTTAGGGTTAGGGTTAGTGTTAGTTTGAGGGTGAGAGTGAGGGTGAGGATTGGGGTTAAGATTAGGGTTATGGTTAGGGTTTGGCTTAGGGTTAGATTTAGGGTTAGTGTCAGGGTGAGGGTGCTGGTTAGGGTGAGGTTTAAGGTGAGGGTTAGGGTGAAGGTTAGGGTTAGGGTTAGGGTTAGGGATCATTAAGGTTAGGGTTAGGGTAAGGTTTAAGGTTAGGGTTATGGGTAGGGTTAGGTTTAGGGTTATGTATAGGTTTAGGGCTAGGGCTTGGTTTAGCGTTAGGTTTAGTGTTAGGGTTAGGGTTTGGATTAGGGTTAGGGTTAGAGTTAGGTTACGGTTAGGGTTAGGTTTACTGTAAGGGTGAGGGTTAGGTTTAGGTTTAGGGTTAGGATTAGGGCTAGGGTGAGCATTAGGGTTAGGGTTAGGTTTAATGTGAGGGTGAGGATGATGGTTAGAGTGAGGATTGGGGTTAGAGTTAGGGTTAGGTTTTGGGTTAGGTTTATAGTTAGGATTAGGGCTAGGAGTAGGGCTAGGGTTAGGGTTAGGGTTTTGATTAGGGTTAGTCTTAGGGACACTTAGGGTTAGGGTTAGGTTTAAGGTTAGGATATAGGGGTAATTTTTAGGGTTAGGGTTAGTTTTAGGGTTAGGTTGAGGGTGAGGGTTATTGTTAGAATGAGGATTAGTGTTAGGGTTAGGATTAAGGTGAGGGTGAAGGTTAGGTTTAGGGTTAGTATTAGGGTGAGGGCGAGGGTTAGGCTTAGAGTGAGAGTGAGGGTGAGTGTTAGGGTGTGGGATAGGGTTAGAGTGAGGGTTATGGTTCGGGTTAGGGTTAGGGTTAGTATGAGATTGAGAGTGATGTTGAGGATTTGGGTTAAGGTTAGGGTTATGGTTAGGGTTTGGGTTAGGGTTAGGGTTAGCTTTATTGTCAGGGTGAGGCTGAGGTTAGAGTGAGAACAAGGGTGAGGTTGAGGGTGAGTGGTAGAGTGAGGGTGAGGTTTAAGGTTAGGGTTTGGGTGAAGGTTAGGGTTCGGGTTAGGGTTAGGGACCTCTAGAGTTTGGGTTAGGGTTAGGTTTAAGTTTAGGTTTTGGGTTAGGATTAGGGTTACTGTTATGTATAGGTTTAGGTCTAGGGTTTGGTTTAGCATTAGGGTTAGGGTTACGGTTAGGGTTAGGGTTACGGTTAGGGTAAGGGTTAGAGTTTGGGTTAGTGTTAGGATTAGGGTTAGGGCTATGGTGTAGCATTAGGGTTAGGGTTACGTTTAGGAATCGGGTTATGGTTAGAGTGAGGATGAGGGTGAGGGTTAAAATTATGGTTAGGGTTAAAGTTAGGGTGAGGGTTAGGGTTAGGATTATGGTTAGGGTTAGGGTTAGCTTTAGAGTGTGGGTTAGGGTTAGGATTAGGGCTAGGGTGTGGTTAAGGGTTATGGTGAGGGTGAGGGTGAGGCTGAGGGTTAGGGTGAGGGTGAGGGTATGGGTTAGGGTTAATGTTAGGGTTCCTAAGGTGAGGGTTTGGGTTAGGGTTGGAGTTCTGGTAAGGCTTACTGTGAGGGTTAGGGTTAGGGTTAATTTTAGGGTGAGGGAAAGGGTTAGGGTTCCAGTTAGGGTGAGCGTTGGCTTTATGGTTAGGTTTAGGATTAGGGCTAGGGATTGGTTTAGCTTTAGGGTTAGGTTTAGGGTTAGGTTTAGGGTTTGGGTTAGGGTTAGGGTTAGAGTTAGGGTTAGGGTTAGGGTTTCATTTAGGGTTAGGGTTAGGGTTAGGTTTTGTGTTCAGGTTATGGTGAGGATGAGGGTGAGGGTGAAATTTATGGTTAGGGTTAGGATTAGAGTGATGTTGATGGTTAGGATTATGGTTAGGGTCAGGTTTAGGGTTAGAGTGAGTGTTATGGTTAGGGTTAGGTTTAGGAATAGGGTTAGGGTGAGGGTTAGGGTTAGGGTTAGGGTTAGGGTTATGGTTAGGGTGAGAGTTAGGGTGAGGGTGAGGGTGAGGATTAGGGTTATGGTTAGGGTGAGGGTTAGGTTTCGGATTAGGGTTAGTGTTAAGGTGAGTGTTTGGATTAGGGTTAGGGTTATGGACACTTAGGTTTAGGGTTTGGTTTAGAGTAAATTTTAGGGTTAGGGTTAGGTTTAAAGTTAGGGTTAGGGGTAGGACTAGGGTTAGGATTAGGGTTGGGATTAGTGTTAGTGTTAGGGATCTTTATGGTTACGGTTAGGATTAGGATTAGGGTTAGGAGTTAGGGGTTATGTTTAGGGTTATGTTTAGGGTTAGGGTTAGATTTAGGGTTAGAGTGAGGTTTAGTGTTAGGGTGAGGGTTAGGGTTAGGGTTATGGTTATGGTTAGGGTTGGGTTTGTGGTAGTGTTAGAGTTAGTGTTAGTTTTAGGGTTAGAGAGAGGGTGAGGGTTAAGTTTAGGGTGAGCATTTGGGTTAGGGTTTGGGTTAGGGTTAGGGTCTGGGTGAGGTTTAGGTTTAGTGAGAGACTTTGGGTTAGGGCTAGGTTTAGGGTTATGGTGAGGGTTATGGTGAGGTTTAGGGTTAGGATTAGGGTAAGGGTGAGGGTTAGGTTGAGGGTTAGGGTGAGTGTTAGGGTGCGGGTTAGGGAAATGTTTAGGGTTAGGTTGAGGGTTAATGTTAGGGTTAGGATGAGGGTGCGGGTGAGGGTGAGGTTAGTGTTAGGGTTAGGGTTAGGGTTTGGGTTAGTGTTAGTGTTAGGTTTACGGTGAGGGTAAGGGTTAGGGTTAGGGTCATGGTTAAGTTTAGGGTTAGGGTTTGGTTTAGTGTTAGTGTTAGGGTTAGGATTAGGATTAGGGTTACGGTGAGTGTTAGGTTTAGGATCATGGTTAGGGTGAGGGTTAGGGTGAGGGTTGGTGTTAGGGTCATGATTAGGGTTAGGGGTAGGGTTAAGAACACTTAGGGTTAGATTAGGTTTAGGGTTAAGGTTAGTGTTTGTGTTAGTTTTAGGGTTAGGTTTAGGTTTATGGTTACAGTTAAGGCTATGACTAGGGTTAGAGCGTTAGTGTTAGGATTAGGGTTAAGTTTAGGGTTATGAATAGGGTTAGGGCGAGAGCTTGGTTTAGGGTTTGGATTAGGGTTTGGGTTAGGGTTAGGGTGAAGGTGAGGGTTAGCGTGAGGGTTAGGTTGAGGGTTAGGTTAGGGTTAGGGTTAGGGTGAGCATTAGTGTTATGGTGAGGGGTAGGGTTAGGGTTAAGATTAGGGTTAGGGTTAGGGTTAGGGTTTGGCTTAGCATTAGGATGAGGGTTAGGGTTAGGTTTAGGTTTAGGATGAGTAGTAGGGTTAGGGTTAGGGTAAAGGTGAGAGTTAGATTTAGGGATTTGGTTAGGATTAAGGTGAGGTTTAGGGGGAGGGGTTAGGGTTACAGTTAGAGTTAGGGTGAGGGTGAAGTTAGGGTAATGGTTAGTGTAAGGGTTAGGTTTTGGTATAGGGTTAGGTTTAGGGTTAGTGTTAGGGTGAGGGTGAGTGTTAGGGTTAGGGTGAGGGGTATGTTTAGGATTAAGGTTAGGGTTAAAGTGAGGGTTTGGGTTACGATTAGGGTTACGATTAGGGTTAGTGCGAGGGTGAGGATTTGGGTTAGCTTTAGGGTTAAGGTTCCTAGGGTGAGGGTGAGGTTTAGGGTTAGGGTTAGGATTATGGTTAGGGTTTGGGTTAGAGTTAGGCTTAGTGTTATTGTCAGGGTGAGGGTGAGGGTTAGGGTGAGAATGTGAGTGTGAGTGAGGGTGAGGGATAGGGTGAGAGTGAGTTTTAGGGTGAGGGTTAGGGTGAAGGTTAAGGTAAGTGTTAGGGTTGGGGTTAGGTTTAGGGACCCTTAGGGTTAGGGTTAAGGTTAGGGTTATGGTTAGTGTTAGGGTTAGGTTTATGGTTAGGTTTAAGGTTAGTATTAGGGTTAGTGTTATAGTTAGGGATACATTTAGTGTTAGGTTGAGCCTTAGGGTTAGGGTTTGTGTTAGGGTTCGGGTTATGGTTAGGGTTCGGGTTAGGGTTAGCGTGAGGGTGAGGTTGAGGGTTAAAGTTAGGGTTAGGGTTAGATTTAGGGTTAGGGTTAGGGTTAGGGTTAGGTTGAGGTTAGGTTAGTGTTAGGGTTAGGTTAAGGATTAGGTCTAGGATGAGGATTACTGTTAGGGTTAGGTTTAGGTTTAGGTTTAGGATGAGGGTGAGGGTTAAGGGTAGGGTTACGGTTAGGTAAGGGTTACGTTTATGGTTAGGGTTAGGGCTACACTAGGGTTAGGGTTAGGTTTGGTATTTCATTCACGGTTAGGGACCCTTACGGTTAGGGTTAGGGTTAAGACTTAGGGGTTATTTTTAGGGTTAGGGTTAGGATTAGGGTGAGGTGAGTGTTAGGGTTAGGGTGAGGTTTAGGGTTACGGTTATGGTAAGGGTTAGGGTTAGGTTTTGTGTTAGTGTTAGGGTTAGGGTGAGGGTGAGGGTGAGGGTTAGGTTTAGTGTGTGGTTGAGGGTGAGGGTGAGGGTTAGGGTTAGTGTTAGGGATTGGTTTACGGTAAGGGTTTGGTTTAGGGATAGAGTGAGGGTTTGGGTTAGGGTTATAGTGAGTGTTAGGGTTAGGATTAGTGTGAGGGTTAGGGTTAGGTGAGGATGATGTTTAGGTCGAGGGTTAGAGTTAGGGTTAGGTTTAGTGTTAGGGTTAGTGTGAGGGTGAGAGTTAGTGTTAAGGTTAGGGTGAGGGATAGGGTGAGGTTTAGGGTTAGGGTTAGGGTTAGGGTAAGGGTGAGGATGAGGGTTAGGGTTAGGTTTAGCGTTAGGGTGAGGGTGAGGTTTAGGGTTAGTGTTAGTGTTCGGGTTAGGGTGAGCTTTAGGGTTAGGGTGAGGGTTAAAGTAA
The DNA here is from genome assembly GCF_031878675.1 of Megascapheus bottae. NCBI lineage: Eukaryota > Metazoa > Chordata > Mammalia > Rodentia > Geomyidae > Megascapheus > Megascapheus bottae. Next base: position 11,251,868 of record NC_143509.1, read on the forward strand.
CGGTTAGGGTTAGGGTAAGGTTTAGGGTTAGGTTTAAGCTTAGGGTTAGGTTTAGGTTTAGGATAAGGTTTTGGGTTAGGGGTAGGGTTAAGGTAAGCGTTAGGGTTATGGTGAGGGTGAGGGTTACTATGAGGTTTAGAGTGAGGGTGAGGGTTAAGTTGAAGGTTAGAGTTAGTGTTAGTATTGGGATTAGGGTTAGGTATATGGTGAGGGTGATGGTGAGGGTTAGGGTGAGGGTTAGAGTGAAGCTGAGGTTTAGGCTTAGGGTGAGGGTGAGGATTAAGGTTAAGGTTAGGGTTAGGATGAAGATTAGGGTGAGGTTTAGGGTTATTGTTAGGGTGTGGGTGAGGGTGAAGGTTAGGGTACGTGTTAGGTTGAGGGTGAGGTTGAAGGTTAGGTTTAGGGTGAGGTTTAGAGTGATGGTTAGGGTTAGGGTGAGGATTAGGGTGAGGGTTAGGTTTAGGGTTAGGGTTAGGGTGAGGGTTAGTGTTAGGGTGAAGATTAGGTTTACGGTTAGGGTTAGGGTTTGGGTTAGGGTTAGGATTAGGGTTAGGGTGTGGCTGAGGATTAGGGTGAGGTTTAGGGTTAGGGTTAGGGTAAGGGTGAGGCTTAGGGTAAGGTTTAGGGTGAGGTTTAGGGTTAGGGTTAAAGTGAAATTTAGGGTTAGGCTGAGGGTTAATCGGGTTAGGGTGAGGGTGAGGGTGAAGGTTAGGTTTTGCGTTAGGGTTAAGGTGAGGTTTAGGGTGAGGGTGAGGTTAGGGTAATGGTTAGTGTAAGGATTAGGTTTTGGGATAGGGTTAGGTTTAGGGTTAGTGTTAGGGTGAGGGTGAGTGTTAGGGTTAGGGTGGGGGAGAGGGTGAGGGTTAGGTTTAGGATTAAGGTTAGGGTTAAAGTGAGGGTTTGGGTTTCAGTTAGGGTTAGGGTTAGTAGGGTGAGGGTGAGTGTGAAGTTTATGGTTACGGTTAGGGTTAATTTTTGAGTTAGGGTTAGGGTGAGGATGATGTTTAGTTTGAGGGTTAGGTTTAGGTTTAGGGTTAGGGTTAGTGTGAGGGTGAGAGTTAGGGTTAGGGTTAGGGTTAGGGTTAGTTTTAGGGTGAGGATGAGGTTTAGGGTTAGGTTTAGGTTTAGGGTGAGGGTGATGTTTAGGGTTAGGGTTAGGGTTTGGTTTAGGGTGAGCTTTAGGGTTAGGGTGAGGGTTAAGGTAAGGGTTAGGGGTAGGGTAAGGGTCAGGGTTAGGGTTAAGTTTCGGGTTAGGGTTAGGTTTAGGATGAGGGTTTGGGTTAGGGTTAGGGTTAGGGTAAGCATTAGGGTTAGGGTTAAGGTGAGGGTGTGTGCGACGTTCAATGTGAGGGTGAGAGTGAGGGTTAGTGTGAGGTTTAGGGTGAGGGTGAGGTTTACGGTGAGGGTGAGGTTTAGGGTGAGTGTTAGGGTTAGGGTTAGGATTGGCATTAGGGTTAGGTATAGGGTGAGTTTGATGGTGAAGTTTAGGGTGAGGGTGAGGGTGAGGGTTAGGGTAAGGGTGAAGCTGGTGTTTAGGTTTAGGTTTAGGGTGAGTGTGAGGGTTAGGGTTAGGGTGAGGGTGAGGGTGATGGTTAGGGTTAGTGTGAGGGTTTGGGTTAGGGTTTGGATTAGGGTAAGGTTTACGCTTAGGATTCGGGTGAGGGTGAGGGTTAGGGTGAGTTAGGTTTAGGGTGAGGGTTAGTGTTAGAGATACGGTTAGGTTTATGGTTTGGGTTATGGTTACGGTTAGGGATAGTGTTAGTGTTTGCATTAGTGTTAGGGTTAGGTTTAGGGTTAGTGTTATAGTTCAGCTTAGGGTAAGGGTTAGGGTGAGGATTATGGTTAAGTTTAGGGTTAGGATGAGGGTTAGGGTGAGGTTTAGGGTTAGGGTGAGGGTTAGGGTGAGGTTTAGGGATAGGGTGAGGATTAGGTTGAGGGTGAAGGTTAGGCTAAGGTTTAGGGATAGGGTTAGGGTTAGGGTGAGATTTAAGGTGAAGTTTGGGGTTAGGCTGTGGGTTAATGTTAGAGATAGGGTGAGGGTAGAGGTGAGGGTGAGGGTTAGGGTTAGTTTTGTGGTTAGGGTTAGGGTAAGGGTTTGGGTTAGGGTTAGGGTTTGGGTAAGGGTTTGGGTTAGGGTTAGGGTTTGGGTTAGGGTTAAGGTTAGGTTTAGGGTGAGTGTTAGGTTTAGGGTTAGTGTGAGGATTAGGTTTAGGGTGAGGATTAGTGTTATGGTTAGGGTAAGTGTTATGTTTAGGTGGAGGTTGAGGGTGAGGGTGAGGGTTAGGGTTACGGTTAGGGTTAGTTTTAGGGTGAGGGTGAGATTAAGGGTGAGTTTGAGGGTTAGTGTTAGGGTTAGGGTTAGTGTCATGGTTATGGTTAGGGTTAGGGTTAGGGACACTTAGGGTTAGGGTTAAGGTTAGTGTTAGTATTATGTTTAGGGTTAGGTTTAAGTTTATGGTTAGGCTTAGGGTTAGGGTTATGGTTAGTATTAAAGTTAAGTTTAGGGTTAAGGATAGGGTTAGGTATAGGGCTAGGTTTAGGCTTTGGATTAGGTTAGTCTTTGGGTTAGGGTGAGGGTGACTGTGAGGTTTAGGGTGAGGGTTTGGGTTAAGGTTAGGGTTAGGTAATGGTTATGTGTATGGTTAGGGTTAGGCCTAGGGCTAGGGTTAGGGTTAGGGTTAGGGTTAGGGTGACTATGAGCGTTAGGGTGAGGGTTAGTGTTAGGGTTAGGTATAGGGTGAGGGTGAGGGTTAGGGTGAGCCTGCGTTGAGGGTGAGGGTTAGGTTAGGGTGAAGCTGATGTTTAGGGTGATGGTTAGGGTTAACGTGAGGGTTTGAGTTAGGGTGAGGTTTAGGGTGAGGCTTAGGGTTAGGGTTAGGGTTAGGTTTTGGTTTTGGTTTAGGTTTAGGTTTAGGGTTAGGGTGAGGTTTAAGTTTAGGTTTAGGGTTAGTATTAGCATTAGGGTGATGGTGATGGTGAGGGTTAGGTTTAGGTTTCGGGTCAGGGTTAGGATGAGGTTTAGCATTATAGTTAGGGTAAGTGTTATGCTTAGGTTGAGGGTGAGGGTGGGGTTGAAGGTTAGTGTTAGAGTTAGGTTTAGGGTGCGGGTGAGGGGTACAGTTAGGGTGAGGGTGAGAGTGAGGGTTAGAGTGAGGGTGAGGCTGAGGGTTAGGGTTAGGATTAGGGTTAGGGTCACGGTTACGGTTAGGGTTAGGTTTAGGGACCCTTAGTGTTAGGTTTAGGGTTAGGGATATGGTTAGTGTTAGGTTTATGGATAGGTTTAAATTTATGGTTAGGGTTAGGGTTAGGGTTAGGGTTAGGATTAGGTTTAAGTTTAGGGTTATGTATAGGGCTAGGGCTAGGGCTAGGTTTAGGATTTGAATTAGGGTTAGGGTGAGGGTGAGGGTCAGGGTGAGGGTTAGGTTTAGAGTGAGGGTTAGTGTTAGGGATAAGGTTAGGTTTAGCGTTATGGTTAGGGATAGGGTTAGTGTTTGTGTTAGGGTTAGGTTTAGGGTTAGGGTTAGAGTTAGGCTTAGGGTGAGGATGAGGGTGAGGGTGAGGATTACGGTTAAGGTTAGGGTTAGGATGAGGGTTAGGGTGAGGTTTAGGGTTAGGGTGAGGGTTAGGGTGAGGTTTAGGGATAGGGTTAGGGTTAGGGTAAAGGTTAGGGTAAGGTTTAGGGATAGAGTTAGGGGGAGGGTGAGGGTTGGGGTGAGGATTAGGTTTAGGGTTAGGTTGAGGGTTAGGGTGAGGGTTAGGGGTAGGGTGAGGGTTAGAGTGATGGTTAGGGTTAGGGTGAGGATTAGTGTTAGGGTGAGGGTTAGGGTTACGGTTAGGGTTAGGGTTAGGTTTATTGTTAGGGTTAGGTCTAGGACTAGGCTTATGGTTAGTGTGAGGTATAGGGTGATGGTTAGGGTTAGGGTTAGGGTGAGGGTGAGAGTGAGAGTTATGGTTAGGGTGAGGGTGAGCGTTAGGGTTATTGTTAGGGTAAATTTTAGGGTTAGGATTAGAGTTAGGGGAATGGAGATATTAGGGTTAGGGTTAGGAATAGGGTTATGGTTAGGATGAGGTTGAGGGTTAGCGTTAATGTTAGGTTTAGAGTGAGGGTGAGTGTGAGGATTAGGGTTAGGGTTCGGATTAGGGTTAGGGTTAGAGTGAGGGTAATGTGAGAGTTGGGTCAGGGTTAGTTTTAGGGTTAGGGTTAGGGTTAGGTTTAGGTTTACGAAGAGCGTTAGCGTGAGGGTCAGGGTTAGGGTGATGTTTAGGGTGAGGTTTAGGGTAGTTTTAGGGTTAGGTTTAAGGTCAGTGTTAGGGTGAGGGTGAGGGTGAGGATTGGGGTTACGGTTAGGTTGAGGATTAGGGTTAGGTTTAGTGTTACTTTTAGGGTTAGAGTTAAGGTTAGGATTAGGGACCCTTAGGGTTACGGTTCGGGTTAGGGTTAAGGTTATGGTTAGCCTTAGGTTTAGGGTTAGGATTAGGTTTAGGGTTAGGTTTAGGCCTAGGACTAAGGTAAGGATTAGGGTTAGACTCAGGCTAAGCGTTTGGGTTAGGGTTAGGTGTTATTTAGGTTTAGGGTTAGGGTTACCTTTAGGGTTAGGGTTTGGGTTAAGGGTTAGGGTTAGGTTTAGGGACCCTTAGGGTTAGTGTTAGGATTAGGGTTTGGGTTAGAGTTATGTTTAGGGTTAGTGCTAGGGCTAGGTTTAGGTTTTCGGTTTGGGTTAGGGTTAGGATTAGGTTTAGGGTTGGGGTTTGCTTTAGGGTTAGGGTTAGGGTGAGGGTTAGGTTTAGTGTTAGGGTGAGGGTTAGGGTTAGGTTTATGGTTAGGGTCAGGTTGAGGGATAGGCTTAGGTTTAAGGTTAGGGTTAGAGTAGGGTTAGGGTGAGTGTGAGGGTTAGGGTATAGGTTAGAGTTAGGGTTAGGGTTAGAGTGAGAGTCATGGTGAGGATTAGGATTAGGATTTAGTTTTAGGGTGAGGGTTAGGTTAGGATTAGGGTGAGGGTTAGGGTGAGGGTTAAGGTTAGGGTTAGGGTGGGGGTTAGTGTTAGGGTTAATATTAGGTGAGGGTGAGTGTTACGGTTAGGGTTAGCATGAGGGTTAGGGTTTGGGACCCTTAGGGTTAGGGTTAGAGTTAGAATTCGGGTTAGGGTTGGGTAATGTATAGGGTTAGGGCAAGGGCTAGGTTTATGGTTTGTATTAGGGTTAGGGTTAGGGTTAGGGTGAGCATGAGTGTGAGGTTTAGGGTTAGGTTGAGGGTGAGGGTGATGGTCAGGGTGAGGTTGAGCGATAGGATGAGGGTTAGGGTTAGGGTTAGGATTAGGTTTGGGCTGAGGTTTAGGGTGAGGGTTAGGGTTAGGTTGAGTATTATGGTTAGGGTTAGTTTTAGGTTTAGGGTTAGGGTTAGGATTATTGTTAGGGTTAGAGCTAGGACTAGGTTTAGGGTTTGGGTTAGGATTAGGGTTAGGGTTAGGGATGCTTGGGTTTAGCATTAGGGTTTGGGTTAGGAGTTAGGGGTTATGATTAGCCTTAGGGTGAGGGTTACCTTTATAGTTAGGGTTAGGGTTTGGGTTAAGAGTTAAGGATAGGTTTAGGGACCCTTACGGTTAGGGTTAGGGTTAGTGTTAGGGTTACGGTTATATTTAGGTTTAGGGTTGGATTGAGGGTTAGGGTGAGTGTGAGAGTTAGGGTGAGGGTTATGGTTAGGGTTAGGGTGAGGGTTAGGGTAACTGTTATGTTTAGGGTTATGGTTATGGTTTGGGTAAGGGTTAGGTTTAGGGTTAGAGTTAGGTTGAGTGTTAGGGTTAGGGTTTTTGTTCGGGTTATGGTTAGGTTTAGGGGGTTAGGGTTAAGGTTATGTTTGGGTGAGGGTTAGGGTTTGGGTTGGACTGGGGTTGGGGTTAGGGTTAGAGTTTGGATAAAGGTTAGGTTTAGGTTTATGTTTAGGGTTAGGGTGAGGGTGATGGTTAGGGTATGGGTGAGCATTAGGGTTAGGGTTAGGGTTAGGTTTAGGGTTGGGTTTATGGTTAGGAAATGGGCTAGGACTGGGGTTAGGGTTGGGGTTAGGGTTAGGTTTAGGGTGAGGGTTAGGGTTAGGGTTAGAATGAGGCTGAGGGTGAGGGTGAGGGTGAGGGTTAAGGTGAGGGTGAGTTCGAGGGTGAGGGTTAGGTTTAGGGTGATTTTAGGGTGAGGGTTAGGGTTAGTAAAGGGTTAGGGTTAGGGTTTGGGTGAGAGTTAGGGTGAGGGTTAGTGTTAGTGTTAGGGACATTTAGGTTTGGGTTAGTGTTAGCGTTAGGATTAGGGTTAAGGTTAGGGTTAGGATTATATTTAGGGTTAGGGTGAGTGTTAGGGTTAGTGTTATAGTTAGGGTTAGGGTGAGGCTTAGCTGTGAGGATTAGGGTGAGATTTAGTATTAGGATTAGGGTTAGGGTTAGGGTTTGGGTTAGAGTGAGTCTTAGAGTTAGGGTTAACTTAGGGTTTGAGTGATGGTTCGGGTTAGGGTGAGGGTGAGGGTTAGCGTGAAGATTACGGTTAAGGTTAGGGTTAAGGTTAGGGTGAGGGTTTGGGTTAGGGTTAGGGTTAGGATAAGGGATAGGGTTTGGATTTGGGTTAGGGACCCTTAGGGTTAGGTTTAGGGTTAGGGTTAAGTTTAGGATTAGCGTTAATATTAGAGATGGGGGGGTCGGGAGTTTGGCCTAGTGGTTAAAGTGCTTGCCTAGCATGCATGAAGACCCGGCTTGATTCCTCGGTACCACATACATAGAAAAAAGCCGGAAGTGGTGCTGAGGCTCAAGTGGTAGAGCTCTGGCCTTGAGAAAGTCCAAGGACAGTGCTCAGGCCCTGAGCTCAAGCCCAGGACTGGCAAAAAAAATATATTAGAGATAGGGTTAGGTTTATGGTTAGCGTTAGGGCTAGGACTAGGGTTAGTGTTTGATAGTATTAGGGTTAGGGAAGTGTTAGGGTGAGGGTTAGGGTGAGCATGAGGTTTAGGATGAGGGTTAAGGTGAGGGTTAGGGTGAGGGTTACAATTAGGGTTATGGTGATAATGAGGTTAGGGTGAGGTTTAGGGTGAGGGTGAGGGTTAGTGTTAGAGTTAGGGTTACGGATATGGTTAGGGTTAGGGTGAGGTTAATTGTGAGGCTTAGAGTTCCGGTTAATTTTAGGGTTAGGGTTAGGGTTAGGGTGAGGGTTAGGGTGAAGGTTAGGGTGAGGGTTAGGGTTAGTGTTAGGGTTATTGTGAAGCTGAGGCTGAGGGTGAGGGTTTATGTAAGGGTTAGGGTTTGGGTTAACATTTAGGGGTTTTCTTTAGGGTTAGGGTTAGGGTTACATTTATGGTTAGGTTTGGGGTTTGGATTAAGGGTTAGGGTTAGGTTCAGAGAACCTTATGTTTAGGGTTACGATTAGGGTTAGGGTTAGGGTTAGGTTACGTTTACGGTAAGGGTTTGGGTTAGAGTTAAGTGAGGGTTAGGGTAGTGTGAGGTTTAGGGTTAGGATTACGGTTAGGGTTAGGTTTAGGGATAGGTTAAGGTTTAGGGTTAGGGTTAGGGTGAGTGTTAGGGTTAGGGTTAGGGTTAGGATTAGGGTGAGGATTAGGGTTAGAGTGAGGTTTAGGGTGTGGTTTAGGTTTGGGGTCAGGATTAGGGTAAGGGTGAGGCTGAAGGTTAGGGTGATGGTGACGGTTAGGGTTAGGGTGAGGGTTAGGGTGAGGCTTAGAGTCTGGGTTAGGTTTAAGGTTAGAGTGTGTGTGAAGGTGATTTTGAGAGTTAGGGTTAGGGTTTCGGTTAGGGTGAAGTTTAGGGTGAGGGTTAGTTTTAGGTTTAGGCTTACGGTTAGGGTTAGGGTTACTGTTAGTTTGAGGGTTAGGGTTAGGGTGAGGGTTAGGGTAAGGGTTAGGGTTAGGGTTAGGGTGAGGGTGAGGGTGGGGATGAGGGTTAGGGTGAGGATGAGGTTTAGGGTTAGGGTGAGGGTTAGGGTTAGGGTGAGGGTTAGGATTACTGTTAGCGTGAGGGTTAGGGTTTGGCCTAGGGTTAGGGTTAGGGTGAAGGTTAGGGTGAGGGTTAGTGTGAGGGTGAGGATGAGGGTGAGGTTTAGAGTGATGGTGAATTTTAAGGTGAATGTTAGGGTTAGTGTTTTGGTTGGGGTGAGTGTTAGGGTGAGTGTTAGGGTTAGGGTTAGGGTTAGGGTTATGGTGAGGGTTAAAGTTAGGTTTCGGGTGAGGGTTTGGAGGATGATTAGGCAGAGGTTTAGGGTGAGGTTTAGGGTTAGGGTTAGGGTTAGGTTTAGGGTGAGGGTTAGGATGATGGTTAGGGTGAGGGTTAAGAGAGGATTAGAGTCAGGATGAATGTAAGGGTTAGGGCGAGGTTTAGGATTAGGGTTAAGTTTAGGGCTACGGTTTGGGTTAGGGTTAAGGTTAGGGTTAGGGTGAGGGTGAGGTTTAGGTTAAGGATGAGGGTGAGGTTTAGAGTGAGGGTAGGGTTAGGGTTAGGCTAAGTTTGATGCTCAGATTTAGGTTTTGGTTTTGGGTAAGGGTTAGGGTGAGGGTTAGGTTTAGGGCTAGGGTAAGGTTGAGGTTGATGGTGAGGGTTATGGTTATGGTGGGTTGAGTGTTATGGTTAGGTTTAGGGTTAGGGGGAGGGTTAGGTTGAGGGTTAGGGTTAGGGTAAGGGTTAGGGTTTGAGTTAGGGTTAGGGACCCTTAGGTTTATGTTGAGGGTTAGGGTTAAGTTTAGGGTTAGCGTTTGGGTTAGGGTTAGGGTTAGGGTTATGGTTCGGGTTAGGGCTAGGACAGGGGTTAGGGTTAGGGTTAGATTTAGGGTTAGGGAGAGGGTTATCCTTAGGATTAGGGTTAGGGTTAGGGACCATTAGGGTGAGGGTTAGGGTTAGGGTTAAGGTTACGGTTAGCGTTAGGTTTAGGGTTAGGGTTAGGGTAAGTGCTAGAACTAGGATTACTGTTACCGTTAGGATTAGAGTTCGGGTTAGGGTTATGCATAGGGTTAGGGCTAGTGCCAAGTTTAGGTTGATGGTTAGGGTTAGGTTTAGGGTCAGGGTTAGGTTCAGGGTTAGGGTTAGGGATAGTGTTAGGGTGAGGTTTAGGTTATGGTTAGGGTTAGGATAAGGGTTAGGGTGAGGGATAGGGTTAGGGCTAGGTTGAGGGTTAGGATTCCGTTGAGGGTTAGGGTTAGTGTTAAGGTGAGGGTTAGATTTAGCGTTAGGGTTAGAGTTAATGTTTGTGTTAGGGTTAGGGGTAGGGTTAGGGGTAGGGGTAGGGTTAGGGTTATGTTTAGGGTTAGGGTGAGGGTTAGGGTTACGGTTAGGGTTTGGTTTAGGGATAGGTTGAGGGTTAGGGTAAGGTTTAATGTGAGGGTTAGGGTTAGGGTTAGGTTCAGAGTGCGGGTTAGGGTGAGGTTAGAGTTAGGGTTATGGTGAGGGTTTGGTATAGGTTGAGGTTGAGTGTTAGGGTTAGGGTTAAGGTTTGGGTTAGGGTTATTGTTAGGTTTACGGTTTCGGTGTGGGTTAGGGTTAGGGTTAGTGTGAGGATTAGGGTTATGGTTATCGTGAGCGTGAGGGTTAGGGTTAGGGTTAGCTACACTTAGGGTTATGTTTAGGGTTAGGCTTAAGTGTAGGGTTAGCATTAGGGTAAGGGTTTCGGTTAGGTTTATGGTTAAGGTTGAGACTAGGACTAGGGTTAGGGTTAGTGTTAGGGTTAGGATTAGGTATACGGATAGGGATCCTTAGGGTTAGGTTTAGGGTTAGGAGTTAGGGGTTATGTTTAGGGTTAGGGTTCGGGTTAGGTTTAGGGTGAGGTTTAGGGTTAAGGTGAGGGTGAGGTTGAGGGTAAGGGTTACTGTGAGTGTGAGAGTTAGGGGTAGGGTTAGGTTAAGAGTTTGGGTTAGTGTTAGTGTTCGGGTTAGAGTTACATTGAGGGTGAGGGTTAGGTTTAGAGTTAGGGTAAGGTTGAGGGTTAGGGTTAGCTTTAGGGTGAGGGTTAGGGTTAGGGTTAGGATTAGGGTTATGGTTTGGGTTACTGTTAGTCTTAGCGTAAGGGTTAGGGTTAGGGTTAGGGTTAGAGTATGTTGAGGGTTAGGTTTAGGGTGAGGGTGAGGGTTAGGTTTAGGGTTAGGTTTAGGTTGATGGTTAGGGTTAGGGTGAGGGTAAGTTTAGAGTTAGGGTTAGCGTTAAGGTTATGGATAGTGTTAGGGTTAGGGTTATGGACCCTTAGGGTTATGTTTAGGGTTAAGGTTCAGTTTAGGGATAACGTTAGGGTTAGGGGTAGGGGTAGGTTTAGGGTTAGGGTTTGCGTTAGGGTTAAGGTTGGGGTTAGGATTAAGGTTAGGGTGAGGGTGAGGGTTAGGGTTAGGGTTAGGGTGAGGTTTAGAGTTAGGTTTAGGGTGAGGTTGAGTATTAGGATTAGGGTTAGGGTGAGTGTGAGCGTTTTGTGTTAGGGTTTGGATTAGAGTTAGGGTGAGGGTTAGGGTGAGGGTGTGGGTTAGGTTTAGGGTTAGGGTTTGGGTTATGTTTAGTGTTAGGGTTAGGGTTAGTGTTAGGGTGAAGGTGAGTTGAGGGTTTGGGTTAGGGTGATGTTTGGGGTGAGGGTTAGTGTAAGGGTGAAGGTTTGGGTTAGAGTTAGGGTGAGGGTTAGTTTTAAGGTTAGGGTTATTGTTAAGGTGAGGGTTAGGGTTAGAGTTAGGGTTAGGGTTAGGGTGAGGGTGAGGGTTAGGTTGAGGGTTAGGCTTAGGGTTAGGGTTAGGTTTGGAGTTAGGGTTTTGGTTAGGGTTACGGTTAAGTTTAGGGTTAGGGACACTTAGGGTTAGGTTTAGGGTTAGGGCTAAGTTCAGGGTTAGCTTTAGGGTTAGGGTTAGTTTTAGTTTTATGGTTAGGGTTATGGCTAGGACTAGGGATAGGGTTAGTTTTAGGTTAGGGTTAGGGTTAGGGACTTTTAGCCTTACGGTAAGGTTAGGGTTAGGGTTAGGGTTAGGGTTAGGTCAGGGTTAGGGTTAGGGTTTGGGTTAGTGTTAGTGTTAGTGTTAGGGATAGGGTGAGGCTGAGGGGGAGGGTTCGGGTAGGATTAGTGTGAGGGTGATGCTTAGGGTTAGAGTTAGGGTTAGTTTTGGGGTTAGGGTTAGGTTTAGGGGTAGGATTAGGGTTAGGGTGAGGGTTAGGGTGAGGGTGAGGGATAGGGTGAGGTTTAGGGTGAGGGTTGGGTGAGGGTGAGGGTTAGGGTGAGGATGAGGGTGAGGGTTAGGGTTAGGGTCACCGTGAGTTTTAGGGTTATGGTAAGAGTTGGTGGGGGGGTTAGAGTTAGGGTGCGAATTAGGATGAATTTTAGGGTTAGGGTTAAGGTTAGGATTAGGGTGAGGTTCAGTGTTAGCGTGTGGGTTAGGTTTTGTGTTAGGGTTTCAGTTAGGGTTAGGGTTAGGGTTTGGGCTAGGTTGAGGATGAGGGTTAGAGTTCAGGTTAGGTTTAGTGTTAGGTTTTGGGTTAGAATGTGGTTTAGGGTTAGGGTTACGTTTAGGGTAAGAGTTAGGTTTACGGTTAGGTTTAGGGTGATGTTGAGGGTTAGGTTAGGGTTAGGGTGAGGGTTAGGGTTAGGTTCATGTTTAGGATTAGGGTTTGGGTTTAGGTTAGTGTTAGTGTTAGGGTCAGGGATAGGGTTAGGGTGAGGGTAAGGGTTAGTGTTAGGATGAGGGCGATTCTGAGGGTAGGGTTAGTGTTAGGGGTAGGGTGTGCTAGGGTTAGGGATAGGGTGAGGAGTTGGTTTAGGGTTAGGGTTTAGGTTAAGGTGAGGGTGGTTAGGTTTACAGTTAGGTTTAGGTTTAGGGTTAGGTCTGTGGTGGGGGATAGTGTTAGTGTTAGGATTAGGGTTAGGGTCAGGTTGAAGGTTAGGGTTAGGATTAGGGTTAGGGTGAGTGTGAGGGTTAGGGAGAGAGTGAGGGTTAGGGTGAGTGTTAGGGTTAGAGTTAATGTGAGGGTAAGGGTTTATGGTTAGCCTGAGGGTGAGGGTTAGGGTTAGGGTTAAATGTAGGGTTAGCGTTAGTGATAGGGTGAGGGTTAAGGTTACAGTTAGGGTTAGCTTTGGGTTAGAACCCTTAGCGTTAGGGTTAGGGTTTGGGTTAGGAGTTAGGGGTTATGTTTATGGTTAGGGTTCAGCAATGTTTAGGGTGAGGTTTAGGGTGAGGGTGAGGGTGAAGCTGAGGGTTACGTTTAGTGTGAGTGGGAGAGTTAGGGGTAGAGTTAGGTTTAGGGTTGGTTAGTGTTAGTGTTAGGGTTAGGGTGAGGGCGAGGGTGAGGGTTAGGGTTAGAGTTAGGGTAAGGTTGAGGGTTAAGGTTAGGGTAAGGGTCAGGATTAAGGTCAGTGTTAGGGTGATGGTGAGGGTTTGGATTTGGGTTACGTTTAGGGTTAGGGTTAGGTTTAGGGTTATGGTTAGTGTGAGTGTTAGGTTTAGGGTTAAGGTTATGGTTAGTGTTAGGGTGAGGGTTAGAGTTAGGGTGAGGTTTAGGGAGATGGTTAGGGGTAGGGTCAGCGTTATGGTGAACGTTGGGGTGAAGGTTAGGGTTAGGGTGAAGGTTAGGGTTTGGGTGAGAGTTGGTTAGGTTTAGGGTGAAGGCTCAGGTTAATGTTACTGTTAAGGTTTGTGTTAGGGTTAGGTTTAGGCTTATGGTTATGGTTAGGGTTAGGGTGAGGGTGAGGGTCTGGGATAGGGTTAGGTTTAGGTTAGGGTTAAGGTGAGGGTGTTGGTTAGGGTGAGGGTTACGCTTAGGGTTAGGGTGGGTTTAGGGTAAGGGTTATGGTTAGGGTTTGGGTTAGGTTTGGGGTGAGGGTTAGGGTTAGTGTTAGCGTTAGGGTTGGGGTTAGGGTTAGGGTGAGGGTTAGGGTTAGAATGAGGGTTAGGTTAGGATTAGGATTAAGGTTTGAGTTAGGGTTAGGGTTAGGGTTAGGGTGAGAGTGATGGTTTGAGTGAGGGTAAGGGTTAGGGGTGGGGAAGAGTTATGTTGAGGGTTAGGGTTAGGCTTACGATTAGGGTTAGGGTCAGGGTTATGGGTAGGGTGAGGGTGAGGGTGAGAATTAGGGTGAGGGTTAGGTTTAGGGTTAGTGTTAGTGTTAGGGTTAGGGTGAGAGTGAGGGTAAGAGTGAGGATGAGGGTGAGTGTTAATGCGAGGGTTATGGTGAGGGAGAGGATTAGGGTGAGGGTTATGGTTAGGGTGGGTGATAGGGTGAGAGTTAGGGTTTGGGTGAGGGTTAGGGTGAGGGTTATATTTAGGGTGAGGTTGAGAGTGAGGGTTAGGGTGAGGGAGAGAGAGAGTTAGGGTTTTAGGATTATGATTAGGGTTAGGGTTAGGGTTATGTATAGGGTTAGGGCTAGGGCTAGGATTAGCGTTTGGATTAGGATTAAGATTAGAGTTAGGGTTAGGGTTAGGGTGAGTGTGAGGGTTAGGTTTAGGGTTAGGGTAAGGATTTTGTTTAGGGTGAGGGTAAGGGTGATGGTGAGGGTTAGGGTTAGGGTTAGGTTTAGGGTTTGGGTTAGGGTGAGGGTTACGGTGAGGGTTAGGATTAAAGTTAGTTTTAGCTTTAAGGTTAGGGTTAGGGTGAGTGGTAGGGTGAGGGTAAGGTTTAGTTTGAGGATTAGGGTTAGGGTTAGGGTTACGGTGAGGTTAGGGTTATGTTTAGGGTTAGGGTGAGGGTGAGGTTAGGGTTAAGGTTAGAGTTAGGGTTAGGGTTAGGGTTAGGGTTAAGGTGAGTGTTAAGGTGAGGGTTAGGGTTAGGGTTTGGGTTATTGTTAGGATTAGGGTTAGAGTGAGGCTGAGGGTTAGAGTGAGGTTTAGGGTTAGAGTTAGGGTGAATGTTAAGGTGAGGGTTAGGGTTAGGGTTAGGTTTAGGGTGAGGGTGAGGGTTAGCGTAGGGTTAGCATGAGGGTGAGGGTTAGGGTGAAGTTTAGGGTGAGGGTTAGGGTGAGGGTTAGGGTTAATTTGAGGTTTAGTGTTAGGGTTAGGGTGAGGGTGAGGGTGAGGGTGAGCTTTAGGGTTAGGGTTATGGTCAGGGTTAGGTTTCAGTTTTGGGTTAGTGTTAGGGTTAGGTTTAGGGTGAGTGTCAGGGTGGGGGTTAGCGTTATGGGCATGTTTAGGGTTAGATTTAGAGTTAGGGATACTTAACGTTAGGGTTAGGGTTAAGTTTAGGGTTAATGTTAGGTTTAGGGTTAGGTTTATGTTTTGGTTAGGGTTAGGGCTAGGACTAGCGTTAATTTTAGGTTTAGGATTAGAGTTAGGGTTAGGGTTATGTATAAGGTTAAGGCTAAGGCTAGGTTTAGGGTTTGATTTAGTGTTAACGATAGAATTAGGGTTAGGGTTAGGATGAGGATGAGGGTTAGGTTTAGGTTTAGTGTAAGGGTTAGGTTTAGGGTGAGGGTGAGGTGAGGGTTAGGCCTATGGTTAGGGCTAGGGTTTGGGTTAGGGTGAGGGTTATGGTGAGGTTTAGGTTTAGGGTTAGAATTAGGATTAGGGTTTTGGTTCGGTTCAGGGTTAGGGTGTGTGTTAGGTTTAGGGTGAGGGTTAGGGTAAGGATTAGGGTTAGGTTTATGTTGAAGGTTAGGGTGAGGGTTAGGGTTAGGATTATGGTGAGGGTTAAGGTTAGGAATAGGGTTAGGGTGAGGGTTATGATCTGGGTTAGGGTTAGGATTAGGGTTAGTTTTAGGTTTAGGGTGAGGTTTAAGGGAGGGTCAGGGTTGGGGTTAGTGTGAGGGTTTAGGTGAGGGTTATCCTGAGAGTGCGGGTTAGGGTTAGCGTTAGGGCTAACTACACTTAGGGTTAGGGTTAGCGTTAAGGTTATCTTAGGGTTAGCGTTAGGGTTAGGTTCAGGATTAGGTTTATGTTTAGCATTGGGGATAGGACTTGGGTTAGGGTTTGGTTTAGGATTAGGTTTAGGGTTAGGGACCCTTAGGGTTATGGTTAGGGTTAGGGTTAGAAGATAGGGTTTATTTTTAGGGTTAGATTTAGGGTTAGGTTTAGGGTTATGGTGAGGCTTAGGGTTAGAGTGACGGTGAGGTTGAGGGTTAGAGTTAGTGTTAGGGTTAGGTGTAGGATGAGGTGAGGGTAAGGATAAGAGTTAGGGTTATGGTGAGGGTGAGGGTTAGGTTTAGGGTTATTGTTATGGTGAGGGTGAGGGTGTGGGCTAGGTGTAGGGTTAGGGTGAGTGTGAGGGTTAGGGTGAGGGCTAGTGTTAGGGTTATGTTGAAGGTTAGGGTTAGGGTTTGGGTTCCGTTTATGGTTAGGATTAAGGTTAGGGTGAGGGTTAGGGTTAGGTTCATGGATAGGGTTAAGGGTTAGATTTAAGGACACTTAGGGTTATGGTTATGGTTAGGGTTAGGGTTAAGGTTAGGGTTAGCGTTAGATTTAGGGGTAGGTTTGGGTTTATGGTTAGTGTTACCTCTAAGACTAGGGTTAGTTTTAGGATTGGGATTAGGGTTAGGGTTAGTGTTATCTTTATGGTTAGGGCTAGGGCTAGGTTTAAAGTTTGAATTATTATTAGGTTTAGGGTTAGGGTTTGGGTTAACGTGAGGGTTACAGTGAGGGTTAGGTTTAAGGTTAGTTTTAGGGTTAGGGTTTTGGTGAGGGTTAGGTTACGGTGAGGGT
The DNA here is from genome assembly GCF_031878675.1 of Megascapheus bottae. NCBI lineage: Eukaryota > Metazoa > Chordata > Mammalia > Rodentia > Geomyidae > Megascapheus > Megascapheus bottae. The sequence goes on from NC_143509.1 coordinate 11,267,485, forward strand.
TAGGGTAGGGTTACGGTTAGGGTTACGGTTAGGGTTAAGGTGAGGGTTAGGGTTATGTTTATGGTTAGGGTGAGGGTGAGGTTAGGGTTATGATTAGAATTAGGGTTAGGGTTAGGGTGAGGGTTAGGGTTAGGTTTAGGGTGAGGGTTAGGGTGAGGGTTAGTGTGAGGGTTAGGGTGAGGGTTATGGTTAGAGTGAGGGTTGGTGTTAGGTTTAGCGTGAGGGTGAGGGTTTGCGTGAGGGTTATGGTTAGGGTACGGTTAGGGTTATGCTGAGGGTTAGGGCTAGGGTTAGGGTGAGGTTTAGGCTGAGGGTTAAGGTGAGGGTTAGGGTGAGGGTTAGGGTTAAGGTGATGTTTATTGTTAGGGTTAGAGTGAGGGTGAGAGTAAGGGTTAGGGTGAGCATTAGGGTGAGGGTTAGTTTTGGGGTTAGGGTGAGGGTTAAGGTTATGGATCTGTTTATTGTGAGGGTGAGGGTAAGGGTTAGGGGTAGTGTTAGGGTTAGGATGAGGGTTAGGGTGAGGGTTAGGGTTAGGGTTAGTTTTAGGGTTAGGGTGAGGGTTAGGTGTAGGGTTAGGGTGAGGGTGATGGTTAGTTTAGGATTAGGGTGAGGGTGAAGGTGAGTGTGAGGGTTAGGGTGAGGGTTAGGTTTAGGGTTGCGGTGAGAGTTAGGGATAGGGTGAGGGTGAGGGTGAGGGTTATTGTGAGGGTGAGGGTTAGAGTTAGGGTTAGAGTGAGGGTTAGGGTGAATATGAGGATGAGGTGAAGGTGTAAGTGAGGGTTAGGGTAAGTTTTAGGGTTAGGGTGACGGTTAGTGTGCATTTTACGGTTAGGGTTTTGGTTAGCATAAGGGTTAGGGTTCGGGTGATGGTTAGGGTTAGCGTTGGAGTTAGGGGTCGGTTTGGTTTAGGGTTAGTTTTGGGGTTAGGGTGAGTGAGGGTAGGGTTAGGTTGAGGGTGAGGGTTAGCGTCAGGGTTAGGGTTAGGGATAGGTTTAGGGTGAGGGTGAGGCTGGGGGTTAGGGTGAGCGTGAGGTTTAGAGATAGGGTGAGGGTTAGGCTTAGGTGAGGGTGAGGGTTTGGGTGAGGGTGAGTGTTAGGGTTAGGGTTAGCGTGAGAGTGAGGATGAGCTTGAGGGTGAGATTTAGGGTTAATGTGAGGGTGAGGGATAGGATTAGAGACCCTTGGGGTTACAGTTAGGTTTAGAATTAGCATTAAGTTTAGGGGTACGGTTAAGTTTATGGTTAGAGTTAGGGCTAGGACTAGGGTTAGGGGTAGGGGTAGAATTAGGGTTAGGGTTAGGTTTATGCACAGGTTTAGGACTAGGGCTAGGTTTAGGGTTTGGTTTAGGGTTAGGTTTAGGGTTAGGGTTAGGGTGAAGTTGAGGGTTAGGGTAAGGATGAGGTTTAGGGTGAGCGTGAGGGTTAGGGTGACAGTTAGGGTTAGGGTTAGTTTTAGGGTTAGGGTGAGGTTTAGGGTTATGGTTAGGGTGAGGGTAAGGGAGAGGGTTGGGTTAGGGTTAGATTCAAGGTTAGGGTGAGGGTTATGTTTAGGGTTAGGGTGAGGGTTAGGGTAAGGGTTATGGTGAGGGTTAGGCTTAGGGTGAGGTTTAGCCTTTGGGTTAGGGTTAGGGTTAGGGTTAGGGTAAGGGTTCGGTTTAGAGTGAGAGTGACGGTTAGGTTTAGGGTTAGTATTAGGGTGAGGGTTAGGGTTATGGTTAGGGTAAGTGTTAGGGTGAGATTTAGCGTTAATTTTAGTTTTACGGTTAGGGTGAGGGTGAGGGTGAAGGTTAGGGTGAGTGTTAGTGTTAGGGTTAGGGTTAAGGTGAGGGTGAGGGTGAGGTCGAGTTTGAGGGTTAGGGTGAGCGTTAGGGTTAGGGTTAGTTTTAGGGTTATGGTGAGGTTTAGGGTTAGGGTGAGGGTGAGGGTTAGGGTGAGCGTTAGGGTTAGTGTTAGTTTTAGGGTTAGTTTTAGTGTTAGGGTGCGGGATAGGGTTAGGGTGAGTGTGAGGGTGTGGGTTAGGTTTAGTGTTAGGGCGAGGGTGAGTGTGAGGGTTAGGGTGAGAATTAGGGATAGGGTTAGTTTTAGGGTTAGGGTGAGGGTTGGGGTTAGGGTAAAGGTGAGGGTTAGGGTGAGGAATAGAGTTAGGGTTAAGCATCAGGTTAGTCTTAGGGTGAGGGTTAGTTTTTGGGTGAGGGTTACGGTTAGGGTTAGGGTTAGGTTTAGGTACCCTTATCGTTAGGGTTAGGATTAGTGTTAGGATTAGGGTTATGTTTTGGGTTAGGGCTAGGGCTAGGATTAGGATTTGGGTTAGGGTTAGGGTTAGCGTTAAGTTTGGGGTTAGGGTTAGAATTATGGTGAGGGTTGGGTTGAGGGATAGGGTGAGGGTTTTGATGAGAGTGAGTGTTAGGGTGAGGATGAGGATTAGTTGAGGGTGAGGGTGAGGGTTAGAGTTAGGATTAGGGTGAGGGTTAAGTGAGGTTTAGGGTTAGGGTTGTGGTTAGCGTAAAGGTTAGGGTTTAAGTGAGGGTTAGGGTTAGAATTAGGGTTCGGGTTTGATGTAGGGTTATGGTTAGGGATAGGTTTGGGGTTAGGATGGGGGTGAGTTTGAGTTTTAGGGTGAAGGTGAGGGTTAGGGATAGGGTTAGGTTTGGTTTTATGGTAAGGTTTAGGATTAGGGTTAGGGTAAGGGTTAGGGTGAGATTTAGGGTGAGTGTTAGTGTTAGGGTTAGGGTTAGGGTTAGGGTGGGGGTTAGGATCAGTGTTAGGTTGCGACTTAGGGTTAGGGTTAGGGTTAGGGTGAGGGTGAGAGTGAGGGTTAGGGTTAGGGTTAGTTTTAGGATTAGGATTAGGGTTAGGGTTAGGTTTATGTGAGGTTTAGGGTTTGGATTACGGTTAGGGTTAGGGTTAGGGTATGGTTTAGGGAGAGGGTGAGGGTTAGGGTGGGGGTTTTGGTTAGGGTTTGGGTTAGCGTGAGGGTTAGTCTTAGGGTTAGGATAAGGGTTAGGGTGATGGTTAGGGTGAGTGTTAGTGTTAATGTTACGGTTAGGGTTAGAGTTAGGTTGAGGGTTAGCGTCAGGGTTAGGGTGAGTGTTAGTGTTAGGGTTAGGGTTTGGGTTAGGGTTAGGATGGGTGTGAGGTTGAGAGTGAGGTTTAGGGTAGGGTAAGGGTTAGCCTTAGTTTTAGTGTTAGGGTTAGGTTTAGGGTACGGTTTAGGGTGATGATGAGGGTTAGGGTTAGGGTTAGGTTTAGGTTTGGGCTTAGGGTGAGGATGAGGGTTAGGATCAGGGTTAGGGTTAGGGTTAGGGTTAGAGTGAGGGTGAGGGTTTGGGTGAGGGTGAGAGGGTTAGGGTGAGAGTGCGGGTGAGGGTTAGGGTTAGGGTTAGGTTGAGGGTTAGGATTAGGGACCCTTAGGTTTATGGTTAGGGTTAGAATTAGCATTATGGTTAGGGTTAGGGATAGGACCAAAACTACTGTTAGAATTATGGTTAGGTTAAGGGTTATGTACAGGGTTAGGACGAGGGCTAGGTATAGGGTTTGGGTTAAGGTTAGTTTTAGGGATAGGCTTCCAGTTATGGTGAAATTGAATGTTAGGGTTAGGGTTATGTTTAGGGTTTGGTTTAGGGTGAGGGTGAGCATGAGGCTTAGGGTTTGTGTTAGGGTTATGGTAGGGTTATGGTGAAGGTTAAGTTCAGGGTTTGTTTTAGGATTAGGCTTAGTGTTAGTGTTAGGGTTAGGGTTATGGTGAGGTTTAGGGCGAGGGTGAGGGTTCGGGTGAGGGTTATGGTTAGGGTTTGGTGAGGGTCAGGTATAGGGTTAGGGTGTGGATTAGGGTTAGGGTGAGGGTTAGGGTAAGAGTGAGGGTGAGGGTTAGGGTGAGGGTTCGTGTTAGGGTTAGGGGTAGGGTTAGTGTGAGGTTTAGGTTTTGGGTTAGGCTTAGGGTTAGGGCTAGGGCTAAGGTTAGATTTAGGGATAGGGTTAGGGTTAGGGTTAGGTTTATGACCCTTAGGTTTATGGTTAAGGTTAGGAACCCTTATGGTTAGGTTTAATCTTAGGGTTACGGTTAGGTTGAGGGACCCGTAGGGTTAGGGTTACGGTTAGGGTAAGCGCTAGGGTTAGGGTTATGCCTACGGCTATGGTTAGGGTTAGGGTTAGGGTTAGGGTACGGGTTAGGGCTAGTGCTACGATGTGGTTTAGGTTTAGTTAGGGCTAGGGTTAGGGTTACGGTTAGGGTTGGGTTAGAGTTAATGTCAGTGTTAAAGTTAGGGTTAGGGTGAGGGTGAAGAAGAGGATAAGTTTTAGGGTTAGTTTTATGCTCAGATTTATGTTTATGGTTTGGGTTATGATTATGGTTTTAGGGTTTGCGTTAGGGTTAAGGTTGGGGCTAGCATTAAGGTTAGGGATAGGGTCAGGGTCAGTGACAGGGTCAGGTCATGGTTGGGGTCAGGGTCAGGGCTAGGGTCAGGGTCAGTGTCATGGTTAGGGTTAGGGTCAGGGTCATGGTCAGTTTCAGAGTCACGGTCAGTGTTAGTGTTAGGATTAGTTTTACGTTAGGGTTAGGGTCAGGGTCAGGGTCAGGGTTAGGGTTAGAGTTAGGGATCCTTAGGGTCAGCGTTAGGGTTAGGGTTAGCGTTAGGTTTAGGCCTCAGGCTAGGTTAGAATTTTGGTTAGGGTTAGTGACACTTAGGTTTAGGGCTAGGTTTAGGGTTAGGAATAGGGTTAGGGTTAGGGTTAGGGTTCGGGAAAGGGCTAGGGGTAGGGTTAGGTTTAGTGTTAGCGTGAGGGTGAAGTAGAGGATAAGGTTTAGGGTTAGGTTTAGGCTGTTTTAGGTTTATGGTTAGGGTTAGGATTAGGGTTTTAAGGTTAGAGTTAGGGTTAGGGATTGGGTTAGAGTTGTAAGATTAGTGTTAGGGTTAGGGTTAGAGTAAGGGTTAGGCTTAGGGTGAGGGTGAGATTGAAGTAGAGGATAAGGTTTATGGTTAGGGCTAGGGTCAGTTTTAGGTTTATGGTTAGGCTTAGGACTAGGGTTTTAGGGTTAGAGTTAGGGTTAGGGATAGGGTTAGAGGTGAAGGATTCATGTTAGGTTTACGGTTAGGGTTAGGGTTAGGATTAGGGTCAGGTTTAGGGTGAGGTTGAAGTAGAGGATAAGGTTTAGGGTAAGGGTTAGGGTGATTATTAGGTTTATGGTTAGGGTTAGTGTTAGGGTTTTAGGGTTAGGGCTATGGTTATGGATAGGTTTAGAATTGTACGGCTAGGGTTAAGGTTAGGGTTAGGGTTAAGGGTTACAGTTAGGGTTAGGATTAGGTTTAGGTACCCTTACTGTTAGGGTTACTGTTAGGGTTAGCGTTAGAGTTAGGGTTAGGTTTAGGTTTAGAGCTAGGCCTAGGTTTAGGGTTATGATTATGGTTATGGTTAAGGTTAGGGTTAGGGATCATTAGGGTTAGGAATAGAGTTAGCTATATGGTTGGGGTCAGGTTGAGGGTCCGGGTCAGGGTTAGTGTTAGGGTTAGGGTTAGGTTTAGGGTCAGGGTTAGGGTTAGGGTTAGAGTTAGAATTAGAGTTAGGGTTAGGGTCAGGGTCAGGAGTAGGTTCAGGGTCAGGGTCAGGGTCAGGGTTAGGTTTAGGGACCCTTACGGTTAAGGTTACTGTTAGGGATCCCTCGGGTTAGGGTTAGGGTTATGGTTAAGTTTAGGGTTAGGGACACATAGGGTTAGGGTTATGGTTAGGGTTATGGTAGGGTTAGGGCTAGTGCTAAGGCTAGGGCTAGGGTTAGGGTTAGAATTAGGGTTAGGGTTAGTGTTAAGTGTTAGGGTTAAGGTTAGGGTTAGGGTTAGAATTAGGGTGAGGGTGAAGTAGAGGATAAGTTTTAGGGTTAGGGTTATGCTCAGTTTGAGGTTCATGGTTTTGGTTAGGATTAGGGTTTTAATGTTAGGGTTAGGGATAGGGTTAGAGTTGTAGGATTAGTGTTAGGGTTAGTGTTAGGGTTAGGTTTAGGGTCAAGGCTTAGGTTCAGGGTTAGGGTTAGGATTAAGGTTAGGGTTAGGGCAAGGTTTAGGGTTAGGTTTAGGGTAAGTGTTAAGGTTAGTGTAGGGACCATTAGGGTTAGGGTTAGGTTTAGGGACCCTTAGCGTTAGGATTAGGGTTAGGGTTAGGGTTAGGGTTAGGTTTAGGGTTAAGGTCAGGGTCGGGGTCAGGGTCAGTTTTAGGGTCAGGTTTAGGGTAAGGTTCAATATCAGGATCAGGGTCAGGGTTAGGGTTTAGGTTGTGTTTAGGGACCCTTAGGGTTAGGGTTATGGTTAGGGTTAACGACCCTTAGGGTTAGGGTTAGGTTTAGTGTATGGTTAGGATTAGGGACCCGTAGAGTTAGGCTTACATTTAGGGTTAGAGCTAGGGCTATGGTTAGAGTTAGGGTTAGTGTTAGGGTTAGGGTTATGTTGAGGGTGAAGTAGAGGATAAGTTATAGGGTTAGGGTTATGCTCACTTTAGATTTATGGATTGCATTAGGATTAGCGTTTTAAGGTTAGGGTTAGGGTTAGGAACAGGGTTAGAGTGGTATGATTAGTGTTAGAGTTAGGGTAAGCGTTAGTGTTCGTTTTAGGGTTAGGGTTTAGGGTTAGGGTTAGGGTTAGGGCTAGGGCTAAGGTTAGGTTTAAGGGTAGGGTTAGGTTTAGGGACCCTTAAATTAGGGTTAGGGTTAAATTTAGGGTCCCTTTGTGTTAGTGTTAGTTTTAGTTTTAGGGTTACGGTTAGTGTGAGGGACCAGTAGGCTTAAAATTACAGTTACAGATAGGATTAGGGTTAGGGATATGGCTAGGGCTACGTTAGGTTTAGGGTTTGGGTTAGGGATAGGGCTAGGGTTAGGGCTTGGGATAGGGCTAGTGTTAGGCTTAGGGTTAGGGTTCGGGTTAGGGCTAGGGCTAGGTCTAGGGTAAGATTTAGGGTTAGGTTAGGGTTAAATGTTAGGGTTAGAGTTAGGGCTAGGGTTGGGTTTGGCTTAGGGTTAGGGTTAGAGTTAGGGTTAGTGTTAGGGTTAGGATTAGGGTGAGGGTGAAGAAGAGGATAAGTTTTAGGGTTAGGTTTATGCTCAGCTTTAGGTCTATGGTTTGGGTTAGTATTAGGGTTTTAGGGTTAGGGTTTGGGTTAAGGTTTTAGCTAGTGTTAGGTTAAGGGTTAGGATCAGGGTTTTGGTTAGGGTTAGGGCTAGGACTAGGGTTAGGGTTAGGGTTAGGGTCGGGGTCAGTGTCAGGGTCAAGGTCAGGGTTGGGGTCAGGGTCAGGGTTAGGGTCAGGTCAGGGTCAGGGTCAGGGTTAGGGTTAGGGTCAGGTTCAGGGTCAGGGTCAGGGTCACGTTCAGGGTTAGGGTTAGGGTTAGGTTAGGGTTAGGGTCAGGGTCAGCGTTAGGGTTAGGGTTAGGATTATAGTTAGGCTTAGGGTTAGAGTTAGGGATCCTTAGGGTCAGCGTTAGGATTAGGGTTCCAGTAAGGTTAGGTTTAGGCCTAAGGCTAGGGTTAGAATTTTGGTTAGGGTTAGGGTTAGGGTTAGTGACCCTAACGGATAGGGTTGCGTTTAGGTTTAGGAATAAGTTTACGGTTATGGTTAGGGTTCTGGCTAGGACTAGGGTTAGTGTTAGGGTTTGGGTTTGTATTAGGGTTAGGGTTAGCGTGAGTGTGAAGTTGAGAATAAGGTTTAAGGTTAGGGTTAGGCTCAATTTTAGGTTTATGGTTAGGGTTAGGATTAGGGTTTTAGGGTTAGAGTTAGGGTTAGGGTTAGGGATACGGTTAGATTTTTAAGATTAATGTTAGGGTTAGGGTTAGGGTGAGGTTGAAGCAGAGGAAAAGTTTTAGCGTTAGGGTTAGGCTCACTTTTAGGTTTATGGTTAGGGTTAGGGTTAGAGTTTTAGGGTTTGGGCTATGGTTATGGATAGGATTAGAATTGTATGATTACGGTTAAGGTTTGGGTTAGGGTTAATGGTTACAGTTAGGGTTAGGGCTAAGGTTAGGTACCCTTAGTGTTAGGTTTAGTGTTAGGGTTTGGTTAGCGTTATTGTTAGGTTTAGGGTTAGAGCTAGGGCTAGGGTTAGGGTTATGCTTAGGGTTATGGTTAAAGTTAGGGTTAGGGACCATTAGGGTTAGGATTAGGATTAGAGTTAGGGTTATAGTCAGGATGAGGGTCGGGGTCAGGGTTACTGTTAGGTTCTGGGTTAGGGTTAGGGTCAGGGTCAGGGTCAGTGTCAGGGTCACATTCAGGGTTAGGGTTAGGGTTAGGGTTAGGGTTAGGTTAGGGTTAGGGTCAGAGTCAGGGTTAGGGTTAGGGTTAGGGTTAGGATTATGGTTAGACTTAGGGTTAGAGTTAGGGATCCTTAGGGTCAGCGTTAGTATTAGGGTTCCGGTAGGGTTAGGTTTAGGCCTAAGGCTAGGGTTAGAGTTTTGGTTAGGGTTAGGGTTAGGGTTAGTGACCCTTAGGGACAGGGTTGGGTTTAAGGTTAGGAATAAGTTTACGGTTATGGTTAGGGTTCTGGCTAGGACTAGGGTTAGTGTTAGGGTTAGGGTTAGTGTTAGGGTTAGGGTTAGCGTGAGTGTGAAGTTGAGAATAAGATTTAGGGTTAGAGTTAGGCTCAGTTTTAGGTTTATGGTTAGGGTTAGGATTAGGGTTTTAGGGTTACAGTTAGGGTTAGGGATACTGTTAGATTTGTAAGATTAATGTTAGGGTTAGGGTTAGGGTGAGGTTGAAGCAGAGGAAAAGTTTTAGCGTTAGGGTTAGGCTCACTTTTAGGTTTATGGTTAGGGTAGGGTTAGGGTTTTAGGGTTAGGGTTATGGTTATGGATAGGATTGGAATTGCATGGTTACAGTTAAGGTTTGGGTTAGGGTTAATGGTTACAGTTAGGGTTAGGGCTAAGGTTAGGAACCCTTAGTGTTAGGTTTAGTGTTAGGGTTTGGTTAGCGTTATTGTTAGGTTTAGGGTTAGAGCTAGGGCTAGGGTTAGGGTTATGCTTAGAGTTAGGCTTAAGGCTAGGATTAGGGACCACTAGGTTTAGGATTAGGATTAGAGTTAGGGTTATAGTCAGGGTGAGGGTCGGGGTCAGGGTTACTGTTAGGTTCTGGGTTAGGGTTAGGGTCAGGGTCAGGTTTAGGGTTAGGGATAGATTTAGGGTTATGATCAGTGTCAGGGTTTGGGTCAGGGTCAGGTTTAGGTTTAGGGTCAGGATTAGGGTCAGAGTCAGGGTCAGAGTCAGGGTTAGGGTTAGTGTTAGGTTTAGGGACCCTAAGGGTTAGGGTGTGTGTGTGGGACCCTTAGGGTTAGGGTTAGTGTTAGGGTTCCGGTTAGGATTGGGGACCCGTAGGGTTAGGGTTAGTGCCATTGTTAGTGCTAGGGCTAGGGCTAGGGTTAGGATTAGGATTAGGGTTAGGGTTAGGGTTAGGTTTAGGGTTAGGGTTAGGGTTAGGGTTAGGTTTAGGGTTAGAATTAGGGTGAGATTGAAGTAGAGGATAAGTCTTAGTGTTAGGGTTATGCTCAGTTTTAGCTTCATGGTTTGCTTTAGGATTAGGGTTTTAATGTTAGGGTTAGGGTTAGGGATAGGGTTAGAGTTGTAGGATTAGTGTCAGGGTTAGGGTTAGCGTTAGGGTTAGGTTTGTGGTTAGGGGTTAGGATCAGGTTTAGGGTTAGGGTTAGGGCTATGGTTAGGGTTAGGGTTAGGGTTAGTGTTTGGGTTAGGGTTAGGGTGATGGTGAAGTAGAAGATAAGGTTTAGTTTTAGGGGTAGGCTCACTTTTAGGTTTATGGTTAGGGCTAGGTTTAGGGTTTTAGGGTTAGGGTTAGGGTTAGGGATAGGTTTAGAGTTGTAGGATTAGTGTTATGGTTATGGTTAGAGAAAGGGTTAGGTTTAGGGTTAGGGTTACGTTTAGGTTGAGGATGAAGTAGAGGATAAGGTTTGGGGTTAGGGTTAGGCTCAGTTTTAGGTTTGTGGTTAGGGTTAAGGTTAGGGTTTTATGGTTAGGGCTGGGGTTATGGATAGGATTAGAATTGTATGGTTAGAGTTAAGGTTATGGTTAGGTTTAAGCATTACAGTTAGGGTTAGGGTTAGGGTTAGGGTTAGGTACCCTTAGTATTAGTGTTAGGGATAGGGTTAGGGTTAGCATTAGGGTTAAGGTTAGGGTTAGGGTTAGGGTTAGGCCTAGGGCTAGGGTTAGGGTTATCGTTAGGGTTAGTATTAAGGTTATGGTATGGAACATTAGGGTTAGGGGTAGGGTTAGGGACCCTTAGGTTTAGGATTAGGGTTAGGGTTATGGGTAGGGTTAAGGTCAGGCTCAGGGTCAGGGTTATGTTTAGGGTTAGGGTTAGAGTGAAGGTTATGATCAGTGTCAGGTTTAGGGTCAAGGTTAGGGTTAGGGTCAGGGTCAGGGTCAGTGTCAGGCTTAGGGTCAAGTTTAGGTTTAGGTACCATTAGGTGTAGGGTTAGGGTTAATTACCCTTTGGGTTAGGGTTAGGTTTAGGGTTACGGTTAGTGTTAGGGACCCGTAGGGTTAGGGTTACGTTTGTGTTTAAGGCTAGGGCTATGGTTAGGGTTAGGTTTAGTTTTACAATTAGGGTAAAGTTTAGAGTTAGGGTTAGTGTTAGGATTATAGTTATATTGAGGGTGAAGTAGAGGATAAGTTTTAGGGTTAGGGTTGTGCTCAGTTTTAGGTTTATGGGTTGGGTTAGGATTAGGATTTTAAAGTTAGGGTTAGAGTTAGGGATAGGGTTAGAGTTGTAGGATTAGTGTTAGGGTTAGCCTTAGCATTAGCGTTAGGTTTAGGGTTAGGAGTTAGGTTTAGGGTTAGGGGTAGGGTTAGGGACACTTAGGTTTAGGGTTTATTTTAGGGTTACGGTTAGGTGAGGAACTCGTAGGTTTAGAGTTACGGTTAGGGTTAGGGTTAGAGTTGAGGTTATGGCTAGGCCTAGGGGAGGTTTAGGGTTTGGGTTAGGGTTAGGGTTAGGGTTAGAGCTAGGGCTAGGGCAGGGTTAGGGTTAGGGTTAGGGTTAGGGTTCGGGTTAGGGCTAGGGCTAGGGTTAGGTTTAGGGTTATGTTAGGGTTAAATGTTAGGGTTAGGGTTAGAGTTAGGGCTAGGGTTAGGGTTAGGGTTAGAGTTAGCTTTAGTGTTAGGGTTAGGAATAGGGTGAGGGTGAAGAAGAGGATAAGTTTTAGGGTTTGGTTTATGCTCAGCTTTAGGTTTATTGTTGGGGTTAGGATTTGGGTTTTAGGATTAGGGTTAGGGTTAAGGTTGCGGCTAGCTTTAGGGTTAGGGGTAAGGTTAGGGGCCAGGGCTATGGTTAGGGTTTGGGTTAGGGTCAAGTTCAGTGTTAGGGTCAGGATCAGGGTTGGTGTCAGGGTCAGGTCTATGTTCAGGGTCACAGTCAGGGTTAGGGTTAGGTTTAGAGTCAAGGTCAGGGTCAGGTTCAGGGTCATGGTCAGGGTTTGGGTTAGGGTTAGGGTTAGGTTAGGGTTACTGTTAGGGTTAGGGTTAGGGTTAGGGTTAGGTTAGGGTTAGGGTTATGGTGAAGCTTAGGGTTAGAGTTAGGGATCCTTAGGGTTAGCGTTAGGGTTAGGGTTAGGTTAAAGCCTAGGTTTAGGGCTAGGGCTATGGATAGAGTTTTAATTAGGGTTATGGTTAGGGTTAGTGACCCTTAGGGTTAGGGTTTGAGTTAGGGTTAGGTTTAAGGGTAGGGGTGAGGGTTAGAGTTAGGGTTAGGCTTAACCTTATTGTTAGAGTTCAGGCTTGGGCTAGGGTTAGGTTTAGGGTTAGGTTTAGCGTTAGTGTTCGGGTTAGGGTTAGGGTCAGGGTGAAGTAGAGGATAAGCTTTAGGTTTAGGGTTGAGCCCAGTTTTAGGTTAATATTGGGGTTAGGATTAGGGTTTTAGGGTTAGGGTTAGGGTTATGGATAGGGTTAGAGTTGTAGGATTAGTGTTAGTGTTAGGATTAGAGTTAGGGTTAGGTTTAGGGTTAGTGGTAGGGGTCGGGTGAGTGGTAAGTAGAGGTTAAGGTGTAGAAGTAGGTTTCGGCTCAGTTTTAGGTTTATGTTTAGGGTTACGGTTAGGGTTAGGGTTTTAGGGTTAGGGCTAGGGTTATGGCTAGGATTAGAATTGCATCGTTAGTGTTAGGGTTAGGGTTAAGGGTTATAGTTAGGGTTAGGATTAGAGTAAGGGTTAGTTTTAAGGTTAGGGCTAGGGCTAGGGTTAGGTTTATGGCTCGGATTAGGGTTAAGTTTAGGGTTAGGGACCATTAGATTAGCTTTAGGGTTAGGGACCCTTAGGGTTAAGATTAAGATACGGGAGGTTTAGGGTTTCGGTTTGGATTAGGGCTAGGGTTAGAGCTAGGGCTAGGGCTAAGGTTAGGGTTAGGTTTAGGGTTAGTGTTAGGGTTAGGGTTAGGGCTATGGCTACGGTTAGGTTTAGGGTTAGGTTAGGGTTAAATGTTATGGTTAGAGTTAGGGCTAGGGTTAGGGTTAGGGTGTGGATTAGGTTTAGAGTTAGGATTAGTGTTTGGATTAGGATTAGGTTGAGGGTGAAGAAGAGGATAAGTTTTACGGTCAGGTTTATGCTCAGTTTTTGTTTATGGTTAGTTTTAGGGTTACGGTTAGGTTGAAGGATCCGTAGGGTTTGGGTTATGGTTATGGTTATAGTTAGGGTTTGGGTTAGGGTTAAGTTTAGAGTAGGGATCACTAGGGTTAGGGTTAGTGTTAGGGACCCTTAGGTTTAGGATTCAGGTTAAGTTTAGGGTCAGGGTCAAGGTTAGGGTTAGGGTTATGGTTAGAGTGAGGGTTAGGGCTTGGGCTATGATTAGGGTTAGGGTTAGGGTCAGGGTCAGTGTCAGGGTCAGGGTCAGGGTCAGGTTTTGGTCAGGGTTAGGGTCAGGGTCAGGGTCAGGTTTAGGTTTAGGGTCAAGGTCAGGGTCAGGGTCAGGGTCACGGTCAGGGTTATGGTTATGGTTAGGGTTAGGTTAGGGTTAGGGTCAGGGTCAGGGTCAGGGTTAGGGTCAGGATTAGGGTTATGGTGAAGCTTAGGGTTAGAGTTAGGGATCCTTAGGGTCAGCGTTAGGGTTAGGGTTAGGGTTAGGTTATGGTTAGGATTAGGTTAGAGCTATGGTTATGGTTGGGGTTTGGGTTAGAATTAGTGTTAGATTTAGGGTTAGGGTTAGAGTTAGGGTTAGGTTTAGGGCTAGGGTTAGGGTTAGGGTTAGTGACCCTTAGGGTTAGGGTTAGGGTTAGGGTTAGGGTTTGGGTTAAGTGTTAGGGTTAAGGTTAGGGTTAGGGTTAGGGTTACAGTTAGCGTTTGGGCTAGGGATAGGGTTAAGGTTAAGGTTAGGTTTAGGGTTTGGGCTAGGACTAGGCTTAGGGTGATTGTTAGAGTTAGGGTTAGTGTGAGTGTTAGGGTTAGGGTTAGGTTTTGGGCTAGGGCTAGGTTTAGGTTTAGGGTTAGGTTTAGGGTTAGGACTAGTGTTATGGTTAGATTTAGGGTTAGGTTAGGGTTAAGTGTCAGGGTTAGAGTTAGGGCTATGTTTAGGGTTAGTGTTAGGGTTATAGTTCGGGTTAGAGTTAGGGTTAGTGTTAGGGTTATTGTTAGTTTGAGGGTGAAGAAGAGGCTAAGTTTTAGGGTTAAGTGTATGCTCAGTTTTAGGTTTATGCTTTGGGTGGGGATTCGGGTTTTAGGGTTAGAGTTATGGTTAAGGTTGGGACTAGCCTTAGGGGTAGGGTTAAGTTTAGGGTTATGGTTAGGGTTAGGGATAGAGCTATGGTTAGGGTTAGGGTTAGGGTTAAGGGTTAGGGTTAGTGTTTGGATTAGGGTTAGGTGTAGCGGTAGGGTTCGGGTTAGGGTTCGGGTTTAGTGTTAGGGTAAAGTTATGGTTATGGTTAGGGTTAGGGTTAGGGACCCTTAGGGTTAGGGTTGTGTTTAGGGTTACAGTTAGGGTAAAGGACCCATAGGGTTAGGGTTATGAGTAGGGTTAGTGTTAAGGTTAGGATTAGGGCTAGGGCTAGGTTTATGGTTAGGGTTAAGGTTAGGGTTAAATGTTAGGGTTAGGGTTAGGGTTAGGTCTATTGTTAGGGTTATTGTTAGGTTTAGAGTTAGGGTGAGGGTGAATTAGTGGATAAGTTTTAGGGTTAGAGTTATGCTCAGTTTCAGGTTTATGATTTGATCTATGATTAGGGTTTTAAGGTTAGGTTTAGGGTTAGGGATAGGGTTAGAGTTGTAGGATTAGTGTTACTGTTAGAGTTAGCGTTAGGGTTAGGTTTAGGGTTAGGTGTTATTTTAGGGTTAGGGTTAGGGTCCCTTAGTTTTAGGTTTAGTTTTAGCATTGCGGTTAGGTTTAGGGACCCTTAGACTTAGGGTTACGGTTAGGTTTAGTGTTAGGGTTAGGTTTAGTGTTAGGGTTAGGTTATGGCTAGGGCTAGGGTAGGTTTAGAGTTTGGGTTGGGGTTATTGTTAGGGTTAGGGTTAGCACTAAGGCCAGGGTTAGTGTTAGGGTTAGAGTTAGGATCATAGTTAGTGTTATGGTTAAGGTTAGGGTGAGGGTGAAGAAGAGGATAAGTTTTAGGATTATGTTTATGCTCAGTTTTAGGTGTATGGTTTAGGTGAAGGTTAGGGTTTTAGGGTCACGGTTAGGGTTAAGGTTTGGGCCTGCGTTAGGGTTAGGGTTATGATTATGGTAGGGTTAGGGCTAGGGCTATGGTTAGGGTTAGGGTTTTGGTTAGGGTTAGGGTTAGGGTTAAGGGTTAGGCTTAGAGTAAGGGTCAGGTTTATGGTTAGGTTTTAGGCTAGGGTTAGGGTTAGGGTTAGTGTTAGGGTTATGGTTACTATTATGGTTAGGGTTCGGGTGGGGGTGAAGTAGAGGATAAGGTTTAGGTTTAAGGTTAGGATCAGTTTTAGGCTTATGTTTAGGGTTAGGATTAGGATTTTAGGATTAGGGTTAGGTGTAGGGATAGTGTTAGAATTGTAGGATTATTTTAGGGTTACGGTAAGAGTTAGGGTAGGTTCGGGTGAAGGTGTAGTAGACGATATAGTATAGGGTTAGGTTTAGGCACAGTTTTAGGTTGATGGTTAGGATTAGGGTTTTAGGGTTAGGGCTAGGGTTATGGATAGGATTAGAATTGCATGGTTAGGGTTAGGGTTAGGGTTATGGGTTACAGTTAGGAATAGGATTAGTGTTAGGTACCCTGAGTGTTAGGGTTACGGTTAGGGTTAGAGTTTTAAGGGTAGGGTTAGGGTTAGGGATAGGGTTAGAGTTGTAGGATTAGTGGTAGAGTTAGGGTTATCATTAGGGTTAGGTTTAGGCTTTAGGGGTTAGGTGTTAAGGTTAGGTTTAGGGTTAGAGTTAGGGCTAGAGCTAGGGTTACGGTTATGGTTATGGTTATGGTTAGGGTAAGCGTTACGGTTAGGTTTAGGACCCTTAGTGTTATGGTTAGGGTTAGGGAACCTTATGGTTAGGGTTAGTTTTTGGTTTCATTTAGGTTAAGGGACCCTTGGGTTAGGGTTAGGGTTATGGTTAGTGTTAGGGTTAGTTTTAGGGTTAGAATTATGGCTATGGCTAGTGTTAGGGTTAGGGTTAGTGTTAGGGTTAGGGTTCGGGTTAGGGTTAGGGCTAGGGTTAGGTTTAGGGTTAGGTTAGGGTTAAATGTTAGGGTTAGAGTCAGGGCTAGGGTTAGGGTTAGGGTGTGAGTTAGGGTTAGGGTTACAGTTAGGGTTAGTGTTAGGGTTAGCATTAGGGTGAGGGTGAAGAAGAAGATAAGTTTTAGGGTTAGTTTTATGCTCAGCTTTATGTTTATGGCTTGGGTTAGGATTAGGGTTTTAGGGTTAGGGTTAGTGTTAAAGTTGGGGCTAGCGTTAGGATTAGGGTTTGGGGTAGGGTTATGATTATGGTAAGGGCTAGGACTAGGGTTAGGGTTTGGTTTGGGGTCAGGGTCAGTGTCAGGGTCAGGGTTAGGGTCAGGGTCATAGTCAATGTCAGGGTCATGGTCAGGGTTAGGGTTCGGGTTAGGGTTACATTAGGGTAAGGATCAGGGTCAGGGTCAGAGTTAGGATTAGGGTTAGGGTTATGGTGAGGCTTAGGGTTAGAGTTAGGGATCCTTAGGGTCAGCGTTAGGGTTAGGGTTAGGTTTAGGGTTAGGTTTAGGCCTACGGCTAGGGTTAGAGTTTTGGTTAGGGTTAGGGTTAGGTATAGGGTTAGGGTTATGGTTAGGGTTCGGGCTAGGTCTAGGGTTAGGGTTAGGGTTAGAGTTAGTGTTAGGGTTAGGGTTAGCGTGAGGGTGAAGTAGAGGATGATGTGTAGGGTTAGGGTTAGGCTCAGTTTTTGGTTTATGGTTAGGGCTAGGATTAAAGTTTTAGGGTTAGAATTAGGGTTAGGGATAGGGTTAGATTTGTAAGATTAGTGTTAGGGTTAGGGATAGAGTTAGGGTTAGTTTTAGGGTTGGGGTTAGGGTTAGGGTGAGGTTGAAGTAGAGGATAAGTTTTATTGTTAGGGTTAGGCTCACTTTTAGGTTTATGGTTATGGTTAGGGTTAGGGTTTTAAGTTTAGGGCTACCGTTATGGATAGGATTAGAATTGTATGGTTAGGGTTAAGGTTAGGGTTAGGGTTAAGGGTTACAGTTAGGGTTAGGTTTAGGGTTAGGTACCCTTAGTGTTAGGAATAGTGTTAGTGTTAGGATTAGCGTTGCAGTTAGGGTTAGGGTTAGAGCTAGGCCTAGGGTTAGGATTATGTTTTGTGTAGTGTTAAAGTTAGGGATACGGACCATTAGGGTTAGGATTAGGGTGAGTGTTAGGGTTAAGGTTAGGGTTAGGGTCAGGGTCAGGGTTAGGGTCAGGGTCAGGTTTAGGGTCAGGGTCAGGTTTAGGTACAGGGTCAGGGTCAGGGTCAGGGTCAGAGTCAGGGTTAGGGATAGCGTTAAGTTTAGGGACGCTTAGGGTTAGGTTTAATGTTAGGTACCCTTAGGGTTAGGGTTAGGGTTAGTGCTAGGGGTAGGGCTAGGGTTAGGGTTAGGATTAGGGTTAGGGTTAGGGTTAAGGGTTACGGTTAGGGTTAGGTTTAGAATTAGGGTGAGGGTGAAGTAGAGGATAACTTTTAGGGTTAGGGTTATGCTCAGTTTTATATTCATGGTTTGGGTTAAGATTAGGGTTTTACTGTTAGGATTAGGGATAGGGTTAGAGTTGTAGGATTAGTGTTTGGGTTAGGGTTAACTTTAGGGTTAGGTTTAGGGTTAGGGGTTAGGTTCAGGGTTAGGGTTAGGGTCAAGGTTAGGGTTAGGTTTAACGTTAGGGTTATGGTTAGGTTTAGGGTTAGGGCTAGGGCTAAGGTTAGGGTTATGGTTAGTGTTAGTGTTTAGGTTAGGATAGGGACCATTAGGGTTAGGGTTAGGTTTAGGGCCCCTTAGGGTTAGGAGTAGGATTAGGGTTAGAGTTAGGATCAGGGTCAGGGTCAGGGTTAGGTTAGGGTTAGGGTTAGATTGAGGATTAAGGTCAGGGTCAGGGTTGGGGTCAGGGTTAGGGTTAGGTTCAGGTTTAGGTTTAGGGTCAGGGTGAGGTTCAGGGTCAGGGTTAGGTTGAAGTTTAGGTTTAGGGACCCTTATGTTTATGGTTAGGGTTAACGACCCTTAGGGTTAGGGTTAGGTTTAGGGTTACGGTTAGGGTTAGGGGCCTGTAGGGTTAGGGTTACGTTTAGGATTTGGGCTAGGGCTATGGTTAGGGTTAGGATTAGTGTTACTTTTAGGGTTAAGTTTAGATTTAGGGTTAGTGTTAGGGTTATAGTTATGTTCAGGGTTAAGTAGAGGATAAGTTTTAGGATTAAGGTTATGGTCAGTTTTAGGTTATTGGGTTGGGTTAGGATTAGGGTTTTAAGTTTAGTGTTAGGGTTAGGGACAGAGTTAGATTTGTAGGATTAGTGTTAGGGTTATCCTTACCGTTACCGTTAGGTTTAGGGTTATGGGTTAGGGTCAGGGTTAGGGTTAGGTTAGCCCTATTGCTAGGGTTATGTTGAAGGGTAGGGTTATGTTTATGGACCCTTAGGTTTAGGGTTAGGGTTAGGTTAGGGTTAAGGACACTTAGGGTTAGGGTTAGTTTTAGGGTTAGGGAGAGAGACCCGTAGGCTTAGGGATACAGTTAGGGTTTGGGTTACAGTTAGGGTTAGGTTAGTGTTAAATATTAGGGTTAGAGTTAGGGCTAGGGTTAGGGTTAGGGTTAGGGTTATGGTTAGGTTTAGAGTTAGGGTTAGTGTTAGTGTTAGGATTAGAGTGAGGGTGAAGAAGAGGATAAGTTTTAGGGTTAGGTTTATGCTCCGCCTCAGGTTTATGGTTGGGGTTAGGATTAGGGTTTTAGGGTTAGGGTTATGGTTAAGGTTGTGGCTAGCTTTAGGGTTAAGGTTAGTGTTAGGGCTAGGGCTATGGTTAGAGTTAGGGTTAGGGTCAATGTCAGTGTCAGGGTCAGGGTGAAGGTTGGTGTCAGGATCAGGGTTAGGTTTGGGGTCATGTTTAGGTTTAGGGTCAAGGTCAGGGTCAGGGTTGGGGTTAGGGTTAGGGTTAGGTTAGGATTACGGTCAGGGTCCGGATCAGGATCACGGTTAGGGTCAGGTTTAGGGTTATGGTGTGGCTTAGGGTTAGGGTTAGGTATCCTTAGGGTCAGCATTAGGGTTTGGGTTGGGTTAAGGCTTAGGTTTAGGGCTAGGGCTAGGGATAGAGTTTTTGTTAGGGTTAGGGTTTGGGTTAGTGAACATTAGGGTTAGGGTTAGGGTTAGGGTTGGAGTTAGGGTTAAGGGTTAGGGTGAGGTTTAGGGTTAGGGTTAGTCTTAGCGTATGGTTAGGATTCGGGCTAGGGCTAGGGTTTGGTTTAAGGTTAGGTTTAGCGTTAGTGTTTGGATTAGGGTTAGGGTGAGGGTGAAGTAGAGGATAAGCTTTAGGTTTAGGGTTAGGCCCAGTTTTACTTTAATATTAGGGTTAGGATTAGGGTTTTAGGGTTAGGGTTATGAATAGAGTTAGACTTGCAGGATTAGTGTTATGGTTAGGATTAGAGTTATGGTTAGGTTTAGGGTTAGGATTAGGGGTAGGGTGAGTGGTAAGTAGAGGTTAAGGTTTAGAATTAGGGTTAGGCTTTTTTTTAGGTTTATGGTTAGGGTTATGGTTATGGTTAGGGTTAGGGTTTTAGGGTTAGGGCTAGGGTTAGGGTTAGGGTTAGGGTTAGGGTTTTAGGGTTAGGGCTAGGGTTATGGATAAGATTAGAATAGCATCGTTAGGGTTAGGGTTATTGTTAAGTGTTACATTTAGGGTTAGGGTTAGGGTTGGGGTTAGGGAACCTTAGCGTTAGGATTAAGATTATGGTTAGGGTTATGGTCAGGGTCTATGTCAGTGTTAGGGTTAGGGTTAACGTTAGTGTGACGATTACGGTCAGGGTCAGGTTTAGGGTCAGTGTCAGGTTTAGGGACCCTAAGGGTTATGGTTAGGGTTAACGACCCTTAGGGTTAGGGTTAGGGTTAGGTTTAGGGTTGTGGTTAGGTTTAGGGACCTGTAGGGTTGGGGTTACGTTTAGGTTAGGGCTAGGGCTAGGTCTAGGGTTAGGGTTAGGGTTAGGGTTATGTTTAGGTTTAGGTTTAGACTTAGGGTTAGTGTTAGGGTTATATTTAGGTTGAGGGTGAAGTACAGGATAAGTTATAGGGTTAGGGTTATACTCTGTTTTAGGTTTATGGTTAGGGTTAGGTTTAGGGATAGGGTTAGAGTTGTAGGATTAGTGTTAGGGTTAGGGTTAGCGTTAGGGTTAGGTTTAGAGTTAGGGATTATGGGTTAGGATTAGGTTTAAGGTTAGGGTTTGGGCTAGGACTAGGGTTAGGTTTAGGGTTAGGGTTAGGTTTCGGGCCCTTAAGATTACGGTTAGTGTTAGGAACCCTTTTGGTTAGGGTTAGTTTTCGGGTTACGGTTAGGTTGAGGTTCTCGTTGGGTTAGGGTTAGTGTAACTTTTAGGGTTAGGTTCATGGTTAGGGTTAGTGTTAAGTTTAGGGTAGGGACCATTAAGGTTAGGTTTAGAGTTAGGGACCCTTAGGTTCAGGATTAGGGTTAGAGTTGGGTTTAGGGTCAGGGTCAGGGTTAATGTTAGGGTTATTGTTAGAGTGAGGGTTAGGTTCAGGGTCAGGGTTAGGGTCAGGGTCAGGTTTAGGGTCAGGGTTAGGGTCAGGGTCAGGGACAGGGTTAGGGTTAAGGTTAGGTTTTGGGACAATTCTGTGTAGGATTAGGGTTAAGGAACATTAGGGTTAGGGTTAGGTTTAGGGTTACGGTTAGGATTAGGGACACGTAGGGTTAGGGTTACGTTTAGGGTGAGAGCTAGGGCTATGGTTAGTGTTAGGGTTAGTTTTATGGTTAGGGTTAAGGTTAGAGTTCTGGTTAGTGTTAGGATTATATTTATGTTGAAGGTGAAGTAGAGGATAAGTTTTAGGGTTAGGGTTATTCTGAGTTTTAGGTTTATGGGTTGGGTTACTATTAGGGTTTTAAGGTTAGGGTTAGGTTAAGGTTAGGAATAGGGTTAGAGTTGTAGGATTAGTGTTAGGGTTAGGGTTAGCATTAGCGTTAGGTTTAGGGTTAGGTGTTAGGGTTAAGGTTAGGGTTAGGGCTAGGGCTAGGGTTAGGTTGAAGGTTAGGTTTAGGTTTATGGTCCCTTAGGTTTAGGGTTAGGGTTAGGGACACTTAGGGTTAGGGTTATTTTTAGGGTTACGGTTAGGGTGAGGGACCCATAGGTTTAGGGTTACAGTTAGGGTTAGGGTTATTGTTATGGCTACGGCTAGGGAGGTTTAGGGCTTGGGTTAGGGTTAGGGTTAGGGTTAGGGCTAGGGCTAGGTTAAGGGTTAGGGTTAAATGTTAGGATTAGAGATAGGGTTAGGGTTAGGGTTAGGGTGTGAGTTAGGTTTGGAGTTAGGATTAGTGTTAGGGTTAGGATTACCGTAAGGGTGAAGAAGAGGATATGTTTTAGGGTTAGGTTTATGCTCAGCTTTGGGTTTTGAGTTGGCGTTAGGATTAGGATTTTAGAGTTAGAGTTAGGGTTAATGTTGGGGCTAGCTTTAGGGTTAGAGGTAGGGTCAGGTTTATGGTTATCGTTAGGGTTAGGGTTAGGGTTAGGTTTTGGGCTAGGGCTAGGGTTAGGTTTAGGGTTAGGTATAGGGCTAGGGCTAGGGTTAGGGCTAGGGCTAGGGTTAGGTTTTGGGTTAGGTTAGGGTTAGAATTATGGTTAGAGTTTAGGGATAGTGTTAGGGTTAGGATTAGGATGAAGGTGAAGAAGAGGATAAGATTTAGGGTTAGGTTTATGCTCAGTTATAGGTTTATGGTTTGGGTGAGGATTAGGGTTTTAGGGTTAGTTTAAGTTTAAGGTTGCTTCTAGCGTTATGGTTAGGGTTAGGGTTACAGTTATGGTTAGTGTTAGGGCTAGAGCCATGGTTAGGGTTAGGATTAGGGTTAGGGTTATGGTTAGGGTTATGGTTAGGGTTCAGGTTAGGGTTAGATCTAGGGGTAGGGTTAGGGTTAAGTGTTAGGGTTAGGTTTAGGGACCTTTAGTGTTAGGGTTCGAGTTAGGGACCCTTAGGGTTAGGTTTAGGGTTACAGTTAGGGTAAAGTACCCATAGGGTTAGGGTTATGGGTAGGGTTGGGGTTAAGTTTAGGTTTATGGCTAGGGCTAGGGCTAGGTTTATTGTTAGGGTTAGGGTTAAGTGTTAGGTTTAGGGTTAGGGTTAACTGTTAGGGTTAGGGTTAGAGTTAGGTTTATTGTTAGGTTTAGAGTTAGGGTGAGGGTGAAGTAGAGGATAAGTTTTAGGGTTAGGTTTATGCTCAGTTTTAGGTTTATGGCTTGGGTTATGATTAGGGTTTTAATGTTAGGGTTATGGTTAAGGTTGGTGCTAGCGTTAGGGTTAGGGTAGTGGTTATGGTTAGGGTTAGGGTAGGGCTGTGGTTAGGGTTATGGTTAGGGTTAGGTTTAGGGTTTTAGGATTAGGGTTAGGTTAGCGATAGGGTTAGAGTTGTAGAATTATTGTTAGGGGTACTGTTAGAGTTAGGGTTAGGGTTAGTGTGAGGGTAAAGTAGAGGATAAGGTTTAGGGTTAGGGTTAGGCACAGTTTTAGGTTTATGATTAGGGTTAGGGTTTTAGGGTTAGGGCTAGGGTTATGGATAGGATTAGAATTGTATGGTTAGGTTTAGGGTTAGGGTTGTGAGTTACACTTAGGGTTAGGTTTGGTCTTAGGTATGCTTAGTGTTAGGGATAGATTTAGGGTTAGGGTCAGGGTCAGAATTGGTGTCAGGGTCAGTTTTAGTGTCAGGGTCAGGGTTAGAGTCAGGGTTCGGTTCAGGGTTAGGGTTAGGGTTAGGATTAGGGACCCTTAGGTTTAGGGTTAGGGTTAGGAACCCTTAGGGTTAAGGCTAGGTTTAGGCTTACAGTTAGGGTTAGGAATCCGTAGGGTTAGGGTTATGGTTAGGATTAGGGTAAGGGTTAGGGTTATAGTTAGAGCTAGGGCTATGGCTAGGGTGAGAGTTAGGGTTAGGGTCAGGGTTAAGTGTTAGGGTTAGGGTTAGGGTTAGGTTTAGTGTTAGGGTTAGAGTTAGGGTGAGGCTGAAGTACAGGATAAGTTTTAGGGTTAGGTTTATGCTCAGTTTTAGGTTTATGGTTTTGGTTATGATTACAGCTTTAAGGTTAGGATTAGGTATAGGGTTAGAATTGTAGGATTAGTGTTAGGGTTAGGGTTAGTGTTAGGGTCAGGGTCAGGTTTAGGGTCAGGGTCAAGGATAGGGTTAGCGTTAGGTTTAGGGTTATGGTTAGTGTTAGGGACCCTTAGGGTTAGGGTTAGGTTTACTTTAGGGTTAGGGTTAGGGTTAGTGCTCGGGGTAGGGCTAGGGTTAGGTTTAGGATTAGGGTTAGGGTTAGGGTTAGGGTTAAGTGTTAGGGTTAGGGTTAGGTTTAGAATTAGGGTGAGGGTGATGTAGAGGATAAGTTTTATGGTTAGGGTTATGCTCAGTTTTAGTTTCATGGTTTGGATTGAGATTAGGGTTTTAATGTTATGGTTAGGGTTAGGGATAGGGTTAGATTTGTATCGTTATTGTTAAGGTTATGGTTAGGGTTAATCATTACACTTAGCGTTAGAGTTAGGGTTAGATACCCTTAGTGTTAGGGTTAGGGTTAGTGTTAGGGTTAGCGTTAGAGTTAGGCTTAAGATTAGGGTTAGGGCTAGGGCTAGGATTAGGGTTAGCATTAGGGTTAGTGTTAAGGTTAGGGTTGGGACCATTAGGGTTAGGTTAGGGTTAAATGTTAGGGTTTGAATTAGGGCTAGGGTTAGGGTTAGGGTGTGGGTTAGGGTTAGGATTCAAGTTACGGTTAGTGTTATGGTTAGAATTAGGGTGAGGATGAAGAAGAAGATAATTTTTAGGGTTAGTTTTATGCTCAGATTTATGTTTATGGTTTGGGATAGGCTTAGGGTTTAGGGTTAGGGTTAGTGTTAAGGTTGGGGCTAGGGTTAGGGTCAGGGTTATGGTTAGGGTTAGGGCTAGGACTATGGTGAGGGTTAGGGTTAGGGTCAGGGTCAGTGTAAGTGTCAGGGTCAGGGTCATGGTCAGGGTTGGGGTGAGGGTCAGGTCTAGGGTTAGGGTCAGGGTCAGGGTTAGTTTTAGGGTCAGGGTCAGGGTCAGTGTCAGGGTGACGGTCAGGGTTAATGTTAGGGTTAGGGTTACGTTAGAGCTAGGGTCAGGGTCAGTGTCAGGGTTAGAATTAGGTTTAGGGTTATGGTGAGGCTTACGTTTAGAGTTAGGGATCCTTAGGGTCGGCGTTAGGGTTAGGGTTAGGGTTAGGTTTAGGCCCAGGGCTAGGGTTAGAGTTTTGGGTTAGATTAGGGTTAAAGTTAGTGACCCTTAGGGTTAGGGTTATGGTTAGGGATAGGGTTAGGGTTAGGGTTAGGGTTAGGGTTAGTGTTAGGGTTAGGGTTAGCGTGAGGGTGAAGTAGAGGATAAGGTTTAGAGTTAGGGTTAGGCTCAGTTTTAGGTCTATGGTTAGGGTTAGGGTTACAGTTTTAGGGTTAGAGTTAGTGTTAGTGATAGGGTTAGAGTTGTAAGATTAGTGTTAGGGTTAGGGTTAGGGTTAGGGTGATTTTGATGTAGAGGATAAGTTTTAGGGTTAGAGTTAGGCTCACTTTTTGGTTTATGCTTAGGGTTAGGGTTTTAGGGTTAGTGCTATGGTTATGGATAGGATTAGAATTGTATGGTTAGGGTTAAAGTTAGAGTTAGGGTCAGGGTGAGGGTCAGGGTTAGTTATAGGGTTAGGGTTAGGGACCCTTAGGGTTAGGGTCAGTGTTAGGGACCCTTAGGGTTAGGTTTATGGTTAAGGTTACAGTTAGGGTTAGGGATACGTAGGGTTAGGGTTATGGTTAGGGTTAGGTTTAGGTTTACGGTTAGGGTTAGGGTTAGTGCTAGGTTTAGGGCTATGATTAGGGCTAGGATTAGAGTTAGGGTTAGGGTTAAATGTTAGGATTAGGGTTAGGGTTAGAATTAGATTGAGGGTGAAGTAGAGGATAAATTTTAGTGTTAGGATTATGCACAGTTTTAGTTTCAAGGTTTGTGTTAGGATTAGGGTTTTAATGTTAGGATTAGTGTTAGGGTTAGGATTAGCGCTAGGGTTAGGTTTAGGGTTAGGGGTTGGGATTAGGGTTAGGGTTAGCATTTAGGTTAGGGTTAGAGTTAGGTTGAGGGTGAAGTAGAGGATAAGTTTTAGGGATAGTGTCATGCTCAGTTTTAAGGTCATGGTTTGGGTTAGGATTAGGGTTTTAATGTTAGGTTTATGGTTAGGGATAGGGTTAGAGTTGTAGGATTAGTGTTAAGGTTAGGGTTAACGTTAGGGTTAGGTTTAGGGTTAGGGGTTAGGGTCAGGTTTAGGGTTAGGGTTAAGGTTAGGGTTAGGGTTAGGTTTATGGTGAGGGTGAATTAGAGGATAAGATTTAGGTTTAGGGATAAGCTCACTTTTAGGTTTATGGTTATGGTTAGGCTTAGGGCTTTAGAGTTAGGTTTAGGGTTAGGGATAGTGTTAGAGTTGTATTAGTATTATGGTTAAAGTTAGAGTTAGGGTTAGGTTTAGGGTTAGGGTTACGTTTAAGGTGAGAGTGACATAGCGGATAAGGTTTAGGGTTTGGGTTAGGCTCAGTTTTAGGTTTATGGTTAAGGTTAGGGTAGGGTTTTAGAGTTAAGTCTGGGGTTATGGATAGGATTAAAATTGTATGGTTAGGGTTAAGGTTATGGTTATGGTTATGCATTACAGTTAGGTTTAGGGTTAGGGTTAAGTACCCTTAGTGTTAGGATTAGGGTTTGGGTTAGGGTTAACATTAGTGTTAGGGTTATGGTTATGGTTAGTGCTAGGGCTAGGGTTAGGGTGAGGGTGAGGATTAGTGTTAGGGTTAGGGTTAGCGTCATGGATAGGGTTAGGGTTAGGGTTAAGGACACTTAGGGTTAAGGTTAGGGTTAGGGTTAACGTTACGGTTAGCATTAGGTTTAGCATTAGGTTTAGGTTTATGGTTAGGGTTAGCTCTAGGACAAGGGTTAGTTTTATGATTATGATTAGGGTTAGGTTTAGGGTTATGTATAGGGTTAGGGCTAGGGCTAGGATTAGTGTTTGGATTACGATTAGGGTTAGGGTTAGGGTTAGGGTTAGGGTGAGTGTGAGGGTTAGGTTTAGGGTTAGTGTAAGGATTTTGTTTAGGGTGAGGGTGAGGGTGAGGGTGAGGGTTAGGGTTTGGGTTAGGGTGAGGGTAACGGTGAGGGTTAGGGTTAAAGTTAGTTTTAGCTTTGGGCTTAGGGTTAGGGTGAGGGTTAGGGTGAGGGTTAGGGTTAGGGTTACGGTGAGGGTTAGGGTTACGTTTAGGGTTAGGGTGAGGGTGAGGTTAGGGTTACGGTTAGAGTTAGGGTGATGGTTAGGGTTAGGGTGAGTGTTAAGGTGAGGGTTAGGTGAGGGTTGTGGTTAGGGTTTCAGTTATGGTTAGGATTAGGGTTAGAGTGAGGATGAGGGTTACAGTGAGGGTTAGGGTTAGGGTTAGGGTGAATGTTAAGGTAAGGGTCAGGGTTAGGGTTAGGGTGAGGATGAGGGTGAGGGTTAGGGTTAGGGTAGGGTTAGCGTGAAGTTGAGGCTTAGGGTGAGGGTTAGGGTGATGGTGAGAGTTAGTGTTAGAGTTAGGGTGAGGGTGATGGTGAGAGTGAGGGTTAGGGTTAGGGTTATGGTTAGGGTTCGGATTCAGGTTTGCGTTAGTGTTAGTGTTAGGGTTAGGGTTAGGGTTAATTTAGGGTGAGGGTGAAGGTTAGGGTTTGGGTGAGGTTTAGGGTGAGTGTTAGGGTGAGGGTTAGGGCTATGGGCATGGTTAGTGTTAGGTTTAGGGTTAGGGATACTTAACGTTAGGGTTAGGGTTAGGGTTAAGTTTAGGGTTAGTGTTAGGTTTAGGGTTAGGTTTAGGTTTGGGTTAGGGTTAGGGCTAGGACTAGCGTTAATTTTAGGTTTAGGATTAGGGTGAGGGTTAGGGTTATGTATAAGGTTAGTGCTAAGGCTAGGTTTAGGGTGTGATTTAGTGTTAACGATAGAATTAGGGTTAGGGTTAGGATGAGGGTGAGGGTTAGGTTTAGGTTTAGGGTGAGGGTGAGGGTGAGGGTTAGGGTTATGGTTTTGGTTAGGGTTTGTGTTAGGGTGAGGGTTATGGTGAGTTTAGGGTTAGGGTTAGAGTTAGGATTAGGGTTTTGGTTCGGTTGAGGGTTAGGGTGAATATTAGGTTTAGGGTGAGGGTTAATGTTAGGAATAGGGTTAGGGTGAGGGTTATGGTCTGGGTTAGGGTTAAGGTTAGGGTTAGTTTTAAGTTTAGGGTGAGGTTTAGTGGAGGGTCAGGTTGGGGTTAGTGTGAGGGTTTGGGTGAGGGTTATCATGAGAGTGAGTGTTAGGGTTAGGGTTAACTAAATTTAGGGTTAGGGTTAAGGTTAGGGTTATCTTAGGATTAGCGTTAGGGTTAGGGTCAGGATTAGGTTTATGTTTAGGGTTGGGGCTAGGAGTAGGGTTAGGGTTTGGATTAGGATTAGTTTTAGGGTTAGGGACCCTAAGAGTTATGGTTAGGTTTAGGGTTAAGGGATAGGGGTTATTTATAGGGTTAGAGTTAGGGTTAGATTTAGGGTTATGGTGAGGCTTAGGGTTAGGGTGATGGTGAGGTTGAGGGTTAGAGTTAGTGTGAGGATGAGGGTTAGGGTTAGGGTTAGGTTTAGGTTTTGGGTTAGGTATAGGGTGAGGTGAGGTTGATGGTAAGAGTTAGGGTTATGGTGAGGGTGAGGGTGAGGGTTAGGTTTAGGGTTAGCATTAGGGTTAGGGTTTGGGTTAGGGTTAGGTTTAGGTTTATTGTTATGGTGAGGGTGAGGATGAGGGTGTGGGTTAGGTGTAGGGTTAGTGTGAGTGTGAGGGTTAGGGTGAGGGCTAGTGTTAGGGTTAGGTTGAAGGTTAGGGTTAGGGTTGAGTTTAGGGTGAGGGTTATGGTGAGGGTTAGGGTTAGGGTTAGGGTGACGGTTAGGGTTATAGTGAGGTTTATTAGTTAGCGTTAGGGTTAGGGTGAGGGTGAGGGTGAGGATTAGCGTTAGGGTGAGGGTGAGGTTAGGGTTACGGTTAGAGTTAGGGTTAGGGTTAGGGTGAGGGTTAGGGTTAGGTTTAGGGTGAATGTTAGGGTTAATGTTATGTTAGGGTTAGGGTGAGGGTTAGGGTTAGGTTTAGGGTGAATGTTAGGGTTAATGTTATGTTAGGGTTAGGGTGAGGGTTAGTGTTAGGTTTAGGATGAGGGTCAGGTTGAGGGTCAGTGTTAGGGCTAGGGTTAGGGTACCATTAGGGTTAGGCTGAGGGTTAGGGTTAGGGTGAGGGTTAGGGTGAGGGTTAAGGTGAGGGTAGGGTGAGGGTTAGGGTTAGGGTGAGGTTTATTGTTAGGGTTAGGGTGAGGGTGAGGATAAGGGTTAGGGTGAAGGTTAGGGTGAGGTTTATTGTTAGGGTTAGGGTGAGGGTGAGGGTAAGGGTTAGGGTGAAGGTTAGGGTGATGGTTAGTGTTAGTGTTAGTGTTAGGGTTAGGGTTAGGTTTAGGGTACGGTTAGGGTTAGGGTTAGGATGAGGGTTACGGTTGAGTGTTAATGTTAGTGTTAGAGTTAGGGTTCGGGTTAGAGTGAGGGTGAGAGTGAGTGTTAGGATGAGGGTTAGGGTTAGGGTTAATTTTAGGATTAGTGTGAGGTTTATGGTTAGGGTTAGGCTTAGGGTGAGGGTGAGGGTTACGGTGAGGGTTAGGGTTAGGGTTAGTTTTAGGGTTAGGGTGAGGGTTAGGTGTAGGGTTAGGGTGAGGGTGAGGGTTATTTTAAGGTTAGCGTGAGTTTGAAGTTGAGTGTGAGGGTTAGGGATAGGGTTATGGAGAGGGTTATGGTGAGGGTTAGGTTTAGGGTTACGGAGAGGGTTAGGGTTAGGGTTAGGGTGAGGGTTAAGGGTAGGGTTATGATTTGTTTTAGGGTTAGCGTGAGGCTGTGGGTTAGTGTAAGTGTTACAGTGAGGTTTAGGGTAAGGGTTAGGATTAGGGTGAGGTTTACGGTTTTGGTTAGCGTTAGGGTTAGGGTTAGGGTACGGTTTAGGGTGAGGGTGAGGGTTAGGTTTAGGGTTAGGGTCAGGGTAATTGTTAGGGTTAGTATTAGGGTTATGGTAAGGGTTAGGGTGAGGGTTAGGGTTAGGGAAAGGGTTAGGGTGAGGGTTAGTTTTAGGGTTTGGTTTAGGGTTAGGGTGAGGTGTATGTTCAGGGTTATGGTGAGGTTAGGGTTAGGGTTAGGGTTAGAGTGAGGGTGAGGGTTAGGGGGAGCGTTAGGGTTAGGGTTAGTTTTAGGCTTAGGGTGAGGGTTAGTGTTAGGGTGAGGGTGAGGGTGAGGGCTTGGTTTAGGGTGAGGGTGAGGGTGTGTGTGAGGGTCAAGGTGAGCCTTAGTGTTTCGGTTAGTTTTAGGATTAGGGTGAGGTTTGGGGTTAGGTTTAGGGTGAGGTTGAGGTTTAGGGTGAGGGTTAGAGTTGGGGTTGGAGTGAGGATTAGTGTGAGTGTGAAGTTTAGAGTTATGTTTATGGTGAGGGTTAGGGTTAGGGTGAGGGTTAGGGCTAAGGTTAGGGTTAGGGTGAGGGTTCTGGTATGGTTTAGGGTGAGGGTTCAGGTTAGGGTAAGGTTTAGCGTTTGGGTTAGGATTAGGGTTAGGGTTAGGGTAAGGGTTCGATTTAGGGTGAGGTTGATGTTTAGGTTTAGGGTTAGTATTAGGTTGAGGGTTAGGGTTAGGGTTAGGATAAGTGTTAGGCTGAGGGTTAGGGTTAGGGTTAGTTTTAATGTTAGAGTGAGGGTGAGGGTGAGGTGAGGGTTAGGGTGAATGTTAATGTTAGGGTTAGGGTTAGGGTTAGGTTGAGGTTTGGGGTTAGGGTGAGGGTGAGGGTTAGGATTAGAGTTAGGGTGAGGACGAGGGTGTGTGTGAGGGTTAGGGTGAGCCTCAGGGTTACAGTTAGTTTTAGGTTTAGGGTGAAGTTTGGGGTTAGGGTTAGGGTGAGGGTTAGAGTTAGAGTTAAGCTTCGGGTTAGGCTTAGGGTGAGGCTTAGGGTGAGGGTAAGGGTTAGGGTGAGAGTTAGGGTTTGGCTTAGGGTTAGGTTTAGGGACCCTTATGGTTACGGTTATGATTAGGGTTAGGATTAGGTTTATGTTTATGTTTCGGTTTAGGGCTAGGGCTAGGTTTAGGATTTGGTTAAGGGTTAAGGTTGAGTTTTGGGTTAGGATTAGAGTTAGGGTGAGGGTTAGGGTGAGGGATAAGGTGAGGGTTATGTTGAGAATGAGGGATAGAGTGAGGATGAGGATGACTTGAATGTGAGGGTGAGGTTAAGGATAGGTTTAGGGTTAGTGTGAGGGTTAGAGTGAGGTTTAGGGTTAGGGTTGTGGTTAGCGTGTGGGTTAGGGTTTGGGTGAGGGCTAGGGTTAGGGTTAGAATTAGGGTTCGGGTTTGGTTTAGGGTTAGGGTTAGGGATAGGTTTCGGGTTAAGGTGAGGGTGAGGTGAGGGTGAGGTTTAGGGTGAGGGTGAGGGTTAGTGTCAGGGTTAGATTTAGGGTTAGAGTGAGGGTGAGGCTGTGGGTTAGGGTGAGGTTGAGGGTTATTGGAGGGTGAGTGTTAGGGTTAGGTGAGGGTGAGTGTTAGGGTTAGGGTTAGGGTGAGAGTGTGGGTGAGGGTTACGGTGAGGGTGAGGGTGAGTCTTAGCATTAGGGACCCTTAGGGTTAGGGTTAGGGTAAGAATTAGCGTTAGGGTTAGGGTTAGGGTAGGATTACGGTTAGGTTAATGGTTATGAATAGGGTTAGGACTAGGGCTAGGTTTAGGGTTAGGGTTAGGGTTAATTTTAGGTTTAGGGTGAGGCTGAGGGTGAGGGTTAGGGTTAGGGTTTGTTGAGGGTTATGTTGAGGATTAAGGTGAGGATTAGGGTTAGTTTTCGAATTAGGCTTAGAGTTAGGGTGAAGGTTAGGGTGAGGGTTAGCGTGAGGTTGAGGGTTAGGGTAAGGTTTACAGTTAGGGTTAGGTTTTGGGTTAGGGTGAGTGTGAGGGTGCGGGTTAGGGTTATGGTGAGGGTGAGGGTGAGTGTTAGCATTAGGGACCCTTAGGGTTAGGGTTAGGGTTAGAATTAGCGTTAGGGTTAGGGTTAGGGTAGGATTACGGTTAGGTTAATGGTTATGAATAGGGTTAGGACTAGGGCTAGGTTTAGGGTTAGGGTTAGGGTTAATTTTAGGTTTAGGGTTCGGGTTAGGGTAAAGTTGAGGGTTAGGGTTAGGGTTAGGGTTAGGTTTAGGGTGAGGGTGAGGGTGAGGGTTAGGGTTAGGGTTAGGATTAGGGTTAGGGTTTGTTGAGGGTTATGTTGAGGATTAAGGTGAGGATTAGGGTTAGTTTTCGAATTAGGCTTAGAGTTAGGGTGAAGGTTAGGGTGAGGGTTAGCGTGAGGTTGAGGGTTAGGGTAAGGTTTACAGTTAGGGTTAGGTTTTGGGTTAGGGTGAGTGTGAGTGTGAGGGTGAGGGTTAGGCTTAGGGTTACGGTGAGGGTTAGCATGAGGGTTAGGGATAGGGTTTGGGTGAGGGTGATGGTTAGGCTTAGTGTTAGGGTGAGGGTTACTGTTAGGTTGAGGGTTAGGGTTAAGTTTAGGGTTAGGGTAAGGGTTAGGGTGAGGGTTATGCTGAGGGTTAGGGTTAGGGTACTAGGCTTAGGATTAGGGTTAGGGTTATATTAGAGTTAGGGTGAGGGTGAGATTGAGGGTTAAGGTGAGGGTTTGGGTTAGGGTTAGTTTTAGTTTTAAGATGAGGTTTAGGGTTAGGGTGAGGTTGAGGTTGAGGTTTAGGGTGAGGGTTAGGGCTAGGTTTAGTTTTAGGGTTAGTTTTAGGGTTAGGGTGAGGGTAAGGCTGAGGAGGAGGGTTAGGTTTAGGGTGAGGGTGAGTGTGAGGGTGAGGGTTAGGGTGAGTGTTAAGGTTAGCATGAGGGTTAGGGATAGTGTTAGGGTGAGGGTGAGGGTTAGGGTGAGTGTTAGGGTTAGGGTGAAGGATAGGTTTAGGGTTAGGGTGAGGGTTAGGGTGAGGGTTATGGTAAGGGTTAATGTTAGTGTTAGGGTTAGGGTGAGATTTAGGGTTGGGGTTAGGGTTAGGCTTGGGGTTAGGATTGGGTTTCCGGTGAGAGTGAGGGTTAGGCTTAGGGTTAGGGTGAGTGTTAGGGTTAGGGTTAGGGTAAGGGTTAGGGTTAGAGTTAGGATGAGTTGTACTATTGGTGTTAGGGTTAGGGTGCAGTTAGGGTTAGGTTTAGGGTGAGGGTTAGGGTTACGGTTAGAGTAAGGGTTAGGTTGAGGTTTGGGGTGAGTGTTAGTGTTAGGTTTAGGTTTAGGGTTATGGTTAGGGTGAGGGTGAGTGTGAAAGTGAGGGTTAAGTTGAGGGTTAGGGTGAGGTTTGGGGTTAGGGTTAGTTTTAGGGTTAGTGTGAGGGTTAGGGTTAGGGTTAGGGTTAGGGTGAGGGTGAGTGTGATGGTTACGGTGAGGCTTAGGGTTAGGTTACGGTGAATGGTTAGGTATAGTGTTAGAGTGAGGGTGAGAGTTAGGGTGAGGGTAAGTGTTAGGGTTAGGGTTAGGATGAGGATGAAGATGAGGTGAGGGTGAAGGTGAAGGTTAGGGTTAGGTTTAGGGTTAGGGTCAGGGATAGGGTGCGTTTTAAGGATGGGGTTGTGTTTAGAATAAGGGTTAGGGCTAGGGTGAAGTTTAGCGTTATAGTTAGAGTTAGGGTTCGGTTTGGTTTAGGGTTAGGTTTAGGGTTAGTTTTGGGGTTAGGGTGAGGGTGAGGTGATGATGAGGGTTCGGGTCAGGGTTAGGTTCAGGGTTAGGTTTATGGTTAGTGTGAGGCCGAGGCTGAGGCTGAAGTTTAGGGTGAGGGTGAGGTTTAGGGTGAGGGTTAGGGTTAGGTGAGGGTGAGGGTTTGGATGAGAGTGAGTATTAGGGTTAGGATTAGCGTGAGAGTGAGGGTAAGGTGAGGTTTAGGGTTAGGGTGAGGGTAAGGATTAGGGACCCTTGGGGTTACGGTTAGGGTTAGAATTAGTGTTAAGGTTAGGGGTAGAATTAGGTTTATGGTTAGGGTTAGGGGTAGGACTAGGGTTAGGGTTAGGGTTAGGATAGTGTTAGGGTAAGTGTTATGTATAGGGTTAGGACTTGAGGTAGGTTTAGGGTTTGAGTTAGGCTTAGGTTTAGGTTGAAGGTGAGGGTTAGGGTTAGGGTTAGGATTAGGGTTATGGTTAGGTTTATGGTGAGGCTTAGGTTTAGGGTTAGTTTTAGGATTAGGCTTAGGGTTTGGTTTAGGGTTAGGGTGAGGGTTAGCGTGAGGTGAGGTTTATGGTGAGAGTTAGGATTAGGGTTAGGTTTGGGATTAGGGTGGGGGTGAGGGTGAGGGTTAGGGTTAGGGTTAGGGTTACGGTGAGGGTTAGGGTGAGGGCTAGGGATAGGGTTTGTGTGAGGTTGAGGGTTAGGGTGAGGATTAGGGTTAGGCTTAGAGTGAGGGTTAGGGTTGAGGTTAGTGTGAGGGTTAGGGTTTGGGTTATGGTTAGTTTTAGATTTAGCATGAGGATGAGGGATAGGGTAACGGTTAGGGTAGGGTGAAGGTGAGGGTTAGGGTTAGGGTTAGGGTGAGGGTTAGGATTAGGGCTAGGGTAAGGGTTAGCGTGAGGGTTAGGGTGATAGTGTTAGTGTTAGGGTTAGGGTTATGGTTAGGGTTAAGGTGAGGGTGAGGGTGAGAGTGAGAGTTAGGGTGAGGGATAGGGTTTGGGTTAGTTTTAGGGATAATGTTAGGTTTAGGCTTAGGCTTAGGGTGAGGGTAAGGGTTAGGATGAGGGTTATGATTAGGGTGAGGATGAGAGTGAGAGTGAGGGTTAGGGTGAGGGTTAGGGTTAGGGTTAGTTTTAGGGTTAGGGTGAGGTTTAGGCTTAGGTTAAGGGTGATGGAGAGGGTTAGGGTGAGGGTTAGGGTTAGGGTTAGTTTTAGGGTTAGGGTGAGGTTTAGGCTTAGGTTAAGGGTGATGGAGAGGGTTAGGGTGAGGGTTAGGGTTAGGGTTAGTTTTAGGGTTAGGGTGAGGTTTAGGGTTAGGGTAAGGGTGATGGAGAGGGTTAAGGTGAGGGTTAGGGTTAGGGTTAGTTTTAGGGTTAGGGTGAAGTTTAGGGTTAGGGTACGGGCGATGGTGAGGGTTAGGATGAGGGTGAGGGTAAGGGTTATTTTAGGGTTGGGGTGAGGGTTAGGGTTAGGGTTAGAATTAGGGTTCGGTTTTGGTTTAGGGTTAGGGTTAGAGATAGGTTTAGGATTAGGATGATTGTGAAGGTGAGGGTTAGGGTGGATGTGAGGGTTAGGGTCATAGGGTTAGGGTTAGGATTAGAGTGAAGGTGAGGCTGAGGGTTAGGTAAGGGTGGGGGTTATTGTAGGGTGATGGTTAGGGTTAGGTGAGGGTGAGGGTTTGGGTGAGGGTGAGCGTTAGGGTTAGGGTTAGGGTGAGAGTGCAGGTGAGGGTTACGGTTAGGGTGAGGGTGAGGGTTAGCATTAGGGACACTTAGGGTTAGGGTTAGAATTAGCATTAGGGTTAGCATTAGGGTTATGGTTTGGTTTATGTTTAGGGTTAGGGCTAGGTTTAGAGTTTGGGTTAGGGTTACTTTTGTGGTTAGGGTTTGGGTTAGCGTGAAGTTGAGGATTATGGCTAGGGTTAGGGTTAGGTTGAGGGTGAGGGTGAGGGTGAGGGTGATGGTTAGGGTTAGGGTTAGGGTTTGGTGAGGGTTAGGGTGAGGATTAGGGTTAGTTTTAGTATTAGGCTTAGAGTTAGGGTGAGGGTTATCGTGAAGGTGATGGTTCGGGTGAGGTTTAGGGTTAGGGTTAGGTATTGGGTTAGGGTGAGGGTGTGGTTTAGTTCTAGGGTTAGGGTGAGGGTTAGGGTTAGGGTGAGGGTGAGGGTGAGGGTTAGGGTGAGGGTGAGGGTGAGTGTGACTTTTAGGTTGAGGGTTAGGGTTAGGTTACGGTGAGGGTTAGGGATAGGGTTAGGGTGAGGGTGAGGGTTAGGGTGAGGGTCAGGGTTAGGTTTAGGGTGAGGCTGGGAGTGAGGGTTAGAGTGAGGATGAGGATGAGGTGATGGTGAAAGTTAGGGTTAGGGTTAGATTTAGGGTTTCAGTGAGGGTTAGGGTACGTTTTAGGATTAGGATTGTGGTTATCGTAAGGGTTGGGTTTGTGTGAGAGTTAGGGTTAAAGTTAGAGTTAGGATTTGGGATTGGTTTAGGGTTAGGTTTAGGGTTATGTTTGGGGTTAGGGTGAGGTTGAGGGGGAGGGGGAGGGTTAGGGTCAGGGTTAGGTTCAGGATTAGGGTTAGGGTTACGGTGAGGCTGAGGCTGAGGGTTAGGGTGAGGGTGAGGGTGATGTCTAGGGTGAGGGCTAGGGTAAGGTGAGGGTGAGGGTTAGGGTTATGTTGAAGCATAGGTTTAGGGTTAGTTTTAGGATTAGGCTTAGGGTTAGGTTTAGGGTTAGGTCAGGTTTAGCGTGAGGGTGAGGGTGAGGGTGAGGGTTAGGGTTAGGGTTAGAGTTAGGGTTAGGGTTAGGGTGAGGGTTAGGGTTAGGGTTACGTTAAGGGTTAGGGTGAGGGTTAGGGATAGGGTTTGGGTGAGGTTGAGGGTTAGGCTGAGGGTTCGGGTTAATCTTAGGGTGAGGGTTGGGGTTAGGGTTATGGTGAGCGTTAGGGTTAGTGTTATAATTAGTTGTAGGTTTAGCGTGAGGGTGAGGGTTAGGGTAATAGTTAGGGTGACGGTTAGGGTGAGGGTTAGGGTTAGGGTTAGGGTGAGGTTTAGGGTTTGGGTTAGGGTTAGGGTTAGGTTTTTGGTATGGTTTAGGGTGAGGTTGAGGGTTAGGGTTTGGGTTAGGGTTAGGGTAAGGGTTAGGATTAGGGTTAGGGTAAGTGTTAGGGTGAGGGTTAGGGGGATAGTTAGGGTTAGGGTTAGGGTGAGGGTTAGGGTCAGGGTTAGGGTGAGTGTTAGTGTTAGGGTTAGGTTAGGGTTAGGGTGAGGGTGAGAGTGAAGGTTAGGGTGAGGGTTAGGGTTAGTTTTAGGGTTATTGTGTGGTTTAGGGTTAGGTTTGGGGTGAGGGTAAGGATTAGGGTGAGGATTAAGTGTGGGGTGGTTTTGAGAGTGAGAGTGAGGTTTAGGGTGATGGTTAGGGTGAGGCTTAGTTTTAGAGTTAGGTTGAGGTTTAGGGTTAAGGTTAGCATGAGGGTGAGGGTGAGGGATAAGGTTAGTTTTAGGGTTGTGGTGAGGGTTAGGGTTAGGGTGAGAGTTAGGGTAAGGGATAGGGTGATGGTTAGTGTTAGGATGAGGGTGAGGGTTAGGGTTAGCTTTAGGGTGAGGGTTAGGATTAGGGTTTGGGTTAAGGTTAGGATTAGGGTTAGTTTTAGGATTAGGGTGAGGTTTTGGTTTAGGATGAGTGTGAGGGTAAGGGTTCGGTTTAGGGTTAGGGTGCGGGTGATGATGAGTGTGAGAGTTAGGGTGAGGCCTCGGTTTAGGGTTAGTTTTAGGATTAGGTTTAGGGTTGGGGTCAGGGTTAGTGTGAGGGTGAGAGTTAGTGTGAGGGTTAGGGTTCGGGTTAGGGATAGGGTTAGGTGAAGATTAGTCTTAGGGTAAGGGTTAGGTTAGGGTTAGGGTGAGTGTTATTGTGAGGGTTAGGGTTTGGGTTAGGATTAGGGAGGGGGTCAGGGGGAGAATGAGGGTGAGAGTGAGGGTTAGGGTGAGGGTTAGGGATAGGGTTAGTTTTAGGATTAGGGTGAGGTTTAGGGTTAGGTTTATGGTGAAGGAGAGGGTTAGAGTTAGGGTTAGGGTTAGTTTTAGGGTTAGGGTGAGGGTTAGGGACAGGGTTAGGGTGAGGGTTAGGGTTAGGTTTAGGGTTAGGGTGAGGGTGAGGGTGAGTGTGAGGGTTAGGGTGAGGGTTAAGGTTAGGGTTAGGGAGAGGCTTAGGGATAGGGTTAAGGTGAGGCTGAGGGTTAGGGTGAGGGTAAGGGTTAGTGTGAGGGTTAGGGTTAGGGTTAGG
Source organism: Megascapheus bottae (assembly GCF_031878675.1). Classification (NCBI taxonomy): domain Eukaryota; kingdom Metazoa; phylum Chordata; class Mammalia; order Rodentia; family Geomyidae; genus Megascapheus; species Megascapheus bottae. The sequence goes on from NC_143509.1 coordinate 11,304,099, forward strand.
GTTAGGATGAGGTTTAGGGTTCGTGTTAGGTTTGGTGTTAGGGTTAGGGTGAGGTTTAGGGCAAGAGTTAGGGTGAGGGTTAGGGTGAGGGTTAGGGTGGGGGTTAGGGTTAGTGTTAGTTTTAGGGTAAGGGTGAGGTTTAGTGTTAGGGTTAGGGTGAGGGTGAGTGTTAGGGAGAGGGTTAGGGTTGGGGTTAGTTTTAGGATTAGGGTGATGGTTAGGGTTAGGGTGAGGGTGAGGGTGAGTGTGAGGTTTAGGTGAGGCTTAGGGTTAGGGTCAGTTTTAGGGTTAGGGTGAGAGTTGGGGTTAGGGTTAGGCTGTCGGTGAGGGTTAGCCTGAGGTTTAGGGTTAGGGTTAGAGTTAGGTTTAGTGTTTGGGTGAGGGTGAGGTTGAGGATTATGGTTATAGTTACGGTGAGGTTTAGGGTGAGGGTTAGGGATAGGGCTATGGTTAGGGTGAGGTTTAGGGTTTAGGTTAGGGTAGGTTTAGGGTTAGGGTTACATTTCAGTTTAGGGTGAGGGTGTGGGTTAGGGTTAGGGTTAGGGTTAGTGTGGGGGTTAGGGTTAGGGTAAGGGTTAGGGTGAGGGTTAGAGTGAGAGTTAGTGTTAAGTTTAGGGTTAGGGTGAGGGTTACAGTTAGGTTTAGGGTAAGGGTTAGTGTGAGGGTTAGTGTGAATGTTAGTGTTAGGTTTAGTGTTAGGGTTAGGATTAGGGTTAGGGTGAGGGTGAGTGTGAGTGTTAAGGTGATAGTTAAGGTTAGGGTTAGTTTTAGGGTTTGGGTGACGTTTACGGCTTGGGTTACGATGAGGTTGAGGTGTAGGGTGAGCGTTAGGGTTAGGGTTATTTTTAGGGTTAGGCTGAGGGTTAAGGTTAGTTTTAGGGTTTGGGTGAGGTTTGGGGTTAGGGTTAGGGTAAGGGTGAGAGTTAGGGTGAGGGTTAGGGTTTGGGTTAGGTTTAGGTTTAGGGACCCTTACGGTTAGGGTTAGGATTAGGGTTAGGATTAGGGTTAGGGTTATGTTTAGGGTTAGGGCTAGGGCTAGGTTTAGAATTTGGGTTAGGGTTAGCGTTAGGGTTAGGGTTAGGGTTAAATTTGGGGTTAGGGTTAGAGCTAGCATGAGGGTTAGGGTGAGGGTTACGGTGAGAGAGAGCGTTAGGTGAGGATGAGTATGAGTTTGAGGGTGAGGGTGAGTGTTAGGATTAGGTTTAGGGTTAGGGTGAGGGTTAGAGTGAGGCTTTAGTTTAGAGTTGTGATTAGCGTAAGGGTTAGGTTTTGGGTGAGGTTTAGGGTTAGAGTTAGAATTAGGGTTCGCGTTTGGTTTAGGGTTTGTGTTGGGGTTAAGTTTGGGGTTAGCGTGAGGGTGAGGGTGAGGGTTAGGCTGAGATTGTGGGTTAGGGTCAGGGTTAGGGTAAGCGTTAGGGTTAGAGTGAGGGTTAGAGTGAGGGTTAGGGTGAGGGTGAGGGTTATTGTTAGGGTGAGGGTTAGGGTTAGGTAAGGGTGAGGGTTTGGGTGAGGGTAAGTGTTAGGTTTAGGGTTAGGGTGAGAGTGCGCATGAGGGTTACAGTTAGGGTGAGTGTGAGGGTTAGGATTGGTGACCCTTAGGGTCAGGGATAGAGTTAGAATTAGCATTAGGGCTAGGGTTAGGGTTAGGTTTATGGTTAGGGTTAGGGTTAAGGCTAGAACTAGGGTTAGGGTTAGGGTTAGGATTAAGGTTAGGTTAAGAGTTATGTATAGGGTTAGGACTAAGGCTAGGTTTAGGTTTTAGGTTAGGTTTAGTTTTAGGGTTAGGTTTAGGGTGAAGTTGAGGGTTAGGGTTAGGGTTAGGGTTAGGTTTAGGGTGAGGGTGAGCGTGAGGTTTAGGGTTATGGTGAGGGTTATGGTGAGGGTTAGGGTCAGTGTTAGTGTTAGTGTTAGTGTTAGGGTTAGGGTTAGGGTTACAGTGAAGTTTAGTGTTAGTGTTAGGGTGAGAGTTAGGGTTAAGGTAAAGGGTTAGGGTGAGGGTTAAGTTTAGGGTTAGGGTTAGGGTAAGGGTTAGGGTGAGGGTTTGGGTGAGGGATAGTGTGAGGGTTAGTGTTAGGGTTAGGGTTAGGGTTGGATGATGTTTAAGGTGTGTGTTAGGTTTAGGGTTGGGGTTCAGTTTAGGGTGATCGTGTGGGTTAGAGTTAGCAATAGGGTTAGGGTGAGGTTTAGAGTTAGGATTAGGGTGAGGGTGAGGCTTAGGGTGAGGGTTAGGTTTAGGTTTAGTTTTAGGGTTACGGTGAGTTTTAGGCTTAGGGTTAGGATGAGGGTGAGGGTTAGGTTTAGTGTTAGGGCGAGGGTGAGGGTGAGTGTGAGGGTTAGCGTGAGGTTTAGGGTTAGGTGAGGGTTAGGGATAGGGTTAGGGTGAGGGTGAGGTTTAGGGTGAACGTGAGGGTTTTGTGAGGGTTAGGGTTAGGGTGAGGGTTAGGTTTAGGGCTAGGGTGAGGTTTAGGGTGAAGGTTAGGGTAAGGATTAGGGTGAGGGTTAAGGTGAGGGTTAATGTTAGTTTAAGGGTTAGGGTTAAGGAGAGGTTTAGGGTGAGGGTTAGGGTTAGGGTTAGGTGAGGGTTTGGTTTAGGGTGAGGGTGAGGGTTAGGATTAGGGTTAGGGTAAGGGTTAGCGTTAGTGTTAGGGTGAGTGTTAGTTTTAGAGTTAAGTTTAGGGTGAGGGTGAGGGTGAGTATGAGGGTTAGGGTGGGGGTTAGGGAGAGTGTTAGGGTTAGGGTTAGTTTTAGGGTTAGAGTGAGGTTAGGGTTAGGGTTAGGGGGAGGTTGAGGGTTAGGGAGAGGGTTAGGGTTATGGTTAGTTTTAGGGTTAGTGTTAGGGTTAGGATGAGGATGAGGGTTAGGTTTAGGGTTAGGGTGAGGGTGAGAGTGAGGGTGAGGGTAATGGTTAAGGTGAGGATTAGACTTACCGTTAGTCTTAGGGTTAGTGTGAGGGTGGAGGTTAGGGTTAGTGTGAGTGTGAGGTTTAGGGTGAGGGTTAGGCTTAGGGTTAGGGTGAGGGTGAGAGTTAGGTTTAGGCTGAGGGTTTGGTATAGGGTTAGGGTTAATTTTAGAGTTAGGGTGAGGGTGAGGTTTAGGGTTAGGATTATGGTGAGGTATAGGGTGAGGCTGACGGTTAGGGTGAAGGTTAGGGATAGGTTTAGGGTGAGGGTTAGGGTTAGATTAGGGTGAGAGTTAGGGTTAGGGTGAGGGTTAGGGTGAGGGTGAGGGTAAGGGTTAGGCTTATGGTTAGGGTGAGGTTTAGGGTTTGTGTTAGGGTTAGGGTTAGGTTTCGTGTTAGGGTTAGGGTTAGGGTTAGGTTTAGGGTGAGGGTTAGGGTTAGGGTAAACATTAGGGTGAGGTTTAGGGTGAGTGTAAGTGTTGGGGTTAGGGTTAAGTTTAGGGTGAAGGTTAGGGTTAGGGTTAGGGTGAGGGTGAGGTTTAGGGAGAGGGTTAGGGTTAGGGTTAGTTTTAGGGTTAGGGGGAGGGTTAGGTTAGGGTGAGAGGTTTAGGGTTAGGGTGAGGGTTATAGTGAGTGTGAGGGTTCGGGTGTGGCTTAGGGTTACGGTTAGTTAGGGTTAGTGTGAGAGTTTCGGGTAGGTTTAGGGTGATGGTGAGAGTTAGAGTGAGAGTTAGATTTAGGCTTAGGTTGAGATTGAGGGTTAGGGTGTGGTTTAATGTTAGTGTTAGGGTTAGGGTTAGGGCGAGGTGAGGTTTAGGCAGAGGGTTAGGGTAGGGCTAGGGTGAGGTTCAGGGTGAGTGTTAGTTTTAGGGTTAGGGTTAAGGTTAAGGTGAGAGTTAGGGTTAGGGTGAGGGTTAGATTTAGGGTTAGGGTTAAGGTTAGGGTGAGAGTTAGGGTTAGGGTGAGGGTTAGATTTAGGGTTAGGATGAGGGTGATGGTGAGTGTGAGGGTTCTGGTGAGGCTTAGGGTTACGGTTAGTTTTAGGGTTAGTGTGAGATTTGTGGTCAGGGTTAGGTTGAGGGTGAGAGTTAGGGTGAGAGTTAGGGTTAAACTTAGGTTGAGGTTGAGGGTTAGGGTGAGGTTTAGTCTTAGGGTTAGGGTTAGGGTGAGGGTTAGGATTAGGGTTAGGGCGAGGGTGAGGTTTAGGGAGAGGGTTAGGGTGTGGGTGATGGTGAGCGTGGGGTTTAGGGTGAGGCTTAGGGTTACGGTTAGTTTTAGGGTTAGGATGAGGGTTGCAGTTAGCATTAGGGTGAGGGTGAGAGTTAGGGTGAGGGTTAGGGTTAGGCATAGGTTGAGTGTGAGGGTTAGGATGAGGTTTAATGTTAGGGTGAGTGTTAGGGTGAGGGTTAGGGTAAGGTTTTGGGTGAGGGTTAGGGTGAGGGTTAGGAAGAGGGATAGGGTGAGGGTTAGTGTTAGGGTTAGGGTAGGGTTGGGTGATGTTTAATGTGTGGGTTAGGGTTAGGGTGAGGGTTAGGGTTAGGTAAGGGTTAGGGTGAGGGTTAGGGTGATTGTTAGTGTTAAGGTTATGGTTAGGTTTCAGTTGAGGATTAGGGTGAGGATGAGGGTGAGAGTGAGGGTTAGACGGAGGTTTAGGCTTAGGTTTAGTTTTAGGGATAGGGTGAGGTTTAGGGTTAGGGTTAGGATAAGGGTGAGGGTTAGGTTTAGGGTTAGGGTGAGGGTGAGGGTGAGGGTTAGGGTTAGGGTGAAGGTTAGGGTAAGGGTTAGGGTAAGGATATTGGTTAGGGTTAGTGTTAGGGTTAGGGTGAGGGTTGGGGTCAGGTTTAGGGTTTGGGTTAGGGTTAGGGTTAGGGTTTGGTTAGGGTTAGGTTTAATGTTAGGGTTCCGTTTAAGGTGAGGGTGAGGGTTAGCGTTAGGGTTAGGGTGAGGGTTAGTATTACGGTTAGGGTAAGTGTTAGGGTGAGGGTTAGGGTTAGGGTGAGTTTTCGGTGAGTGTTAGTGTTAGGGTTAGGGTTAGGTTGAAGGTGTGGGTTAGGTTTAGGGTTAGGGTAAGGGTTAGGGTTAGGATTAGGCTTAGGCTGAGGGTTAGGGTTAGGGTTAGGGTGAGGGTGAGGGTTAGTGGGAGTGTGAGGGATAGGGTGAGGTTTACAGTTAGGATTAGGTTTAGTGTTAGGGTGAGGCTTAGGGTTTGGGTTAGGTTTAGAATAGGTTTAGGGTTAGGGTGAGGTTTAGGGTGAGGGTGAGGATTAGCTTTAGGTTTAGGGTTAGGGTTAAGGTGAGGGTCAGGTTTAGGGTTAGGTAAAGGTTAGGGTGAGGTTTAGGCTGAGTGTTAGTGTTAGTGTTAGGGTTAGGATTAGCGTGAGCGTGAGGGTTAGGGTTAAGGTTAGGGTGACAGTGAGGGTTAGGGTTAGGGTAGGGGTTAGGGTAAGGGTTAGGGTGAGGTTAGGGTGAATGTTAGTGTTAGGGTTAGGGTTAAGGCTAGGGTAAGGGTTAGGGTGAGGGTTAGGGTTAGGGTTAGGTGAGGGTGAGGGTTAGGGTGAGGGTTAGGGTGAGTTTTAGTGTTGGGGCTAGGTTTAGGTTTAGGGTAAGGGTTAGGGTGAGGGTTAGGGTGAGTGTTAGTGTTAGGATTAGGGTTAGAGTTAGGTTTAGGGTTAGGGTTAGAGTGAGTATGAGGGTTAGGGTGAGGGTTAGGGTGAGGTTGAGGGTTAGGGAGAGGGTTAGGGTTAGTGTTAATTTTAGGATTAGGGTGAGGTTTAGGGTTAGGGTTAGGGTGACGTTGAGTATTAGGGAGAGGGTTAGGGTTAGGGTTAGTTTTAGGGTTAGTGTGAGGGTTAGGGTTAGAGTGAGGATGAGGGTTAGGTTTAGGTTTAGGGTGAGGGTGAGGATGAGTGTGAAGGTTAAGGTGAGGCTTAGACTTACGGTTAGTCTTACGGTTAGGGTTAGTGTGAGGGTGAGGTTTAGGATGAGGGTTAGGGTTAGGGTTAGGGTGAGGGTGAGGGTGAGGGTTAGTTTTAGTCTGAGGGTTAGGGTTAGGGTAAGGGTTAGTTCTAGGGTTAGGGTTAGGGTTAGGGTGAGGGTTCGGGTTAGGGTGATGGTTAGGGTAAGTGTTAGGATGATGGTTAGGGTAAGGGTTAGTGTTAGGGTTAGGGTGAGGGTTAGGATTAGGGTGAGGGTGAGGGTGATGGTGAGTGTGAGGGTTCGGTGAGGCTTAGGGTTACGGTTAGTTTTAGGGTTAGTGTGAGAGTTGCGATTAGGGTTAGGTTGAGGTTGAGGGTTAGGGTGAGGTTTAGTCTTACGGTTAGGGTTAGGGTGAGGGTTAGGGTTAGGGTTAGGGCGAGGGTGAGGTTTAGCAAGAGGGTTAGGGTGAGGGTGATGGTGAGTGTGGGGTTTAGGGTGAGGCTTAAGGTTATGGTTAGTTTTAGGGTTATGGTGAGGGTTGTGGTTAACGTTAGGGTGAGGGTGACAGTTAGGGTGAGGGTTAGCGTTAGGCTTAGGTTGAGGGTGAGAGTTCGGGTGAGGTTTAGTGTTAGGGTGAGTGTTAGGGTTAGGGTTAGGGTGAGGGTTAGCTTTAGGGTGAGGGTTAGCTTTAGGGTGAGGGTTAGGGTAAGGGTTTGGGTGAAGGTTAGGGTGAGGGTTAGGGTGACGGATAGTGTGAGGGTCAGTGTTAGGATTAGGGTAGGATTGGTTGATGTTTAAGGTGTGGGTTAGGGTTAGGGTTAGGGTGAGTGTTAGTGTTAGAGTTATGGTTAGGGTTAGGTTTTGGTTGAGGGTTAGGGTGAGGATGAGGGTGAGAGTGAGGATTAGAGGGAGGGTTAGGCTTAGGGTTAGTTTTAGGGTTAGGGTGAGGTTTAGGGTTATGGTTAGGGTCAGGGTGAGTGCTAGGGTGAGGGTTTGGGTAAGGGTTACTTTTAGGGTTAGGGTGAGGTTTAGGTTTAGGATTAGGATGACGGTGAGGGTTAAGTTTAGGGTTAGTGTGAGGGTGAAGGTGAGTGTGAGGGTTAGGGTGAGTGTGATGGTTAGGTTTAGGGTTAGTGTGAGGGTTAGGGATAGATTTAGGGTGAAGGTGAGGGTTAGTGTGAGGGTTAGGGTTAGGGTTAGGGTGAGGGTTAGGTTTAGGGCTAGGGTAAGGGTTAGGGTGAGGGTTAGCGTAAGGATTAGGGTGAGAGTTAGGGTGAGGGTTAATGTTAGTTTAAGGGTTAGGGTTAGGGTGAGGTTTAGGGTGAGGGTTAGGATTAGGGTTCAGTTTAGGTTGAGGGTGAGGGTGAGAGTTAGGGTTAAGGTTAGGGTGAGGGATAGGGTGAGGGTTATAGTGAGTGTTACTGTTAGGGATAGGGTTAGAGTTAGGTTTTTGATGAGGGTGGGGGTGAATACGAGGGTTACGGTTAGGGTTAAGGTTACGGTAAGTGTAGGGTGAGGGTTAGGTTAAGTGTTAGGGTTAGGGTTAGGGTTAGGGTGAGGGTGAGGGTGAGTGTGAGGGTCAGGGTGAGGTTTAGGGTTAGGGTTACTTTTAGGGTTAGGGTGAGGTTTAGGGTTATTGTTAGAGTGAGGTTTAGGCTGAGTGTTAGTGTTAGGGTTAGGATAAGGATTAGGGTTAGGGTTGGGGTAAGGGTGAGCATGAGGGTTAGGGTTAAGGTTAGGGTGACGGTGAGGGTTAGGGTTAGGGTAGGGGTTAGGGTAAGGGTTAGGGTGAGGTTCGGGTGAGTGTTAGTGTTAGGGTTAGGGTTAGGGTTAGGGTAAAGTTTAGGGTGAGGGTTAGGGTTAGGGTTAGGTGAGGGTGAGGGTTAGGGTGAGGGTTAGGGTGAGTTTTAGTGTTAGGGCTAGGGTTAGGGTTAGGGTAAGGGTTAGGGTGAGTGTTAGTATTAGGGTTAGGGTTAGTGTTAGGGTTAGATTTAGTGTGAGGATAAGAGTGAGAGTGAGGGTTAGGGTGAGGGTTAGTTTTAGGGTAAGGATGAGGTTTAGGGTTAGGGTTAGGGTGAGGGTGAGGGTTACGGTGACGGTTAGGACGAGGGTTAGGGATAGGATAGGCTGAGGGTGAGTGTGTGGGTTAGGGTGAGGGTTAGGTTTAGGGTTAGGGTGAGGGTTAGGTACTGGTTTAGGGTGAGGGTGAGGATGAGTTTGAGGGTTAGGGTGAGGATTTGTGTTAGGGATAGGGTGAGGGTTAGGGTTAGGGTTCGGGGTGGATCAGGGTGAGAGTGAAGGTTTGTGTGAGGGTTAGGGTTAGGGTTAGTTTTAGGGTTGGGGTGAGGTTTAGGGTTAGGGTTAGGGTGAGGTTGAGGGTTTCCGTGAAGGTTAGGGCAAGGGTTAGAGATACGGTTAGAGTGAGGGTGAGTGTGTGAGTTACGGTGAGGTTAGGGTTAGGGTTAGGGTGAGGTGGGTGAGGGTGAGGGATAGGGTGAGGGTGACGTTTAGGGTGAAGGTTTGGGTTAGGGTTAGGGTGAGGGTTATGGTGAGCGTTAGGGTTAGGGTGAGGGTTAGGGTAAGGGTTAGGATGAGGTTTATGCTGAGGGTTAGTGTTAGAGTTAGGGTTAGGGTTAGGGTCAAGTTTAGGGTTTGGGTTAGGGTTAGGCTTAGGTTTCGGTTTAGGGTGAGGGTGAGGTTAGGGTTAGGGTTAGGAGTAGGGTGAAGGTTAGGGTTATGGTTATTGTAAGGGTTAGGGTGAGGGTTAGTGTAAGTGTTAGGGTCAGGTTTCGTGTGAATGTTAGTGATAGGATTAAGGTTAGGGTTAGGGTTAGGGTTAGGATGAGGGTTAGGGTTAGGGTTAGGGTGAGTGTTAGGATTAGGGGTAGGGTTAGGGTAAGGTTTAGGGTGAGGGTGAGGTTGAGTGTGAGGGTTAGAGTGAGGTTTAGGTTAGGGTTAGTTTTAGGGTTCGGGTGAGGTTTAGGGTTAGGGTAAGGATTAGGGTGAGGATTAGGATGAGTGTTAGTGTTAGGGTTAGGGTTAGGATTAGGGTGAGAATGAGGGTGAGAGTTAGTTTTAGGGCGAGGGTTAGGGTTAGTTTTAGTTTTAGGGTTAGGGTGAGATTTAGGTTAGTGTTAGGGTGAGGGTGAGAGTTACGGTGACGGTTAGGGTGAGGGTCAGGGATAGCATTAGGGTGAGGTTGAGTGTGAGGGTTAGGGTGATGGTTAGGGTTAGGGTTAGCATGACGGTGAGGGTTAGGGTGAGGGTGAGGGTTTGGGTGAGAGTTTAGGTTAGGTTTAGAGTGAGGTTTAGGGTTAGGGTGAGGGTTAGGGTAAGGATTAGTGGAGGGTTATGGTGAGGGTTAGTGTTAGGATTAGAGTTAGGGTTAGGGTCAGGTTTAGGATTTGGGTTAGGGTTAGGGTTAGGGTTAGGGTTCTGTTTATAGTGAGTGTGAGTGTTAGGGTTAGTGTTAGGGTTTGGGTTAGGTTGAGGGTTAGGGTTAGGGTTAGGGTTAGGGTCAGGTTTAGGGTGAGGGTTAGGGTTAGGGTCAGGTTTTTGTGTGAGTGTTAGTGTTAGGGTTAGGGTTAGGGTTAGGGTCAGGTTTAGGATGTGGGTTAGGGTTAGGGTTAGGGATAGGATTATGGTTAGGTTAAGTGTTATGTATAGGTTTAGAACTAGGACTAGGTTTAGGGTTTGGGTAGGGTTAGTTTTAGGGTTAGGGATCGGGTTAGGGTGAAGTTGAGTGTTAGGGTTTGGATTAGGGTTAGGGTTAGGTTTAGGGTGAGGGTAAGGGTGAGCATGAGTGTTCGGGTTAGGGTTATGGTGAGGGTTAGGTTATGGTTACTTTTAGGATTTGGCTTAGGGTTAGGTTTAGGGTTAGGGTGAGGGTGAGGGTGAGGGTTGGGTTAGTGTTAGGGTGATGTTGAGGGTTAGCTTGAGGTTTAGGGTTAGGGTTAGGGTGAGGGTTGGGTGAGGGTGAGGGTGAGGGTTACCGTTAGGGTGAGGGTTAGGGTAAGGTTTAGTGTTAGGGTTAGGGTGAGGTTTAGGATTTGGTTTAGGTTTGGGTTTAGAGTTAGAGTTAGAGTGAAGTTGACGGTGAGGGTTAGGATTAGGGTTAGAGTTATGGTTAGGGTGAGGGTTAGGATTTGTTTTAGGGTTAGGGTTAGGGTTAGGGTTAGGGTTACAGGATGGTGAGGATTAGGGTTAGGGTTAGGGATAGGGTTTGGATTGGGTTGAGGGTGAGCTTGATGATTACGAGTAGGGTTAGGGATTGGGTGAGGGTTATGGTCAGGGTTAGTGTTAGGGTTAGTTTTACCGTTAGGGTTAGGGTGACGGCTCGGTTTAGGGTGAGGATAAAGTTTAGTGTGAGGGTTAGTGTGTTAGTGTTAGGGTTAGGGTGAGGGTTAGGGTTAGGGTTAGGGTTAGGGTTTTGGTTAGTGTTAGGGTTAGGGTTAGGTTAAGGGTTAGGGTGAGGGTTAGTTTTATGGTTAGGGTTAGGTTTAGTGTTAGGGTGAGGGTGAGGGTTAAGGAGAGGTTTAGGGTTAGGGTTGGTTTTAGGTTTAGGGTGAGGGTTAGGGTTAGGGTGAGGGTGAGGGTGACGGTGAGGGTTAGGGTTAGGATGAGGTTGAGTGTGAGGGTTTTGGTGAGGGTGAGGGTTAGGGTTAGGGTTAGTTTTAAGGTTAGGGTTAGGTTTAGTGTTAGGGTTAGGGTGAGGGTGAGGGTTAAGGAGAGTGTTAGGGTTAGGGTTGGTTTTAGGTTTAGACTGAGGGTTAGGGTTAGGGTGAGGATGAGGGTGAGAGTGAGGGTTAGGTTTAGGGTTAGGTTGAGTTTGAGAGTGTGAGGGTTAGGGTGAGGCTTAGGGTTACGGTTAGTTTTAGGGTTAGGTTGAGGGTTAGGGTTACGGTGAGGGGGTCGGTGAAGTTTAGCGTGAGGTTTACGGTTAGGGTTAGGGTTAGGGTTAGGTTTAGTGTTAGAGTGAGGGTGAGGCTTAGGATTAGGGTTACGGTGAGGGTTAGGGTGAGGGTTAAGTATATGGTTAGGGTGAGGGTGAGGGTTAGGATTAGGGTGAGGTTTAGGGTTCGGGTTAAAGTTAGGGTGAGGGTTCGGTTTAGGGTTAGGGTTAGGGTGAGGTTTAGGGTTTGGGTTTGGGTAGATTTAGGGTTAGGGTTAGGTTTCGGTTTAGGTTGAGGGTGTGGGTTAGGGTTAGGGTTAGGATTAGTGTGGGAGTTAGGGTTAGGATAAGGGTTAGAGTGAGGGTTACGGTGAGTGTTAGTGTTAAGGTTAGGGTTAGGGTGAGGGTTAGGTTTAGGGTTTGGGTGAGGGTTACGGTTAGGGTTAGGGTTAGGTTTAGGGTAAGGGTTAGTGTGAGGGTTAGTGTAAGTGTTAGTGTTAGGTTTAGGTTTAGGGTTAGGGTTAGGATTAGGGTTAGGGTGAGGGTGAGGTTGAGTGTGAGGGCTAGGGTGATAGGGGTAGGTTTAGTTTTAGGGTTTGGGTGAGGTTTACGGCTTGGGTTACGGTGAGGTTGAGGTGTAGGTTGAGCGTTAGGGTTACGGATAGTTTTAGGGTTAAGCTGAGGGTTACGGTTAGTTTTAGGATTAAGTGAGGGTTGGGGTTAGGTTTAGGGTTAGGTTTAGGTTTAGGGACCCTTACGGTTAGGGTTAGGATTCGGGTTATGTTTAGGGTTAGGGCTAGGGCTAGGTTTAGGATTTGGGTTAGGGTTAGCGTTATGGTTAGGGTTAGGTTTAAATTTCGGGTTAGGGTTAGAGCTACGGTGAGGGTTAGGGTGAGGGTTATGATGAAAGAGAGCTTTAGGGTGAGGATGAGGATGAGTTGAGGGTGAGTGTGAGGGTTAGCATTAGGGTTAGGGTTAGGGTGATGGTTAGAGTGAGGTTTAGGTTTAGAGATGTGGTTAGCGTAACGGTTAGGGATTGGGTAAAGGTTAGGGTTAGGGTTAGAATAAGGGTTCGGTTTTCGTTTAGGGTTTGGGTTGGATTTAAGTTTGGGGTTAGCTTGAGGGTAAGGGTGAGGGTTAGGATGAGGTTGAGGGTTAGGGTCAGGGTTAGGGTAAGGGTTAGGATTAGAGTGAGGGTTAGGGTGAAGATTAAGGTTAGGGTGAGGGTTATTGTTAGGGTGAGGGTTAGGGTTAGGTAAGGGTAAGGGTTTGGGTGAGGGTGAGTGTTACGTTTAGGGTTAGGATTAGAGTGGGGGTGAGGGTTCCGGTTAGGGGGAGGTGACAGTTAGTATTTGTGACCCTTAGGGTTAGGGTTAGAGTTAAAATTAGCGTTAGGGTCAGGGCTAGGTTTAGGTTAATGGTTAGGATTAAGGCTAGAACTACGGTTAGAGTTAGGGTTTGGATTACGGTTAGGTTAAGAATTATGTATAGGGTTAGGACTAGAGCTAGCTTTAGGGTTCGGGTTAGGGTGAAGTTGAGGGTTAGGGTTAGGGTTAGGGTTAGGTTTAGGGTGAGTGTGAGTGTGAGGTTTAGGGACAGTGTTAGGGTTATGGTCAGGGTTATGGTGAGGGTTAGGTTTAAGGTTAGTTTTAGGATTAGGCTTAGAGTTAGGATTAGGGTTAGGGTGAGGGTTAGCATGAGGGTGAGGGTTAGGGTTAGGGTTAGGTTTAGGGTTAGGTTGAAGGTGAGGGTAAGGGTGACGGTTAGGGTTAGGGTTAGTGTTAGTGTTAGGGTGAGGGCGATGGTTAGGTTGAGGGTTAGGTTTAGGGTTAGAGTTAGTAATAGGGTTAGGGTGAGGGTGAGGGTGAGGGTTAGGGTTAGTGTTACAGTGAGAGTCAATGTGAGGGTTAGGCATAGGGTGAGGGTGAGGGTTAGGGTGAGGGTGAGGGTTACGGTTAGGGTTAGGCTGAGATTTAGATTTAGGGTGAGGGTCAGATTAAGGATTAGTGTGAGGGTTAGGGTGAGGGTTAGTGTTAGGGTTAGGGTAGGGTGAGGGTGAGGTTTAGGCATTGGGTTAGGGTTAGGGTGAGTGTTAGGGTGAGGTTTAGAGTGAAGGTGAGAGTTAGGGTTAGGGTTAGGGTTAGGATGAGGGATAAGGTTAGGGTTTGGGTAAGGGTTAGGGTAACGGTTAGGGTGACTGTTAGTGTTAGGGTTAGGGTTAGAGTGAGCGTTAGGGTTAGGATAATGGTTCGGTTGATGGTTAGGGTGAGGGTGAGGTTTTGGTGAGGGTTAGGGTCAGGGTCAGGGTTAGGGTTAGGCTGAGTGTTAGGGTTAGGGTGGGTTTAGGGTAAGGGTTAGGGTGAGGGATAGTGTTAGGTTTAGGTTTAGGTTTAGGGTGAGGTTCAGAGTTTGGGTTAGGGTAGGGTTAGGTTTAGGGTTCGGTTTACAGTGAAGGGGAGGGTTAGGTTTAGGATTAGGGTCAGAGTTATGGTGAGATTTATGGTTAGGGTTAGGGTAAGGGTTAGGGTGAGGGTTAGGGTGACTTAGGTTTAGGGTTAGGGTTAGGGTTAGGGTTAGGATTAGGGTGAGGGTTAGGGTGAGTGTTAGTGTTAGGATTAGGGTTAGGGTTAGGGTTAGGGTGAGGGTGAGGGTGAGAGTGAGGGTTAGGTTGAGGGTTAGGGTTAGTTTTATGGTTAGGTTGGGGTTTAGGGTTTGGGTTAGGGTGAGGGTGATGGTTGGGGTGAGGGTTAGGGTGAGGGTTAGGGATAGGGTTAGGGTGAGAGTGAGAGTGAGTGTGAGGGTAAGGGCTAGGGTTAGGGCTAGTGTTAGTTTTAGGGTTAGGGTTGGGGTTAGGGTGAGGGTGATGGTGAAGTTTAGGGTGAGGGTTATGGTTATGGTTTGGGTTAGTTTTAGGGTTAGGGTGAGGGTGAGGTTTAGGGTTAGAGTAATGTTGAGGGTTAGGTTGAGGGTTAGGAATAGGGTTATGGTGATGGGGAGGGTTACGGTGAAGGTGAGGGTTAGAGTTAGGGTTAGTGTTGGGGTTATGGTGAGGGTTAGGGTTAGGTTTGGGGTGAGGGTAAGGTTTCGGTTTTGAGTGAGGGTGTGGGTTAGGGCTAGGGTTAGGCTTAGGGTTAGAGTGGGGTTATGGTGAGGGTTAGGGTAAGGGTTAGGGTAAGGTTTAGGGTGAGTGTTAATGTTAAGGTGAGGGTTAGGGTGAGGGTTAGGGCTAGGGTAAGGTTCAGGGTGAGGGTTAGGGTGAGGTTTAGCGTGAGTGTGAGGGTTATGGTGAGGATTAGGGTTAGGGTTAGTTTTAGGTTTAGGGTGAGGGTTGGGGTTAGGGTTAGGGTGAGGGTAGGGGTAGGGTGAGGGTTAGGCTTAGGGTTAGGATTCGGTTTAGGGACCCTTCCGGTTAGGGTTAGGATTAGAGTTGGGATTAGGGTTGTATGTAGGGTTTGGGCTAGGGCTAGGTTTAGGATTTGGGTTAGGGTTAGGGTTAAGTTTTGGGAAAGGGTTAGATTTAGGGTGAGGGTTAGGTTGAGGGTTAAGGTGAGGGTTATGGTGAGAGTGATGGTTAGGGTGAGGATGAGGATGAGTTGAGGGTGAGGGTGAAGGTTAGGGTCAGAATTAGGGTTAGGGTTAGGGTGAGGGTTAGGGTTAGGGTAAGTGTTAGGGTGAGGGTTAAGGTGACTGTTAGGGTTAGGGTTAGGGTTAGGGTGAGGGCTAGGTTTAGGGTTAGGGTTAGGGTAAGTTTTCGTGTGAGGGTTAGTCTGAGTGTTAGTGTTAGGGTTAGTGTTAGGGTTAGGGTGAGGGTGAGGGTTAGGGTGAGTGCGAGGGTTAGGGTGTGTGTTAGGGTGAGGGTTAGCGTTAGGATTGGAGTAAGGGTTAGGGTGAGGGGTCGAGTGAGTGTTAGTGTTAGGGTTATGGTTAGTTTAAGGATGATGTGAGTGTGAGGGTTAGGGTTAGAGTTAGTTTTAGGATTAGGGTGAGCTTTAGGGTTAGGGTTAGAGTGAGGGTGAGGGAAAGGGTTACAGTGTCGGTTAGGGTGAGGGTGAGTTTTGGTGTTAGGGTGAGGGTAAGTGTTAGGCGCAGGGTGAGTGTGAGGGTTAGCGTGAGTGTTAGGGTGAGTGTTAGTGTTAGGGTTAGGTTTAGGGTTTGCGTGAGGGTAAGGGTTAGGGAGAGGGTTAGGGTGAGTATTAGTGTTAGTGTTAGGGTTAGGATTAGGATAAGGATGAGAATGAGGGTGAGAGTGAGGTTCAGGGTGAGGGTTAGGTTTATGGTTAGGTTTAGGGTTAAGGTGAGGTTTAGGGTGAGGGTGAGGGTGAGGGTCACGTTGATGGTTAGGGTGAGGGTTAAGGATAGGGTTAGGCTGAGGGTGAAGGTGATTGTGAGGGTAATTGTGAGGGTTAGGGTAGGGTGAGGGTTAGGGTGCAGGTTGGGGTTAGGGTTAGGGTTAGGGTTAGTGTTAGGGTGAGGGTTAGGGTGAGGGTTAGGGCAAGGGTTAGGGTGAGGTTTAGGGTTAGGGTTAGGGTTAGAGTCAGGTTTAGGTTTAGGGTTAGTGTAAGTGTTAGGGTGAGGGTTCGTTTTCGGTTTAGGGTGAGGGTTAGATTTAGTGTTAGGGTAAGTGTTATGGTGAGGGTTAGGCTGGGTGTTAGTGTTAATATTAGGGTTAGAGTTAGGGTTAGGGTGAAGGTGAAGTTGACTATGAGGGTTAGGGTGCAGGTTAGGTTAGGGTTAGTTTTAGGTTTAGGGTGAGGTTTAGGCTTAGGGTGAGTGTGAGGGTGAGGGTTATGAGAGGGTTTGAGTTAGGGTTAGTTTTAGGTTTAGGGTGAGGATTGGTTAGGGTGAGAGTGAGTGTGAGGGTTAGGGTGAGGCTTAGGGTTACGGTTAGTTTTAGGGTTAGGGTGAGGAATGGGGTGAGGGTAAGGTTAGGGTTAGGGTTAGGTTGAGAGTGAGGGTTATTTTTAGGGGTAAGTTAAGTGTTAGGGTTAGGGTTAGGCTTGGGCTGAGGGTTAGGGTTAGGGTTAGGCTTAGGGTTAGTTTTAGGGTTAGGTTTAGGGTGAGGGTGAGGTAAGGGTTAGGGTTACAGTGAGGGTTAGGGTGATAGTTAGAAATAGGGTTAGGGTGAGGGTGAGGTTTAGGGTTAGGGTGAGGGTTAGAGTTAGTGTGAGTGTGAGGGTTAGGCTGAGGATTAGGTTGAGGGTTAGGGTTAGGCTTAGTGTTAGTGTTAGGATTAGGGTTAGGGTGAGGTTTAGGTTTTGGGTTAGGGTTAGGGTTAGGGTTCAGTTTAGGGTGAGGGTGAGGGTTAGGGTCAGGGAAAGGATTAAGATTAGTTTTAGGGTGAGGGTTAGGGTTAGGGTAAGGGTTAGGGTAGGTTAAGGGTGAGTGTTAGTGTTAGGTTAATATTTATTTTTTTTTAAATTTAAATTTTTCATTTATTTAGCCAATTTATTTAGCTTGAACTCAGGGCCTGAGCAGTGTTCTTTGGGTTTCTTTCCTTTTTTTGCAGATTTTTTTTAATTGTAATTAGTAAAAGGGTTACATGATATTTGCCAGATAGAAGGTGCATTAATTCACATACATTGATACCCTTTCACATGTCTTGGTACCCATTTCCCTCCCACCCCACACCCCCCACCCGTCTTGGTTTTGTGCAGCACCCGGCACCCCTGACCAGCAGGGAAGAACGGACACCACCCGAGGATCCTTCTCGTATCACGCTTTATTGAAGAGCAACTTGATTTAAGGGAGAGCTGAAGCAGAGGGGCCCGGGGCAGGGAAATGCAGCTGCTTATACACAATCAAGGAACACGGGGCTTTTGCCATTGGCTGCTCTGTTGCCAGGGCCATTTTAAAACTCGGGATTGGTCAGGCCTCTGACGTCATACGCGCAGACTCAGTGGAACGAGCAAAGGCTCCGCACTCACATACCAAATAAGGAGAGCTAAGAAGTTGTTTACAAGGAGCGAGGCAGGGAACAGGCGCCATCTTGTAATGGCGGCCGCTCCAGCTCCCCACATCTCCCCCTTTTTGTTTTAACACAGCAGGCCAACATACCTGTTCTGAAGAGAGTAGAGGTGCTGTCCTCCAAAGTAAAACTTGAGGTCCTACTCTAGAGGAGTGACCCAGGCGATCAACTCTGGATCCCTCCCCTTCAGGTCCTCTTTTCCCTTTGTGGAGATGGGCTAGGGGCGCAAACCCATATGCTGACGCACATGCTCTCCCTGACCTGTTAGGGTCAGGAGTGGTACTTTGTCCATCATTTCACAACTCTTGGCTGCCTATACTCCTATTCCTCGTGCAATAGACTAAGGTCTCGAGGGTGCAAAGGCAGTACAGGGCAGTTTTAGTTGGCCTTTAAAGCTGCAAGCCAAATTTTGGGGGAGTGTCCCTGCTCCAAGGCAGTGAGTGCATGAACAAGCATTGCTCTCTCTCTCTTATTGCGAGACCTCATTCGGCAGAGCAACCAAAGGCTAAAGACACAAAACCCAAAACAAACTGCAACAAACATTCACAGGAACTGGAACAAATGTAGGCAACGGCTCCAGCATTGACTCAATTTACACTCTATGGCAGAACAATTTAAAATACTATCATTACTTGAAGCTTTAAAGAGTAAAAACATAAACAGGAAGGTCCGCCTCTGGAACAAGTGCAGAAAACCCCACAACCCTTCCCTTGCCAGAACTATACATTAATCAGAGCGACCCAATTTTTGAGAAACCAGCCTAACACAGAAGGACAGATTTTTTGACAGGGTAAGGCATAGGGAACCTTGCAGTCCTAGGGAAGTTGCAAGGAAGAATTGGTGGCACAAAGGGGAAAACGAAGAAGCATTAGTCACAGGCATTGGTAATGGAAAGGTCTTCATCACTGCCCACATCTTCTTTTCCTTGTTGCTTTTTCCCTTCTGTCTCTTCATCCAAAGTCGTGGCAGCAGAAGAATTATTAACAGGGTTATTCCCAGGATTTTGTTTCGCACATCCTCTTTAGGCGTTTGATTTTCCTCCAATATCCTTACGAGGCGCTGCGGCACCCAATGGGGGGAATTCCTGTCCCTAGAAGGAGTCCTCTTCACGTGTCAAGTTCTGGATCCTCTTCGGCCCCTCCGCAGGTCCTGGGTTTCGGCACCAGTTGCAGCGCCCGGCACCCCTGACCAGCAGGGAAGAACGGACACCACCCGAGGATCCTTCTCGTATCACGCTTTATTGAAGAGCAACTTGATTAAAGGGAGAGCTGAAGCAGAGGGGCCCGGGGCAGGGAAATGCAGCTGCTTATGTACAATCAAGGAACACGGGGCTTTTGCCATTGGCTGCTCTGTTGCCAGGGCCATTTTAAAACTCGGGATTGGTCAGGCCTCCGACGTCATACGCGCAGACACAGTGGAACGAGCAAAGGCTCTGCACTCACATACCAAATAAGGAGAACTAAGAAGTTGTTTACAAGGAGCGAGGCAGGGAACAGGCGCCATCTTGTAATGGCGGCCGCTCCGGCTCCCCACAGTTTTGAAATTTGATAGGGAAGGGTGTTAGGATTATTGTTAGGGTTAGGATGAGGGTGAGGGTGAGTGTGTGGGTTAGGGTGAAGGTTAGTTTTACGGCTAGGTTTAGGGTTAGGGTGAGGTTTAGGGTTAGGGTTAGGGCGAGCGTGAGGGTGAGGGTGCCGGTGAGGCTTAGGCTTAGTTTTAGGGTTAGGGTGTGTCTTAGGGTTAGGGTTAGGGTGAGGGTGAGTGTGAGGGTTAGGTTTAGGGTGAGGGTGATGGTGAGTGTGAGGGTGAGGATGAGGCTTAGGGTTACGGTTAGTTTTAGGGTTAGGGTGAGGGTTGCGGTTAGGGTTAGGTTAGGGTGAGGGTGAGTGTGAGTGTTAGGGTGAGGCTTAGGGTTACGTTTAGTTTTCGGGTTATGCTGAGGGTTTGGTTTAGGTTTAGGGTGAGGGTGAGGTTAGGGTGAGGGTTAGGGTAAGGGTTAGGGTGAGAGTTATGTTGAGGTTTAGTGTTAGTGTTAGGGTTAGGGTTAGATTCAGGTTTAGGGTTTGGGTTAGGGTTAGAGTAAGGGTTAGGGTGAGTGTTAGGTTTAGGTTTAGGGTGATGGTTAGGTTTAGGGTTAGGGTAAGTGTTAGTGTGAGGGTTAAGGTGAGTGTTAGTATTAGCTTTAGGGTTAGAGTTAGGGTAGGGTGAGGGTGAGGTTGAGTATGAGGGTTAGGGTGTGGGTTAGGTTAGGGTTAGTTTTAGGGTTAGAGTGAGGTTTAGGGTTAGGGTTAGGGTGAGGGTGAAAGTTATGGAGAGGGTTAGAGTTTTAAGTTTAGGGTGGGGGTTAGTGTTAGGTGAGGGTGAGGGTGAGGGTTAGGGTGAGGCTTAGGGTTATGGTTAGTTTTAGGGTTAGGATGAGAGTTGGGGTGAGGATTAGGGTGAGGTTAAGATGTTGGGTTAGGTTGAGGATGAGGGTTATGTTTAGGGTTAGGTTAAGTGTTAGGTTTAGAGTTAGGCTTGGGCTGAGGGTTAGGGTTAGCGTTAGGGTTAGGGTTAGTTTTAGGGTTAGGTTTAGGGTGAGGGTGAGGGTTAGGATGAGGCTTAAGGTTACGTTTAGTTTTAGGTTTAGGGTAAGGGTTGGTGTTAGGGTTAGAATGAGGGTGAGGTTAGGGTGAGGTTTAGGGTTAGGGTGAGGGTTAGGGTGAGGGTTAGGGTTAGGGATAGGGTGAGTGTTAGTTTTACGGCTAGTTTTAGGGTTAGGGTGAGGTTTAGGGTTACGGTTAGGGTGAGGGTGAGGGTTAGGTTAAGGTTGAGGGTTAGTGTTAGTTTTAGGGTTAGGGTGTGTCCTTCGGTTAGGGTTAGGGTGAGGGTGAGGGTTAGGTTTAGGGTTAGGGTGAGGGTAAGGGTGAGTGTGAGGGTTAGGGTGAGGCTTAGGGTTAGGTTTACTTTTAGGATTAGGGTGAAGGTTGGTGTTAGGGTTAGAATGAGTGTGAGGTTAGGGTGAGGGTTAGGGTTAGGGTTAGGGCGAGGGTTAGGGTGACGGTTAGGGTTAGGGTTAGGGTGAGGGTTTGGGTTAGGGTGAGGGTTAGGATAAGGGTTAGTGTGAGGGTTAGGGTGAGGGTTAGAGTTAGGGTTAGGGTTAGGGTTAGGGTGATGTTGAGGATGAGGGTTTGGGTGAGTGTTAGGGTTATGCTGAGGAAGAGGGTTAGGATTTGTTTTAGGGTTAGTGTTAGGGTTAGCTTTAGGGTTACAGTGAAGGGTTAGGGTTACGCTTAGGGTTGTGGTTCGGTTTAGGGTGAGGGTGAGGCTGAGGGTGAGGTTGAGGGTTAGGGTTACAGTTAGGGTTAGGGTTATGGTGAGGGTTAGTGTTTGGGTTAGTTTTAGCGTTAGGGTTAGGCTTAGGGTGAGGGTGAGGGTTAGGATGAGGGTTAGGTTTAGGGTTAGGGACCTTTACAGTTACGGTTAACATTAGGGTTAGGGTGAGGTTTATGTTTAGGGATAGGGCTAGGGCTAGGTTTAGGATTTGGGTTAGTGGTACGTTAGGGGTTAGGGTTAGGGTTAGGGTTAAGTTTTGGGTAGTGTTAGAGTTAGGGTGAGGGTTAGGTTGAGAGTGTTAGGTTGAGGATGAGGATGAGGTGAGGGTGAGGGTTAGAGTTAGGGTGAGGGTTAGGGTGAAGGTTAGGTTGAGAGTGAGGGTTAGGTTGAGGATGAGGATGAGGTGAGGGTGAGGGTGAGGGTTAGGGTTAGCTTGAGGGTTAAGGTGAGGGTTAGAGTGAGGTTTAGGGTTAGGGTTAGCATAAGGATTAGGCTTTCGGTGAGGGTTAGGGTCAGGGTTAGAATTAGGGTTCAGGTTTGGTTTAGGGTTAGGTTTAGGTTTGGGGTTCGGGTGAGGGTGAGGGTTAGGGATAGGGTTAGTTTTAGGTTAAGGGTGAGGGGTAGGGTTAGGGTGAGGGTGAGTGTGAGGGTTAGGTTGAGTCTTAGGGTTAGGGTGAGAGTTGGGGTGAGGGTGAGGATTAGGGTGAGGTTTAGAGGTTGGGTTAGGTTGAGGATGAGGGTTATTTTTAGGGTTATGTTAAGTGTTAGGTTTAGAGTTAGGTTTGGGCTGAGGGTTAGGGTTAGTGTTAGGGTTAGGATTAGTTTTAGGGTTAGGTTTAGTGTGAGGGTGAGGGTGAGGGTGAGGGTGAGGGTTAGGGTAAGGGTGAGGGTTAGTGTTAGTTTTAGGGTTAGGGTGTGTCCTTCAGTTAGGTTTAGAGTGAGGGTGAGGGTTAGGTTTGGGGTTGGGGTGAGTGTAAGGGTGAGTGTGAGGGGTAGGGTGAGGCTTAGGGTTATGTTTAGTTTTAGGGTTAGGGTGAGGGTTGGTGTTAGTGTTAGAATGAGGGTGAGGTTATGGTGAGGGTTAGGGTTAGGGTTAGGGCGAGGGTTAGGGTGAGGGTTAGGGTTAGGGTTAGGGTGAGGGTTAGGATAAGGGTTAGTGTGAGGGTTAGGGTGAGGGTTAGAGTTAGGGTTAGGGTTAGGTTTAGGGTGAAATTGAGGATGAGGGTTAGGGTGAGTGTTAGGGTTATGATGAGGAAGAGGGTTAGGATTTGGTTTAGCGTTAGTGTTAGGGTTAGGTTTAGGGTTACGGTGAAGGTGAGGGTTAGGGTTACGCTTAGGGTTGTGGTTCGGTTTAGGGTGAGGGTGAGGCTGAAGGTGAGGTTGAGGGTTAGGGTTACAGTTAGGGTTAGGGTTATGGTGAGGGTTCGTGTTTGGGTCAGTTTTAGCGTTAGGGTTAGGCTTAGGGTGAGGGTTAGGGTGAGGGTGAGGGTTAGGATGAGGGTTAGGTTTAGGGTTAGGGACCTTTACAGTTACGGTTAACATTAGGGGTAGGGTGTGGGTAAAGTTTAGGTTTAGGGATAGGGCTAGGTTTAGGATTTGGGTTAGTGGTACGTTTAGGGGTATGGTTAGGGTTAGGGTTAATTTTTGGGTAGGGTTAGAGTTAGGGTGAGGGTTAGGGTGAGGGTTAGGTTGAGAGTGAGGCTTAGGTTGAGGATGAGGATGAGGTGAGGGTGAGGGTGAGGGTTAGGGTTAGGTTTGGGGTTAGGGTGAGGGTTACAGTGAGGTTTAGGGTTAGGGTTGTGGTTAGCGTAAGGATTAGGCTTTCATTGAGGGTTAGGGTTAGGGTTAGAATTAGGGTTCAGGTTTGGTTTAGGGTTAGGGTTAGGTTTGGGGTTAGGGTGAAGGTGAGAGTGAGGGTTAGGGATAGGGTTAGTTTTAGGTTTAGGGTGAGGGTTAGGGTTAGGGTGAGGGTGAGGGTGAGGGTTAGGGTGAGGCTTAGGGTTATGGTTAGTTTTTGGGTTAGGGTGAGAGTTGGGGTGAGGGTGAGGATTAGGGTGAGGCTTAGATGTTGGGTTAGGTTGAGGATGAGGGTTATTTTTAGGGTTAGGTTAAGTGATAGAGTTAGAGTTAGGCTTGGGCTGAGGGTTAGGGTTAGCGTTAGGGTTAGGGTTAGTTTTAGGGTTAGGTTTAGGGTGAGGGTGAGGGTTAGGGTTAGTGTTTGCGTTACGGTGAGGGTAAGGGTGAGGGTTAGAAATAGGGTTAGTGTGAGGGTGAGGCTTAGGGTGAGGGTGAGCGTTAGGTTTAGGGTTAGGGTGAGGGTTAGGGTTAGGGTTAGTGTGAATGTGAGGGTTAGGGTGAGGATTAGGTTGAGGGTTAGGGTTAGGATTATTGTTAGCGTTAAGATTAGGGTGAGGGTGAGGTTTATGGTTTCGATTAGCGTTAGGGTTAGGGTTAGGGTTAGTTTTAGGGTGAGGTTGAGGGTTGGGGTCAGGGTTAGGGTTAGGGTTAGGTTTACGGTGAGAGTTAGGGTTAGGGTTAGCGTGAGGATTAGGATGAGTGTTATTGTTAGTGTTAGTATTAGGGTTAGTTTGAGGGTTAGGATGAGTGTGAGAGTTAGGGTGAGGGTTAGGGTGAGTGTTAGTTTTATGGCTAGTTTTAGGGTTAGGGTGAGGTTTAGGGTTACGGTTAGGGTGAGGGTGTGGGTTAGGGTAAGGGTGAGGGTTTGGGTTAGTTTTAGTGTTAGGGTGTGTTTTAGGATTAGGGTTAGGGTTAGGGTGAAGGTGAGGGTTAGGTTTAGGGTTAGGGTGAGTGTAAGGGTAAGTGTGAGGGTTATGGTGAGGCTTAGGGATACGTTTAGTTTTAGGGTTAGGGTGAGCGTTGATATTAGGGTTAGAATGAGGGTGAGGTTAGGGTGAGGGTTAGGATAGGGGTTAGTGTGAGGTTTAGGGTTAGGGTTAGAGTTAGCGTTAGGGTTAGGTTTAGGGTAAAGTTGAGGATGAGGGTTAGGGTGAGTGTTAGGGTTATGGTTAAGAAGAGGGTTAGGATTTGGTTTAGGGTTAGTGTTAGGGTTCGGTTTAGGGTTACGGTGAAGGTGAAGGTTAGGGTTACGCTTAGGGTTGTTGTTCGGTTCAGGGTGAGGGTGAGGTTCAGGGTGAGGTTGAGGGTTAGGGTCATGGTTAGAGTTAGGGTTATGGTGAGGGTTAGTGTTTGGGTTAGTTTTAGCGTTAGGGTTAGGCTTAGGGTGAGGGTTAAGGTTAGGGACCTTTACAGTTACGGTTAACATTAGGTTTAGGGTGAGGGTTATGTTTAGGGTTAGGGCTAGGGATAGGTTTAAGATTTGGGTTAGTGGTACGTTTAGGGTTAGGGTTAGGGTTAAGTTTTGGGTAGCGTTAGAGTTAGGGTGAGGGTTAGGGTGAGGGTTAGGTTGAGAGTGAGGCTTAGGTTGAGGATGAGGTGAGGGTGAGGGTTAGGGTTAGGTTTAGGGTTAGGGTGAGTGTTAGAGTGAGGCTTAGGGTTAGGGTTGTGGTTAGCGTAAGGATTAGGCTTTCAGTGAGGGTTAGGGTTAGGGTTAGAATTAGGTTTCAGGTTTGGTTTAGGGTTAGGGTTATGTTTGGGGTTAAGTTTTGGGTTGGGTGAGTGTGAGGGTTAGGGTGAGGATGAGGGTTAGGGTGAGGGTGAAGGTTATTTTTAGGGTGAAGGTTAAGGTTAGCGTTAGGGTAAGGGTTAGGGTGAGGGTTAGGGTGAGTGTGAGAGTTAGGTTGATGGTTAGATTTACGGCTAGTTTTAGGGTTAGGGTGTGATTTAGGGTTAGGTTTAGGGTTAGAGTGACGGTGAGGGTTAGGGTACGGGTGAGGGTTAGGGTTAGTTTTAGGGTTAGGGTGTGTCTTAGCGTTGGGGTTATGGTGAGGGTGAGGTTCAGGTTTAGGTTTAGGGTGAGGGTGAGGGTGAGGGTGAGTGTGAGGGTTAGAGTGAGGCTTAGGGTTATGTTTAGTTTTAGGGTTAGGGTGAGGGTTGGGATTAGGGTTACGTTGAGGTTGAGGTTAGGGTGAGGGTTAGGGTTAGGTTTAGGGTGAAGTTGAGGATGAGGGTTAGGGTGAGTGTTAGGGTTATGGTTAGGAAGAACGTTAGGATTTGTTTTAGAGTTAGTGTTAGGGTTAGGTTTAGCGTTATGGTGAATGTTAGGGTTAGGGTTACGCTTAGGGTTGTATTTCGGTTTAGGGTGAGGGTGAGGGTGAGGCTTAGTGTGAGGGTGAGGTTGAGGGTTACGGTTACGGTTAGGGTTAGGGTTATAGTGAGGGTTAGTGTTTGGGTTAGTTTTATCATCAGGATTAGTGTTAGGTTTAGCGTGAGGGTTAGGGTGAGGGTGAGGGTTAGGATGAGGGTTAGGTTTAGAGTTAGGTTTAGGTTCAGGGACCTTTACAGTTACGGTTAACATTAGGGTTAGGGTGAGGGTTATGTTTAGGGTTAGGGCTAGGGCTAGGTTTAATATTTGGTTTAGTGGTAGGTTTAGGTTTAGGGTTAGGTTTAGGGTTAAGTTTGGGGTTAGGGTTAGACGTAGGGTGAAGGTTAGGCTGAGGGTTAGGTTGAGAGTGAGGGTTAGGTTGAGGATGAGGATGAGGTGAGGGTGAGGGTGAGGGTTAGGGTTAGGTTTAGGGTTAGTTTGAGGGTTAGAGTGAGGGTTAGGGTTAGGATTGTGGTTAGTGTAAAGATTAGGGTTTCGGTGAGGGTTAGGGTTAGGGTCAGAATTAGGGCTCGGGTTTGGTTGAGGCTTAGGGTTAGGTTTGGGGTTAGGGTAAGGGTGAGGGTGAGGCTTAGGCTGAGGGTGAGTGTTAGGGTCAGGGTTTGGGATAGGGTTAGTGTTAGGGTGAGGGTGAGGCTGTGGGTTAGGGTGAGGGTGAACGTTATTTTTAGGGTGAGGGTTAGTGCTAGGTGAGGGTGAGGGTTTGGGTGTTGGTGAGTGTTAGGGTTAGGATTAGGGTTAGGGTGAGAGTGATGATGAGGGTTAGGGTTAGGGTCAGGGTGAGGGTTAGGAGTAGGGACCCTTAGGGTTAGGGTTATGGTTAGAATTAGCGTTAGGGTTAGGGTTAGGGTTAGGTATATTGTTAGGTTTAGGCTTAGGAGTAGGGTTAGAGTTATGGTCAGGATTACGGTTAGTTTAAGGATTATGTATAGGGCTAGGTTTAGGGTTTGGGTTAGGGTTAGTTTTAGGGTTAGGGTTCAGGTTAGGTTGAAGTTGAGGGTAAGAGTTAGGGTTAGTTTTAGGAGTATGGTGAAGTTTAGATTTAGGGTTAGGTTGAAGGTGAGGGTTAGGGTGAGGGTTAGGGATAAGTGTGGAGTTAGTTTGAGGGTTAGGGTGAGGGTGAGGGTGAGGGTTAGGGATATGGTTACGGTGAGGTTTAGGGATAGGGTTAGGCTGAGGGTGAGGATTTGGGTGAGGGTGAGGGCTGGGGTTAGGGCTAGGGTGAGGGTCAGGGTTAGGTTTAGGCTGAGGGTTAGTGTTAGGGTGAGGTTTAGCTTAAGCGTTAGGGTGAGGGTTAGGGTGAGAGTTACTGTTAGGGTAATGGTTAGTGTTAGGGTGAGGTTTAGGATTTGGGTTAGGGTTAGGGTTTGGGTTCTGTTTAGGGTGAGGGTGAGGGTCAGGGTTAGGTTTAGGGTTAGGTTTAGGGTGAGGGTTAGGGTTAGGGTTAGGGTAAGGGTTAGGATGAGGGTTAGGGTGAGTGTTAGTGTTAGGGTTAGGGTTAGGGTGAGGGTGCAGTTAGGGTTATGGTTAGGGCGAGGGTTAGGTTTAGCGTTAGGGTTAGTGTGAGGTTTAGGGTAAGGGTTAGGGTGAGGTTTAGGGTGAGGTTTAGGGTGAGGTTTAGGGTGAGTGTAAATGTTAGGGTTAGGTTTAGGGTTAGGGAGAGTGTTAGGGTTAGACTTAGGGTGAGGGTTTGTGTTTGGGTTAGGGTTAGGTTAAGGTTTAGGTTGAGGGTTATGGTGAGGGTTAGTGTTAGGGTTGTTTATAGGGTTAGGTTGAAGTTTAGTGTTAGGGATAGTGTGAGGGTGAGGTTTAGGGAGAGGGTTAGCATTAGCGTTAGTTTTAAGGTTAATGTGAGGGTTAGGGTTAGGTTTAGGGTGAGGGTGAGGGTTAGATTTAGGGTTAGGGTGAGGGTGATGGTGAGTGTGAGGGTGATGATGAGGCTTAGGGTTACGTTGAGTTTTAGGGTTACGGTGAGGGTTGCGGTTAGGGTTAGGGTGAGGGTGAGAGTTAGGCTTAGGTTGAGGGTGAGGGTTAGGGTGAGGTTTAGTGTTAGGGTTAGTATGAGGGTTAGGGTTAGGGTTAGAGTTAGGGTTAGTGTTAGGGTTAGGGTGATGGTTACTTTTAGGGTGAGTGTTAGGGTAAGGGTTAGGGAGAGGGTTAGGGTGAGGGTTAGGGTGAGGGATAGGGTGAGGGTTAGTGTTTGGGTTAGGGTTAGGGTTGTATGTTGTTTAAGGTGTGGGTTAGGGTTAGGGTTAGGATTAGGGTTTGGTTTAGGCTGAACGTGAGGGTTAGGGTTAGGGTTAGGGTTGGTTTAGGGTGAGCGTGAGGATTATGGTTAGGGTGAGGTTTAGGGTTAGGGTAAGGGTTAGAGTGAGGGTTAGGGTGAGTGTTAGTGTTAGGGTTATGGTTAGGGTTAGGTTTTGGTTGAGGTTTAGGGGGAGGATGAGTGTGAGAGTGAGGTTTAGGGTGAGGGTTAGAGTTAGGGATAATATCAGGATTAGGGTGAGGTTTAGGGTTAGGTTTAGGGTGGGGGTGAGGGTTACGGTTAGTGTTAGTTTTAAGGTTAGGATGAGGTTTAGGGTTAGGTTTAGGATGAGGGTGAGAGTGAGGGTTAGGTTTAGGGTTAGGGTGACGGTGAGGATGAGTGTGAGTGTGAGGATTAGGGTGAGGGTGAGGGTTAGGGTTAGGGTGAGGGTTAGTGATAGGTTTAGGGTGAGGGTTAGGGTGAGGGTGAGGATTAGTGTGAGGATTAGGATTACTGTTAGGGTGAGGGTTAGGGTTAGGGCTAGGGTGAGGGTTAGAGTGAGCGTTAGTGTTAGTTTTAGGGTTAGGGTTAGGGTGAGGACTAGGGTTTGGGTTAGGGTTAGGTTTAGGGTTAGGTTTATGGTTCGGGTTAGGGTGAGGGTGAGGGTTAGGATTAGGGTTAGGGTAAAGGTTTGGGTGAGGGATAGGGTGAGGGTTATTTTTAGGGATAGGGTTAGAGTTAGATTTAGTGTGAGGGTGAGGTTTAGGGTGAGGGTTAGGCTGAGGGTGAAGGTTAAGATTAGGCTGAGGGTTAGGGTTAGTTTTAGGTTTAAGGTGAAGTGTGGGGTTAGGGTTCCTGTGAGGGTTAGCGATAGGGTTAGGGTGAGGCTGACGGTTGGGTCAGGGTTAGGGTTAGGGTGAGGGTTAGGTTAAGGGTTAGGGTGATGTGTAGGGTGAGGGTTAGTGTTAGGGTTAGGGTTAGGGTATGGATTAGGGTGAGGGTTAGGGTGAGTGTTAGTGTTAGGGTTAGGGTTAGGGTTAGGTTTAGGGTGAGGATGAGGTTGAAAGTTAATGTTAGGGTGTGGCTTAGGCTTACGGATACTTTTAGGGTTATGGTGAGGGATGGGGTTAGGGTTAGGGTGGGGGTAAAAGTAAGGGTGAGGGTTAGGGTTAGGTTAGGGTTACAGTGAGGATTAGGGTGAGGGTTAGAGAGAGTGTTTCAGTGAGGGTGAGGGTTAGGGTGAGATTTAGGGTTAGTGTTAGGGTGAGGGTTAGGGTTAGGTTGAGGGTTACGGTCAGGGTTAGGGTAAGGGTTAGGGTGAGGGTGAGGGTTAGGGTTAGGGTTACAGTGAGGGTGATGGTGAGTGTGAGGATTATGGTGAGGCTAAGGGTTAGGGTTAGTTTTAGGGTTAGGGCGAAGGTTGCGGTTAGGGTTAGGGTGAGGGCAGAGTTAAGGTGAGGGTTAGGGTTAGGGTTTGGGTCAGGGTGAGGGGGAGGGTTATGGTTAGCGTTAGGGTGAGGGTTAGGGTTAGGGTGAGGGTTAGGTTTAGGGTTAGTGCTAGAGTTAGGTTTAGGGTTGGGTTATGTTTAAGGTTTGGGTTAGGGATAGGGTTATGGTTCAGTTTAGGGTGAGTGTGAGTGTTATGTTTATGGTTAGCTTTAGAGTTAGAGTGAGGTTTAGCGTTAGGGTAAGGGTGAGGGGGAGGGTTAGGGTGAGTGTCAGTGTTAGGGTTAGAGTTAGGTTTTGGTTGAGGTTTAGGGGGAGGATGAGGGTTAGGTTTAGGTTTAGGGTGAGGGTGAGAGTGAGTGTGAGGGTTAGAGTGAGTGTTAGTGTTAAGTTTAGGATGAGGGTGAGGGTTAGCGTTAGGTTTAGGTTTAGGGTGAGGGTGAGTGTGAGGGCTAGGGGGAGGGTTAGGGTGCGTGTAATTGTTAGGGTGAGGGTTAGGGTGAGGGTTAGTGTTAGAGACAGGGTTAGAGTTAGGTTTAGGGTGAGGGTGAGGGTGAGTGTGAGGGTTAGGCTGAAGGTAGGGGTTCGTTTTAGGGTTAGGGTGAGGTTTAGGGTTAGGGTTAGGGTGAGGCTGAGGGTTAGGGAGAGGGTTAGGGTTAGGATTAGTTTTAGGGTTAGTGTGAGGGTTAGGGTTAGGGTGAGGATGAAGGTTAGGTTTAGGGTTATGGTGAGGGTGAGCATTGGATGAGGGTTAAGGTGAGGCTTAGAGTTATGGTTAGTCTTAGGGTTAGGGTGAGAGTGGGGGTTAGGGTGAGGTTGAGAGGTTTAGGTTTAGGTTTAGGTTTAGGGTAAGTGTTAGGTTTAGGGTTATTCTTAGGCTGAGAGTTAGGGTAAGGCTTAGGGTTAGGTTAGGGTTAGGGTTAGTTTTAGGGTTATGTTGTGGGTGAGGGTGAGGTGAGGTTTAGATTTAGTGTTACGGTGAGGGTTAGGTTGAGGGTTAGGGATAGGGTTAGGGTGAGGCTGACGGTTAGGGAGAGGGTTACGGTGAGGGTTAGGGTTAGGGTTAGGGTGAGGGTTAGGGTTAGGGTTAGGGTGAGTTTAGGGTGAGGATTAGGGTGAGTGTTAGGGTGATGGTCAGGGTGAGGGTTAGTGTTAGGATTATGGTGAGGTTTAGGGTTTGGGGTAGTGTTAGGTTTAGGGTTACGGTTCGGTTTAGGGTGAGGGTGAGGGTTAAGGTTAGGGTTAGGGTTAACAGATAGGGTTAGTGTTAGGGTAAGGGTTAGGGTGAGGGTTAGGGTGAGTGTTAATGTTAGGGTTTGGGTTAGGGTGAGGGTCAGGTTTAGGGTTAACGTGAGGGTTAGGGTTACGGTTAGGATGAGGGTTAGGGTGAGGGTGAGGGTTAGGGTTACGCTGAGGGTTAGGGTAAGGTTAAGGGTGAGGGTTAGGGTAAGGTTTAGGGTGAGGGTTAGGGTAAGGTTTAGGGTTAGGGTTAGTGTTAGGGTTAGCGTTAGGGTGAGGGTAAGGTTTTGGGTTTGGGTTACGTTTAGGGTTAGGGTTAGGGTTCGGTTTAGGGTTAGGATGAGGGTTCGCGTTAGGTTGAGTTTTAGGGTTAGGGTAAATGTTAGGGGTAGGGGTAGGGTTAGGGTTAGGGTGAGGTTTCAGTGAGTGTTAGTGTTACGGTTAGGGTTAGGGTTAGGTTGAGGGTTAGGGTTAGGTTTAGGGTGAGGGTTAGGGTGAAGGTTAGGGTGAGGGTATGGGTTAGGGTGTGGGTTAGTTTTAGGGTTAGGGTTAGGTTGAGGGTGAGTGTTAGGGTTGGGGTAGGGTTAGGGTGAGGTTTAGGGTTAGAGTGAGGATTAGGGTGATGGTTCTGGTGAGCATGAGGGTTAGGATATAGTTTAGGTTTAGGTTTAGTATTTAGGTTAGGGTTAGGGTGAGGGTGAGTGTTAGGGTGAGGGTCAGGGTTAGGGTGAGGGTTAGGTTTAGGGTAAGGGTTAGGGATAGGGTTAGAGTTTGGTTTAGGGTGAGGGTGAGGGTGAGTATGAGGGTGAGGGTGAGGGTTAGGGTTAATTTTAGGGTGAGGGTGAGTGTTAGGGTTAGGGTTAGGTTTAGGGTTAGGGTTAGAGTGAGGTTTAGGATTTCGGAAAGGGTTAGGTTTAGGGTTGGGATTAATTTAAGGGTGAGGGTCATGGTTAGGGTTAGGGTTAGGGTTAAGGTAAGGGTGAAGTTTAGTGTTAGGGTTAGGGTAACGGTGAGAGTGAGGGTCAGGGTGTTAGTTTTAGTGTTAGGGATAGAGTTAGGGTTAGGTTGAGGGTGAGGGTGAGTATGAGGTTTAAGGTTAGGGTTAGTTTTAGGGTTAGGTTGAGGTTTAGGGTTAGGGTTAGGATGAGGGTTAGGGTTAAGGTAAGGGTTCGGGTGAGGGTTAGGCTGAGTGATAGTATTAGTGTTAGTGTTAGGGTTAGGGTTAGTTTTAGAGTTAGGGTGAGGTTTAGGGTTAGGTTTAGGGTGAGGTTGAGGGTTTCGGTGTTGGTTAGGGCGAGTGTTTGGGATAGGGTTAGTGTGAGGGTGAGTGTATGGGTTAGGGTGAAGGTTAGGATTAGGGTTAGGGTGAGGGTTAGGGATAGGGTTAGGGTGAGGGTGAGGGTGAGGTTAAGGGTGAGGGTGAGAGTTAGGGTGAGGGTTTGGGGTAGGGTTCGGATGAGGGTTAGGGTTCGGGTTAGGGTCAGGGTGAGGGTTAGGGTAAGTATTAGGGTGAGGGTTATGGTGAGTTTTAGTGTTAGGGTTAGGGTTAGGGTTAGGGTTCTGTTTAGGTTGAGGGTGAGTTTAGGGTTAGGGTTAGGTTTAGGGTTAGGGTTAGGGTGAGGGTGAGTGTGTGGTTACGGTGAGGTTTAAGGTTAGGCTTATTTTTAGGGTTAGGGTGAGGTTTAGGGTTATGGTTAAGCTGTGGGTGAGGAGTAGGGTAAGGTTAGGGTTAGCTTTAATTTTAGGGTTAGGGTGATGTGAGGGTTAGGATATGGGTTAGGGTGAAGGTGAGTGTGAGGCTTCGGGTGTGGCTTAGAGTTATGGTTAGTTTTAGGGTTACTGTGAGGGTTGGGTTTAGGTTAGGGTGGGGGTGAGAGTTAGGATGAGCGTTAGGTTTAGGGTTAGGTCGAGGGTGAGGGTGAGGGTTAGGGTTTGGGTTACGGTGAGGGTTAGGGTGAGGGTTAGAAATAGGGTTTTGGTGAGGGTTAGGGTGAGCGTTAGTGTGAGTGTTAGGGTAAGGGTGAGGTTTAGGGTTAGGTTGAGGTTTAGGGTTAGGGTTACAGTGAATGTTAGGGTTAGGGTTAGGGTTATGGTGAGGGTTAGGGTTAGGGTTAGGGTAAGGGTTAGGTTGAGGGTAGGGTTTGGTTTAGGGTTAGGGTTAGGGTAAGGGTTATGGTGAGAGTGAGGGTTAGGGTTAGAGTTGGTGTTAGGGTTAGGGTGAATGTTATGTTGAGGGTTAGTGTAACAGTTAGTTTTAGCGTTAGTGTTAGGGTTAGGCTTAGGTTTAGGGTTAGGTTTGGGTTAGCTTTAGGATTAGGATGAGGGTGAGAGTGTGGGTGAGTGTTAGGGTTAGGGTTAGGGTTAGAGTGAGGTTGAGGGTGCGAGTTAGGGTTAGGGTGAAGTTTAGGGTTAGGGTTAGTTTTAGTGTTAGGGTGAGGGTCAGGGTGAGGGTGCGGGTGAGAGTGTGAGGGATTGGGTGAGTGTTAGTGTTACTGTTAGGGTTAGGGTGAGGATTAGGGTTAGGGTTAAGATAAGGGTTCGGGTGAGGTTTAGGATGAGTGTTAGTGTTAGGGTTAGGGTTAGGGTTAGTTTTAGGGTTAGGGTGAGGTTTAGGGTTAGGGTGATGGTTAGGGTAAAGGTTAGGGTTTAGGGTTATGGTGAGGGTTGGTGTTAGGGTTAGAGTTAGGTTTAGGGTCAGGTTTAGGGTTTGGGTTAGGGTTAGGGTTAGGGTTAGGGTTGGGGTTTGGTTTAGGGTGAGGGTTAGGGTTAGGTTTAGGTTGAGGGTTTGGTTAGGGTTAGGCTAAGGTTTAGAGTGAGCGTTAGTGTAAGGATTAGGGTGAGGTTTAGGGTGAGTGTTAGTGTTAGGGTTAGGGTTAGGGTTAGAGTGAGGTTTAGGATTTCAGAAAGGGTTAGGTTTAGGGTTAGGGTTCATTTAAGGGTGAGGGTCAGGGTTAGGGTTAGGGTTAAGGTAAGGGTGAGGTTTAGGGTTAGGGTTAGGGTTAGGGTGAGGGTTAGGGTTAGGGTTAGTGTAACGGTTAGAGTGAGGGTCAGGGTGAGTGTTAGTTTTAGTGTTAGGGATAGAGTTAGGGTTAGGTTGAGGGTGAGGGTGAGTATGAGGGTTAAGGTTAGGGTTAGTTTTAGGGTTAGGATGAGGTTTAGGTTTAGGGTTAGGGTGAGGATTAGGGTTAAGGTAAGGGTTCGGGTGAGGGTTAGGGTGAGTGTTAGGGTTAGGGTTAGGGTTAGTTTTAGGGTTGGGGTGAGGTTTAGGGTTAGGTTTAGGGTGAGGTTGAGGGTTTCGGTGTCGGTTAGGGCGAGTGTTTGGGATAGGGATAGTGTGAGGGTGAGTGTATGGGTTAGGGTGAAGGTTAGGGTTAGGGTTAGGGTGAGGGTTAGGGATAGGGTTAGGGTGAGGGTGAGGGTGAGAGTTAGGGTGAGGGTTTGGGGTAGGGTTCGGGTGAGGGTTAGGGTTCGGGTTAGGGTTAGGTTGAGGGTTAGGGTAAGTATTCGGGTGAGGGTTATGGTGAGTTTTAGTGTTAGGGTTAGGGTTATGGTTAGAGTCAAGATTAGAGTTTGGGTTAGGGTTAGGGTTAGGGTTCTGTTTAGGGTGAGTTTGAGTTTAGGGTTAGGTTTAGGGTTAGGGTGAGGGTGAGGGTAAGGGTTAGGATTAGGGTTAACTTTAGGGTTAGGATGAGGGAGAGGGTTATGTTTAGGGTTAGGGTGAGGGTGAGAGTAAGAATGAGGTTTTGGGATAGGATTAGGGTGAAGGTGAGTGTCAGGGGGCGGGGGAAGGTTAGGGTGAGGGTTTGGGTTAGAGTTAGGGTGAGGGTTCGGGTGAGGGTTAGCGTGAGGTTAGGGTTCGGGTTAGGCTGAGGGTTCGGGTTAGGGTAAGGGTGAGGGTTAGGGTGTGGGTTAGGGTTAGGTTTAGGGTGAGGGTTAGGGTTAGGCTGACGGTTAGGATAAAGGTTAGGGTTTAGGGTTGTGGTGAGGGTTAGTGTTAGGGTTAGAGTTAGGGTTAGGTTCAGGTTTAGGGTTCGGTTTAGGATTAGGGTTAAGGTTAGGATTTGGTTTAGGGTGAGGGTGAGGGTTAGGGTTAGGTTTAAGTTGAGGGTTTGGTTAGGGTTAGTCTAAGGTTTAGGGTGAGCGTTAGTTTAAGGATTAGGGTGAGTTTTAGGGTGAGTGTTAGGGTTAGGGTTAGGTTTAGGATTTCAGAAAGGGTTAGGTTTAGGGTTAGGGTTCGTTTAAGGGTGAGGGTCAGGGTTAGGGTTAGGGTTAGGGTTAAGGTAAGGGTAAAGTTTAGGGTTAGGGTTAGGTTGAGGGTGAGGGTGAGTGTGAGGGTTAAGGTTAGGGTTAGTTTAGGGTTAGGATGAGGTTTAGGTTTAGGGTTAGGATGAGGGTGATGGTTAGGGTGAGGTTTAGGATTAGGGTTAACTTTAGGGTTAGGATGAGGGTGAGGGTTATGTTTAGGGCTAGGGTGAGGGTGAGAGTTATGTTGAGGTTTTGGGATAGGGTTAGGGTGAGGGTGAGGGTTAGGGGGAGTGTGAGGGTTAGGGTGAGGGTGAGGGTGAGTGTGAGGTATAGGGTGAGGATTAGGGTTAGGGTTAGTGTGAGGGTGAGGGTTAAGGTGAGGGTTAGGGTGAGGATTAGGTTGAGGGTTAGTGTTAGGGTTAGGGTAAGGGTTAGGGTGAGGTTTAGGGTTTGGTTAGGATTAGGTTTAGGGTTAGGGTTCAGTTTAGGGTGATGGTGTGGGTTAGGGTTAGGATTTGGGTAAGGGTTAGGCTGTGGGTTAGGGTGAGTGTTAGTGTTAGCGTTAGGGTTATGTTTTGGGTGAGGGTTAGGGTTAGGGTTAGGGTCAGGATGAGGTTTTTGGTTAGTGTTAGGGTTAGGGAAGGGTTAGGATGAGGGTTAGGGTGAGCGTTAATGTTAGGGTTAAGGTTAGGGTTAGGGTTAGGGTGAGGCTGAGGGTGAGTGTGAGGTTTAGGGTGAGGGTTAGGGTTAGGTTTAATTTTAGGGTTAGGGTGAGGTTTAGGGTTAGGGTGAGGGTGAGGTGAGGGTTAGGGTGCGGGTGAGGGTTAGGATTAGTTTTAGGGTTAGGGTTAGGGTTAAGGTGAGTCTGAGGGTTAGGTTTAGGGTTAGGGTGAGGTTGAGGCTGAGTGTGAGGTTTAGGGTGAGGCTTAGGGTTACAGTTAGTTTTAGGGTTAGGGAGAGTGTTGGGGATAGGGTTAGGATGAGGTTGAGGGTTAGATTGAGGGTTAGGGTTAAGGTTAGGGCGAGGGTTAGGGTTAGGCTTAGGGTTATGGTCAGGGTGAAGGTTAGGGTGAGGGTTAGGTTGAGGGTTAGTGTTAGGGTTAATGTTTGTATAGGGTGAGGTTTAGGTTGTGGGTTAGGGGTTGGGGTAAGGTTTAGGGTTAGGATTAGGGTGAGGTTGAGGGTGAGGGTTAGGATTATGGTTAGAAAGAGGATTAGGATTTGGTTTAGGTTTATTTTTAGGGTCAGGGTTAGGTTTTGAGTGAGGTTTTCGGTTATGGTTGTGCTTAGCGTAAGGGTTAGGTTTTGGGTGAGGGTTAGGGTTAGGGTTAGAATTAGGGTTCGGGTTAGGTTTAGGGTTAGGGTTAGGTTTGGGGTTAGGGTGAGGGTGAGTGTTAGGGTGAGGGTGAGGGTTAGGGTCAGGGTGTGGGTTAAAGTTAGGGTAAGGTCGAGGGTGAGTCTGAGGGTTAGGGTGAGGGTGAGTGTTACTGTTAGGGTGAGGGTTAGGGTTAGGTGAGGGTGAGGTTTGGGTGAGGGTGAGTGTTAGATTTAGGGTTAAGGTGAGAGTGAGTGTTAGGTTTAGGGACTTACGATTAGGGTTAGGG
Organism: Megascapheus bottae; assembly: GCF_031878675.1. NCBI lineage: Eukaryota > Metazoa > Chordata > Mammalia > Rodentia > Geomyidae > Megascapheus > Megascapheus bottae. The sequence continues at coordinate 11,339,104 of NC_143509.1, forward strand.
TTAGAATTAGCATTAGGGTTAGGTTTAAGGTAAGGTTTATGGTTAGGGTTAGGGATAGGAGTAGAGTTAGGGTTAGGGTTTGAATTACTGTCAGCTTTAGGGTTAGGTATAGGGTTAGGACTAGCACTCGGTTTAGGGTTTGGTTACGGTTAGTTTCAGGGTTAGGGTTCAGGTTAGGGTGAAGTTGAGTGTTAGGATTAAGGTAAGGGTTAGGGTTAGGTTTAGGGTGATGGTTAGCGTGAGGGTTATGGTGAGGTTTGGGTTTAGAGTTACATTTAGGATTAGGCTTAGGGTTAGTGTTAGGCTTAGGGTGAGGGTTAGGTTTAGGGTTAGGTTTAGGGTTAGGGTGAGGTTGAGGGTGAGGGTTAGGGCTAGGGTTACAGTGAGGGTTATGGTGAGGGTTAGGGATAGGATACTGGTGAGGGTGAGGGTTATGGTGAGGTTGAGGGTTAGGGTTAGTGTTAGGGTGACGGTGAGGGTTAGGTTGAGAGTTAGGGTTAGGGTTAGGGTGAGGGTTAGTGTTAGGGTTAGGGTGAGGGTGAGGAATAGGGTTAGGGTTAGCATAAGGGTTAGGGTGAGGGTTAGGGTGCGTGTAAAGGTTAGGGTGAGGGTTAGATTTAGTGTTAGGGTGAGGGTGAGGGTTAGGGTTAGAGTTACGGTGAGGGTTAGATTTAGTGTTAGGGTGAGGGTTAGGGATAGGGTATGGGTGAGGGTGAGGGTTATGGGGAGGTTGAGGGTTAGGGTTAGAGTTAGTGTTAGGGTGAAGTTGAGGGTGAGGGTTAGGGTGAGGATTAGGGTTATAGTTAGGGTGAGAGTTAAGATTTGGTTTAGGGTTAGGCTTAGGTTTTGGGTTACCATGAGGGTGAGGGTTAGGGTTAGGTTTAAGGATAGGGTTCGGATTGGGTTGAGGGTGTGCTTGACGGTTAGGGTTAGGGTTAGGGTGAGGGTTATGGTGAGTGTTAGTGTTAGGGTTAATTTTAGCGTTAGGGTTATGGTTAGGCTTAGGGTGAGGTTTAGGGTTAGGTTAGGGTCAGGGTTAGGGTTAGGGTTAGGGATAGGATTAGTTTTAGTGTTAGGGTGAGGGTGAGGGTTAGGGTTACGGTGAGTGTTAGGGTGAGGGTTAGGGATAGGATAAGGGTGAGTTTGAGGGTTAGGGGGAGGGTTTGGGTTAGGGTTAGGGCGAGTATTAGGGTTAGGATTAGGGTGAGGTTTAGGTTTAGGGTGAGTATTAGTGTTAGGGTGAGTGTTCGGATTAGGGGTAGGTTTAGAGTTATTATTAGGGTTAGTTTTAGGGTTAGGGTGAGGGTGAGTGTGAGGGTTAGGGTTAGGTTTATGGTAAGAGTTAGGTTGAGGGTTAGGGATAGGGTTAGGGTGAGGGTGAGGGTTAGGTTAGGGATAGGGTTAGGGTTAGGGTGAGGGTGAGGGTTAGGGTGAGGGTTAGAGTTAGCATAAGGGTTAGGGTGAGGGTTAGGGTAGGTGTAAATGTTTGGGTGAAGCTTAGGGTTACGGTTAGTTTTAGGGTTAGGGTGAGGGTTGGCATTAGGGTTAGGGTGAGGGTGAGGGTTAGGGTGAGGGTTAGGGTTAGGGTTAGGGTTAGGTGAGGATGAGAGTGAGTGTGAGGGTTAGGGTGAGGTTTAGGATTTGGGTTAGTTTTAGGGTTAGGGTGAGTTTAGGGTTAGGGTTAGGGTGAGGGTGAGGGTTAGCGTGAGTGTTAGGGTTAGGGTTAGTTTTAGGTTTAGAGTGAAGGTTAGAGTTAGGATTAGGGTGAGGGTGAGTGTTAGCTTTAGGGTTAGGCTCAGGGTAAGGGTGCGTGTAAAGGTTAGGGTGAGGCTTAGGGTTACGGTTAGTTTTAGGGTTAGGGTTAGTGTTGGCATTAGGGATAGGGTGAGGGTGAGGGTTAGGGTGAGGGTTAGGGTTGGTGTTAGGGTGAGGGTTAGGTTGAGGCTTACGGTGAGTGTTAGGGTTAGGATTAGGTTTAGAATTAGGATTAGGGTTAGTTTTAGTGTTAGGGTGAGATTGAGGGTGAGTGTGAGGGTAGGGTTAGGTTTACGGTAAGAGTTAGGTTGGGGATTAGGGTGAGGGTAAGGGTTAGGTTAGGGGTAGGTTTAGGGTTGGGGTGAGGGTTAGGGTTTGGGTTAGGGTTACCATAAGGTTTAGGGTGAGGGTTAGGGTGCGTGTAAAGGTTATGGTGAGGCTTAGGGTTACGGTTAGTTTTAGGGTTAGGGTGAGGGTTGGCATTAGGGTTAGGGTGAGGGTGAGGGTTAGGGTGAGGGTTAGGGTTGGTGTTAGGGTGAGGGTAAGGTTGAGGCTTAGGGTGAGTGTTAGGGTTAGGGTTAGGGTTAGAGTTAGGATTAGGGTTAGGGTGAGGGTGAGGGTGAGGGTGAGGGTGAGGGTGAGGTTGAATGTGAGGGTTAGGGTTAGGGTTACGATGAGTGTTAGGTTGAGGGTTAGGGATAGGATTATGGTGAGGGTTAGGTTAGGGATAGGGTTAGAGTTAGGGTGAGGGTTATTAGCATAAGGGTTAGGGTGAGGGTTAGGGTGAGTGTTAGTGTTAGGGTTAGGGTTAGGGTTAGGGTGAAGTTTAGTGTTTTGTTTAGGGTTAGGTTTAGGGTTAGGGTGAGGTTTTGGATTGGGGTGTAGGTGAGCTTGACATTTAGGGTTAGGTTTAGGTTTAGGGTTTGGGTTAGGGTGAGGTTATGGTGAGGGTCAATGTTAGGGTTAGTTTTAGGGCTAGGGTTAGGGTTAGGCTTAGGGTGAGGGTTAGGGTGAGGGTGAGGGTTCGAGTGAGTGTTAGGGTTAGGGTTAAGGTTAGGGTGAGGGTTAGGGTTAGGGTTACGGTGAGGGTTAAGGTGAGGGTTAGGGATAGGGTTAGGGTAAGGGTGAGGGTTAGGTTGATGGTGAGGGTTAGGGTAAGGGTTAGGGTGAGGGTGAGGGTTACGGTTACGGTTAGGGTGAGGGTTTGGGATAGTGTTAGGGTGAGGGTGAGGGTGAGGGTTAGGGTGAGTGTAGGGATAGTGTTTGGGTGAGGGTGAGAGTTAGTGTGAGGATTTGGGTCAGGATGAGGGTGAGGGTTAGGGTAAGGATTAGGGTGAGGGTTATGGTGAGTGTTAGTGTTAGTGTTAGGGTTAGGGTTCAGGTCAGGTTTAGCGTTTGGGTTAGGGTTAGTGTTAGGGTTAGGATTCAGGTTTGGTTTAGGGTGAGGTTGAGTGTTAGGGTTAGGTTTAGGGTTAGGGTGAGGGTTAGGGTTACGGTTAGGGTAAGGGTTAGGGTGAGGGTTAGGGTAAGGATTAGGTTGAGGTTTAGGTTGCGTGTTAGTGTTAGGATTAGGGTTAGGGTGAAGGTTAGGATTAGGTTTTGGGTGAGGTTTAGGTGTAGGGTAAGGGTGAGGGTTAGGGTGAGTGTTAGGCTGAGTGTCAATGTTAAGTTTAGGATTAGAATTAGGGTTAGGGTGAGGGTGAGGTTGAATGTGAGGGTTAGGGTTAGGGTTAGGTTAGGGTTACTTTTATGGTTATAGTGAGGTTTAGGGTTAGGGTTAGTGTGAGGGTGAGGGAGAGGGTTAGGGTTAGAGTTAGTTTTATGGTTAGGGTGAGGGTTAGGTTTAGGGTTAGTTTTAGGGTTAAGGTGAGGGTTAGGTTTAGAGTGAGAGTGAGGGTGAGTGTGAGGGTTAGTGTGAGGCTTAGTGTTATGGTTAGTTTTAGGGTTAGGGTGAAGGTTGGGGTTAGGATTAGGGTGAGAGTGAGGGTGAGGGTTAGGATGAGGGTTAGGTTTAGGGTTAGGGTGAGAATGAGGTTTAGGTATATGGTTAGGGAAGTGTTAGTATTAGGGTTAGGCTCAGGCTGAGGGTTAGGGTTAGGGTTAGGGTTATTGTTAGTTTTAGGGTTAGATAGAGGTTGAGGATGAGTTTGAGTGTTAGGGTTAGGGTTACGGTGAGGGTTAGGTTGAGGCTTAGGGATAGGGTTAGGGTGAGGTTGAGCGTTAGGGTGAGGGTGAGGGTTAGGGTTAGGGTTAGGGTTAGGGTCAGGGTGAGGGTTAGGTTTAGGGTTAGTGTGAGGATGAGTGTTAGGGTGAGTGTTAGGTTGAGGAGTAGTATGAGGTTTAGTGTTTGGGTTAGGCTTAGGGTTAAGGTTAGGGTTAGGGGTAGTTTTAGCGTTAGGTTGAGGGTTAGGGTGAGGGTGAGGGTGATTGTGAGGGTTGGGGGTAGGGTTAAGGTGAGGGTTAGGGTGAGGGTTAGAGATACAGTTTGCGTGAGGTTTAGGGTGAGGGTTAGCGTTAAGCTTAGTGTGAGGGTTAGGGTTAGGGTTAGGTTTAAGGTTAGTGTTAGTTTTAGAGTTAGGTTGATGGTGAGGGTGCAGGTTAGGGTTTGGCTTACAGTGAGGGTTCGGTTGAGGGTTAGGGTGAGGGTTAGGGTTAGGGTGAAGGTTTGTGTAAGTGTTAGTGTGAGGGTTAGGTTGAGGGTTAGGGTTACTGATAGGATTAGGATTAGGGTGAGGTTTATGGTTTGAGTTAGGATTAGGGTTAGGGTTCGGTTTAGGGAGAGGGTTTGGGTTAAGGTTCGGGTTAGGGTTATAGTGAGGGTGAGGATTAGGGTAGGGTGAGGGCGAGGTTGAGTGTGAGGGTTACAGTGAGCGTTAAGGTTACGTTTAGTTTTAGGTTTAGGGTGAGGGTTGTTGTTAGGGTTAGGGTGGGAGTGAGAGTTAGGGTGAGGGTTAGGGTTAGGGCTAGGGTGAGGGTGAGGGTTAGGTTTATAGTTAGGGTAAGTGCTAGGTTTAGGGTTGGGCTTAGGGTGAGCGACAGGGTTATGGTTATAGTTATGGTTAGGGTGAGGGTTAGCATGAGGGTGAGGGTTAGGTTGAGGGTTAGGGTTAGGGTTAGGGTAAGTGTTAGGGTTAATGTTAGGCTTAGGCTGAGAGATAGGGTTATGGTTAGGGTTAGGGTTAGGGTGAGGGTTAGCATGAGGGTGAGGGTTAGGGTGAGGGTTAGGGTTAGGGTTAGAGTTAGTGTTAGGGTGAGTGTGAGGGTGAGGATTAGGGTTAGGGTTACAGAGAGGGTTAGGGTGAGGGTTAGGGATAGGGTTAGGGTGAGGGTGAGGGTTAGGTTGATGGTGAGGGTTAGGGTTAGGGTTAGGGTGAGGTTTAGGGTTAGGATGAGGGTTAGGGTAAGTGTTAGGTTGAGGGTTAGGGTAAGGGTTAGGTTGAGGGTTAGGGTATGGGTTAGTGTTAGAATTAGGGTTAGGGTTAGGGTGAGGTTCAGGTTTTGGGTTAGGGTTAGGGTTAGTTTTAGGTTTCGTTTTAGGGTGAAGGTGAGGGTTAGTTTTAGGTTTAGGGTGAGGCTTAGGATTAGGGCTAGGTTGAGAGTTAGGGTTAGGGTTAGGGTTAGTTTAAGGGTAAGGGTTATGGTGAGGGTTAGGGTGAGTGTTAGGGTTAGGGTTAGGGTTAGGGTTAGTTTTAGGGTTAGGGTGACGTTTAGGGTTAGGGTTAGGGTGAGGGTTGGGTGAAGGTTCGGGTAAGGGTTAGTATTAGTGTTAGGGTGAGGGTTAGGGTTCGGTTGAGGGTGAGGGTTAGGGTGAGGGTTAGGGTAAGGGTTAGGGTGAGGGTTAGTGTAAGGTTTAGGGTGAGGTTTAGATTGAGTGTTAGTGTTAGGGTTAGAGTTAGGGTTAGGGTGGGGGATAGGTTAGGTTTAGGGTGAGGTTTAGGGTTAGGGTTAGGGTAAAGGTTAGGGCGAGGGTTAGGCTGAGTGTCAGTGTTAGGTTTAGGGTTAGAGTTAGGTTTAGGGTGAGGTTGAGTGTGAGGGTTAGGGTGAGGGTTAAATTAGGGTTAGTTTAAGGGTTAGGGTGAGGTTTAGGTTTAGCGTAGTGTGAGGGAGAGGGTTAGGCTTAGGGTTAGTTTTAGGGTTAGGATGAGGGTTAGGGTTAGGGGAGGGGGAGGGGGAGTGTGAGGGTCAGGGTGAGGCTTAGCGTTATGGTTAGTTTTAGGGTTATGGTGAGGGTTGGGTTTAGGTTTAGGGTGAGGGTGAGGGTTAGGCTAGGGTTAAGTTTAGGGTTAGGGTGAGGATGAGGTTTAGGTTTAGGGTTAGGGAAGTGTTAGGGTTAGGTTTAGGCTAGGCTGAGGGTTAGGGTTAGGGTTAGGGTTATTGTTAGTTTTAGTGCTAGGTTGAGGGTGAGGATGAGGTTGAGCATTAGGGTAAGGGTTACGGTGAGGGTTAGGTTGAGGGTTATGGATAGGGTTAGGGTGAGGGTTAGGGTGAGGGTGACGGTTAGGGTTAGGGTTAGGGTGAGGGTGAGTGTTAGGGAGAGGGTTAGGGTGAGGATTCGTGTGAGGTTTAGTGTTAGGGTTAGGGTTAGGGTTACAGTGAGGTTTAGGTTTTTGGGTTAGGGTTAGTGTTAGGGTACGGATTAGTTGAGGGTGAGGGTTAGGGTTAGTGTTAGGGGGACGGTTAGGTTTAGGGTAAGGGTTAGGTTGAGGGTTAGGGTTAGGGTTAGAAAGACGTTTAGGATTTGGTTTAGAGTTAGTGTTAGGGTTAGGTTTAGGGTTATGATGAAGGTGAGCGTTAGGGTTAGGATTAGGGTTAGGGTTCGGTTTAGGGGGAAGGTGAGGCTGAGGATTAGGGTGAGGGTGAGGGTGAGGTTGAGGGTTAGGGTTAGGGTTAGGTTGAGGATTATGGTGAGTGTTAGTGTTTGGGTTAGTTTTAGGGTTAGGTTTAGGGTTAGGTTGAGGATTTGGGCTAGGGTTAGGGTTAGGGTTAGGGTGAAGTTGCGGGTTCTTGTTAGGGTTAGGGTCAGGGTTAGGTTTGGGGCGAATGTTAGCGTGATGGTTAGGGTGAGGGTTAGGGTTATGGTGAGGATTAAGGTGAGGGTTAGGTTTAGGATTAGTTGTATGATTAGGCTTAGAGTAGGGTTAGGTTTAGGGTGAGGGTTACTGTGAGGGTGAGGGTTAGGGTTAGGGTTAGGTTTAGGGTGAGGGTGAGGGTGAGGATGAGGGTTAGGTTTAGGGTTACGGTGAGTGTTTGGGTGAGGGTTAGGGATAGGGTTTGGGTGAGCGTGAGGGTTAGGGTTAGTGTTATGGTCAGGGTGAGGCTTAGGTTGAGGGTTAGGGTTAGTTTTAGGGTTAGGGTGAGGGTAGGGTGAGCGTGAGGGTTAGGTTTAGGGTGATGGTGAGGTTGAGAGTGAGGGTTAGGGTGAGGGATAGGTTTAAGGTTAGGGTTAGGGTTAGGGTGAGTGTTAGTGTTAGGGTTAGGGTTAGGGTTAGGTGAGGTTGAGGGTGAGAGTGAGGGTTAGGGTGAGTGTTAGGGTTAGGGTTAGGGTTAGGGTGAGTGTTAGTATTAGGGTTAGGGTTAGGGTGATGGTTAGCATTAGGGTTGGTTTTATGGTTAGGGTGAGCATTAGTGTGAGGGTTAGGGATAGGGTTAGGTTGAGGGTGAGGGTTAGCCTGAGGGTGAGGTTTTGGGAAGGGTTAGGGTTAGGAGTAGATGCAGAGTTAGGGTAAGGGTTAGGGTTAGGGTGAGGGTTAGGGTTAGGGTGAGTGTTAGGTTAAGGGTTAGGGTGATGGTTAGGTTTAGTGTGAGGGTGAAGGTAAGAGTTAGGGTGAGGGTGAGGGTTACGATTAGGGTTAGTTTTAGGGTTAGGTTGAGGTTTAGTGTTAGGGTAAGGGTGAGGGTGAGGGTTAGGGTGAGGTTTAGGTTAGGGTTAGTTTTAGGGTTAGGGGGAGGATTAAGGTTAGGATGAGGGTTAGGGTAAGGGTTAGGGTGAGTGTTAGCATGAGGGTTAGTGTTAGGGTTAGGAATAGGGTTAGGGTGAGTTTTATTATTTGGGTTAGGGTTAGGGTTAGGGTTAGGTTTTGGTTTAGGGTGAGAGTGAGGGTTAGGGTTAGTGTGAGGGTGAGTGTTAGTGTGAGGGTTAGGATTAGGTTTAGTGTTAGGTTTAGGGTTAGGGTGACAGTGAAGGTTAGTGTTAGGGTGAGGTTTAGGCTGTGTGTTAGTGTTAGGTTTAGGGTTAGGATTCAGGTGAGTGTTAGGGTTAGGCTTAGGGTGAGTGTTAGTGTTAGTGTTAGGGTGAGGGTGAGGGTGACTGTGAGGGTTAGGGTAACGTTTAGAGTTAGGGTTAGTTTTAGGGTTAGGTTAATGTTTAGGGTTAGGGTTAGGGTTAGGGTTAACATTAGCGTTAGGTTTAGGGTGAGGGTTAGGGTTTGGGTAAGGGTTAGGGTGAGGGTTAAGGTGAGTTTAGTCTTAGGGTTAGGGTGAGGGTTATGTTTTCGGTGAGGGTTAGGCGGAGGATGAGGGTGAGAGTGAGGGTTAGGTTGAGGATTAGGGTTACAGTTAGTTTTACGGTTAGGGTGAGTTTTAGGGTTAGGGTTAGAGTGAGGGCGAGGGTTAGGTTTAGGCTTAGGGTTATGTTTAGTTTCAGGTTTAGTGTGAGGGTTGGGGATAGGATTAGAGTGAGGATGAGGGTTACGGTGAGGGTTAGGGTTAGTGTTAGCTTGAGGGTGAGGGTTAGGTTTAGGCTTAGGGTGACGGTTATGGTTAGGGTTAGTGTTAGTTTTAGGATTAGGGTTAGCTTTAGGCTTCAGGTGAAGGTGAGGATGAGTGTGAGGGTTAGAATTAGGGTTATGGTGAGAGTTAGGTTAAGGGTTAGGGTTAGAGTTAGGGGGAGGGGGAGGGTTAGGGTAGGGTTAGGGTTAGGGTGAGGGTGAGGGTAAGGGTGAGTGTGAGGGTTAGGGTCAGGCTTATGGTGAAAGTTAGGTTGAGGGTTAGGGGTAGGGTTAGGGTGAGGCTGAGGTTTAGGGTAGGGTTAGGGTTAGGGGTAGGGTGAGGGTTAGGGTTAGGTTTAGGTTGAGGGTTAAGGTTAGGTTGAGGGTTAGGGAAAGGGTTAGGGTGAGGGTTAGGGTTAGGTTTAGCGTTAGGGTTAGGGTTAGGGTGAGGTTTAGGATTTGGGTAAGGGGTAGGGTTAGGGTTAGGGTTCTGTTAAGGGTGAGGTTCAGGGTTAGGGTTAGGTTTAGGGTTATGGTAAGGATTAGGGTATGGTTAGGTTGAGGGTTTGAGTGAGTATTAGTGTTAGTGTTAGGGTTACGGTTAGGGTGAAGTTTAGGGTTAGGGTTAGGGTGAGGGTTAGGGTTGGGGTTAGGGTTAGGGTTAGAGTTAGGGTGATGAGTAGGGTTAGGTTTAGGTTGAGGTTTAGGGTTAGGGTTAGGGTTAGGGTTGGGGTTAGGGTTGGGGTTAGGGTTGGGGTTAGGGTTAGGGTTAGGGTTAGGGTTAGGGTTGGGGTTAGGGTTAGTGTTAGGGTTAGGGTTAGGGTTGGGGTTAGGGTTAGGGTTAGGGTTAGAGTTAGGGTGATGAGTAGGGTTAGGTTTAGTTTGATGTTTAGGGTTAGGGTTAGGGTTAGGGTAAGGGTAAGGGTTAGGTTGAGGGTTAGGGTGAGTGTTAGTGTTAGGGTTAGAGTTAGGGTTAGGGTTAGGGTGAGGGTGAGGGTGAGTGTGAGGGTTAGGTGAGGGTCAGGGTTAGGGTAAGTTTTAAGGTTAGGGTGAGCTTTAGGGTTAGAGTTAGGAGGAGGGTGAGGGGTAGGGAGAGGGTTAGGGTTAGGGATAGTTTTAGGGTTATGGTGAGGGTTATGGTTGGGTTGAGGTTGAGGGTTATGTTTAGTGTTAGGGTGAGTGTAAGGATTAAGGTGAGGTTTAGAGTTATGGGTAGTCTTGGGGTTAGGGGGAGCATTGGGGTTAGGGTTAGTGTCAGGTGAGGTTAAGAGTGAGGGTTAGGGTTAGGATTAGGGTGAGGGTGAGGTTTAGGGTTAGGGTTAGGGTAAGTGTTAGGTTTAGGGTTAGGCTTAGGCTGATTGCTAGGGTTAGGGTTAGGGTTAGGTTTAGTTTTAGGGTTAGGGTGAGGGTGAGGATGAGTTTTAGGGTTTGGGTTACAGTGAGGGTTAGGGTGAGGGTTAGGGATAGAGTTAGGGTGAGGCTGACGGTTAGAGTGAGGGTGAGGGTTAGGGTTAGGGTAAGGGTTAGGGTTAGGGTGAGGATCAGGGTTAGGGTTGGGGTGAGGCTGAGGGTTAGGGTAAGGGTTAGGGTATGCGTTAGGGAGAGGGCGAGGGTTAGGTTTAGGGTTAGTGAGGGTGAGGGTGAGTGTAAGGGTGAGGGTTAGGCTTGGGGTTACAGTTAGTTTTAGGGCTGGTTGAGGGTTGGGGTTAGGATTAGGGTGAGGGTGAGAGTTAAAGTGAGGTTTAGGGTAAGGGTAAGTGTGAGGGTGAGTGTTAAGGTGAGGGTTAGGATGAGGATTAGGGTTAGGATGAGGGTTAGAGTTAGGTTTAGGGTTACTTTTAGGGTTAGGGTCAGTTTGAGAGTAAAGGTGAGGTTCAGTGTTAGGGTTACGGTGAGGATTAGGGTGAGGGTTAGGGATAGGGTTAGGGTGAGGCTGAGCGTTAGGGTGAGGGTGAGGGTGAGGGTTAGGTTTAGAGTTAGGGTGAGGGTGAGGGTGAGTGTGACGGTTAAGATGAGGCTTAGGGTTACGGTTAGTCTTAGGGTTAGTGTGAGGGTTGGGGTTAGGGTTAGTGTGAGGGTGCTGTTTAGGGTGAGGGTTAGGGTTAGGGTGAAGGTGAGCGTTAGGTTTAGGGGTAGGGAAAGTGTTAGGGTTAGGGTTAGCCTTAGGCTTAGGGTTAGCGTTAGGTTAGTTTTAGGATTAGGGTGAGGTGAGGGTTAGGGTGAGTGTTAGGGTGAGGGTTAGTGTTGGGTTGGGGTGAGGTTTAGGGTTTGGGTTAGGATTATGGTTAGGGTAAGGTTTCGGTTTATGGTGAGTGTAAGGGTTAGTGTTAGGTTTAGGGTGAGGGTTAGGGTGGTTAGGGTAAGGGTTAGGGTGAGGGTTAGGGTGAGTTTTAGTGTTGGGGTTAGGGCTAGGGTGAGGGTTAGGGTTAGGGTTAGGATTAGGGTGAGGGTTAGGGTTAGGTTTAGGGTAAGTATTAGGGTGAAGTTTAGGGTAAGTTTTAGTGTTAGGGTTAGGGTTAGTGTTAGGGTGAGGGTTAGGGTGTGGCTTAGGGTTATGGTTAGTTAGGGTTGGGTGAGGATTGGGTTTAGGGTTAGGGTGAGGGTTAGAGTTAGGGTGAGGTTTAGGATTAGGTTTAAGGTGAGGGTTAGGTGAGGGTTAGACATATGGTTTGGGTGAGGGTGAGTGTTTGGAGCCAGAGTGGAATCAAACTCTACCTTGATTTGCATCACACAATTGCTTTATTGTCTTATTATTTTCTTGCCTTATTCTGTTTAAAGGACCTGAATTTTACCATATGAATGTAACACCTAGAAGTCCCCAGGGTTCAAGAAGGGATATAAGCCTGGAGTTGAGCATAAACGAGGCTGCAGTTTTTACCTGGGCTGCAGACCTCCCAGACCGAATGTGTTTGTCTCTCTTCTATTTTTTCCAGTCCCTGCCCCGTATTTCAGGAACCCCAATTTGCTGCCGGTAGACCCCGGCAAGTGGCACCCAAACAGGGGCCCTGAAAATCTGGGACGAAGGTGGAGGGCCCCGCTGTGGTTAGTGACGCATTGTGGGACTATTCGGAGAGGATTTTAAGAAAGTGGGAGAGCAAGAGGCTGTATTGTCCAGAGTAAAAATTATGGGACAAGTTAATGGCCGCAGGCTATACGTACCGGTGTTAAGAGGCATACTTGAAGCCCACGGAACATGGGTGGGACAAGGGCTGCTTGATAGCTTCCTACAGTTTGTCGAGGAGGCATGCCCGTGGTTTCCACAGGACGAATCCCTAAATTTAGAAACCTGGCCGAGGATAGGGAAAGGAATTCAAGATTATTGTAGTGTTTATGGCCCTGAAAAGATCCCAGCAGAGGCTATTACTTTATGGAATTTAGTAAATGAATGCTTAGATCTTCAAAATGAGAATGTTAAACTTAATCCTGAATTAAAGAACCCTTCTGAGAAACCTGAGGCTGAGCCTTATGCTGCAGCCCGAGAGAATCTAAGTGAGATTTTGAGAAGGGAACAGCCAGCAGATATTGAGTATAAGAGTTCAGGTTAGGATAATAGGAAGGAAAGATATGATGAGGACCGGCTGGCTACGGTGGAGAAGAAGTTAGAAGAAATCCTCCATCTACTATCTAAGTCGGGGATAGTGCAGAGATCCCCCCCAGAAGTAGGAAATAGATATGAACCCCTGGCGACAATCTCGGCCGAATTTAATTCTTACCCCCTATTGCCACCTCCTCAGGCTGCAGCCTTGCAGCCCCAACCCCCTTCTCAACTTTTATGCATGTCTAAAGGTCCTAGCAACAAGTGCCTCCTAACAGGCACTACAACCAGGCACAGTGCATTCCAACTAAACTTGCCTCAGGCTGATAAAAGGAGGGAAGATATTTCAGGGTCTCGATGCTTCCCCATTTTAGTTGATCATGATTAACAAGTATATAATCGACCTGTTCCTTTTAAACTATTATGGGACTTAAAGAGTGTCTGCTCCCAATGTGGACCAACTGCCCCTTTTACTCAAGTAGCATTGGAGGCCACGTGTGCTGACATTTTATGCCCAAATGACTGGAAGCAGCTTGCCAGAGCATGCCTTAGTGGGGGAGAGTACTTATTATGGGAAACAGAGTTCACTGCACAGTGTCGAGCTAAAATTGAAACAAATGGGGCTGAGAACCTGCCTTACAGTCTTGATCAGTTGCTAGGAGAGGGAACCTATAAAAACACCAAAGATCAATTGGGCTATGCAATGGAAGTCTATATACAAATAAATGCAGCAGCAAAAGAGGCTTGGAAAAAATTACCAAATTCTAGCCGTAGTAAAAATATAGTTGAAATTAGATAGGGACCTGATGAACCTTATCAAGAATTTTTGTCTCCATTAATGGAGACTGCAGACCTCCTAGTACAAGATGAGGATGCAAGGAAGGCTATAGTTAGACATATGGCCTATGAAAATGCCAACGTCACCTGTCGGGTGGCTATCAGACCCCATAGGAATAAGGGAGGAATTACAGACTATGTTACACTGTGTGCTGATATAGGACTCTCCTATGTACAAGGCCTCACTTTAGCCTCCGCTCCTCAAGGAAAGACTGTTACTAAATTTATAAAAATATAGAGGCCAGCGGCATTCTCGGGCTGCTAGGCCCCCAGGGCGTTGCTTCTCTTGTGGACAAATAGGACATTGGATGGCACAATGCCCACGCCAGGCCAAGTTAGAGAAAGAAACATCATCTGGCACATGTCCACGCTGTGGTAAAGGGAAGCACTGGGCTAAAGATTGCAAGTCAGCAACAAATCGCAATGGCCACCTGTTTTTGGGAAACTGGAGAAGGGGTCAGCCCCTGGCCCCACAAAACTATGGATCAGTCCCTCCCTCTTCTTAGCCACAAGTACATCTTCTAACAACCCCCCAAAATCAGTCTCCGGCCTCTTCTGTGCCACCCCAGGCAGCGCAGGATTGGACCTCTGTTCCTCCACCTGCTCAGTATTGACCCCAGAGATGGGGATACAAGCTCTCCCCATGGGGGTCTTCGGCCCCCTTTCCCCGGGAGTGGCTGGATTGCTGTTAGGGCAAAGTAGCTCAGCCTTTAAAGGGATACAAATTACACCTGGCATAATTGACCAGGATTTTACTGGAGAAATTAAGGTTATGGCCTCTGCCCTGAGACATGTAATATCGATCCCAGCAGGACAAAAAAAAATAGCACAGCTAGTGCTTGTGCCTTCACCTCCCGGGGAGACTGCTAATTCCCCACATGGTCAGAGAGGATTTAGATCCTCTGATATCTATTGGGTACAAAGCATAAAACAAGAGAGGCCTGAGATGACTTTATTTATACAAGAAAAGCCCTTTAAAGGAATATTAGACACCAGAGCAGATGTGTCTGTGATATCTAAAAAACATTGGCCAACCCAATGGCCCCTAACAACCTCTATGACTTCCCTACAGGGGATTGGGTATGCAACGACCCACAGCAGAGCAGTGTGATCCTTGCTTGGAGAGATGAGGAAGGGCACTCTGGTCATTTTCATCCATTTGTCCTGGATCATCTGACAATTAATTGATGGGGTCGTGATATCATGGACAAAATGGGAGTGTATATGTTTAGTCCTAGTGCTGTGGTCACTAAGCAGCTGCTTGATCAAGGCCTCCTCCCTTTTCGGGGACTAGGCCTAGCAGCACAGGGAGGGCCAGAGCCACTCCAATCCCAGTCTCGCCCACTGAGACAAGGATTAGGGTATTCTTTAACGGGGGCTGCTGTTTGTACTGCCCCTCACACAGATCCCATAAATTGGCTTTCAGAGGAACCGGTGTGGGTGGAGCAGTGGCCCCTCCCCCTAGAAAAGATCATTGCAACTCAGCAGCTGGTGCAGGAACAGCTGGATTTGGGACATATAATCCCTTCTAACTCTCCATGGAATTCTCCAATTTTTGTTATAAAGAAAAAATCAGGTAAATGGCGGCTGTTACAAGATCTAAGAAAAATAAATGCAACTATGGAACTGATGGGGACATTACAGCCCGGCTTGCCTTCGCCCATGGCAATCCCAAAGGATACTTATAAAATTATTATAGATTTAAAAGATTGCTTCTATACTATACCCCTGGGACCTGAAGACTGTAAGCTTTTGCCTTTAGTGTCCCCTCTGTTAATTTTAAAGAACCTATGAAGCGGTATCACTGGCTCATGCTTCCACAGGTCATGGCAAATAGCCCAACTTTATGTCAAAGTTTTGTGGCTAGAGCCATTTCTTCCACCCGTGAAAAATTTTCTTCTGTTTATATTGTTCATTATATGGATGATATCTTGTTGGCTTCTTCTGACCCTACAGTCGTACGACAAGCCTTTGGACAACTAAAGCAAAATCTGAGCCTCTTTGGCCTCATAATAGCAGCTGAAAAGTTTCAGGAACACCCCCATTTACATATTTGGGCCATATATTAGGCCCTCACTATTTTAAAAGCCAAAAAATAAAATTAAAAACTTCACACTTAAGTACTCTGCATGATTTTCAGCAATTCTTAGGAGATGTAAACTGGCTCAGGCCTTATCTAAAACTATCCACAGCAGAGTTAAAACCCCTCTTCGATCTCTTAAAGGGAGATACTGACCCTACATCCTTGCACAATTTAAATCCCGATGCCATCCAAATCATAGAAAAGGCAATTTCCCAGCAACAGGTGAACTATTGTCACTACTTGTTACCCTGGGGAGCTTACATTTTAGCTACTTCTCACTCCCCAACTGCTGTGTTGTGGCAGAATGGCCCGCTGCTATGGCTTTATGTGCCATCAACACCTGGCAAAGTGCTGACCCCTTATTATGAATTGGTAGCTAATCTGGTACATATGTGCCGAGTGGATTCCTGCAAATATTTAGGCCAGGAACCTCATTTTATGTGTGTTCCATATAATTTACAACAACAAGATTGGCTATTCGCCCATTGTAATTCTTGAGATATTGCTTGGGCCAATTATACAGGAAAAATTTTGCATCACTACCCATCTAACAAACTTCTCCAATTTGCTGCATGCCATATGTTTCTTTTTCCTTCCATAGTACGGGCCTCGCCTTTGTCTTCTGCTGCCTTAGTTTTTACAGATGGATCCTCTAATGGAACGGCTACTTTAACCATTAATGGGAAAACTCAATCTTGGGTTACGGGTTTTTCCTCTGCCCAAGAGGTAGAATTAGAGGCTGTTTTACAGGCACTTGTCCTGTTACAAGGCGAGCCCCTTAACTTATACTCAGACAGTCAATATGTAATTCGTGCTCTTCAAGTCATAGAAACTGTTCCCTTTATTGGAACTACTAACTCCAATATTCAGACCCAATTTTGTCAAGTACAAACTTTGCTTTGTTCTCGCAACCACCCCTGTTTTTTTGGCTTTGTTCAAGCTCACACTAATCTTCCTGGCCCCTTAAGTGAGGGCAATGCAGTTACTGACTCTGCCACCAGAGTTTACTTAACTCAGGTTGAACTTGCTAAGCAATCACATGCCATCCACCATCAAAACAGTTGAGCCTTGCGCCAACAGTTTAAATTATCTAGAGAAGCGGCATGACAAATAGTTAAGACTTGCTCCATCTGTATCCCTTTTTCACCAGCCCCCCATACAGGTGTAAATCCACAGGGTCTGCTTTCTAATCACATTTGGCAGATGGATGTCACGCACATTCCATCATGTGGCCAGTTATAATATGTTCATGTTACAGTAGATACTTATGCTAATTTCATTCTGGCCACCCCTCTTGCCGGGGAAGCTACCAAGCATTGTATTTCCCACTGCCTTCGCTGTTTTGCTGTGATGGGGATTCCCTCACAAATTAAAACAGATAATGGTCCTGATTATGCAGGACGTGCATTTCAATCCTTCTTCCAATCTTATAACATCATTCATATTACAGGCATTCCTTATAATCCTCAGGGCCAGGGTATTGTGGAGCGAGCTAATGGATTACTAAAACATCCAATCGTTAAAACACAGAAGGAGGAGTTGTATCCTGCTACCCCTGTGAATACACTTAATCATGCTTTATTTGTTTTAAATTTTTTGAATATGGACTTAAATAATTTATCTACGGCTCAGCGATTCTGGGAAAAAAAGAGAGCAGCATGCCTTTGCCTTAGTAAAGTGGAAGGATCCCCTAACTGGTGCTTGGCACGGACCCGATCCTGTTCTAACCTGGGGTTGAGGGCATGTATGTGTTTTTTCACAAGGAGAAAGTGATGCCCTCTGGCTGCCTGAACTCTGCGTTTGGATTGTGGAGAGTGACAGTGGCCATCCAAGCATCGACTCACTGGGCCTACACCCCCAACCCTCCAGTGGTGCATCCTGCAATGTGGGAAGGACCTGAGTTATTTGTGCATGTCAGTGGGACTGCTACTGATCCACTTGTTCAACACATTCATATGAGCTGTGTTTCTCCTCCTTTTGCTATTATGTAGGGACCTTTTAACATATTCATTGACTCTACACAATTTAATATGTGACAATTGTTCTTTTACAAATTGTATGCTATTGAGATAAAGGATTGTTCTTTTTATTTTGTCTTTACCATCCCTCTTCTTAATAACCTTTTTTGTAAAAGATGCCCAGGTGAAAAGCAAAGGCCTCCAGAGGTAAGTAGAAGTCGGCCAACCCCCTGTACGTCTGTGTTTTGTTTTAGTTTTTATTTTATTTATTTTTTTTAAAAAAGGTTGCACTGTGGGCCTAAAACAGAGGCCTGTGTGGTCAAGAGACGCCTTGACCCCCCTTTTTGAGTTTCTTGTCACTAACAGGGCATGCCATTAGAAGTTATTTAAAAGTCTCCACTTCTCTGTCTTGTTCGTGTTACATATTTTTCCTTCTCCCGTTTTGTCTTTAAAATTGGTACCAGTTCTAACTATGGATCCTTACGTTTTTTCTGTGCGTACTCAAGCACACATCCTTGTTATTTATTTGAACATTTCTGGGCCTAATATAGCCGCTTCCCCGTGTCTGTAGTTGTAACAAGCCCTGGAAAAATAAATTCCAGCTAAGTTGCTTTGCAAAAAATTTTGTTTTGAACCTGGTTCTCACCTGTAAGAGTAAAATTGGCAAAGCTCTCTTGACACAAACTCCCGGAAAATGAACGGCCGATATTAATTTTGCACGCTTTAAGATCTTTGAATATGAATGTGTGTGAATGAGTGAGTGAACATGTTCAAGGTTAAATTGTCAGCATGCTGTATAAAACGATGGATAAATTTATACTTAAACACAAAGACAATTGGGTAAATCTAAGCTTAAAACTTCAAGAAAAATATAAGGTTTGAATGTTTTACAGTATCTCAAAGGATTATTACATTGTGTTAAAGAGAAATTGGTAAAAAGTATTTTTCTAAAGAGCCTGAAATCGGCATTTTAAAAATCTGGTATTGCAATGCATCAGCTGTTTACATTGTAAACATTGTATCCTGTTTAGCCCAGAGGTATTAGGGAATTTGGGATTTATTACCTTTAGTTAAAGTTTGGAGACATGTATTAGAGATTTAAATGTAAAATTGTTCATTAATGTCAAAAATTTTGCCTATCTGTCTTTTCTTACAGACTGACACTGGAAGTCTGATGATAACTTTTGGTGCACTGATGTTTGTAATTCTTGCATTAGGGAAAAACTGTTATTTGAGTTTAAACTGTTGATGGAATTCTATGCAGTAATAATCTAAACTGCATAATAAAACAAAAAGCCTCTTCTAAAGGCAAAGGGAGTGACCTGGGCCCTAGAGGGCCTGGAGGCAAAGGGAATTCCTTTAGCCTTAAAGGTTTTTCAAATGCAAATAAAGACGAAAGTGTTAAGAGTTTAAGTTATAAAGTGTAAAAGTTTTAAAGAAAACTAGAAATGGTTTCTGAACAAAATTTATAAGTAAAGTTGTCCTAAAGCTTTGTTTCAAAAAAAGAAACAAGGAAAATTAGGACTACCAAAATGGTTGCTTAGTTACTATTTCAGCTTACTCTTGTAAGTTACGTTATAGCAATCTCCAGCAGGCCCATGGAGAAGGACAGCAGATCCTCATTCAGATGTAAGTTTGGCCCTCACCAAGTTCCAGGTAAGATCATGCTTAGAGACTATTTCTGAGTTGACCACCTTGTTGCTTCTAATTGGAGTAAAGTGGCCTTTTGTAGGACTCATTGATCTGAAAGCCGCAGTTTTGAGCCTGCCTGGGCAAAGCAAAGTCCCTGTGAGACTGTGATGTCTAATCTGCCAGCAGGATGCTGGGACAGAGTTGC
This sequence comes from Megascapheus bottae, assembly GCF_031878675.1. NCBI lineage: Eukaryota > Metazoa > Chordata > Mammalia > Rodentia > Geomyidae > Megascapheus > Megascapheus bottae. The sequence goes on from NC_143509.1 coordinate 11,357,816, forward strand.
TTTGGAGCTCGAAGTCGCAGAGTGCTAGCTCTGAGCTGAAAAGCTGGAGGGAAGCACTCAAGCACCAAGCTCAGGTCTCAGAGTGGCAGGGTGCTACCCTTGAGCTGGAGAGCTGAGAGACATCGCCCAGACCCTGGGTTCAAATCCAGCAACCAACAAAGTGAAATGCCAATGGGATGTTTATCCCAGTGTGAAGAGACACTACTGGGACAAAAGCCTCCAGGTGCAGAAAATTTGGATGGCAGAGATGGTGTCAGATCCTAGAGTCATTCGTTTTTGGCCATTGAATATTAATCAGAGCCGGGAGGTCATAGAATAGTTTGTAAGCATGCCTTACTAATGCCCATGCCTTTCATAACTGGGCAGGAACTTGTCAATCTTCTGTGATAGTGGGTAGTTTAAAGTCCTAATTGAATGAATTTTTTATTTGACACCAGCCACAAGTTCAGGAAAGTTTGTGGATCTGGGGCTTGTGTCTCTATTAATCTGTTTAGATCTGACAACGGAAGCATTGTTAAGGTTGCAGAGATTTAGTTCCCCAGACAATGAAGGAAAAGCCTTTGCAAATGGGTGCTAAGTAAGCTACACTATTGTAGCCAAAGATGGTTTGTGCAGTTGTTAAATGTTAAATATGATCTCTACTTTAGAGCAAATTATTGTTCCTGATATCTAATCCTTGCAACCCCTTGATAAAACAGGCTAGGCTTCTTAAGGTCCCTGGTCAAGCACAGAGACAACGCCCTTGACTCAGCTTGAAGAAGTCACAGAAGCTGGATCTCCACCCATCATTCCCCTTTAGATGAAGGGACCAGAGTCATTTTTGGAAAGTGAAACAGGATAAATCAGAGGTATGGGAAAGAGTAGAAATTGCACTTGTGTTTCTTTTAAAATAAAAACAGGGGATATGTTGGGAGCCAGAGTGGAATCAAACTGTACCTTGATTTGCATCAGACAATTGCTTTATTGTCTTATTGTTTTCTGGCATTATTCTGTTTAAATGACCTGAGATTTACCATATGAATGTAACACCTGGAAGTCCTCCGGTTTCAAGAAGGGGTATAAGCCTGGAGTTGAGAATAAACGAGGCTGCAGTTTTTACCTGAGCAGCAGACCTCCTGGACCCAATGTGTTTGTCTCTCTTCTATTTTATCCAATCCCTGCCCCCTATTTCAGGAACCCCAATTTGCTGCCGGTAGTCCCTGGCAGGTGAGGGTGAGGGTAAGGGTTAGGGTTGGGTTGAGGGTTAGGGTTAGGGTTAGGGTTAGGGTTAGGGTTAGAGTGAGGGTTAGGGTTAGGGTTAGGATAAGGGTGAGGGTGAGGGTAGGGTTTGAGTTACGGTTAGGGTGAGGGATATGGTGAGGGTTTTAGTTAGGCTTAGGGTGAAGCTGAGAGTGAGGGTTAAGGTTATGGTTAGGGTGATGGTTAGGACTTTGTTTAGGGTTAGGGTTAGGGTTACAGTGAAGGTGAGGGTTAGGTTTAGGGTTGGGGATAGAGTTCCGATTGGGTTGAAGGTGAGCTTGATGGTTAGGGTTAGGGTTAGGGTTATGGTGAGGGCAAGGGTTAGGGTTAGGGTTAGGGTTAGGGTTAGTTTAAGGTTTAGGGTGAGGGTGAGGGTGTGGGTGAGGGTTAGGTTTAGGTTTAGGATTAGGGAAAGGTTTAGGTTGAGGGTTAGGGATAGGGTTAGGGTGAGGGTGAGGGTTAGGGTGAGGGTGAGGGTTGGTGTTAGGGTTAGGGTGAGAGTGAGAGTTAAGGTGAGTGATATGGTTAGGGTTAGAGCAAGGGTGAGGGTGAGGTTTAGGGTTAGGGTTACAGTGAGGGTTAGGGTGAGCGTTAGAGATAGGGTTTGGCTGAGAGTGAGGGTTAGGGTTAGGGTTAACGTTAAGGTGAGGGTGAGGATTAGGTTTAGGGTCAGGGTAAGTGTTAGGGTTAGGCTTAGGCTTAGAGTTAGGGTGAGGGTTAGGGTGAGTTTTAGGGTTAGTGTTAGGGTGAGGGTGAGGGTGAGGCTTAGGGTCTGATTGAGGGTTAGGGTGAGGGTGAGGATTAGGGTGAGGGTGAGTGTTAGGCTACGGTTTCAGGTGAGGGTTAGGTTGAGGGTTAGTGTTAGGGTTAGGTATAGACATAGGGTGAGGTTTAGGGTTTGGGTTAGGGTTACGGTTAGGGTTAGGGTTCGGTTTCGGGTGAGGGTGAGGGTTATGGTTAGGGTTAGGTTGAGGTTTAGGTTTAGGGATAGGGTAAGGGTTAGGGTGAGAGTTAGAGTGATTGTTAGTGTTAGGGTAAAGGTTAGGGTTAGGGTGAGGTAGGTTAGGGTGAGGGTTCGGTTTAGGGTTATGGTTAGGGTAAGGATTAGGATGAGGGTTAGGGTAAGTGTTAGTGGTAGGGTTAGGGTGAGGGTGAGGGTGAGGGTTAATGTTAGGATGAGGGTTAGGGTGAGGCTTAGGATTAGGGTGAGTGTTAGGGTTAGTTTTAGGGTGAGGGTTAGAGTTAAGGTGAGGGTTATTGTAAGGGTTAGGGTGAGGGTTAGGGTGAGGGTTAGTTTTAGGGTCAGGGTTAGGGTTAGGTTGAGGTTAAGGCTTTGGGTGAGGGTTAGAGTTAAGGTGAGGGTTAGGGTAAGGGTTAGGGTTAGGGTTACCGTGAGGTTTAGGATTAGGGTTAGGGTGATGGTTAGGTTTAGGGTTAGTTTTGGGGTTAGGGTGACGTTTAGGGTTAGGGTGAGGGTGAGTGTTAGGGTGAGGGTTAGGGTTAGGGTTAGGGTTAGTTTTATGGTTAGAGTGAGGGTTAAGTTCAGAGGTACGGTGACGGTGAGAGTTAGGTTTAGGGTTAGGGTGAGGGTGAGGGTGAGGGTGAGGGTTACGGAGAGGGTGAGGGTGAGGGTTAATGAGAGGGTGAGGGTTAGGGTTAGTTTTAGAGTTACGGTGAGGGTGAGAGTTAGGTTTATGATTAGGGGGAGGGTTAGGATATGGTTTAGGGTTAGGGTTAGGGTTAGTGTTATGGTGAGGGTGAGGGTTAGGATTAGGTTTAGGGATAGGGTTCTGATTGGGTTGAAGGTGAGCTTGATGGTTAGGGTTAGGGTTAGGGTAGGTGTTATGGTGAATGTTAGTGTTAGGGTCCTTTTTAGCGTTAGGGTTAGGGTTAGGCTTAGGGTTAGGGTTAGGGTTAGGTTAGTTTTACGCTTAGGGTGAGGGTGAGGGTGTGGGTGAGGGTTAGGGTTAGGGTTACGGTGAGGGTTAGGGTGAGGGTTAGGGATAGGTATAGGGTGAGGGTGAGGTTGTGGGTGAGGGTTAGGGTTAGGGTTACGGTGAGTGTTAGGGTGAGGGTTAGGGATAGGTATAGGGTGAGGGTGAGGAATAAGGTGAGGGTGAGGGTTAGGGTTAGGATTAGGTTGAGATTTAGGTTTATGTGTGGGTTAAGGTAAGATATCGGTGATAGGGTGAAGGTTAGTGTTAGTGTTAGGGTTAGGGTTAGGGTTAGGTTTATGGTTTGGGTTTGGATTAGAGTTAGGGTTAGGGTTAGGGTTAGGTTTAGATTTAGGGTGAGGGTGAGGGTAAGGGTTAGGGTAAGGTGAGGGTGAGGGTGAGGGTTAGGGTCAGGGTTAGGGTGAGGGTTAGGTTTAGGGTTATGGTTATGGTTAGGGTTAGGGTTAGAGTGAGTGTTAGTGTTAGGGTTAGGGTTAGGAATAGGGTTAGGGCGAGGGTGAGGGTGAGTGTGAGGGTGAGGGTTAGGGTTAGAGGATTACGGTTATGGTTAGTTTTAGGGTTAGGGTGAGGTTTAGGGTTAGGGTTAGGGTGAGGGTGAGGGTTAGGGTTAAGGTTAGGGTTAAGGGTAGGGGTAGGGGTAGGAGTAAGGTTAGGGTAAGGGTTAGGGTGAGGCTGAGGGTGAGAGTTAGGGTGAGGGTTAGGGTGAGGGTTAGTGTTAGGTTTAGGGTTAGGGTTGGGTGATGTTTAGGGTTTGGGTTAGGGTTAGGGTTAGGTTTAGGGTTAGGTTTAGGATTCAATTTAGGGTGAGTGTGAGGGTTAGGGTTAGGGTTAGGTTGAGGGTTAGGGTAAGGGTTAGGGTGAAGGTTAGGGTGAGTGTTAGTGTTAGGGTTAGGGTTAGGGCTAGGTTTTGGGTGAGGGTTGGGGGGAGGATGAGGTTGAGGGTGATGGTTAGGGTGATGGTTAGGTTTTGGTTTAGTTTTAGGGTTAGGGTGAGTTTTAGGGTTAGGGTTAGCGGAGGGTGAGGATTAGGCTGAGGGTTAGGCTTATGGTTAGTTTTATGTTTACGGTGAGGGTTAGTGTTAGGGTAAGGGTGATGGTGAGGTTTAGGTTTATGGTTAGGGTGAGGGTGAGGGTGAGTGTGAGGGTTAGGGTGAGGGTGAGGGTAAGTGTTAGGGTTAAGGTTTGGCTTAGGCTGAGGGTTAGGTTTAGGGTGAGGGTTAGAGTAGGGTTAGGGTTACTTTTAGGCTTAGGGTGAGGGTGAGGGCAAGGGTGAGGTTTAGTGTTAAGGTGAGGGTGAGTGTGAGGGTTAGGGTGAGGGTTAGGGTTAGGGTTACTTTTAGGGTTAGGGTGAGGTTTAGGGTAAGGGTTAGGGTGAGGGTGAGGTTTAAGGAGAGTGATATGGTTAGGGATAGTTTTACCATTAGGGTGAGGGTTAGTGTTAGGGTGAGGGTTAAGTTTAGGGTTAAGGTGACTGTGAGGGTGATTGTGAGGGTTAGGCTGTGGCTTGGGGTTACGGTTAGTTTAGTGTTAGGGTGAGGGTTGGGGTTAGGGTTAGGGTGACGGTGAGAGGGAGAATTTTAGGGTTAGGGTTAGGGCGAGGGTGAGGGTGACGGTTAGGGTTAGGGTGAGGATTAGGCTGAGTGTTAGGGTGAGTGTTAGGGTGAGGGTGAGTGTTAGGGTTAGGTTGAGTGTTAGGCTTATGGTTAGGATAAAGGTTAGGGTGAGGGTTAGGTTGAGTTTAAGGCTTTGGGTGAGGGTTAGAGTTAGGGTTAGGGTTTGGTTTAGGGTGAGGGTGAGGGTTAGGGTTAGCGTTAGAGTGATGGTTAGTGTCAGGGTTAGGGTGAGTTTTAGCGTGAGTGTTAGCATTATAGTTAGTGTTAGGGTTACGGTTAGGTTGAGGTTTGGGGTTAAGGTTAGGTTGAGGTTTGGGGTTAGGGTTAGGGTGATGGTTAAGGTTAGGGTTAGTTTTAGGGTTAGGGTGAAGTTTAGGGTTAGGGGTAGGGTAAGGCTAAGGGTTAGGGTGAGGGTTAGTGTTAGGGTTAGTTTTATGGTTAGGGTGAGGGGTAGTGTTAGAGTTATGGTAAAGGTGAGGGTTAGGTTTAGGGTTAGGGTGAGGGTTAGGGTTAGTTTTAGGGTTAGGGTGAAGTTTAGAGTTAGGGTTAGGGGGGTGAAGGTTAGGGAGAGGTTTACGGTGAGGGTGAGGGTTAGGGAGAAGGTTACGGTTAGGGTTAGTTTTAGGGTTACGGTGAGGGTGAGGTTTAGGTATAGGTTTAGGGTCAGGGTGAGGTTGAGGGCGAGAGTTAGGGTTAGGGTTACAGTGAGGGTTAGGGTGAGCGTTAGAGATAGGGTTTTGATGAGGGTGAGGGTTAGGGTGAGGGTTAGTGTTAGGGTTAGGGTTAGGGTGAGGGATAGGGTTAGGGTTAGGGTAATGGTTAGGTTGAGGGTAGGGTTTGGTTTAGAGTTAGGGTTAGGGTTAGAGTTAGGTTTAGGGTTAGGGTTTGGGTTAGAGTTAGGGATAGGGTTCCGATTTTGTTGAAGGTGAGCTTGATGGTTAGGGTTAGGGTTAGGGTCAGGGTTATGGTGAATGTTAGTGTTAGGGTTAGTTTTAGCGTTAGGGTTAGGGTGAGGCTTAGGGTTAGGGTTAGGATTAGGTTACCTTTTAGGTTAGGGTGGGTGAGGGTTTGGGTGAGGGTTAGGGTTACGATGAGGGTTAGGGTAAGGGTTAGGGATAGGTATAGGGTGAGGGTGAGGATTAGGGTTCAGGTGAAGTTTAGGGTGAGGGTTAGGGTTAGGATTTGGGTGAGGTTTAGGGTTAGGGTGAGTGTTAAGGTAAGGTATCGGGTGATGGTTAGGGTGAAGGTTGGTGTTAGGGTAAGGGTTAGGGTTAGGTTAAGCTTAGGGCTTGGGTTAGGATTAGATTTAGGGTTAGGGTTAGAGTTCAGTTTAGGGTGAGTGTGAGGGTTAGGGTAAGGGTTAGGGGGAGGGTTAAGGTTAGGGATAGGGTAAGGGTTAGGGTGAAGGTTAGGGTAGTGTCAATGTTAGGGTTAGGGTTAAGGTGAGGGTTAGGTTTAGGGTTATGCTTATGCTTAGTGTTAGGGTGAGGTTGAGGGTGACTGTTAGTGTTAGGGTTTGGATTAGGGTTAGGGTTAGGGTTAGGGCGAGGGTGAGGGTGAATGTGAGGGTTAGGATGAGGGTTATGTTTAGGGTTAGTTTTGGGGCTAGGGTGAGGTTTAGGGTTAGGTTAGGGTGAGGGTGAGGGTTAGGGTGAGGGGTAGCGTTAGGGTGAGGGTTAGTTTTGGGTGATGTTTAGGGTTTGGGTTATGGTTATGGTTATGGTTGGGGTTAGGGATAGGGTTCGGTTTAGGGTGAGGGTGAGGATTAGGGTTAGGGTTAGGGTTAGTGTGAGGGTTAGGGTTAGGGTAACGGTTAGGGTGAGGGTTAGAGTTAGTGTTAGGGTTAGGTTTAGGGTTTAGTTTAGGGTTAGGTTTAGGGTTAGGGTTAGTTTTTGGGTTAGGGTGAAGTTTAGGTCAGGGTTCGGGTGAGGCTGAGGGTTAGGGTGAGGGTTAAGGTTAGGGTTAGGTTTAGGGTTAGGGTGAGGGTTAGCGTTAGAGTTACGGTGAGGGTGAGGTTTACGTTTAGGGTTAAGGTGAGTGTGAGTGTTAGGGTGAGGGTTAGGGTTACTTTTAGGGTTAGGGTTACTTTTAGGATTAGGTTTAGGGTGAGGGTTAGGATGAGTTTTAGGGTTACTGTTAGTTTTAAGGTTAGGGTGAGGGTTAGGTTTAAGGTTAGGGTGAGAGTGAGGGTGAGTATGAGTGTTAGGGTGTGGCTTTGGGTTACGGTTAGATTTAGCGTTACATTGAGGGTTGGGGTTAGGGTTAGGGTGAGTGTGAGAGTTAGGGTGATGTATAGGGTTAGGGTTAGGGCGAGGGTGAGGGTGAGGATTAGGATTAGGATTATGGTGAGTGTTAGGGTGAGCATTAGACATACGTTTTGGGTGAGGGTGAGGGTTAGGTTTAGTGTTAGTGTGAGGGTGAAGGTTAGGGTTTGGATGAGTTTAGGGTTAGGGTGAGGGTTAGTGTTAGGATTAGGGTTAGGGTTAGGGTGAGGTTTAGTTTTAGGGTTAGGGTAAGGGATAGGGTGAGGGTAGGGTTTGTTTTAGGGTTAGGGTTAGGGTCAGAGTTAGGATTAGCGTGAAGTTGAACATGAGGGTTAGGATGAGGGTTAAGGTTAGGGTTAGTTTTAGGGTTAGGCTGAGGTATAGGGTTAGGGTTAGGGTGAGGGTGAGGTTTAGGTTGAGGGTTAGGGTTTGGGTTAGGGTTAGGGTTACGTTTATTGTTAGGATTAGGGTTAGGGTTAGGGTGAGGGTTTGTGTGAGGGTTAGGGTGAGGTTTAGGGTTAGGGTCAGGGTTAGGGTTAGGGTTCGCGTTAGGTTTAGGGATCCTTAAGGTTGGGGTTATGGTTTGGGTTAGGAGTTAGGGGTTATGTTTAGGGTTATTGTTAGGGTTACGATTATGCTTAGGGCTATGGTTTGTTTAAGGATTACGGTTAGGTTTATGGACCAATACGGTTAGGGTTAGGATTAGGGTTAGAGTTAGGGTTCTGTTTAGGTTTAGGGAGAGGGCTAGGTTTAAGATTTGGATTAGTGTTAGGGTTAGGGTTATCGTTAAGGTTTGAGTTAGGTTACGGTGAGGGTTAGGGTTAGGGTTAGGGTTAGGGTGAGTGTGAGTGTTAGGGTGAGGGTGAGGGGGAAGGTGAGGGTTAGGGATAGATTTAGGGTTAGGATTAGAGTGATGGTTAGGGTGAGTGTGAGGTTTAGGTTTAGGGTTAGGGTTAGGTTTACGGTGAGGGTGAGGGTGAGAGTTAGGGATAAGGATAGTGTAAGGGTTAGGTTTGGGCTAGGGTTTGGTTAGGTTTAGGGTGATGGTTAGGGTTAGGGTGAGGGTTAGGGTTAGTGTTAGGGTTAGGGTTAGGCTTAGTGCGAGGTTTTGGGTTAGGGTTAGGGGGAAAATTAGGGTGAGGGTTAGGTTGAGGTTTAGGGTTATGGTTAGGAAGACGGTTAGGATTTGGTTTAGGGTTAGGGTTAGGGTAGAGTGAAAGTGAGGATTAGGGTGAGGGTGAGGGTGAGGGTTAGGGTTAAGTTTAGGGTCAGAGTGAGGCTTAGGTGGGTGTGAGGGTTAGGGTTAGGGTTAGGGTTAGGATGAGGTTGAGGGTTAGTGTGAGGGTGAGGGTTAGGGTTAGGGTTAGGGTTTGGTTTAGGGTAAGGGTTAGGGTTATGGTTAGGTTTAGTGTTAGTGTTAGGGTTAGAGTTTGGGTTACGGTGAAGGTTAGGGTTAGAATGAGGGTGAGAGTTAGGGTGACAGTTAGGGTTAGGGTGAGGTTGTGGGTTAGGGTTACCATTATAGTTAGGGTGAGGGTTAGGGTGAGAGTTAGTATTAGGGTTAGAATTAGGTTTAGGGTTACGGTGAGGGTCATGATGAGGGTTAGGTTTAGGGTTAGTTTTAGGATTAGGCTTAGGGTTAGGGATAGGGTTAGGGTGAGGTTTAACGTGAGGGTGAGTGTTAGGGTTAGGGTTAGGGTTAGGGTTAGGGTGAGGGTGAGAGTGAGGGTGAGAATTAGGGTTAGTGTTAGGGTTAGGGTTATAGTTAAGGTTTGGGTTAGGGTTAGGGTGAGGGTTAGGTTTAAAGTGAGGGTTAGGGTTAGGGTGAGGGTGAGGATGGGGTTGAGGGTAAAGGTTAGGGTTTAGGATAGGGTTAGGCTGAGGATTGCGGTGAGGGTAAGCCTTAGTGTTAGGGTTAGGGTTAGTGTTAGGTTTAGGGTGAGGGTGACGATGGGGTAAGGGTAAGGGTTAGGGATTGGGATAGGGTTAGGGTGAGGAATGCGGTGAGGGTAAGCCTTAGTGTTAGGGTTAGGGTTAGGGTTAGTGTTAGGGTTAGGGTGAGGGTTATGGTGAGGGATAGCGTTAGGGTTAGTTTAAGGGTTTGGATTAGGGTTAGGCTTATGTTGAGGGTTAGGGTGAGGGTGAGGGTTACGGTGAGTGTTAGGGTTAGGATTAGGTTTAGGGTAAGTTTGAGGATGAGGGTTATGGTAGGGTTAGGATGACAGTTAGGATGAGGGTTAGGCTGAGGGTTAGTGTGAGGGTTAGTGTTAGAGTTAGGGTTAGGGTTAGGGTGAAGTTTAGGTTTTGGTTTAGGATTAGGGTTAGGGTTAGGTTTAGGGTTGGGATGAGGGTGAGGGTGTGGTTGAGGGTAAGGATGAGGGTTAGGGTTAGGGTTAGGGTTAGGTTGAGTGTTAGGGTTAGGGTTTAGGTTAGGGTTAAGGTTAGGGTTAGTGTGAGGTTGAGGGTGAGGGTGACAGTTAGGGTTACGGTGAGGGTGAGATTGTGGGTTAAGTTTACGGTTATGATTAGGGTGAGGGTTAGGGTTACTGTTAGGGTTAGAATTATGGTTAGGTTTAGGGTGACAGTTATGATGAGGGATAGGATTAGGGTTAGTTTTAGGGTTAGGCGTAGGGTTAGGGTTAGGGTTAGGGTGATGGTTAGCATGAGAGTGAGGGTTAGGGTGAGTGTTATGGTTAGGGTGAGGGTGAGAGTGAGGGTGAGGATTAGGGTTAACGTTAGGGTTAGGATTATAATTAAGGTTTGGGTTAGGGTTAAGGTTAGGGACAGGGTTAGGGTTAGAGGGAGGATTAGGGTGAGGGTTAGGGTTAGGGTGAGGGTGAGGGTGAGGGTAAAGGTTAGGGTTTGGGATAGGGTTAGAGTGAGGATTACGGTGAGAGTGAGCCTTAGGGTTAGGATTAGGGTTAGGTTGAGGGTTAGGGTGAGGATTAGGGTGAGGTTATGGTGATGGTTAGTGTTAGGGTTAGTTTTCGGGTTAGGATTAATGTTAGGCTTAGGTTGAGGGTTAGGGTGAGGGTGAGGTTATGGTGAGGGTTAGGGTTAGGGTGAGGTTGAGGGTGAGGGTTACTGTTAGGGTTAGGTTTAGGGGGAGGGTTAGGCTGAGGGTTAGTGTGAGGGTTAGTGTTAGGGTTAGGGTGTGGTTTAGGGTTTGGGTTAGGTTTAGGGTTATCTTTAGGGTTAGGGTGAGGTTGAGGGTTAGTGTGAGGGTTAGTGTTATGTTTAGGGTGAGATTTAGGATTTCATTCCGGGTTAAGGTAAGGATTAGTTGAGAGTTACGGTGGGATAGGGTTAGGTTTAGGTTTAGGGTTAGGGTTACGTTTATGGTTAGGGTTTGGGTTAACGGTTAGGGTTAGGCTTATGGACCCTTATGGTTAGGGTTAGGATTAGGTTTAGGGTCAGGGTTATGTATATGGTTATGGCTAGGGCTAGGTTTAGGATTTGGGTTAGGGTTAGGGTCAGGGGTCTGGTTAGGGTTAAGGTTTGTGTTAGGGTTAGGGTTAGCATGAGGGTTAGGGTGAGGTTTACGGTGAGGGTTAGTAGTAGGGATAGGGTTAGGTTTAGGGTTAGGGTGAGGGTGAGAGTGAAGGTTAGGGTGAGGGTGAGGGTTAGGGTTATGGTTAGTGTTATAGTGTGGTTTCGGGTGAGTGTGAGGGTTAGGGTTAGGGTTAGTGTAAGGGTGAAGGTGAGGGTGATGGTGAAGGTTAGGGTTAGGGTGAGGGTGAGGTCGATGGTTATGGTTACGTTTATGGTTAGGGTTATGTTGAGGTTTAGGTTGAGGGTAAGGGTTATGTTCAGGGTTAAGGTAAGGGTTAGGGGTAGTATTAGAGTTTGAGTGAGGGTTAGGGTTAGGTTGAGGTTTAGGTTTAGGGTTTGGTTTACGCTTAGGCTTAGGGTTACGTTTGGGGTTAGGATGAGGGTGAGGGTTAGGGTTAGAGTTAGGGTTAGCAATAGGGTGAGGGTGAGGGTGAGGGTGAGACTTAGGGTTGGATTTAGGTTTAGGGTTAGGGTTAGGGTTTGGGTTAGGGATCGATTTAGGGTTAGGGTTAGAGTGATGTTTAGGGTGAGGGTTAGGTTTAGGGTTAGGGTTTGGGTGAGGGTTAGGGTTAGGGTTAGGTTGAGGGTGAGGCTAGTGTTAGGGTGAGGGTGAGGGTTAGAGTGAGGCTCAGGGTTAGTGTTCATGTGTGGGTTCGGGTGAGGTTTAGGGTTAGGGTTAGGGTGTTGGTTATGGTTTATGTTAGGCTTACAGTAAGGTTTAGGCTAAGAGTTAGGGTGAGGGTTAATGTTAGGATTATGGTTAGGGTTAGGGTGAGGTTGAGGGTGAAGGTTAGGGTGAGGCTTAGGTTTATGGTTAGGGTGAGGTTTAAGATTTGGTTTAGGGTTAGGGTGTGGGTTATTGTGAGGGTGAGGGTTAGGATTAGGGTTAGGGTTAGGGTTAGGTTTTTTTGAGGGTGAGGGTGAGGTTTAGGGTTAGTGTTAGGGTTAGGTTTAGGGTGAGAGTTATGGTGAGTGTTATGGTGAGGGAGAGTGTTAGGGTTAATTTTAGGGTTAAGGATATGTTTAGGCTTAGGGTGGGTGTTAGGGTGAGGGTGAGGGTTAGGTTGAGGTGTAGGGTTATGTTTAGGGTGAAGGTTAGGGTGAGGGTTAGGGTTAGGTTTAGGTTTTGGGACCCTTCATGTTAGGGTTAGCATTTGGGTTAGGAGTTAGGGGTTATGTTTAAAGTTAGGGTTAGGGTTACATTTATGGTTAGTTTTAGGGTTTGGGTTAACAGTTAGGGTTAGGTTTAGGGACCCTTACAATTAGGATAGGATTAGGGTTAGAGTTAGGGTTATGTTTAGGGTTAGGGCTAGGGCTATTTTTAGGATTTGAATAGGGTTATGATTAGGGTTAGGGTTAAAGTTTGTGTTTGGGTTAGGGTGAGGGTTAGGGTTATGGTGAGTGTTTTTGTGAGGGTTACAGTTAGGGTTAGGCTTTGGGTTAGGGTGAGGGTTAGGGTTAGGGTTAGAGTAAGGGTTAGGGTTTGGTTTAGCTTTAGGGTTAGGGTTAGGGATAGGTTTAGTTTTAGGGTTAGGGTTAGGGTTTGGGTTAGGGTTAGGGTTAGGGTTAGGGTTCGGGTGAGGGTGCGGGTGAAGGTTAAGTTTAGGGTGAGGTTGAGGGTGAGGTTTAGGGTTATGGTTCGGGTTATGGTTAGGGTGAGGGTTAGTATTTGGTTTAGGGTTAGGGTAAGGGTTAAGTTGAGGGTTATCGTGAGAGTGAGGGTTAGGGTTATGTTTCGGTTTAGGGTGAGGGTGAAGGTGAGGGTTAGGGTTAGGGTTATGGTTAGGGTGAGGGTGAGGTTTAGGGTGAGGGTTAGTGTTAGGTTTATGTTTAGGGTTAGGTTGAGGTTGAGGGTGAAGTTTAGGATTAGGGTTAAGGTGAGGGTTAGGGTTAAGGTTAGGTTTATGGACCCTTAAAGTTAGGGTTTGGGTTTTGGTTAGGAGCTGGGGTTATGTTTAGGATTATGGTTAGGGTTAGGTTTATGGTTAGGGTTAAGGTTTGGGTTAATGGTTAGGGATAGGTTTAGGGACCCTTACGGTTAGGGTTAGGATTAGGGTGAGTTTTAGGATTATGTTTAGGATTAGGTCTAGGGCTACGTTTAGGATTTGGGTTAGGTTCAGGGTTAGGGTTAGGGTTAGGGTTAGGGTTAAGGTTTGGTTTAGGGTTAGGATTACGGTGAGATTTATCATGAAGGGTAGGGTGAGGTTTCGTGTTAGGGTTAGGGTGAGAGTGAGGGTTAGGGTGAGGGTGAGGGTTAGGGTTAGAGTTACAGTGAGGGTTAGGGTGAGTGTGAGGGTTAGGGTTAGTGTTAGGGTTAGAATTTGTTTTAGGGTAGGGTAAGGGTTAGGGTTATGGTTACGTTGAGGGTGAGGGTGAGGGTGAAGGATACGGTTAAGGTGAGGGTGAGGTTGAGCGTTAGCATTACAGTTATGGTTAGGGTTAGGTTGAGTGTATGTGTTAGGTTTAGGGTTAGGGTAAGCGTTATGGTTAGGATTTGGGTTTGGGTGAGGCTTCGGTTAAGGGTAAGGGTTAGGGTTAAGGTTAGGGTAAGGGTTAGGGTTAGGATTAGGGTTTGGGTGAGGGTTAGGGTTAAGGTTAAGGTTAGGGTTTGGTTTAGGGTTTCATTTGGGGTTAGGGTGAGGCTGAGGGTGAGGGTTAGGTGAGGGTGAGGTTGAGGTTTAGGGTTAGGATTAGGATTAGGGTGAGGGTTAAGGATAAAATGAAGGTTAGCCTGAGGTTTAGGGTGATATTTAGTGTGAGGCTGAGGATGAGGATGAGGATTAGGTTGAGGGTTAGGTTTAGGGTCAGGGTGAAGGGTTAGGATTTGGTTTAGGTTGAGGGTGAGAGTGAGGGTTAGGTTTAGGTTTAGTGTGATGGTGAGGGTGACGGTGAGGATTAAGGTAAGGGTGAGGGTTAGGGTGAGGTTTAGGGTTAGGGTTAGGTTTAGGATTAGGGTTAGGGTTAGCGGGAGGGTTAGGGTAAGGTTTAGGGTTAGGGTTAGGGTTAGTGTGAGGGTTAGGATTATGGTTAAGGTTAGGGTTAGGGGTAGAGTTTGGGTTAGGGTCAGGGTGAGATTTAGGGTGAGGCTTAGTGTTAGTGTTAGGTTTAGGGTTATGGTGAGGGTTATGGTTAAGTTTATGTTTTGGCTTAGGATTAGGGTTAGGGTTAAGGTTTTGGTGAGGGTTAGGTTTAGTGTTACGGTTAGGCTTAGGGATAGGGTTAGGGTGAGGGTTGCGGTGAGGTTTAGGGTTAGCGTTAGGGATAGGGTTAGGTTGAGGTTTAGGGTGAGTTTTATGGTTAGGGTTAGTGTGAGGGTTAGGTTGAGGTTTAGCGTGATGGTGAGGGTTCGAGTTAGGGTTAGCTTCACTTAGGGTTATGGTTAGGGATAGAGTTAAGTTTAGGGTTAGCATTACGGTTAGGGTTAGGATTAGGTTTACTGTTATGGTTGGGGCTAGGACTAGGATTAGGGTTAGGTTTAGGTTTAGGGACACTTAGGGTTAGGGTTACTGTTAGGGTTAGGAGTTAGGGGTTATGTTTAGGGTTAGGGGTAGGGTTACGGTTAAGGTAAGGGTGAGGGTTAGGGTTAGGGTGAGGCTGAGGTTGAGCGTTAAGGTTATTTTGATTGTGATGGTTAGGGTTAGGGTTAGGTTTAGGGTTTGGTTTAGTGTTAGCCTTAAGGTTATGGTTAGGGTTTGGTTGAGGGTGAGGGTGAGGGTAAGAGTTAGAGTTAGAGTTAGGGTTAGGTTTAGGTTTAGATTGAGGGTGAGGGTGAGTGTTTCGGTTAGCGTTACGGTGAGTGTGAGGATTAGGGTGAGGGTTAGGATTTGTTTAGTGTGAGGATTATGGTTAGGGTTAAGTTTAGGGTGCGGGTTAGGGTTAATGTTAGGGGGAGGTTTAGTGTTAGAGTTAGTGTTATGGTCTGGGTTAGGTTTTTTGTTAGGGTTAGGGATAGGGTTGGGGTTTGGGTTAGGGTTAGGGTTAGGGTTGGGTTTAGGGTTAGGGTTAGTTTTAGGGTGAGGGTTAGGGTGCGGGTTAGGATTTTATGTGAGAATTATGGTTAGGGTAGGTTTGGTGCGCGTTAGGGTGAGGGTTAGGGAGAGGGTTAGGGGGAGGGTTAGAATCAGGGGGAGGTTTAGTGTTAGGGTTAGTGTTACGGTCTCTGTTAGGTTTATTGTTATGGTTAGGGTTAGGGTTGTGGTTTGGGTTAGGGTTAGGGTTAGGGTTGGGGTTAGGGTTAGGGTTAGGGTAAGGGTTATGTTGAGGGTTAGGTTTAGGGTGAAGGTTTGGTTTAGAGTTAGGGTGAGGGTGAGTATTAGGTTTAGGTCCAGGGTTTGGGTGAGGGTTAGGGTTAGGGTGAGTGTTAGGATTAGGATTATGGTGCGGTGAGTGTTAGAGTGAGGGTTAGGATTAGGGTTAGGGTTAGGGTTAGGGTGAGGGTTAGGGTTAGGGTTAGGGCTAGGTTTAATGTTAGGGTTAGGGTGAGGTTGAGGGTTAGGTTTAGGTTTAGAGTTACGGGTAAGGTTATGGTTATCTTTACGGTTAGGGTTAGGGTTATGTTTATGGTTAGGGTTAGGGGTAGGACTAGGTTTAGCGTTTGGTTAGGTTTAGGGTGAGGGTTAGGTTGAGGGTTACGGTTAGGGTTAGTGTTAGGGTGAGGTTTAAGGTGATGATTAGGGTTACGGTAAGGGTTAGGATTAGGGTTAGGGGTAGGATTAGGGTTAGGGTGAAGTTTAGGGTGAGGGTGAGGTTTGGGGTTATGGTTAGGGTGAGGGTGAGGGTGAGAGTTACGGTGATTTTGAGGGTTAGGGTTACGGTTAGTGTTAGGTTTAGGGTGAGGGTGAGCGTTAGGTTTCGGGTTTAGGGTTAGGTTTAGGGTTAGGGTGAGGGTTAAGGTGAGGGTGAAGTTTTTGTTTAGGGTTAGGGTTAGGGTGATGGTTTGGGTGAGGTGTAGGGTAGGGTTAGGATTAGGGTTAGTGTGAGGGTTACGATTAGGTTTAGGGTTAGGGGACCTTAAGTTTAGGTTTAGGGTTAGAGTGAGAGTGAGGGTTTGTGTTAGTTTGAGGGTGAGGGTGAGGGTTAGGGTTGGAGTTAGGGTTAGGGTGACTGTGAGGGTGAGGGTTTGTGTTAGGTTGAGGGTGAGGGTGAGGTTTAGGGTTGGTGTCAGGGTTAGGTTGAGGGTGAGGGTGAGGGTGAGTGTCAGTTAGGATTAGGGTGAGTGTGAGGGTTAGGGTGAGGGTTATTGTTAGGGTTAGTGCGAGGGTAAGGTTTAGGGTTAGGTTTAGGGTGCGAGTTAGGGTGAGAGTTAGGGTAAGGGTTAGGTTTAGGGTGAGGTTTAGGTTTAAGTGAGGTTTAGTGTTAAGGTTTGGGTTAGAGTTTTGGCTGAGGTTATTGTTACTGTTAGGTTTAGGGTTGGGTTTGGGGTAGGATTAGGGTTAGGGTTGAGGTAAGGGTTAGGGATAGGGTGAGGGTTGGGGTGAGGGTTAGGGTTAGGGATAGGGACAGGGTTAGGTTGAGGTTTAGGGTTAGGGTTAGTGTGAGGGTTAGGTTGAAGTTTAGCGTGATTTTGAGGGTTAGCATTCGGTTAGCTCAACTTAAGGTTAGGGTTAGGGTTAGGTTTAGGGTTAGTTTACGGTTAGGGTTAGGAATAGGTTTACGGTTACGGTTGGGCCTAGGACTAGGGTTAGGTTTAGGGTTAATGTGAAGGTTTGGTTGAAGGTTCAGGTTAGGATGAGGTTTACGGTTCGGGTGATGTTTAGGATGATAGGATTAGGGTGAGGGTTAGGGTGTGGGTTAGGGTTAGGCTTAGAGTTAGGCTGAGAGTTAGGTTTAGTATTAGGATTAAGGTTTGTGTTAGTGTTAGGGTTATGGTTATGTTTATGGTTAGGGTTGGGGTTAGGATTTGGGTTAGGGTGAGGGTTAGGGTTTGGTTCAGGGTTAATGTTACCTTTAGGGATAGGGTTAGGGTGAGGGTGAGAGTTAGGTTTAGTGTTAGGATTAAGGTTTGTGTTAGTGTTAGGGTTATTGTTATGTTTATGGTTTGGGTTACAGTGAGGGTTAGGGTTAGGGTTAGGGTTACGGTTAGAGTTAGGGTTAGGGTTATGATGTGGGTGAGGGTTAGGGTGAAGCTTATGGTGAGGGTTAGGTTTAGGTTGAGGGTTAGGATTAGGGTTAGGTTGAGGGTTAGGATTAGTGTGAGGGTTAAGGTTAGGGTTCCGGTTCCGGTTAAAGTTATGGTTAGGGTTAAGGTGAGGTGAGGGTTAGGTTGAGGGTTAGGGTTAGGGTGAGGTTTAGTGTTATGGTTAGTGTTAGAGTGAGGATGAGGGTGAGGGTTAGGTTTAGGTTGAGGATGAGGGTGAGGGTTAGGTTTAGTGTTATGTTTAAGGTTAGGGTTAGGGTTAGGAAAACTTAAGGTTACAGTTAAGGTTAGGGTTAGGGTTACGGTTAGGTTTATGATTAGGGTTAGGGCTAGGACTAGGGTTAGTGTTAGGGTTAGTATTAGAATTCGAGTTAGGGTTATGTATAGGATTAGGGCTAGGGCAATGTTTTGGTTAGGGTTAGGTTTAGGGTAAGGGTTAAGTTGAGGGTCAGGGTTAGGGTTAGTGTTAGGGTGAGGTTTAGGGTGATGGTTAGGGTTAGGATAAGGGTTATGGTAGGGATAGGGTGAGTGTGATGGTTAGGATTAGGATTAGGGTCATGGTGAGGGTGAGGATTAGGGTGAGTGTTTGGGTTAGGGCTAGGGTTAGGGTTAGGATGAGGTTGAGGGTGAGAATATGGTGATAGTGAGGGTTACTGTTATGGTTAGGATTAGCGTTGGGGGTAGGGTAAAGGTTAGATTTAGGGTTAGGGTTAGGGTGAGGTTTAGGGTGAGGGTTAGGGTTAGGGTTAGGGTAAGGGTGAGGTTTAGGGTGAGACTTAGGGTTAGGGTTAAGTTTAGGGTGAGGGTTAGGGTTAGAGTTAAGGTGAGGTTTATGGTGAGGGTTAGTGTGAGCGTTAGGGTTAGGGATAGTGTGAGGGTTAGGTTAAGTTTTGGGTTTAGGGTACGGGTTAGGATGATGGCTAGGGTTAGTGTTAGGGTGAGGTTAGGGTTAGGTGAGGTTTATTGTTAGGGTTTGGGTTAGGTTTAGGATTAGGGTTGGGGTTTGTGTTAGGTTTAGGGTTAGGTTCAAGGTTAGGGTTAGGGTTAGGGTGAGGGTTAGGGTTAGGATTAGGGTGAGTGTTGGGGTTAGGGCTAGGGGTAGGGTTAGGGTGAGGGTAAGTGTGAGAGTATGGTGATAGTGAGAGTTACTGTTAAGGTTAGGATTAGCGTTGGTGGTAGGGTAAGGGTTAGATTTAGGGTTAGGGTTAGGGTGAGGTTTAGGGTGAGGGTTAGGGTTAGGGTTAGGGTTAGGGTAAGGGTGAGGTTTAGGGTGAGACTTATGGTTAGGGTGAGGGTTAGGGTGAGGGTTAGGGTTAGAGTTAAGGTGAGTTTTATGGTGCGGGTTAGGGTGAGTGTTAGGGTTAGGTTAAGTGTGAGGGTTAAGTTAAGTTTTGGGTTTAGGGTACGGGTTAGGATGAGGGCTAGGGTTAGTGTTAGGGTGAGGTTAGGGTTAGGTGAGGTTTAGTGTTAGGGTTTGGGTTAGGTTTAGGATTAGGGTTGGGGTTTGTGTTAGGTTTAGGGTTAGGTTTGAGGTTAGGGTTAGGGTTAGGGTGAGGGTGAGGGTTAGGTTCAGGATTAGGGTTAGGGTGAGGTTTAGGGTTAGTGTTAGGGTTAGGGTGAGGGTGAGGGTTAGGGTTAGGATTAGATTGAGATTTAGGGTTAGGGTTAAGGTGATGGTGAGAGTTAGGATTAGGGTTAGGGTTTAGGTTATGTTTAGGGTAAGGCTTAGGTTTAGGGTGAGGGTTAGTGTTAGGGTTAGGTTTATGGTTAAGGATATGTTGAGGGTGAAGGTGAGGGTTAGGGTTATGTTTAGGGTTAGATTTAGGGTTAGGGTGAGGATGAGGGTCAGGGTTAGAGTTACCGTGAGGGGGAGTCTTAAGGTTATGGTTAGGGTTAGGGTTAGGGACCCTTTTGATTAGGTTTATGGTTAGGGTTAAGGTTAGTGTTTTCGTTATGGTTAGGTTTAGAGTTAGGCTTAAGGTTTAGGTTAGGTCTAGGACTAGGGTTAGGTTTAGGTTTGGTTTAGGGTTAGGGTTAGTGTTCGGGTTAGGATTAGGATTAGGGTGAGGGTTAGGGTGAGGGTGAGGGTGAGGGTTAGGGTTAGGGATAGTGTGACAGTGAGGTATAAGGTTAGGTTAAGGGTTAGGGTTAGGGTGAGGGTTAGGGTGAAGGTGAGCATTAGGACTAGGGTTAGGGCTTGAGTTATGTTTAGGGTTAGGGTTAGGGTGAGGGTTAGGTTGAGGGTTTCGGTTAGGATGAGATTTAGTTTGACAGGGTTAGAGTGAGGGTTAGTGTGAGTATTAGGGTTAGGGTTAGGTTTAGGGTAGGGTTAGGGTTGGGGTTAGTGTTAACTACTGGGTTAGTGTTAGGGTTATGGTTATGGTTATGATTATAGTTAGGGTTAGGGTTAGGGTTAGGGTTTAGGTTTGGGTTATGTTTAGATTTATGGTTAGGGTTTCGTTTAGAGTTACTGTTATGTTTAGGGTTAGGGTTGATGTTAAGGTTAGGATTAAAGTTAGGGTGAGGGTTGGTTAGCGTTAAGGTTAGAATGAGAATTAGGTTGAAGGTTGACGTTAGGGTTAGTGTTTGGGTGAGGTTTAGGGTGATGGTTAGGGTTAGTGTGAGGGTTAGGGTGAGGGTTAGGGTTAGGGTTAGAGTTAGGTTAGGGTGAGCGTTAGATTTAGGTGAGGTTTAGTGTTAGGGTTAGCGTTAGGGTTTGGACTAGGTTATTGTTAGGGTTAGGGTTCAGGTTGGGGTTTGTGTTAGGTTTAGGGTTAGGGTTGAGGTTAGCTTTAGTTTTAGGGTGAGGGTTAGGTTAAGGGTTAGGGTTAGGATGAGGGTTAGGTTAGTGTTAGGTGAGGGTGAGGTTTAGGGTTAGGATTAGATTGAGGGTTAAGGTTAGGGTTAGGTGAGGGTGAGGGGTAGGGTTAGGTTTAGGTTTAGGGTAAGGCTTAGGGTGAGGGTGAGCGCTAGGGTTAGGGTTAGGATTATGGTTAGGGTTAGGGTGAGGATGAGGGTTAGGTTTAGGGTTAGGATTAGGGTGAGGTTTAGATTTAGGGTGAATTTAGGGTGAGGGTTAGGGCGAGTGTTAGGGTTAGGGTTAGGGTTAGGTTAAATGTTAGGATTAGGGTTATGGTTAAGTATTGGGTTAGTTTTAGGGTTATGGTTATGGTTATAGGTAGTGTTAGGGTTAGGGTTAGGGTTTGGGTTTGGTTTAGTTTTAGGGTTAGGGTTATGTTTTGTTTTAGAGTTAATGTTATGTTTGGGATTAGGGTTAGGGTTAGGGTTAGGGTGAGGGTAAGGGTTAGGGTTGTGTTAGGGTTAAGGTTAGGGTGAGGGTTAGGTTTACTGTTAGGTTGAGGGTTAGTGTGAGGGTTAGTGTGAGGTTTAGAGTTAGGGTGAGGGTTAGGATTAGGGTTAGGGTGAGGGTGAAAGTTAGGGTGAGGGTGAGGATAAGGGTTAGGGTTAGGGTTAGGGTGAGCTTTAGGATTCGGGTGAGGTTTAGTGTTAGGGTTAGGATTATGTTGAGGGTGAGGGTGAGGGTCAGGTTTAGGTTGAGCGTTAGGGTGAGGGTTAGGTTTAGGGTTATGTTTAGGGTTAGGGTTAGGGATAGGCACACTTAGGGTTAGGGTTAGGGTTAGGGTTAAGATTATGATTAGCGTTACGGTTAGGGTTATGGTTAGGTTTATGGTAAGGGTTAGGGCTAGGACTAGGGTTAAGGTTAAGGTTAATATTAGAATTAGTGTTAGGGTTATTTATAGGGTCAGGACTAGGGCAAGGTTTAGGTTTATGGTTACGGTTAGGTTTAGGTTGAGGGTTAGCGTTTGGGTTAGTGTTAGTGTGAGGTTTATGGTGATGTTTAGGGTTAGTGTAAGGGTTAGGGTGAGGTTCGGTTTAGGGTTAGGGTTAGGCTGAGTGTTAGGATTAGGGTGAGGGTTAGGGTTAGGATTAAGCTGAGGGTTAGAGTTAGGGTTAGGGTTAGAGTTAAGGTTTGTGTTAGGGTTAGGGTAGGGTTAAGGTTATGGTTAGGGTTAGTGTGAGCGTTATGGTTAGGGTGAGGGTGAGGTTTAGGTTTAAGTTGAGGGTTAGATTTAGTGTAAGGGTTTGGGTTAAGGTTTGTTTTAGGGTTAGGTTTAGGGATAAGTTTAGATTTAGGGTTAGGGTTAGGCTGAGGGTTAGGGTTAGGTTCAGGGTGAGGGTTAAGGTTAAGGTTAGGGTAGGGTTTGGTTTAGGGTTAGGGTTAGGTTTAGTGTTAGGGTTAGTGTTTGGGTTTGGATTATGGTTAGGGTTAGGGTGAGGGTGAGGATGAGTGTGTTGGTTATGGTTGGGTTAGTGTGAGGGTTAGGTTGATGGTTAGGGTTAGGGTTAGTGTGAGGGTTAGGGTTAGGGTTAGGGTTAGGGTTAGCGTGCGGGTTAGGGTGAGGGTTAGTGTTAGGGTTTGGGTGAGGTTAGGGATAGGGTGAGGTTTAGTGTTAGGGTTAGGTTTAAGGTTTGGGTTAGGTTTATTGTTAGGGTTATGATTAGGTTTGGGATTTGGCTTAGACTTAGTGTTAGGGTTGGTGTTAGCGTTAGGGTGAGGGTGAGGGTGAGGTTTAGGGTGAGGGTTAGGGTTATGGTGAGAGTTAGGGTGAGGTTTAGCATGAGTATTAGGTTTAGGGTTAGGGTTATGGTTAGTGTTAAGTTGAGTGTTAGGTTGTGGATTAGGGTTATGGTTAGGGTTAGGGTGATGATTAGGGTTAGGGTGAGGATTAGGGTGATGGTTAGCCTTAGGATGAGGGTCACGGTGAAGGTTAGGGTTAGGGTTAGTGTGAGGGATTCGGTTAGGGTGAGAGTTGTTTAGATTTAGGGTGCGGGCTAGGGTTAAGCTTATGGTTAAAGTTTGGGTTAGGGTTATGGTTATGTGTATGGTTATGTTTATGGTTAGGGTGAGGTTGATGGTTAGTGTTAGTGTGAGAGTGAGGTTGAGGTTTAAGTTTAGGGTTAGCGTTAGGGTTAGGGTGAGGTTATGGTTAGGGTTATGGTTAGGTTTATGGTTAGGGTTTCATTGAGGCTTAGGGTGAGGGTGAGGGCTAGGGTTAGATTTATGGTTTGGTTATGTTTAGGGTTAGGGTAAGGGTTAGGGTGAGGGTTAGTGTTATGGTTAGGATTATGGTTAGGGTTAGAGTGAGGGTGAGTGTTAGGGTTAGGGTTAGAGTTAGGTTTAGGGTTAGGGTGAGGGTGAGGGTGAGGTTTAGGGTTAGCGTGAGGGTCAGGTTTAAGGTTATGTTTAGGGTTAGGGTTAGGTTAAGGGATCCTTAGGATTAGGTTTAGCGTTAGGGTTAGGGTTAGGGTTAGGCTTATGGTTATGGTTAGTTCTAGGAATAGGGTTAGGATTAGCATTAGGGTAATGGTGAGGGTTAAGGTGATGGTTAGGGTTTGGGTGAGGGTTAGGGTTTGGGTGAATGTTATTTTTAGGGTCAGGGTGACGGTGAGGGTTAGTGTGAAGGTGAGGGTTAGGATTAGGGTTATGGCTTGGGTTATATTTAGAGTTAGGGTTGGGTTAGGGTCAGGGGTAACGGGAGTGTTAGGCTTAGGGTTAGGTTTAGGGTTAGGGTGAGGGTGAGGTTTAGGATTAGTTTTAGGGTTAAGTTTTGGGTTAGTGTTAGGGTTATGGTTATGGTTAGGGTTAAGGTTAGGGTTAGGGTGAGGGTTAGGTTAGGGTGAGGGTTAGGGTTAGGCTTAATGTGAGGGTTAGAGTTAGGGTTAGGTTTAGGGTTAAGGTTTTTGTTGGGGTTAGGTTTAGGGTTAGGGTTAGGTTTACGGTTAGGGTGAGGGTTAGTGTTAGGGTGAGGGTGAGGGTTAGGTTTAGTGTTAGGGTTAGTGTTAGGGTTAGGGTTAGGGTTATGGTCAGGGTTAGGGTGACGGTGAGGGTGAGTATGTCTTTTAGGGTTAGGGTGAATGTGATGGTTAGGGTTGTTAGACTCCCGACTCAGCGGGACGTCTTTCAGACGGAGCCCCCTTCCCAAGGAACAGCGAGTCACGCAGTCGGATGCAATCAGCAAGAGGTTTATTTGGGAACACAGGTACCCGGGGCAACAAGATCTCCTAGGAGACTTGCGCACCTAGGCTGGGGAGGGGGGATATTTATGGGTGGACAGGGTAATGATTGATTATGATACATTAGGTAAGACTCAGCTAGGGGCTCAGCTAGGGGTTTATTGAATTTCCACTTGGTTAAACAGGCAGTAGACTGCATGTCTTGTTTCTGGCCATATTTTATTGTTTTATTCCTGGAATTTCCTCCTCTTATTCAGGTTCAGTTTCACTGACTCGAACCAACTCAAACTGCACATCCTGTTGGCTGTTTTTCCAGCCCATTGTATAAACTGCAGCTACTTGCACTATTCTAAAGGCCATTCTTTTAAGACTTTGGATTTTGTTTGTGTTGTGAAAG
This sequence comes from Megascapheus bottae, assembly GCF_031878675.1. NCBI lineage: Eukaryota > Metazoa > Chordata > Mammalia > Rodentia > Geomyidae > Megascapheus > Megascapheus bottae. The sequence goes on from NC_143509.1 coordinate 11,381,008, forward strand.
TACTTTCGAGTGGTTGCTATTGGTTACTATTACATTATGGGGAGATTTTAGATTTTATATTTCTCACATCCCCCATTTTCTTCTGGTTCCTTGAATGGAATCTTTCATTCAATGAGAGTGGTCTCTCTTTCCTTAAGTTGCTGATACTGTTGAGTGAGCACTAAGGCTTGTACTACAGTTAATCGATCTTTTACAAATTGGACTAGTCTATTTAGGATACAGGGACCCAAAGTGAGAATTAGAATGAGTATAATGAGTGGTCCTGCTATAGTGGATAACAGAGTTGCAAACCAGGGGATTGATTAAACCAGTTTTCAAACCATCCTTGCTGAGAGCGGAATTCTTTCTCTCTTTCTGTAAGCCGCTCCCTAAGTTTACCCATGGTTTCCCGGACAATTCCTGTCTGGTCTGCGTAAAAACAGCATTCCTCTTTCAAAGCAGCACATAAATCACCATCCTTTAAGAAAAGTAAAGGATTTGGAGTGCGCTGCAGTTTCCATTCTGGTGTCTGATCGGCAGAGTTGTCGGTGGTAGCCGCTTTTATGAATACTAGAAGATATTTGTAGCCATATTGTCCAGGTTTAATTTCTGTAAAGTCAATTTCCCAATGAACACCTGGGAGGTGTCCTCTCACTCTGGTTCCAAGTCCAATTTTAGTCTGTCCTGCATTCACCCTAGCACACGCTGGGCACTGGGCAGCCACTTGTTGCAAAGCCTCCTCCTTTCCCAAGAAGTGGCAAAAGTTTTCCTGCCGCTCTATGAGAGTCTTCATTTTAAAAGTCCACTTTTTGGGCCAAACTGTTTTTCCATCAAAAGTCCATTGTCCTTGTTTGGAGTCATAGGCCGCCCCCATTTTCTTATGACAGTGGGGGAAGACTACGGTGAGGCTTCTCTATTATTGGGAGGGCCGGCACTCTTGGTGTTCTCTGAAGTGCAGCTTCCCGAGCCGCTCGGTCTGCCAGACGGTTGCCTCGTGCTTCCATTGACTCCCCTTTTTGGTGGCCCAGACAATGTATAATGCTCAGTCTTTTTGGTAAAAATATTGCAGCCAACAGGGCTACAATTTCTGCCTTATTTTTCTTTTCCCTCCGAGGTCAATAGGCCTCTTCTTTTATAGATTTCTCCATGTATGTGAGCAGTAGCAGTGTAGACGTTGAGTCTCTTACCTTCTGCCATCTCTAGGGCCTTTGTCAGGGCAATAAGTTCTGCTTTCTGAGCCGATGTTCCAGGGGGTAGTCCTTCAGCCCAAATTACCTCATTCTCAGTGGTAACAGCCGCCCCTGCCTTCCGCTCTCCATTTTCCAGAAGGCTACTGCCATCCGTGAACCAGGTGAGCTCAGCATCCTGAAGGGGGTGGTCTGTCAAATCAGGTCGGGTCCCATCACCAAGAGTTTAGTTCCAGTCCTCTCAGGAAACAACTGTAAGGTGGTGGTTGAATCCGGCAGGACAGCAGCTCCAATGGAATGTCACACCTCCTTCTGGGTCACCTGCAAAATTTCTAAAGAAGCTTAACCTAAGGCCAGACTCTGGTGAATTCTCCTAATGCTTTCCTAGTTGCTTTACCTGAGCACACTCATTTTTGCAGGCTGGCACCCGTTGGTTTTTAAAACAGTATAGGATTGAGAATCCAAAGTAATACCAGGGTGGCAACTTTTAGTAACCAGATTGAACAAGGCTTAGCACTCTCTAGACAGGCACAGAAGACTCGAAACTGTAGCCGTTCCCCACAAGTGCAGTCTCCACTTTTGCACATTTGTTACTACTATTTTTTCATGCCTCTAACTTATGATGTCTTAATTTTTTAAGAAACAACTTTTTGGTCCCTTTATCTAAAGAGGATTGATGGGCGACGATCCATCTTCTATAACTTCTTCAGGCTGACTCAGGGGCGTTGTCTCTATACCTAGCCAGGGACCCTGAAAACTTACCCTATTTTACCAAGAGGCTGTCAAGATTACATATATTCTACTCCAAATTGGAGGTCATGTAAAGCATTTAACAACTGCACAAACTTTTTCTTTGGCTACAACAGTGTAGCTTACTTAGCACCCATTTGCAAAGGCATTTTCCTGATTTTCTGGAGAACTTAATCTCTGCACTCTATGCTTCACAGATGATTGACAAGTTCCTGCCCAGGTATGAAAGGCATGGGCATTAGTAAGGCATGCTCACAAACTATTCTATGACCTCCCGGCTCTGATTAATTTTGAATGGCCAAGCACAAATGACTCTAGGATCTGACACCACCTCTGCCATCCAAGCTGTGTCTTACTGCATTTGGATGCTTCATTGTCCCAGTAGGGTCTCTCCACAGGAATAAATGTCCCATTGGCATTTCACTTTGTTGGTTGCTGGACTTGAACTCAGGGTCTGGGTGCTGTCTCTCAGCTCTCCAGCTCAAGGCTAACACCCTGCCACTTCGAGCTCCAAAGCAACTCTCAATAGCACTCTGACAGATTAGACACCACAGTCTCACAGGGACTTTGCCTTGCCCGGGCTGGCTCAAAACTGCGGCTTTCAGATCAGTGAGTCCTACAAAGGCCACTTTACTCCAATTAGAAGCAACAAGGTGGTCAACTCAGAAATAGTCTCTAAGCATGACCTTACCTGGAACTTGGTGAGGGCCAAATTTATATCTGAATGAGGATCTGCTGTCCTTCTCCATGGACCTGCTGCAGATTGCTATAGAGTAACTTGCAAGAATAAGCTGAAATAGCAATTAAGCAACCATTTTGGTAGTCCTAATTTTTCTTGTTTAAACAAACATTTAGGATAATTTCAATTTCAAACTTTGTTCAGAAATCCATTTCCAATGTTCTTTAAAATTTTTACTGATATTTGCTTAAATAATTAACACTTTAGCCTTTATGTGCATTTGAAAAATCTTTAAGGGCCCAAGGAACTCCCTTTGTTTCCAGGTTTCAAAACTCCAGCAACAGTTTAAACTCAAATAAGTTTTTCCTCAATGCAAGAACTGTAAACATCATCAGTGCACCAAAAGTCTAAATCTGGACTTAGTTTCCTTCTTTTTCTAAAATACGTCCAATTGCAACCCAGTAACATGAATCCAAATTATACAGAGATAAATTTTTAAATATTTATTCCTTTTAAAATAGTAATTATATTACCCAGATTTTACCATCAGATTTTCAATGTCAGTCTGCAAAGAAAAAGAGCGAAGATGTGGATCTCAGTTCACCTGACCAGGTTAAGTGAACAGCCTTCATTCCAGCTTATTTACCCAGAGCTGCACCTTTGCCAGTTCACCTCTCACCCCCAAAGATGGTCACACAGGACTATCCTAAGTTTTCCCATCCTTTCTCTTAGCATTTGATTACCTAGACAGTTTCTCCAAATTTTAAGTTAAGGAAATAGATTCTAAATTCCCTAATACCTCTGGGCTAAACAGGATACAATGTTTACAATGTAAACAGCTCTGTGCATTTCAATATCAAATTATTTTTAATGCAAATTTCATTTAGAACATACTTTTTCTATTTTAGAAAAATACTTTTTATCAGTTTCTCTTTAAAACAATGCAATAACCCTTTGAGACATTGTAAAACATTTTAACTTAATAATTTTCTTGAAGTTTAGACTTAGATTTACCCAATTGCCTTTTTGTTTCAAGTATAAATTTATCCATTGTTTTTATACAGCATGCTGACAATTTAATCTTGAATATATTCACTCATTCATTCACACACATTCATACTCAAAGATCTTAAAGCGCGCAAAATTAATATCGGCCGTTCATTTTCCGGAAGTTTGTGTCAAGAGAGCTTTGCCAATTTACTCTTGCAGGTGAGAACCAGGTTCAAAACAAAACTTTAGCAGTGATTTATTTTTCTAGGGCTTGTTACAACTGCCCAGAATACACACACAAAAATTGCAAGGATCCATCTGTTTTTGCGTACTTCCACTGACAGATTGCTGGCCACGGTCCGCACGTCCTTCCAATGCTGTAAAGTCAAACTTAGAGGGGTTGTCACAGTCTGTCCCATGTTAGTAGTCAGTTTCAGTCCCATCACAATTAACACAAGAAACAAAAATACACAACAGACAAAAAAACTTCACAATACGACTTCTTTCAGTCCCGTCACAACAAACACAAGAATTAAGCAAACACCAAACGAGAGACACTTCGCAGCGCAGCTTCGGTGCAAAACCGAAAGGGGAAGGGCGTTGACACGGCCGAGTCACAGATCCTCAGACCGGGGCGAAGCCCCGAAAACAGATGGACTAGAGAGTCCTCAGACCGGGGCGAAGCCCCGAAAACAGATACCAGATGGGTCAGAAATCTGACCCCAGATGCCTCCGGGACGTCTCCCGGGGCTGCGGTCGGGAGTACGAGCTCGTCAGCTCCTCCACGGGTCCGCCAGATACAGACGGCCGAATCACAGATTCCAGAAATACAGATTGATATGGCCGAGTCACAGATTCCAGAAATACTCTTAACATAAGACAAGACATACAAAAGACAACAGAAATTTGCTGGCCAGCTTACCTCCCGGAGGTGGGTCGGTGGTCCCTGGGTAGGGGTCTCCTATCTCGCTGGGGCCTCCAAATGTTAGACTCCCAACTCAGCGGGACGTCTTTCAGACGGAGCCCCCTTCCCAAGGAACAGCGAGTCACGCAGTCGGATGCAATCAGCAAGAGGTTTATTTGGGGACACAGGTACCCGGGGCAACAAGATCTCCTAGGAGACTTGCGCACCTAGGCTGGGGAGGGGGGATATTTATGGGTGGACAGGGTAATGATTGATTATGATACATTAGGTAAGACTCAGCTAGGGGCTCAGCTAGGGGTTTATTGAATTTCCACTTGGTTAAACAGGCAGTAGACTGCATGTCTTGTTTCTGGCCATATTTTATTGTTTTATTCCTGGAATTTCCTCCTCTTATTCAGGTTCAGTTTCACTGACTCGAACCAACTCAAACTGCACATCCTGTTGGCTGTTTTTCCAGCCCATTGTATAAACTGCAGCTACTTGCACTATTCTAAAGGCCATTCTTTTAAGACTTTGGATTTTGTTTGTGTTGTGAAAGTACTTTCGAGTGGTTGCTATTGGTTACTATTACATTATGGGGAGATTTTAGATTTTATATTTCTCACAGGGTTAGGGTTAGTATGAGGGTTTAGGTTAGGTTTAGGTTTAGACTGCGGGTTAGTGTGAGGGTTAGATTTAGGGTTAGGGTGAGGGTTAGGGATAGGGTGAGGTTTAGTGTTAGGGTTAGGGTTAAAGTTTGGGTTAGGGTTATTGTTAGGGTTAGGGTTAGGGTTGGGGTTGGTTTGGGGTTTGTGTTAGGATTGGGGTTAGGGTTAGTGTTAGGATGAGGTTGAGGTATAGCGTAAGGATTAGGGTTATGGTGAGGGTTAAGGTGAGGGTTAGCGTGAGTGTTAGGTTTAGGGTTAGGGTTATGGTTAGTGTTAGATTGTGTGTTAGTTTATGGATTAGGGTTATGATTATGTTTAAGGTGATGGTTAGGGTTAAGGTGAGGTTTAGGGTGATGGTTAGGTTTAGGATGAGGGTTGTGTCAAGGTTAGGTTTAGGTTGAGGGATAGGGTTAGGGTGAGAGTTGGTTAGGTTTAGGGTGCGGGCTAGGGTTAGGGTTATGGTTATGGTTATGGTTATGGTTAGGATGAGGTTGAGGTTCTGGGTTACGGTGAGGGTTAGGGTTAAGTTTAAGGTGAGAATTAGGTTTAGGGTTAGGGTTAGGGTTAGGTTTAAGTTTTTGGTTAGGGTTAGGTTAAGGTTTAAGGTTAGGATTAGAGTTAGGGTAATGGTGAGGATTAGGGTTAGGGTTAGGATGAGGTTTAGTGTTAGGGTTAGGGTAATGGTGAGGGTTAGGGTTAGGGTATGGGTTAGATTTAGGTTGAGGGTTAGAGTGAAGGTGAAGGTTAGTATTAAGGTTATGGCTTGGGTTATGTTTAGGGTTAGGGTTAGGGTTAGGGTGAGGGTTAGCGTGGGTGTTAATGTTAGGGTTAGGGTTAGGGTTAAGGTGATGGTAGGCTTAGGGTTAGGGTTAAGTTTTGGGTTAATGGTAGGGTTAGGGTTAAGGGGAGGGTAGGATTAGGTTTAGGGTTAAGTTTTGGGTTAGTGTTAGGGTTAGGGTTAGGGTTAAGGTTTGGGTTAGGGTTAGGTTTAGGGTGAGGGTGAGGGTAAGGGTTAGGGTTTGTGTTAGGGTTAAGGTTACAGTGAGGTTTAGGGTTAGGGTTAGAGTTACGGTTAGAGTTTGGATTAGGGTTAGGTTTAGTGTGAGGGTTCGTGTGAGGGCTAGGGTGAGTGTTAGCGTTAGGGTGAGGTTTAGGTTTAGGGATAGGCTGAGGGTGAAGTTTAGGATGAGGGTTAGGATTATGGTTAGGTGTTGGGGTCCGACTATGGGGTCAATGACCTTGGACCTGACCTTGGACCTACACAACTGTATACACAAGGAAGTAACTCTTATCAGGATAATTCAACCAATATCAATCTGTTCTTATCATGATAACTTCAAGCAATGTCAATCAGTTCTTATCAAGATGACTTTAAGCAATGTCAATCACATCTTATCAAGATGACTTTGGGCAATATTAATCACTTCTCATTTATCCTATTTGTGCCTTGATTAGCATTTTGTATGAATGTACCCTCTGGCAGTTCCCTAGTTTTAAGAAGAGTATTTAAGGTCGCAACTTGAAATAAACTGGGCTGCAGTCTTTACCTGGGTTGCAGACCTCCCGAACTCCATCTGTTTGTCTCTCTTTTAATTTTTCCTAGTCCTTGCCCCTATTTCAGGAATCCCAATCTGCGAACCCTGGTTTGCTGCCGACTGGCCCCGGCAACTGGCGCCCGAACAGGGACCCTGAAAATCTGGGACGACGGTGGAGGACCCCGCTGTGGTGAGTGACCTGTCGTAGGACTCTTAAGAGAGGATCTTAAGAGAGTGAGAGAGCGAGAGAGTGTATAGTCGGGAGTAAAAAATTATGGGTCAAGACAGCCGCAGGCTCTATGTGCAGGTCCTTAGGGACATACTTCAAGCCCGTGGAACGTGGGGGGGACAAGGGCAGCTTGAGAGTTTCCTACAGTTTGTCGAGGAGGCATGCCTGAGGTCTATAGAGGAGGAATTCCTAAAAAGCTGGCCGCGGATAGGAAAAGGAATTCAAGATTATTATAATGTATATGGCCCCGAAAAGACCTCAGTAGAGGCTATTACTGTATGGAATTTAGTAAGTGAATGCATAGATCCTCAACATGAGAATGCTGAACTTAATCTTGAATTAAGGGAAATTTATGAATTAAAGGACCCTTCTGAAAAACCTGAGGCTGAGCCATATGCCGCAGCCCAAGTGAATCTAAGTAAGATCTTGAAAAGGGAACAACAACCAGAAGATATTGAGTATCAGAATTCAAATTTGAATATCAAGGAGGAAAGTTATGATGAGCGCGTCGAGGAATTATGTCCTTAGTTCCCCAAGGAGGGAACGATTAACGAGGTTAAATGGCCAAGAGTTGGGAATTGTTTAAATGATTAAGAAGATTCATGGTTTTATAAGAATTTTCATGTAGTTATTGCAATTGTGGTCAAATAAGGAACATTTTCTGCTTGAAACTGTAAATAGTGCATGCTTGGCCATCTATGCTGTAAATAGCCTTTACCAAATGTGTTTGACAAGAATTGTTTTTATGTAGATAAAATGATCATTGATCTTAAAGATTGCTTTTTTACAATTACCCTACACCCTGATGATATTTTGTTGGCGGCTCAGGACAGGTCAGATCTACAAAATTAACCGGTGCTCACAGCATCTAGATTTAAAAGCAGAGGTATGGAGATTTCAGATCCTCGGGCCGAGAAGGTCTGGGAAGCCTTAACATACGCTGTGTTAATGGTGGCCATTCTTTTCAATTGGGCCACATGGGACCACATGGATCTCCTGTTGAGGAGGAAGGTTAACTTGGGAGAGGATCCTCCTCTCGGGGTCTATCTGCCCTTGTCTGTCCTTAAGGCATCTAGGGCCAAGGAAACTTTTAAGAGCGCTCAGAGTTGTGGTGAGTTAGCCATCCCACTGCTTAGAAAAAAAACAGGTTTTAGAGCCTTGCCCTGAGGAGGGATTTTTGGGCCCCTTTGATCCTGGGATTGGACCCCAGAGCCCTTCACCAAGTGTTCCTGCCCCGGAATTTGCGGCAGACAATTGGGGGGGCAGAGCAGCCTCTGCCATTTTACTCCCACACTACACCTTGTGTTAAACCAGAAGAGGAGGTTAACCCGCCATATCGCGGCAGCTCCTCCCCTGAACGGAAAGGGCGGGTCAAGCCGCCATTTTACTCCTCCCCACCATGCTTGGTAAATGCTAACCCTGGGGGCAATAGACCCACCCTAAAAGAGCTTAAGAAAGCAGTCTCCAAAAATGGGCCTAATTCGCCCTGGGCCAAAACCATCCTCCGAAGCCTGTCTCATCAGCCATCCTCTCAGGTCTTAAGTTCCCATCAACTAGAAACTGCCACAGGCCCCAGCTCCTGGGTGTAGCTGGCCTAGCAGCATCTTAGCAATTGGCATGCCCCTTGTCCTGGCTAGAGCCATTCAGCAGCTCTTATGGAGAGACCAGATATGGATGTTGTGGCATTTTATGATGACTACATTAGTTATGAAATATTAGCATAGAACTGCTCCCCCAATTCTAGGGGTCACAGTCTAATCGCATGCCCCCCCCGTGGGTGGAGCAATGGCCTATTGGCCGGAAAAACAAGTGGAGCTACTAAAATTAATAAGGATCAGGCAACTACAAGTTTCAAATACAGGTTTCTCCCTACAGAAAATATGCCCATGAGAGCCACCTGACCAGGGTTCCCAAGTCTTTCATCAATTCCTAATAATTTGTATATTTATGCTATTGAGATAAAAAAAATTGCTTTTTCTAGAAACAGTGGTTTTCCTTTAACAACCTTTTTTGTAAAAGATGCCCAGGTGAAAAGCAAAGGCCTCCAGAGGTAAGTATCGGCCGACCCCTGTCTGTTTTGTTTTGTTTTATTTTTATAAAATAAATAAATAAATAAATAAATAAAAAGTGCACTCTGGGCCTAAAACAGAGGCCTAGGTGGTCCAGGGACGCCTTGACCCCCCGAGTTTCTTGTGGATAACAGGGCATGCCTGAGAGTCCCACCAGCAAGACATGTCTAAATCTAAAAATAGCTGTTTGGTGAAAACAATCATCTGAGCTCATGTTTTTTGTGTTGTGTATCTGATTGAGTCCAATTTTCTTATATGTCAATGTCTGATTTTGTTTCAGACTTAAACATCTCTGTTTCTCTGTCTTGCTCGTGTTACATATTTTTCCTTGTCCAGTTTTGTCTTTAAAATTGGTACCAGTTTTAAATATGGATCTTTATGGTTTTTCTAAAGTTTTGTTTTGAACCTGGTTCTCACCTGCAAGAGTAAAATTGGCAAAGCTCTCTTGACACAAACTTCCGGAAAATGAACGGCCAATATTAATTTTGTGCACGTTAAAATTTTGAGTATGAATGTGTGTGAATGAGTGAGTGAACATGTTCAAGGTTTAATCAAGAAAATCATTTAGGTTTGAATTATTGCATTGTTTTAAAGAGGGGAGAGAATGGAACATTAGATCTCCAAAAAAAATGAACTTGATGTTCGTATGACAGCTCTTAAGTCCCATTAAGAAGGTCGAATCAGTAGATTGGAGAGAGAACTCTGAGAGCATCAAGGGAGGCACTTAGAGCAGAGAAAAGAGCCTCAAGAACCTACTAGTAAGGTCCCAGAACAGCAGAGACAGATCACGTTGAAAACTACTGCAGCTTCTGAAGAACGAGGAATTGCCAGCACTTCAGATCCACCAACAGCCAATATCAAGCCAACTCCTGTTGTTTCTACTCCAAGTAAAGTGACAACTGAAGCTATGGCTGGGAACAAATCAACACCTATGGCCAGTACCCGTCCAATGGTCACATCTGCAACAGTCACGAATCGAACAACTCCGCAGATCTAAGCCCCAGATGGATGAATTCCCCCCCGGGGAGGAATCGCAGTCAAGGACGAGATAAGAGGGGATGCTCTCTGACCAACCTAAGACAGGGCCTTCAGCTTGATCTGAAGAAGTTCCCCATGATGGGTAAGGCAGAGTCAGCGATCCACCCAACCTAAGACAAGCAAGTCCGCATCTTTTAAAAGAAAGACGGGGAGATGTTGGGGACCGACTGTGGGGTCAATGACCTTGGACCTGACCTTAGACCTACGCAACTGTATACAGAAGGAAGTAACTATTATCAGGATAACTTCAAGAAATGTCAATCAGTTCTTATCATGATAACTTCAAGCAATGTCAATCAGTTCTTATCAAGATGACTTTAAGTAATGTCAATCACATCTTATCAAGATGACTTTGGGCAATGTTAATCACTTCTCATTTATCCTATTTGTGCCTTGATTAGTATTTTGTATGAATGTACCCTCTGGCAGTTCCCTAGTTTTAAGAAGAGTATTTAAGGTCGGAACTTGAAATAAATTGGGCTGCAGTCTTTACCTGGGTTGCAGACTTCCCGAACTCCATCTGTTTGTCTCTCTTTTAATTTTTCCTAGTCCTTGCCCCTATTTCAGGAATCCCAATCTTCGAACCCTGGTTTGCTGCCGGCTGGCCCCGGCAGTTAGGGTTAGGGTTAGGGTGAGGTTTAGTGTTACGATTAGGTTTAGGATGATGGTGAGCATGAGGGTGAGGGTTAGGTTTAGGATTGTGTTTAGGGTTGGGTAGGGATAAGAACCCTTAGGGTTAGGGATAGGGTTTGGGTTAAGGTTATGGTTAGCGTTAGGGTTAGGGTTAGTGTTAGGGTTAGGGTTAGGTTTATGGTTAGGTTAGGTCTAGGACTAGGGTTAGGGTTAAGGTTAAGGTCAGGATTAGATTTAGGGTTAGGGTGTGTATAAGGTTAAGGCTAGGGCAACGTTTAGGTTTATGGTTTGGTTAGGTTTAGGGTGAGGATTAGGTTGAGGGTTAGGGTTAGGGATAGGGTTAGGGTGATGGTTAAGATTAGGGTGAGGGTTAGGGTTAGAGTTAGGGTTAAGGTGTGGTTTAGAGTTAGGGTTAGGGTTAAGATTTTGTTAGGGTTAAGTTTAGGGTTAGGGTTAGGGGTAGGGTTAGGTTTAGGATTAGGGTTAGGGTGAGGGTGAGGTTAGGGTAAGGGTTAGGGTTAGGGGTAAGGGTAGGGTTTGGGTTAGGGTTAGGGTTATGGTTAGGGTTAGTTTTAGGGATAGAGTTAGGGTTAAGGTAGGTTTAGCGTTAGGGTTAGTGTCATGGTCATGGTTAAGGACGCTTAGGTTTAGGTTTAGGGTTAAGGTTAGGGTTAGCGTTAGGTTTAGGGTTAGGTTTAGGGATAGGGTTAGGATTATGGTTAGGGTTAGGGTGAGGTTTAGGGTTAGGGTTAGGTTTAGGGTGAGTGTTAGAGTTAGTTAGGGTGAGGGTGAGGTTTAGGGTTAGGGTTAGTGTGAGGGTGAGGCTTAGAGTTAGGGTGAGGGTTAGGGTTAGGGTTAGGGGTAGGGTTTGGGTTAGGGTGAGGGTTTGGGTGAGTGATAGGGTTAGCTTTAGGTTGATGGTTTGTGTTAGGTTGTGGGTCATGGTTAGGGTTAGAGTTAGGGTGAGGGTGAGCGTGAAGTTTATGGTAAGGGTGGAGGTGATTGTTAGGTTTAGGGTTAGGGTTAGTGTGAGGGTTAGGTTGAGGGTTAGGGTTAGGTAATTGTTATGGTTAGGTTTAAGGTTAGGGACCCTTACTGTAAGGTTAAGGTTAGGGTTAAATTTAGTGTTAGCATTAAGGTTAGGGTTAGGATTAGGGTTAGGTTTATGGTTAGGTGTAGAGCTAGGATTAGGGTTAGTGTTAGATAGGATTAGGGCTAGGGTAAGTGTTAGGGTGAAGTTTAAGGTGAGGGCGACGGTTAGGGTGAGGGTTAGGGTTAGGGTCAATGTTAGGGTTTGGGTGATGGTTAGAGTTAGGGTTAGGTTTAGGGTTAAAGTGATGATTAGGTTTAGGGTTATGGTTAGGGTAAGCATTAGGGTTAGGATCTGGGTGAGGGTTAGGGTGAGGTTTTGGGTTAGGGTTAGGGTTAGGGTAAGGGTGAGGGTTAGGCTTAGGGTTGGGGTTGATGTGAGGGTTAGGGTGACGGTTAGGGTTAGGTTTAGGATTAGGGTTAGGTTTAAGGTAAGGTTTAGGGTGAGGGTTAAGGTTAGGGTTAGGGTTAGGTTTAGGGTTAGGGTGAGGGTTAGTGTTAGAGTTAGGGTTAGAGTTAGCGTGAGAGTGAGGTTTAGGGTTATGGTTAGAGTAAGGTTGAGGCTGAAGATTGGGGTGAGGGTGATGGTTAGGGTAAGGGTGGGGGTTAGAGTGAAGGTTAGGGTGAGGGTTAGGATGAGGGTTAGGTTTAGGGTTAGGGTTAGGTTTAGGATTAGGGTTAGGGTTAGGGTTAGTTTTAGGGTTAGGGTTAGGGTGAGGGTTAAGTTTAAGTCAGGGTGAGGGTTAGGGTGAGGGTGAGTGTTAGGGTTAGGGTTAGGGTGAGGGTGAGGGTGAGGTTAAGGTTTAGGGTTAGCGTTGGGTTAGGTTTATGGTTATGGTTAGGGTTAGGACTAGGATTAGGGTTAGGGTTAGGGTTAGGGTTAGCGTTAGGGTTAGGGTGAAGGTAAGGGTTAGTGTTAAAGTTAGGGTTAGGTTTAGGGTGAGGGTGAGCTGAGGGTTAGGGTTACGGTTAGGATTAGGTTGAGGGTTATGGTGAGGGTGAAGGTTAATGTTAGTTTTAGGATTAGGCTTAGGTTTAGGTTTAGGGTAAGGATTATGGTGAGGGTTAGAATGAGGGTGAGGGTTAGGGTTACGGTGAGGGTTGGGGTGGGGGATAGGAATAGGGTTAGGGTAAGGGTGACAGTCAGGATTAGGGTGAGGGTTAGGGTGAAGTTTAGGGCTAGGTTTAGGGTGAGGGTTAGGGTTACAGTTAGGGTGAGTGCTAGGGTTAGGGTGAGGGTTATGGTAAGAGTTAGGGTGAGGGTTATGGTAAGAGTTAGGGTGAGGGTTAGGTTTAGGTTTAGGGTGAGGGTGAGAGTGAGAGTTAGGGTGAGGGTGAGGGTGAGGGTTAGGGTTAGTGTTCGGTTTAGGGTTAGGGTGAGGTTTAGGGTTACAGTTAGAGTTATGATTAGGGTCTGGGTTAGGGTTAGGGTCTGGGTTAGGGTTAGGGTTAGGTCGAATTTGCGGGTGAGGTTTAGGGTGAGGTTTAGGATTAGAGTTAGTTTTAGGGTTCAGGTGAGGGATAGGGTTAGGGTCAGGGTTAGGATGAAGGTTTGGGTGAAGTTTAGGGTGAGGGTTAGGGTGAATGTGAGTGTTAGGTTTAGGGTAAGGGTGAGGGTGAGGGTTACTGTTAGAGTGAGGGTGAAGGTTAGGGTTTGGGACCCTTAGGGTTAGGTTTAGGTATAGGTTTAAGTTTAGGGTCAGCGTTAGTGTTAGGGATAGGACTAGGACTAGGGTTACGGTTAGGGTTAGGGTGAAGTTGAGGGTTAGTGTTAGGGTTAGTGTTAGGTGTAGGGTGATGGTGAGCGTGAGGGTTAGTGTTATGGTTAGGGTTAGGTTGAGGGTTATGTTGAGAGTTAAGGTTAGGGTTAGTTTTAGGGTTACACTTAGGTTTAGGGTTAGCGTGAGTGTGAGGGTTAGTGTGAGTGTGAGGGTTAGGTTGAGCGTTAGGTTTAGGGTTAGTTTAAGGGCTAGAGTGGGGGTGAGGTTTAGGGTTTGGTTTAGGGTGAGGGTTAGGGTGAGGGTTAGGGTAAGGGTTAGGGTGATGGTTTGGGTGAAGGTGAGTGTTGGTTTTAGGATTAGGGTTTGGTTTAGGGTTAGGGTTTGGGTGAGGGTTGGATTTAGGTTTAGGATTAGGGTTACGGTTAGGGTTAGGTTTTGGGTTAGAGTTAGGTTTACAGTTAGTGTGAGGGTGACAGTGAGGTTTAGGCTTATGGTTAGGGTTGGTGTGAGGGTTAGGGTTAGGGTTAGGTTTAGGTTTAGGATTAGGGTTAGCATTAGGGTAAGGTTTAGTGTTAGGGTTAGGGTTTGTGTTAGGTTTAGTGTTAGGGTTAGGGTGAGGGTTAGAGTTAGAGTTAGGGTTATGGTTAGAATGACAGTGAGGGATTAGGATTAGGGTTAGGATTATGATGAGGGTTAGGGTTAGAGTCAGGGTTAGTGTGAGAGTTACGGTTAGGCTTAGTGTAAGGGTGAGGCTGAAGGTTAGCATGAGGATAAGGGTTAGGGTAAGGTTGAGTGTTAGGGTGAGGGATAGGGTCAAGGTGAGGGAGAGGGTGAGGGTGAGTGTGAGGGTTAGAGTGAGGGTGAGGGTTAGGGTGAGGGTTAGGGTTAGGGTGATGTTAGGGTTATGGTTAGGGTTAGGGTTACGCTGAGTGTTAGGGTGAGGGTTAGTTTTAGGGGTAGGGTTACGGTTAGGGTGAGGGTTATGGTTAGGTTTAGCGGTAGTGTTTGGGTTTTGGTCAGGTTTAGGGATCCTTAGCTTTAGGCCTAGGGTTAGGGGTAAGGTTAGGGTTAGCGTTACATTTAGGGTTAGGGTTGGGTTAGGATTATGGTTAGGGTTAGGGTGGGGGTTAAGGTTAGGGTTAGGGTTGGTTTTAGGGTGAGGGTAAGAGTTAGTGTTTGGGTGAAGGTTCGGTGAGCATGAGGGTGAGGGTTAGGGTGAGGGTTACTATTAGGGTGAGGGTGAGGGTTAGGTTTAGTGTCCCTTAGTGTTAGGGTCAGGGTTAGGGTTAAAGTTAGCATTAGGATTAGGATTAGGATTAGGATTAGGAACACTTAGCGTTAGTTTTAGGGTTTGGTTTAGGCCTTAGGGGTTATGTTTATGGTTAGGGTTAGGATTACGTTTATGGTCTAGGTTAGGGTTTGCGTTACAGGTTAAGGGTAGGTTTAGGGTTAGTGTTAGGGTTATGTTTAGGTTTAGGGTTAGGGTTAGGGACCCTTACGGTTAGGGTTAGAATTAGGGTTAAGGTTAGGGTTATGTTTCGGTTTAGGGTTAGGGTTAGGGTTAGGGTTTGGTTTAGAGTGAGGTTTAGGTTGAGTGTGAGGGTTAGGGTTAGGTTTATCGTGAGGATGAGGGTGAGGGTGAGGCTTAGTGTTAGGGTTAGTTTTAGGGTTAGGGTTAGTTTTAGGGTTAGGGTTTGGAATCAGGGATAGGTTTAGGGTTATTTTTAGGTTTAGTGTTAGGGTTAGGGTTTGTGTTAGGTTTAGGGTTAGTGTTAGGGGGAGAGTGAGGGTGAGGGTGACGATTAAGGTTAGGGTTAGGGTTAGGGTTAGGGTTAGGGTTAGGGTTAGGGTTAAGGTGAGGGTTAGGGTGAGGGTTAGGGTTAAGGTTAGGGTTAAGGTTTGGGTGAGGGTTAGGTTTAGGTTTAGGTTTAGGGTTAGGGTTAGGTTGTGGGTTAGGGTGAGGATGAGGGTGAGGGTGAGGGTGAAGGGTAGGCTTAGGGATAGTGTGGGTGTGAGGTTTAGTGTGAGGGTTAGGGTTAGGTTAAGATTAGGGCGAGGGTTAGGGTAAGGTTTAGGGTGAGGTTTTGGGTTAGGTTTAGTGTTTGTGTTAGGGTTAGGGTGAGAGATAGGTTTAGAGTTAGGGTTAGGGTTAGTGTGAGAGTGAGGGATTAGGGTTAGGATTAGGGTGAGGGTTAGGGTTAGGGTTAGGGTGAGGGTTAGGTTGATGATTAAGGTCTGGGTTAGTGTTAGGGTTAGGGTTAGTTTTAGGGTTAGGGTGAATTTGAGAGTGAGGGTTAGGGTGTGGGTTAGGGTCTGGGTTAGTTTTATTTTAAGGTGAGGGTTAGGGTTAGGGTAAGGTTTAGGGTGAAGGTTAGGGTGAGGGTTAGGTTTAGGTTAGGGTAAGGGTTAGGATTAGTGGTAGAGTTAGGTTTAGGGTGAGGGTTAGGATTAGGTGAGGGTGAGGGTTAGGGTGAAGGTGAGTGTTAGGGTTAGGGTTAAGGTGAGGGTGAGGGTGATGGTTACGGTTAAGGTGAGGGTGAAGGTTAGGGTTAGGGACCCTTAGGACTAGGACTAGGACTAGTGTTAGGGTTAGGGTTAGGGTTAGGGTTAGGGTGAACATGACGGTTAGTGTTAGGGTAAGGGTTAGGTTTAAGTTTTGGGTGAGGGTGAGTGTGAGGGTTTAGGGTTATGGTTATGGTTAGGTTGAAGTTTAGGGTGAGGGTTAAGGTTGCAGTTAGTTTTAGGCTTAAGATTAGGTTTAGGGTTAGAGTTAGCGTTAGGGTGAGGGTTAGCGTGAGGGTGAGGGTGAGGGTGAGTGTAAGCATTAGGGTTAGTTTTAGATCTAGGGTGAGGGTGAGGTTGAGGGTTTGGGTTAGGGTTACGGTGAGGGTTAGGGAGATGTTTAGGATTTGGTTTAGTGTTAGGGTTAGGTTTAGGGTTACGGTGAGGGTGAGGGTTAGGGTTAATGTTAGGGTTAGGGTTCGATTTATGGTGAGGTTGAGGTTGAGGGTGAGGATGAGTGTGAAGTGAGAGTTACGGTTAAGGTCAGGGTGAAGGTTAGGTTTAGGGACCCTTAGGGTTAGTTTTAGGGTTAAGTTTAAGTTTAGGGTTAGCGTTAGGGTTAGGGTTAGGGTTAGGACTAGGACTAGGGTTAGTGTTAGGGTTAGGGTTAGGATGAAGGTGAGGGTTAGTATTAGGGTTAGGGTTAGGTTTAGGGTGAGGGTGAGCGTGAGGGTTAGGCCTATGGTTAGGGTTAGATTTAGAGTTATGGTGAGTGTTAATGTTAGGGTTAGTTTTAGGGTTACCCTTAGGTTTAGTGTTAGGGTGAGGGTTAGGGTTAGGGTTAGGATGAGGGTAAGGGTTAAGGTCAGGGTTATGGTAAGGTTTAGGGTTAGCGTTAGGGTGATTGTTAGATTAGGTTTAGGGTTACGTTTAGGGTGAGGTTGTGGGTGAGGATTTGGTTTAGTGTTAGTGTTAGGGTTAGGTTTAGGGTTATGGTGAGGGTGATGGTTAGGATTAGTGTTAGGGTTAGGGTTCGGATTATGGTGAGGTTGAGGGTGAGGGTGAGGGTAAGGGTGAGGTGAGGGTTATGGCTAGGGTCAGGGTGAAGGTTAGGGTTGGGGACCCTTAGGGTTAGGTTTAAGTTTAGGGTTAGTGTTAGTGTTAGTGTTGGGGTTAGGGTTAGGACTAGGACTAGGGTTAGGATTAGCATTAGGGTTAGGGTTAGGGTGAAGGTGAGAGTTAGTGTTAGGGTTAGGGTTAGGTGAGGGTGAGCATGAGGGTTTGGGTTATGGTTAGGGTTAGGTTTAGGGTTATGGTGAGTGTTAATGTTAGGGTTAGTTTTAGGGTTACGCTTAGGTTTAGTGTTATGGTTAGGGTGAGGGTTAACGTGAGTGTGAGATTTAGGGTGAAGTTTAGGGTTAGGGTTAGTTTTAGGGCTAGGGTGAGGATGAGGTTGAGGGTTTGGGTTAGGGTTATTTTGAGGGTTATGGTGAGGGTTAGGGATAAGGTTAGGGTGAGGGTGAGAGTTAGGGTTAGGGTTAGGATTAAGATGAAGGTTAGAGTTATGGTGAGGGTTAGGGTAAGGGTTAGGGTGAGCGTTAGGGTGAGGGTTAGATTTAGGGTTAGGGTTAGGTTTAGGATGAAGTTTAGGTTTTGGGTTAGGGTTAGGGTTAGGGTTAGGGTGAGGTTGAGGGTTAGGATTAGGTTTAGGCTTAGGT
Source organism: Megascapheus bottae (assembly GCF_031878675.1). Classification (NCBI taxonomy): domain Eukaryota; kingdom Metazoa; phylum Chordata; class Mammalia; order Rodentia; family Geomyidae; genus Megascapheus; species Megascapheus bottae. The sequence continues at coordinate 11,398,699 of NC_143509.1, forward strand.
TTATGTTTAGGGTTAGGGCTAAGGCTTGGTTTAGAATTTGGGTTAGGGTTAGGGTTAGAGTTAGGGTCATGGTTAGGGTTAAGGTTACGTTTTCGGTTAGGGTTAGAGTTAGGGTGAGGGTTAGGGTGATTGTTTGGGTGAGAGTGAGGGTTAGCGTGAGGATGAGGATGAGGATGAGGTGAGGGTGAGGGTTAGGTTTAGGGTTAGGGTGAGGTTTAGGTTTAGATTTATGGTTAGCGTAAGGGTTAGAGTTTGCGTGAGGGTTAATGTTAAGGTTAGAGTTAAGGTTTGGGTTTGGTTTAGGGTTAGAGTTAGGGTTAGGTTTGGGGTCATGGTGAGGGTGAGAGTTAGGGTTAGGTGAGGGTAAGGGTGTGGGTGAGAATGAGTGTTAGGATTAGGGTTAGGGTGAGAGTGAGGGTGAGGCTTACGGTTAGGGTGAGTGTGAGGGTTAGGATTAGGGACCCTTACATTTAGGGTTAGGGTTAGAATTAGCGTTAGGGTTAGGGTTAGATTTATGGTTAGGCTGAGGGCTAGGACTAGGGTTAGGGTTAGGGTTAGGATTAGGGTTATGGTAAGGGTTATGTGTAAGGTTAGGAGTAGGGCTAGGTTTAGGGTTTGGGTGAGGGTTAGGTTTAGGGTTGGGGTGAGGTGAGGGTTAGGGTTAGCGTTAGGTTTAGGGGGAGTGTGAGCGTGAGGGTTAGGGTTAGGATTAGGGTTATGGTGAGGGTTATGGTGAGTGTTAATGTTAGGGTTAGTTTTAGGGTTAGGCTTAGGTTTAGGGTGAGGGTAAGGGTAAGGGTGAGGGTTAGTGTGAGGGTTAGGGTGAGGATTAGGGTTAGGGTTAGTTTTAGGGTTAGGGTGAGGGTGAGGGTAAGGTTAGGGTTAGGGTAACAGTGAGGGTTAGGGTGAGGATTAGGGATAGGGTTGGGGTAAGTGTGAGGGTTAGGGTTAGTGTGAGGGTGAGGGTTAGGGTGAGGGTGAGGGTTAGGTTTAGGGTGAAGGTTAGGGTAACGGTTAGGGTTAGGGTGAGGGTTAGGTTTAGGTTTAGGGTGAGGGTGAGAGTGAGGGTTAGGCTGAAGATGAGGGTGAGGGTGAGGGTTAGTGTGAGGGTGCTGATAAGGGTGAGGGTTGGGGTTAGAGATAGGATTAGGGTTAGGGTGAGGTTTAGGGTTAGGGTTAGGGTGATGATTTGTGTCTGGGTTAGAGTTAGGGTTAGGGTTAGGGTGATGATTAGGGTCTGGGTTAGAGTTAGGGTTAGGGTGAATTTGAGGGTGAGGGTTAGGGTTAGGGTTAGTTTTAGAGTTAAGGTGAGTGTTAGGTTTAGGGTTAGGATTAGGGTTAGGATTAGGGTTAGGTTTAGGGTGAGGGTTAGGGTGAGGGTTAGGGTTAGGTGATGGTGAGGGTTAGGGTGAAGGTGAGTGTTATGGTTAGGGTTAGGTTGAGGGTGAGGTGATGGTTACAGTTAGAGTGAGGGTGAATGTTAGGGTTAGGGACCCTTAAGGTTAGGGTTATGGTTAAGTTTAAGTTTAGGGTTAGCGTTAGGGTTAGGGATAGGGTTAGGACTAGGAGTAGGGTTATGGTTAGGGTTAAGGTTAGGGTGAAGGTGAGGGTTACTGTTTGGGTTAGGGTGAGGGTTAGTGTTAGTGTTAGGGTTAGGGTTAGAGTGAGGTTTAGGGTTTGGTTTAGGTTTAGGGTTAAAGTTTGGGTTAGGGTTTGGTTTAGGGTGAGCGTGGGCGTGAGGATTAGGTTTAAGGTTACGGTTTGGTTGAGGGTTATGATGAGACTTAAGGTTAGGGTTAGTTTTAGTGTTAGGCTTGGGTTTAGAGTTAGGGTTAGGGTGAGGGTTAGCGTGAGTGTGAGGGTTAGGGTAAGTGTTAGGATTAGGGTTAGGATGAATTTTAGGGTTTTGGTTGGGGTTAGGATTAGGGTTCAGTTTAGGGTAAAGGTGAGGGTTAAGGTTAAGTTTAGGGCGAAGGTGAGGGTTAGGGCCATTTTTAGGTTTTGGTTGAGGGGTAAGGTGGGGGTTAGCGTTAGGGTTAGGGTGAGAGAGTGAGCGTTAGGATTATGGTTAGGTTGACTGTTAGGGTTAGGGTTAAGGTGAGGTTGAGTGTGAGGGTTATGGTGAGGGTTAGTGTTAGTTTTAGGATTAGGGTGAGGTTTAGGGTTAGGCTTAGGGTGAGGGTGAGGGTTAGGTTTAGGGTTATTTTAGGGTTATGTTGAGGTTTAGGTTTTGGGTGAGTATGAGGGTGAGGTTTAGGGTTAGGGTGACGGTGAGGGGGAGTGTAAGGATTAGGGTGAGGCTTAGGGTTACAGATAATTTTAGGGTTAGGGTGAGGGTTGGGTTTAGGGTTAGGGTGATGGTGAGTTTTAGGGTGAGGGATAGGGTTAGCGTTGGCTTGAGCCTGAGGATTAGGGTGAGGGTGAGGGTTAGGGTTAGGATTAGTATTAGGATGAGGGTTAAGGTTAAGGTGAGGGTTATGGTAAGGGTTAGGGTGAGCGTTAGGGTGAGGGTTAGAGCTAGGGTTAGGGTTAGGTTTAGGGTGAGGTTTAGCGTTTGGGTTAGGCTTTGGGTTAGGGTTAAGGTAAGGTTGAAGGTGAGGGTTAGGGTTAGGGTTAGGGTTATAGTGAGGAAGAGGGTTAGGATTTGGTTTAGGGTTAGGATTAGGTTTATGGTTACGGTGATGGTGAGGGTTAGGGTTAGTGTTAGGGTTAGGGTTCGGTTTAGGGTGAGGGTGAGGGTGAGGGTTAAGTTGAGAGTGAGGGTTATGGTGAGGCTTAGTGTTAGGGTTAGTTTTACGGACCCTTAAGGTTAGGGTTAGGATTAGGGTTAGGGTTAGGTTTGTTTAGGTTTAGGGCTAGGGCTAGGTTTAGGATTTGGGTTAGGTTTATGGTTAGAGTTATGGTTAGGATTAGGGTTAAGTTTTGGGTTAGTGTTTGAGTTAGGGTGAGGGTTAGGGTGATTGTTACGGTGAGTGTGAAAGTTAGGGTTAGGTTTAGGGTGAGGGTGAGCGTGAGGGTTGGGGTTATGGTGAAGGTTTTTGTGATGGTTAAGTTTAGGTTTAGTTTTAGGGTTAGGCTTAGGTTTACAGTTAGGTTTAGGGTTAGGGTGAGGGTTAGCGTGAGGGTGAGGATTAGGGTGATGGTTAGGGTGAGGGTGACGGTTAGGGTGAGGATTAGGTTTTGGGTTAGGGTTAGGTTTAGGCACCCTTACAGTTAGGTTTAGGCACCCTTACAGTTAGGTTAGGATTAGGGTTAGGTTTAGGGTTATGTTTAGGGTTAGAGCTAGGGCTAGGTTTAGGATTTGGGTTAGAGTTAGGCTTGGGGTTAGGGGTAAGGTAGGGTTCGGGTTAAGTTTTGGGTTATGGTTAGAGTTAGGGTGAGGGTTAGGGAGAGTGTTAGGGTGAGAGTGAGGGTTAGTGTGAGGATGAGGATGAGATGAGGGTGGGGTGAGTGATAAGGTTAGGTTTAGGGTTAGGGTGAGAGTTAGAGTGAGGTTCAGGTTTAGGGTTGTGGTTAGCATAAGGGTTTGGGTTTCGGTGAGGGTTAGGGTTATGGTTAGAATTAGGGTTCGGGTTTGGTTTAGGGTTAGGGTTAGGGTTAGGTTTGGGGTTGGTGTGAGGGTGAGAGTGAGGTTTAGGGTGAGGGTGAGGGTTAGAGTTAGGTTATGGTTATGGTTAGGGTTAGGGTGACTGTGAGGCTGAGGGTTAGGTTGAGGGTGAAGGTTTGGATGAGGGTGAGTGTTAGGGTTAGGGTTAGGGTTAGGGTGATAGTGATGGTGAGGGTTACAGTTAGGGTTAGGGTTAAGGTTAGGTTTATGGTTAGGGATAGGACTAGGACTAGGGTTAGGGTTAAGGTAAGGGTTATGTATAGGGTTAGGACTAGGGCTAGGTTTAGGATTTGGGTTAGGGTTAGGTTTAGCGTTAGGGTGAAGGTAGAGTGAGTGTTAAGGTAGGGTTAGGGTTAGGGTTAGGTTTAGGGTGAGTGTGAGCGTGAGGGTTAGGTTTAAGGTTAGGGTTATGGTGAAGGTTATGGTCAGGGTTAGTTTTAGTTTTAGTTTTAGGGTTAGGCTAAGGCTTAGGGTTAGGGTAAGGTGAGGTTAGCATTAGGGTGAGGGTTAGTGTGAGGGTTACAGTTAGAGTTAGGGTGAGGGTCAGGGTGAGGGTTAGAGTTAGGGTTACAGTGAGGTTTAGGGTAAGGGTTAGGGAAAGGGTTTGGGTGAGGGTGAGGGTTAGGGTGAGGGTTAGGGTTAGTGTTAGGGTGAGGGTTAGGGTGAGCGTTAGGGTTAGGTTTAGGCTGAGCCTTAGGGTTAGCGTTAGGGTTAGATTGAGGGTTAGGGTTAGGGTTATGGTTAGGGTAAGGTTAAGGCTGAGGTTTAGGGTGAGTGTTAGTGTTAGTGTTAGCGTTAGGGTTAGGGTGAGTTTTAGGGTTTGGTTTAGGGTTAGGGTTAGGTTTAGTGTGAGGTTGATGGTGAGAGTTAGAGTAAGGGTTAGTGTTATACTTAGGGTGAGAGTTAGGATTTGGTGTAGGGTTAGGGTTAGGATTAGGGTTACGGTGAGGGTTAGGGTTATGGTTAGGGATAGGGTTCGGAATGGGGTGAGGGTGCGCTTGATGGTTAGGGTTAGGGTTAGGGTTAGGGTTAAGGTTATGGTTAGGGTGAGGTTTAGGGTTAGGGGTAGGGATTGGGTGAGGGTGAGGGTGAGGGTGAGGGTTATTGTTAGGGTAAGGGTTAGTGTTTGGGTTAGGGTTAGGGTTAGGGTGAGGGTTATGTTGAGGGTTAGGATTAGGGTTAGTTTTAGGGTTAGGCTTAGGGTTAGGGTTAGGTTCAGGGTTAGCGTGACGGTGAAGGTTAGAGTGAGGATTAGGGTTTGGGTTAGGTTTAGGGTTAGTGTGAGTGTGAGGGTTAGGTTTAGGGTTAGGATTAGGGTTAGTGTGAGGTTGAGGGTAAGGGTGAGTGCTAGGGTTAGGGTTAGGGTAAGGGTTAAGTTTTATTGTTAAGGTTAAGGTTGGGTTAGATTTAGTGTTAGTGATAGAGTTTGGGTTAGGATTAGGGTTAGGGTTACGGTGATGTTGACGGTGAGGATATCGGTTATGGTTAGGGTGAGGGTGAGGTTGAGGTTTAGGGTTATGGTTATGGTTAGGGTACGGGTGAGGGTTAGGTTGAGCGTAAGGTTTGGGGTAAGGGTTAGGGTTAGTATTAGTGTTTGGGTGAGGGTTAGGGTTAGGTTTAGAGTTAGTGTTAGGGTTGTTTTAGGGTTAGGGTTAGGTTTAGGTTTGGGGTTACGATTTGGGTGAGGGTGAGGGTTAGGGTGAGGGTGAGCGTAAGGGTTGGGGTTAGGAGTAGAGTTAGGGTGAGGGTGAGAGTGAGGATGAGGGTTAGGGGTAGGGGTAGGGGTAGGGTTAGGATTAGTGTTAGGTTTTGGGTTAGTGATAGGATTAGGGTTAGGGTTAGGTGTAGTGTTAGGGTTAGCTTTTGTTTTAGGGTTAGGTTTAGGGTTAGGGGGAGGGGGAGGCTGAGGGTGAGTGTGACAGGGTTAGGTTGAGGGTGAGGGAAAGGGATAGTGTTAGGGTTAGGTTTAGGGTGAGGGTTAGGGTTAAGGTCATGGTTAGGGTAAGGTTTAGAATTAGGGTTAGGGTTTTGGTGAGGGTTAGGGTTAGATTTTGGGTTTGGATTAGGGTTAGGTTTAGGGTTAGCATTAGGGTGAGGGTGAGAGTGAGGTTTAGGGTTAGGGTTGGGGTTGGTGTTAGGGTTAGGATTAGTTTTAGGGTTAGGGTAAGGTTATGGTTCAGGGTTAGGTTTAGAGTTAGAGTTAGGGTTAGGGTTAGAGTTAATGTGAGGGTTAGGGTTAGTGTTAAGGTTAGGGTTAGGGTTAGGGTTAGGGTTGGGGTTAGGTTTAGGCTTAGGGTTAGGGTTAGGGATAGGGTCAGGGTGAGGTATAGGGTTAGGGTTAGGTTTAGGGTGACAGTTAGTGTTAGAATGGGGTTTAGGGTGAGGGTGAGGGTTAGGGTTAGGGTGAGGTTTTAAGTGAGGGTTAAGGTTGGGGTGAGGATTAGGGTGAGATTGAGGGTTAGAGTGAGGGTGAGGTTGAGGGTTATTGTCAGGGGTAGGGTTACTGTGAGGGTTAGGGTGAGGGTGAGGGTGAGGGTTAGGGTTAGGGTTAGGGTTACGTTTAGTGTGAGGATGAGGATGAGGGTGAGAGTTAGGGTTAGGATTAGAGTAAGGATTAGGTTTTGTGTTAGTGTTAGGGTTAGGGTGAGGTATAGGGTTAGGGTGATGGTTAGGGTAAGGCTTAGTGTGAGGCTGACGGTTAGGGTTAGGTTTAGGGTTAGGGTTAGTGTTCTGGTGAGGCTTTGGGTTTGGGTTAGGTTTAGAGTTAGTCTTAGGTTTAAGGTTAGGGTTAGGGTGTGAATGAAGGTGAGGGTTAGGGTGGGGGTTAGGGTTATCTTTAGGATGAGGCTTAGTATTTGGTTTAGGGTAAGGGTAAGGTTTAGGTTTAGGGTTAGGGTGAGAGTGAGAATTAGGGTGAGGGTGAGTGTGAGGGTTAGACGTAGGGTGAGTGTGAGGGTTAGGGTTAGTTTAGGGTTAGATGAGGGTTACGGTGAGTGTGAGGTTTAAGGTTAGGGTTAGGGTTTGTGTTTGGGTTGGGTTAGGGTTAGGGTTAGGGTTTGGTATAGGTTTAGGGTTAGGTTTAGGGTTAGGGTGAGGTTGAGTGTGAGGGTGAGTGTTAGGGTTAGGGTTAGGGTTAGGGTTAGGTTTAGGGTAAGGTTGAGGGTGAGGGTGAGAGTTAGGGTTAGGGTTAGGGTAAGAGTTAGGGTTTGGGTTAGGGTTAGGGTTAAAGTGATGGTTAGGGTAAGGGTTAGAGTGAGGGTTAGTGTAGGGTTAGGGTTAGGGTGAGGCTAAGGGTTTGGGCTAGGGTTAGAGTTAGTGTTAGGGTTAAGGATAGGGTGAGAATGGGATTGAGGGTTAGGGCGAGGGTTATGGTTATGTTTAGGATGAGGGTTAGGATTTGGTTTAGGGTTAGGATTAGGATTAGGGTTAGATTTAGGGTTAGGGTGATAGGGAGGGTTAGGCTGAGTGTGAGGGTGAGGGTAAGTGGGAGTGTGAGTGTTAGGTTTAGGATTAAGGTTAGGTTTAGAGTGAGGGTTAGAGTGTGTGAGCGTTAGGGTTAGGGTTAGCTTTAGGGTTAGGTTTAGGGTTAGGTTTAGTGTTAGGCTTAGGTTTTGTGTTAGGGTTATAGTGAGGGTGAGAGTGAGGGTGACGGTTGGGGTTAGGGTGAGGGTGAGGTTTTGGGTTAGGGTTATGATTATGGTTAGGTTTTGGGTGAGTGTTAGGTTGAGAGTAAGGGTAAGGGTTATGGTTAGGTTAGGGTCAGGGTTAGTGTTAGTATTAGGGTTTGGTTGAGGGTTAGGGTTAGAGTTCGAGGTAGGGTTAGGTTTTGGTTTAGGGTTAGGGTTAGGGTTAGGTTTGGGGTTAGGGTGAGGTTGAGGGTGAGGGCTAGGGTGAGGGTGAGTGTTAGGGTTAGGGTTAGGGTGAGGGTGAGGGTGAGGATTAGGTTTAGGGTTAAGTTTGGGGTTAGGGTTATTGTTAGGGTTAGGGTTTGGCTTAGGGTTAGAGTTAGGGTTTGGGTGAGGGTGTGGGTTAGGGTTAGTGTGAGGCTGAGGGTTAGGGTGAGGTTGAGGATGAGTGTGATGTTTATTGTTAGGGTTAGGGTCTAGTTTAGGGTTAGGATTAAGGTTTGGTTTAGGGATAGGGTTAGGGTTAGGGTTAGAGTGAGGGTTAGGGTGAGGGATAGGATTAGGGTTAGGGTTTGTTTGAGAGTGAGCTTTAGGGTTAGTGTGAGGTTGAGGGCTAGGGTTAGGGTGATGGTGAGGGTTAGGGTGAGGGTATGGTTAGGGTTAGGGTGAGATTTAAGATTTGGTTAAGGGTTATGGTCAGGGTTACAGTGAGGGTTACAGTGAGGATGAGGGTTAGGATAAGGATTAGGGTTAGGATTCTGTTTAGGTTTAGGGTGAGGGTGAGGGTGAGGTTTAGGGTGAGGGTTATGTTGAGGGTTAGTGTTAGGGTTAGTTTTAAGGTTAGGTTTATGTTTAGGCTTAGGGTGAGGGTTAGGGTGAGGTGAGGATTAGGTTAAGGTTTAGGTTTAGGGACCCTTAAGGTTAGGGTAAGGGTTTGGTTTAGGAGTTAAGGGTTGTATTAAGGGTTAGGGTTAGGGTTAAGTTTATGTTTAGGGTTTCGGATTGGATTAACGGATAGGTTTAGATTTAGGGACCCTTACGGTTAGGTTAGGATTAGGGTTATGGTTATGGTTATATTTAGGGTTAGGGCTAGGACTAGGTTTAGAATTTGAATAGGGTTAGGGTTAGTGTTAAGGTTAAAGTTTGGGTTAGTGTTAGGGTAATGGTGAGGGTTAGGGTTAGGGTGAGGGTGAGTGTGAGGGTTAGAGTTAGGGTTAGGGTGAGGGTGAGGTTTACGGTTAGGGTTAGGGTAAGGTTTAGTGCTTGGGTTAGGGTTAGGGTTAGGTTTAGTTTTAGGGTTAGGGTTTGGGTTAGGGTTAGGGTTATGGTGACAGTGAGGGTGAGAGTGAAGGTTAAGGTTAGCGTGAGGGTGAGGTTGAGGATTAGGTTTACGTTTATGGTTAGGTTAAGTTGAGGGTTAGGTTTAGGGTAAGGGTTAGGGTTAGGTTTAGGGTAAGGGTTAGGTTTAGGATTAGGGTTTGAGTGAGGGTTAGTTTATGGTTGGGGTTAGGGATGATTTAGGGTTATGGTTAGGGTTAGCATTTGGGTTAGGGTGAGGGTGAATTTGAGTGTTAGGGTGAGAATGAGGGTTAGGGTTAGCTTTAGGGTTAGTGTTAGAGTTAGAGTTAGGTTTAGTTTTAGGGTGAGGGTTAGGGTGATGTTTAGGTTTAGGGTTAGGTTTAGGGTTAGGGTTGGGGTGTGGTTTAGGATGAGAGTTAGTGTTCAAGTTAGGGTGAGGGTTAGGTTTAGGATTAGGGTTAGCATTAGGGTGAGGGTTAGTGTTTGTTTCAGTGTAAGGGTTAGGGTGGGTTTAGTGTTTGGGTTAGGGATAGAGTTAGGTTTAGGGTTTGGGTTAGGTTGAGGGTGAAGGTTTGGGTGAGGGTTAGGGTTACGTTTAGGGTGAGATTTACGATTTGGTTTAGGGTTAGGGTAGGGTTATGGTGAGTGTTACGGTTCGGGTGAGGGTTAGGGTTTGGGTTAGGTTTACGGTTCAGTTTAGGTTGAGGGTGAGGTTGAGAGTTAGGTTTAGGGTTAGGGTGAGGGTTATGGTGAGGGTTAGTGATAGGGTTAGATTTAGGGTTAGGGTTATGTTTATTCTTCGGGTGAGGGTTAGGTGAGGGTTAGGTTGAGGGTTAGGGTTAGGGTTAGGTTGATGGTTAGGGTGAGGTTTAGGGTTAGGGTTAGGTTTAGGAACCCTTAAACATATGGTTAAGGTTTGGGTTAGGAGTTAGGGTTTATATTTATGTTGGGGTTAGGGTTAGGTTTGTGGTTAGGGTTAGGGTTTGGGTTAAAGGTTAAGTTAGGTTTAGGGACCCTATGGTTAGCTTAGGATTAGGGTTAGGATTTCGTTTATGTTTAGGTTTAGGGCTAGGGCTATATTTATGATTTGAATAGGGTTGGGGTTAGAGTTAAAGTTTGGGTTAGGTTTAGGATTAGAGTGAGGGTTAAGTTTAGGGTAAGGGTGAGTGTGAGGCTTAGGATTGGGGTTAGGGTGAGGGTGAGTGTTAGGGTTATGGTTGGGTAAGGGTTAGGGTTTGGGTTAGTGTTAGCTTTAGGGTTAGCGTTAGGTTTAGTTTTTGGGTTAGTGTTTGGGTTAGGGTTAGGGTTACTGAGAGGGTGAGGGTGAGGGTGAATTTTAGAGTTAGGGCAAGTGTGAGGTTGAGGGATAGGGTTACATTTATGGTTATGGTTAGGGTGAGGGTTTGTTTGAGGGTAAGGGTTAGGGTTAGGGTTAGGATTACGGTTTGAGTGAGTGTTAGGGATAGGGTTGTGGTTAGGGTTTGGTTTAGGGCTAGGGTTAGGGTTAGGTTTGGGGTAAGGTGAGGGTGAGTTTGAGGGTTAGGGTGAGGATGAGGGTTAGGGTTAGGGGTAGGGGTAGAGTTACAGTTAGGTTTAGTTTTTGAGTGAGGGTTAGGGTGAGGTTTAGGTTTAGGGTTAGGCTTCAGGTAAATGTTACGGTGAGTTTTAGGGTGAAGATTAGAGTTAGGGTTAGGGTTAGGATTTGGGTTAAGGTGAGGATGAGGTTTAGGGTTACGGTTAGGATTAGGGTGAGGGTTAGGATTAGATTGAGGTTTAGGGTGAGTGTTAGGGTTAGGGTGAGGTTTAGGGTTATCGTGAGGTTGAGGGTAAGGGTGAGAATTTGTGTTCATTTAGGGTGACTGTTAGGTTTATGGTTAGGTTTAGGACTACGGTGAGGGTTAGTGTTAGGTTTAGGTTTAGGGTTAGGGTGAGGTTTAGGGTTTGGGTTAGGGTTAGGGTTAGCTTTAGGGTTAGAGTGAACTTGAGGGTGAAGATTAGGATGAGGTTTAGGGTTACGTTTAGGGTGATATTTTGGATTTGGTTTAGGGCTAAGGACAGGGTTAGGGTGAGGGTTACGGTCAGGGTGAGGGTTAGGGTTAGGGTTACGTTTATGGTTAATGTTAGGGTTTGGGTTAACGGTTAAGGTTAGGTTTAGGGACCATTATGGTTAGGGTTAAGATTAGGGTTAGGGTTAGCGTTATGTTTAGTGTTACGGCTAGGGCTAGGTTTAGGATTTGGATTAGGGTTAAGGTTAGGATTATGGTTAGGGTTATGGTTAGGGTTAGTGTTAGGGTTAGGGTGAGGGTTAGGATTAGGATTACGGTTAGGATTAGGGTGAGATTGAGGGTTAGGTTGAGGGTGAGGGTGAGGGTAAAGTTGAGGGTGAGGGTTAGGGTTAGGGTTAGGATTAGGGTTAGAGTGAGGGTTACAGTGAGTGTGAGTGTGACTGTGAGTGATAGAGTTAGTGTTAGGGTTAAAGTTAGGGTTAGGGTGAGGGTGAGGGTTAGGTTTAGGTAAAGGTTTAGGGTTTGGGTTAGGGTTAGGGTTAGGTTTAGTTTTAGGTAAGGGTTTGGGTTAGGGTTAGCACTTGGGTTACGGTGAGGGTAAGGGTGAGGGTGCATGTTAGGGTTATGTTGAGGGTGAGGTTGATGGTTAGGGTTACGTTTATGGTTAAGGTTAGGGTGAGGATTAGGTTGAGGTTAAGGGTTAGAGTTAGGCTAAGGGTTTGGGTTAGGATTAGGGTTTGTGTGAGAGTTAGGTTTAGGGTTAGGTTTAAGGTTAGGGTTTGGTTTAGGGTTAGGGTTAGGATTAGGTTGAGGGAGAGGTTGAGGGTTAGGGTGAGGGGGAGGGTTAGGGTTAGGGTTAGGGTTAGCGATAAGTTGAGGGTGAGGGTGAGAGTGACGTTTAGGGTTAGTGTTAGGGTTGGGGTTTGGGTTAGGGATAGGATTAGGGTTAATGTTAGAGTAGTGTTAGGGTGAGTGTTTGTGTTAGTGTTAGAGTTTGGTTGAGGGTTAGGGTTAGAATTAGGATGAGGATGAGGGTTAAGTTTAGGGTGAGGGTGAGGTTTAGGGTGATGGTCAGGGTTAGTGTTCGGGTGAGGATTAGGGTTAGGGTTAGGTGAGGGTTAGGGTTAGGTTATGGTTAGGGTAAGGGTTAGGGTGAGGGCTAGGGTGAGGGTTAGTGTTAGGGTTAGGTTAGGGTTAGGGTGACGTTTAGGGTTTGTGCTATGGTTAGGGTTAGGTTTAGGTTTAGGGTGAGCTAGAGGGTTAGGGTTAGGGTGAGGGTTAGGCTTATGGTTATGGTGAGATTTAAGATTGGGTTAAGAGTTAGGGTCACGGTTAGGGTGAGGGTTATGGTGATGGTGAGGATAATGTTAGGGTTATGGTTAGGGTTCGGTTTAGGTTGAGGGTGAGAATGAGGGTTAGTGTTAGTGTTAGGATTAGGTTTATGGTTATGGTGAGGGTTATGGTGAGGGCTGGTGTTTGGGTTAGTTTTAGGGTGAGGGTTATGTTTAGGCTTAGGGTGAGGGTTAGGGTGAGGGTGAGGGTGAGGGTTAGGTTGAGGGTTAGGTTTAGGGTTAACAATTAGGGTTGGTTTAGGTTTAGCGACCCTTAAGGTAAGGGTTTGGGTTTGGGTTAGGAGTTAGCGGTTATGTTTTGGGGTAGGGCTAGGCCTAGGTTAAAATTTGAATATGGTTAGGGTTAGGGTTAGGGTTAAAATTTGGGTTAGGGTTAAGGTTAGGGTGTGGATTAGGGGTTAGGGTGAGGGTGAGTGTGAGTGTTAGGGTTAGGGTTAGGTTTAGGGTAAGGGTTAAATTTTGGGTTAGTGTTAGGTTTAGGGTTAGGGTTAGGGTTAGGTTTAGTTTTAGGGTTAGTGTTTGTGTTAGGGTTAGTGTTAGGGTTACGGTGAGGGTGAGGGTGAGGGTGAAGGTTAGGGTTAGGGTGAGGGTGAGGTTAAGGGTAAGGATTAGGGTTATGGTTAGGGCAAGGGTTAGGGTTAGGATTAGGGTTTGAGTGAGGGTTAGGGTTAGGGTTAGGGTTTGGTTTAGGGTCAGAGTTAGGGTTAGGGTTAGGTTGAGGGTGAGGGTGAGAGTTAGGGTTAGGGTTTGAGATAAGGTTAGGGTTAAGGTGAAGGTTAGGGTTAGGGTTTGGTTTAGGGACCCTTATGGTTTGGGTTAGGGTTTGGGTTAAGGGTTAGGGGGTATGTATAGGGTTATGATTAGGGTTACGTTTATGGTTAGATTTAGGGTTTTGGTTAACAGTTAGGGTTAGGTTTAGGGAACCTTACGGTTAGGGTTAGGATTAGGGTCAGGATTAGGGATATGTAAGGGTTAGGGTTAGGGCTAGGTTTAGGATTTGGTGTAGGATTAGAGTTAGGGTTAAGGTTTGGGTTAGGGTTAATTTTAAGGTGAGGTTTATGGTGAGGGTTAGGGTGAGGGTTAGGGTGAGGGTTAGTGTTAGTGTTAGTGTTAGTGTTAGGGTTAGGATTAGGGTTAGGGTGAGAGTGAGGGTTAGGGTTAGGGTTCAGATTAGGGTGAGGGTGAGGAATAGGGTTGGGTTAGGGTTAGGTTTAGGGTTAGGGTTAGGATTAGAATAAGGATTTGGGTGACGGTCCGGGTTAGGGTTCAGGTTACCGTGAGAATTAGATTAAGGTTTAGGGTGAGTGTAAGGGTTAGGGTTAGGGTGAGGGTGAGAGTGAGGGTTAGGGTGAGGGTGAGGGTGAGGCTTAGGGTGAGGTTGAGTGTGAGGGTTAGGTTTAGGGTTAGAATTACGGTGAGGGTATGGATAATGGTTAGGGTGATGATTAGGGTTAGGGTTAGTGTTAGGGTTAGGGCGAGGGTTAGGTTTATGCTGAGGTTTATTGTTCGGGTTCGGGTTAGGGTTTTGGTTAGGGTTACAATTAGGGTTAGAGTTAGGGTGAGGTTGAGAGTGATGGTTAGTGTGAGGGTTAGGGTTATGGTTAGGGTGAGGGTGAGGTTGAAGGTTAGGGTGAGGGGTAGGTTTAGGCTTAGTGTTAGGGTTAGGATAAGGATTGGGGTGAGGGTTATGGTTATGGTTAGGGTTAGGGTTAAAGTGAGGGTTAGTGTTAGGGTTAGGTTAGGGTTAGGGTGACGTTTAGGGTTTGTGCTAGGGTTAGGATTAGGGTGAGCATTATGGTCACGACGAGGGTGAGGGATAGGATTATGTTTAGGGTTAGCATTAGGTTTAGGGTGAAGTTTAGGGTGAGGGTGAGGGTTAAGTTGTGGATTAGGGTTAGGATAGGGTGAGGTTGAGGGTGAGGGTTAGGGTTATGGTTAGGTTGGGGGTTAGAGTGAGGGTTAGTTTTAGGGTTAGGTTTAGGGATCCTTAGGTTTAGGGTTAGAGTTAGATTTAGGACTGAGAGGTTATGTTTATGGTTAGGGTTGGGGTTAGGTTTATGGTTAGGGTTAGGATGTAGGTTAAGGGTTAGGGTTAGGTTTAGGGACCTCTACGGTTAGGGTTAGGAGTAGGGATAGGGTTAGGGTTATGTTTAGGTTTAGGGCTAGGACTAGGTTTAGGGTTTGCATTAGGGTTATGGTTATGGTTACGGGTAGGGTTATGTTTAGTGTTAGGATTAGGGTTTGGTTTGGGGTTAGGGTTAGGGTTAGGGTTAGGTTTTGAGTTATGGTGTGGGTTAGGGTTAGGGTTAGTGTTAGGGTTAGAATTTGGGTTGGGGTTAGGGTTAGGGTTAGGGTGAGTGTGAGGGGAAGGGTGATGGCTAGTGTTATGATGATTGAGTGTGAGGATTAGGGTTATGGTTAGTGTTAGGGCTAGCGTGAAGGTTGGGTTGAGAGTTAGCATTAGGGTTAGGGTTAGGGTAAGGGTTACAGTTAGGTTTAGGGTTTGGTGATTGTTAGGGTTAGGGTTACGGTTACGGTTAGGGTTTGCATTAGAGTTAGGGTTAGGGTTAGGATTATAGTGAGGGTTTGGGTTAAGGGTAATGGTTAGATTTAGGGACCCTTAGAGTTAGGGTTAGGGTTAGGGTGAGGGTGAGCGTGAGGGTTAGGTTGAAGGTTATGTTTAGGATTAGGTTTAGGGCTAGGGTGAGAGTGAGGGTTATGGTGAGGGTGAGGGTGAGGGTGAAGGTTAGTGTTTGGGTTACGGTTAGGGTTAGAGGGTTAGGGTGTGTGTGTTTTAGGGTTTGGGTTAGGGTTAGAGGAAGGGTTAGTGTGAGGGTTATGGTTAGGTTTAGGTTTAGCGTTAGGTTTAGGTTTATGTTAGGGTTAGTGTTTGGGTTAGGGTTGGGTTAGGGTTTGGGTGAGGGTTTGGATTAAGTTTAGTGTTAGGGTTAGCTTTTGGGATAGGTTAAGGCTTAGGTTTGGGATTAGGATAAGGGTGAGGATGAGGTTGGTGGTGAGTGTTAGTGTGAGCGTTAAGGTTAGGTTAAGTGTTAGGGTTAGGGTGATGTTTAGGGTGAGGTTTAGGTTTAGGTTTAGGGTTTCGGTTAGGGTTAGAGTGAGGGTTAAGGTGAGGGTTAGGTTTAGGGTTATGGTTAGGTTGAGTTTGAGGGTGAGGGTAAGGGTGAAGTTGAGGGTGAGGTTGAGGCTTAGGGTGACAGTGAGGGTTAAGTTGATTCTTAGGGTTAGGGTTAGGGTTACGATTAGGGTGAAGATTAGGGTGAGGATTAGAGTTAGGGTTAGGGTTAGGATTAGGGTGAGGGTTAGTGTTAGGTTGAGGGTTAGGGTTTGGGTTAGGTTTTCGTTCAGGGTTACGATGCGGATGACGGTGAGGTTAGTGTTAGGTTTAGGGTGAGGGTTAGGATTAGGGTTAGGGTGAGGGTTAGTATTTGGGTTATGTTGAGGTGACGGTTAGGGGTAGGGTGAGGGTTAGGGTGACGGTTAGGCTTAGGGTGAGGGTTAGGGTTAGGGTTAGGGTTAGGCTTAGGGTTTGTGTTAACGGTTTGGGTTAAGTTTAGGGAACCTTAAGGTTAGGGTTAGGATTATGGTTGGGATTAGGATTTTGTTTAGGGTTTGGGCTAGATATAGGTTTAGGATTTGGGATAGGCTTAGGGTTATGGTTCGGTTAAGGTTAGGGTTTGGGTGAGGGTTAGGTTTAGGGTTAAGTTTAGGGTTAGGGTTAGGGTTAGGATTTGGTTTAGGTTTAGGTTTAGGATTAGGGTTATGGTTGCGTTGAGGGTGAGGGTTATAGGTAGGGTTAGGGTTAGCGTTAGATTTACAGTGAGTGTGAGGGTTAGGGTTAGGGTTAGGGTTAGGGTGAGGGTGAGGGTGAGGATTATGGTGAGGGTTAGTGTTAGGGTTAGCTTTAGGATTAGGATTACTGTTACGCTTATAGTGAGGGTTAGGGTGAGGGTGAGATTTAGGGTTAGGTTGAGGGTTAGAGTTAGGGTTAGGGTAGGGTTAGGGTTAGGTTTAGGGTTAGGTTTAGGGTTAGGGTGAGGTTGAGGGTGAGTGTTAGGGTTAGGGTTAGTTTTTGAGACCCTTAGGGTTAGGTTTAGTGTTTGGGTTAGGAGTTAGGGGTTATGTTTAGGGTTAGGGCTAGGGTTAGGGTTATGTTTATGGTTAGGGTTTGGGTTAAGAGTTAGGGTTAGATTTAGGAACCCTTACGGGTAGGGTTAGGATTAGTGTAAGGGTTAGCGTTATGTTTAAGGTTAGGGCTAGGTCTAGGTTTAGGATTAGGGTTAGGTTTAGGATTAGGGTTAGGGTTAGGGTTAGTGTTAAGTTTTGGGTTAGGATTAGAGTTAGGGTGAGGGTTATGGTGAGGGTTAGGGTGAGTGTGAGGGTAAGGGTGAGGGTTAAGGTTAGGGTGAGGTTGTGGGGTAGAGTTTGGGTTAGGGTTAGGTTTAGGATTAGGGTGACGGTGAGTTTGAGGTTTAGGTTGTGGATTAGGTTTAGGGTTAGGGTGATGGTTAGGGCTAGGGTGAGCGTTATGTTAGGGTGAGGGTTAGGGTTAGGGTTAGGGTGAGTGGGTGGTTTAGGGTTTGGGTTAGGGTTAGGGTGAGGGTTTGGGTTAGAGTGAGGGTTAGGGTGAGGGTTACGGTTAGGGTGAAGTTTAGGATTAGGTTTAGCTTTAATGTTAGGGTTAGGGTTTGGGTAATGGTTGGGTTAGGGTTAGGGTGAGGGTTAGGATTAGAGTTTGGGCTAGGTTTAGGGTTTGGGTTAGGGTTAGTGTTAGGGTTAGGTTTGGTTTTAGGGTGAGAGTTAGGGTTAGGGTGAGGGTTATGGTTAGGTTTAGGTTTAGGGTTAGGCTGATGGTTAGGATGAAGTTTAGGTTTAGGGTTAGGGATTCAGTTAGGGTTAGAGTGAGTGTTACGGTGAGTGTTAGGTTTAATGTTAGGGTTAGGATGAGGGTGAGAGTGAGGGTAATGGTGAGGTTGAGGCTTAAGGTGAGGGTGAGGGTTAAGGTGAGTGTTAGGGTTAGGGTTAGGGTTAGTATTCGGGTGATGGTGAGAGTGAGTGTTAGGGTGAGCATTAGGGTTATGGTTACGGTTAGGATTAGGGTTAGGGTTATGGTTAGGGTTAGGATTTGGTTCAGGTTTATAGTTAGGGTTAGGGTTAGAGTGAGGGTGAGGGTGAGGATTATGGTGAGGGTTAGTGTTAGGGTTAGCTTCGGGATTAGGGTTACTCTTAGGCTTATTGTTAGGTGAGTGTGCGGTTTAGACTTATGGTGAGGGTTAGGTTTAGGGTTAGGTTTAGGGTTAGGGTGAGGTTGAGGGTGAGTTTTAGGGTTAGCGTTAGGTTTAGGGTTAAGGTGAGGGTTCGGGTTACGGTTAGGTTTCGGGACCCTTAGGGTTAGGTTAGGGTTTGGGTTAAGAGTTAGGGGTTATGTTTAGGGTTAGGGTTAGGGTTACGTTTATGGTTAGGATTTGGGTAAAGAGTTAGGGTCGGGTTTAGGAACTCTTACGGTTAGGGGTAGAATTAGAGTTAGGGTTAGGGTTATGTTTAGGGTTAGGTCTATGGCTAGATTTAGGATTTGGGTGAGGTTTAGGGTTAGGATTAGGGTTAGGGTTAGTGTTATGGTTTGGGTTAGGATTAGGATTAGGGTGAGGGTTATGGTGAGGATTAGGTTGAGTGTGAGTGTGAGGGTGAAGGTGAGGGTTAGGGTAAGGGTTAGGGTTAGGGTGAGGGTGAGGGTTAGGGTTTGGGTTTGGGTTAGGGTTAGGATTAGTGTGAGGATGAAGGTGAGGGTTAGGGTAAGGATTAGTTTTAGGGTTATGGTGATGGTTAGGGTTAGGATGAGCGTTACACTGGGTTATGGTTAGGAATAGGCTTAGGGTGACTGTTAGGTTAGGTTTAGGGTTGGGGTTGAGGTTAGGGTTACCAACACTTAGTGTTAGCGTTAGGGTTAGGGTAAATTTCATGGTTAGCGTTAGTTTTAGGGTTGGGTTAGATTTATGGTTAGGTTTTGGGCTAGGACTAGAGTTAGAGTTAGGGTTAGGATTAGGGTTAGGTTTAGGAACCCTTAGGGTTTGGGTGAGGTTTAGGGTTAGGTTTAGGGTTAAGGTGAGGGTTAGGGTTAGGGTTAAATTTGGGGTTAGGGTGAGGGTAAGGGTTAGGGTTTTGGTGCGGGTTAGTGTTAGAGTTAGAGTGAGAGTTACTGTTAGGTGTAGGGTTAGGGTTAGGGTTAGGGTTAGGTTTAGGGTTACAATGAGGGTGAGGATGAGAATGAGGGTTAGAGTGAGGGTAGTGTTAGGGTGAGGTTTAGGGTTAGGGTGAGGGTTAGGTTTAGGGTTAGCATTAGGGTTAGGGTTGCGTTTTCTGTTAGGTTGAGGATTAGCTTTAGGGTTAGGGTTAGGGTGAGGTTTGGGGTGAGGGTGAGGGTTAGGGTTATGTTTAGCGACCCTTAGGTTTAGGGATAGTGTTTGATTTAGGAGTTAGGGGCTATGTTTAGTGTTACGGATAGGGTTACGTTTAGGTTACGGGTAGGGTGTGGGTTAAGGTTTAGGGTTAGGTTTAGGGACCTTTACGGTAAGGGTTAGGATTAGGGATAGGTTTAGGGTTATGTTTAGGGTTTGGGCTAGGGCTAGGTTTACGATTTGCGTTAGGGTTAGAGTTAGGGTTACGGTTAGGGTTATGTTTAATGTTAGGATTAGGGTTTAGGTTGGGGTTAGGGTTAGGGTAAGGGTTTGGGTTAGGTTTAGGGTTAGGGTTAAGGTTAGTGTTAGGGTTAGGGTTAGGGTTTAGGTTGGGGTTAGTGTTAGGGTTAGGGTGATGGTGAGGGGAAGGTTAGGTTTAGTGTTAGAATGAGGGTGAGTGTGAGGGTTAGGCTGAGGATTACGGTTAGTGTTAGGGTTAGAGTGAAATTTAGGGTGAGAGTTAGCATTACGGTTAGGGTTAGAATTAGGATTTGGGTTGGGGTTAGGGTTAGGGTTAGGGTTTGGGTTAGTGTTAGGGTTAGGGTTAAGGATAGTGTTAGTGTTAGCGTTAGGGTTTAGGTTGGGGTTAGGGTTAGGGTTAGGGTAAGGGTGATGATGAGGGGAAGGTTACGTTTAGTGTTAGGATGAGGGTGAGTGTGAGGGTTAGGGTTAGGAATACGGTTAGTGTTAGGGTTAGAGTGAAATTTAGGGTGAGAGTTAGCATTACGGTTAGGGTTAGGGTTAGGGATTGGTTGAGGATTAGGGTTAGAGTTAGGGTTATGCTTTGGGTTTGGATTAGATTTAGGGTTAGGGTTAGCGATAGGGTTAGGGTTAGGGTTACATTGAGGCTTAGGGTTTGGGTTAGGGTTAGAGTTAGGGTTAGTGTTAGGGTTAGGATGAGAATGAGGGTGAGGGTTAGGGTGAAGGTTAGGGTTATCTTTAGAATGAGGGTTAGGATTTGGGTTAGGGTTAGGGTTCGGTTTCGGGTTAGGGTGAGAGTGAGGGTTAGGGTGAGAGTGAGGCTTGAGTGTGAGGGTTAGGGTTTGGGTCAAGTTTAGGGTTAGAGTGAGGGTTAATGTGAGTGTGAGGGTTAGGGTTAGGGTTAGGATGAGGGTAAGTGTGAAGTTGAGGGTGAGGGTTAGGGTTAGGGTTAGGTTTAGGGTAAGGGTTAGGATTTGGGTTAGGAATAGGGTTAGAGTTACAGTGAGGGTGAGGGTGAGGGTGACGTTTAGGGTTATGGTGAGGGTTAGGGTTAGGGTTAGGGTTAGGATTATGATTAAGGTTAGGGTGAGAGTGAGGGTTAGGGTGAGATTGAGGGTGAGGGTTACTGTTAGGGTTATGTTTATGGTTAGAGTGAGGGTTACAGTGAGTGTCAGGGTTATTGTTAGGGTGAGGGTGAGGGTTAGGGTTAGGGTAAGGGTTACTGTTTGGGTTAGGGTTAGGGTTAGGGTTAGTGTTAGGGTTAGTGTTTGAGTTAGAGTTAGGTTTGGGTTACGATGAGGGTGAGGTGAGGGTGAAGGTTAGGATTAGGTTGAGGGTGAGGTTGAGGTTAGGGTTATGTTTATGGTTAGGGTTAGGGTGAGGGTTAGGTTGAGGGTAAGGGTTGGGGTTAGGGTAAAGGTTAGGGTTAGGATTAGGTTTTGCGTGAGGTGTTAGTGTTAGGGTTAGGGTTAGGGTTTGGTTTAGGGTTAGTGTTAGGTTTGGGGTTAGGGTGGGGGTGAGGGTTAGGGTTAGTGTGAGAGTGAGGGTTAGGGTAAGCGATAGGGTGAGGGTGAGGGTGAGTTTTAGGGTTAGGGTTAGGTTTAGGGTTTGGGTTATGGATAGGGTGAGGGTTAAGGTAAGAGTGAGGGTTAGGTTGAGGGTTAGGGTTACGGTTAGGGTAAGGGTTAGGGTAAGGGTTAGGTTGAGGGTTAATGCTAGGGTTAGGGTTAGCGTTAGGGTGAGGGTTAGGGTTAGGGTTAGGGTTAGGGTTACATTTAAGGTTAATATTAGGTTTTGGGGTAACGATTAGTGTTAGGTTTAGGGATCCTTAAGGTTAGGGTTAGGATTAGGATTAGGATTAGGGTTAGGGTTTTGTTTAGAGTTTGGGCTAGGGCTAGGGCTAGGTTTAGGCTCAGGGTTAAGGTTTGGTTAGGGTTAGGGTGAGGGTTGGGTTAAGGGTTAGGTTGAGGGTTAGTGTTAGGGTTAGGGTTAGGATTAGGATTAGGATTAAGGTTAGGGTGAGAGTGAGGGTTAAGGTGAAGGTGAGAGTGAGGGTGAGGGTTATGGTTAGGGTTAGGTTTATGGTTAGAGTGAGGGTTACAGTGAGTGTGAGGGTTAGCGTTAGGTTTAGGGTGAGGGTGAGGGTGAGGATGAGGGTGAGTGTGAGGGTGAGGGTTAAGGTTAGGGTAAGGGTTAGTGTTTGGGTTAGGGTTAGGGTTAAGGTTAGGGTTAGGTTTAGTTTTAGGGTTAGGGTTTGGGTTAGGTTTAGGGTTTGGGTTACAGTGAGGGTGAAGTGTAGGGTTAGGTTGAGGGTGAGGTTGAGGGTTAGGGTTACGTTTGTGGGTAGGGTTAGGTTGAGGGTTAGGTTGAGGGTAAGTGTTAGGGTTAGGTTAAGTGTTAGGGTTAGGATTAGGGTTTGCCTGAAGTGTTAGTGTTAGGGTTATGGTTTGGTTTAGGATAAGGTTTAGGTTTCGGCTTAGGGTGAGGGTGAGGGTGAGGGTTACTGTTTCAGTGAGGGTAGGTTTAGGGTTAGGGTTAGCGATAGGGTGAGGGTGAGGGTTAAGGCTGGGTTAGATTTAGGGTTAGGTTTAGGGTTTGGGTTAGGGATAGGGTTGGGGTTAAGATTAGAGTGAGGTTTAGGGTTAGGGTTAGTGTTAAGGTTAGGGTAAGGGTTAGGGTGAGGGTTAGGGTGAGGGTTAGTATTAGTGTTAGGGTTAGGGTTAGGGTGAGGTTTAGGGTTTGGGTTAGGGTTAGGATTAAGGTGAGGTTGAGGGTGAGGGTGAGGGTTAGGGTGAGGGTTAGGGTTATGGTTAGGTTGAGATTTAAGATTTGGTTTAGAGTTAGGGTCAGGGTTAGTGTGAGGGCTATGGTGAGGGTGAGGTTTAGAGTTAGGGTTAGGTTTTTGGTTCGGTTTAGGTTGAGGGTGAGGATGAGTGTTAGGTTTAGGATTAGGGTTAGGTTGAGGGTTATGGTGAGGGTTAGTGTTAGGGTTATTTTTAGGGTTAGGGGTATGTTTTGTCTTATGTTGAGGGTTAGGGTAAAGGTGAGGGTTAGTTTGAGGCTTACGGTTAGGGTTAGGTTGAGGGTTAGGGTGAGGGTTAGGATTAGGGTCAGGTTTAGGGAACCTTAAGGTTAGGGTTAGGGTTTCGGTTAGGAGTTAGGGGTTATGTTTAGGGTTAGTTTTAGGGTTAGGTTTATGGTTCGGGTTAGGGTTTGGTTAGCGGTTAGGGTTAGGGTTAGGGATGCTTACGTTTAGGTTCGGATTAGGGCTATGGTTACGGTTATGTTTAGGGTTAGGGCTTGGGTTAACTGGTAGGGTTAGATTTAGGGACCCTTATGGTTAGGGTTTGGATTAGGGTTAGTGTTAGTGTTTTGTTTAGGGTTAGGGTTTGGGCTAGGTTTAGGATTTGGGTTAGGGTTAGGGTTAGGGTTAAGGTTTGGGTTAGGGTTAGCGTTATGGTGAGGGATATGGTGAGGGTTAGGGTGAGGTTAAGGGTGAGGGTTAGCGTTAGGGTTAGGTTT
This sequence comes from Megascapheus bottae, assembly GCF_031878675.1. NCBI lineage: Eukaryota > Metazoa > Chordata > Mammalia > Rodentia > Geomyidae > Megascapheus > Megascapheus bottae. Next base: position 11,420,785 of record NC_143509.1, read on the forward strand.
AGAGTGAGGGATAGGGTGAGTTTGAGGGTTAGGGTTAGGGTTAGGGTTCGATTTAGTTTTAGGGTTAGGGTAAGGGTTATGATTAGGTTTAGGGTTACGATGAGGGTGAGGGTGAGGGTGAAGTTTAGGGTTAGTGTGAGGATGAGGTTGAGGGTTAGGGTTACATTTATTGTTAGGGTTTAGTGAGGTTTAGGTTGAGGGTAAGGGTTAGGGTTAGAGTAAGGGTTAGGGTTAGGATTAGGGTTTGAGAGAGGGTTAGGGTTAGGGTTGGTGTTAGGGTTTGGTTTAGGGTTAGGATTAGGGTTAGGTTTGTGATTGTTGTGAGGGTGAGTTTGAGGGTTAGGGTGAGGATGAGGGTTAGTGTTAGTGTTAGGGTTAGGGTTAGTCTTACAGTTCGGTTTAGTTTTCAGGTGAGGGTTAGGTTGAGGTTTAGGTTTACGGTTAGGCTTCGGGTAAGGGTTAGGGTGAGGTTTAGGGTGAGGGTAGGGTGAGGGTTAGGGTTGGGTTGAGGTTTAGGGTTACGGTTCGGATTAGGGTGAGGGTTAGGATTAGAGTGAGGTTTAGGTTGAGGGTTATGTTTACAGTGCCGGTTAAGGTTAGGGTTAGGTTTAGGGTTAGGGTTAGTGTTAGAGTTAAGGTTAGGGTTAGATTGAGGGTTATGGTGAATGTGAGGTTTAGGGTTAGGGTTTGGGTTAGGATGAGGCTGAGGGTGAGGGTGAAGGTGAGGGTGATGGTTAGGGTTAGGTTTAGGGTAAGGGTTAGGATTTGGGTTAGGGTTAGGGTTAGGGATAGTGTTAGGGTTAGGGTTAGGGTAAGGGATAGTGTTAGGGTTAGGGTTACAGTGAAGGTGAGGGTGACGTTTAGGATTAGTGTGAGGGTGAGGTTGTGGGTTAGGGTTACAGTTATGTTTAGGGTTAGGGTGAGGTTTAGGTTGAGGGTAAGGGTTAGGGTTAGTGTTAGGGTCAGGGTTAGGGTTAGGGTTAGGATTATGGTTTGGGTGAGGGTTAGGGTAAGGTTTCGAGGTAGGGTTAGGTTTTGGTTTAGGGTTAGGGTTAGGTTTAGGTTGGGGTTAGGGTGAGGATGAGGTGAGGGTTAGCGTGAGGGTGAGTGTTAGGGTTAGGGTTAGGGTTAGGGTTAGATTTACGGTGAGTGTGAGGGTAGAGGGTTAGGGTTAGTTTAAGGGTCAGGTTTTGGGTTAGGGTTAGGGTGTTGGTTAGGGTTATGGTGAGGGTTAGGGTAAGGGTTAGAGGGAGGGTTAGTATTACAGTGAGGGTGAGTGTGTGGGTTACGTTTAGGGTTAGGGTTAGGGTGAGGTTGTGGGTTAGGGTTACGGTTATGGTTAGGGTTAGGATGAGGGTTAGGTTGAGGGTAAGGGTTATGTTAAGGGTTACGGTCAGGGTTAGGTTTAGGTTTAGGGTTTAGGTGAGAGTGTTAGGGTTCGAGTTAGGATTAGGTTTTTTTAGGGTAAGAGTTAGGGTTAGGTTTGGAGTTAGGGTGAGGTTGTGGGTGAGGTTTATGTTGAGGGTGAGGTTTAGGGTTAGAGTTAGGGTTAGGGTTAGGGTTAGGTCTAGGGTGAGAGTGAGGGTGAGAGTGAGGGATAGGGTTAGGGTAAGGGTTACGGTTTGGGTTAGGGTTAAGTTGAGGGTTAATGTTAGGGTGAGGGATAAGGTAAGGGTTAGGGGAGGGTTAGGGTTACAGTGAGGGTGAGGGTGAGCATTAGGGTTAGGGTTAGGGTAGGGGTTATGGTGAGGGTTAGTGTAAGATTTAGTTTTAGTGGTAGGGTTATGTTTAGGCTTAGGGTGAGGGTTAGGGTGAGGGTGAGATTTAGGGTGAGAGTTAGGGTTAGGGTTAGGTTGAGAGTTAGGGTTAGGGTTAGGTTTAGGGACCCTTAAGGTTAGGCTTAGGGTTTGGGTTAGGATTTGTTTGAGGATTAGTGTTAGTGTTAGTGTTAGGGATAGGGTTTGGTTTAGGGTTAGGTTTAGGTTTGGGGTCAGGGTGAGGGTGAGGGTTTGGGTGAGGGTGAGGGTTAGTTTAACCTTAGGGTTAGCGATAGGTTGAGGGTGAGGTTTAGGGTTAGGGTTATTGTTAGGGTTAGGGTTAGGGTTTGGGATAGGGATAGGGTTAGGTTTAAGGTAAGAGTTAGGGTTAGGGTTATGGTTAAGGCAAGGGTTAGGGTGAGAGTTAGGGTGAGGGTTAGTGTTAGGGCTAGGGTTAGGTTTACTGTAAGGTTTAGGGTTTGGGTTAGGGTTAGGGTTAGGGATAGGGTTAGGGTGAGGTTGAGGGTGAGTGTTAGGGTGAGGTTAGGTTTATGGTTAGGGTGAGATTTAAGATTTGGTTTAGGGTTAAGGTCATGGTTAGGGTGAAGGTTACAGTGAGGGTGAGAGTTAGGGTTAAGCTTCGGTTTAGGTTGAGGGTGAGGATGAGGGTTACGGTTAGGGTTTTGGTTAGCATTACAGTGAGGGTTATGGTGAGGGTCAGTGTTAGGGTTAGTTTTAGTGTTTGGGTTATGTTTAGGCTTAGGGTGAGGGTTAGTGTTAGGGTTAGGGTTAGGGTTACAGTTAGGGTTAGGGTGAGGGTTAGGTTTAGTGTAATGGTTAGCGTTAGGGTAAGGGTTAGGGTTAAGATTAGGGTTTGAGTGAGGGTTAGGGTTATTGTTGAGGTTAGGGTTTGGTTTAGGGTTAGGGTTAGGGTTAGGTTGGGGGTTAGGGTGAGGGTGAGTTTGAAGGTTAGGTTGAGGATGAGGGTTAGAGTTAGGGTTAGTTTTAGGATGAGGTTTAGGGTGTGGTTTAGGTTTAGGGTTAGGCTTCGGGTTAGGGTGAGGTTTAGGATGACGTTTAGTGTTAGGGTTAAGGTTAGAGTGAGGTTGAGGTTTAGGTTTAGTGTTCGCATCAGGGTGAGGGTTAGGATTAGAGTCAGGATTAGGGTGAGGGTTAGGGTTATTGTTATGGTTTGCTTGAGGGTTAGGGTTAGTGTGAGGGTGAGGGTTAGGGTGAGGGTGAGGGTGAGGGTTAGGGTGAGGTTTAATGTTAGGATTAGGGTGAGGGTTAGTGTTAGGTTTAGGGTTAAGGTTAGGGTGAGGTTTAGGGTATGGGTTAGGATTTGGGTTATGGTTAGGTTGAGGGTTAGGATTTGGTTTAGGGTTAGGGTTAGGGTTAAGGTGAGGGTTACGGTGAGGGTGAGGGTTAGGGTTATGGTTAGGTTTAGGTTTAGGTTTCGGTTTAGGGTGAGGTTGAGCTTGAGGGTTAGGGTTATGGTTATGTTTAGGGTTAGGGTTAGGGTGACTGTTATGCTGAGGGTTGGGGTTAGTTTTAGGGTTAGGTTAAGGGTTACGCTTAGGGTGAGTGGGTGAGGGTGAGGGTTAGGGTGAGGGTTAGGGTTAGGCTGAGGTTGGGTTTGAAGGTTAGGGTTAGCATTAGGGTGAGGTTTAGGTTTACGGTTAGTTTTAGGGATTCTTAATGTTAGGGTTAGACTCTGGGTTAGGATTTAGGGATTATGTTTAGGGTTATGTTTATGCTTAGGGATAGGGTTTGGTTTAACTGTTAGGGTTAGGTTTAGCGACCCTTGTGGTTAGGGTTTGGATTAGGGTTAGTGTTAGGGTTTTGTTTAGGGTTAGGGCTAGAGCTAGGTTTAGGATTGGGGTTAGGGTTAGGGATAGGGTTAAGGTTTGGGTTAGTGTTAGCGTTACAGTGAGGTTTATGGTGAGGTTTATGGTGAGGGTTAGTGTTAGGTTTAGGTTTAGGGTTAGGGTGAGCGTGAGGGTTAGGGTGAGGGTGAGGGTGAGAGTGATGGTGAAGGTTAGGTTTAGAGTGAGGGTTAGGGTGAGTTTGAGGATTGTGGTTAGGGTTAGGGTTCGATTTAGTTTTAGGGTTAGGGTAAGGGTTAGGATTAGGGTTAGGGTCACGCTGAGGGTGAGGGTGAAGGTTAGGGTTAGGGTGAGGTTGAGGATGAAGGGTAGGATTACGTTTATGGTTAGGGTGAGGGTTAGGTTGAAGGTTAGGTTGAGGGTAAGGGTTAGGTTTAGGGTTAGGGTAAGGTTTAGGTTTAGGATTAGGGTTTGGGTGAGGCTTACGTTGAGGGTAAGGGTTAGGGTTAGGTTTAGGGTGAGGATTAGGGTTTGGGTGAGGGTTAATTTTAGGGTTAGGTTTATTGTTAGGGTTTGGTTTAGGGTTAGGGTTAAGGTTAGGCTTGGGGTTAGGGTGAGGGTGAGGGTGAGGGTGAGGGTGAGGGTTAGGTTGAGGGTTAAGGTTAGGTTTAGGGTTATGGTTAGTGTTAGTGTTAGAGTTAGGTTAGTTTTTGGGTGAGGGTTAGGGTGAGGGTTAGGTTTAGTGTTAGGTTTTGGGTTAGGGTTAGGGTGAGGTTTAGGTGAGGTTTAGGTGAGGTTTAGTTTAGGGTTAGGGTGAGGTTGAGTTTTAGGGTTAGGTTGAGGATTAAGGTGAGGGTGAGGGTTAGAGTGAGGGTTAGGTTGAGGTTTAGGGTTAGTTTTAGGGTGAAGGTGAGGGTGAGGTTGAGAATTAGGGTGAGGGTGAAGTTTATGGTTAGGGTGAGGGTTAGGGTTTGGGTTACGGTGAGGGTGACAGTGTGGGTTAGGTTGACGGTGAGGGTGAGGGTTTGCATTAGGGTGAGGGTGAGGGTTAGGGAGAGGGACAGGGTTAGGGTTAGGGTTAGGATTAGGGTTAGGGTTAGCATGAGGGTTAGAGTGAGTTTTAGAGTTAGGGTTAGGGTTAGGGTTAGTGTGAGGGTTAGGGTTTGGGTTAGGTTTATGTCAGGGTTAGGGTTAGTGTCAGGGTGAGGTCTAGGATGAGGATTAGGCTTAGGGTTAGGTATAGGGTTAGGATGAGGGTTAGGGTTACATTTCGATTTAGGATTAGGATTAGGGTTAGGGTGAGGCTTAGGGTGAGCTTTAGGGTTAGGCTTAGGGTTAGGTGGGGGTTAGGGTTTGGGTTTGTGTGAGGGTTAGGGTTAGGGTAAGTGAGAGGGTTAGGTTTTGGGTTAACATTAGGGTTAGGGTTAGGTCAGGGTGAGGTTTAGAGTTAGAGTTAGGGTTAGGGTTATGTTTAGGATTAGGTTGAGTGTTAGGTTTAGGGTTACATTTAGGGTTAGGATTAGTGTTAGGGTTAAGGAGAGGGTTAGGGTGCGGGTTAAGGTTAGGCTTAGGCTTAGGTTTTGGGTGAGGGTTAGGTTTACGTTAGGGTGAGGGTTTGGGTGAGGGTTAGGGTGAGGTTTAGGGTAAGGGTAAGGTTAGCGTTAGGGTTAGGGTGAGGTTGAGTTTTAGGGTTATGGTTAGGATTAGGGTGATGATGAGAGTTAGAGTGAGGGTTAGGTTGAGGTGATTGTGAGGTTTAAGGTTAGGGTTAGGGTTAGAGTGAGGGTTTGGGTTAGTGTGAGGGTTAGGGTGAGGGTTAGCGTTAGGGTGAGGGTGAGGGTGAGGGTGAGGGTGAGAGTAAGTGCCAAGTAAGGGTTAGGGTTGAGGATAGGGTTAGGGAGAAGGTTAGGGTTAGGGTTAGGTTTAGGGACCCTTAAGGTTAGGGTTAGGGTTTGGGTTAGGAGGTAGAGATTCTGTGTAAGGTTATGGTTAGGGTGACATTTATGGTTATGGTTAGGGTTTGTGTTAATGGTAAGGGTTAGGTTTAGGAAGCTTTCCGGTTAGGTTAGGATTAGCGTTAGGGTTACGGTTATGTTTAGGATTAGGCCTAGGCCTAGGTTTAGGATTTGAATAATGTGAGGGTTAGGGTTAAATTTTTGGGGGGTTTGGGTTAGGGTGAGGTTTAGGGTTAGGGTGAGGGTGAGTGTGCTGATTAGGGTTAGGGTTAGGATTAGGGTTAGGTGAAGGTGAGGGTGAGTGTGAGTTTTAGGGTTAGGGTTCGTGTAAGGGTTAGGGTTTGGGTTAGGGTTAGGGTTAGTGTTAGGTTTAGGGTAAGGTTTAGGGTTTGGATTAGGGTAAGAGTTAGGTTTAGGTTTAGGGTGATGTTGCGGGTGAAGGTTAGGGTGAGGTTTAGGGTTATGGTTAGGGTGAAATTTAGGATTTGGTTTAGGCTTAGGGTCAGTGTTACGGTGAGTGTTACGGTGAGTGTGAGGGTTAGGGTTAGGGTTAGGGTTAGGTTTAAGGTTAATGTTAGGGTTTGGGTTAACGGTTAGGGTTAGCTTTAGGGACCATTACGGTTAGGGTTAGGATTAGGGTTAGAGTTAGGGTTATGTTTAGGGTTAGGGCTAAGGCTAGGTTTAGGCTTTGGGTTAGGGTTAGGGTTAAGGTTAAGATTTGGGTTAGGGATAGGGTTAGGGTGAGGGTTAGGGTATGGGTTAGTGTTAGGGTTAGGGTAAGGATTAGGGTTAGAGTTAGGGTTAGGGTGAGTCTTAGGATTTGGGTTAGGGTTAGAGTTAGGGTTAGTGTTAGGGTTAGGATGAGAATGAGTGTGAGGGTTAGGGTGAGGGTTAGGGTTATGTTTAGAATGAGGGTTAGGATTTGGGTTAGGGTTAGGGTTAGGTTTCGATTTCGGTGAGAGTGAGAGTTAGGGTGAGGGTGAGGGTGAGGCTTGAGTGTGAGGGTTAGGGTAAATGTTAAGGTTAGGGTTAGAGTGAGGGTTACGGTGAGTGTGAGGGTTAGGGTTAGGGTGAGGGTTAGGTTGAGAGTGAGGGTGAAGGTGAGGGTGAGGGTTAGGGATAGGTTTAGGTAATGGTTAGGATTTGGGTTAGGGATAGGTTTAGGGTTAGGATTAGGTTTAGTTTGAGGGTTAGGGTCAGGGTTCGAGTTAGGATTATGGTTTGGGTGAGGGTTAGGGTTAGGGTTCGAGTTAGGGTTAGGTTTTGGTTTAGGTTTAGATTATAGGTAGGGTTAGGGTTATAGTGAGGGTGAGGGTGAGGGTGACGTTTAGAGTTATGGAGAGGGTAATGTTGTGGGTTAGGGTTATGGTTATGTTTAAAGTTAGAGTGAGGGTTAGGTTGAGGGTAAGGATTAGGTTTAGGGTTAGAGTCAGGGTTAGGTTTAGGATTAGGGTTTGGTTGAGGGTTAGTGTTAGGGTTCGAGTTAGGATTAGGTTTTGTTTTAGGGTTAGGGATAGGGTTAGGTTTGGCGTTAGGGTGAGGTTGAGGGTGAGGGTTATGATGAGGGCGAGTGTTAGGGTTAGGGTTAGGATTAGGGTTAGCATTAGGTTTAGGGTGAGGGTGAGGGTGAGAGTGAGGGTTAGGGTTAGGGTAAGAGTTACAGTTTGGGTTAGGGTTAGGGTGAGCATTAATGTTAGGGTGAGGGTTAGGGAAAGGGTTAGGATGAGGGTTAGGGTTACAGTGAGGGTGAGGATGAGGGTGACGTTTAGGGTTATGTGAGAGTGAGGTTGTGGGTTAGGGTTACGGTTATGGTTAGGGTTAGGGTGAGGGTTAGGTTGAGGGTAAGGGTTAGGGTTAAGGATCGGGTCTAGGTTAGGGTAGGATTAGGGTTTTGGTTAGAGTTAGGGTTAGGTTTTGAGTTAAGGTTAGGGTTTGGTTTAATGTTAGGGTTAGGTTTAGGTTTAGGGTGAGGTTGAGAGTGAGGGATAGGGTGAGGGTTAGGGTTAGGGTGAGGGTGAGGGTGAGAGTTACTGTTAGGTTTAGGCTAAGGGTTAAGGTTTGGTTTAGGGTTAGTGTTAGGTTGAGGGTTAGGGTTAGGGTGAGGGTGAGGGTGAGGGTGAGTGTTAGGGTTAGGGTGAGGGTTAGAGTTAGGTTTACGGTGAGAGTTAGGGTTAGGGTTAGGGTAAGGGTTAGGGTTTGGGTTAGGGTTAGGATTAGGGTGAGGGTTAGGGTTAGGGTGAGGCTTAAGGTTAGGGTTAGAGTTAGGGTGAGGCATAGGGTTTGGGTTAGGGTTAGGGTTAGGGTTAGGGTGAGAATGAGAGTGAGGGTTAGGGTGTGGGTTAGGATTATCATTAGGATGAGGGTTAGGATTTGCTTTAGGGTTAGGGTTAGCGATAGTTTTAAGGTTAGGGTGAGAGTGAGGTTTAGAGTGAGGGTGAGGGTGAGGGTGAGTGAGGGTTATGGTTAGGGTTAAGTTTAGGGTTAGGGTTACGATGAGCGTGAGGGTGAAGTTGAGGGTTAGGGTTAGGGTGAGGGTAAGAGTTAAGGTTTTCGGTTAGGGTTAGGGTTAGGGTTAGGGTTAGGTTTAGTGTTAGGGTTAGGGTTTGGATTAGGGGTAGGGTTAGGGTTACAGTGAGGTTGAGGTTGAGGGTGACGGTTAGGGTTAGGGTGAGGGTGAGGTTTGGGTTAGCCTTACGGTTATGGTTAGTGTTAGAGTGAGTTTGAGGGTAAGGGTTAGGGTTAGTGTTAGGGTCAGGGTTAGGGTTAGGATTATGGTTTGGGTGAGGGTTAAGGTTAGGGTTCGATTTAGGATTAGGGTTTGGTTTTCTGTTAGTGTTAGGGTTAGGTTTGGGGTTAGGGTGAGGTTGAGGGTGAGGGTTAGGATGAGGGTGAGTGTTAGTGTTAAGGTTAGGGTTAGGGTTAGGTTTAGGATGAGGTTGAGGTTGAGGGTTAGGGTTAGGGTTAGGTTTTGCGTTAGGGTTAGGGTTAAGGTTTGGATTAGGGATAGGGTTAGTGTTAGGTTTAGGTTTAGTGTTAGGGTTAGGGTTTGTGTTATGGTTAGAGTAAGTGTTATCGAGAGTGTGAGGGTGAGAGTGAAGGTTAGGGTTAGGTTGAGGGTGAATATGAGGGTTATGATTAGGATTAGGTTTAGGGATAAAGTGAGGGATGGGTGAGGGTTAGTGTTAGGGTTAGGGTGAGGGTGAGGTTTAGGGTTTGGGTTAGGGTAAGGGTTAGGATTATGTTTACAGTTAGGGTTAGTTTATGTTCAGGATGAGGGTGAGTGTGAGGTTAAGGGTTAGGATTGGGGTTAGGGTTAGTGTTAGGGTGAGGGTTATGGTGAGGGTTAGGATTAGGGTTAGATTGAGTGTTATGGTGAGGGTTAGTGTTGGGGTTCGTTTTAGTGTTATGATTAGGGTTAGGCTTAGTTTGAGGGTTAGGGTCAGGGTGAGGGTCAGGTTTAGGGTTAGGGTTAGGGTTAGGGTTAGAATGAGTGTGAGGTTGAGGGTGAAGGTTAGGGTGAGGGTTATAGTTCTGTTTACGGTGAGATTTAGGATTTGGTTTATTGTTAGTGTCAGAGTTAGGGTGAGGGTTACTGTGAGGGTGAGGGTTAGGGTTAAGTTTAGGGTTACATTTATGGTTAGGGTTAGGGTTTGGGTTAACGGTTAGGGTTAGGTTTAGGGACCCTTACGGTGTTGGTTAGGATTAGGGTTATGGACAGGTTTATGTTTAGGGTTAGGACTAGGGCTAGGTTTAAGATTTGTGTTAGGATTGCCTCTTCTATTTCTTTAAAGAATGACATTGGGATATTGATGGGTATTGTGTTGAATTTGTAGATAGCTCTTGGCAAGATTTTCATTTTCACAATGTTGATTCTTCCAATCCAGGAGCATGGGAGGTTTTTCCATTTCCTTAGTTCTGCTTTAATTTCCTTTTTTAGGGTTTTAAAGTTTTCGTCAAAAAGGTCCTTTACATTTAGGGTTAGGATTAGTATGAAGTTTAGGGTGAGTTTGAGGGTTAGGGTTAGGGTTAGGGTTAGATTTAGTTTTATGGTTAGGGTAAGGATTAGGGTTAGGGTTAGGGTTACGGGGAGGGTAAGGGTGAGGGTGAAGGTTGGGGTTAGGTTGAGGTTGAGGATGAGGTTAGGGTTACGTTTATGGTTAGGGATAGGGTGAGGGTTAGGTTGAGGGTAAGGGTTTGGTTTAGTTTTAGACTAATGGTTAGGGTAAGGATTAGGGTTTGGGTGAGGCTTAGGTTGAGGGTAAGGTTTAGGGTAATGGTTAGGGTTAGGGTGAGGATTATGGTTTGGGTGAGGGTTAGTGTTAGGGTAAGTGTAGGGTTAGGGTTTGGTTTAGGGTTAGGGTTAGGGATAGGTTTGGAGTTAGGATTAGGGTGAGGGTGAGGGTTAGGGTCAGGGTGAAGTTTAGGGTTAGGGATAGGGTTAGGGTTAGGGTTAGATTTAGGGTTAGTTTTAGGGTGAGGGTTAGGGTGAGGGTTAGGTTTAGTGTTTGGTTTAGGGTTAGGGTTAGGGTGAGGTTTAGGGTGAGGGTTAGGGTTAAGGTTAGGGTGAGGTTGAGGTTTAGAATTAGGGTTAGGTTTAGGGTGAGGGTTAGGTTTAGAACGAGGGTTATGGTGAGGTTTAGGGTTAGTTTTAGTGTGAAGGTGAGGGTGAAGGTGAGGATTTGGGTGAGGGTGAAGTTTAGGGTTAGGGTGAAAGTTAGGGTTTGGGTTATGGTGAGGGTGACAGTGTGGGTTAGGGTGACGGAGAGGGTGAGGGTGAGGATTAGGGTGAGGGTGAGTGTTAGGGAGAGGGTTAGGGTTAGGGTTAGGATTAGGTTTAGGGTTAGCGTGAGGGTTAGCGTGAGTGTTAGGGTTAGTGTTAGGGTTAGGGTTAGTGTGAGGGTTAGGGATTGTGTTAGGGTTAGAGTTTGGGTTAGAGTTAGGGTTAGGGTCAGGGTGAGGTTTAGGGTGAGGGTTAGGGTTATGGTTAGGGTGAGATTTAAGATTTTGTTTAGGGTCAGGGTTAGTGTGAGGGTTACTTTGAGGGTGAGGGTTAGGGTTAGGTTTAGGGTTAGTCTTCCGGTTAGGGTTAGGGTGAGGTTTAGGGTGAGGGTTAGGGTTAGGGTTAGGGTGAGATTGAGGTTTAAGGTTATCGTTAGTATGTGGGTGAGAGTTAGGATTAGAGTGAGGTTTAGGGTGAGGGTTAGTTTTAGGGTTAGGGTTTAGGGGAGGGTTAGGGTTAGGGTTAGGGTAAGGGTGAGGGTTAGGGTGAGGGTTAGTGTTAGGATAAGGGTGAGGGTTAGGTTTTGGGTTAGGGTTAGGATTAGGGTGAGGGTTAGGGTTAAGTTGAGGTTTAGTGTTTGGGTTAGGGTTTGGGTTATGGTAAGGGTGAGGGTTAGGATTTGGTTCAGGGTTAGGGTTATGGTTAAGGTGAGGTTTATGCTGAGGGTGAGAGTTACTATTAGGGTTATGGTTAGGTTTTGGTTTAGGGTGAGGGTGAGGGTGAGCATTAGGATTAGGGTTAGGTTTAAGGTTAGGTTTAGGCACCCTTTAATTTAGGGCTAGAGTTTGTGTTAGGAGTTAGGGGTTATGTTTAGGTTTAGGGTTAGGGTTACCTTTATGCTTATGATTAGGGTAAGGGTTAACTCTTAGGGTTACGTTTAGGGACCCTTACGGTTAGGGTTTGGATTAGGGTTAGGGTTAGAGTTTTGTTTAGGGTTAGGGCTAGGGTTAGGTTTAGGACTTGGTTTAGGGTTAGGGTTAGCGTTAGGGTTAAGGTTTGGGATAGCGTTAGAGTTACGGTGAAGGTTATGGTGAGGGTTAGTGTTAGGGTTAGGGTTATGGTTAGGGTAAAATTGAGGGTAAGGGTGAGGGTGAGGGTGAGGTTAAGGGTTACAGTTAGGGTTAGGGTTAGGGTTAGATTTAGTTGTAGGGTTAGGTTAGCGTTAGGTTTAGTTTTAGGGTGAGAGTCAGGGTGAAGGTTAGGATTAGGGTGAGGTTGAGGGTGAGGGTTAGGGATATGTTTATGGTTAGGGTTAGCGTGAGGGTTAGGTTGAGAGTTTGGTTGAGGGTAAGGGTTTGGTTTAGGGTTAGGGTAAGGGTTTGGGTTAGGATTATGGTTTGGGTGAGGCTTAGTTTGAGGGTAAGGGTTAGGATTAGGGTTAGGTTGGGGTTAGGGTGAGGTTGAGGGTTAGGATGAGGGTGAAGGTTAGGGTTAGGGTTAGGTTTAGGGTTATGGTTAGAGTTAGGGTTAGTTTTAGGGTGAGGTTTAGGGTGAGGGTTAGGTTTAGTGTTAGGGTTAGGGTGAGGTTTAGGGCGAGGGTTAGGGTAGGGTTAGGGTGAGGTTGAGGTTTGGGGTTAGGTTTAGGATTAGGGTGAGTGTTAGGGTTAGAATGATGGTTAAGGTAAGGTTTAGTGTTAGTTTTAGGGTGAGGGTGAGGGTGAGGATTTGGGTGAGTGTGATGTTTAGGGTTAGGGTGAGGGTTAGGACTTGGTTTACGGTGAGGGTGACAGTTTGAGTTAGGGTGATGGTTAGGGTGAGGGCGAGAATTAGGGTGAGGTTGAGGGTGAGGGAGAAGGTTAGGGCTAGGGTTAGGATTAGGGTTAGTGTTAGCATGACGTTTAGAGTGAGTGTTTTTGTTAGGGTTAGGTTTAGGGATAGTGTCAGGATTAGGAGTTGTCTTAGGGTTAGGGTTTGGTTTAGGGATAGTGTTAGGGTTAGGTTTGGGATTAGGGTGAGGGTGAGTTTGAGGGTTAGGGTGAGGATGAGGGTTAGGGTTAGGGTTAGGGTTAGGGTTAGAGTTAGAGTTACGTTTAGTTTTCGGTGAGAGTTAGGGTGAGGTTTAGGTTTAGGGTTAGGCTTCGAGTTAGGATTAGGGTGAAGTTTAGGGTGAGGGTTAGGGTTAGGGTGAGTTTGAGGTTTAGGTTTACGGTTAGGATTAGGGTGAGGGTTAGAATTAGAGTGAGGTTTTGGGTTACGGTTAGGGTTAGGGTGAAGGTGAGGTTTAGGGTGAGAGTTAGTGTTCGGGTTAGGGTGAGGGTTAGGGTTAGGGTTAGGCTTAGGATTAGGCTTAGGGTTAGTGTTAGGTTTAGGGTTAGGGTTAGGTTGAGGTTTATGGTTTGGGTTTGGGTTAGGTTTAAGGTTAGAGTGAGGTTGAGGGTGAATATTAGGGTGAGGTTTAGGGTTATGGTTAGGGTGAGATTTAGGATTTGGTTTAGGGTTAGGGTCAGGGTTAGGGTGAGGTTTACGGTGAGGATGAAGATTAGGTTTAGGGTTACGGTTACGTTTAATGTTAATGTTAGGGTTTGGGTTAACGGTTAGGATTAGGTTTAGGGACCCTTACGGTTAGGGTTTGGATTCGGGTAGGGTTCAGGTTGTGGTTAGGGTTAGGGCTAGGGCTAGGTTTAGGCTTTGGGTTAGGGTAAGGGTCAGGGTTAAAGTTTGGGTTAGGGTTAGGGTTAGGTGAGGATTAGGGTCAGGGTTAGGGTGAGGGTTAGCATTAATATTAGGGTTAGGGTTAGGGTTAAGGTGAGAGTGAGTGTTAGGTTGAGGGTGAGGGTGAGGGTTAGGGTTACAATGAGTGTGCGGGTTAGGGTTAGGTTTCGGGATAGGGTAAGTATGAGGGTTAGGATGAATCTGAGGGTGAGGGTGTGGGTTAGGGTTAAGGTAAGGGTTAGGTTTGGGGTTAGGATATGGGTTAGGGTTAGGGGTAGGGTTAGGTTTGGGGATAGGGTAGGGTGAGGGTGAGGGTTAGGGTGAGGATGAGGGTTAGATTTAAGGTTAGCATTAGCGATAGGGTGAGGATGAGGGTGAGGGTGAGGGTGAGGGTGAGGGTTAGGTTTAGGGTTAGGTTTAAGGTTAGGGTTAGGGTTTGGGTTAGGCACAGAGTTAGGGTTAAGGTTAGAGTGAGGTTTAGGGTGAGGGTTAGGATTAGTGTTTGAGTTTCATTGAGGGTTAGGTTTAGGGTTAGGGTGAGGGTGAGGGTTAGGGTTAGGGTGAGGGTGAAGTTTAGGGTGAGGGTCAGGGTTAGGTTTTGGTTGAGGGTTAGGGTTAGGTTCGGATTAGGGTGAGGGTGAGAGTTAGGGTTAGGGTATGGGTTACGGTGAAGGTTAGTGTGAGGGTTAGTGTTAGGGTTAGGGTTAGGGTGAGGTTTAGGGTTTTGGTTATAGTTAGGGTTAGTTTTCGGGTGAGTTTGAGGGTGAGGTTTAGGGTGATGTAAGGTTATGGTTAGGGTGAGATTAAAGATTGGTTTAGCAACTCCTTTCTGACACAGCAAAGGCAGTACTCAGAGGAAAATTTATAGTGCTGTTGGGGGTTACATTCATATGGTAAATCTCAGATCAATTGAACAGGAGAAGGCCAAAAAACAATAAGACAAGCAATTATCTGATGCAAATCAAAGTACAGTTTGATTCCACTCTGGCTCCCAACAGTTATGTATAGGGTTAGGACTATGGCTAAGTTTAGGGTTTGGTTTACGGTTAGGGCGAGAGTGAGGGTGAGGGTTAAAGTTAGGGTTAGTGTTAGGAATAGGTTTGAGGGTTAGGGTTAGGGTTACGGTTAGAGTTAGGTTTAGGGTTAGGGTGAGGGTTAGTGTTAGGGTTAGAGTTAGGATTAGTGTTAGGGTGAGGGTTATGGTTAGAGTTAGGGTTAGGGTTAGGGTGAGGGTTATGGTTAGGGTCCCTTAGGGTTAGGGTTAGGATTAGGGTTAAGGTGAGGTTTAGCGTTAAGTTTAGGGTTAGGTTTAGTTTATGGTTAGGTTTAGGGCTAGGGCTAGGGTTAGGGTTAGTGGTAGGATTAGGGTTAGGGTTAGGATTAGGGTTAGGGCTATGGCTAGGTTTAGGGTTTCAGTTGGTTTAGGGTTAGGGTTAGGGTGAGGGTTAGTGTTAGGGTGAGGTTTATGGTTAGGGTTAGCTTTACTGTTAGGTTTTGGATTAGGCTTAGGTTTATGGTTATGTTTAGGGTTAGGATTATTGTGAGTGTTAGGGTTAGGGTGTGTGTTAGAATGAGGGTGAGGTTTAGGGTCAGGTTTAGGGTTAGTTTTAGGATGAGAGTTGTTTTAGGGTTAGAGTTAGGGTGAGGGTTGTGGTTACGATTAGGGTGAGGGTTAGAGTGAGGGTTAGGGTTAGCGTGAGGGTTAGGATGAGAGTGAGAGTTAGATTGAGGGTGAGCGTTACGGTTAGTTTAGGGTTAGGGTTTGGGTTTGGGTTAGGCTTAGGTTGATGGTGAGGGTGAGGGTTAGGGTTAGTGTTAAGATTAGGGTGAGGGTGAGGGTGAGGGTGAGGGTTAAGGTTAGGGTTAGTGTTTTGATAAGGGATAGGGTTAGGTTTAAGTTTAGGGTTAGGGTTTGGGTTAGTGTTACAGTTAGGGTTAGGGTGAGGGTGAGGGTGAGGTTTAAAGCTAGGGTTAGGGTTACAGTGAGGGTTAGGGTTAGGGTTACAGTGAGGGTTAGGGTTAGGTTTAGGGTTAGGCTTTGGGTTAGATCTGTGGTTAGGATTAGGGTTAGGAATAGGTTTAGGGTGAGGGTGAGTGTTAGGGTTAGGGTAAGAGTTAGGGAGAGGGTTAGGTTTAGGGTTAGGATTAGGTTGAGGGTGAGGGTTAGGTTTTGGGTTAGGTTTAGGGTTATGTTTAGGGTTTGGGTTAGTGTTAGTGTTGGGGTTCGGGTTAGGGTCAGGGTGAGGTTGCAGGTTATGGTTATGGTTAGGGTTAGGGACCCTTAGGGTTAGGGTTAGGTTTGGGACCCTTAGGGTTAGGGTTAGGGTTAGGGTTAAGGTTAGGTTTAGCGTTAGACTTAGGGTTAGGTTTAGGTTTATGGTTAGGATTAGGGCTAGGACTAGGGTTAGGGTTAGGGTTAGGATTAGGGTTAGGGTTAGGGTAATGTATAGGGTTAGGGCTAGTGATAGGTTTAGGATTTGGATTATGGTTAGTGTTATGTTTAGGGTTAGGCTTAGGGTGAGTGTTAGGTTTAGGGTTAGGAGAAGGGTTAGGTTTAGAGTGAGGGTGAGGGTGAGGGTTAGGGTTAGGGATAGGTTTAGGGTGAGGATTATGGTGAGGGCCAGGTTTAGGGTTAGGGTTAGGAAGTAGGTGTTATATTTAGGGTTAGGGTTAGTGTTGGGGTTAGGGCTAGGTTAGGGTGAGTGTTAGGGATAGGGTAAGGGTGAGTGTTATGGTTAGGGTTAGGGTGAGGATGAGAGTTAGAGTTAGCGTTATGGTTAGTCTTAGGGTTAGGTTTTGGGTTAGTGTTAGTGTTAATATTTGTGTTATGGTTAGGGTGAGGGTGAGGTTTAGAGTTACGGGGAGGGTGAGAGTGAGGATTAGGGTTAGGGTTAGGGTTAGGGTTAGGGTTTGGGTTAGGGGTATGGTTAGGTTTAGGTTTAGGTTTAGGATTTGGGTTAGGGTTATATTTAGGGTTAGGGTGAGGGTGAGGGTATCGGTTAGGGTGAGGGTGAAGGTGACGGTTAGGCTTAGTGTTAGTGTTAGGGTTAGGGTGAGGGTGAGGGTGAGGATTAGTGTGAGTGTTAGGTTTAGGGTTAGGGTGAGGGTGAGGGTTACTGTGAGATTGAGGGTTAGGGTAAGGGTTACGGTGAGTGTTAGGATTTCTCTGAGAGATAGGGTGGAGTTTAGGTTTAGAGATAGGATTAGGGTGAGGGTGAGGGTGAGGGTTAGGGTTAGGGTGAGGGTTAGGTTTAGGGTGAGGTTTACTGTAAGTGTTAGGGTTATGGTTTGGGTTAGGGTTATAGTTAGGGTTAGGTTTAGTATTTGGTTAGTGTTATTGTTATGGCTAGTGTTTCGGTTAGGGTGAGGGTGGGGGCTAGGTTTAGGGTGCGGGTGATGGTGAGGGTTAGCTTTAGGGTTAGGGTAAGGGTTAGATTTAGGAGCATGTTTAGGGTTTGTGTTAATTTTAGGGACACTTAGGGTTAGGGGTAGGGTTAGGGTTAAGGTTAGGCTAGCGATAGGTTTAGGGTTCGGATTATGGTTAGGGTTATGTACACGTTTAGGGCTAGGGCTAGGTTTAGGTTTTGCATTAGAATTAGGTTGAGGGTTTGGTTTATGGTGAGGGTGACTGTTGGGTTTAGGTTTAGGGTAAAGATTAAGTTCAGGGTGACGGTGAGGCTGAGGTTTAGGGTTAAGTTTAGGGTTAAGGTTAGGATTAGGGTTAGTTTTAGGGTTAGAGTTAGGGGTAGGGTGAGGGTTAGGGTGAGGGTTATGGTTTGGGTTAGGGTTAGTGTTAGAGTTTGGGTTAGGATTAGGTTTAGGGTTAGAGTTTTGGTTTGGGTTAGGGTTAGGGTTAGGGTTAGGTTTTGGGATAGGGTTAGGCTTAGGGTGAGGGTGAGGATTAGGTTTAGGGTTATGGTGAAGGTTAGGGTGAGGGTTAGGGTTTGGGTGAGGTTTAGGGTGAGGGTTAGAATTAGAGTGAGGTTTAGTGCTAGGGTGAGGGTTATGTTTAGGGTTAATGTTAGGGTTAGGGATTGGGTTAAGTTTAGGTATAGGGTTAGGTTTAGGGTTACGGTGAGGGTGAGAGTGAGGGTTAGGGTGACGTTGAGATAGAGGGTTTGGGTTAGGGTGTGGGTGAGAGGGAAGTTTAAGCTGAGGGTGATGGTGAGGTTTAGGGTTAGGGTTAGGGTGACAGTGAGAGTTAGGCTTATGGTTAGGATTAGGGTTACCGTGAGGGTTATGTTTAGGGTGACGATGAGGGTTATGTTTAGGGTTTGGGTTAGGTTAAGGGTTAGGGTAAAGGTTAGTTTTGGGGTTAGGATTAGGGTTAGGGTTAGAATTAGGGTTGGGTTTAGGGTTAGGGTTAGTGTTAGGGTTAGGGTTAGGGTGAGGGTGAGGGTAAGGGTGACAGCTAGTGTTAGGTTCATGGTTAGGTTTAGGGTTAGGGTGAAGGTGAGGTTAGCGTTACGGCCAGGGTTAGGGTTAGGTGTTGGGATAGGGTTGATTTTAGGGTAAATGTTAGGGAGAGCGTGCGGGTTAGGGTTAGGGTGAGGGTGAGGGTTAGGCTTATGTTTAGGATTCAGGTGAGGTTTAGGGTTAGGTTTAGGGTTAGGGTTAGTTTGACGTTGAGCTTGAGGTTGAGGATGAGGTTTAGGGGTAGGGTTAGGTTTACTGTTAGGGTTATGTATAGGTTTAGGGCAACGTCTAGGTTAGGGTTAGGGTTAGTGTTTGTTTTAGGGTTAGAGTTAGAGTTAGGGTAAGGCTTAGGGTTAGGGTGAGAGTGAGGGTTATAGTTAGTGTTTGGTTTAGGGTGAGGGTTAGGGTAAGGGTTACGGTTGGAGTTAGGATTAAAGGTAGAGTTAGTGTGAGGGTTAGGGTTAGGTTAGGGTGAGGGTTAGGTTTAGGGTTAGGGTTAGGTTTACGGGTAGGATGAGGGTTAGGGTTAGTTTTAGGGTTAGGGTTAGGGGTAGGGTGAGGGTTACGGTGAGGGTGCGGGTGAGGTTTAAGGTTAGGTTTAGGATTAGTGTGAAGATGAGGATTAGGGTTAGGGTTAGGGTTAGGGTTAGGTTAATGTTTAGGGTTAGGGTGAGGGTTAGGGTGAGGTTTGGGCTTTGGGTTAGGCTTAGGGTTAGGCTTTAAGTGAGGGTGAGGTTTAGGGTTAGGTTTAGGGTTAAGGTTAGGGTTAGCTTGAGGGTTAGGGTGAGGGTTGGTGTTAGGGTTAGGGTTAGGGTTAGAGTTAGGGTGAGGGTTAGGTTTAGGGTTAGGGTGATGCTTAGGGTTAGAGTGAGGGTTAGGGTGAGGGTTAAGGTTAGATTTAGGGTTAGGGTGAGGGTTAGTATTAGGGTAGGGTTATGTTTAGGGTGAGGGTTAGGATTTTGTTTAGGTTAGGGTTAGGATTAGAGTTAGAGTGAGGGTGAGCATTAGGGTGAGGATTAGGGTGAGTTGTAGGGTTAGGGTTAGGGTTCTGGTGAGGGTTAGGGTTAAGGTTTATGGTTAGGTTGAGGGTTAGTTTTAGGGTACTGGTGAGGTTTAGGGTTAGAGTTAAGGTGAGGGTGAAGGTTAGGGTGCTTGTTATGGTTAGGGTTAGGGCTTGGTTTGGGTTAGGTTTAGGGTTAGTGTCAGGGTGAGGGTGAGGGTTACGTTGAGAATGATGTTGAGTTTGAGGATGAGGGTTAGGGTGAGGGTGAGGTTTAGGGTGAATGATCGGGTGAATATTAGGTTTAGGTATAGGGTTAGGGTTAGGTATAGGGTTAGGGTCAGTGTTAGGGTTAGGTTTAGGGTTAGGGTTAGAGTCTTAGGGTCAGACTTAGGGTTATTATGATGGTTCGGGTTAGGGTGATGGTTAGGATGACGGTTAGGGTTAGGGTGAAGTTTAGGGTCAGGGTGAGGGTTAAGGGTAGTGTTAGGCTGAGGTTTAGGCTTAGGGTTAGTGTTAGCGTTAAGGTTTGTTTTAGAGTTAGGGTTAGGTTTAGATTTAGTGTTAGGTTTAGGTTTAGGGTTTGGGTTAGGGTTAGGGTTAGGGTTAGGGGTAGGGTTAGGATTTGGTTTAGGATTACGGTTTGGTTTAGGGTTAGGGTTACGGTTAGAGTGAGGGTTAGGGTGAGGGTTAGGTTGTGGGTTAGGGTTAGGTCTATGGTTTGGTTTAGGGTTAGATTAGGATGATGGTGACAGTTAGGGTGAGTGTTAGTGTTAGGTTTAGGGTGAGGTTTAGGGTTAGGGTGAGTGTTAGGGTTAGGGTTAGGTTACAGTGAGGATTAGGTGAGGGTTAAGGCTAGGGTTGGTTTTAGGGTTAGGGTTAGGGGTAGGGTGAGGGTTAACGTGAGTATTAGAGGCAGGGTGAGGGTTAGCGTTAGGATTAGGTTTTGGGTGAGCGTTAGGGTTAGGGTTAGGGTTATTTTTAGGGTTTAGGTTAGGGTTAGGTTATGGTTACAGTTACTGTTAGAGTTTGGGTTAAGTTTAGGGTTAGTTTTCGGGTGAGGGTGGGGGTTAGAATTAGGGTTTGCGTTGGGGTTAGGGTGAGGGTTAAGGTGAGGGTTCGGGTTAGGATTAGGGTTGGGGTGAGAGTGAGGGTGAGGGTTAGGGTGAGGGTGAAGTTTAGGGTTAGGGTTATGATTAGGATTGGGTTGAGGGTTAGGCTTAGGGGGAGGGAGAGGTTTAGAGTTAGGGTTAGGGTTACTGTTAGTGTTGGTGTGAGGGTTAGGGTTAGGGTTAGGGTGAGGGTAAGTTTGAGGGTTAGGATAGGGTTAGTGTTAGTTTAGGGTTAGGATTAGGTTTATGTTGAGGATGAGGGTAAGTTTGAGGATTAGTTTTAGGGTTAGGGTTAGGGTTAGGGTGAGGGTTATCGTGAGGGTTAGGGTTATGGTGAGGGTCAGGGTTAGGGTTATGGTTAGGTTCAGGGTTAGGATTAGGGTGAGGGTTAGGATGAGGGTAGGTTTAGGTCTACGGTTAGGGTTAGGGATAGGATTAGGTTTAGTGTGAGGTTGAGTGTTAGGGTGAGGGTTAGGGTTGGGTTACGTTAGGGTTAGGATTGGGGTTAGGATGAGGGTGACGGTTAGGGTGAGTGTTAGTGTTAGGTTTAGGGTGAGGTTTAGGGTTAGGGTGAGTGTTAGGGTTAGGGTTAGGGTTATGGTGAGGGTTAGGTGAAGGTTAAGGCTAGGGTTCATTTTAGGGTTATGCTTAGGGGTAGGGTGAGGGTTAACGTGAGTATTAGGGGTGGGGTGAGCGTTAGCGTGAGTGTTAGAGGTAGGGTGAGGGTTAGCATGAGGATTAGGTTTAGGGTGAAGGTTAGGTTTAGGGTTATTTTTAGGGTTTAGGTTAGGGTTAGGGTTTGGGTTCGGGTTAGGGTTAGGCTTAGTCTTAGGGTGAGGGTGAGGGTGAGGGTTAGGATTAGGGTTTGCGTTAAGGTTAGGGTGAGGGTTAAGGTGAGTGTTCGGGTTAGTGTTAGGGTTAGGGTAAGAGTGAGGGTGAGGTTTAGGATGAGGCTTAAGGTGAGGGTTAAGGTGATGGTTAGGGTTAGGGTTATGTTTTCGGTTATGGTTAGGTTTAGGGTTAGTGTTAGTGTGATGGTTAGCATTATGGTGATAGTTAGAGTTAGGGTTAGGTTTAGATTTAGGATGAGGGTTAGTGTTAGGATTATGGTTATGGTTATGGTTAGGGTTAGGTTTAGGGAGATTGTGAGTGTGAGGGATAGGGTGAGGGTTAGGTTTAGGGTTAGTGTTAGGGTTAGGGTTAGTTTTAGGGTTAGGGTGTGGTTGAGGGTTAGGGTGAGGGTTAGGGTTAGGTTTAGAGTAGGGTTAGGTTGAGGGTAAGAGTTAGGTTTATGGTTAGGGTTTTTGGTTAGCATTAGAGTGAGGGTGAGGGTGAGTTTGAGGGTTAGGTTTAGGTTTGTGTTAGTTTAGGGTTGGGATTAGGTTTATGTTGAGGATGAGGGTTAGTTTGAGGATTAGTTTTAGGGTTAGGGTTAGGGTTAGATTGAGGGTTAGGGTGAGGGTTAGGGTTAGGTTTACGATGAGGGTTACGGTTAGGGTTATGGTTAGGTTTAGGGCTAGGGTTATGGTGAGGGTTAAGTGAGGGTTAGGGTTAGGGTTAGGGATAGTATTAGGTTTAGGGTGAGGTTGAGTGTTAGGGTGAGTGTTAGGGTTAGGGTTAGGGTTAGGTTAGGGTGAGGGTGATGGTAAGGGTGAGGTTTAGGATTAGGGTTAGGGTGAGGGTGAGGTTTAGGGTGAGCGTTAGGGTAAGGGTTAGCGTTAGGTTGAGGGTTAGGGTGAGGCCGAGGGTTAGGGTTACGTTGAGGGTTAGGGTGAGGGTAAGTGTTAGGGTTAGGGTTAGGGTTAGTGTGAGGGTCAGGGTTAAGGTGAGATTTAGGGTGATGTTTAGGTTTAGGGCGAGGGTTAGGGTGAGGGTTAGAGTTAGGGTTAGGGTTAGGGTTAGGATAAGGGTTAGTGTTAGGGTTAGGTGAGGTTATGGTTAGGGTGGGGTGAGAGTTAGTGTTAGGGTTAGCATTAAGGTTAGGGTTAGGGTTATGGTTAGGGTTAGCGTTAGGGTTTGGGTTACAGTTAGGGTTAGGGTTAGGGTTAGGGTGAGGGTGAGCATTAGGGTGAAGGTTAAGATTAGGGTTATGTTTAGGTTTAGGATGAGGGTTAGGGTTAGGGTTACGGTTATGGGTAGGGTTAGGGTTAGGTTAGGGTGAGGCTGAGTGTAAGGGATAAGGTGAAGTTTAGGTTTAGGGTTAGTGTTAGGGTTAGCGTTAGGTTTAGGGTGAGGTTGAGGGTTAGGGTGAGAGTTAGGGTTTGGGTTATAGCTGGGGTTAGGTTGAGGGTGAGAATTTGGGTTATGGTTAGGGTTAGTATTAACGTTAGGGTGAGGGTGAGGGTGTGGGTGAGGGTTAGGTTTAGCGTTAGTGTTAGTTTAGGGTTAGGATTAGGGTTAGGGAGAGGGTGAGGGTTAGAGTGAGTGTTAGGGTTAGGGTTAGGGTTAGAGTTAGGGTGAGGGTCAGATTAGGGTGAGGGTGAGGGTTAACGTTAGAGTGAGGGTTAGGGTTTGGGTTAGGGTTAGGGTTAGGTTTAGGGTTTAATTAGGGTAAGGCTTAGTGTTAGTATTAGGTTTATGTTGAGGATGAGGGTTAGTTTGAGGATTAGTTTTAGGGTTAGGGTTAGGGTGAGGGTGAGGGTTAGGGTGATGGTTAGGGGGTTAGGGTTAGGGTTAGGCTTGGGGTTAGGGTGGTGGTAAGGTTTAGGTCTATGGTTAGGGTTATGGATAGGATTTGGTTTAGGGTGAGGTTGAGGGTTAGGGTGAGTCTTAGGGTTATGGTGATGGTGAGGGTGAGCTTTAGGTTTAGGGTTAGGGTTAGGATGAGGGTGGGGTTTAGGGTGAGCATTAGGGTTAGGTTTAGGGTTTTGATTAAGTTTAGCATGAGAGTTAGGGTTAGGCATAGGGTGAGGTTGAGGATTAGGGTTAGGGTTAGGGCTAGGATTAGGGTTACGGTTAGGTTTAGGATTAGGGTTAGGGTTAGGGAGACTTAGGGTTAGTGTTAGGGTTAGGGTTAGGAGCTAGGGGTTATTTTTATGATTAGGGTTAGGGTTAGGTTTAGGGTTATTGTGATGGTTAGGGTTAGGGTGAGGATAAGGTTGAGGGTTAAAGTTATGGTTAGGGTTAGTGTTAGTGTTCGGGTTAGGGTTAATGTTAGGGTTAGGTTTATGGTTATGGTTAGGGTTAGGGTGAGGTTTAGGGTTAGGGATAGTGTGAGGGTTAGGTGTATTGTTAGTGTTAGGGTTATTGTTAGGATTATGGATAGGACTAGGTTTAGGATTAGGGTTAGAGTTAGGGACACTTAGGGTAAGGCTTAGGGATAAGGTTAGGAGTTAGGTGTTATATTTAGGGTTAGGGTTAGGGTTAGGTTTAGCGTTAGGTTTAGGGTGAGGGTTAGGGTTAGGGTGAGGGTTAGTCTTAGGGTTAGTGTTAGGGTGAGGTTGAGGGTCAAGGTAAGGGTTAGGGTTAGGTTTAGGGTTTGAGTTAGGGTTATGGTTAGCGTTAGGGTTTGAGTTAGGGTTAGGAATAGGCTTAGAATTAGGGTTAGATTAGGTTAAGGTGAGGGTGATGGTGAGGCTGAGAGTTAGGGTTAGGGTTAGGGTTAGGGTGAGGTTGAGTGTTAGGGTTAGGGTTAGGGTGAGGGAGAGAGTTAGGGTGAGCGTTAAGGGTAGGGTTAGGCTAGGGTGAGGGTGAGCGAGAGGGTGAGGGTTAGGGTTAGGTTGAGGGTTATGGTGAGGGTTAGGGTTAGGGTGAGAGTTGTGGTGATGGTTAGGTTTAGGGTGATGGTTAGAGTGAAGGTTAGCGTTAGGGTTAGGGTTAGGTTTAGGTTGAGTGTTAGTGTTAGGGAGAGGGTTAGGATTAGGGTTAGGTTTAGGGTGAGGGTGAGGGTTTGGGTTAGGTTTATGGTTAGGCTTAGGGTTTGGGTTAGGTTTAGGGTGAGGGTCAGGGTGAGCATTAGGGTGAGGCTTAGGGTTAGGGTTAGGTATTGGTTTAAGATAAAGTTTAGGATTCTGGTTACAGTTATGGTTAGGTTTAGGGTTAGGGTTAGGGTGAGGGTTAGGTTGAGGGTTAGTTTTAGGGTTAATATTAGTGTTAGGGTAAGCATTAGCGTTAGGGTTAGATTTAGAGTTCTGGTTAGGTTGAGGATGAGAGTTAGGGTTATGGTTAGGGTTAGGTTTAGCGTTAGGGTGAGGGTGAGGGTGAGCGTGAAAGTTAGGTTTAGGGTTAGTGTTAGGGTTAGCGTTAGAATTAGGATTATTGTGAGGGTGAGGTTTAGGGTGAAGATTAGTTTTAAGGTTATGGTTAGGGTTAGGGTGAGAGTTAGGTTTAGGGTTAGTGTTAGGGTTAGAGTTAGGATGATGGTGAGGTTAGGGTTACGGTTAGGGTTAGGTTTAGGGTTCGGGATAGGGTTAGGTTTAGGGTTAGGGTTAGGATAAGGGTGAGTTTTAGGGTGAGTGTGAGGGTGAGGGTGAAGATGAGGGTTAGGGTTAGGGTGAAGATGAGGGTTAGGGTTAAGGTTAGGGATAGGGTTAGGTTTAGTGTGAGGGTGAGGGTGAGGGTAGGTTTAGGGTTAGGTTTCTGCTTAAGGTTTGGGTTAGTGTTATGGTTAGGGTTAGTTTCAGGATGAGGGTGAGGGTTAATTTGAGTATGAGGGTCAGGATGAGGTTCAGGGTTGGGGTGAATGTGAGGTTTAAGGTGATGGTTAGGGTGAAGATGAGGGTTGGGGTTAGGTTTAGGGTTATTGTTAGAATTAGGGACATTCTGCTTTAGTGTTAATGTTAGGGTTTGGGTTCGGTTTAGGGTTAGATGGAGGTGATGGTAAGAGTTAAAGTTAGGGTTAGGTTTAGGTTTAGGGTTAGTGTTCGGGTTAGGGTGAGGTTTAGGGTTACGGTTAGGGTTAGGATTACGGTTAGAGTGAGGGTTAGCATTTGGTTTGGGGTTAGGGTTAGTGTTAGGGTTAGGGTTATGGTTAGGGTTAGGGTGAGGGTTAGATTTAGGGTTAGTTTTAGGGTTAGGGTGAGGGGTAGGATTAGGGTTAGGATTAGGGTTAGGGTGAGGAATCGGTTGAGGGTTACGGTTAGGGTTAGGGTTAGGGACACTTAGGGTTAGGGTTAGGGTTACTGTCAGGCTTAGGTTTATGGTTAGCGTTAGGGCTAGGAATAGGGTTAGGTAGGGCTAGGATTAGGGTTAGGTTTATGAACCCTTCGGGTTAGGGTTAGTTTTAGAGTAAGGAGTTAGGGGTTATTCTTATGGTTAGGGTTAGGGTTAGGGTGAGGGTTAGGATGAGTGTTTGGGTTAGGGTTACGGATAGGGTGAGAGTGAGGGTTAGGGTTAGGTTGAGGGTGAGAGTGATTGTTAGGGTTAGAGTTAGGGTAAGTGTTAGGGTTTGGGCTAGGTTTAGGGATAGTTTTAGGGTTAGCATGAGGTGTGGGGTTTGGGTTAGGGTTATGGTTAGGGTGAGGGTGAGTGTGAGGGTGTCTGTTAGGGTTAGGGTGAGGGTGATTGTTAGGGTTTGGGTTAAGGATAGGGTGAGGGTTAGGGTGAGGTTAAGGTAAGGGTTAGGGTTAGGGTTAGGGTGAGAATGAGGGTTAGGGTGAGTGTTAGGGTTAGGGATAGGTTTAGGTATAGGATTAGGGTTAGGGTGAGGGTGAGGCTTAGGTTTAGGGTTGGGTGAGGGTTAGGGTTTGGGTTAGGTTGTGAGATAGGCTGAGGGTAAAGGTAGGGTCAGGGTTAGGTTTATGGTTAGGGTGAGGGTGTGGGTTCAGGTTAGGATTAGGGTGAGGGTGAGGGTTAGGGTCTGGGTTAGGGTTAGAGTGAGGGTTAGGGTTAGGGTTAGGGTTAGGATGAGGTTTAGGATTATGGGTAGGGTGAGGGTGAGGGTTTGGTTTATGATGAGGGTTAGGATTTTGGGTAGGGTGAGGGTATGGGTTAAGGTTAGGTTGAGGGTGATGGTTAGGGTTAGGGTTAGGTTTAATGTTATGATTAAGGTTAGGGTGAGGGTTAGTGTTAGGGTCAGGGTTAGGTTGAGGTTTAGTGCTAGGGTAGAGTTAGTGTTAGGGTTATGGTGAGGGTGACGGTTAGGTTAGGGAGAGGGTGTATGTTAGCTTTAGGTTGAGGGTTAGTATTAGGGTTAGGGTTAGGGTTATGGTGACGGTTAGGGTGAGGTTTAGCATGAGGGTAAGGGTTAGATTTCTGGTTAGGGTTAAGTGTAGGACTAGGGTTTGGGTAGGGTTAGGATTTGGGTTAGGGTTAGGGACCCGTAGGATTATGGTTAGGGTTAGGGTTAGGAGTTCGTGCTTATTTTTAGGGTTAGGTTATGTTTAGGGTGAGGGTTAGGATTAGGGTGAGGGTTAGTGTTAGTGTAAGGGTTAGGGTTAGGGTTAGGGTTAGGGTGAGGTTTAGGGATAGGGTTATGGTGAGGGTGAGGTTGAGGGTAGGGTTAGGTTTAGGGTTTGGTTTAGGGATAGGTTAGGTTTAGGGTTTGGGTTAGGTGTAGGGTTAGAGTTAGGGTTAAGTTGAGAGTAAGGATGAGGGTTAGGGTGAATGTTAGGGTTAGGGTGAGGGCGAGGTTTAGGGTTAGGTTTACGGTTGGAGTTAGTGTTTGGGTTAGGGTTAGCATAAGGATTAGGTGCGGGTTAGGGTTAGGGTTAGGGTTACAGTTAGGGTTAGGGTGAGGGCGAGGTTTAGGGTTAGGGTTACGGTTAGCGTTAGTGATAAGGTTAGGGTTAGGGTGAGGATTAGGTGCTGGTTAGGGTTACGATTAGGGTCAGGGTGAGGTTTAGGGTTAGGGTTAGGGTGAGGGTTAGGCTTAGGGTAAGGATTAGGGTTAGGGTGATGGTTAGGGGTAGGGTTAAGGTTAGGTTTATGTTTAGAGTTAGGGTGAAGGTAAGAGTGAGGGTTAGGGTGAGAGTTAGGGTTAGGGTTAGGGTGAGGGTGAGGGTTAGGGTTAGGGTTAGGTTTAGGGTTATTATTAGGATTAGGATGAGAGTTAGGGTTAGGGTCAGGGTTCAGGTGAGGTTTAATGCTTGTGTTAGATTTAGGGTTAGGTTGAGGGTTGGGGTTAGAGTTAGGGTTAGGGAGAGGGTGAGGTATAGGGTTAGGTTAGGTTTAGTGTTAGGATAAGGATGAGGGTGTGGGTGAGGTTTAGGTTGAGGGTTAGGATTAGCGTTAGGGTTAGGGTTGTTGTGATGGTTAGGGTGAGGTTTAGCGTGAGGGTGAGGGTTAGGTTTATGGTTAGGGTTAGGTGGAGTACTAGGTTTAGGGTAGGGTTATGCTTAGGATTAGGGTTAGGAGTCAGGGGTTATTTTTAGGGTTAGGTTAGGGTTAGGGTGAGGGTTAGGGTTAGGGTGAGGGTTAGGGTTAGGGTTAGGGTGAGGGTTAGGGTTAGGTTTAGGGTGAGGATTAGTGTTAGTGTTAGTGTTAAGTTTAGGGTTAGCGTGAGGTTGAGGGCTAGAGTTAGGGTGAGTGTGAGGGTGAAGGTTAGGTTTAGGGTTATAGTGAGGGTGAGGGTTATGGTTAGGGTTAGGGGTAGGGTTAGGGTGAGAGTTAGGGTTAGGGATAGGGTTAAGGTTAGCGTGAGTGTTGGGGTTAGGGTGAGGGTGAGGTTTAGTTTTAAGGTTTGGGTTATGGGAAGAGTTAGGTTGAGGGTTAGGGTTAGGGTTAGATTTGGGTTAGGTTTAGGGTTTGGGTTAGGATTAGGGTTAGGGTCAGAGTTTGAGTTAGTGTGAGGGTTAGGGTTAGGGCTAGGGTTAGGTTTAGGGTTTGGGTTAGGTTTGGGGTTAGTGTTAGGGTTAGGTTGAGAGTAAGGATGATAGTTAAGGTGAATGTTAGGGTTAAGGTTAGGGTGAGGGTGAGGTTTAGGGTTAGGGTTATGGTTAGAGTTAGTGTTAGGGTTTGGGTTAGGGTGAGGGTTAGGTGAGGGTTAGGGTTATGGTTATGGTTAGGGTGAGGGTTAGGGTTAGGGATAGGGCGAGGGTTAGCATTAGGGTTAAGATTAAGGTGAGGGTGAGGGGTAGGGGTAGGGTTAGTTTTAGTGTCAGGGTGAGGATGAGGGTTAGGATTAGGGTTAGGGTTAGGGTTAGTTTTAGGACTAGGTTTAGGGTGAAGGTGAGACTGAGGGTTAGATTTAGGGTTAGGGTTAGGGTTAGGGAGAGGGTGAGGGTGAGGGTTAGGGCGAGGCTTAGCGTGAGGGTGAAGGTTACGTTTAAGGTTAGGGTTAGGGACACTTAGGGTTAGTGTTAGGGTTAGGGGTAAGTTAGGGTTAGCGTTAGGGTTAGAGTTGTCGTTAGGTTTAGGGTTATGTTTAGGGTTAGGACTAGGGTAAGGGTTTGGTTTAGGATTAGGATTAGGGTTAGGGAACCTTAGGGTTAGGGTTAAGGGTTATTTTTAGTGTTAGGGTTAGGATTAGGGTTAGGGTTAATTTTAGGGTAAGGGTTAGGTTGAGGGTTAGGGGCAGGGTTAGGGTTAGGGACACTTAGGGTTAGGGTTAGGGTTAGTGTTAGGGTTAGATTTATGATTAGGATTAGGGCTAGGAATAGGGTTAGGGTAGCGTTAGGATAAGGGTTAGTATTAGGGACCCTTTGGGTCATGGTTAGATTTAGGGTTAGTATTAAGGTTAGAGTTAGGGTGAGGGTGAGTGTAGGGTTAGGGTGAGGTTAAGGGTTAAGGTTAGGGTTAGGGTCAGGGATTGGTTTAGTCTTAGTGTTATGGTTAGGGTTATGGTGAAGGTGAGGGTTAGGGTGAGGGTGAGGGTGAGGATTAGGGTTAGGGTTAGGGTGAGATGAGCGTGAGGGTTAGCGTTAGGGTTAGGGTTTGGGTTGATGTTAGGGTTAGGGGTATGATTAGGGTTTGGTTTATGATTAGGGTTAGGGTTAGGGTTAGGGTTAGGGTGAGGGTGAGGGTTAGGGTTAGGTGTATGTTTAGTGTTAGGGTTAGGATTAGGGTTAGGTTGATGAAGAGGGTTAGGATGACGGTTAGGGTTAGGGTTTGGGTGAGGGTTAGGGTGATGGTTAGGTTAAGGGTGAGGGTGAGAGCGAGGGAAACGGTGAGGGTGAGATTAGGTTCACGGTGAGTGTTAGGGTAAGGGTTATGGTTAGTTGTAGGGTTAGGTTAGTGTTTAAATTTTGGTTAGTGTTAATGTTAGGGTTAGGGATATGGTGAGTGTGAGTGTTAGAATGAGGGTTCTGCTTAGCGTTAGGGTTAGGGTGAGGGTGAGCGTTAAGGTTAGAGTTAGGGTTAGGTTTAGGTTGAGGGTTAGGGTTAGGGTTAGGGTTAGATTTAGGGTTATGGTTAGGGTTAAGGTGAGGGTTAGGGTGAGGTTTAGAGTGAGGATTATGGTTAGGTGTATGGTTAGGTTTCGATTAGGATTAGGGTTATGGTGAAGGTGATGGTTAGGGTGAGTGTTAGGGTTAGAGTTAGGGTTAGAGTGAGGGTGAGAGTTAGAGTGAGGGTGAGGGTTAGTGTTAGGGTTAGGTTTAGGGTTTGGTTTAGGGTTAGGGTTGGGGTTAGTGTTAAAGTTACGGTTAGGCTTAGGGTAAGGGTGAGGGTGAGGTTTAGGTTTAGGGTTAGCGTTCGGGTTAGAGTTAGTGTGAGGGTGAGGGTGAGGGTGAGGGTTACTGTTAGGATTATGGATAGGTTTAGGTTTAGGGTTACTGTTAATGTTCGGGTTAGCGTTAGGGTTAGGGTTAGGGTTAGGTTTATGGTTAGGTTTAGGGCTAGGACTAGGCTTAGGGTTTGGGTTAGGGTTAGGGACCCTTAAGGTTACGGTTAGGGTTAAGGTTAGGAGTTAGGGATTATTTTAGTGTTAGGGTTAGGGGGAGGATGAGGGTGAGGGTTAAAGTTAGGGGTAGATTTAGGGTTACGGTTATGGTTAAGGTGAGGGTTAGGGTTAAGGTGAAGGTTAGGTTTATGATTAGGTTAGGGTTAGGGTTATGATTAGGGTTAAGACTAGGGTTTGGGTTAGGATTAGGATTAGGGTTAGGATTAATGACCGTAATGGTTAGCGTTAGGATAGAGTTAGGAGTAGTTGTTATTTTTAGGATTAAGGTTACGGTTAGGGTTAGGTTTAGGGTTTACGTTAGGGTGAGGATTAGGTTTAGGGTGAGGGTTAGCCTTAGGGTTAGTGTTATGGTGAGGGTGACAGTTAGCATAAGGGTTAGGATTAGGGTTAGAGTGATGGTGAGGTTAGGGTTACGGTTAGGGTTAGGATTAGGATTTGGGATAGGGTTAGGTTAGGGTTAGCGTGACGGTGAGGGTGAATGTTAGGGTTAGGGTTCGGGTGATGGTGAGGGTTAGGGTTAAGGTTAGGGTTAGGGATAGTGTGAGGGTGAGGGTGAGTCTTAGGGTTAAGTTTAGGGTAATGGTTAGGTTTAGGTTAGGGTTAGGGCGAAGACTGTGGTTAGTGTTAGTGTTAGGGTTAGGGTGATGGTGAGGGTTAGGGTTAAGGTTAGGTTTAGGGTGAGAATGAGGCTGAGGGTGAGTGACATGGTTAGGGTGAGGGTGAGGTTTCGGGTGAGGGTTATGGTGAAGGTTAGGGTTAGGTAGAGGGTTAGGGTTAGGTTTAGGGTTTGGGTTAGGGTTAGGGTGAGCCTGAGGTTTAGGTATATGGTTATGGTAAGGGTGAGGGGAAGGGTGAGGGTTAGGCTTAGGGTCATGGTTAGAGTTAGGGTTAGGGACACTTAGGGTTAGCGTTAGGGTTAAGGATAGTGTTAGCTTAGGTTTAGGGTTAGGTTTACGTATATGGTTATGGTTAAGGCTAGGATTGTGGTTAGTGTTAGTGTTAGGATTAGGGTTAATGTTAGGGTTATGTATAGGGTTAGGGCTAGGGCTATGTATAGGGTTTGGGTTAAGGTGAGGGTGAGGGTTAGGGTTAGATTTAGGGTTAGGGTTATGTATAGGTTTATGGCTAGGGCTAGAATTATCGTTAGGGTTAGAGTTAGGGTTAGGTTTAGTGTTTGGGTTAGGGTTAGGGTTAGGATGAGGTGAGCATTCGTGTAAGGGTTAGTGTTAGGGCTAGTTTTAGGTTTAGGATAAGGGTTAGGGTTAGGGTTATGATTAGGGTTAGGGTTAGGGTTAAGGTTAGGGTGATAGTGATGCTGAGGGTGAGGGTTAGGTTTAGGGTTAGAGTTAGGGTTAGGGTTAGGATTAGAGTTAGTGTGAGGGTAACAGTTAGGGAGAGGATTGGTTTTAGGGTTAGGGTTAGTGTTAGGGTTAGGGTGATGTTTAGGTTTAGGGTTAGTCTTAGGGTTAGTGTTAGGGTGAGGGTGAGGATGAGGGTTATGTGAGGGTTACAGTGAGGGTTAAGTTTAGGGTTAGTTTTAGGGTGAGGGTAAGTTGTAGGGTGAGGTTTAGGGTGAGGGTTAGGTTTAGGGTATGGGTTAGCATTAGGTTTAGGGTTAGTGTTAGGGTAAGGGTTTGAGTTAGGTTTAGGGCTAGGGTTGGGTTTTGTATTATGATTAGTGTTAGGGTTTGGGTTAGTCTTTGGATGAGTGTGAGGGTGAGGATGAGGGTCAGGGTTAGGGTTATGTGTAGGGTTAGGGTTTGGGTTTGGGTTAGCATTAGGGTTTGGATTAGGGTGAGGGTGAGGGTGAGGGTTAGGTTTACGGTTAGATTAAGGGTTAGGGTTAGGGTTAGGGTGAGGGTTAGTCTTAAGTTTAGGGTTATGGTTAGTGTTAGGGTGATGGTTAAGGTTAGGTTTAGGTTTAGGGTGAGGGTTAGGCTTAAGTTTAGGGTTAGGTTAGGGTTAGGGTTAGCATTAGGGTCAGAGTGATGGTTAGGGGTAGGGGTAGGGTTAGTTTTAGCATGTGAGGGTTAGGGTTAGTGTTAGGTTTAGGTTTAGGTTTAGGGTGAGGGTGAGGTTTAGGGTTAGGGTAAGGTTTAGGGTTAGCGTTCTGTGAGGGTTAGGGTTAGGCTTATGGTTAGTGTCAGGGTTAGGGAAAGGATTAGGGTTAGGGTGACGGTTAGGGTTAGGTTTAGGGTTAGAGTTAGGGTTAGTGTGAATGTGAGGGTTAGGGTTAGGGTCAGGTTTAGGTTTAGGGATAGGGTGAAGGTGAGGTTGAGGGTTAGGGTAAGAGTTAGAGTTATGGTTTTGGTTAGGGTGAGGGTTAGGTTGAGTGTTAGGGTTAGGTTTAGGGTGAGGGTTAGCGTGAATTGAGGGATATGTTTAGGGTTAGCGTGAATTGAGGGACACATAGGGTTAGGGTTAGCGTTAGGGATAATGTTAGGGTTAGCGTTAGGATTAGGGTAAGGGTTAGGTTTATCATTAGGGTTAGGGCTAGGACTAGGGTTAGGGTTATGATTAGGTTTAGGGTTAGGGACCCTTAAGGTTAGGGTTAGAGTTATTGTTAGTAGTTATTCGTTATTTTATTGGTTAGGTTTAGGGTTAGGGTGATGTTTAGGGTTAGGGTCAGGGTTAGTGTTAGGGTTAGGGTTAGGGAGAGTATGAGGGTAAGGGTGAGGATGAGGGTTAGGCTTAGATTTAGGGTTAGAGTGATGGTTAGGGTTAGTGTTAGGTTTAGGGTGAGGGTGAGGTTTAGGGTTAGGGTGAAGGTGATGGTGAGGGTTAGGGTTAGGTTTAGGGTTGGGGTTAGGCTTAGGGTTAGGGTGAGGGTTTGGTTTAGGGTTAGGGTTAGGTTTATGGTGAGGTGAGGGCGAGGGTTAAGGTTATAGTGAGGTGAGGGGTAGGATGAGGTTTAGGGTTAGGGTTAGGGTTAGGGTTAGGTGTAGGTTTGGTTTATGTTCAGGCTTATGGTTATGTTTAGGGTTAGGGTTAGGGGAGGGTGAGGGTGAGGGTTAAGGTTAGGGTTAAGGTTAAGTTTAGGGTGAGGGTTAGGGTTAGCGTTAAGTTTGGGTCTAGTGTTATGGTTAGGGTTATGGTTAGGGTTAGGGTTAGGGTTAGGGTTAGGGTGAGGGTAGGGTTAGGATGAGGGTGAGGGTTAGGGTTAGGTCTAAGGTATGGGTTATGGTTATGATTAGTGTAAGTTTGAGGGTGAGGGTTAGGGTGAGTGTTAGGGTTAGGGTTAGGGTTAGGCTTAGGCTTAGGATGAGCATGAAGGTCAGGGTTAGGGTCAGGGTTAGGGTGATGTTGAGGGTTAGGGTGAGGATTAGTTTTAGCGTGAGTTTTAGGGTGAGGGTTAGGGGTAGGGTTAGGGTTAGGGTTAGGTTTAGGGTGAGGTTGTGCATTAGGGTAAGTTTTAGTGTTAGGGTTAGGTTTAGGGTTAGGATGAGGGTTAGGGTTAGGGTTACGGTTACGGTTAGGGTTAGGTTTAGGGTGAGGTTGAAGGTGTGGTTTAGGTTTAGGGTTAGTATTAGGTTTAGGTATAGGGTTATGGATAGGGTGAGGGTGAAGGTTAGGTGAGGACTAGTTTTAGGGTTAGGGTTAGGGTGAGGGTTAATGTTAGGGTTAGTGTGATGTTTAGGGTGAGGGTTAGGGTTAGGGTTAGGTTTAGGGGTAGGGGTACAGGGAAGGTTAGGGTTAGGTTTAGGGTTAGGCTGAGGTTGAATTTAGGGTTACGGTTAGGGTTGGGGTTATAGTTTGAGATAGGGTTAGGTTTAGGGTTAGGGTTAGGGTGAGGGTGAGGGTGAGGGTTAGGGTTAGGGTGAGGGTGAGTTTCCAGGTTAGGTTAGTGTGAGGTTGAGGGTGAGGGTGAGGGTTAGGGTTAGGTTTAGGGTTAGGTTTATGGTAAGGTTTTGGGTTACGGTTAGGGTTATGGTTAATGTCAGGGTGAAGGTGAGTTTCAGGTTGAGAATGAGGATGAGGTTTAGGGTCAGGTTAGGGTGAGAGTGAGTTTTAGAGTGAGCGTTAGTGTGAATTTTATGGGTAGGCTTAGGGTTAGGTTTAGAGTTAGGGTTCTTTATAGGTTTAGGGCTAGGGCTAGAATTATCATTAGGCTTAGGGTTAGGGTTAGATTTAGGGTTTGGGTTAGGGTTAGGTTTAGGGTGAGTTGAGCATTAGGGTGAGGTTTAGGGTTAGGGCTAGGTTTAGGGTTAGGATAAACGTTAGGGTTAGGGTTATGATTAGGGTTAGGGTTAGGGTTAAGGTTAGGGTGATGGTGAGGCTGAGGGTGAGGGTTAGGTTTAGGGTTAGGGTTAGGGTGAGGGTTTCGGTGAGGGTTAGGGTTAATTTTAGGGTGAGGGTAAGGGGTAGGGTGAGGGTTAGGTGAGGGTTAGGTTTAGGGTGTGGGTTAGCGTTAGGGTTAGGATAGGGTTAGGGTAAGGGTTTGGGTTAGGTTTAGAGTTAGGGTTAGGTGTTGTGTTAGGGTTAGGGTTAGGGTTAAGGTTAGGTTTTGGGTGAGTGTGAGAGTGAGGTTGCGGGTAAGGTTTAGGGTTAGGCTTAGTGTTGGGGTTATGGATAGGGTTAGGGTTAGGGTGAATGTGAGGGTTAGGTTTTGGTTTTGGTTTAGGTTTAGGGTTAGGGTTTGGCTAGGGTGAGGGTTAGGTTGAGCGTTAAGAGTTAGAGTTAGGGTTAGTGTCAGGGTGAGGGTTAGGGTTAGATTTAGGGTGCGGGTTAGTGTGAGGGTGAGGGTTATGGTTAGGGTTAGGTTTAGGGACAGGTAGGGTTAGGGTTAGGGTTAAGGTTAGCGTTAGCGTTACGGTTAGGGTTAGGTTTAGGTTTATGATTAGGGTTAGGGCTTGGACTAGGGTTAGGGTTAGGGTTAGGATTATAGTTAGGGTTAGGGACTCTTAGGGTTAGGGTTTGGGTTAAGGTTAGGGTTAGCAGTTATTGGTTATTTTATGGGTTAAGTTTAGGGTTAGGGTTATGGTTAGGGTGAGTATTATGGTCAGGGTTAGTGTTAGGGTTAGGGTAAGGATGAGGTTGAGGGTTAGGGTTAGGGTGAGGGTGAGGCTTCAGGTTATGGTATGGTTAGGGTGAGAATGAGGGTGAGGGTGAGGGTCAGGGTTAGGTTTTGGGTGGGGTTTAGGGTTAGGGTTAAGGTTAGATTTAGCGTTAGGGTTAGGGTGAGGGTTATGGTGAGCGTTAGGGTTAGGGTTAGGATAGTGTTAGAGTTAGAGTTAGGGTGAGGTTTAACCTTCGGGTTAGGGTTAGGGTTAGGGTTAGCATTAGGGTTAGGGTGACGGTTAGTTTTAGGGGTAGGGGTAGCGTTACGGTTAGAGTGAATGTGAGGGTTAGGTTTAGGCTTAGGTTTAGGGTGAGAGGTAGGGTGAGGGTTAGGGTTACAATCATGGTTAGGGTTAGGGTTAGGGTTAGGGTTAGGCTTAGGGACACTTAGGGTTAGGGTTAAGGTTAGGGTTAAATTTAGTGTTAGCGTTAGGGTTAAGGTTAGGTTTAGGTTTATGGTTTGGGTAAGGTTTAGGTATAGGGTGAGGGTTAGGGTTAGGGTTGCGGTTAGGGTGAGGGTTACGGTGAGGGTTAGGTTTAGGGTTAGGGTGAGGGAGATGGTGAGGGTTAGGGTTAGGTTTAGGGTTAGGTTTTCGGTTTGTGTTAGGGTTAGGGTTAGGGTGAGGGTGAGGGTTAGGGTTAGGGTTAGGGTGAGGTTTAGGGTTAGGGATACGGTTAGATTTAGGGTAAGCTGAGGTTTAGGGTGAGGGTTAGGGTGTGGGATAGTGAAGGTTAGGGTTATGGTTAGGGATAGGGTGAGGGTTAGGGTTA
This sequence comes from Megascapheus bottae, assembly GCF_031878675.1. Lineage (NCBI taxonomy): Eukaryota > Metazoa > Chordata > Mammalia > Rodentia > Geomyidae > Megascapheus > Megascapheus bottae. Next base: position 11,455,890 of record NC_143509.1, read on the forward strand.
GAATTAGGGTTAGTGTGAGGGTTAGTTTTAGGGTTAGGGTTAGTGTGATTGTGAGGATTAGGGTTAGGTTTAAGTTGAGGTTTGTGGTTAGGTGAGGGTGAGGGTCAGGGTGAGGGTTAGAGTTAGAGTTTGAGTTAGGATTAGGGTTATGGTTAGGGTTAGGTTGAGGGTTAGGGATAGGTTTAGGTTGAGGGTTAGGTTGACTGTTAGCGTGAGGGTGAGGGTTATGTTTAGGCTTTGGTTTAGGGACACGTAGGGTTAGAGTTAGGGTCAGTGTTACGTTTAGGGTTAGCCTTAGGGTTAGGGTTAGGTTTAGGTTTATAATTAGGGTTAGTGTTTGAGTTAGTGTTAGGGTTAGGGTTAGGATTAGGGTTAGGGTTAGGGATAGGGTTAGGCTGAGGGTGAATGTGAGGATTAGCTGTAGGGGTAGGTTTGGGGCTAAGGTTAGGGTTAGAATTAGGGTTAGGGTTTGGTTTAGTGTTAGTGTTAGGTTTAGGGTTAGGGTTAGGGTTTGGGTGAGGGTGAGGGTGAAGGTTTGGTTTAGGGTTAAGGTTATGTTGAGGGTTAGGGTTAAGGTTAGTGTTTTGGTTAGGGTTAGAGTTAGGGTTAGTGTCATGGCGAAGGTGATGATTAGGGTGAGAATGAGGGTGCGGTTCAGGATTAGGGTGAAGGTTATGGTTAGGTTAGGGAGTGTTAGGGTTAGGGTTAGGGTTAGGGTTTGGGTGAGGGTGAGGGTGAAGGTTTGGTTTAGGGTTAAGGTTATGTTGAGGGTTAGGGTTAAGGTTAGTGTTTTGGTTAGGGTTAGAGTTAGGGTTAGTGTCATGGCGAAGGTGATGATTAGGGTGAGAATGAGGGTGCGGTTCAGGATTAGGGTGAAGGTTATGGTTAGGTTAGGGAGTGTTAGGGTTAGGGTTAGGGTTAGGTTTAATGTTAGGGTTAGGCTTAAGGTTAGGTTTAGGGTTAGGGTTATGTATAGGTTTAGGGCTAGGGATAGAATTAGCATTAGGGTTTGGGTTAGGGTTAGGATTTTTTTTATGGTTAGGGTTAGGGTTAGGGTTATTGTTAGGTTTAGGGTTTGATTTAGGGTTAGGGTTAGTGTTAGGGTTCTTGTTAGGTTTAGGGTGAGGGTGAGGGTAAGGGTTAAAGTTAAGGTTAGGGTTAGGGTTAGAGTTTTATTTAGGGTTAGGGTGAGGGTAGTGTTACGGTTAGGGTTAGGGTGATGGTTAGGGTTAGGTTTAGGTTAAGACTTAGCGTTAGGGTTAGGGTTAGGGTTACTGTTTGGGTTAGAGTTAGGGTTAGTGTGAGGTTGGGGATGTGGGTGAGGATTATGATTAGGGTTATGTGTAGGTTTAGGGTAAGTGTTACAGTTAGATTTAGGGTTAGGTTTAGGGTTAGGGTGAGGGTTACGGTGAGGATCAGGGGAGGATTAGGGTTATGGTTATGGTTACGGTTAGGTATAGGTTTAGGGTTAGGCTTAGGGTTAGGGTTACGATTAGGGTGAGGGTTAGGCTTAGGGTTAGGGTTAGGTTTAGGGTTAGGATTATTGTTAGGGTGACAGTTAGCATTAGGATTAGTTTTAGGGTTAGATTTAGCATGAATGTGAGGGTTAGGGTTAGGGTTAGATTTAGGTTTAGGATTAGGGTGAGAGTGAGGGTGAGCGTTTGGTGAGGGTAAGGGTTAGGGTTTTGGTTAGGGTGAGGTTTAGGTTGAGGGTTAAGGTTAGGTTTAGGCTGAGGGTTATGGCGAGAGTTAGCGTGAGCGTGAGGGTTATGGTTAGGGTTAGGGTTAGGGACACGTAGGGTTACGGTTAGGAATAGGGTTAAGGTTATGGTTAGCATTAGGGTTAGGGTTAAGGTTAGGTTTATGATTAGGGTTAGAGCTAGGACTAGGGTTAGAGTTGGGGTTAGGATTAGGGTTAGTGTTAGGTTTATGTATAGAATTAGTGATAGGGCTAGGTTTAGGTTTTGGATTGGGTTAGGGTTAGAGTTTAGGGTGAGGGTGAGGGTTAGGTTTAGGGTTAGGGTAAGGGTTAGGTGTAGGGTGATGGTGAGGGTGAGGGTTAGGTTTAGGGATAGGGTTAAGGAGAGGGTTACGATGAGGGTTAAGGTTAGGGTTAGTTTTAGGGTGAGGTTAAGTTTAGGATGAGGTTTTCAGTTAGGGCTAGGGTAGGGTTTGGTGAGGATAAGGGTAAGGGTTTTGGTTAGGGTGAGGGTTAGGGTTAGGTTTAGGGTGAGTGTTAGGGTGAGGTTTAGCGTGAGGGTGATGGTTTTGGTTAGGGTTAGGATTTGGGACACATAGGGTTAGGATTAGGATTAGGGTTAAGGTTAGGGTTAGAGTTAGGGTTAGGGTTAGGTTTATGATTAGGGTTAGGGCTAGGACTAGGGTTAGGGTTAGGATTAGGGTTAGGGTTATGGTTAGGCTTGTGTTTAGGAGTCATTTGTTATTTTATGAGGTAGTATTAGGGTTAGGGTTAGGGTTAGGGAGAGCGTGAGTGTTAGGGTTAGGGTGAGGGTGCGGATTAGGGTTAGGTTTACGGTCATGGTTAGAGTTGGGCTAGGCTAAGGGACCCTTAGGGTTAGGGTTAGGGTTAGGGTTACGGTTAGGTTTATCGTTAGGTTTAGGGTTAGTTTTAGGTTTATGGATAGGGTTCGGGTAAAGACTAGGGTTATGGTTACGTTTAGGATTAGGGTTAGTGTTAGGGTTATGTATAGGTTTAGGGATAGGGCTAGGTTTAGGTTTTGGATTAGGGTTAAGCTTAGGATTAGGGTTAGGGTGAGGGTGATGGTGAGGGTTAGGTTTAGGGTTAGGGTAAGGTTAGGTGTAGGATGATGGTGAGGGTTAGGTTTAGGGATAGGATTAAGGGGAGGGTTATGGTGAGGGTTAAGGTTAGGGTTAGTTTTAGGGTGAGGTTAAGTTTAGGGTGAGGGTAAGGGTTAGGGCTAGGGTAGGGTTTGGTGACGGTTAGGGATAGGGTTTTGGTTAGGTTGAGGGTTAGGTAGAGGGTGAAGGTTAGGTTTAGTGTGAGGGTTAGGGTGAGGGTTAGCGTGAGGGTGAGGATTATGATTAGGGTTAGGGTTAGGGAAATGTAAGGTTAGGGTTAGGGTTGAGGTTATGCTTAGTTTTAGGGTGAGGTTAGGTTTAGGGTGAGGTTTAGTGTTAGGGTTAGGGTGAGGGTTAGGGTTTGGGTTAGGGTCAGGGTTATGGTTAGGATTTGGGTTAGGGTTAGGGTTAGTGTTAGGGTTAGGTTAGGCTTAGGCTTCGGGTGAGTGTGAGGGTGAGGGTTAGGGTTAGGGTTAGGATGAGGGTGAGGGTTAGGGTTAGGGTTAAGGTTAGGGGGAGTATTATGGTGAGGGTGAGGCTTAGGGTTAGGATGAGCGTTAGGGTGAGTGTTAGGGTTAGGTTTAGGATTAGGATTAGGGTTAGGGTGAGGATTAGGTTACGGTGAGTGTTAGGGTGATGGCTCGTGTGAGGGTGAGGGTTAGGGTTAGGGTTATGGTGAGGGTTAGGTTTAGGGTCAGGGTACGGTTTAGTTTTATGGTTAGTGTTATTGTTAAAATTTGGGTAAAGGTTAGGGTTAGAGTTAGGTTTAGGGCTAGGGTTAGGTTTAGGATGAGATTCAGGGTGAAGTTTCGGGTGAGGGTGAGGGTGAGGGTTTGTATTATGCTTAGGGTGAAGGTGAGGGTGACGAATCACGTGAGGGTTAGGGTTAGGGTTAGGGTTAGGGCAAGTGTTAGGGTGAGAGTGAGGGTTAGGGTTGGGTTAGGGTTAGGGTGAGGGTTAGAGTGAGGGTTAGAGTTGGGGTTAGGGATAGGGTGAGGGTTATGGTTAGAGTGAGGGTTAGAGAGAGGGTTAGGGTTAGGGTTATTTTTATAGTGTGGGTTAGGGTTACAGTGAGGGTGTAGTGTTAGGTTTTGGGTGAGGTTTAGGGTTAGGGTTAGAGTTAGTGTTAAGGTTTGGGTTAGGGTTAGGGTTAGGGTTAAGTTTAGGGTGAGGGTTAGGGTGATGGTTCGGGTGAGGGTGAGGGTTGGGTTGAGGGTTAGAGTTAGGTTTAGTGTTGGGGTGAGTCTTAGGGTTAGGGTGAGTTTTAGGGTGATGGTTATTGTTAGGGTGAGGTTTAGGGTTAGGCTTAGGGTAGCTTTAGGTTTTTTGTTAGGATTAGGGTTAGGGTTAGCTTTGGGCTTAGGGTTAGGGTTAGGGTTTGGATTAGGGTTAGGGTTAGGGTTAGGGGTAGGCTTAAGGTTAGGTAGAGGGGTAGGGTTAGGGTTAGGGTTATGATTAGGTTTAGGGTTATGGTTAGGTGTACAGTGAGGGTTAGGATGAGATTTAGTGTTACGTCTATATTTACGGTTAGGGTGAGGATTAGGGTTAGTGTTAGGGTTATGTATACGGTAACAGATAAGGCTAGGTTTAGGGTTTGGAATACGGATAAGCGTAGGGTTAGCTTTAGCGTTAGCTTGAGGGTGAGGGTTAGGTTTAGGGTTACTGTAAGTGTTAGTGTTAGGGTGAGGTAAGGGTGAGGGTGAGGGGTAGGTTTAGGGTTAGGGTTAGTGTTTCAGTGAGGGTTACGGTAAGTGTTAGGTAGGGTTAGGGTTAGTTTTAGGGTTAAGGTTATGGGTAGGATGAGGATTAAAATTAGCGTTAGTTTTAGGGTGAGGGTTAGGTTTAGGTTTAGGGTTACTATTTTGGTTAGGGTTAGGGTTTGTGTTAGAGTTAGGGTTAGGGTTAGGTTTATGGGTAGGGTTAAGGTTAGGCTGAGTGTGAGGGTGAGGGTGAGGGTTAGGGTTGGAGTTTGGGTTAGGCTTAGGGTTAGGGTGAGGTTTAAGGTGAGGGTTAGGGTTCGGGTTAGGGTTAGGGTGAGGGAGAGGGTTAAGTGAGGGTTAGGGTTAGGGTTAGGGTGAGGATTAGGTTGAGGGTGAGAGTTAGGGTTAGGGTTAGGTTTAGGTTTAGGGTTAGGGTTAGGGTTAGGTTTAGGGTAAGGGTTAGGGTAAGGGTTAGGGTTAGGGTTACAGTTAGGTTTAAGGTTAGGGTTAAGGTTAGGTGTAGGGTTAGGGGGAGGGAGGAGCGTTAGGTTTAGGGTTAAGTGTTACGTTTAGGATGAGGGTGAGGGTTAGGGTTTGGGTGAGGGTTAGGGTGAGGGTTAGGGTTAGGGTGAGCATTAGGGTTAGTTTTAGGGTGAGGCTTAGGGTTAGGGCTAGGGTGAGGTTTAGGTTTAGGGTTGGGGTTAGCGTTAGGATTTTGGTTAGGGTTAGGTTTAGGTTTAGGGTTGGGGTTAGCGTTAGGGTTTTGGTTAGGGTTAGGTTTAGGGTTAGGGTTAGGGTTATGGTTATAGTTAGGGTTAGGGTTAGGGTTTGGGTTAGGGTTAGGAGTAGGATTCTGGTTAGTGTTTGGTTTAGGGTTATGGTTAGGGATAGGATTAGGGTTATGGTGAGGCTGAGGGTGAGGTTTAGGTTTAGGGTTAGGGTAAGGTTAGGATTAGGGTTATGGTTAGAGTGAGAGTTAGGTTTAGGAAGAGGTTTAGGGTTCGGGTGAGGGTTAGTGTTAGGGTCAGGGTTAGTGTGAGGGTGAGGGTGTGGGTTAGGGTTAGGGTGTGGTGAGGGTTAGGTTTGGGGTGAGGGTGAGGTTTAGGTTAGAGTTACTGTGAGGGTTAGGGTTAGGGTCTTGGTTAATGTTAGGGTTATGGTTGGGTTAGGGACACGTAGGGTTAGGGTTAGGGTTAGGTTAAGTTTAGGTTTAGCGTTAGGTTTAGGTTTATGTTTAGGGTGAGGGCTAGTACTAGAGTTAGGGTTTGGGTGAGGGTGAGGGTGAGGGTTATGTTTAGGGTTAGGGTAAGGGTTAGGTTCAGGGTGAGGTTGAGGGTTAGGGTTAGGGTAAGGGTTAGGGTGAGGGTTTCGGTGAGGGTTAAGGTCAGGGTTAGTTTTACACTGAGGTTTAGGGTTAGGACGAGGGTAGGGTTTAGGGTTAGGGTGAGAGTTAGGGTTTGGGTTATTGTCAGGTTTACAGTTAGGGGTAGGATTTGGATTAGGGTTAGATTTAGGGTTAAGTTTAGTGTTAGTGTGAGAGTGAGGGTAAGGGTTAAGGTTATTGTTAGGGTTAGGGTTTGGGGTGGGGTTAGCGGTAGGGTAACGGTTAGGGTTAAGGTTAGTTTTAGGGTTTGGATTACGGTTAAGGTTAGGGTTAGGGTTAGCTTGAGGGTGAGGGATAGGTTTAGGGTTAGGGTAAGTGTTAGCTGTAGGGTGAGAGTGAGGGTTGGTTTTAGGTGTAGGGTTAGGGGTAGGGGTAGGTTTACAGTGAGGGTTACGATGAGGGTTAGAGTTAGGGTTAGTTTTATGGTTAGGGTTAGAGGTAGGTTGAGGGTTAAAATGAGTGTTGGGTTTAGGGTGAGGGTTAGGTTTAGCGTTAGGTTACTGTTTGTGTTAGGGTTAGGGTTTATGTTAGAGTTAGGGTTAGCCTTAGTGTTTGTGTTATGGTTAGGGTTAACATGAGGTTGAGGGTGAGGGTTAGGTTTAGGGTTAGTGTTAGCGTTAAGGTTTGGGTTAAGGTTAGGGTGAGGGTTAGGGTGATGATTCGGGTGAGGGTGAGTGTTAGGGTGAGGGTTAGTGTTAGGGTTAGGTTAGGGTGAGGGTTAGGGTTAGGGTGAGGGTTAGGGTTAGGGTGAGGCTTAGGGTTAGGGTGAGGGTTAGGGTTAGGGTGAGTATAAATGTTAGGGTTAGGTTTAGGGTTAGGGAGAGTGTTAGGGTTAGGTTTAGGGTGAGGATTAGGTTGAGGGTGAGAGTTGGGGATAGGGTGAGGCTTAGGGTGAGGGTTAGTGTTAGTGTTAGTGTTAGGGTTAGGGTGAGGTTTAGGGTTATGGTTAGTTTGAGGGTTAGGGTTAGGGTGAGGGTTAGGGTTAGGGTGAGGGTTAGGATTAAAGTGAGAGTTAGGGTGATGATTAGGGTGAGGTTTAGGGTTAGGATTAGGGTTTATGTTAGGGATAGGTTTAGGGTTTGGTTTAGATTTAAGGTTAGGGGGAGGATTAAGTTTAGGGTGAAGGTTAGGCTAAGAGGTATGGTTAGGGATATTGTTATGGTGAGGGTTAGGGTTAGGGTTAATGTGATGGTTAGGGTGAGGGTTAGGGTTAGGATGAGAGTAAGCATGAGGTTTAAGGTTAGGGTTTATGTTAGGTTTAGGATGAGGGTTAGGTTGAGGTTTACGGTTAGGTTTAGGTTTAGGGTTAGGGTTAGGGTTAGGGAGAGGGTAGTGTGAGGGTTAGGGTGAGAGTTAGGGTTATGCCTATGGTTAAGGTTAGGGTTAGGATTAGGTTTAGGGTTAGGGTTATGTATAGGGTAAGGGTTGGGGCTAGGTATAGGGTTTGGATTAGGGTTATGGTTAGGGATAGGGTTAGGGGAGGGGGAAGGGAGGGAAGAGTTAGGTTTAGGGTGAGGGTTACGGAAAGATTGAGGGTGAGGATTAGGGTTCGGTTTAGGATCAGGGTTAGGGTTTTGTTTAGGATTATGTTTAGGGTTAGGGTTAGGTTTTGGGTTAGGGTTGTAGTTAGGGTTAGGGTGAGGGTTAGAGTTTGGGTTAGAGTTAGTGTTAGGGTTAGAGTGAGGGTGATGGTTAGGGTTAGGGCAAGTTTGAGGGTGAGGTTTAGGGTTAGGGTTAGGATTTGGGTTAGGGTTAGGTTAGGGTTAGTGTTAGGGTGAGGGTTAAGGTGATGGTTCGGGTTAGCGTGAGGTTTTTAGTGAGGGTTAGGATTAGGGTTAGGTTTAGGGTGATGTTTAGGGTTACGGTGAGGGTGTAGGATTAGGGTTAGGGTGAGGTTTAAGATTAGGGATAGAGTTAGCTCTAAGGTTTGGGTTAGTGTTTGGATTAGGTTTAAGGTTAGGGTGATGATTAGGGTGATAGTACAGGTGTGAGCGTGAGGGTGAGGGTGAGGGTTAGGGTAGGATGAGGGTAAGGGTTACAGTTAGGGGGAGGGGGAGGGTTAGGGATAGGGTTAGAGTTACTGTGACGGTTAGGGTTAGGGTACTGGTTAGGGTTAGGGTTAGGATGATGTTTTGGGTTAGGGACACTTAGGGTTAGGGTTAGGGGTTTGGTTAGGTTTAGGGTTAGGTTTAGGTTTATGGTTAGGGTTAGTGCTAGTATTAGGGTTAGGGTTAGGGTTAGGGTTAGGTTTAGGGTTAGAGGATTAAGGTTAGGGTTAGGGTTTGGGGGTTAGGGTTATGGTTAGGGTTAGGGTTAGGGTGAGATTGAGGATGAGGGTGAGGATTAGGGTTAGGGTGACGGTTAGGGTTAGGGTTAGGTTTAGGGTTAGGGTGAGTGTGGGTTGAGGTTTATGGTGAGGGTTACAGTTAGGGTTAGGTGTAGGGTTAGTAAGAGGGTGAGAGTGAGTGTTAGGATTAGGGTTAGGGTTCGGGTTAATTTAGTGGGTTTCGGTTAAGGTTAGGGGTAGTGTTCGGATTAGAGGGTTAGTGTTAGGGTTAGGGTTAGGTTTAGAGTTAGAGGATTAGGGTGAGGGTTAGGATTAGGGTTAGGTTTAGGGTTAGAGGATTAGGGTTAGTGTTAGGGTTAGAGTGAGAGTGAGGTTGAGGGCGAGGTTTAGGGTTAGGGTTAGGGTGAGGGTGAGGGCTAGAGTGAGGGTGAGGGTGAGGGTGAGGGTTAGGGTTAGGGTAAGGGTTAGGGTTAGGGTGCAAGTTAGGGTTAGGGTGAGGGTTAGGGTTAGGGTTAGAGTGTTAGGGTTAGGGTTAGGGTTAGGGGTTAGGGGTAGGGTTAGGGTGAGGGTGAATTTTAGGGTTAGGGTGAGGTTGGGAGTGAGGTTGAGTGATAGGGTTAGGTTTAGGTTAGGGTTAGGATGAGGGTTAGTGTGAGGGTGAGGGTGAAGGTGAGGGTTAGGGTTAGGGTTAGACTGAGGGTGATTGTGAGGGTGAGAGTCAGGGTGAGGGTTAGGGTTAGGGTGAGGTTTAGGGTAAGGGTTAGGGTTAGGGTTAGTGTGAGTGTTAGGGTTCGGGTGAGGGATAGGGTGAGGTTTAGGGTTAGGGTTATTTTTAGGGTTTGGGTTAGAGTCATGGTTATTGTTAGGGCTTCGTTTAGGGTTATTGTTAGGGTTAGGATGAGACTAAGCATGAGGGTTAAGATTAGGTTTAGGGTTAGGTTTAGGTTGAGAGTTAGGGTGAGGGTTATGGTTAGGTTTAGGGTAAGGATTAGTGTTAGGGTGAGGGTAGTGTGAGGGTTAGGGTGAGAGTTAGGGTTAGGCCTATGGTTTAAGTTAGGTTTAGGGTTAGGGTTATGTATAGGATAAGGGATAGGGCTAGGTTTCGGGTTTGTATTAGGGTTAGGGTTAGGGGGAGGGGGAGGATTAGGGTTTGGGTTAGGGTAATTGTTAGGTTTAGGAGAGGGGGAGGGGAGGGTTAGGGTAACTCTGAGGGCAAGGGTTGGGGTTAGGGTTAGGGTCACGTTTAGGGTTTTGTCTAAGGTTAGGTTTAGGGTTAGGTTTAGGTTTAGGTTGGGTTAGGGTTGTAGTTAGGGTTAGGGTGAGGGTGATGGTTAGAGTTTGGGTTAGTGTTAGTGTTAGAGTTAGGGTGAGGGTGAGGATTAGGGTTAGGGTAAGGTTGAGGGTGAGGTTTAGGGTTAGGGTTAGGTTTAGGGTTTGGGTTAGGGTTAGGTTAGGGTTAGGTTAGGGTTAGGTTTAGGGTGAGGGTTAGTGTGAGGGTTACTGTGAGGGTTAGGTTTAGGGTTAGGTCTATGGTTAGGGTTAAGGTTAGGATTAGAGTTAGGGTTAAGGTTATGTATAGGATAAGGGATTGGGCTAGGTTTTCGGTTTCTATTAGGGTTAGGGTTAGGGTTAGGGTTAGGGTAGGGGTGAGGATGAGGGTGAGTGTTAATGTTAGGCTTAGGGTTAGGTTTAGCGTGAGTGTTAGGTTTATTGTTAGGGTTAGTCTTAGGCTTAGAGTGAGGGTTAGGTTTAGGGTTAGAATGAGGGTGAGGGTGAGGCATCGCATGAGAGTTAGGGTTAGGGTTAAGGCGAGTGTTAGGGTGAGGGTGAGGGTTAGGGTTAGGGAGAGGGTTAGGGTGTGGGTTAGGGTTGGTGTTAGGGTGAGGTTTAGTGTTAGGGTAAGGGTTAACGTGATGTTTTGGGTTAGCGTGAGGTTTGGAGTGAGGGTTAGGGTTATGGTTAGGGTTAGGGTGAGGGTTACGGATGCGGTTAGGGTGTAGGGTTAGGGTTTGGGTGAGGTTTAGGGTTAGGGTTAGAGTTAGCTTTAAGGTTTGGGTTAGTGTTAGGGTTAGGTTTAAATTTAGGGTGATGGTTAGGGTGATATTTTGGGTGAGGGTGAGGGTTAGGGTGAGGGTTAGGGTTAGGATGAGGGTGAGGATTAAGTTTAGCGTGGGGCTTAGTGTTAGGTTTAGGATGAGGTTTAGGGTTAGGGTTAGGGTTAGCGTTAGCTTTTGGGTTTGAGTTAGGTTTAAGGTTAGGATTAGGGTTATGTTTAGGGTAAGGTTTAATGTTAGGGTTAGGGTTAGGGATTCTGGTTAGTGTATGGTTTAGGTCTGGGTTAGGGTTAGGATTAGGGTTAGGGTGAGACTGAGGGTGAGGGTGAGGGTTAGGGTTAGGTTAGGGTTAGGGTTATGGTTAAGGTGAGGCTGAGGGTTAGGATGAGGTTTAGGTTTCATGTGAGGGTTAGTGTTAGGGTGGGGGTTAGTGTAAGGGTGAGAGTGAGGGTTAGGATTAGGGTGAGAGTGAAGGTTATGGTTAGGTTTAGAGTTACTGTGAGGTTTAGGGTAATGGTTAGGGTTAGAGTTAGGGTTAGGGTTAGGCTTAGGGTTTGGTTAGGTTTAGCGTTAGGTTTAGGGTTAGGTTTAGGTTTATGGTTAGGGTTAGTGCTAGTACTAGGGTTAAGGTTAGGGTGAGGGTGAGGGTTAGGTTTAGGGTAAGGGTTAGGTTTGGGTGAGGGTGAGGGTTAGAGTTAGAGTTATGGTTAGGGTGTGGGTTACGGTGAGGGTTAAGGTTAGGGTTAGTGTTATGGTGAGAGTTAGGTTTAGGATGAGAGAAGGGGTTAGTGTTAGGGTTAGGGTTAGGTTTTGGCTTAGGTTCAGGGTTAGTTTATGGTTAGGGTTTGGGATAGGGTCAGGGTTAGGGTTAGGGTTAGGGTGAGGATGAGGGTGAGGGTGAGGGTTAGGTTTAGGGTAAGGGTTAGGGTTAGGCTTAGGCTTAGGGTGAGGTTGAGGGTGAGGGTTAGGTTTAGGCTGAGGGTGAGGCATCGCGTGAGGGTTAGGGTTAGGGTTAGGGCGAGTGTTAGGGTGCGGTTTAGGGTTAGGGTTAGGGTTAGGGTTAGAGTTACGGTGAGGGTTAAGGTGATGGTTCGGGTGAGTGTTAGGGTTAGAGTGAGGGTTCGGGTTAGGGTTATGGTGAGTTTGTAGGGTTTGGATTAAGTGAGGGTTAGGTTTAGGGTTAGAGTTAGCGTTATGGTTGGTGTTTGGGTTAGTTAGGGTAAAGTTCAGGGTGAAGGTTAGAGTGATGGTTTGGGTTCGGGTGAGGGTTAGGTTTAGGGTTAGGTTTTGTGTTATGGTTGTTGTTAGGGTTAGCATTACATTGAGGGTAACGGTGATGGTTAGGGTTATTGTTAGTTTTAGGGTTAGGGTGAGGGTTAAGGGTGAGGGTTAGGTTTGGGGTTAGGGTTACTGTTTGTGTTAGGGTTAGGGTTTGTGTTAGAGTTAGAGTTAGGGTTTGGCTTTGCGTTAGAGTTAGGGTTAGGGTAGGGTAATGAGTAGGGTTAGGCTTAGGGTGAGTGTGAGGGTGAGGATTAGTGTTAGAGTATGCATTAGGTTTAGGGTTAGCGTGAGGGTTAGGGTTAGGGTTAAGGTTCGGGTTAGGGTGAGGGTGAGGGTGAGGGTTAGGTTTAGGGAGAGGGTTAGGGTTAGGTTTAGTGTTAGGGTGATGTTTAGGGTGAGGGTTAGGATTAGGGTTAGGGTTAGGGTGATGTTTAGGGTGAGGGTTAGGGTTAGGATTAGGGTTTCCGTTAGGGTTACATTTAGGTTAGGTTTAGGTTCAAGGTTAGGGTGAGGATTAGGGTTAGGGTGAGGGTTAGAGTAGGGGTTAAAGTTAGGGTTAGTGTTATGGTGAGGGTTAGGGTTAGGGTTAGTGTGTGGGTTAAGGTGAGGGTTAGGTAAGAGTCAGGGTGATGTTTAGGATACGGGTGAAGGTTTGTGTTAGGGTTAGTGTGAGGGTGTGGTTGAGGGTTAGGATAGGGTGAGGTTGACGGTTAGGTTAGGGTTAGGGTGAGGATTAGGGTTCAGGTGAGTTATAGTGTGAGATTTAGCGTTAGGATTAGGTTTAGTGTTTGGATTAGAGTTAGGGTTATTGTTAGGGCTTCATTTAGGGTTAGGGTTAGGGTTAGCTTTAGGGTTAGGGTTAGGGATACAGTTAGGATTAGCGTTAGAGTTAGGGGTAGGTGAGGTTTAGGGTGAGGGTTAGGGTGAGGGTTAGGGTTAGGCCCATTGTTAGGGTTAGGGTTAGATTATGGGGAAGGGGAGGGTTAGATTTAGGCTTAGGGTAAGTGTTATGGTTAGGGTTTGGGACACTTAGGGTTAGGGATAGGGTTAGGGTTAAGTTCAGGTTTAGCATTAAGTTTAGGGTTAGGGTTAGGTTTATGGTTAGGGTTAGGGCTAGTACTAGGGTTTGGGTTAGGGTGAGGGTGAGGGTTATGTTTAGGCTTAGGGTAAGGTTTAGGTTCAGGATGAGGTTGAGGGTTAGGGTTAGGGTAAGGGTTAGGGTGAGTGTTTTGGTGAGGGTTAAGGTCAGGGTTAGTTTTACAGTGAGGGTTATGGTCAGGATGAGGGTAGGGTTTAGGGTTAGGGTGAGGGTTAGGATTTGGGTTAGAGTCAGGGTTAGGGTTAGGTTTTGGATTAGCGTTAGGTGTAGGGTTAGGGTGAGAGTGAGGTTGAGGGTTAAGGTTAAGGTCAGGGTTAGAGGTAGGGGTAGGGTAAGGGTTAGGGTTACGGGTAGGTTTAGGGTTTGGATTACGGTTAAGATTAGGGTTAGGGTTAGTTTGAGGGTGAGGCTTAGGTTTAGGGTTAGGGTAAGTGTTAGGGTTAGGGTTAGGGTAAGCATGAGGGTATGTTGCTGGTTAGGGTTAGGGTTAGGATGATGCTTAGGGTTAGGGTGAGGGTGAGGTTTAGGGTTAGGTTTAGGGTTAGCCTTAGGGTCTTTTTTAGGGTTAGGGTTAGATTTAAGCTTAGGGTTAGGTTTAGGGTTAGGGTTCTGATTAGGGTTTTGTTTAGGGTTAGGGTTAGGTTTATGATTAGGGTGAGGTTTAGTGTAAGGGTTAGGGTTAGGTCTATGGTTAGGGTTAGGGGCAGGGTTAGGGTTAGGGTTATGCTAGCTTTAGGGTTAGGGTTAGGGGTAGGTTGAGGGTTAGGGTGAGGGTTGGTGTTAGGTCTATTGTTATGGTTAGGGTTAGGATTAGTGTTAGTGTTTGGGTTATGTATACGGTAACAGATAGGGCTAGGTTTAGGGTTTGGATTACAGTAAAGAGTAGGGTTAGGGTTAGGGTTCAGTTGAGGGTGAGGGTTAGGTTTAGGGTCAGGGTAAGTGTTCGGTTTAGGGTGAGGTGATGATGAGGGTGAGGGGTAGGGTTAGGTTTAAAGTTATTGTTAAAGTGAGGGTTACGGTGAGGGTTAGGTTAGGGTTAGGGTTAGTTTTAGGGTTAGGATTAGGGGTAGGATGAGGGTTAAAATTAGTATAAAGTTTAGGGTGAGGTTTAGGCTTAGGGTTAGGATTACTGTTTGGGTTAGGGTTAGGGTTTGCGTTAGGGTTAGGGTTAGGGTCAGGGTTATGGGTAGGGTTAGGCTTAGGGTGAGTGTGAGGATGAGGGTTAGGGTTAGAGTTTGGGTTAGGCTTAGAGTTAGGGTGAGGGTGAGAGTTACGGTGAGGGTTAGGGTTAGCATGAGAGTTAGGGTTAGGGTTAGGTTTAGGGTGAGGATTAGGGTGAGGGTGAGAGTTAAGGTTAGGGTGAGGGTTAGGGTGAGGTTGAGGGTTATGGTTAGGTGAGGGTGAGGGTTAGGGTGAGGATTAGGGTTAGGGTGAGTGTTACGATTAGGGTGTGTTTTAGGGTAATGATTTGGGTGGGGGTTAGGGTTAGGATTAGGGTTTTCGTTAGGGTTAGGTTTAGGGTTTGGTTTAGGGTTAAGGTTAGGGTGGGGATTGAAGTTAGGTTGAGGGTTAGGGTAAGGTTTAGGTTTAGGGTTAATGTTATGATAGGGTTAAGTTTAGGGTTAGTGTGAGGGTTGCTTTTAGAGTGTGGGTGAGGTTTAAGGTCAAGGTGATGTTTAGGTTTTGGGTGAGGGTTAGTGTGAGGGTTAGGTTTAGTGTGAGGGTGAGTGTGAAGGAGAGGGTTAGGGTTAGGGTTAGGGTGAAGGGGAGGGTTAGGTTTAGGGTTAGGGTAATTGTTAGGTTTATGGTGAGGGTTAGGGTAAGTGTGAGGGTGAGGATTAGGCTTAGGGTCAGGGTGAGGGTTTCGTTTAGTGTTAGGTTTAGGTTTAGTGTTAGGGTTTGGGTTAGGTTTATAATTAGTATTAGGGTGAGGGTGAGGGTGAGTTTTAGAGTTTGGGTTAGTTTTAGTGTTAGTATTAGGGGTAGTGTTAGGGGTAGGGTGAGGGTGAGGGTGTGGGTTAGGGTAAGGTTAAGGGTGAGGTTTAGGGTGAGGTTTAGGTTAGGGTTTGGGTTAGGGTTAGGTTAGGGTTAGGGTTATGGCGTGGGTTAGGTGAAGGTTACTCTGAGGGTTAGGGTTAGGTCTATGTTTAGGGTTAGGGTTAGGATTAGGGTTAATTAAGGTTATGTATAGGGTAAGGGTTTGGGCTAGGTTTAGAGTTTGGATTAGGTTTAGGGTTAGGGTGAGGATGAGGGTGAGGGTTAATGTTAGGGTTAGGGTTAGCTTTAGGGTGAGGGTTAGTTTTATGGTTAGGGTTAGCGTTAGGCTTAGGCTTAGTGTGAGGTTGAGGGTGAGGGTTAGGATTAGGGTGAGGGTTAGGGTTAGGGTGAGGCTTATGGTTAGGGATAGGGTGAGGGTTAGGGTTAGGGTTAGGATTAGCGTTAGGGTTTGGGTTACGGATAGGGTTAGGTTTAGGGTGAGGTTTAGGTTTAGGGTTAGGTTTAGGGTTAAGGTTTGGGTTAGGGTTAGGTTTAGGGTTAGGGTTAGGGTTTGGGTTAGGGTTAGGGTTAGGGTTCTGGATAGAGTTTGATTTAGGGTTAGGGTTAGGGTTAGGGTGAGGGTTAGTGTTAGGGTGAGGGTGAGGGGTAATTTGATGGTTCAGTTAGCATGAGGTTTAGTGTGTAGGTTAGCATTAGTGTTAGGATTATGGTGAAGGTTAGGGTTATGTTTATGGTGTAGAGTTAGTGTTAGGGTGAGGTTTAGGGTTAGGGTTAGAGTTAACTTTAAGGTTGGGTTAGTGTTAGGGTTAGGTTTAATGTTAGGGTGATATTTTGGGTGATAGTTCGGGTGAGGGTGAGGGTTAGGGTGCGGGTTAGGGTTAGGGATAGGGTTAGGGTGAGGGTTAGGGTTAGGGTGAGGCTTAGAGTTAGGTTTAGGGTGAGGCTTAGGGTTAGGGTTAGGGTTAGCGTTAGGGTTTGGGTTAGGATTAGGATTAGGGTAAGGATTAGGGTTCGGTTTAGGTTTAGGGTTAGGGTTAAGGTTTGGGCTAGGGTTAGGGTTAGTTGGTCTGGTTAGGGTTTGGATTAGGTCTGGGTTAGGGTTAGGATTAGGGTTAGGGTGAGATTGAGGGTGAGTGTTAGGGTTTGGTTAGAATTAGGGTTATGGTTAAGGTGAAGCTTAGGGTTAGGATGAGGGTTAGGGTTCGTGTGAGGGTTAGTATTGGGGTTAGGGTTAGTGTGAGGGGGAGGGGGAGTGGGAGGGGGAGGGGTTGGGTAGGATGAGGGTGAGTCTAGGGTTAAGGTGAGGGTGAGGGTTAGGGTTAGGGTTAGAGTTACCGTGAGGTTTAGGGTTGGGGTAATGGTTAGGGTTAAGGTGAGGGTTAGGGTTAGGGTTAGTGTTAGGGTTAGCGACACTAAGGGTTAGGGTGAGGGTTAGGGTTTTGGTTAGGTTTAGCATTAGGTTTAGGGTTAGGTTTAGGGTAATGGTTAGGGTTAGTGCTAGTACTTGGGTTAGGGTTAGTGTGAGGGGGAGGGTGATGTTTGGGTTTAGGGTTAGGGTAAGGGTTAGGTTTTAAGGTGAGGGTGAGGGTTAGAGTTGGGGTTATGGTTAGGGTGTGGGTTACGGTGAGGTTTAAGGTTAGGGTTAGTTTTACGGTGAGGGTTAGGGTTATGATGAGAGAAGGGGTTAGGGTTAGGGTGAAGGTTAGGGTTTGGCTTATGGTCAGGGTTAGGTTAGGGTGAGGGAGCTTTAGGGTTAGAGTGAGGGTTAGGCTTTGGGTTAAGGTTAGGGTGAGGGCTAGGTTTAGTGTGAGGCTTATTGTTAGTGTTAGGGTGAGGGTTAGCGTTAGCGTTGGGGTTAGGGTCAGGGTTAGGGTTAATGTCAGGGTGAGGGTTAGGGTGATGGTTCGGGTGAGGATGAGGGTTAGGGTGAGGCTTAAGGTTAGGGTTAGGGTTAGGGTTTGTGTTAGGTTTAGGGTTAGCGTTAGGTTTGGGTTAGGGTTAGGGTTAGGTTTCGGGTTAGGTTTTAGGTTAGGGTTGGGGTTAGGCTCCTGGTTAGGGTTTGGTTTAGGGTTAGGGTTAGGGTTACGGTTAGGTTTAGGGTTTGGGTGAGAGTGAGGGTGAGGGTTAAGGTTAGGGTTGGGGTAGGGCTAGGTGTAGGGTAGTGTTAGTGTTAGGGTTAAGGGGAGGTTTAGGATTAGGGTTAGGGTTAGGGTTACATTTAGGTTTACGGTTAGAGTTGGGGTTAGGGTGAAGTGTAGGTTGAGGGTTAGTGTTAGGTCTATTGTTACAGTTAGCGTTAGGATTAGGCTTAGTGTTAGGGTTATATATACAGTAATGGATAGGGCTAGGTTTAGGGTTTGGATTACATTTAAGGGTAGTGTTAAGGTTAGGGTTAGGTTGAGAGTGAGGGTGAGGGTTAAGGTTAGAGTTAGGGTTAGGGTTAGGGGTAGGGTAAGGGTTAGGGTTACGGTTAGGTTTAGGGTTAGGGTTATGTTTAGGGTGAAGTTTAGGGTGAGGGTTAGGGTGAGGGTTAGGTTTATGTCTATAGTTAGGGTTAGGGTTAGGATTAGGGTTAGTGTTAGTGTTATGTATATGGTAAGGGATAGGACTAGGTTTAGATTTTGGATAATGGTTAAGGTTACGGTTAGGGTTAGGTTGAGGGTGAGGGTTATGTTTAGGCTTGGGGAAGTGTTAGGTTTAGGGTGAGGGTGAGGGTGAGGTTTAGGTGTAGGGTTAGGTTTAGGGTTAGGGTTACAGTGAGCCTTACGGTGAGGGTTAGCTTTAGGGTTATTTTTAGGGTTACGGTTATGGGTAGGGTGAGGGTTAAAATGAGGGTTGGTTTAGGGTGAGGGTTAGGTTTAGCCTTAGGATTTCTGTTTCGGTTAGGTTAGGGTTTATGTTAGAGTGAGGATTAGAGTTAGTGGTTGCGTTAGGGTTAGTGTTAGGGTTAATGTTAGGGTTATGGGTAGGGTTAATCTTAGGGTGAGTGTGAGGTTGTGGTTTAGGGTTAGAGTTTGGTTCAGGGTTATGGTTAGCGTGAGTGTTAGGGTGAGGGTTAGGGTTTGGGTGAGGGTGAGTGTTAGGGTGAGGGTTAGGGTTTGGGTGAGTGTTAGGGTTAGGATTAGGGTTAGGATTAGTGTGAGGGTGAGGGTTAGTGTGAGGGTTAGGGTTAGGGTTAGGTCTATGGTTAGGGTTAGGGTTAGGTTTAGGGTTATTTTTAGAGTTATGTATAGGGTAAGGTATAGGGCTAGGTTTAGGGTTTGGGTTAGGGTTAGGGTTAGGAATAGGATTAGGGTTAGGGTCAGGATGAGGGTGAAGGTTAAGGTTAGGGTTAGGTTTAGCTACAGGGTTATGGTTAGGCTTAGGCTTAGGGTGAGGTTCAGAGTGAGGGCTAGGGTTAGGGTTAGGGTTAGGGTGAGGGTGAGGGTAAGGCATCTCATGAGGTTAGGGTTAGGGTTAGGTTTAGGGCGAGTGTTACGGTGTGGGCAAGTGTTAGGGTTATGGTGAGGGTTAGGGTGTGGGTTAGGGTCAGTGTTAGGGTTAGGGTGAGGGTTAGGGTTAGGGTGAGGGTTAAGGTGATGGTTCGGTTGAGCATGAGGTTTAAAGTGAGGGTTAGGGATAGGGTTAGGTTTAGGGCGAAGGTTAGGGTTACGGTGAGGGTGTAGGGTTAGTTTTAAAGTGAGGTCGGATTAGGGTTAGAGTTAGCATTAAGGTTTGGTTTAGGGTTAGCGTTACAGTTAAGGTTAAGGTGAGGTTTAGGGTGATGGTTCGGGTTCGGGTTCGCGTTAGGGTGAGGGTTAGGGTTAGGGTGAGGCTTATGGTTAGGTTAGGTTGAGGGTTAGGGTTAGGGTTAGGGTTAGGATTAGCATTAGGGGTTGGGTTATGGATAGGGTTAGGTTTAGGGTTAGAGTTAGGGTTAATGTTTGGGTTAGGTTTAGGTTTAGGTTTAGGGTTAGGGTTTGGGTTAGGTTTAGGGTTAGGGTTCTGGTTAGGGTTTAATTTAGGGTTAGGGTTAGGTTTAGGGTTAGGTTTAGGGATAGGGTGAGGTTTAAGGTTAGGGTTAGGGTTGGGGTAGCGGTAGGTTAGGGCTAAGGTTACAGTTAGGTTTAGGGTTAGCCTTAGGGTTAGAGTGAGGGTTAGAGTGAGGGTTATGGTTAGGCCTATGGTTAGATTTAGGTTTGTGATTAGGGTTAGTGTTAGAGTTATATGATAAGGAATAAGGCTAGGTTTAGGGTTTGGATTATGGTTAAAGTTAGGGTTAGGGGTGGAGTTAGGCTGAGGGTGAGGGTTATGTTTAATGTTAGGGTAAGTATTAGGTTTTGGGTGAGGGTGAGAGTGAGGGTTAGGGGTAGATTTAGGGTTAGGGTTAGGGTTACTGTAAGGGTTTCGGTGAGGGTTAGGTTTAGGGTTAGTTTTAGGGTTAGCATTAGGGTAAGCGTGAGGGTTAAAATGAGGGTTATGTTTAGGGTGAGGTTTAGGTTTAGGCTTAGGGTTACTGTTTGGGTTAGGGTTAGGGTTTGTGTTAAAATGGAATTCTATGCTGCTATCAGAAAGAATGACATCGCCCCATTTGTTAGGAAATGGAAAGACTTAGAAAAAATCATATTAAGTGAAGTAAGCCAGACTCAAAGGAACTTAGGCTCAATGATTTCCCTCATTTGTCATAATCAGTAGAAACCTTGGGCTCTACCAACAGAGATTTGCAATAGAGCAAAATCTTGATACATAAGGACATATAATGTGAAGCTAATTGAAAGGACCTCCAGGATAGTGAAACAAAAGCCATATAATGAATGATTGTTGTCCTTAATGTACTATGTTGTCTCTCATCTCCTTTTCTGTCCCTTGGTTATCTCATATTGGTATAGTATCTCACTTTGTTATCTGATATATTGAATTTATTTGTATTTGGATATTTGAAATTTGATAGGGAAGGGGGGAAAACCAAGACGGGTGGGAGTGTGGGGGGGGAGGGAAACGGGTACCAAGACATGTGAAAGGGTATCAATGTATGTGAATTAATGCACCTTCTATCTGGCAAATATCATGTAACCCTTTTACTAATTACAATAAAAAAGCCAACCAATTTAAAAAATAACAATAAAATTAGCGTTAGGTTAGGGTTTGCGTTAGGGTTAGGGTTAGGGGTAAGATTATGGGTAAAGTTAGGCTTAGGGTGAGTGTGAGGGTGAGAGTTAGGGTTAGAGATTGGGTTAGGGTTAGGGTTAGGGTGGGGGTTAGGGTTAGGGTTAGGGTTCAGGTTAGGGTGAGTTTGAGGGTTATGGTGAGGGTTAGGGATAGGGTGAGGGTTAGGATTATGGTTAGGGTTAGGGTGAGTGTTAGGGTGAGGGTGAGAGTTAGGGTTAGGGTGAGGTTTAGGGTGACGGTTAAGGTAGGGCTAGGTTTATGGTGAGGGTTACGGTAAGGGTGAGGTTTATGGTTAGGGTGAGGGTGAGCGTTAGGGTGAGGTTTGGGTTAGGGTTAGGGTGAGGGTTAGGATTAGGGTGAGGGTTAGAGTGATGGTTAGGTGAAGTTTAGGTTTAGGATTAGGGTTTGCGTTATGGTTAGGTTTAGGGTTAAGGTTAGGGTGAGGATTAGGGTTAGGGTGTGGGTTAGGGTAAGGGTTAGGTTTAGGGTTAGTGTTATGGTGAGGGTTAGGGTTAGGTTTAGTGTGAGGGTAGGGAGAGGGTTAGGATTAGGATTAGGGTAATGTTTAGGGTTCCAGTTAGGTTTAGTGTGAGGGTTAGTGTTAGTGTGAGGGTGAGGATGAGGGTGAGGGTGTGGGTTAGGGTTAGGGTTAGGGTGAGGGTTAGAGTTAGGGTGAGTGTTAATGTTCGTGTGAGGAATAGGGTGAGGTTTAGGGTTAGGGTTAGTTTTAGGGTTGGGTTAGGGTTAGGGTAATGGTTAATGTTTGGTTTAGGGTTAGGGTTAACGTTAGGGTTAGTGTAAGGGTTAGGGTGAGAGTTTGGGTGAGAGTTAAGGTTAGAGTTAGGGTTAGGTTTAGGGTGAGGGTTAGGGTTAGGGTTAGGTTAACCATTAGGTTTAGTGTTAGGGTTAGTGCTAGGGTGAGGGTTACAGTGAGGATTAGTGTTAGGTCTATGTTTAGGGTTAGATTTAGGATTAGGGTTAGGGTTAGGGTTATGTATAGGGTAAAGTATAGGGCTAGGTTTAGGGTTTGGATTAGAGTTAGGGTTAGGGTTAGTGTTAGAGTGAGGAGGAGGGTGTTTGTTAAGATTAGGGTTAGGTTAGGTTTTGGGTGAGGGTTAGGTTTAGGGTTAGGGTTAGGCTTAGGCTTATGCTTATGGTGAGGCTGAGGTTGAGGGTGAGGATTAGGGTTATGGTTATGGTGAGGGTGAGGTTGAGGGTGAGGTATCCCGTGATGGTTAGGGTTTGGTTTAGGGTTAGGGCGAATGTTAGGGTGAGTATGAGGGTTAGGTTTGGTTGAGGGTTAGGGTGTGGTTTAGGGTTAGGTTTAGGGTGAGGGTGAGGGTTAGAGTTAGGGTGAGGGTTAAGGTGATGTTTCGGGTGAGCGTGAGGGTCAGAATGAGGGTTAGGATTAGGGTGAGGGTGAGTGTTAGGGTGAGGGTTAGGGTTAGGGTTTGGGTTAGGTTAGGGTTAGGGTGATGGTTAGGGTGAGGGTTAGGGTTAGGATTAGGGTTTGCGTTAGGGTTAGGTTTAGGTTTAGTTTTAGGGTTATGTTTAGGGTGAGGATTAGGATTAGGGTGAGGGTTAGGGTAAGGTTTAGGGTTAGGCTTAGTGTTATGATGAGGGTTCGGGTGAAGGCTAGGGTTAGTGTGAGGGTTAGGGCTAGGGTTAGTGTGATGTTTAGGGTTCTTGTGAGGGTTAGTGTTAGGGTTAGTTTTAATGTGAGGGTGAGGGTTAGGGTTAGGTTTGGGTGAGGGTGAGGGTGAGGATTGGGTTAGGGTTAGGGTTAGGGTGAGGCTTAGGGTTCGGGTGATGGATAGGGTGAGGTTTAGGATTAGTGTTAGGTTTAGGGTTTGGGTTAGGGTTAGGCTTAGGGTTAATGCTTACTTTAGGGATAGGGTTAGGGTGAGAGTAAGGGTGAAGTTTAAGTTTTGGGTTAGGGTTAGGTTTAGGGTGAGGTTTAGAGTTAGGGTTACTGTTAGGTTTAGGGTTAGGATTAGTGTTAAGGTGAGGGTTAGGGTGCGGGTTAGGGTTTGGTCTTGGTTAAGGTTAGGGTTAGGATTAGGGTTAGGTTTAGGGTTATGTATAGGGTAAAGGATAGGGCTAGGTTTAGGGTTTGGATTAGTGATAGGGTTAGGTTTAGGGTTGGGGTTAGGGGGGAGGGTTAGGTTTAAGGTTAGGTTAATAGTAAGGTTTAGGGTGCGGGTGAGGGTTAGGGTAAGTGTGAGGGTGATTGTTAGGGTTAGGGTTAGGGTTAGGTTTAGGGTTTGGTTTAGGGTTAGAGTTAGCATTAAGGTTTGAGTTATGGTTAGGGTGAGGGTTAGGGTAAGGGTGAGGGTTAGGGTTAGGGTTAGGGTTACGGTGAGGTTTAGGGTTAGGGTTAGGGTGAGGTTTAGTGTTAGGGTTAGGGTTAGCTTTAAGTTTTGGGTTATGTTTAGGGTGAGGGTTTACGTTAGGGTGAGGTTAGGGTTATGTTGAGGGTTTAGGGTTAGGTTAGGGTGATGTTTAGGGTTAGGATTAGGGTTAGGTTAAGGTTTAGGGTTATGTTTCGGGTGAGGGATAGGGTGAGGGTTAGGGTTAGGGTTAGTTTTAGGGTGTGGGTTATCGTTAGGGTGAGTCTTAGGGTTAGGCTTACGGTGAGGTTAAGGGGGCAGTTAGGGTTTGCGTTAGGGTTTGGGTTAGGGTTAGGTTTAGGGTTAGGGTTAAGTTTAGGGTTAGTTTTATGTTTAGGGTTTGGTATAGGGTTAGGGTTAGGGCTAAGGTTATTGTTTGGTTTAGGGTTAGGAGTAGGATGAGGGTTAGGTTTAGGGTTTGGTTGAGAGTGAGGGTTAAGGTTAGGGTTGTGGTTAGGTTTAGGGTTAGGGTTAGGGTTATGGTTAGGTGTAGGGTTAGGGTTGGGGTTATGGTTAGGGTTAGGGTGAGGGTTAGGGTGAGGGTTAGGGTTAGGTGTATGGTTAGGGATAAGTTTAGTATTAGGTTAGTGATAGGGTTATGTATAAGGTACATGATATGGCTAGGTTTAGGATTTGTATTACAGTTAAGGTTAGTTTTAGGTTTAAGGTGAGAGTGAGATTTAGGTTTAGGGTTAGGGTAAGTGTTATGTTTAGGGTGAGGGTTAGGGGTAGGGTTAGGGTTAGGGTTACAGTGAGGGTTAGTGTTAGGGTTAGTTTTAGGTTAGGTTTTGGGTTAGTGTTACTGTTAGAGTTAGGGTTAGGGTGAGGGTGAGGGTTAGGTTTAGGGTTTGGGTTAGGTTTAGGATTAGGATTAGGGTGAGGCTGAGGGTGAGGTGAGGGTTAGGATTTGATTAGGATTAGGGTTAGTTTTAAGGTGAGGTTTAGGTTTTAGGGTGAGTGTTAGGGTTTGGGTGATGGTTATTTTAGGGTTTGAGTTAGTGTGAGGGTGCTGGTTAGGGTTAGGGTTAGGGTGCAGGTTACAGTTAGGGTTAGAGTTAGTGTGAGGGTTAGGGTTAGGGTCATGGTTAGGATTAGGGTTAAGTTTGGGGGCACTTAGCGTTAGGGTTAGGGTAAGGGTTAAGGATAGGTTTAGCGTTAGGTTTAGGATTAGTTTAGGTTTACGATCAGGTTTTGGTTAGAGCTAGTACTAGGGTTAGGGTTAGGGTGAAGGTGAGGGTGAGGGTTAGGTTTAGGGTTAGGGTAAGGGTTACTTTTAGGGTGAGGGTGAGGGTTAGGATTAGCGTTAGGTTGAGGGTTATGGTTAGGGTTAAGGTTAGGGTTAGACTTAGGGTGAGGGTTAGCGTTAGGATGAGGGTTGGGATTAGGATTAGCGTGAGGGTTAGGGTTGGGTTAGGATCAGGGTTAGGGTTAAGGCTAGGGTTTGAGTTAGGGTTAAGATTAGGGTTAGGGGTAGGGTCAGGATGAGGGTGAAGGTTAAGGTGAGGGTTAGGGTTAGGTTTAGGGTGAGGGTTAGTGTTAGGGTTAGGGTCAGGGTAAGGCTTAGGCTTAGGGTGAGTGTCAGGGTTAGGGTTAGGGTGAGGGTTCGGGTTAGGGTTCGGGTGAGGGGTGGGGTTAGGGTTAGTGTTAGGATTAGGGTTAGGGGTAAGCTGACAGGGAGAGGTGAGGGATAGGGTTAGGTTTAGGGTTAGGATGAGGTTTAGGGTGAGGGTGAGGTTTAGGGTTAGGGTGAGGGTTAGGGTTAGGGTTAGGTTTTGCATAAGTTTTAGTGTTAGGGTTAGTCTTAGGGTTAGGGTTAGCCTGAGGGTTAGGATTAGGGTGAGGGTTAGGGTGAGGGTTAGGGTTAGGGTTAGTGTGATGTTTAGTGTTCGGGTGAGGGTTAGTGATAGGGTTAGGGTGAGTTTGAAGGTGAAGGTTAGGGTTATGGTGAGGGTAAGGATTAGGGTTATGGTTAGGGTTAGGATGAGGTTTAGGGTTAGGGTGAGGGATAGGGTGAGGTTTAGGGTGAGGGTTAGGTTTAGGGTTTGGGTTAGGGATTGGGTTATGTTTAGGGTTTGGTTTAGGGATAAGGGTAGGGTTAGTGTCAGGGTTATGGTGAGAGTGAGGGTGAGGGTGAATGTTAGGTGTAGGGTTAGGGTTGGGGTGAGGGTTAGGTTTAGGGTGAGGGTTAGGTTTAGAGTTCGGGTTAGGGTTAGGGTTAGAGTGCGGGTTAGGTTTAGGGTTTGGATTAGGGTTAGGTTTAGGGTTTGGATTAGGGTTAGGTTTAGGGTTATGTATAGGGTAAGGGATATTGCTAGGTTTAGGGTTCTTTTTAGGGTTAGGGTTAGGGTTGGGGTTAGGGTTACTATTAGTGTTGGTGTGAGGGTTAGGGTTAGGATGATTTTTGGGGTGAGGGTTAGGGTTTGGTTTAGGGTGAGGGTTAGGTTAGGGATTGGGTTATGGTTAGGGTTAGGTTAGGGTGAAAATTAGGGTTAGAGTTAGAGAACCTTAGGGTTAGGGTTAGGGTTACGGTTAGGGTTAGGTTTAGGTTTATGGTTAAGTTTAGGGCTAGGACTAGGGTTAGGGTTAGGGTTTGGATTATGATTAGGGTTAGGGATATGTATTGGGTTAAGGCTAGGGCTACGTTTATGGTTTGGATTAGGGTTAGGCTTAGGGGTAGGGTTAAGGTTAGGGTGAGCGTGAGGGTGAGTTTAGGGTTAGGGTGAGGGTGAGGGTTATGATGAGGGTTTGGGTTAGGTTTACTTTTAGGGTGAGAGTTTTGTTTAGGGTGAGGGTTAGTAAGGGTTAGAGTGAGGGTTAGGGTTTGGGTAAGGGTTAGGGTTAGGATTAGAGTGAGGGTTAGCGTTAATATTTGGGTTAGGGTTAGGGTTAAGATTAGGGTCAGGATTAGGGTTAGGGTTAGTTTTAGAGTTAGGGTTAGGTTAAGGGTGAGGGTTAGCGTTAGGGTGAGGGTTAGGGTGAGGTTTAGGGATAGGTTTAGGGTTAGAGTTAAGGTTTTATTTCTGGTTAGGGTTAGGATTAGGGTTAGGGGTAGTTTTAGGTTTAGGGTTAGGGTTAGGGTTTGGTTTAGGGTTAGGATTAGGGTTAGGGTTAGGATTAATGTTAGACTTAGGATGAGAGCGAGGGTGAGGGTTAAGGTTAGGGTTAGGTGTAGGGTTAGGGTGAGAGTGAGGGTTAGGGTGAGGGTTAGTGTTAGGGTTAGGGTTAGGTTTAGGGTGAGGTTGAGGGTTAGGGTTACGGTTTGCGTTTGGATTAGGGTTAGGAATACGGTTAGGTTTAGGGTTTCATTTAGGGTTAGGATTAGGATTAGGATTAGGGTTAGGGTGAGGGTGAGGTTGGGGTTGAATGTTAGTCTTATGATTAGGGCTAGGGTGAGGTATAGGTGTAGGGTGATGTTTAGGGTGAGGTTTAGGGTTAGGGTTAGGATGAGGGTGAGAGCGTGGGTAAAGGTGAGGGTGAGGTTGAGGGTTAGGGTGAGGGTGAGGGTTAGGGTGGGGTTGAGAGTGAGGGTTAGGTTGTGGGTGAGGATGAGGGTTGGGCTGAAGGTTAGAGTTACGGTTAGGTTGAGGGTGAGCGTTAGGTTTAGGGTTACGGTTAGAGTTAGGGTCAGTGTTAGTGTTTGAGTGAGTGTTAGGTTTAGGTTTTGGGTTAGTGTAAGGGTTAGTGTGAGTGTTAGGGTTATTTTTAGGGTTAGAGTTAAGCTTTGGTTTAGGGTTAGGGTTAGGGTTAGGGAACCCTATGGTTAGGGTTAGGGTTAGAGTTAAGTTTAGGTTTATGGTTAGGGTTAGGGTGAGGGTGAGGGTGTGGGTGAGGGTTAGAGTGATGGTTCAGTGAGGATGAGGGTTAGGGTGAGGGTTAGGGTTAGACTTATGGGTGATGGTTAGGGTTAGGGTGAGGGTTGGGTTACGGTGAGGTTTATGGTTAGGGTTAGGGTGAGCGTTAAGGTTTGTGTTAGGTTTAGGGTTAAGGGTTGGGTTAGCATTAGGTTTAGGGTTAGGTTTAGGTTTATGGTTAGGGTTAGTAATAGGAATAGGGTTAGGGTTAGGGTAATGGTTAGAGTTTGGGTTATGTATACAGTTAGAGCTAGGGCCAGGTTTAGGGTTTGGATTAGGGTTAGGTTTAGGTTAGGGTTAGGGTTATGGTGAGGGTGAGGGCTAGGTTTTGGGTTAGGGTTAGGGTTTGGGTTAGGGTTAGGGTTAGGATTAAGGCTAGGGTTAGATCAGAGTGAGGGTGAGGGTTAAGGATAGGGGTAGGGTTAGCGTTAGGGTGAGGGTTAGCGTTAGGGTGAGGGTTTTTGTTAGGGTAAGGGTTAGGGTGAGGTTGAGGGTAAGGGTGTGGGTGAGGTTTAGTGTTATGGTTAGGGTTAGGTTTAGGGTTTGGGTTAGTGTTAGTGATAGTTTAGAATGAGGGTTAGGGTGAGTTTGAGTGTTAGGGTTAGGATGAGGTTGAGGGGGGGTTAGAGTTAGGGTTAGTGTGAGGGTTAGATTTAGGGGGAGGGTGACGGTTAGGGCGAGGGTTAGGGTTTGGGTTAGGGTTACAGTTATTTTTAGGGTTAGGGTGAGGTTTAGGGTTAGGGTTAGGTTTAGGGTGAGGATTAGGTTTAAGGTGAGGGTGAGGGTTAGGTTTAGGTTTAGGGTGAATTTAAGTTTAGGGTGAGGGTTAGCATTACGGGTAGGATTAGTGTGAGGGTTAGGGTTAGGTGAGGGTTAGGGTTAGAGTTTGGGTTAGGGTGAGTGTGAGGGTTAGGGTGAGGGTCAGGGTGAGGGTGAGGGTTTGGGTTAGGGTTAGGCTTAGGGTTATGGTTAGTGTGGGGGTTATGGTTCGGATTAATGTGAGGGTTAGGTTGATGTTTGGGTTAGGCTGAGGGTTAGGGTTAGGGTTACGGTTAGGGTTTGGTTTAGGGTTAGTGTGAAGGTGAGGGTTAGAGTGTGGGATAGGGTGAGGTTTATGGTTAGGGTGAGGGTTAGTGTTAGGGTTAGGGTAAGAGTTAAGGTGATTGCCTCTTCTATTTCTTTAAAGAATGACATTGGTATGTTGATGGGTATTGCATTGAATTTGTAGATAGCTCTTGGCAAGATTGTCATTTTCACAATGTTGATTCTTCCAATCCAGGAGCATGGGAGGTTTTTCCATTTCCTTAGTTCTGCTTTAATTTCCTTTTTTAGGGTTTTAAAGTTTTCGTCAAAAAGGTCCTTTACATTCTTAGTTAAGCTAATTCCTAGGTACTTTATTTTCTTTGAGGCTATTGTGAAAGGAGTTTCTTCCCTGATTATTGCCTCGTTCCTCTCACTGTTGGCATAAAGGAAGGCAGTTGATTTTTGAGGGTTGATTTTATAGCCTGCTACTCTTCCAAATCTTTGGATCAGCTCAAGGAGCTTGGGAGTAGAGTCTATAGGATTCTTTAAATACAGAATCATGTCTTCTGCAAAGAGGGATAGTTTTATTTCCTCTTTCCCTACTTGGATCCCCTTTATGCTTGCTTCTTGCCTTATTGCACTGGTTAGGAATTCTAGTACTATGTTAAAGAGTAGTGGAGAGAGTGGGCATCCTTGTCTCATTCCTGATTTTAGAGGGAATGGCTTTAGATTTTCACCATTAAGTGTAATACTAGCAGTGGGTTTCTCATACACAGCCTTTATTACATTGAGGAATGGTCCATGGATTCCTAGTTTCTCCAGAGCTTTTAACATGAAGGGGTGTTGGATCTTGTCAAATGCCTTTTCCGCGTCTATTGAGACAATCATGTTATTCTTGTCTTTGCTCCTGTTGATGTGTTGAATTATATTAATTGATTTGCGTATGTTGAACCAGCTTTGACTCCCTGTGATGAATCCAGTTTGATCATAGTGTATAATTTTTTGATGAGTTGTTGTAGACGGTTGGCCAGTATTTTGTTGAGAAGTTTTGCATCGATGTTCATCAAAGATATAGGTCTATAGTTCTCTTTCTTTGATGAATCTCTGACTGGTTTGGGGATGAGGGTTATACTGGCTTCATAGAATGAGTTTGGTAAGGAACCTTCATTTTCAATTTCGTTGAAGAGCTTGAGGAGTATTGGTGTGAGCTCTGCTTTGAAGATTTTATAGAATTCAGCTGTGAATCCATCTGGCCCTGGGCTTTTCTTAGGTGGAAGTTCTCTAATTGCCATTTCTATTTCAGAGCTTGAAATAGGCCTGTTGAGTTGGCTTAGTTCTTCTTGGTTCAGTGTGGGTATGTTAATATTGGCTAGGAATTCATCCATTTCATCTAGGTTCTCAAATTTGTTGGCATAAAGGTTTGAGAAGTATTCCCTCATGATATTCTGGATCTTGGTAATTTCTGTCATGATATTACCATTTTCATCTGCGATTTTGTTTATTTCGATATGCTCTCTTCTTTTTTTGGTAAGATTTGCTAAGGGCTTGTCAATTTTGTTAATTCTTTCAAAGAACCAACTCCTTGTTTTGTTGATTCTTTCTATAGTTTTTTTGGATTCCAAATCATTTAATTCTGCTTTGATTTTAATAATTTGCTTTCTTCTACTGGGATTAGGGTTGGTTTGTTGCTCTTTTTCCAGGTGCTTAAGGTGGGACATTAACTTGTTGGTTTGCAATTTTTCCAACTTGTTGTTGTAGGCACTCAGCACTATAAATTTTCCTCTGAGTACTGCCTTTGCTGTGTCCCAAAGGAGTTGGTATTTTGTGTGCTCCTTACTGTTAAATTTCATAAACTGTTGGATTTCTGTTCTGATCTCTTCAATGACCCATTGGTGATTCAACAATGTGTTGTTCAGTCTCCATGAGTTACAGGGTTTTCGTTTGTGGCGGTGTGTGTTCAGTTCCAGTTTGATGCCTTTGTGGTCTGAGAGTGTGCATGAAATAATTTCTGTGTTTCTGAATATGTCCAGGTTTATTTTATGGCCTAAGATGTGATCTATTTTGGAAAATGTTCCCTGTGCTGCTGAGAAAAACGTATATCGTGTTGTTGCTGGGTGGAATATTCTGCAGATGTCTGTTAGATCTAGTTGGTCTATATAGTTGTTCAGTTCTAAGGTTTGTCTGTTGAGTTTTTGCCTTGTTGATCTGTCCATAGGTGAAAGTGGTGTGTTAAAGTCACCGACAATCACTGTATTTCGATCTATGTATGGTTTCAGTGTAAGTAAAGTTTGCTTGATGAAGTTTGGAGCTCCGGGATTGGGTGTGTAAATATTTAGGATAGTTATGTCTTCCTGGAGGAAAGATCCCTTTAGTAGTATGTAGTAACCTTCTTTGTCTTTTCTTACTAATTTTGGTTTGAAGTCTATTTTATCTGATATGAGGATGGCAACTCCAGTCTGTTTATGGGGGCCGTTAGCTTGATAGAGTTTATTCCAACCTCTCACTTTCAAAAGATGCTTGTTTTTTTGGGTAAGATGTGTCTCTTGAAGACAGCAGAACGATGGCTCTTGCTTTTTGATCCAACTAGACAGCCTATGCCGTTTAATTGGAGAGTTGAGTCCATTGATATTGAGAGTTAGGATTGAGAGATATTTATTAGTTCCTACCATTTTTAAAAGCTTTTATTTGGGCCTGTGTCTTGACAGTTCTTGTGGTCCTTAGGTGGTATGCTGTTTAGGTGCCATTTCTTTCCCTATATTGCCTTTATTTTGGTTTTCTATGTATAGAACATCTTTCAGAATTCTCTGTAGTGTTGGTTTTGTTGCGACATATTGTTGCAGCTTTTCCCTGCAATGGAATGTTTTTATTGTTCCCTCAGTTATGAATGAGAGCTTAGCTGGGTACAGTATTCTTGGTTGGTAGTTATTTGACTTAAGGGCATGACATATATGCTTCCAGTCACTTCTTGCTTGCATGGTCTCTGGTAAGAAGTCTGGGGTTATTCTGATTGGTTTTCCTTTATAAGTTACTGAACCCTTTTCCCTGGCTGCCTTTAGGATCCTTTTTTTGGTTTCTATTGATCCAGTTCAGATCAAGAGGTATCTACAAATTCAATGCAATACCCATCAACATCCCAATGTCATTCTTTAAAGAAATAGAAGAGGCAATCCAAAATTTCATGTGGAATAATAAAAGGCCCCGTATAGCAAAAACACTTCTTAGCAGAAAGAACAGCGCTGGAGGAATTTCAATTCCAAACTTTAGACTCTATTACAGAGCTATAATTCTCAAAACAGCTTGGTACTGGCACAGGAACAGGCCTGAAGACCAATGGAATAGAACTGAGGACCCAGATATTAAACCACAGACCTATGGCCACCTAATCTTTGACAAGGGAGCCAAAAAAATAGAATGGAAGAAAGACAGCCTCTTCAACAAGTTGTGCTGGCAGAACTGGTTAAGCACCTGCAGAAAACTAAAGCTGGATCCTTGTTTGTTACCTTGCACTAGAATTAACTCCAGATGGATCAAAGACCTGGAGGTAAAAGCTGACACACTGAAAACTCTACAGGAAGGAATAGGACATACACTAGGCCTCCTTGGCACAGGTCGAAACTTTCTTAATAAGGACCAAGAATCACAACAAATCAGAGAATGGCTGGATAAGTGTGACTGCATTAAACTGCAGAGCTTTTGCATGACAAAGGACATAGCAACTAAACTAATCAGGAAGCCTACAGAGTGGGAGAAGATCTTCACCAACCAAACAACGGACAAAGGCCTCATATCTAAAATATATCAACAACTCAAAAAATTGAATCACTCCAAAACTAACCTCCAAAATACCAACCATCCCATTAAAAAATGGGCCAAAGACTTAAAGAGAGTCTTCTCTGAAGAAGAAACAAAAATGCCCTACAGACACATGAAGAAATGCTCAACATCTCTGGTCATAAAAGAAATGCAAATCAAAACAACTCTAAGATTCCACCTCACTCCAGCTAGAATGGCCAGGATCAGGAAAACGAATGACAACAGATGCTGGAGGGGATGTGGCCAGGAGGGATCACTACTACACTGTTGGTGGGAGTGCAAACTCATCCAACCACTATGGAAAGCAGTGTGGCAGTGCCTCAAAAGGCTAAACACAGAACTCCCCTATGACCCAGCAATTCCACTACTTGGCATTTACCCAACCATCCAGAAACAAGGACATACTAAACCCACTAGCACAACAATGTTCATTGCAGCACTATTCACCATAGCAAAGATATGGAACCAACCTAGATGTCCCTCAGTTGATGAGTGGATCAAAAAGTTGTGGTATTTGTACACAATGGAATTCTATGCTGCTGTCAGAAAGAATGACATCGCCCCATTTGTTAGGAAATGGAAAGACTTAGAAAAAATCATATTAAGTGAAGTAAGCCAGACTCAAAGGAACTTAGGCTCAATGGTTTCCCTCATTCGTCATAATCAGTAGAAACCTTGGGCTCTACTAGCAGAGATTTGCAATATAGCAAAATCTTGATACATAAGGACATATAATGTGAAGCTAATTGAAAGGACCTCCAGGATAGTGAAACAAAAGCCATATAATGAATGACTGTTGTCCTTAATGTACTATGTTGTCTCTCATCTCCTTTGCTGTCCCTTGTTATCTCATATTGGTATAGTATCTCACTTTGTTATCTGATATATTGAATTTATCTGTATTTGGATATTTGAAATTTGATAGGGAAGGGGGAAAAACCAAGACGGGTGTGGGGTGTGGGGGGGAGGGAAACAGGTACCAAGACATGTGAAAGGGTATCAATGTATGTGAATTAACGCACCTTCTATCTGGCAAATATCATGTAACCCTTTTACTAATTACAATAAAAAAGAAAAAAAAGAGTTAAGTTGAGTGTGAGGTTTAGGGTTAGGGTTAGTCTTAGGTTGAGGGTGAGGGTTAGGGTTACGGCTAGGGTTTGGGTTAGGTTAGGGTTAGGTTTAGGTTTAGGTTGAGATTGAGGGTTAGTGTTAGAGTTAGGGTGAGAGTTTGGGCTAGGGTTAGGGTTAGGGTTAAGTTTAGGTTGTGGGTGAGGATGAGGGTTGGGGTGAGAGTTAGAGTTAGGGTGAGGGTTAAGGATAGGTGATGGTTAGGGTTAGTGTTCGGGTTAGGGTGAGGGTGAGGGTTAGGGAGAAGGTCAGTGTGAGGGTGAGGGTTAAGTTTAGGGTTACTGTTAGGTTTAGGGTTAGGGTTAGGGTAACGTTTAGTGTGAGGGTTAGCGTTCGGGTTCGGGTTTGGGTTCGGGCTATGGTTTTGTTGGGGTGAGAGTTAGGGTTAGGGTTACGGTTAGGTTTTGGTTTAGGCTTAGTTTGAAGTTGAGGGTTAGGCTGTGGGTTAGGGGAGTATTAGGGTGAGGGTTAGTGTTTGGGTTAGCGTAAGAGTTAGGGTGAGTGTGGGGTTATGGTTAGGTTTAGGTTTAGGTTGAGGGTGAGGGTTAGGCTTAGGGTGAGGGTGAGGGGAGGGTTAGTATGAGGCTTAGGGTGAGAGTGAGTGTTAGGCTGATGGTTAACCTTAGGGTTAGGGTTAGGGTTAGGTTTAGGGTGCGGGTGAGTTTTAGGGTTAGGGCTAGGGTGAGGTTTATGTTTAGGGTGAGGGTAAGGGTTAGGATTAGGCTTAGGTTTAGAGTGAGGTTTAGGGTTAGGGTGAGGGTTAAGGTGAGGGTTAGGTTTAGGTGAGTGTTAGGGTTAGGGTGAAGTTTAGGGTGAGGGATAGTTTGAGGGTGAAGGTTAGGGTTAGAATTAGGGTTAGGGTTATTGTGAGGGTTAGGTTTATGGTTAGGTTGAGGGTGAGGGTTAGGTTACGGTTAGGGTTATGAATAGGGTTAGTTTCATGGTTAGGGTGAAGGTGAGGGTTAGGATATGGTTAGGGTGGGAGTTTGGGTTAGGTTTAGGGTTAGGGTTAGGCTTAGGTGAGGGTTAAGTTAGGGTGAGGGTGAGGGTGAGGGTTAGATTAGGGTTAGCTTGAGGGTGAGGTTTAGGCTGAAGGTTAGGTGTAGGTTTAGGGTTACAGCTAAGGTTAGGGTTAGGGTGAGGGTTAGGTTTAGCGTGAGGGTTAGTATTATGGTGAGGTTTAGGGTGAGGGTGAGGTTAAGGATAGGTTTTGGTTTAGGATTAGGGTTAGGGTGAGGGTGAGGGTGAGGTGACGGTTAGGGTTAGTGTGAGGGTGAGAGTGAGGGTTAGGGTGATGGTGAGGGTGAGGGCTACGGTTAGGGTGAGGGTTACGGTTAGGATTACTGTGAGGTTTAGGGGGAGGGTTTAGGTTAGCGTTACTTTTAGGGTTAGGTTTAGGTTTATGGTTATGGTTAGGAGTAGGACTAGGGTTAGGGTTAGTGTTAGGATTCCGGTTAGGGTTAGGGTTATGGTGAGGGTGAGGGTTAAGTTTAGGGTTAGGGTTAGGGTGAGGGTGAGGGTGAGGGTGAGGGTGAGGGTGAAGGTGAGGGTTAGCGTGATGCTTCGGTGAGGATGAGGTTTAGGGTGAGGATTTGGTTTAGAGTTATGTTAAGGGTGAGGGTTAGGGTTAGGGTGAGGGTTAGGTTAGGGTTAGTGTAAGGGTTAGGGTTAGGTGAGGGTTAGGGTTAGGGTTAGGGTGAGGGTTAGGGTTATTTTGAGGGTTAGGGTGAGGGTTAGGGTGAGAGTGAGATTTAGGTTAGGGTTAGGGTTATGGATAGGGTTAGTTTTTGGGTTAGGGTAAGGTAATGGTTAGGGTGATGTTTAGGGCAGGGGTTTGGGTTAGGTTTAGGGTTATGGTTCGGGTGAGGGTGAGGGTTAGTTTAGGGTTAAGGTTAGGATGAGGGATAGGGTGAGGGTTAGGTTAGGGTTAGGGTGAGGGTGAAGTGGCAGTTAGGGTTAGTGTGAGGGTGAGAGTGAGGGTTATGGTGATGGTGCGGGTGAACATTAGGGTGAGGGTTAGGGTTAGGGTGAGGGTTAGAAATAGGATTAGGCTTAGGGTGAGGGTGAAGGTTAGGGTAAGTTTTAGGGATAGGGTTAAGGTCAGGGAGAGGGTTAGGGTTAGGGTTAAGTTGAGGTTTAGGGTGAGGGTTAGATTTATGATGAGGGTTAGGGTTAGGGTGAGGTTTAGGGTGTGGGTTAGGGTTAGGGTTAGGTTAGGGTTAGGGTGAGGGTTAGGGTTAGGGTGAGGGTTATGGTTAGGGTTGGGTTAGGTTTAGGTTTAGGTTAGGGTTCGGGTTCCGGTTCGGGTTAGGGTTCAGTTAGGGTTAGTGTGAAGGATAGGCTGAGTGTGAGGATTAGGGTTAGGGTTAGATTTAGGGTTAGGGTAGGGTTAGGGTTAGGGTATTGGTGAGGATTAGGGTGAGGGTGAGAGTGAGGGTAAGCGTGAGTGTGAGGTTAAGGGTTAGGGTGAGAGTGAGGGTTAGGGTTAGGGTGAGGTCGAGGGTTTGGGTTAGGGTTAGTGTGAGGATTAGGATTAGGGTGAGGGATAGGGTGAGGGTGAGGATTACGGTTAGGGTTAGGTTTAGGGTTAGGATGGGGGTTAGGTTTTAGGTGAGGGTGAGAGTGAGGGTAAGCGTGAGGCTGAGGGTGAGGTTTAGGGTGAGGGTTAGGGTGAGAGTGAGGGTTAGGTTGAGGGTTAGAGTTAGCGTTGGGGATAGGGTTAGGGTTATGGTGAGGGATAGGGTTAGGGTTAGGGTTAGGGTGAGTGTGAGGGTTAGGGTGAGGGTTAGGGTTAGGGTTAGGGTTAGGTTTTGGGATAGGGTTAGGTTTACTGTTAGGGTTAGGGTGAGGTTAGGGTAAGGGTTAGGGTTTGGGTTAGGATTAGGTTGAGGGTTAGGGTTAGGGTTATTGTTAGGGTTTGGGTTAGGGTTAGGTTTAGGTTTAGGTCAGCGTGAGGGTGAGGGTTATGGTGAGAATGAGGTTGAGGGTGAGGGTGAGGTTAAGGTGAGGGTTAGGATGAAGGTTAGGTTTAGGGTTAGGGTTAGGGTAAGGGTTAGAGTTTCAGTTAGGGACCCTTAAGGTTAGGGTTAGGTTTAGGGTTAAGTTTAGGGTTAGAGTTAGGGCTAGGGTTAGGGTTAGGTTTAGGGTTATTTTTAGGTAGGGCTAGGGCTAGATTTAGGGTTAGCGTTAGGGTTATTGTTATGCTTAGGGTTTGGTTTAGCGTTAGGGTTAGGGTTAGGTTTTGGTTTAGGGTTAGGGTTATGGTTTGGGTTAGGATTAGGATGAGGGTGAGTGTGAGGGATAAATTTAGGGTTAAGGTTAGGGTTAGGGTGAGAGTTAGGGTTAGGGTTATAGTTAGGGTTGGGGTTAGGGTTAGGGTTAGGGTTAGGGTGAGGGTGAGGGTTTGGCTTAGGGTTAGGGTAGGGTTAGGATCAAGGTTAGGGTGAGTTTTAGGTTTAGATTTACGGTTAGGGTTAGAGTATGATTGAGGCTTAGGTTTAGGGTTAGGATGAGGGTTAGGGTTAGGGTTCATGTGAGAGTGAGGGTGAGGGCTAGTTTGAGCGTTAGGGTTATGGTTAGTGTTAGGTTTATGGTTAGGTTAGGGCTACGACTAGGACTAGGGTTAGGGTTAGGTTGAGGGTGAGGGTTAAGGTTATGGTTAGGGATAGGGTTAAGTTTTGGGTTAGTGTTACTCTTAGAGTTAGCCTTAGGGTTAGGGTGAGGGTGAGGGTTAGGTTATTGGGAGTGTGAATGTGAGGTTTAGGTTTAAGGTTAGGTTTAGGGTTAGGGTTTAGGATAGGGTAAAGGTTAGGTTTAGGGTTAGGGTGAGGGTTTGGATTAGGTTTAGGCTAAGGGTGAGTGTTAGAGTTAGGGTTAGGGTTATGTTTAGGGTGAGTATGATGGTTAGGGTGAGGGTTAGTTTGAGGGTTAGGTTTAGGGTGAGGGTTAGGGTTAGGGTTAGGGTGAGGGATAGGGTGAGGGTTAGGGTTAGGATTAGGGTTAGGTTTAGAGTTAGGTTGAGTGTGAGGGTTAGGGTTAGGGTTAGGGTTAGGGTGAGAGTGAGGGTGAGGGTGAGGGTTAGGGTTAGAGTTAGTTCAGGGTGATGTTTTGGGTTAGGGTTAGGGATAGAGTTTGGGTTAGGGTTAGGGTTACGTTTAGGGTGAGCATTAGGTGAGGGTTAGGGTTAGCGTTTGGGTTAGGGTTAGGATTAGGGTTAGGGTGAGGTTGAGCGTGAGTGTTAGGATTATTGTTAGGATTAGGTTTAGGGTGAGGGTGAGGGTTAGGTTTAGGGTGAAGGTGAAAGTTAGGGTGAGGGTTAAGTTTAGGGTTAGGGTTAGGTTTAGGTTTAGGTTAGAATGAGGGTTCGGGTTCTGGTTAGGGTTAGGGTGAAGGTTAGGGTTAGTGTGAAGGATAGGCTGAGTGTGAGGATTAGGGTTAGGGTTAAATTTAGGGTTAGGGTAGGGTTAAGGTTAGGGTTTAGGTGAGGGTTATGGTGAGGGTGAGAGTGAGGGTAAGTGTGAGGGTGAGGTTTAGGGTGAGTGTTAGGGTGAGGGTGAAGTTTAGTATGAGAGTTAGGGTTAGGGTGAAGTTGAGGATTCAGGTTAGGGTTAGGGTGAGGGTTAGTATTAGGGTGAGGGATAGGGTGAGGGTGAGGATTATGGTTAGGGTTAGATTTAGGGTTAGGGTGATGGTTAGGGTTTGGGTTTAGGTGAGGGTGAGAGTGAAGGTAAGCCTGAGGGTGAGGATTAGGGTGAGAGTGAGGGTTAGGATGAGGGTTAGGGTTAGGGTGAGGGTGATAGTGAGATTTAGGCTTAAGGTGAGGGTGAGGGTTAGGGTTAGGATTAGGGTGAGGGTGAGAGTGACGGTTAGGGTGAGTGTGAGTGTAAGGATTAGGATGAGGGTTAGGTTTATGTTTAGGGTTAGGGTTAGGGTTAAGTTGGGGATTAGGGTGAGGTTGAGGTTTAGGGTGAGGATTAGGGTTAGGATGAGGGCGAGCGTGAGATTTAGGCTGAGGGTGAAGGTGAGGGATAGGGTTAGGATTAGGGTGAGGGTGAGAGTGACGGTTAGGGTGAGTGTGAGTTTAAGGATTAGGGTGAGGGTTAGGTTTAGGGTTAGGGTTAGGGTTAGAGTGAGGGTGAGGGTTAGGGTTGGGGTTAGGTTTAGGGTTGGGGTTATGGTTAGGGTTAGGGTGAGAGTTAGGTTGAGGGTTAGGTTTAGGTTTAGAGTTAGGGTGAGGGTTAGGTTTAGGGTTAGAGTGAGGGTGAGGTTTAGGGTGGGGGTTAGGTTTAGGGTTGGGGTTAGGGTTAGGGTTAGGGTTAGGCTTAGGGTTAGGGTGAGGGTTAGGTTTAGGGTGAGGGTTAGGGTTAGGGTTAGGGTGAGGGTTAGGTTTAGGGTTAGGGTTAGGGTTAGAGTGAGAGTGAGGGTTAGGGTGGTGGTTAGGTTTAGGGTTGAGGTAAGGGTCAGGGTTAGGGATAGGCTTATGGTTAGGGTGAGGGTTAGGTTTAGGGTTGGAGTTAGGGTTAGGGTTAGGGTGAGAGTTAGGGTGAGGGTTAGGTTTAGGGTTAGGGTTAGGGTTAGAGTGAGGCTGAGGTTTAGGGTGGGGGTTAGTTTAGATTTGGGGTTAGGGTTCGGTTAGGCTTAGGGTTAGGGTGAGGGTTAGGTTCAGGGTGAGGGTTAGGTTTAGGGTTAGGGTTAGGGTGAGGGTTAGGTTTAGGGTTAGGGTTAGGGTTAGAGTGAGAGTGAGGGTTAGGTTGGTGGTTAGGTTTAGGGTTGAGGTAAGGGTTAGGGTTAGGGTTAGGCTTAGGGTTAGTGTGAGGGTTAGGTTTAGGGTGAGGGTTAGGTTTAGGGTTAGGGTTAGGGTAAGGGTTAGGTTTAGGGTTAGAGTTAGGGTTAGAGTGAGGGTGAGGGTTAGGGTGGTGGTTAGGTTTAGCGTTGAGGTTAGGGTTAGGGTTAGAGTTAGGGTTAGGGTGAGGGTCAGGTTTAGGTTTAGGGTTAGGGATAGAGTGAGAGTGAGGGTTAGGCTGGGGGTTAGGGTTAGTGTTGGCATTAGGGTTATGGTTATGGTGAGGTTTAGGTTTAGGGTTAGGTTTAGGGTGAGTGTGAGGGTTAGGGTTATGTTTAGGGTTAGGGTTAGGGTTTGGGATAGGGTTAGGTACAGTGTTAGTATTAGGGTGAGGGAGAGAGTGAGGGTTAGGGTTAGCATGAGGGTAATGGGGAGGGATAGGGTTAGGGTTAGGGTTAGGTTGAGTGTTAGGATTAGGGTTAGGGTTATGGTTAGGGTTTGGGTTAGGGGTAGGTTTAGGATTTGTGTCAGGGTGAGATTGAGGGTTAGGTGAGAATGAGGTTGAGGGTAAGGTTGAGGGTTTGGGTGATGGTGAGGTTTAGGGTGAAGGTTAGGTTTAGGGTTAGGGTTATGTATACATTTAGCTCTAAGGCTAGATTTAGGGTTAGGGTTAGGGTTAGGGTTTGGGCTAGGGTTAGGTTTAGAGTTTTTTTTAGGTAAGAGTTAGGGTTAGGGTTCCGGTAGGGTTAGCATGAGGGTGAGGGTTAAAGTTAAGGTTATGGTTAGGGTAATGGTGAGGGTTAGGGTTAGGGTTAGGGTGAGGTTAGGTTTACGGTTAGGGTTCGGTTAGGATTAGAGTTAGAGTGAGTGTTAGGATTCGTTTTAGGGTTAGGATTAGGGTTAGGGTGAGGATGAGGTTTAGCGTTAGGGTTAGATTTAGGGTTAGGGTTAGCCTAAGGATGAGGCTGTGGTTAAGGGTGAGGGTTATGGTTAGGGTTAGGGTTAGGTTGGGGTTGGGTTTTAGTTAGGGTTAGGGCTAGGACTAGGGTTATGTTTAGGGTTAGGATTAGGGTTAGGGTTTGGGACCCTTAGGGTTAGGGTTAGGGTTAGGAGTTAGGGGTTAATTTTAGGGTGAGGGTTAGGGTTAGGTTAAGGTTAGGATTATGTATAGGTTTAGGGCTAGAGCTAGAATTAGGGTTGGGATTAGGTTTAGGGTGAGGGTTAGGGTGAGGGTTAGGGTTAGCGTTGGGGATAGGGTTAGGGTTATGGTGAGGGATAACGTTAGGGTGAGTGTGAGGGCTAGGGTGAGGCTTAGGGTTAGTGTTAGGGTTTTGGATAGGGTTAGGTTTACTGTTAGGGTTAGGGTGAGGGTGAGGGTTAGGGTTAGGGTGAGTGTGCTCGTGGGCGTTATATTTTGGGTTAGGATTAGTTTGAGGGTTAGAGTTAGGGTTAGGGTTATTGTTAGGGTTTGGTTTAAGGTTAGGGTTAGGTTTAGGTCAGGGTGAGGGTGAGGATTACGGTGAGAATCAGGTTGAAGGTGAGGGTGAGGTTTAGCGTGAGTGTTAGGGTGAAGATTAGGTTTATGTTTAGGGTTAGCGTTTTGGTTAGGGACCCTTAGGGTTAGGGTTAGGTTTAGGGTTAGGTTTGGGGTTATTTTTAGGTTTAGGGCTAGGGCTAGATTAGTGTTAGCGTTAGAGTTAGTGTTAGGGTTAGGGTTTGGTTTAGGGTTAGGGTTAGGGTTTGTTTTGGGTTTAGGTTTAGGGTTAGGGTTAGGGTTTGGGTTAGGATTCGAATTAGGGTGAGTGTGCGGGTTAAATTTAGGGTTAGGGTTAGGGTTAGGGTGAGTGTTAGGGTTAGGGTTAGAGTTAGGGTTAGGATTAGGGTGAGGGTGAGGGTTAGGGTTAGGGTTAGGGTGAGGGTGAGGGTTTGGGTTATGTTTAAGATAGGGTTAGAATTAAGGTTAGGGTGAGTTTTAGTTTTAGGTTTAGGGTTAGGGTTAGAGTTAGGTTGAGGCTGAGGTTCAGTGTTAGGGTGAGGGTTAGAGTTAGGGTTCATGTGAGGGTGAGGGTGAGGGCTAATGTGAGAGTTAGGGTTACGGTTAGTGTTAGGTTAGGGTTAGGTTTATGGTTAGGGTTAGGGCTAGGACTAGGACTAGGGTTAGGTTTAGGGTTAGGGTGAGGGTGAGAGTAAGGGTTAGGGTGAGGTTGAGGGTTAAGGTTATGGTTAGGTATAGGGTTAAGGTTTGGGTTAGTGTTACTGTTAGCGTTAGCGTTAGGGTGAGTTTGAGGGTCAGGTTTAGTGGGAGTGTGAGGGTGAGGGTTAGGTTTAAAATTAGGTTTAGGGTTACTGTTTTGGTTAGAGGAAAGTTTAGGTTTATGGTTAGGGTGAGGGTTTGGATTAGGATTAGGTTTAGGGTGAGTGTTAGGGTTAGGGTTAGTGATAGGGTTATGTTTAGGGTAAGGATGATGATTAGGATGAAGGTTAGGTTTAGGGTTAGGGTGAGGGATGGGTGAGGGTTAGGGTTAGGATTAGTGTTAGGGTTAGAGTTAGGTTGAGGGTGAGGGTTAGGGTTAGGGTTACGGTGAGAGTGAGGGTTATGGTGAGGGTTAGGTTTAAGGTTAGTGTGAGGGTGAGGGTTATGGTTAGGGTTAGGGTTAGGGACACTTACGGTTAGATTAGGGTTAGGGTTAAAGTTAGGGTTAGCATTAGTGTTAGGTTAGGGTTAGTTTTTTGGAAA
The DNA here is from genome assembly GCF_031878675.1 of Megascapheus bottae. NCBI lineage: Eukaryota > Metazoa > Chordata > Mammalia > Rodentia > Geomyidae > Megascapheus > Megascapheus bottae. Next base: position 11,496,385 of record NC_143509.1, read on the forward strand.
GGGTTAGGGCTAGGACTCTGGTTAGGTTTAGGATTAAGATTAGGGTTATGGGTAGGGGCCCTTAATGTCAGGGTAGAGTTAGGAGTTAGGGGTTATTTTTAAGGTTAGGGTTAAGGTTAGGGTGAGGGTTATGTTTAGGAAGTGTTTAGGGTTAGGGTTAGTTTTTGGGTTAGGGTTAGGGTTAAGGTTAGGGGTAGGGTGAGCATCAGTATTAGGGTGAGTGTTAGGGTTAGGGTTAGGGTTAGGTTTAGGGTTAGTGTTAGGGTGAGGGTGAGGTTTAGGGTTAGGGGTAGAGTGAGGGTTAGGGATAGGGAGTGGGATAGGGTGATGGTTAGGGTTAGGGTTAGTGTTAGGTTTAGGGTTCGTTGAGTGTGAGGGTTAATGTTAGGTTTAGGGTGAGGGTGAGGGTGAGGGTGAGCGTTAGGGTTATGTTTGGGGTGAGGATTAGGCTTATTATGAGGGTTAGGGTAAGGTTTCCGGATAGGGTTAGGTTTATGGTTAGGGTTAGGATGAGCGATAGGTTTAGGGTTAAGGTTAGGGTGAGGGTTTGTGTTACGGTTAGGGTGAGTGTGAGAGCGAGGGTAAGGGTGAGGGTGAGGCCGAGGGTTATGGTGAATGTTAGGGTGAGGGTGAGGGTTAGGCTGAGGGTTAGGGTTAGGGTTAGGTTGAAGGTGAGAGTGATGGTTAGGGTGAGGGTGAATGTTATGTTTAGGTTGATGGTTAGGGTGGGGGTGAGAGTTAGAGTGAGAGTCAGTGTTAGGGTGAGGTTTAGGGTGAGGGTTAGGATGAGGGTGAGGGTTAGGGTAAAGGTAAGGTTTAAGATTAGGGTGAGAGTGAGGGTTAGTGTGAGGGTGAGGGTTAGGGTTAGGTTAGGGTTAGGTTTAGGTTTAGGGTGAAGGTGAGGGTTAGGATGATGGTTAGGGTGGGGATTTGGGTTAGGTTTAGGGTGAGGGTTAAGGTTAGGGTTAATGTTAGGATTAGGTGAGCGTGAGGTGAGGGATTGGGTTAGTGTGAGGGTGAGAGTGAGTGTTAGGTTGATGATGAGGGTGAGTGTTAGTGTGAGGGTTAGAGTGAGGGTGAGGGTTAGTCTGAGGTTTAGGTGTAGGTTTAGGGTTACAGCTAGAGTTAGGGTTAGGGTTAGGGTTAGGGTTAGGGTTAGATTTAGACTGAGGGTTAGGATGAGGGTTAGAGTTAGAGTTAGGGTTAGGGTTATGTTTTGGGTAGGGTTATGCTGAGGGTTAGGGTGAGGGTTATAGTTAGGGTTAGGGATAGGGTTAGGGTTAGATTGAGGGTTAGTCTGAGGGTTAGGGTTAGGGTTAGGGTTAGGGTGAGGGATAGGGTGAGGGTTAGGGTTAGGATTAGGTTTAGGGTTAGAGTTACTTTGAGGGTGAGTGTTATGGTTAGGTTTATGGTGAGGGTGAGGATTAGGGTAAGGGTTAGGGTGAGGGTGAGGGTGAGAATGAGTATTAGGGTTAGGGTGAGGGTGAGGATTAGGTTAGGGTTATGGTGAGGGTGAGTGGGAGTTTTAGGGTGAGGTGAGTTTTAAGGTTAGGGTTAGGGTTACTGTTAGGGTGAGGGTGAGATTTAGGGTTAAGTATAGTGTTAGTGTAATGGTTTGGGTGAGGGTTAGGGTTAGGGTGAGGTTTATGTTTAGGGTGAGGTTTAGGTTTAGTGTTAGCGTTAGGATTGGGTTTAGGTTTGGGTTTGGGATAGAGTTAGGTTAGTGTTAGGGTTAGGGTGAGGGTGAGGAATAGGGTTAGGGTGAGGGTGCAAGTGAGGTTTAGGGTTTGGGTTAGTATTATTGTGAGGGTTAGGGTGAGGGATAGGGTGAGGGTGAGGATTAGGGTTAGGGTTAGGTTTAGGTCAGGGTGAGGATGAGGGTTATGGTGAGAATGAGGTTGAGGGTGAGGGTAAGTGTTAGGGTTATGGTTAGTGTGAGGGTTACGGTTAGGGTTAGGGTGAGGGTGAGAGGGAGAGTTAGGGTGAGGGTGAGTTTGAGTGTTAGGCTTAGGGTTAAGGTAAGGGTAAGAGTTAGTTTTAGTGTTTGGTTTGGGTAAGGGTATGGGTGAAGTTTAGTTAGGGTGAGGTTAGTGTGAGGGTGAGGGTTATGGTTAAGATTAGGGTTAGGGACACTTAGGGTTAGATTAGGGTTAGGGTTAAGGTTAGGTTTAGCGTTAGTGTTAGGTTATGGTTAGGTTTTTGGTAAGGGTTAGGGCACCCTCTCCCTAACCCTAACCCTCACCCTCACCCTAAAACTAACCCTAAAGCTAACCCTATCCCAAATCATTACCCTAAACCTAACTCTCACCCTAACCCTCACCCATAACCTAACCCTAATGCTCACCCTCACCCTCACCCTCACCCTATACCTAACATTAACCCTCACACTCAAAGAACCCTAAACCTAACACTAACCCTAACCCTAACCATCACCATATCCCACTCCCTAACCCTAACCCTCACTCTAACCCTAGCCCTAAACCTCACCCTCACCCTAAAACTAACCCTAAACCTAAACCTAACCCTAACCCTAACACTCACCCTAACACTCATGCTCACCCTACCCCTAACCCAAACCCTCACCCTAACACAAAGCTAACCCTAACCCTAAACCCAACCCTAACCCTAACCCAGCCCTAACCCTAATACTAACACTAAGACTAACCCTAACCCTCACCTTAAACCTAACCCCCACCCTCACCCTAACCCTAACACTAACACTAACCAAAAACCTAACCCTAACCCTAACCCTAACCCTCAGCCTCACCTTCACCCTAACCCTAACCCAAACACTAACCCTCATCCTAAACCTAACCGTTACCATAACCTTAACCCTAAGCCTAACCATAAAAATAACCCCTAACTCCTAACCCTAAACCTAACCGTAGGGTGAGGATAAGTGTGAGGGTTAGGGTTAGGGTTAGGTTTAGGGTTAGTATTAGATTGAGGGTGAGGTTGAGTGTTTGGGTGAGGGTTAGGGTTAGGGTTAGGGTGAGGGTTAGGGTGAGGGTTAGTGGTAGGGTGAGGTTGTGGTTAGGTTTAGATTTAGGGAAACTTAGGGTTAGATTAGGGTTAGGGTTAATGTTAGGGTTAGTGTTATGTTTAGGTTAGGGTTAGGTTTTTGGTAAGGTTTAGGGCTAGGACTACGGTTAGGTTTAGTGTTAGGATTAGGGTTATGGTTAGGGACCCTTAGGGTTATGGTTAGGGTAATGTGTTAGGGGTTATTTTTAGGGTTAGGATTAGGATTATGGTTAAGGTTAGGGTAAGGGTTATGTTTAGAGTGAGGGTTGGTGTTTGGGGTAGGGTTAGGCTGAGGGTGATGGTGAGGGTGAGGGTTAGTGTTATGGTTATGGTTAGGGTTAGGGTTTGGGTTAGTGTTAGTGTTAGGGCAGGGTCATGGTTAGGGTGAGGTTGGGGTTAGGTTTAGGGTGAGAGTGAGGGTTAGGGTTAGGGTTAGGGTTAGTGCTGGATTAGGTTTAGGGTTGGGTTTAGGGTTAGGGTGAGTGTTTGGGTTAGGGTTACAGTGAGGGTTAGGGTTAGGGGTAGGGGTAGAGTGAGGATGAGGGTTAGGGTGAGTGTTACTATTAGGGTTAGGGTTAGGTTTAGGGTTAGTGTTAGGGTGAGGGTTAGGTTTAGGATTAGGGTGAGGATTAGGGTTAGGGAGTGGGATAGGGTGAGGTTTAGGTTTTGGGTTAGGGTTAGGTTTAGGGTTAGGGTGAGGGTGAGGGTTAAGTTTACAGTTAGGGTGAGGGTGAGGGTGAAGGTTAAGGTTAGGGTTAGGTTTATGGTGAGGCTTAGGCTTAGGTTGAGGGTTTGGGTAAGGGTTAGGGTTAGGCTCAGGTTTATAGTCACGGTTAGGATGAGCATTAGGGTTAAGTTTAGGGTTAGGGTGAGTGTTAGGGTGAGGGTGAGGGTTAGGGTGAGGGTTAGGGTTAGGGTTAGGTTTGGGTGAGAGTGAGGGTTAGGGTGAGGGTTAGTTTTAGGGTGAGGGTTAGGGTGAGGGTTAGGGTGAGTGTTAGGGTGAGTGTGAGAGTTGGAGTGAGAGTTAGGGTTTGGGTGAGAGTTAGGGTGATGGTTAGGATGAGGGTGAGTGTTAGGGTGAGTATAAGTTTTCAGGTTATTGTGAGGATGAGAGTGAGGGTTAGTTTGAGGGTGAGGGTTAGGGTTAGGATTAGGGTGAGGGTGTGAGTTAGGGTTAGAGTTAGGGTTAGGGTTATTGTGAGGGTTAGGGTTAGGATGACGGTGGGTTTAGGTTTAGGGTTTGGATTAGTGTAAGTGTTAGGGTGAGGGTTAGGGTAAGTGTTAGAGTTTGGGTTTGGGTTAGGGTAAGGGTTAAGTTTTGGGTTAGGATGAGGGTTTGGGTTAGAGTAGGGTGAGTGTTAGTGTTAGGGTTAAGGTTAGGGTTAGGGTGAGGATGATGGCTAGAGTGGGGGTTAGGTTTCGGTTAGGTTTAGGGTTAGGGTTAGGGTGAGAATGAGGGTTAGGGTTAGATTTAGGATGAGGGTGAGAGTAAGGTTTAGGGTGAGTGTGAGGGTGAGGTGTCGGGTTAGGATTAGGGTGAGGGTGATAGTGAGGGTTAGGTTGACACTGAGTGTGAGGTTTAGGCTGAGGGTTAGGGTTAGGGTTAGGTTTAGGGTTATGGTGAGGTTTAGGGTTAGTGTTAAGGTGAGGGTGAGGGTTATGGTGAGGGTTAGGTTTAGCGTTGGGACTAGAGTTCGTGGATGGTGAGAGTTAGGGTTAGGGTTACCATTAGGGTGAGTATGAAGTTTAGGGTTAGAATGATGTTGAGGGTGAGAGTGAGGGTTAGGGTGAGGGAGAGGTTTAGGGTGAGGGTTACTATGAAGGTTAGGTTTCGGGTTAGGTTTAGGGTTAGGGTTAGGGTTAGGGACCCTTAGGTTTAGGGTTAGGTTTAGTGTTAAGCTTAGGGTTAGGGTTAGGTTTAGGGTTAGAGTTAGGATTTTGTATAGGTTTATGGCTAAGTGTAGGTTTAGGATTAGGGTTAGGGTTAGGGTTTATATTAGGGTAAGGGTTAGGGGTAGGTTTTGGTTTAGTGTTAGGGTTAGTGTTAGGGTTAGGGTTAGGTTTAGGTTAGGTTTTGGTTTAGGTTTAGGGTTATGGTTAGGGTTCCGGTTAGGGTTAGGGTGATAGTGAGGGTGAGGGTTAAATTTAGGGTGACGGTTTGGGTTAGTTTAGTGTTGTGACATTGTATGATGACTGCATTAGTTATGGAAAAATTAGCAAATACAAGTTTCAAATATAGGTTTCTTCATGATCTCCCTGCAGTAAATACGCCCATGGGAGCCACCCAATCAGGGCTCCCAAGTCTCATCAATTCCTAATAATTTGTATATTTATGCTATTGAGATAAAAGATTGCTTTTTTCTAGAAACAGTGGTTTTCCTTTAACAACCTTTTTTGGAAAAGATGCGCAGGTTTAAAGCAAAGACCTCCGGAGGTAAGTAAAAGTCGGCCGACCACCCTGTATGTCTGTCTAAATAAGTTGTTTAGTGAGAGCATTCATCTGAGTTCGTGTTGTTGTATTAAATGTAAGTCAGTGTCTGGTTCTGTTATAATGCCCAGAAACTTGAAGCCCCCTGGAAGGATCACCAGAGACCGAAGATCAATTCATATTGCAATGAGTCGTTTATTGAAGAGCTCGAGCACGGGTTTCTGCGCACTGATAGTCGAGTGCAGACCAGAGGCCACGTGCACAAAATTACAGCACCTTTAATACATTCTTTGGTAGGGGGAAGGTCCCAGTAATCATTCCATTAAATGATTGGTGCAATACAAAATGGGAGGAAGGTTGTGACTAGTCATTAGTCGGTTTTGTGAGCTGTTGCACTTTGAACTGATTGGCTAATGGGTGAAGGGACAGACCCACTATGTGATCAGTGGAGAAAAACCGACAAGGGGCCTCACTAACAGGTGAAGGGACAGACCCAATATGTGGAGAAAACCTGCGGACAGGCTAACAGGCTTATGCCTAGTTCGCTGGCCCTCGCAAGTCTGACCTTGTACAAATGAATGCAAGTATAAAAATACAAATGGCTAATCATAGGTTTATAGAAAATATGTAGATATTTTCTATGCTCCTCATTGTTTGAGGATAGGTTAGGATGGCCTCTCCCAGACAGCTACCAAGGAATGAAAAATTCCGTAGGGGAGGCGCCCCCTGAATTCCCAATTCCAGGGCCCCAAGGTCTTTCTGTCACTCTGGTAGTTTAAGGCCAGGCATGTCATCAGAAGTTTAGGAGTTTCTTAAAGTCTCTGCTTCTCTGTCTTTATTTCTGGAAAACAAAAGTTTCGTCCCCACCTGGGGTAGGTATAGGGCCTGGTATGGCCCCTCCCACTCGGCAGGCTTAGTAGTGACAGTCTAGAGACAGTGGGTGGCAGAATGCAGACCTCAGTCTTAGTTCTCCTAGGTTTAAGACTCCCATCCAACTTTCATCTGCAAAAAGTAGTATGGTAAAATTGATAACCATCCTCCTAAATATGGATCATTGTGGTTTGTGTGAGTGTGTGTATGCGAATCCTTTTAAAATGAATGGCTAATATTAATTTTGCACGCTTTAAGATCTTTATGATTGTGTGAATGGGTGTGAGTAAACATGTTCAAGGTTACATTGTCAGCATGGAAAACAATGGATAAATTCATAATAAAAACACAAGAGGAGTTTTCTAAAAATTCTAAAATCTGCATTTAAAAAGAAAATCTGGTAAAGTGGGTGATATGATTAGTATTTCTTAAACTTGTCCCCTAATGATTTAAGTCAGATCCCTGCCACATGAACTGACTCACTTAAATCAGAGAGGGATGCATCAGAGATTCCCCTTAGTCCCTATAAAGGACTTAAAGATCATGAGGACATGTAAATCGTGTAAGCCATTTTTACAAGTCCCACCTCTACAATCCCCTGTGGTCAATCCCTGGGGCCTTAAACCTAATGTTATTTGCCAGACTGATGTAACCCACTAAGCACCCTTTGGAAAATTATGTCTATAGATACTCATTCATATGCTTGTTGGGCTACTGCGCATTCTGGCGAAAGAGCCTGACATGCTGAAAGCCTTTCTTTACAATGTTTTGTTATCTTGAGTTTACCCCTACAGGTTAAAATGGAAAACGGGCCTTGTTTTAATAAAAACAAAAGGGGAGAGGCAATACCCATGACCAATTGAGGACAGCTATACTTACATTATTTTAAATTTTTCCAACGATCAGCCTCTGACTGCCTTTCAGAGACATTGGTCTAATCAGATGTCTTATTTAAAGGTTGAAGTCCATTGAAGAGATCCTCTTACTGGAGAGGCCCTGATCCCCTCATTAATGTGGGGAGAGGATTTGGATGTGTCTTCCCAGTGGGAGAACCAAACCCAATTTGGGTACCGGCTAGAGATTTGAAATACTGTGAGCAAACAAAAAATTAATTACCCAAGAGCACCCCCTCTTGAGGTATGCTTTCTCCCTCTCGTTCACAGGAATAAGGAAACCATAGCAGACGCCCTGCTTAGCTGTGGTTGGAATCCTCAGTCACCTTCCTTCTCCTCATCCTGAGCATTATTATCCACGCCGCCCACAAAGAGGCTACCTACAATATCAACTTGATTTCCGGACTTCAGGAGTCCTCCAAATAGTCGAGGCCTTGATCTGCTTAAAAAGGCTACAGGAGGTTCCCAAATGCCTCAAAAATGAACTCAATGCAAACTATCTATGGACTTGACTATGGTTGGCTCCCTTATTTTCTCCCCTTTGTGGGCGGGCCCCTTGGTTACAGTGGGTTTTGTATTCACATTCTGATCTTGTGTAATCAATAAGCTCCTTCAGTGTCTTGGAAAGCAGGATCAGGGGAAGCTGTTCAGCTAATGGTGGTCTGGAGACAATATGCTGTGCTATGAAATGGCGGCCTGGGAACTCTGTGAGGTTGACCCCGGCCCTTAGCAGGATGTGCAGGTGTACAGAAGTGTTTCCTTTGATGACGTTGGCCATCCCCCTTATTTCAAACTTCCATTTGGGTCTGCCAACCATAAAGGTAAATTGCCTGAAAATATAGAGTGTTAGTCAATGACGGGTAAGATCTCCAGAGGGGGACAACCTAAGACAGGCACACTTCTCGAGTAAGGCAAATACCTGCTTAATAAAACAAAAGGGAGGAGATGTGGGGCACGTGACATCAAGGGTAAAAGGCCTACCTCGTGGCCCAGTGCTCACTTCCTGGTTTTGGAGATCCAACCTGCCTGTCTCCTGGTTGGGAGGTTTGGCTATGTTTTGTGATGTAAAATAAGGCTACCTCGAACCCATGGATTGGCCCTGCTGCCCTCTCTGACCTCACCTACGTCCCCCTGTCCTGCCTACTTTTATGTTAATAGATTCCTACTTCCTATTTAGCCCCTGGTATCTTCCCATTAATCGAGTCTGCTGTGACATTCTCCCAGGCACGTCTGTGTCTTCCCTCTGGAGATGGGAGGGCTGGGTGAAGGCGGTCAGCCGGCCCTATCCTTTCTCGGTCTCATCTTAGTCAGAGCGTGTTCCCTTTGCCATTCCTGCTGGTCAGGAGGCAAAGAGTGCTAAAAACACCGACAGGACTAGGGTTAGGATTAGGGTTAGGATTACGGTTAGGATTATGGTTAGGGTTAGGGACCCTTAGGGTTAGGGTTAGAGTTAGGACTTAGGGCTTATTTTTAGGCTTAAGGTTAGGGTTAGGTTTGGATGAGGGTGAGGGTTAGGTTTAGGGTGAGGTTGAGGTTTACCGTTATCATTAGGGATAGGATTATGGTTTGGGTTGGTGTTAGTGTTAGGGTTAGGGTTATGGTGGGGTGAGGGTTAGGGTTAGGTTTAGTGTGAGGGTGAGGGTTAGGTTTAGGGTTAGGGTGTGGGTTTGGGTTAGGGTTAGGGTTAAGGTGAATGTTAGGGTTTGGGTTAGGGTTAGGGTTAGGGTTATGGTGAGGATGATGGTTAGGGTGAGGGTTAAGGGTAGGGTGAGGGTGAGGGTTAGGGTTAAGGTGAGGTTGAGGGCTAGGGTTACGGTTAGGGTGAGGGATAGGTTGAGGGATAGGGTTAGGGTTAGGTTTAGGTTTTGGGTTAGTGTGAGGGTGAGGGTTACGGTTAGAGTTAGGTTTAGGGTTAGTGTGAGGGATAGGGTTAGGGTGAGGGTTAGGGTAAGGGTTAGGGTTAGGGTGAGTCTTAGGGTAAGGGGTAGGGTTAGGTTAAGGGTTAGGGTTAGAGTTAGGTTTAGGGTTAGGGTTAGGATGAGGGTTAGGGTTAAGGTTAGGGTTAGGGTGAGTGTTAGGGTTAGGTTGAGGGTGAGAGTGAGGGTAATGGTGAGGGTAAAGGTGGGGGTTAGGGTGAGGGTTAGGGTTAGGGTGAGGGTGAGGGTTATGGTGAGTGTTAGGGTTAGGGTGAGTTTTAGGTTGAGGGTTAGGTTGAGGGTGAGCTTTAGGGTTAGGGTTAGGGTGAGGGTGAGAGGAAGGTTTATGGTGAGGGTGAGGTTGAGGGTTAGGGTGAGGGTGAGAGTTAGGGTTACGTTTAGGGTTAGGACAAGTGTTTTGGTGAGGTTTAGGGTTAGGGTTAGGTTTATGGTAAGGCTTTGGGTGAGAGTTAGGTTTATGTTAGGGTTAGAGTTAGGGTTAGGGTTAGGGTGAGGGTGAGAGTGAAGGGTAGGTTTAGGGTTAGGGTTAGGGTGAGGATGAGAGTGAGGGGTAGGGTTAGGGTTTGGTTTAGGATTAGGGTTAGGATGAGGATGAGTGTGAGGGTTCGGGTGAGTGTTAGGTTTATGGTTAGGGTAAGGGTTAGGGTGAGGGTTATGGTGAGGGTGAGCGTGAGGTTAAGGGTTACGGTTAGATTTAGGGTTAGGGACACTTAGGGTTAGGGTTAGGGTTAGGGTAAAGGTTAGGGTTAGTGTTAGGTTTAGGTTCGCGTTAGGTTTTTTGTTAGGGTTAGGGCTAGGACTAGGGTTAGGTTTAGGGTTAGGATTAGGGTTAGGGTTGGGGACCCTTATGGTTATGGTTATGGTTTGGAGTTAGGGGTTATTTTTAGGGTTAGGGTTATAGTTAGGGTTAGGGTTATGGTGAGGGTCAAGGTAATAGTGAGGGTTAGTGTTAGAGTTAGGGTTAGGATGAGGGTGAGGATTAGGGTTAGGTTGAGGGTGAGGATTGGGTTACACTTAGGGTTGGGGTTAGGATTTGAGTTAGTGTTAGGGTTAGAGTTAGGGTTAGGGTCCTGGTGAGTGTTAGGTTGAGGGTGAGGGTGAAGGTTAGGGTTAGGGTTAGGGTTAGGATTTTGGTTAGGGTTAGGGTTAGGTTTAGGGTTAGGGTGAGGGTTTGGGTTAGGGTTAGGGTGAGGCTGAGGGTGAGAGGGACAGTTACGGTAAGGGTGAGGTTGAGAGTTAGGGTTAGGGTGAGGGTTAGAGTTAGGGTTTGGTTTAGGGTTAGGGTAAGGGTTTGGGTGAGGCTTAAAGTGAGGGTTATGTATAGGGTGAGAGGGAGGGTTAGGTTGAGGGTTAGGATAAGGGTTTGTGTGAAGGTTATGGTTATTGTTAGGGTTAAGGTGAAGTTGAGGGTGAGGGTTAGGGTGAGGGTGAGGGATAGGTTTAAGGTTAGGGTTAGGGTTTGGGTTAGGGTAATGGTTAGGTTAAGGGTTAGGGTGAGGGTTTGGTTTAGGAGGAGGGTTAGGATGAGTGTTATGGTTAGCGTTAGGGTTAGGGTTAGGTTAAGGGTGAGGATGATGGTTAGGGTGAGGGTTAGGGTTAGTTAGGGTTAGGGTGAGGGATAGCGTGAGGTTTAGGGTTAGGGTTATGGTTAGGTTTAGAGTTAGGGTGAGGGTGAGGGTTAGGTTTAGGGTGTGGGTTAGTTTTAGGTTTAGGGTTAGGGTTAGTATGAGGGTGAGGGTGAGGGTGAGAGTTAGGGTGAGTATTAGGGTGAGGGTTATGTTTAGGGTTAGGGTTGGACTGAGGGCTAGGGTCAGGATTAGCGTTAGATTTGTGGTTAGGGTTAGGCTTTGGTGAGGGTTAGGATGAGGGTTAAGGTAGGATAAGGGTTAGGGTTAGGGTAAGGGTTAGGGTTAGGGTAAGGGTTAGGGTTAGGGTTAGGTTTAGGGTTAGGGTTAGGATGATGGTCAGAGTTAAGGTTAGGTTTAGGGTGAGGGTTAGGGTTAGGGTTAGAGTGAGGTGAGAGCTAGGGTAATGGTGAGGGTGAGCGTGATTGTTAGGGTGAGGATTAGGGTGTTGGTGTGGGTTAGGGTGAGGGTTAATTTAGGTTAGGATGAGGGTAAGATTGAGGGTTAGAGTTAGGGTGAGGGTTAGGGTGAAAGTTAGGGTGAGGGTGAGGGTTAGGGTGAGGGTTAGGGTGACGGTGAGGGTTATGGTGAAGGTGAGGGTGAGGGTGAGGGTTAGAATTAGGGTTAGGGTGCGGGTGAGAGGGAGGATAAGGGTGAGGGGGTGGTTGAGGTTTAGAGATAGTGTTAGGTCGAGAGTGAGAGTTAGGTTTAGGGTTAGGTTTAGGTTTTGGGTCAGGGTAAGGGTTCAGGTGAGAGTTAGGGTTAGGGTTAGGGTTAGGGTTAGTGTTAGAGTGAGGGTGAGAGTCAGGTTTAGGGTTAGTGTTAGGTTTAGCGTTAGGGTGAGGGTGAGGGTGAGTGTTCGGGTGAGGGTTAGATTTATGGTTAGGGTTAGGGTAAGGGTGAGGGTTAGGGTTAGGGTTAGGGTGAGGGTTAGGTTGAGGGTTTGTGTGAGGTTGAGGTTTATGTTTAGGGTGAGGCTTAGGGACACTTAGGGTTATGGTTAAGGTTAGGGTTAAGGTTAGGTTTAGCGTTAGGTTTAGGTTAGGGTTAGGTTTTTAGTTAGGGTTAGGGCTAGAACTAGGATTAGGTTTAGGGTTAGGATTAGGGTTAGGGTTAGGGACCCTTATGCTTATGGTTAGATTAGGAGATAGGGGCTATTTTTAGGGTTAGTGTTAGGGTTAGGGTTAGGTTTAGGGTTAGGGTTAGGGTGAGGGTTAGTGTTAGGGTTAGGGTTGGGGTGAGGGTGAGGGTTAAGGTTAGGGTGAGGGTGAGGGTTAGGGTTAGGGTGAGGGTGATTGTTAGGGTAAGGCTGAGAGTGAGGGTTAGGTTGAGGGTGAGGGTTAGGGTTAGGGTGAGGGATAGGGTGAGGGTTATGGTGAGGTTTAGAGTTAGGTTGAGGGTTAGGGTGAGTGTTAGGGTGAAGATGAGGTTTAGGGTGAGGGTTAGGTTTGGGGTAGGGTGAGGGTTAGGGTTGGGGTGTGAATGATGGATAGTGTGAGGGTGAGGGTGAGGGTTAGGTTTGGGTTAGGCTGAGGTTGAGAAGGAGCTTTAGGGTGAGGGTGAGGTTGAGGGTTAGGGTTAGGGTTAGGGTTAAGGAAGGTTTTGGGTGAGGTTAGGGTTAGGATTAGGGTTGGGGTTAGGGTTAGGTTGAGGGTGAGGGTGACGGTTAGGTTAGGGTTAGGGTTAGGGTTTGGGTCAGAGGTAAGGTTAGGGTGAGGGTGAGGTTGAGGTTTAGGGTTAGGGTGAGGGTGATTTTTAGGTTTTGGGGTTGGGTTTGGTTTAGAGTAAGGGTTTGGGTGAGGGTTCAGGTTACGCTTCGGGTTAGTGATAGAGTTAGGGTTAGGATGAGGGTGAGAGTGAGGGTTAAGTTTAGGGTTAAATTTAGGGTTAGGGTTAGGGTGAGGGTGAGGGTTAGGTTTATGGTTAGGTATTCGGTGAGGGTTAGGGTTAGGGTTAAGTTGAGGGTTAGAGTGAGGATTTTCGGGAGGGTGATGGTTTCAGTTACAGTTGGGGTTAGGGACAGTTAGGGTTAGGGATAGGGTTAGGGTTAAGGTTAGGGTTAGCGTTAGGGTTAGATTAGGGTTAGGGTGTGGGTGAGGGTTCAGGTTCGTGTTCAGGTGAGGGTTAGATTTATGGTTAGGTTTAGGGTTAGGGTGAGTGTTTATGTGAGGGTTAGGGTTAGGGTGAGGGTGAGGGTTAGGTTGAGGGTTTGCGAGAGGTTGAGGGTTACGTTTAGGGTGAGGCTTAGGGACACTTAGGGTTATGGTTATGGTTAGGGTTAGGGTCAGGTTTAGGGTTAGATTTTTGGTTAGGGTTAGGGCTAGGTCTAGGGTTAGGTTTAGGGTTAGGATTAGGGTTAGGGTTGGGAACCCTTATGGTTAGGGTTAGGGTTTGGAATTAGGGGTTATTTTTAGGGTTAGGGTTATAGTTAGCGTTAGGGTTAGGGTGAGGGTGAGTGTGAGGATTAGGGTTAGGTTGAGTTTGAGGTTGAGGGTTAGGTTACAGTTAGGGTTGGGTTTAGGATTTGAGTTTGTGTTAGTGTTAGGGTTAGAGTTATGGTTAGGTCATGGTGAGTGTTAGGTTTAGGTTGAGGGTGAGGGTGAGGGTTAGGGTTAGGGTTAGGATTTTGGTTAGGGTTATGGTTAGGTTTAGGGTTAGGGTGAGGGTTTGGGTTAGGGTTAGGGTGAGGGTGAGGGTGAGAGGGATGGTTAGAGTGAGGGTGAGGTTGAGGGTTAGAGTTATGGTGAGGGTGAGGGTAGAGTTAGTGTTTGGTTTAGGGTTAGCGTAAGGGTTTGGGTGAGGGTTAAGGTGAGGGTTAGGGATAAGGTGAGAGGGAGGGTTAGGATAAAGGTTTTGGTGAAAGATATGGTTATGGTTATGGATAGGGTTAGGGTTAGGATGAAGGTGAGGGTGAGGATTAGGGTTAGGGTTAGGGTTAGGGTGAGGGTTAGGTTTAGGGTAAGGGTTAGGGTTAGGGTTAGGGTTTGGGTTAGGGTAATGGTTAGGTTTAGGGTTAGGGTGAGTGTTTGTTTTAGGAGTAGAGTTAGGATGAGTATTACGGTTACCGTTAGGGTTAGGGTTAGTTAAGGGTGAGGATGATGGTTAGGGTGAGGGTTAGGGTTAGGTTTAGTGTTAGGGTTAGGGTGAGGGTGAGTGTTAGATTAGGGTTAGGGTCAGGGGTAGCGTGAGGTTTAGGGTTAGGGTTATGTTTAGGTTTAGGTTTAGGGTGAGGGTGAGGGTTAGGGTTAGGGTTAGGGTTAGGGTGAGGGTGAGGGTTAGAGTTAGTATGAGGGTTAGGGTGAGGGTGAGCGTTAGGGTGAGTGTTAGGGTGAGGGTTAGGGTTAGGGTTAGGGTTAGGGTGAGGGTGAGGGTTAGGATTAGGGTCAGGGTGAGGGTGAGAGGGAGGATAAGGGTAAGGGGGTTTTTGAGGTTTAGGGTTATTGTTATGGTGAGGGTTAGGTTAGGGTTAGGATGAGGGTAAGATTGAGGGTTACGGTGAGGGTGAGGATTAGAGTTAGGGTGAGGGTTAGGGTGAAAGTTAGGGTGAGGGTGAGGGTTAGGGTGAGGGTGAGGGTTAGGGTGAGGGTGAGGGTTAGGATTAGGGTTAGGGTGAGGGTGAGAGGGAGGATAAGGGTAAGGGTGTGGTTGAGGTTTAGGGTTATTGTTATGGTGAGGGTGAGGGTTAGGTTTAGGTTTAGGCTTAGGTTTTCCATCAGGGTGAGTGGTTAGGGTTGGAGTAAGGGTTAGTGTTAGGGTTATGGTTAGGTTTAGAGTTAGGGTTAGGATGAATGTCAGAGATAAGTTTAGGTTTAGGGTGAGGGTTAGGGTTAGGGTTAGAGTGAGGTGAGAGCAAGGGTAATGGTGAGGGTGAGGGTTAGAATTAGGGATAGGGTGAGGGTGAGAGGGAGGATAAGGGTGAGGGGGTGGTTGAGGTTTAGGGTTAGTGTTATGGTGAGGGTGAGAGTTAGGGTTAGGGTCAGGGTTAGGGTGAGGTTGAGAGTCAGGTTTAGGGGTAGTGTTTGGTTATTGTTAGGGTGAGGGTGAGGGTGAGTGTTCGGGTGAGGGTTAGATTTATTGTTAGGGTTAGGGTGAGGGTTAGCGTTAGGTTTAGGGTGGGGGTGAGGGTGAGGATTAGGGTTAGGTTTAGGGTTAGAGTTACGGTGAGGATTAGGATTATTGTTAGGGTTAGGGGTACAGTTAGTGTGAGGGTGATGGTGAGGGTGAGGGTGAGTGTTAATGTGAGGGTTAGGGTGTGGGTGAGGGTTAGGGTTAGAGTTAGGGTTAGGGTTAGGATGAGGGTAAGATTGAGGGTTACAGTGAGGGTGATGTTTAGAGTTAGGGTGAGGATTAGGGTGAAAGTTAAAGTGAGGGTGAGGGTTAGGGTGAGGGTTAGGGTTAGGTTTAGGGTTAGGGTGAGGGTGAGAGTCAGTTTTAGGGTTAGTGTTAGGTTTAGCGTTAGGATGAGGGTGAGGGTGAGTGTTCGGTTGAGAGTTAGATTTATGGTTAGGTTGAGGGTTAGGGTGAGAGTTAGGTTGAGGGTTTGGGTGAGGTTGAGGGTTACGTTTAGGGTGAGGCTTAGGGACACTTAGGGTTTTGGTTAGAGTTAGGGTTAAGGTTAGTGTTAGAGTTAGGTTTAGGTTAGGGTTAGGTTTTTAGTTAGGGTTAGGGCTAGGAGTAGGGTTAGGTTTAGGGTTAGGATTAGGGTTAGGGTTAGGGACCCTTATAGTTAAGGTTAGGTTAGGAGATAGGGGTTATTTTTAGGGTTAGTGTTATGGTTAGGATTAGGTTAAGCTTAGGGTTAGTGTGAGGGTGAGTGTTAGGGTGAGTGAAGGTTAGGGTTAGGGTGAGGTTGAGGGTTAGGGTTAGGGTGAGGGTGAATTTTAGGGTAAGGGTGAGAGTGAGGGTTAGTTTGAGCGTGAGAGTTAGGGTTATGGTGAGGGTTAGGGTGAGGTTTAGGGTTAGGGTTAGGTTGAGGGTGATTGTTAGGGTGAGGATTCGGGTTAGGGTGAGGGTTAGGTTTAAGTA
This sequence comes from Megascapheus bottae, assembly GCF_031878675.1. NCBI lineage: Eukaryota > Metazoa > Chordata > Mammalia > Rodentia > Geomyidae > Megascapheus > Megascapheus bottae. Next base: position 11,512,184 of record NC_143509.1, read on the forward strand.
GAGGGAGGGTTAGGTTTAGGGTGTGAATGATGGTTAGCGTGAGGATGAGGGTGAGGGTTAGGTTTGGGTTAGACAGGTTGAGAGGGAGTTTTAGGGTGAGGGTGAGGTTGAGGGTTAGGGTTAGAGCAAGGGTTTGGGTAAGGTTAGGGTTATGATTAGGGTTAGGGTGAGGGTGAGGGTGAGGGTTAGTGTTAGGGTTAGTGTTAGGGTGAGGTTGATTTTTAGGTTTAGGGTTTGGATTTGGGTTAGAGTAAGGTTTTGGGTGAGGGTTAGGGTTACGCTTCTGGTTACGGATAGAGTTAGGGTTAGGGTGAGGGTGAGAGTGAGGGTTAAGTTTAGGGTTAGGGTTAGGGGTAGGGTGAGGGTGAAAGTAGTGTGAGGGTTAGGTTTATGTTTAGGGTTGGAGTTAGGCTTTCGGTGAGGGTTAGGTTTAGGGTTAAGGTGAGGGTTAGAGTGAGGGTTATCGTGAGGGTGATGGTTTCGGTTAGGGTTAGGGACAGTTAGGGTTAGGGTTAGGGTTAGGATTAAGGTTAGGGTTAGCGTTAGGGTTTGATTAGGGTGACGGTTCGGGTTCAGGTGAGGGTTCGGGTTCAGGTGAGGGTTAGATTTATGGTTATATTTAGGGTTAGGGTGAGTGATTGTGTGAGGGTTACGATTAGGGTTAGTGTGAGGGTTAGTTTGAGGGTTTGCGTGAGGGTGAGGGTTACGTTTAGGTTTAGGCTTAGGGATAGTTAGAGTTATGGTTAGAGTTATTGTTAGAGTTAGGGTTAGGTTAGGGTTAGGTTTTTGGTTAGGGTTAGGGCTAGGACTAGGGTTAGGTTTAGGGTTACGATTAGAGTTAGTGTTAGGGTTAGGATTAGGGTGAGGGTGAAGGTTAGAGTTAGGGTGAGGGTGAGGGTTAGGTTAAGGGTGAGAGTGAGGGTTAGGGTTAAGGTGAGGGTTAGGGTTAGTGTGAGTGTTAGGGTGAGGCTTAGGGTGAGATTGAGAGTTGGGGTGAGGTTTAGGATGAGGGTGAGTGTTAGGGTGAGTTTTAGGGTGAGGGTGAGGGTTGGGTGAGGGCTAGGGTGAGGATGAGGGTTAGGGTGAGGGTTAGGTTTAGGGTAGGGTGAGGGTTAGGGTTAGGGTGTGAATGAGGGTTAGGGTGAGGGTGAGCACGAGGGTGAGGGTTAGTGTTATGATTAGGGTGAGGGTGAGATGTAGTTTTAGGGTGAGGGTGAGCTTGAGGGTTAGGGTTATGGTTAGGGTTAGGGCAAGGGTTTGGTTGAGTTTAGGGTGAGGGTGAGGATGAGGGTTAGGCTTAGGGTGAGGGTCAGAGGGAGGGTTAGGGTTAGGGTGAGGGTGAGGGTGAGGATTAGGGTTAGCGTCATGGTTTGGGTTAGGGATAGGGTTAGGTTTAGGGTTAGGGTTAGGGTTATTGTTTTGGGTACGGTTAAGGTTAGAGTTAGGTTTAGGGATTGGTCTAGGATTAGGATTAAGCTTAAGGTTAGGGTTAGGGTTAGGATGAGGGTGAGGGTTAGGTTTATGGTTAGATTTTGGGTTAGGGTTCAGATTAGTGTGAGGGTTATGGTGAGGGTTAGTTTGAGGGTTAGGGTTAGGGTTAGGTTTAGGGATAGTGTCAGGGTTTGGGTTAGTGCTTGTGTTAGGTTTAAGGTTAGCGTTGGGGTTATGTTTAGGGTGAGGGTTAGGGTTAGGGTGAGGGTGAGGGTGAGGTTTAGCGTTAGGGTTATAGTTAGGCTGAGGGTGAGTATTAGGGTGAGGGTTAGGGTTAGAGTCATGGTTAGGGTTAGGGGTAGGATTAGGGACCCTTAGGTTTAGGGTTAGGGTTTGGATTAAGGTAATGTTTGGCGTTAGGTTTAGGGTTAAGTTTAGATTTATGGTTAGGATTATGGCTAGGACTAGGATTAGGGTTAGGATTAGGGTTAGGGTTAAGGTTACATATAGGGTTAAGGCTAGTGGTAGGGCTAGTGGTTAGGGTTAGCGTTAGGGTTAGGGTTAGGGTGAGGGTGAAGGTTAGGGTTAGGTTTAGAGTTAGGATAAGGGTTGGGTTTAGGGTGAGGGTGAGGGTGTGGGTTAGGGTTAGTGTTAGAGTTAGGGTGAGGGTTACGGTGAGGGTTAGTGTTAGGGTTAGGGTTAGTAGTTAGGGGTCATGTTTAGGGTTAGGGTTAGGGTTTGCGTCAGGGTTAGGTTTGGGGTGAGTGTGATGGGTAAGGTTAGGGTTAGGGTGAGGGTGAGGCTTAGGTTTAGGGTTATGGTAAGGGTTAGGTTTAGGGTAAGGTTGAGGGGTGAGGGTGAGAATTAGGGTTAGGGTAAGGGTTAGGTGAGGGTTAGGGTTAGGGTAAGGTTTAGGGTTAGGGTGAGAGTCGGATTAGGTTTAGGGTTAGGTTAGGGTGAGGGTAAGGGTTAGGGTTAGAGTGAGGGTTACTGTGAAGTTTAGGGTTAGGTTTAGGGTGAGGGTTAGGATGAGGGTGGGGATGAATGTTAGGGTTAGAGTGAGTGTTAGGGTTAGGTTGAGGGATAGGGTGAGGTGTTATGGTTAGGGTTAGGTTTTGGGTTAATGTTCGTGTTAAGGTTAATGTTCGGTTTCGGGTGGTGGTGAGATTGAGGGTTTGGGTAGGGTTAGGGTTAGGCTGAGTGTTAAGGTGAGTGTTAGGGTTAGGGTCATGTTTAGGGTTAGGGTTAGGGTTAGGGTTAGGGTTAGGGTGAGGGTTAGGGTGAGGGTTAGGGTGAGGTTTGGGGTAGTGTTTGGGTTAGGGTTAGGATTAGCGTTAGGGTGAGGCTGAGTTTTAGGGTGAGGGTTATGGTTAGGATTATGGTTAGGGTTAGGTTAGGGTGAGGGTTAGGGATAGGTTAGGGTGAGAGTTAGGGTTAGGTTTAGGGATAGGGTGAGGGTTAGGATGACGGTGAGGGTTTAGGGTTAGAGTTAGGATTGGTATTAATGTTAGAGTTAGGGTTAGGGCTAGGGTGAGGTTGAGATTGAGGGTTAGTGTTAGGATCAGGTTTAGGGCTAGGCTGAGGGTGAGATTCAGGGTTAGTGTTAGGGTTAGGGTTATGGTGAGTGTTAGAATGAGGTTTAGTGTTAGGGTCATCGTTAGGGTTAGGTTAGGATTAAGGACACTTAGGGTTAGGGTTGGGGTTAGGGTTAAGGTTACGGTTAGGCTTAGGTTGAGGGTGAGGGTGCGGGTTAGGTTTAGAGTTAGGCTTAGGTTGAGGGTGAGGGTTAGGGTTAGGGTTAGGGTTAGGTTGAGGGTTAGGGTAAGGGTCGGGGTTAGGGTTAGGATTAGGGTGAGGGTTACGATGAGGTTTGGGGTTAGGGTTAGGGTTAGGGCTAGGCTTAGGTTTAGGGTTAGGGTGATGGTGAGGGTGAGGGTGAAGGTTCGTGTGAGGGTTAGGGTTAGGGTGAGGTTGAGGGTGAGAGTCAGGGTGAGGGTGAGGGTTAGGGTTAGGGTGAGTGATAGGGTGAGGTTTAGGGTTAGGGTGAGGTTTATCGTTAGGAAGAGGGTTAGGGTTAGGGTTAGGGTTAGGGTGAGGGTTAGTGTTAGGTTGAGGATTAGGGTTAATGTAAGGGTTAGGCTTTGTTAGGGTTAGTGTTAGCTTGAGGGTTAGGGTTTGGGTTAGGGTTTTAGTTAGTGTTAGTGTTCGGGATAGCGTTAGGGTAAGAGTGTGGGTGAGTGTTAGGGTTAGGGTTAAGTTGTGGGTCAGGGTTAGGGTTAGGTTTAGGGTTAGATTTAGTGTTTGGGTTAGGGTAAGGGTTAGGTTTAGGTTGAGGTTGAGGGTGAGGTTTATATTTAGGGTTAGGGTTAGGGTTAGTGTGAGGATAAGGGTGAGGGTGATGGTTAGGGTTAGGGTGAGGGTGAGGGTGAGGCTGAGGATTAGGGTTAGGGTTAGGGTGAGCTTTAGGATGAGGTTTAGGGTTAGGGTTAGTGTTAGGTTTAGGGTGAGGGTGAGGGTATGGGTGAGGGTTAGGGTTAGGGTTAGGTAAGGGTGAGGATGAGGGTTAGGGTTAGGGTGAGCGTTAGGGTTATGGTTAGGGGTAGGGTGATGGTTAGGGTTAGGGTTAGGTTTAGGGAGAGGGTTGGGTTAGGGTTAGGGTTAGGCTTAGGGCTGAGTTTAGGTTAGGGTTAAGATTAGGGCGAGGGTGAGGTGAGGGTTATGTTTAGAGTTAGGGTTAGGTTTAGGTTGAGAGTTAGGGTGAGGGTTGTGGTTAGGGTTAGGTTTAGGGTGAGGGTTATGGTGAGGGTTGGGGTTAGGGTTAGGGTTGGGGTAAGGGTGAGGGTTAGGGTGAGGTTTAGGGTTAGTGTTAGGGTGAGGGTGACGGTTAGGGTGAGGGTAAAGGATAGGTTGAGGTTTAGGGTTAGGGTGAATGTTAGGGTGATGTTTTGTGTTAGGGTGAGGGTTAGGGTGGGGGTTAGGGTTAGTGTTAGGGTTAGGGTGAGGGTTAGCGTTGGAGTTAGGGTGGGGTTGGGGCTGATAGGGTTAGGTTTAGGGTTAGGGTTAGAATTAGTTTTTGGGTTAGGGTTAGGTTTATGGATACGGTTTGGGTTTGTGTTATATTTAGGTTTAGGGTGAGGGTAAGTGTGAGGGTATCGATTAAGGTTAGGGTGAGGCTGAGAGTGATGCTGTGATTAGGGTTAGGTTTAGGGTGAGGTTTAGGGTGAGGGTTAGGGTTAGGGTTATGGATAGTGCTAGGGTTAGAGTGAGGTTTAGGTTTAGTGTGAGTGTTAGGGTTAGGGTTAGGGTGAGGGTGAAGATGAATGTTATGGTTATGGTGAGTGTTAGTGTTAGGTTGAGGGATAGGGTGAGGTTAAGGGTTAGGGTTAGGTTTATTGTTAGTGTGAGGGTGAGGGTCAGGGTTAGAGTTAGGGTTAAGATTAGGGTGAGGATTAGGGTTAGGGTGAGGGTTAGGGTAAGGTTTTGGATTAGGGTTAGGGTGAGGGTTAGGGGAAGGGTTTCCGTTAGGGTTATGATTAGAGTTAGGGTGAGGCTGAGGGTTAGGTTGAGAGTTAGGATTAGGATTAGGGTTTGGGTTAGGTTAGGATGAGGGTAAAGGTTAGGGTTAGAGTGAGGGTTAGGGTGAGGGTTAGGGTTAGAGAGGGTTAGGTTTATGTGAGGCTTAGTGTTAGGGTTAGGGTGAGAATAAGGGTGAGGGTGAGTGGTTAGGGTTAGAGTTATGTTTTGGGTTAGTGTTAGTGTTAAGGTTAAGGTTAGGTTTAGGGTGAGCGTGACATTGAGGGTTTGGGTTAGTGTTAGGTTTAGGGTGAGTGTTAGGGTGAGGGTTAGGGTTAGGGTCTGTGTTAGGGTTAGTACACTTAGGGTCAGGGTGAGTGTTAGAGTTAAGGTTAGAGATAGCGTTAGAGTTAGGGTTATCTTTAGGTTTATGGTTAGGTTTAGGTCTAGGACTCGGGTTAGGGTTCGGGTTAAGATTAGGGTTAGGATTAAGTTTATGTATAAGAATAGGGCTAGGGCTAGGTTTAGGATTTGGATTAGGTTTAGGGTTTGGATAAAGTTAGGGTTATGGTGAGGATTAGGTGAGGGTTAGGGTTAGGGTTAGTTTTAGGGGTAGGGTTAGGGTTAGGGTTAGGGTGAGGGTTATTGTTAGGGTGAGGTATAGGGTGCGGTTTAGGGTTAGGGTTAGGTTTATCATTAGGTTGAGGGTTAGGGTTAGGGTGAGGGTGATGCTTAGGGTTAGGGTTAGGGTTAGGGTTAGGGTTAGGGTTAGGTTGAGGGTGAGGGTGAGGTTTATATTTAGGGTTAGGGTTAGGGTTAGGGTTACGGTGAGGGTTACGGTGAGGTCGCGTTTAGGGTTAGGGTGAGGTGAGGGTTACGGTGAGGATTGGGTTTAGGGTCACGGTTAGGGTTAGTGTTAGAGTTAGGATTAGGGTGAGGGTTCGTGTAAGGGTTAGGGTTAGGGTGAGGTTTACTGTTAGGGTGAGGGTTAGGGTTAGGGTGAGGCATAGGATGAGGTTTAGGGTTAGGGTTAGGGTGAGGGTTAGTGTGAGGGTTAGGGTTAGTGCTAGGGTGAGGGTTAGTTTGAAGGTCAGTGTTAGGGTTAGGGTTATGGTGAGTGTTAGGGTGAGGGTTAGTATTAGGGTCATGGTTAGGGTTAGGTTTAGGGACACTTAGGGTTAGGGTTTGGGTTAGGGTTAAGGTTAGGGTGAGGCTTAGGTTGAGGGTGAGGGTTACCATTAGGGTTAGGATTAGGGTTAGGGTGAGGGTTAGTGTGAAGGTTGGGGTTAGGGTTAGGGTTAGGGTGAGGGTTAGTGTGAAGGTTGGGGTTAGGGTTAGGGTTAGGGATTTGGCTTAGGTTTAGGGTTAGGGTTAGGGTGAGAGGGAGGGTTCATGTGAGGGTTAGGCTTAGGGTTAGGGTAAGGTTGAGGGTGAGGGTGAGGGTGAGGTTTAGGGTTCGGGTGAGGGATAAGGTGAGGTTTAGGTTTAGGCTTAGGTTTTTCGTTAGGGTGAGGGTTAGGATTAGGGTGAGGGTTAGAGTTAGGTTTAGTGTGAGGGTTAGGGTAAGGTTTAGGATTATTAGGCTTTGGTTTAGGGTTAGGATTAGCACTAGGGTGAGCCTGAGTGTTAAGGTAAGGGTTGGGGTTAGAGTGAGGCTTAGGGTGAGGGTTAGGTGTAGAGTTAGGGTGAGGGATAGGGTTAGGGTGAGGGTTAGGGGTAGAGTTAGGGTGAGGGATAGGGTTAGGGTGAGGGTTAATGTTAGGTTTAGGGTTAGGGTGAGGGTACGGGTGATGGTGAGGGTTTAGGGTTAGGCTTATAGTTAGGTTTAGGGTTAGGGTTAATGTTAGGGTTATGGTTAGGGTTAGGGCTAGGGTGAGGCTGAGATTGAGGGTTAGGATTAGGGTTAGGGTTACGGTTATGTTTATGGTTAGGGCTAGGGCTAAGTTTAGGATTTGAATAGGGTTAGGGTTAGGGTTACAGTTTGCGTTAGGGTTAGAGTTAGGGTGAGGTTTAGGGTTAGGGTGAGGGTGAGAGTGAAGGTTAGGGTTAGGGTGAGGGTTAGGGTGAGGGTGAGGTTGAAGGCGAGGGTGAGGGTTAGGTTTAGGGTAAGCGTTTGTGTTTGGGTTAGGGTTAGTGTTAGGTTTAGTTTTAGGGTTAGGGTTTGGGTTAGGGTAAGTATTAGGGTTACGGTGAGGTTAAGAGTGAGGGTTAGAATGAGGGTGAGGTTGAGGGTTACGGTTAGGGTTAGTTTTAGGGTTTGGGTCTGTGTTGGGGTTAGGGTTAGGGTTAGGGTGAGTGTGAGCGAAGGGTGACGGTTAGTGTTAGGATGAGGGTGAGTGTGAGGGTTAAGGTTACGGTTAGTGTTAGGGCTAGGGTGTAGATTAGGGTGAGGGTTAGCATTAGGGTTAGGGTTAGGGTGAGGGTTACGCTTAGGGTTACCTTTAGGGTTAAGTTTAGGGTGAGATTTAGTGGAGGATTAGGGATAGGGTTAGATTTAGGGTTAGGGTTAGGGGTAAGGTGAAGGTTAGGGGTAGGTTTATGGTGAGGTTTAGAGATAGGGTTAGGGTTTGGGTTAGGGTGAGGTTTAGGATGAGACTTAGGGTTAGTGTTATGGTGAGGTTTAAGGTGAGGGTTAGGGATTGGGTTAGGGTTAGGTTTAGGGTTACGGTGAGGATGAGAATCAGGGTGAGGGGTAGGGTTAGTGTTAGGTTTACGGTTAGGTTGAGGGTTAGAGTTAGGTTTAGGGTTAGGTTTAGGGTTAGGGTGACGGTTACTGTGAGGGTTAGGTTTAGGTTTAGTGTTAGGGTCAGGGATAGAATTAGGTTTAGGTTGAGGGTGAGGGTTAGGGTGAGGATTAGTTTTACGGTTATGGTTAGGGTTAGGGTGAGGGTTAGGGTTAGGGTTAGGGTTAGGGTTAGAGTGAGGGTTAGGTTTAGGATTAGGGTTAGGGTTAGTGTTAGTTTCAGGGTGATATTAGGGTTATGTTTAGGGTTAGGGTTAGGCTTTGGGATAGGGTTAGGTTTAGGGTTCTGGTTAGGGTCATGGTGAGTGTTAGGTTTAGGGTGAGGGTGAGGGTGAGGATTAGGGTTAGGGTTAGGTTTAGAGAGAGGGTGAGGGTTAGGATTACAGTTAGGGTTACTGGTAGGGTTAGTGTGAGGGTGATAATGAGGGTGAGGGTGAGTTTTAGGGTTAGGTTTAGGATTATGTTTAGGGTTTGCATTATGGTTAAGGTTAGGGTTAGTGTCAGGGTGAGGGCGAGGGTTAGGGTAAGAATGAGGGTGACGGAGAGTGTGAAGGTTATGATGAGTGTGAGTTTTAGGGTGAGGGTTAGGTTTAGGGTTAGGGTTAGGGTTAGAGTTAAGGCGAGTGTTAGGATGAGGGTTAGTGTTAGGGTTAGGGTGAGGGTTAGGGTTGGGGTTTGGTTTAGGGTTTGGGTTAGGGTTAGGTTTAGGGTTTGGGTTAGTGTTAGGGTTAGAGTTAGGGTTATGGTTATGGTTAGGGTGAGGGTTAGGGTTAGGGTTAGGGTGACGGTTAGGTTTAGTGTTAGGGTTAGGTTTATAGCCAGGATTCTGGTGAGGGTTAGGGTTAGGGTTAAATATAGGGTTAGTGTGAGGTTTAGGGTTTGGGGTAGGGTTAGGGTTAGGGTTAGGGTGAGGGGGAGGTTAAGGTTAGGGTTAGGTTTAGGTTTAGGGTTGGGGTGAGGGTGAGGCTGAGGGTTAGGTTGAGGGTTAGGTTTAGTTTTAGGGTTAGGGTAGGGTGAGGGTTAGGTTGAGGGATAGGGTTAGGGTTAGGGTGAGGGTTAAGGTGAAGGTTAGGGTGAGGGTTAGGCTGAGGTTTACGATTTGGATAGGGTTAGGGACACTTAGGGTTAGGATTATGGTTAGGTTTGGCTTAAGGTTAGTGTTAGCGTTCGGTTTAGGGTTAGGTTTAGGTTTATGGTTATGGTTACGGCTAGGACTAGGATAGGGTTAGGGTTAGGATTAGGGATCGGATTAGGGTTAGGGTTAGGGACCCTTAGTTTTAGGTTTAAAGTTAGGGTTAGGAGTTAGGATTTTTTTTGAGTTAGGGTTCGGTTTAGGTTAGGGTTAGTGTTATGGTGAGGGTTAGGGTTAGTGTTAGGGTTAGGGTTAGATTTAGGGTGAGAATGAGGGTTAGGGTTAGGGTGACGGTTAGGTTTAGTGTTAGGGTTAGGTTTATAGTCAGGATTCGGGTGAGGGTTAGGGTTAGGGTTAAATATAGGGTTAGTGTGAGGTTTAGGGTTTGGGGTAGGGTTAGGGTTAGGGTTAGGGTTAGGGTGAGGGGGAGGTTAAGGTTAGGGTTAGGTTTAGGTTTAGGGTTGGGGTGAGGGTGAGGCTGAGGGTTAGGTTGAGGGTTAGGTTTAGTTTTAGGGTTAGGGTAGGGTGAGGGTTAGGTTGAGGGATAGGGTTAGGGTTAGGGTGAGGGTTAAGGTGAAGGTTAGGGTGAGGGTTAGGCTGAGGTTTACGATTTGGATAGGGTTAGGGACACTTAGGGTTAGGATTATGGTTAGGTTTGGCTTAAGGTTAGTGTTAGCGTTCGGTTTAGGGTTAGGTTTAGGTTTATGGTTATGGTTACGGCTAGGACTAGGATAGGGTTAGGGTTAGGATTAGGGATCGGATTAGGGTTAGGGTTAGGGACCCTTAGTTTTAGGTTTAAAGTTAGGGTTAGGAGTTAGGATTTTTTTTGAGTTAGGGTTCGGTTTAGGTTAGGGTTAGTGTTATGGTGAGGGTTAGGGTTAGTGTTAGGGTTAGGGTTAGATTTAGGGTGAGAATGAGGGTTAGGGTTAGGGTGAGGGTTAGGTTTAGGGTTTCGGTTAGAGGTAGTGTTAGGGTTAGAGTTAGGGTGAACGTGAGGGTTAGGATTAGGGTTAGGGTGAGTGTAGGGTGGGGGTGAGGTTTAGGGTTAGGGTTAGAGTTTAGGGTAGGGTTAGACTTAGGGTTAGGGTTAGGGTGAGGGTATGGGTTAGGGTTAGTGTTAGGCTGAGGGTGAGTGTGTCAGTTATGTTTAGGGTGAAGGTGACGGTTAGGGTTAGGGTTAGGGTGAGTGGTAGGTTTAGGGTGAGGGTTAGGGTGATGGTTTGGGTGAGGGTGAGGGTAAGTGTGAGGGTAAGGGTTAGGATGAAGGTTAGGGTTAGGTTGAGGGTTAGGGTTAGGGTTAGCGTGAGGTTTAGGTTTAGGTTTGGGGTTAGCGTTAAGGTGTGGCTTAGAGTTAGGGTTAGAGTTAGCTTTAGGGGTAGGGATTGGGGTAGGGTTTGGGTTAAGGTTAGGGTTAGGGTTAGGGTTAGGATTTTGTTTTAGGTTAGGGTGAGGGTTAACATTAGTGTTAGCGTTAGGGTGAGGGTGAAGTTGAGGGTTAATTTTAGGGTTAGGGTTAGGATTAGGGTGAGGGATATGGTTAGGGTTATGGTTAGGTTTAGTGTTAGGGTTAGGGTTAGGGTGAGAGTTAGGGTTAGGGTTAGGGTTAGGTTAGGGTTAGGGTGAGGGTTAGGGTTACGGTTAGGTTTAGGATTAGGGTGAGGTTTAGGTTTTGGGTTAGGGTTAGGGTTACGGTGAGGGTTATGGTTAGGGTGAGTGTGAGCGTGAGGGTAAGGGTCATGGTTAGAGTTAGGGTTAGGGACACTTAGGTTTAGGGTTAGGGTTAGGGTTAAGGTTAGGGTTAGCGTTAGGTTTAGGTTCGGATTAGGTTTTTGGTTAGGGTTTGGGTTAGGACTAGTGTTAGGTTTAGGGTTAGGATTAGGGTTAGGGTTGGGGACACTTAGGGTTAGGGTTAGGGTTTGGAGTTAGGGGTTAGTTTTTGGGTTAGGGTTATATTTATGGTTAGGGTTAGTGTGAGGGTTAGGGTGAGGGTGAGGGTTAGTTTTAGGGTTAGGGTTAGGGTGAGGGTGAGGATTAGGGTTAGGGTTAGGTTGAGGGTGAGGTTTAGGTTACAGTTAGGGTTGAGGTTAGGATTTGAGTTAGTGTTAGTGTTAGGGTTAGCGTTAGGGTTAGGGTCATGGTGAGTGTTAGTTTAGGTTGAGGGTGAGGGTTAGGGTAAGGGTTAGGGTTAGGGTTAGGATTTTGGTTAGGGTTAGGGTTAGGTTTAGGGTTAGGGTGATGGTTTGGGTTAGGGTGAGGGTGAGGGTGAGAGGGATGGTTAGCGTGAGGGTGAGGTTGAGGGTTAGGGTTAGGGTGAGGGTGAGAGTTAGGGTTTGGTTTAATGTTAGGGTAAGGGTTTGGTTTTGGGTTAGGGTGAGGGTTAGGGATAGGGTGAGAGGGAGTTTTAGGTTGAGGGTTAGTATAAGGGTTTCGGTGAAAATTATGTTTATGGTTAGGGTTAGGGTTAGGGTTAGGGTTGGGGTGAAGGTGAGGGTGAGGGTTAGGGTTAGGGTGAGGGTTAGGTTTAGGGTGAGGGTTAGGGTTAGGTTTAGGGTGGGACTGAGGGCTAGGGTCAGGGTTACCATTAGGGTTGTGGTTAGGGGTAGGCTTTGGTGAGGGTTAGGGTAGGATTAGGGTTAGGGTTAGGGTTAGGCTGAGGGTTAGGGTAAGGGTTAAGGTTAGGGTAAGGGTTAGGGTTAGGGTTAGGTTTAGTGTTAGGGTTAGGATGAGGTTCAGAGTTAAGGTAAGATTTAGGGTGAGGGCTAGGTTTAGGGTTAGAGTGAGGTGAGAGCGAGGGTAATGGTGAGGATGAGGATGAGTGTTAGGGTGGGGGTTAGCATGTGGGTGAGGGTTAGGGTGAAGGTTAGTGTTAGGGTTTGGATGAGAGTAAGATTGAGGGTTACGGTAAGGGTGAGGGTTAGAGTTAGGGTGAGGGTTAGGGTGAAAGTTAGGGTGAGGGTGAGGGTTAGGGTGAGAGTTAGGGTTAGCGTGTGGTTTAGGGTGAGGTTGAGGGTTAGGATTAGGGTTAGGGTGAGGGTGCGAGGGAGGATAAGGGTGAGGGGTGGTTGAGGTTTGTGGTTAGTGTTATGGTGAGGGAGAGGTTAGGTTTAGGGTTAGGTTTAGGTTTTGGGTCAGGGTAAGGGTTTTGGTGAGACTTAGGGTTACGGTTAGAGTTAGGGTTAGGATTAGTGTGAGGGTGAGAGTCAGGTTTAGGGTTAGTGTTAGGTTTAGCGTTAGGGTGAGTGTGAGGGTGAGTGTTTGGGTGAGGGTTAGATTTATGGTTACGGTTAGAGTTAGGGCGAGGGTTTGTGTAAGGGTTAGGGTTAGGGTTAGGGTGAGGGTTAGGTTGAGGGTTTGCGTGAGGTTGAGGGTTACATTTAGGGTGAGGCTTAGGGAGACTTAGGGTTATTGTTAGTGTTAGTGTTAAGGTTAGGGGTGGCGTTATGTTTAGGTTAGGGTTAGGTTTTTAGTTAGGGTTAGGGCTAGGACTAGGTTTACGTTTACTGTTAGGATTAGTGTTAGGGTTAGGGACCCTTATGGTTAAGGTTAGGTTAGGAGATAGGAGTTATTTTTAGGGTTAGTTTTATGGTTAGGGTTAGGTTTAGGGTTAGGGTTAGGGTGAGGGTTAGTGTTAGGGTTAGGTTTGGGGTGAGGGTGAGGTTTAGGGGTAGGGTGAGGGTGAGGATTATGGTTAGAGTGAGGGTGATTGTTAGGGTAAGGCTGAGAGTGAGGGTTAGGTTGAGGGTGAGGGTTAGGGTTAGGGTGAGGGATAGGGTGAGGATGAGGGTTAGGTTGAGGGTTAGGTTTTGGGTAGGGTGAAGGTTAGAGTTAGGGTGTGAATGAGGGTTAGGGTGAAGGTGAGTGTGAGGGTTAGATTTGGGTTAGGCTGAGGTTGAGGAGTTTTAGGGTGAGGGTGAGGGTGAGGTTGAGGGTTAGGGTTAGGGTTAGGGTGAGGGTGAGTTTGCGGGTTAGGGTTAGGGTTAGGGTTAGCGTTTGGGTCAGATGGAAGGGTTGGGTGAGGGTGAGGTTCAGGATTAGGGTTAGGATGAGCAGATTTTTAGGGTTAGGTTTTGGGTTTGGTTTAGAGTAAGGGTTTGGGTGAGGGTTAGGGTTATGCTTCGGGTTAGGGATAGAGTTAGGGTTAGGGTGAGGGTGAGAGTGAAGGTTGGGGTTAAGGTTAGGTTTAGGTTTAGGGTTAGGGTGAGGGTGAGGGTGAGGGTTCGGCGAGGGTTAGGTTTATGGTTAGGGTTAGGGTTTGGGTGATGGTTTCGGTGAGGGTTAGGGTGAGGGTGAGAGTGAGGGTTAAGTTGAGGGTTAAGTTTAGGGTTAGATTTAGGGTTAGGGTTAGGGTTAGGGGGAGGGTGAGGGGGAGGAAGAGGATTAGGTTTATGGTTAGGGTTAGGGTTAGGGTTAGGCTTTCGGTGAGGGTTAGGGTTAGGGTTAGGGTTAGGGTAAGCATTAGGGTTTGATTAGGGTTAGGGTTAGGTTTTGGGTGAAGGTTCGGGTTCGGGTTCAGGTGAGGGTTAGATTTATGGTTAGGGTTAGGGTTAGGGTTAGGTTGAGGGTTTGTGTGAGGTTTATGGTTAGGGTTAGGGTGAGGGTTAGGTTGGGGGTTTGCGTGAAGGTGAGGGTTACGTTTAGGTTTAGGCTTAGGTATAGTTAGGGTTATGGTTAGGCTTAGGGTTAAGGTTAGTGTTAGAGTTAGGGTTAGGTTAGGGTTAGGTTTTTGGTAAGGGTTAGGGCTAGGCCTAGGGTTAGGTTTAGCGTTAGGATTAGGGTTAGTGTTAGGGACCCTTAGTGTTAAGGTTAGGTTTAGGAGATAGGGGTTATATTTAGGGTTAGTGTTATGGTTAGAGTTAGGGTTAGGTTTAGGGTTAGGGTTAGGGTGAGGGTTAGTGTTAGGGTTAGGGTTAGGGTGAGGGTGAAGGTTAGGGTTAGGGTGAGGGTGAGGGTTAGGTTAAGGGTGAGAGTGAGGGTTATGTTGAGAGTGAGCGTTAGGGTTAGTGTGAGGGTTATGGTGAGGGTTAGGGTGAGGTTGAGGTTTAGGGTGAGGTTTAGGGTGAGGGTCAGTGTTAGGGTGAGGGTTACGGTGAGTGCTAGGGTGAGCATGAGGGTTAGGGTGAGGTTTAGGTTTAGGTTAGGGTGAGGTGTAGGGTTAGGGTGTGAGTGAGGTTTAGGAGGAGGGTGAGAGTGACGGTGAGGGTTAGTGTTATGGTTAGGGTGAGGGTGAGAGGTAGTTTTAGGGTGAGGGTTAGGTTGAGGGTTAGGATTACGGTTAGGGTTAGGGCAAGGGTTTGGGTGAGATTAGGTTTAGGGTTAGGGTGAGGGTGAGAGTGAGTGTTAGGTTTATTGATAGCGTGAGGGTCAGAGGGAGGATCAGGGTGAGGGTGAGGTTGAGGGTTAGGGTTAGGTTGAGGGTGAGGTTTAGGTTTAGGGTTTGGGTTTTTGCTAGGGTAAGGGTTTTGGTGAGGGTTAGGGTCACGCTTAGGTTTAGGGATAGAGTTAGGGTTAGGGTGAGGGTGAGAATGAGGGTTGGTGTTAGGGTTAGGTTTAGGTTTAGGGTTAGGGTTAAGGTGAGGGTGAGGGTTTCGGTGAGGGTTAGGGTTAGGATTAGGGTGAGGGTTAGGGTGAGGGTTATCGTGAGGGTGAGGGTTATGAATAGGGTTAGGGTTAGGGACAGTTAGGGTTTGGGTTAGGGTTAGGGTTAAGGTTAGGGTTAGCGTTAGGGTTAGGTTAGGGTTAAGTTTTTGTTTAGGGTTAGGGCTAGGACTAGGCTTAGGGTTAAGGTTAGGATTAGGGTTAGGGTTAGGGACACTTAGGGTTAGGATTAGGGTTCGGAGTTAGGGGTTATTTTTAGGGTTAGGGTTATGGTTATGTTTAGGGGTAAGGAAAGGTTTAGGGTTAGGGTTAGTGTTAGGATTTGATTTAGTGTTAGTGTTAGGGTAAGGGTTAGGGTCAGTGTAAGGGTGAGGGTTAGGTTCACGGTGAGGGTGAGGGTGAGGGTTAGGGTTAGGGTTAGGGTTTGGGTTAGGGTTTTGGGTAGGGTTAGGGTTAGTTTTAGGGTTAGGATGAGGGTTTGGGTTAAGGTTAGTGTGAGCGTTAAGGTTAGGTTTAGGGTGAGGATGAGGGTTAAGGTGAGGATTAGGGTTAGGGTTAGGGTTAGGGTGAGGGTCAGGGTTAGGGTTAGTGTTAGGGTGAGGGTTAGTGTTAGGGTGAGGGATAGGTTGAGGCTTAGGTTTCGGTTTAGTTTTATGTTTAGGTTTAGGGTGAGGGTTAGTTTTAGGGTTAGGGCGAGGGTGAGGGTTAGAGTTAGGGTGAGGGTTAGGTTCACAGTCAGGGTGAGGGTGAGGGTTAGGGTTAGGGTTAGGGTTTGGGTTATGGTTTTGGATAGGGTTAGGGTTAGTTTTAGGGTTAGGATGAAGGTTTGGGTTAAGGTTAGTGTGAGCGTTAAGGTTAGGGTTAGGGTGAGGATGAGGGTTAAGGTGAGGATTAGGGTTAGGGTTAGGTTTAGGGTTAGGGTTAGGGTGAGGGTCATGGTTAGGGTTAGTGTTAGGGTGAGGGTTAGTGTTAGGGTGAGGGATAGGTTGAGGCTTAGGGTTCGGTTTAGTTTTATGTTTAGGTTTAGGGTGAGGGTTAGGTTTAGGGTTAGGGCGAGGGTGAGGGTTAGAGTTAGGGTGAGGGTTAGGCTTAGGGTGAGGGTTAGGGTATGGGTTAGGCTTAGGTTTGGGTTTAGGGTTAGGATTAGGATGAGGATTTGGGTTAAGGTTAGGGTTCGGGTTAGGGTTAGCATGAGGGTGAGTGCGAGGTAAGAGTGAGGGTGAGGGTGAGGGTTAGCATTAGGTTTGGTGAGGGTGAGATGGAGGGTTAGTGTGAGGGTTAGATGAGGGTTAGGTTGAGGGTGAGAGTGAGGGTGAGTGTGAGGGTGAGGTTTAGGGTTAAGGTGAGAGTTAGGGTGAGTGTAGGGTGATGGTTAGGTTGAGGGTGAGGGTGAGGGTGTAGGTTAGGGTGAGGGTTAGGATGAGGGTGAGTGTTAGGGTGAGGGTTAGGTTTAGGGTTTGGGTGAGGGTAAGAGTGAAGCTTAGTTTGAGTGTGAGTTTGAGGGTTAGGGTTAGGGTTAGGGTGAGGTTGAGATGGAGGTTTAGGGTTAGGTTGAGATTGAAGGTTAGGGTTAGGGTTACGGTGAGGGTGAGATTTAGGGTTATGGTTAGGGTTAGGTTTAGCATGAGGGTTAGGGTTAGGGTGAGGGTGAGGCTTAGGTTTAGGGTTTGGGTTAGTGTAAGGGTTAGCGTTAGGGTTTGGCTTATGTATAGGGGCAGGGTGACGGTTGGGGTTAGACTTAGGGTTAGGGATTGGGTAAAGGTTAGGGTTAGGGTGATGGTGATGGTTAGGGTTAGAGTTAGGTTAGAGTTAGGGTTAGGGTGAGGGTTAGGGTTAGGGTAAGGGTTAGGATTAGGGTTAGGGTCAAGGTTTGGTTTAGGGTTAGGGTTAGGTTTAGGGTTAGTGTTAGGGTTAGTGTTTCGGTTAGGGTTAGGGTTAGAGTTAGGGTTAGGGAATGGTTTAGGATTAGGATTAGGGTTAGGGTTGGGGTTAAGGTGAGGGTGAGGGTGATGTTGAGGTTTAAGGTTTATGGTTAGATTTTGGGTTAGGGTTTGGATTAGTGTGAGGGCTAGTTTGAGGGTTAGGGTTAGGTTTAGGTTTAGGGTTAGGGTCAGGGTTTGTGTTAGTGCTTTTGTTACGTTTAAGGTTAGCGTTGGGGTTAGGGTTAGGGTGAGGGTTAGGGTGAGGATGAGGGTGAGGTTTAGGGTTAGGTGTAGGGTAAGGCTGAGGGTGAGGATTAGGGTGAGGTTTAGGTATAGGGTCATGGTTAGGGTTAGGGGTAGGATTAGGGACCCTTATGGTTAGGGTTAGAGTTAGGATTAAGGTAAGGTTTGGCGTTAGGTTTAGGGTTAAGTTTAAATTTATGTTTGGGATTATGCCTAGGACTAGGGTTAGGGTTAGGGTTAGGATTAGGTTAGGGTTAGGGTTACATATAGGGTTAGGGCTAGTGGTTAGGGTTAGCGTTAGGGTTAGGGTTAGGTTTACAGTGAGGGTGAGGGTGAGGTTTAAGTTTAGGGTGAGGGTTAGGGTTAGGGTTAGAGTTAGGGTGAAGGTTACGGTAAGGGTTAGTGTTAGGTTTAGGGTTAGGAGTTAGGGGTAATGTTTAGGGATAGGTTTAGGGCTAGGGTTTGCTTAAGTTTTGGGTTTAGGGTGAGTGTGATGGTTAGGGCTAGGGTTAGGGTTAGGGGGAGGGTGAAGGTGAGGGTTAGGTTTAGGGTTAGGGTAAGGTTTAGGTTTAGGGTGAGATTGAGGGTGAGGGTCAGGGTTAGTGTTCGATTTAGGGTGAGGGTTATGGTGAGGGTTAGTGTTAGTGTTAGGGTTAGAAGTTAGGGGTTATGTTTAAGGTTAGGGTTAGGGTTTGGGTAAGGGTTATGTTTCGGTTGAGTTTGAGGGTTAGGGTTAGGTTTAGGTTTAGGGTGAGGGTCACAGTTAGGTTTAGGATGATTTTAAGGGTTAGGTTTAGGGTGAGGGTGATGGTGAGGGTTAGTGTTAGGATAAGGGTTAGGTGAGGGTTAGGGTTATGGTAAAGTTTAGGGTTAGGATTATGGTGAGGGTTAGGCGAAGCGTTTGGGTTATGGTTATAATTACTCTTAGGGTGAGGCTGAGGGTTAGGGTGATTGTTAGGGTTTGGGTTAGAGTGAGGGTTACTGTGAGGGTTAGGGTTAGGTTTAGGGTGAGGGTTAGGGTGAGGGTGAGGGTTAGTGTTAAGGTTAGGGTAAGGGTGAGGGTGAGGGTGAGGTGTTATGGTTAGGGTTATGATTAGGGTTATATTTTGGGTTAATGTTAGTGTTAAGGTTAAGGTTAAGGTTACGGTTATGGTGAGGGTGAGATTGAGGGATTGGGTTATGTTTAGGGTAAGGGTGAGAGTTAGGGTGAGGGTTAGGGTTAGGGTCATGGTTAGGATTAGGATTACGGTTAGGGAAATTTAGGGTTAGGGTTGGGGTTAGGGTTCGGGTGAGGGTTAGGATGAGGGTTAGTGTTAGGGTGAGGGTTAGGGTTAGGTTGATATATAGGCTGAAGTTTAGGGTTACAGTTGGGTATATCCTTAGGTTAAGTTGAGGGTTAGCGTTCGGTTTAGGTTTATGGTTAGGAGTAGGTCTAGGGCTCGGGTTAGTGTTAAGGTTAGGATTAGGGTTAGGGTTAGGCTTATGTATAGGATTAGGGCTAGGGCTAGTTTTAGTATTTGGATTAGGGTTAGGTTTAGGGTGAGGGTCAGGTGAGATTTAGGGTTAGGGTTAGTTTTAGTTTTCGGTTTACAGGTAGGGTGAGAATTAATGTTAGTGTTAGGTTTAGGGTTAGGGTTAGGGTTAGGGTTAGAGTGAGGGTGTGGGTGAGGGTTAGTTTTAGGGTGAGGGTTATTGTTTGGGTAAGGTATAGGGTGAGGTTTAGGGTTAGGGTTAGGTTTATCATTAGGGTGAGGGTGAGGGTTAGGGTTAGGGTAAGGTTTAGGGTGAGGGTTAGGGAAAGGTTTTGGGTTAGGGTTAGGGTGAGGGTTAGAGAAAGGGTTTGGGTTAGGGTTAGGTTTAGCGTTTGGGTGAGGCTGAGGGTTAGGGTGAGGTTTAAGGTTAGGAATATGGTTAGGGTTAGGTATGTTGAAGGTAAGGATTAGCGTTAGAGTGAGGATTAGGGTTATTGTGAGGGTTAGTGTTAGGGTTAGGGTTAAGGTGAGGGTGAGGGGATAGGGTTAGTGTAAGGGTTAGGTTTTGATTAGTGTTAGTTTTAACGTTAGGGTTAGAGTTAGGATTAGGATTATTTTGAGGGTTAGGTGAGGTTTAGGGTTAGGGTTAGTTTTAGGGTTAGGGGTAGGGGTAGGGTTAGGTTTAGGGTTAGGGTTGGGTTTAGTGTGAGGGTTAGAGTTAGGGTTAGATTTTCGTTTGTTTTAGGGTTAGGCTTAGGGTTAGGGTTAGGCTTAAGTCGAGGGTGAGGGTGAGGGTTAGATTTAGGTTTAGGGTTAGGTTTATCATTAGATTTAGGGTAAGGGTTCGGGTTAGGGTTAGGGTGAGGGTGAGCATTACGGTGAGGATTGGGTTTAGGGTTAGGGTTAGGGTTAGGTTAGGATGAGTGTTCGTGTGAGGGTTAGGGTTAGGGTTAGGGTGAGGGTCAGGGTGAGGGTTAGGGTTAGGGTGAGGTTTAGGGTTAGGTTAGGGTGTGGGTTAGGATTAGGGTTAAGCTGAGGTTTAGGGTTAGGTTGAGGGTTAGGGTGAGTTTTAGGGGTAGTTTTGGGTTAGGGTTAGGATTAGCATTAGGGTGAGGCTGAGTGTTAGGGTGAGGGTTATGGTTACGATTAGGGTTAGGTTTAGGTTAGGGTGAGGGTTAGGGTGAGATTGCGGGTTGG
This sequence comes from Megascapheus bottae, assembly GCF_031878675.1. Taxonomy (NCBI): domain Eukaryota; kingdom Metazoa; phylum Chordata; class Mammalia; order Rodentia; family Geomyidae; genus Megascapheus; species Megascapheus bottae. The sequence continues at coordinate 11,531,432 of NC_143509.1, forward strand.
GGTGAGTGTTAGGATTAGAGTTAGGGTGAGGGTTACGATTAGGGGGAGGGTTAGTGTTAAGTTCAGGGATAGGGTGAATATTAGGATGACGGTGAGGGTTTAGGGTTAGAGTTAATGTTAGTGTTAGGGTTAGGGTTAGTGTTAATGTTAGGTTTAGGGTTAGGGCTAGGGTGAGGTTGAGATTGAGGGTTAGTGTTAGGGTTAGGGTTAGGGCTAGGGTAAGGGTGAGATTCAGGGTTAGTTTTAGGGTTAGGGTTATGGTGAGTGTTAGGGTGAGGGTTAGTGTTAGGGTCATGGTTAGGGTTAGGTTTAGGGTTAGGGACACTTAGGGTTAGGGTTGTGGTTAGGGTTAAGATTAGGGTTAGGGTTAGGTTGAGGGTGAGGGTGAGAGTTAGGATTAGGGTTAGGGTTAGGGTTAGGGTTAGGGTGAGGATTAGGGTGAGGGTTAGGTTGAGAGTTGGGGTTAGGGTTAGGTTTAGGTGAGGGTTACGATGAGGGTTGGGGTTATTGTTAGGGATAGGATTAGGTTTAGGGTTAGGGTGAGGGTGAGGGTGTGGGCTCGTGTGATGGTTAGGGTTAGGGTTAGGGTGAGGATTAGGTTGAAGGTGAGGGTGAAGGTGAGCTTTAGGGTTAGGGTGAGGGATAGGGTGAGATTTAGGGTTAGGGTTAGGTTTATCGTTAGGAAGAGCGTTAGGGTTAGGGTTAGGTATAGGGTGAGGTTTAGGGTTAGGGTTACGTTTATCATTAGGGTGAGGGTGGGGGTTAGGTTTAGGGTTAGGGTAAGGTTTAGGGAAAGGGTTAGGTTTAGGGTGAGGGTTAGGGAAAGTTTTTGGGTTAGGGTTAGAGTGAGGCTTAGGGGAAGGGTTTGGGTTAGGTTTAGGATTAGCGTTTGGGTGAGGCTGAGGGTAACGTTGAGGGTTAGGGTTAGAAATAGGTTTAGGATTAGGTAGGTTGAGGGTAACGCTTAGGGTTAGAGTGAGGGTTAGGGTGAGAGTTAGGGTTAGAGTGAGGGTTAGGGTTATGGTGAGAGTTAGTGTTAGGGTTAGGGTTAGGGTGAGGGTGAGGATGAGGGTGAGCTGTTAGGGTTAGTGTAAAGGTTAAGTTTTGAGTTAGTGTGAGTGTTAAGGTTAGGGTTAGGGTGAGGGTGAGATTGAGTGTTTGGGTTAGTGTTAGTTTTAGGGTGAGGTTTAGGGTTAGGGTCATGGTTAGGGATAGGGTTAGGTTTAGTGTAGGGACACTTAGGGCTAGGGTTAGTGTTAGGGTTAAGGTTAGGGTTAGCGTTAGATTTAGAGTTAGGTTTAGATTTATGGTTAGGGTTATGTCTAAGACTCGGGTTAGTGTAAGGGTTAGGATTAGGGTTAGGGTTAGGGTTATGTATAGGGTTAGAACTAGGGCTAGGTTTAGGATTTGGATTAGGTTTAGCGTTAGGGTTACGGTTAGGGTTATTGTGAGGGTTAGGTGAGGTTTAGGGTTAGGGTTAGTTTTAGGGTTAGGGGTAGGTGTAGTGTTAGCTTTAGGGTTAGGGTTAGGTTTAGTGTGAGGGTTAGGGTTAGGGTTAGATTTGCGTTTGTTTTAGGGTTAGGCTTAGGGTTAGGGTTAGGCTTAGGTCGAGGGTGAGGGTGAGGGTTAGATTTAGGTTTAGGGTTAGGATTATCATTAGATTTAGGGTGAGGGTTCGGGTTAGGGTTAGGGTGAGGGTGAGCATTACGGTGAGGATTGGGTTTAGGGTTAGGGTTAGGGTTAGGTTAGGATGAGTGTTCGTGTGAGGGTTAGGGTTAGGGTTAGGGTGAGAGTCAGGGTGAGGGTTAGGGTTAGGGTGAGGGTTAGGGTTAGGATGAGGGTTAGGGGTAGGGGTAGGGGTAGTTTTTGGGTTAGGGTTACGATTAGGGTTAGGGTTCGGGTGAGGGTTAGGGTGAGGGTTAGGGTGAGTTTTGGGGTTAGGGTTACGGTTAGGGTGAGGGTTACGGTGAGAGTTGGTGTTAGGGTTAGGGATAGGCTTAGGTTTTGGGTTATTGTGAGGGTGAGGGTCTGGGTGAGGGTGAGGGTTAGGTTTAGGTTTATCATTAGGAAGAGGGTTAGGGTTAGGGTTAGGGTTAGTGTTAGGTATGGGGTGAGGGTTAGGGTTAGGGTTAGGTATAGAGTGAGGGTGAGGGGTAGAGTTAGGGTTAGGATAAGGTTTAGGGTGAGGGTTAGGTTTAGGGTGAGGGTTAAGGAAAGGTTTTGGATTAGGGTGAGGGTGAGAGTTAGGGGAAGGGTTTGGGTTAGTTTTAGGATTAGCGTTTGGGTGAGGCTGAGGGTTAGGGTGAGGGTGAGGGTTAGGGTTAGGGTTAGGAATAGGGTTAGGGTTAGGTAGGGTGAGGGTAAGGCTTAGGGTTAGAGTGAGGGTTAGGGTTAGTGTGAGGGTGAGGGTGAGGGGTTAGCGTTCGTGTAAGGGTTAGGTTTTGGGTTAGTGTTAGTGTTAAGGTTAGGGTTAGGGTGAGGATGAGATTGAGGGTTTGGGTTAGTGTTAGGGTTAGGGTGAGTGTTAGGGTGAGGTTTAAGGTTAGGGTCATGGTTAGGGTTAGGGTTAGGGTTAGGATAAGGGACACTTAGGGTTAGGGTTAGTGTTAGGGTTCAGGTTAGGGTTAGCATTAGATTTAGCTTTAGGTTTAGGTTTATGGTTAAGGTTAGGTCTAAAACTCGGGTTAGGGTTAGGGTTAGGATTAGGGTTAGGGTTAGGGTTATGTATAGGGTTAGAACTAGGGCTAGTTTAGGATTTGGATTAGGTTTAGGGTTAGAGTTAGGGTAGGGTTATTGTGAGGGTTGGGTGAAGTTTAGGGTTAGGGTTAGTTTTAGGGTTAGGGTTACAGGTAGGGTTAGGTTTAGGGTTAGGGTTAGGTTTAGTGTGAGGGTTAGGTTTAGGGTAGGGTTAGATTTGGATTTGTTTTAGGGTTAGGGTTAGTGTTAGGTTTAGGGATAGGGTGAGCGTTAGGATGACGGTGAGGGTTTAGGGTTAGAGTTAGTGTTAGAGTTAGTGTTAGGGTTAGTGTTAGTGTTAGGGTTAGGGTTAGGGCTAGGGTGAGGTTGAGATTGAGGGTTATTGTTAGGGTTAGGGTTAGGGCTAGGGTGAGGGTAAGCTTGAGGGTTAGTGTTAGGGTTAGGGTTATGGTGAGTGTTAGGGTGAGGGTTTGTGTTTGGGTCATGGTTAGGGTTAGGGTTAGGGTTAAGGACACTTTGGGCTAGGGATGGGGTTAGGGTTAAGGTTACGGTTAGGCTTAGGTTGAGGGTGAGGGTGAGGGTTAGGTTTAGAGTTAGGGTTAGGTTTAGGGTGAAAGTTAGGGTGAGGGTTGTGGTTAGGGTTAGGTTTAGGGTGAGGGTTACGGTGAAGGTTGGGGTTAGGTTTAGGGTTATGGTGAGGGTGAGGGTTAGGGTTACGGTAAGGGTGAGGTTTAGGGTGAGGGTGAGCGTTAGGGTTAGGGTTAGGTTGAGGCTTAGGGATAGGTTGAGGTTTAGGGTTAGGGTGAATATTAGGGTGATGGTTAGTATTAGGGTGAGGGTTAGGGTTGGGGTTATGTTTATTGTTAGGTTTAGGGTGAGGGTTTGTGTTAGGGTGGGGGTTAGGGTTAGGGTTAGGTTTGGGGTAAGTGCTAGTGTTAGGGTTAGCGTTGGAGTTAGAGTGAGGGTGAGGGTTAGGGTAAGGGTGAGGTTGAGGGTGATAGGGTTAGGGTTATGGTTACATTTAGTGTTTGGGTTAGGGTTAGGGTTAGGTTTAGCGTTAGGTTTTGGGTTAGGGTTCTAGTTAGGGTTAGGGTGAGGGTAAGTGTGAGGGTGTCGATTAAGGTTAGGATGAGGGTGAGAGTGAGGCTGTGAATTAGGGTTAGGGTTAGGATGAGTTTTAGGGTGAGGGTTAAGTTTAGGGTTATGGTAAGTGTTAGGGTTAGAGTGAGGTTAGGTTTAGTGTGAGTGTTAGGGTTAGGGTTAGGGTGAGTGTTAGGGTTAGGTTCAGGGATAGGGTGAGGTTAAGTGTTAGGGTTAGGTTTATCGTTAGGGTGAAGGTGAGGATTAGGGTTAGGGTTAGGGTTAGGTTTAGGGTGAGGATTAGTCTTAGGGTGAGGGTTGGGTAACGTTTTGGGTTAGGATTAGTGCGAGGGTTAGGGGAAGCGTTTGGCTTAGGATTATGATTACCGTTAGGGTGAGGCTGAGGGTTAGGTTTAGGGTTAGAGTTAGGATTAGGGTTAGGGTTAGGTTTGGGTGAGGGTATGGGTTAGAGTTAGAGTGAGTGTTAGGGTGAGGGTTAGGGTTAGGTTTAAGGGGAGGGTTAGTGTTAGGGTGAGGGTTAGGGTTAAGGTTAGGGTAAGTTTGAGGTTGAGGGTGAGGGTGAGGTTAAGGTGTTTGGCTTAGGGTTATGGTTAGGGTTAGGTTTTGGGTTAATATTAGTGTTAAGGTTATGGTTAGGGTTAGGGAAACTTAGGGTTAGGGTTAGGGTTAGGGTGAGGGTGAGGATGCGGATTAGTGTTAGGGTGAGGGTTAGGGTTAGGGTGAGATATAGAATGAGGTTTAGGGGTAGGGTTGGGTTTACCTTAGGTTAAGGTTAGGGTTAGTGTTAGGTTTAGGTTTATGGTTAGGATTAGGTCTAGGACTCGGGTTAGGGTTAAGGTTAGCATTAGGGTTATGGTTAGGGTGATGTATAGGATTAGGGCTAGGGCTAGGTTTCGGATTTGGATTAGGGTTAGGGTTAGGGTTTGGGTGAGGATTAGGCGAGAGTTAGGTTTAGGGTTAATTTTAGGGTTAGGTTTGTAGGTAGGGTGAGGGTTAGTGTTAGTGTTAAGTTTCGGGTTAGGGTTAGGGTTAGGATTAGGGTGAGGGTGAGGATGAGGGTTAGTGTTAGGGTGAGGGTTACTGTTAGGGTGAGATGTAGGGTGAGGTTTAGGGTTAGGGTTAGGTTTATCATTAGGGTGAGGGTGAGGTTTAGGGTTAGGGTTAGAGTTATGTTAAGGGGAGGGTTAGGTTTAGGTTGAGAGTTAGGGAAAGGTTTCGGGTTAGGGTTAGGGTGAGGGTTAGGGGAAGGGTTTGGGTTAGGATTAGGATTAGTGTTAGGGTAAGGCTGAGGGTTATGGTGAGATTTAGGGTTAGGATTAGGGTTTGGCTTTGGTTAGGGTGAGGGTAAAATTTAGGGTTAGAGTGAGGGTTAGGGTGAGGGTTAAGGTTAGAGTGAGGGTTAGGGTTATGTGAGGCTTAGTGTTAGGGTTAGGGTTAGGGTGAGGGTGAGGGTGAGTGTGAGGGTTAGGGGTTAGAGTTAGGGTTAGGTTTTGGGTTAGTGTTAGTGTTAAGGTTAGGGTTAGGGTGAGGGTGAGGGTGACATTGAGGGTTTGGGTTAATGTTAGGTTTAGTGTGAGTGTTAGGTTGAGGGTTAGGGTTTGGATCATGGTTAGGGTTAAGGTTAGGGTTAGGGACACTTATGGTTAGGGTTAGTGTTAGAGTCAAGGTTAGGGTTAGCGTTAGATTTAGGGTTAGGTTTAGATTTATGGTTAGGTTTGGGTCTAGGACTCCGGTTAGGGTTAGGATTAGGGTTAGGGTTAAGGTTATGTATTGGGTTAGGCCTAGGGCTAGGTTTAGGATTAGGTTTAGGGTTAGGGTTAAGTTAGGGTTATCGTGAGGATTAGGTGAGGGTTAGGGTTAGGGTTAGTTTTAGGGGTAGGGTTAGGGGTAGGGTTAGGGTTAGTGTGAGGGTTAGGGTGCGGGTTAGGGTTAGGGTTTTGGAGGTGTTTAGGGTTAGGGTTAGGCTTAGGCTTAGGCTTAGGTTGAGGGTGAGGGTGAGGATTAGATTTAGAGTTAGGGTTAGGGTTAGGATTAGGGTGAGGGTTAGGGTGGGGTTGGGGTTACAGTGAGGGTGAGGGTGAGGGTTACGGTGAGGATTGTGTTTAGGTTTAGGGTTAGGGTTAGGGTGAGGGTGACGGTGGGGTTTAGGGTTAGGGTGAGGCTTAGGGTTAGGGTGAGGCTTATGGTGAGGTTTAGATTAGGGTTAGGGTGAGGTTTAGGGGTAGTTTTTGGGTTAGGGTTAGGATTAGCATTAGGGTGAGGCTGAGTGTTAGGGTGAGGGTTATGGTTAGGATTAGGGTTAGTGTTAGGTTAGGGTGAGTTTTAGGGTAAGAGTGCTGGTTAGAGTGAGGTTTAGGGTTAGAGTTAGGGTGAGGGTTAGGGTTAGGATGAAAGTTAGTGTTAGGTTTAGGGATAGGGTGAGGGTTAGGATGACAGTGAGGGTTAAGGGTTAGAGTTAGTGTTAGGGTTAGGGTTAGGGTTAGAGTTAGTGCTTGGGTTAGGGTTAGGGTTTGGGCTAGAGTGAGGGTGAGATTGAGGGTTAGTGTTAGGGTTAGGTTTATGGTGAATGTTAGGATGAGGGTTAGTATTAGGGTCATGGTTAGGGTTAGGTTTAGGGACCCTTAGGGTTAGGGCTTGGGTTAGGGTTAAGGTTAGGGTTAGGCTTAGGGTTAGGGTTAGGGTGAAGGTGAGGGTTATGATTAGGGTTAGGGTTAGGGTTAGGATTAGGGTGAGGGTTGGGTTAGGGTTAAGTTTAGGGTGAGAATTACAATGAGGGTTGGGTTTAGGTTAGGGTTAAGGTTGGGATTTGGCTTAGGTTTGGGGATAGGGTTAGGGTGAGGGTTAGGTTTCGTGTGAGGGTTAGGGTTAGGGTTAGGGTGAGGGTGAGAGTGAGGGTCAGGGTGAGGTTGAGGGTTAGTGTTCGGGTGAGGGATAGGGTGAGGTTTATGCTTAGGGTTAGGTTTATCCTTAGGGTGAGGCTTAAGGTTAGGGTTCGGGTTAGGTTAGGTTTAGGGTGAGGGTTAGGGTTAGGGTGAGGGTTAGGGTAAGGTTTAGGGTAGTGTTAGAGTGAGATTTAGGGTTAGGCTTTGGGAAAGGGTTAGGATTAGCGTTAGGGTGATACTGAGTGTTAGGGTGAGAGTTAGGATTAGGATTAGGGTTAGAGTTAGGTTAGGGTGAGGGTTAGGGTCAGAGTGAGGGTTAGGGTGAGGGTTAGGGGTAGAGTTAGGGTGAGGGATAGGGTTAGGGTGAGGGTTAGTGTTAGGGTTAGGGTTAGGGTGAGAGTACGGTTTACGGTGAGGGTTTAGGGTTAGGCTTATGGTTAGGATTAGGGTTAGGGTTAATGTTAGGGTTAGGGTTAGGGCTAGGGTGAGAGTGAGATTGAGGGTTAGGATTAGGGTTAGGGTTAAGGTTAGGGTTAGAGTTAGGTACCCTTTGGTTAGGTTAGGGTTAGGGTTAGGGTTACGGTTATGTTTAGGGTTAGGGCTAGGGTTAGGTTTAGGATTTGAAGAGGGTTAGGGTTAGGGTTATATTTTGGGTTAGGGTTAGAGTTAGGGTGAGGGTTAGGATTAGGGTGAAGGTGAGTGTTAAGGTTAGGGTTAGGGTTAAGGTTAGGGTGAGGGTTAGGGTGAGTGTGAGGGTGAGTGTGAGGGTGAGGGTGAGGGTTAGAGTAAGCCTTAGGGTTTGGGTTAGGGTTAGTGTTAGTGTTAGGGTTAGATTTACGTTTAGTTTGAGGGTTAGGGTTTGGATTAGGGTTAGTGTTAGGGTTACGGTGAGGTTGAGAGTGAGTGTGAAGTTTAGGGTTATGATGAGGGTGAGTTTGAGGGTTAGAGTTAGGGTTACGGTTAGGGTTTGGTTTAGTGTTAGTGTTAAGGTTACAGTGAGGTTGAGAGTGAGGGTGAAGTTTAGGGTTAGGGTGAGGTTTAGATTGAGAGTTAGGGTTAGTGTTAGGGTTAGGGTTAGGGTTTGTGTTGGGGTTAGGGTTAGGTTTAGGGTGAGTGTGAGTGAAGGGTGACGGTTAGTGTTAGAATGAGGGTGAGTGTGAGGGTTAGGGTTATGGGTAGTGTTAGGGCTAGGGTGGAGGTTAGGGTGAGGGTTAGCATTAGGGTTAGGGTTAGGGTAAGGGTTAGGGTTAGGGTTAGGGTTTGGGTGAGGGTTAGGGTTAGGGTTAGTGGTACGGTTAGGGTTAAGTTTAGGGTGAGGTTTAGATGAGGGTTAGGGTTAGGGTTAGTTTTAGCGTTAGGGTTAGGGGTAGGGTGAAGGTTAGGGTTAGGTTTATGTTGAGGTTTTGGGACAGGGTTAGGGTTTGGGTTAGGGTGAGGGTTAGGGTGAGGCTTAGGGTTAGTGTTAGTGTGAGGGTTAGGGTTTGGGTTAGGGTTAGGGTTAGGGTTAGGGTTAGGGTTAGGGTTACGGTGAGGTTTTGGGTTAAGGTTAGGGTTAGGCTTAGGTGAGGGTTAGTGTGCTGTTTAGGGTTAGGGTGAGGGTTAGGGTTAGGGTTAGTTTTAGGATTAGGGTGAGGATGAGAATTAGGGTGAGGGTTAGGATTAGGTTGAGGGTTACAGTGAGGGTTAGTGTTAGTGTTAATGATAGGGTTCGGTTTTGGTTCAGGGTGAGGATGAGAATTAGGGTTAGGGTTTGTGTGAGGTTAGTGGTGAGGGTTAGTGTTAGGGTTAGTTTTAGGGTTAGGGTTATGTTTGGGCTTAGGGTGAGGGTTAGGGTGAGGGTGAGATTTAGGTTGAGGGTTAGGGTTATTGTTAGGTTGAGGGTTAGGGTTAGGTTTAGGGACCCTAAAGTTAGGGTTAGGGTTTGGGTTATGATTTGGGCTTATGTTTAGGGTTAGGGTTAGGTTTACGTTTAGTGTTATGGTTAGGGTTTGGGTTAACCGTTAGGGTTAGGTTTAGGGACGCTAAGTTTAGGTGAGGATTGGGGTTAGGTTTACGGTTATGTTTAGGTTTAGGGCTAGGATTAGGTTTAGTGTTTGGGTTAGGGTTAGGTTTAGGGATTGGGTGAGTTTGAGGGTGAAGATTAGGATGAAGTTTAGGGTTATGGTTAGGGTGAGATTTAGAGTTTGGTTTAGGGTTAGAGTCAAGGTTAGGGTGAGGGTTACATTGAGGGTGAGGGTTAGGGTTAGGGTTAGGGTTAGGGTTATGGTTACGTTTAAGGTTAATGTTAGGGTTTGGGTTAACGGTTTGTGTTATGTTTAGGGACCCTTACGGTTAGGGTTAGGATTAGGGTTAGCATTAGGGTTATGTTTAGGGTTAGGCTAGGGCTAGGTTTAGGCTTTGGGTTAGGGTTAGGGTTAGGGTTAAGGTTTGGTTAGGGTTAGGTTTAGGGTGAGGCTTAGGGGAGGGTTTCGGTGAGGGTTAGTGTTAGGGTTAGAGTTATTATTAGGGTCAGTGTAAGGGTGAGTGTGAGCGTTAGGTTGAGAGTGAGGGTGAGGGTGAGGGTGAGGGTTAGGGTTAGGGATACGATTAGAGGGAGGGTACAATAATTGTGAGGGTTAGGGTTTGGGTGAGGGTTAGGGTTAGGGTTAGTTTGAGGGTGAGGGTGAGCGTTAGGGTTAGGGTAAGGGTGAATGTTAGGGTTAGGGTTAGTTTTAGGTTTAGGATTTGGGTTAGGGTTAGGGTTTGTGTTACAGTGAGGGTGAGGGTAAGGGTGAAGGTTAGGTTGAGGTTCAGGGTGAGGTTGAGGGTTAGTGTTACTTTTATTGTTAGAGTTAGGGTGAGAGTTATGTTTAGGGTAAGGGTTATGGTTAGGGTTACGGTAAGTGTTAAGGTTAGTATTAGGGTTTTCGTAAGGGTTAGTGTTAGGGTTAGGATTAGGCTTAGGGTTTGGTTTAGGGTTAGGGTTAGGTTTGGGGTTAGGGTGAAGGTGAGGGTGAGGCTTAGGGTGAGGGTGACAGTTAAGTTTTGAAATAGTGTTAGTGATAAGGTGAGGGTTAGGGTGAGGCTAGGGGTTAGGGTTAGGGTTAGTTTTAGGTTAGTGTTAGGGAAAGTGTTAGGTTTAAGGTTAGAGTGAAGTTTAGGGTGAGGGTTAGGGTTACGGTTAAGTTAAGGGTTAGGGTGAGGTGGAGGGTTAGGGTTCGTATTAGGGTTAGTGTTAGGGTTAGGGTTCGGTTTAGGTTGAGGGTGAGGATGAGGGTTAGGTTTAGGGTTAGGGTTAGGGTTAGGGTTATGGTAAGGGCTATGGTGAGGGTAAGTGTTAGGGTTACTTTTAGGGTTAGGATTATTTTTAGGCCTAGGGTGAGGGTTAGGGTGAGGGTGAGTGTTAGGTTGAGGGTTAGGGTTAGGCTTAGGGTGAGGGTTAGGATTAGGGTTAGGTTTAGGGACCCTTAATGTTAGTGTTAGGGCTTGTGTTAGGAATTAGGGATTAAGGTTAAGGTTAGCGTTAGGGTTAAGTTTATGTTTAGGGTTAGGCTTTGGGTTAACGGTTAGGGTAAGGTTTAGGGAACCTTATGGTTAGGTTAGGATTAGGGTTATTTTTACGGTTATGTTTCGGGTTAGTGCTAGGACTAGGTTAAAATTTGAATAGGGTTAGGGTCAAACTTTGGGTTAGGGTTAGGGTTAGGGTGGGGTTTAGGGTTAGGGTGAAGGAGAGTGTGAGGGTTAGGGTTAGGTTTAGGGTGAGGGTGATGGTAAGGGTAAGGGTTAGGGTTTGGTCTAGAGTTAGGGTTAGGGTTAGGGTTAGGGTAAGCTTGAGGGTTAGGGTTACGTTTATAGTTAGGGTTAAGGTGAGGATTAGGTTGAAAGTAAGTGTTAGGGTAAGGGTTAGGGTTAGGATTAGGGTTTGAGTGAGGGTTAGGGAGAGGGTTGGGGTTAGGGTTTGGTTTAGGGTTAGAGTTAGGCTGAGGGTGAGTTTGAGGGTTAAGGTGAGGATGAGGGTTAGAGTTTGGGTTAGTTTTAAGGCGAGGTTTAGGGTTAGGCTTCGGGTTAGGATTAGGGTGAGGTTTAGGGTGAGAGTTAGGGTTAGAGTTATGGTGAGGTTGAGGATTAGGTTTAGGGTGAGGATTAGGGTGAGGGTTAGGATTAGAGTGAGGATTAGGGCGAGGTTTAGGGTTAGCGTTAGGGTTTGCTTGAGGGTTAGGTTTAGGTTTAGGGTGAGGGTAAGGGTAAGGGTTAGGTTTGGGGTGACTCATGGTGAGCGTTAGGGTTAGTTTTAGGGTCAGAGTTAGGCTTAGGCTTAGGGTGAGGGTTAGGGTGAGGGTGAGGGTTATGGTGATTGTTAGTGTTAGGGTTAGGGTTAGGGTGAGGTTGACGGTGAGGGTTAGGTTAGGGTCAGGTTGATGTTTAGGGTTAGGGTTAGGTTTAGGGACCCTTAAGGTTAGGGTTAGAGTTTGGTTAGGAGTTAGGGGTTATGTTTAGTGTTAGGGTTAGGGTTATGTTTATGGTTAGGTTTAGGGTTTGGGTTCACTGTTAGGATTAGATTTAGGGACCCTTACCGTTAGGTTTTGGATTAGGGTTAGGTTGAGTATTTGGGTTAGGGTTAGGGTTAGGGTTAAGGTTTGGGTTAGGGTTAGCGTTGCAGTGAGGGTTACGGTGAGTGTTAGGGTGAGGGTTAGTGTTAGGATTAAGTTTAGGTTTAGCGTGAGAGTGAGGGTTAGGGTGAGGGTGAGAGTGAGGTTTAGGGTGAGGGTTAGGGTTAGGGTTAGAGTGAGGGTTAGGGTGAGTTTGAGGATCAGGTTTAGGGTTAGTGTTAGATTTAGTATTAGGGTTAGGGTAGTGTTAGGTTTATGATGAGGGTGAGGGTGAGGGTGAAGGTTAGGGTTAGGGTGAGGTTGAGGATGAGTGTTAGGGTTACGTTTATGGTTAGGGTTAGGCCGAGGGTTAGGTTGAAGGTTATTTTGAGGGTAAAGGTTAGGGTTAGGTTAGTGTTAGGGTGAGGATTAGGGTTTGGATGAGGTTTAGTGTTGGGGTTAGGGTTAGGGTTTGGTTTAGGGTTACGGTTAGGGTTAGGTTTGGGGTTAGAGTGAGGGTGAGGTTGAGGGTTTGGGTGAGGGTGAAGGTTAGGGTTACGGTTAGGGTTAGGGCTAGGTTTAGAGTTAGGGTTAGTTTTAGGGTGAGGTTTAGGGTGAGGGTTAGAGTGAGGGTAGGGTGAGGTTTAGGGTTAGTTTTAGGGTGAGGGTGATGGTTAGGATGACAGTGAGGGTGAGGGTGAACATTAGGGTTAGGGTGAGGGTTAGGGTTTGGGTTACGGTGAGGGTTACTGTGTGGATTAGGGTAAGGGTGAGCATTAGCGTGAGGGTGAGGGTTAAGGGAGAGGGTTAGGGTTAGGGTTAGGATTAGCGTTAGGGTTAGCGTGAAGGTTAGAGTTAGTGTGAGGGTTAGAGTTAGGGTTAGCATTAGTGTGAGGACTAGGGTTTGTGTTAGGGTTAGGGTTAGGGTTAGGGTCAGATTGAGGCTTAGGGTGAGGATTAGGATTAGGGTTAGGTTTAGGGTTAGGATGAGCGTTAGGGTTAGGTTTAGGTTTAGGGTTAAGTTTAGGATTAGGGTTAGGGTGAGGGTTAGGGTTAGGGTTAGGGTTAGGCTTAGGGTTAGGGTGAGGATTAGGGTTTTTGTTTGTGTGAGGGTTAGGGTTAGGGTTAGGGTTAGGGTTATAGTTAGTGTGAGGGTTAGGTTTTGGGTTAGGATTAGGGTTAAGGTTAGGTTTAGGGTTAGGTCAGGGTGAGGTTTAGGGTGAGGGTTAGGGTGAGGGTTAGGGTTAAGGTTAGGATTAGGGTAAGTGTGAGGTTTAGGGTTATGGTTAGGGTTAGGATGAGGGTTTGGGTGAGCCTTATGGTGAGGATTAGGGTTCAGTTAAGTTTAGGGTTAGGGTTAGGTTTAGGTTTAGGGACCCTGAAGGTTAGGGTAAGGGTGTGTCTTAGGAGTTAGGGGGTATGTTTAGGTTTAGGGTTATGGTTACGGTTATGGTTGGGGCCAACGTTTTGGTTAAGGTTTAGGGTTAGGTTTAGGGACCCTTAAGGTTAGGGTTGGGGTTTCGGTTAGGAGTTAGTTGTTATGTTTAGTGTTTGGGTTAGGGTTACTTTTATGGTCAGGGCTAAGGTTTGGGTTAGGGTTAGTGTTAGGGTTAGAGTTAGTGTTAGGGACCCTAACGGTTAGGGTTAGGATAAGTGTTAGGGTTACAGTTGTGTTTAGGTTTTGGGCTAGGGCTAGTTTTAGAATTTGGGTTAGGGTCAGGTTTAGGGATATAGTTAAGGTTTGGGTTAGGGTTAGGTTTAAGGTGAGGGTGAAGGTGAGGGTTAGGGTCAGAGTGCGCGTGAGGTTGAGGGTGAGGGTGAGAGTGAGAGTGAGGGTTAGGGTGAGGGTGAGGGTGAGGGTTAAGGTTAGCGTGAGGGTGAGGATTAGTGTGAGGGTTAGGCTTAGTGTTAGCGTTAGGGTGAGGGTTGGGGTGAGAGTTAGGGTTAGGGTAAGTGTTAGGGTTTGGGATAGGGTTAGAGTGAAGGTTAGGGTTAGGGTTAGGCACCCTTAATGTTATGGTTACGGTTTGGGTTAGGAGTTAGGGGGTATGTTTAGTGTTATGGTTATGGTTAGGTTTATGGTTAGAGTTAGGGTTTGGGTTTATACTTAGGATTAGGTTTAGGGACCCTTACGGTTATGTTAGGATTAGGGTTAGGGGTACGGTTATGTTTAGGGTTAGGGCTAGGGCTAGGTTTAGGATTTGAATAGGGTTAGGGTTAGGGTTATAGTTTGGGTTAGGCTTAGGGTTAGGGTGTGCGTGAGTGTGACGGTTAGGGTTAGGGTTATGTGAGAGTGAGGGTTAGGATTGGGGTTAGGGTTAGGGTAAGTGTTAGGGTTTGGATTACGGTTAGTGTTAGGGTTAGGGTTAGTTAGGGTTAGGGTTATGTGAGGGTGAGGGTTAGGATTGGGGTTAGGGTTAGGGTAAGTGTTAGGGTTTGGATTACGGTTAGTGTTAGGGTTAGGGTTAGTGTTAGGGTTAGTGTTAGGGTTAGGGTTTGGGTTAGGGTTAGTGTTAGGGATACGGTGACTATGAGAGTGACGGTGAACGTTAGAGTTAGGGTGAGGATGAGGTTGAGGGTTAGGGTTACGTTTATGGTTAGGGTTATGGTGAGGGTTAGGTTGAGGGTAAGGTTTAGGGTTAGGGTTAGGCTAAGGGTTAGGGTTAGAATTAATGATTAAGTGACGGTTAGGTTTAGGGTTGGGGTTAGGGATTGGTTTAGGGTTAGGTTTAGGGTTAGGTTTGGGATTAGGGTGAGGTTGAGTTTGAGGGTTAGGGTGAGGGTGAGGGTTAGGGTTAGGGTTCGAGTTAGAATTAGGTTTAGTTTTCGGGTGAGGGTTAGGGTGAGGTTTAGGTTTAGGTTTAGGTTTAGGCTTTGGGATAATGAGGGTTAGGAGAGAGTGTTCAGGTTAGGGTGAGGGTTAGGTTTAGGGTTAGTGTTAGGATTAGGGTGAGGGTTAGTGTCAGGTTTAGGTTTAGGGTTAGGGTGAGGTCTAGCGTTTGGGTTATGGTAACAGTTAGGTTTAGGTTTAGAGTGAGGTTGAGGGTGAAGTATAGGGTGAGGTTTAGGGTTATGGTGAGGGTGAGGGTTAGTGTTAGTGTTAGGGTTACGTTTAAGGTTAATGTTAGGGTTTGGGTTAACCATTAGGATTAGGTTTAGGGACCCTTATGGTTAGGATTAGGAATAGGGTTAGGGTTAGGGTTATGTTTAGGTTTAGGGCTAGGGCTAGGTTTAGGCTTTGCGTTAGGGTAAGGGTTAGTTTTAAAGTTTTGGTTTTGGTTAGGGTTAGGGTGAGGGTTAGGGCGTGGGTTAGTGTTAGGGTTAGTGTTAGTATTAGGGTTAGGATTAGGGTGAGAGTGAGGGTTAGGGTAAGGGTGAGGGTGAGGTTGAGGCTTAGGGTTAGGGTTAGGGTTAGTGTTAGAGTGAGGATTACAGTGAGTGTGAGGTTTAGGGTTAGGGTTAGCGTTAGGGGTAGGGTGAGGGTGAGGGTGAGGGGTAGAGTTAGGGTAAGGGTTAGGTTTTGGTGTAGGGTTAGGGTTAGGTTTAGGTTTGGTTTTATGGTTAGGGTTTGTGTTAGTGTTAGGGTTATGGTTTGGGTTACGGTGAGGGTGAGGGTGAGGGTGTACATTAGGGTTAGGGTGAGGGTGAGGTTGAGGGTTAAGGTTATGCTTATGGTTAGGGTTGGGTGAGGGTTAGGTTGAGGGTAAGGGTTAGGGTTCGGGTAAGGGTTAGGGTTAGGATAAGGGTTTGTGTGAGGTTAGTGTTATGGTTAGGGTTTATTTTAGGGTTAGGGGTAGGGTTAGGTTTGGGATTAGGGTAGGATAAGGGTGAGTGTGAGGGTTAGGCTGAGGGTGAGGGTTAGGTTTAGGGTTAGGGTTAGCAATAGTGTGAGGGTGAGGGTTAGTGTTAAGGTTAGGTTTAGGGTTAGGCTTAGGGTTTAGGGAGGGATAGGGTTATGATTAAGGTTAGAGTGAGTGTTAGGGTGAGGGTTATGGTTAGTGTTAGGGTTTGGTTGAGGGTTAGGGTAGGGATTGGGTGACGTTGAGGGTTAGGGTGAGGTTGAGGGTGAGGATTAGCGTGAGGGTAAGGTTGAGGGTTACGGTGAGGGTTAGTATTAGGTTTAGCGTTAGGGTTAGGGTGAGGTTTAGGGTTTTGGTTAGCGTAAGAGTTATCGTTAGGGTTAGGGTGAGGTTGAGGGTGAGGATTAGTGTGAGGGTTAAGGTTATGATTAGGGTGAGATTGAAGATTTGGTTTAGGGTTAGCGTCAGGGTTTTGGGAGGGTTAAGGTGAGGGTGAGGGTTAAGGTTAAGGTTAGGGTTAGGGTTCGGTTTAGGTTGAGGTTGAGGATACGGGTTAGGGTTATGGTTAGGGTGAGGGTTAGGGTTAGGGTGAGGGTGAGTGTGAGGTTTAGGGTTAGGGTTAGGGTGAGGGTGAGGGTGAGGGTGAAGGTAAGGGTTAGGGTTAGGGCTAGGGTAAGGGGTAGGGTTTTGGTTAGTGTTAGGGTTAGGTTTAGGGTTAGTTTTAGGGTTAGGGTTTGGTTTAATGTTAGGGTTATGGTAACGGTGAGGGTGAGGGTGAAGGGTTAAGATTAGGGTGAGGGTTAGCGTTAGGTTGAGGGTTAGGGTTTGGGTTAGGTTATGGGTTAGAGTTAGGGTTACGGTGAGGTTGACAGTGAGGTTAGGGTGAGGTTTGGGTTATGCTTAGTGTGAGGGTTAGGTTTAGGTTTACGGTGAGTGTTAGGGTTATTGTTAGGATGAGGGTTAGGATTAGGGTTAGGGTTAGGGTTAGGGTGAGAGTTAGTATTAGGGTTATGGTGAGAGTGAGTGTTCGGGTGAGGGTTACGTTTTGGGTTAGGCTTAGGGTGAGTGTGATGGTTAGGGTTAGGGTGAGGGTTAGGGTTTGTGTTAAATGGTTGGGTTAGGTTTAGGGACCTTTATGGTTAGGCTTAGGATTAGGGTTGGGATTAGTTTTATGTTTAGGGTTAGGGCTAGCGATAGGTTTAGGGTTTGGGATAGGCTTAGGGTTAGGGTTAGGTTTAGGGTTAGGGTGAGGGTGAGGCTTAGGCTTAGGATTAGGGTTAGGTAGGGTTAGGGTTATGGTTAGGATTTGGTTTAGGTTTATGGTTATGGTTAGGGTTAGGGTTGTGGTGAGGGTGAGCGTTATGGGTAGGGTTAGGGTAAGGGTTAAGTTTAGGGTGAGGGTGAGGGTTAGGTTAAGGTTATGGTGAGGGTGAGGATTATGGTGAGGGTTACTGTTAGGATTAGCTTTAGGATTAGGGTTACTGTTAGGCTTATGGTGAGGTTTAGGGTGAGGGTGAGGTCGAAGGTTAGGGTTAGGGTTAGGGTTAGGGTTAGGTTTAGGGTTAGGTTGAGATTGAGTTTGAGGGTTAGCGTTAGGGTTAGGGTGAGGGTTAAGGTGAGGGTCAGGGTTAAGTTTAGGTTTTGGGACCCTTAGGGTTAGGTTTAGGGTTTGAGTTAGGAGTTAGGGGTTATGTTTAGGGTTAGGGTTAGGGTTACATTTAGGGTTAGGGTTTGGGTTAAGAGTTAGAGTCAGATTTAGGAACCCTTACAGTTAGGGTTAGGATTAGGTTTGGGTTTAGGGTTATATTTAGGGTTAGGGCTAGGGCTTAGTTTAGGATTTGGATTAGCTTTAGGGTTAAGATTAGGGTTATGGTTAGGCTTAAGGATTGGGTTAGGATTAGGGTTAGGGTGAGGGTTATGGTGAAGGTTAGGGTGGGTGTGAGGGTGAGGGTGAGGTTTTGGGTTAGGGTTAGGTTTAGGATTAGGGTGAGAATGAGGGTGAGGATTAGGCTTACTGTTAGGGTGATCGTTAGGGTTAGGGTGAGCGTTACGTTATTGTGATGGTTGGGGTTAGGGTTAGGGTTAGGTTGAGGGTTAGGGTGTGCGTTAGGTTGAGGGTGAGGGTTAGGGTAAGGGTTAGGGATTGAGTTAGGGACCCTTAGGGTTATGTTTAGGGTTAGAGTTAAGGGTAGGGTTAGTGTTAGGGTTAGGGTTATGGTTTTGTTTATGGTTAGGGTTAGGTCTAGGACTAGGTATAGGGTTACGATTAGGGTTAGGGTTAGTGATAGTGTTAGGGTGAGGGTTAGGGTTAATTTTAGGGTTAGAGTGAGGGTGAGGGTGAGGGTTAGGGTTAGGGTTAGTGTGAGGTTTAGGTTGAGGGTTAGGTTTAGGGTTAGGATTAGGGTGAAGGTGTGGGTGAAGGTTGAGGTTAGGGTTAGGGTTAGAGTGAGGGTTAGGATTAGGGTGAATTGTAGGATGAGGGTTAGGTTTAGGGTTAGGATTAGGGTTAAGTTTACCATTAGGGTGAGGGATAGGGTTAGGGTTAGTGTGAGGTTGAGGGTGAAGGTGAGGGTTAAGGTTAGGGTTAGGGTTAGGTTGAGAGTTAGCATGAAGTTTAGGTTGAGTGTTAGTGTTAGGTTTATGGTTTGGGTTATGGCCGTTAGGGGTAGGTTTAGGATTAGGGTTAAGCTTAGGGTTAGTGTTAGGGTTACAGTTAGCGTTAGGTTTATGGTTATATTTAGGTCTAGGTCTAGGGTTAGGTTTAGGGTTAGGGTTAGAATTAGGGTGAGGGTTAGGGTAGGGTTAGGGTTAGGTTTAGTGTGAGGGTTAGGGTGAGGGTGAGGGTTAGGGTTTGGGTTAGGGTTAGGGTTACGTTTTGGTTTAGGGTTAGGGTTATAGTGAGGGTTAGGTTGAGGGTTATAGTTATGGTTATGGTTAGTGTGAGGATTAGGGTTAGGTTGAGGGTTACGGTGATGATTAGGGTTAGAGTTAGCGTTGGGGTAAGGGTTTGGGTGAGGGTTAGGTTTAGGGTGAGAGTTGGTTAGGTTTAGGGTGAGGACTAGAATTAGGGTTAGGTTTAGGGGTAAGGTTTGGGTTTGGGTTAGGTTTAGGTTAGGGTTAGGGTTAGGTTGAGGGTTTGGGTTTGGGACCCTTAGTGTTAGGTTTAGGGTTAGGGTTAGGGTTAGGGTTAGCGTTAGGGTTAGGGTTAGTGTTAGGTTTATGGTTAGGGTTACGGATAGCGTGAGGGTTTGGTTTAGGGTTAGTGTTAGTTTTAGAGTGAGGGTTAGGTTGAGGTTTAGGGTTATGGTCGGGTTAGGGTGAGGTTTAAGGTGATGGTTAGCTTTAGTGTGAGGTTTAGGGTGAGCGTTGGGGTTAGGGTGAGGGTTTGGGTTTGGGACCCTTAGTGTTAGATTTAGGGTTACGGTTAAGTTTATGGTTAGCGTTAGGGTTAGGGTTAATGTTAGGCTTATGGTAAGGGTTAGGTCTAGGACTAGGGTCAGGGTTACGGTTATGGTTAGGATTAGGGTTAGGTTTATTTTGATGGTGAGGATTAGGGTTAGGATTAGGATGAGGGTGAGGTTTAGGATTATGATTGGGGTTAGGGTGAGGGTGAGGGTGAGGGTTAGGGTGAGGGTGATGGTTAGGTTTTGGGTTATGTTTAGGTTTAGGTTTAGGGTTAGGGTTACGGATAGCGTGAGGTTTTGGTTTAGGGTTAGTGTTAGTTTTAGAGTGAGGGGTAGGTTGAGGGTTAGGGTTATGGTTAGGGTTAGGGTGAAGTTTAGGGTTAGGGTGAGGTTTAAGGTGATGGTTAGTTTAGTGTGTGGTTTAGGCTGAGCGTTGGGGTTAGGTTTAGGGTTAGGGTGGGGGATAGATTTAGGGTTAAGGTTTGGCTTAGGGTTAGGTTTAGGCTTTTGGTTACATTTAGAGTTTTGGCTGAGGGAGAGGGTCTGGGTTAGGGCTGGGTTAGGGTTAAGGTTAGGGTTAGGTTGAGGATTAGAGTAGGTTGAGCGTGATGGTTAGGGTGAGGGTTAGGGTCAGGGTTGGGGTTAGGTTTAGGGTTGGGGTTAGGGTTGGGGTTAGGGTTAGGGTGAAGGTTAGGGTTAGGATGAGGGTTAGGGTTAGGGTTAGGTTTAGGGTTAATATTTGAGTTAGTATTAGGGTTATGTTTATGGTTAGGGTGAGAGTGAGGGTTAGGTTGAGGGTTATAGTTATGCTTAGAGTTTGGGTGAGGTTTAGGGTTAGGGTGAGGTTTAAGGTGATGGTTAGCTTTAGTGTGAGGTTTAGGGTGAGCGTTGGGGTTAGGGTTAGGGTTAGGTTTAGGTATAGGTTTAGGGTTAAGGTTTGGATTAGGGTTAAGTTTAGGCTTTTGGTTATATTTAGAGTTTGGGTGAGGGAGAGGGTCTGAGTTAGGGCTGGGTTAGGGTTAAGGTTAGTGTTAGGTTGAGGGTTAGGGTAGGTTGAGGGTGATGGTTAGGATTCGGGTTAGGGTCAGGGTTAGGGTTAGGTTCAGGGTTCGGGTTCGGGTTAGGGTTGGGTTAGGGTTAGGGTGAAGGTTAGGGTTAGGATGAGGGTTAGGGTTAGGTTTAGGTTTAATGTTTGAGTTAGTATTAGGGTTATGGTTATGGTTAGGGTGAGAGTGAGGGTTAGGTTGAAGGTTAGGGTTACGGTTACGGTTAGGTTTAGGTTGAGGTTTAGGGTTAGGGTTACAATTAGGGTTAGAGTTAGGGTGTTGCTGAGGGTGAGCATTAGGGTGAAGGTTAGGGTTAAGGTTAATGTTAGGGTTAGGTTTAGGGTTAGGGTGAGGTTGAGAGTGAGGGTAAGGGTGAGTGTTAGGGTGAGTGTTAGGGTGAGGGTTATGGTGAGGGAGAGGGTTAGGGGGAGGGTTGGAGTAGAGTTAGGGATAGGGTGAGTGTTAGGGTGTGAGTTAGGTTTATTGTGAGGGTGAGAGTGAGGGTTAGGGTGAGGGTGAAGGAGAGGGTTAAGTTTAGGGTTAGGGTGAGGTTTAGGATTAGGGTTAGTGTTAGGGTTAGGGTGAGTGTTAGGGATAGGGTTAGGGTTAGGGTTAAGGTGAGGAATAGGGTTAGCGCTAAGATGAGGGTGAGAGTGAGGGTTAGGGTGAGGGTGTAGGTGAGGATGAGGGTTGTTGTGAGGGTGAGGGTTGGGGTGAGGGTGAGGGTTAGGGTTAGGGTTAGGGTTAAGATTGAGGTTAGGTTGAGGGTGAGGGTGAGGATGATGATTAGGGTAAGATTGAGGACGAGGGTGATGGTTAGGGTTAGGATGAGTTTTAGGGTTAGAGTTAGGGTTAGGGTAAGTATGAGGGATAGGTTTAGGGTTAGGGTAAGGGTTAGATTTAGAGTTAAGTTTAGTGTTAAGGTTAGTGTGAGGGTTAGGTTTGGGGTTAGGGTGAGGGTGTGGGTGTGGGTGTCAGTTAGGGTTAGGTTTAAGATTATGGTGAGGGTTAGGGTTAGAGTGAGGGTTAGGGTGAGGGTTAAGTTTAGGGTTAGGGTTAGGATGAGGCTGAGGGTTAGGGTGTGGGTGAGGGTTAGGGTTAGTGTTAGGGTTAAGGTTAGTGTTAGGGTGAGGGTGAGAGTGAGGGTTAGAGTGAGGGTGAGGGTGAGGGTTATGGTGAGGGTTAGGGTTAGGATTAGGGTTAGGTTTAGGGTTAGGGTGAGGGTTAGGGTTATTATTAGGTTGAGGTTTAGGGTTAGTGTTAGGGTTAAGGTTAGCTTTAGCGATAGGGTTAGGGTTAGAGTTAGGTTTAGGGTTAGGGTTTGTGTTAGGATTAGGTTTAGGGTTAGGGAAACAGGTTTAGGGTTAGGGTTAGGGTTTGGAGTTAGGGTTTATGTTTAGGGTTAGAATTAGGGTTACGGTTAGGGTTAATGTGAGGGTTAGGGTTAGGGTGAGGTTGAGGTTGAGGGTTAGGGTTAGAGTGAGGGTTAGGGTTAGGGTTCGTGTTACGGTGATGGTGAGTTTTAGGGTGTCGGTTAGGTTTAGCATGAGTGTGAGGTTTACAGTGAGGGTTATGGTGATGGTTAGTGATAGGGTTAGGTTTAGGGTTAGGGTTAGGTTGAGAGTGAGGGTGAGGGTGAAGGTGAGGGTGAAAGTTAGTTTTAGGTTTAGGGTTATATTTAGGGTTAGGGTTAGGCTTAGGGTTAGGTCTAGGGTTTGTGTTACGGTGGGGGTTAGGGTTAGGGTTAGGCCTAGGGTGAGGGTTAGCGTTAGGGTTACAGTGAGGGTTAGTGTTACTGTTAGTGTTAGGGTGAGGTTTAGGGTTACAGTGAGGGTAAGGGTTAGGTTCAGGGTTAGGGATGGTGTTAAGTTTTCTGTTAGGTTGAGGGTTAGGGTTAGGGTTAGTGTTAGGGTGAGGTTTAGGGTGACGGTAAGGGTTAGGTAAGTCTTAGGGTGAGGGTTAGGGTTAGGGTTAGGTTTAGGGTTAGGATTAGGGTGAGGGTTAGGATTAGGGTTAAGGTGAGGGTTAGGTTTAGGGTTAGGGTTAAGGTTTGGGTTATTGTTAAGGTTAGGGTTAGGGTTTCTGTTAGGGTTAGGCTAAGGGTTAGGGTTAGGGTTTGTTTTAGGGTTAGGGTTATGTTTAGAGTGAAGGTGAGGGTGATGGTAAAGGTTAGGGTTAGGGTTAGGGTGAGGGTTAGAATTAAGTTTAATATTAGGGTGAGGGTTAGGGTGAGGACGAGATGAGAGTTAGGGTTAGGTTTAAGGTTAGGGTGAGGTTTAGGATGAAGGTGAGTGTGAGGGTTAGGTTTATGATTAGGGTTAGGGTGAGGGTGAGGGTGAGTGTGTCGGTTATGGCTAGGGTGAGTGTGAGGCTGAGGTTGCCGGTTAGGGTTAGGGTTAGTGTGAGGGTTATGGTTAAGGTTAGGTTTAGGGTGCACTTTTGGGTGTGGGTTACGGTTAGGGTTAGGGTGAGGGTTAGGGTTAGGTAAGGTGTCGTGTTAGGGTTAGGGTTAGTTTTTGGGTTAAGGTTTTTGTTAGGGTTAGGGTTAGGTTTGGGTTTGGGTTAGGGTTAGGGTTAAGGTTGAGGTTAGGGTTAGGGTGTGGGTAAGGGTGAGATTTAGGGTGAGGGTAAGGGTTAGGGTGAGGTTAGGGTTAGGGTGAGTGTGAGGGTTAGGGTTAGGTGAGGTTTAGGGTGAGGGTGAGGGTTAGGGTTAGGGTTAGGGTTAGGGTTTGGGTTATGTTTAGGGTTAGGGTTAGGGTTAGAGTGAAGGTTCGGGTTATGGTTAGGGTTAGTGTTAGGGTTAGGTTTAGGGTGAGGGTGAGCGTTAGGGTTGGGTTTAGGGTTAAGGTGAGGGTTAGGGTTAGGGTGAGTGTGAGGTTTAAGGTTATGGTTAGCGTTAGGGTTAGGGTTAAGGACTGTTAGGATTAGGCTTAAGGGTTAAGTTTAGGGTTAGTGTTAGGGTTAGGTTTAGGGTTTGGTTTATGGTTAGGGTTAGTTCTACAACTTGGGTTAGGTTTAGGGTTAGATTTAGGGTTATGGTTTGAGTTAGGATTAGGTTTATGGTTGGGGTTAGGATTAGGGTTAGCATGAATGTGAGGGTTAGGGTGAGGGTTAGGTTAGGGTGAGGGTTAGGGTTAGGGTTAGGTTGAGGGTGGGTTTAGGGATAGGTTATGTGTTAGGGTTAGGGTAAGGGTTAGGTTTAGGGTAAGGTTTGGTTTAGGGTTAGGTTTAGTGTTGTGGTTAGGGTTAGAATTAGGGTTAGGATGAGGTTGAGAGTCTGGGTAACGGTGAGGTTTAAGGTTAGGGTTAAGGTGAGGGTTAGGGTTAGAATTAAGGTGAGGGTTAGGTTTAGAGTTAAGGTTAAGGTTAAGTTTTGGTTAGTGTTAGGTTTAGGGTTATTTTTAGGGGTAGCTTTAGTGTTTGTGTTAGGTTTAGGGTTAGGGTAAGGGTTTGGTTTAGGTTTAGGTTTACGTTTAGGGTTAGGTTTACGGTGAGTGTGAGGGGAAGGTTTAAGGTTAGGGTTACCGTGATGGTTAGGGTGAAGGCTATGGTTAGTGTTACGGTTATGGTTAGGGTTAGGGTTAGCTACACTTCGGGTTAGTGGTGGCCTTAAGTTTATCATTAGGATTGGGGCTAGGACTAGGGTTGGGGTTAGGGTTAGGATTAGGTTTAGGGTTTGGGACTCTTAGGTTTAGGGTTAGGGTTAGAATTAGGAGCTAGGGTTTATGTTTAGAGGTAGGGTTCGGGTTAGGTTTAGGGTTCGGGTTAGGGTTAGAGTGAGAGTGAGTTTGAGGGTTAGGGTTAGTGTTAGTGTTAGTGTTTGTGTTTGTCTTAGGGTTAGAGTGAGGGTTCGGGTTAGGTTTAGGGTGAGGGTTAGGGTGAGGGTGAGCGTGAGGGTTAGGGTTAGTGTTAGGTTTTGGATTAGGTTTAGTGTTAGGTTTAGGGTTAGGGTTAGGGTTAGGGTTAGGGTGATGGTGAGGGTTAGGGTGAGTGTGAGGATTAGGGTGACTGTTAGGGTAGGGTTTGGGTTAGGGTTAGAATTAGTATTAGGGTGAGGTTTAGTTTTAGGTTTGTGTTAAGATAAGGGTGAGGGTGAGGCTGAGGGTTAGGGTGAGGGTGAGGGTTAGGGTTAGGGTTCGGCTTAGGGATAGGGTTTGCGTAAGTGTTACTGCTAAGGTTAGGGTTAGGTTGAAGGTGAGTGTGAGGGTTAGGGTTAGGGTGAGGATGAGGATGAGGGTGAGGGTGAGGTTTAGGGTTAGGGTTAGGTTGAGAGTTAGGGTGAGTGTTAGTTTGAGGGTTTGTGTTAGGGTTAGGGTTAGGGTTTGGGTTAGGGACTTTAAGGGTTAGGTTTAGGGTTAGAGTTAAGGTTAGGGTTATCGTTAGTGTTAGTGTTAGTGTTAGGTTTATGGTTAGGGTTTGGTCTAGGACTAGGGTTATTGTTACAGTTAGGGTTAGGGTTAGGGTTTTTGGGTGAGTTTGAGGGTGAGGGTTAGGGTTTGCTTTAGGGTTAGGGTTAGTTTTAGGGTGAGGGTGAGGGTAGGGTGTCGGTTAAGGTTAGGATGAATGTGAGGGTTAGGTGAGAATTAGGGTTAATGTTAGGGTGAGGCTTCGGGTTAGGGTTAGGTTTAGGGTGAGGGATAGCGTTAGGGTTAAGTTTAGGATGAGGGTTAGTGTTAGGTTTAGGGTTAGGGTGAGGGTGAGGGTTAGGGTGAGGTTGAGGGTTAGGGTTAGGGTTATATTTACGGTTAGGGTGAGGGTGAGGGTGAGGGCTAGGGTTAGCGTGAGATTTAGCGTGAAGGTGAGGGTTAGGGTTAGGATTAGGATTAGTTTGAGGGTTAGGGTGAGGGGTAGGTTAATGGTTAGGGTTAGGGTTGGGGTTAGGGTTTGGGTTAGGGACCCTTAGGGTTAGGTTTAGGATTAGGGTTAAGTTTAGGGTTAGTGGTAGGGTTAGGGTTAGGGTTAGGTTTATTGTTATGGTTAGGACTAGGGTTAGGGTTAGGGTTAGGGTTAGGTTTAGGGTGATGGTGAGATTTAGCGTGAAGGTGAGGGTTAGGGTTAGGATTAGGATTAGTTTGAGGGTTAGGGTGAGGGGTAGGTTAATGGTTAGGGTTAGGGTTGGGGTTAGGGTTTGGGTTAGGGACCCTTAGGGTTAGGTTTAGGATTAGGGTTAAGTTTAGGGTTAGTGGTAGGGTTAGGGTTAGGGTTAGGTTTATTGTTATGGTTAGGACTAGGGTTAGGGTTAGGGTTAGGGTTAGGTTTAGGGTGATGGTGAGAGTTAGGGTGAAGGTGAGGGTGAGGGTTAGGATTAGGGTTAGGGGTTAGGGTTAGGATTAGGGTGAGGGTGAGGGTGAGGTTTAGGTTTAGGGGTACGGTTAGGTTTAAGGTGAGAGTTAGGTTCAGGGTTAGGGTTAGGGTTAAGTTTTGGTTAGGCTTAGGGTTAGGGTTAGCATTAGGTTTAGAATTTGTTTTAGGGTTAGGGTTAGGGTTAGGGTTGCGTTTAGGGTTAGGGTTAGGGTGAGGGTGAGGGTGAGGGTGAGGTTTAAGGATAGTTTTATCTTTAGGGTTAGGGTGAGGGTTAGTGTTATTTTTAGGGTTAGGTTTAGGGTTAGCTACACTTATGGTTAGGGTTAGGGTTATGTTTATGATTAGGGTTGGGGCTAGAATTAGAGTTAGGGTTAGGATTAGAGTTAGGATTCGGTTTAGGGTTTGGGATCCTTAGGGTTAGGGTTAGGGTTTGGGTTAGGAGATAGGGTTTATGTTTAGGGTTAGGGTGAGGGATAGGGTAAGGTTGAGGTTTAGATTTAGGGTGAAGATGAGGTTGAGGGTTATGGTTAATGTGAGTGTGAGGGTTAGGGATAAGTTTAGGGTTTGGATTAGTGTTAGTGTTACTGTTAGTGTTAGGGTGAAGGTGACCGTGAGGTTAGGGTTAGGGTGAGGGTTAGGGTGAGGGTTAGGGTGAGAGTGAAGGTGAGGGTTAGGGTTAGGGTTAGGTTTTGGGTTAGGGTGAGGGTTAGGTTTTGGGTTAGGGTTAGGATTTGTTTTATGGTGAGGTTTAGGGTTAGGGTTAGGGTGAGTGTGAGGGTTAGGGTTAGAGTTAGGGTTAGGGTTAGGATGAGGGTGAGGGTTAGGGTTAGGGTTAGGGTGAGGGTTATGGTGAGGGTGAGGGTTAGGGTTAGGATTACGGTTAGGGTTAGAATGAATTTTAGGGGGCGGATTAGTGTTAGGGGTAGTGGGAGGGTTAGTGTTAGGGTGAGGGTGAGGGTGAGGATTAGGATTAGGGTTAGGTTTTTGGTTAGGGTTAGGTTTAGGATTAGAGTTAGGGTTAGGGTTTGGTTTAGAGTTAGGTTTAGGTTTAGGGTGATTGTGAAAGTGAGGTTAGGTTGTCCGTTAGGGTTAGGGTTAGGGTTAGGGTAAGTGTTCGGGTTAGGGTTAGGTTTAGGGTGAGGGATAGGGTTAGGGTTAGGTTTATGGTGAGGTTTAGGGTTATGGTTAGGTTGACGGTTAGGGTTAGGGTGAGGTTTAGTGTTAGGTTTAGGGATAGGGCGAGGGTGTGGGTGAGGGTGAGGTTTGGGTGAGGTTGAGGGTCAGCTTTAGTGTTATGTTTAGGGTTAGGGTTTGGGTTAGTGTTACTGTTAGTGTTAGGGTTATGTTTAGGGTTAGGGTGAGGGTGAGGGTGAGGGTTAGGATTAGGGTGAGGGTTAGGTTGAGGTTAAGGGTGTGGGTTGGGTTGAGGGTTAGGTTTAGGTTTGGCGTTAGGGTTAGGGTTTGGGTTAGGGACCCTTACAGTAAGGTTTAGGATTATGGTTAAGTTTAGGGTTAGCGTTAGGTTTAGGGTTACGGTTAGGTTTATGGTTATGGTTAGGTCTAAGACTAGGATTACAGTTAGGGTTAGGGTTAGGGTTCTGGTTAGGGTGAGGGTGAGGTTTAGGGTTAGGGTGAGGGTTTGGTTTAGGGTTAGGGTTAGGGTGGGTTAGGGTTAGGGTTAGGGTTAGGGTTAGGGTTAGCGTGAGGGTTAGGTTTATGCCGGGGCCAACTGGCAGCAAACCAGGGTTCGCAGATTGGGGTTCCTGAAATAGGGGGCAAGCACTAGGAAGAAATAGAAGAGAGACAGACACACAGAGTCCGGGATGTCCGCAGTCCAGGTAAAGACTGCTGCGTTTATTTTTATCTCCCGCTTCTTCCCTCCTCCAGACCCAGGGAACCTCCAGGTGTTACATTCATATGGTAAATCTCAGGTCTTTTACATAGAATAGGGCCAGAAAACAATAAGACAATAAAGCCATTGTCTGATGCAAGTCAAGGTACAGTTTGATTCCACTCTGGCTCCCAACAGGTTTAGGGTTAGGGTTAGGGTTAGAGTGAGGGTTATGTTGAAGGTTATGGATATGGTTATGTTTAGGTTGACGATTAGGGTTAGGGTTAGGTGTAGGATGATGGTTAGGGTTAGGGTGAGGGTTACGATGAAAGTTGAGGTTAGGGTTAGGGTAAGGATTAGGTTTAGGGTGCGGGTTAAGTTTAGGGTGAGAGTTGGTTAGGTTTAGGCGGAGGGCTAGGGTTAGGTTTAGGTTTAGCATAAAGGTTTGGGTTAGTGTTAGGTTTTGACTTATGGTTAGGTTTAGGGTTAGGGTGAGCGTTAGGGTCAGGGTTAGGGTTAGGATTAGGGTTAGGGTTAGGGTTAGGTTTAGGGTGAAATTTAGGGTAGGTTGAGTGTGATGGTTACGGTGAGGGTTAGGTTGAGGGGTAGGGTTAGGATGAGGTTGAGTGTTAGGGTTAGGGTGAGGGTTAGCGTTAGGGTTAGGGTGAGGGTGAGGTGAGGGTGAGGGTAATGGTTAGGGTTAGGGTTAGGGTGAGGTTTAGGTTGAGGGTTTGGGTTAGGGTTAGAGTTAGGGTTTGGGTTTGGAACCCTAAGGGTTAGGTTTAGGGTTAGGGTTAAGGTTATGGTTAGCGTTAGGGTTAGGGATAGGGTTAGGTTTATGGTTAGGGTTAGGTCTAGGAGTAGGGTTAGGGTTATGGTTAGGGTTAGGATTATGATTAGGTTTAGGGTTATTCTGAGGGTGCGGATTAGGGTTAGATTTAGGGTGAGGGTAACGGTTAGGGTTAGGCTTTGGGTTTTGTTTAGGTTTAAGTTTAGTGTTAGGGTTAGGGTTAGCATGAGGGTTAGGTTTAGGTTTAGGGTTAGGGTTAGAAGGAGGATTAGGTTGAGGGTTAGGGTTATGGTTATGGTTAAGGTGAGGATTAGGGTTAGGGTGAGGTTTACGGTGATGGTTCAGGTTAGAATGAGGGTTAGGGTGAGTGTTGGGGTTAGGGTTAGGTTTAGGGTGAGGACTAGGGTTAGGGTTAGGTTTAGGGAGAAGTTTTGGGTTAGAGTTAGATTTAGGCTTATGGTTAGGGTTAGGGTTATGGTGAGGGAGAGGGTTAGGGTTAGGTTTAACGTTAGGGTTAGGATGAGCGTTAGGGTAGATGAGGGTGATTTTTAGGGTGAGGGTTAGGGAAAGGGTTAGGGTGAGGTTTTTGGTTAGGGTTAAGGTTAGGGTTGGGTTTAGGGTTAGGGTAAAGTTTAAGGTTAGGGTGAGGGTTAGGGTTAGGTTTAGGGTTAATGTTTGTGTTAGGGTAAAGGTTAGAGTTACAGTAAGGGTGAGAGTGAGTGTGAGGGTGAGGGTTAAGGTTAGGATTACGGTTAGGGTTAGGATGAGGGTTAGGGTTAGGGTTACGATTAGGGTTAGAATTAGGGTGAGCGTGAGGGTGAGACTTAGGGTGAAGGTTAGGGTTAGGGTTAGGTTTAGGGTTATGGTTACGGTGAGGGTGAGAGTGAGGGTAAGGGTCAGGGTGAGGGTGAGTGGTAGGGTGAGGGTTAGGGTGAGGGAGAGTGTTAGGGTTAGGATTAGCGTTAGGGTGAGGGTTAGGGAATAGTTAGGTTTAGGGTTAGTATTATGGTTACGGTTAGGGTGAGGTTTACCTTGAGGTTTAGGGTTATGTTTAAGGTTAGGGTCAGGGTTAGGGTTAGGGACACTTAGGGTTAGGGTTATGGTTAGGGTTAAGGGTAGTGTTAGTGTTACGTTTAGGGTTACTTTTAGGTTTTTGGTTAGGGTTAGGGTAGGACTAGGGTTAGGGTTAGGATTAGGGTTAAGTTTAGGGTTATGTATAGGTATATGGCTAGGGCTTGGTTTAGGGTTTGGATTAGGTTTTGGGTTATGGATAGGGTGAGAGTGAGGGTTAGGGTCAGGGTTAGTGTTAGGGTTAGGGTTAGGCGTAGGGTTAGGCTTAGGGTGATTGAAAGGGTGAGGTATAGGGTTAGGGTTACGGCTAGGGTTAGGGATAGGGTGAGGATGAGCATTCCGGTGAGGATAGGGCTACGGTTAGGGTTAGGGTGAGGGTTAAGTTGAGGGTAAGGGTTATGGCGAGGGTGAGGGTTAAGGTTAGGGTGAGGGTTAGGGTATTGGTTAGGGTGAGGGTGAGGGTTAGGGTTAGGTTTAGTGTTAGGGTAAGTGTGAGGGTTTGGATGAGTGTTACGTGAGGGTTAGGGTGAGGGTTAGGGATAGGGTTAGGATGAGGGTTAGGGTTAGGATAAGGGTGAGGGTTAGTGTTAGTGTGAGGGTGAGGGTTTGAGTTAGTGTTAGGTTTAGGGTGAGGGTTAGGGTTAGGGTCATGGTTAGGGTGAGGGTTAGGTGAGGGTTAGGGTGAGGGTCAAGGTCAGGGTTAGGGTTAGGTTAGGGACACTTAGGGTTAGGGTTAGGTTTAGGGTGAGGGTTAGGGTTAGGGTTAGGGTTATCGTTAAGGTTTTAGTTAGGGTTAGGGTTAGGGTTAGGGATTGGTTTAGGATTAGGGTTACGGTTAGGGTTAAGGTTAGGGTTAGGGTTATGTTGAGGGTTAGGGAAAGTGTTACGGTTAGGTTTAAGGTTAGGGTTAGGTTTTGGTTTAGGGTTACGGTGAGGGTGAGGGTTACGGTGAGTGTTAGGGTTAGGGTTCCGGTTAGGGCTTGGGTTAGGGTTAGTATTAGGGTGAGGGTTAGTGTGAGGTTGAGGGTTAGGGTTAGGATTAGGTTAGGGTGAAGTTGAGGGTGAGGTTTAGGGTTAGGATTAGGGTTAGTGTTAGGGTTAAGTTTAGAATTAGAGTCAGGGTGAGGGTTAGGGTGAGTGTTATGGTTAGGGTGAGGGTTAGGGTTGGTGTTAGGGTTAGGGTTAGGGTGAGCGGAGGGTTAAGATTAGGGTTAGGGTTAGGGCGACATTTAGGGTGAGTTTTAGGTTTAGGGTTAGGGTTAGGGTGAGGGTGAGGGTTCGGTTGAGTGTTAGGTTTAGGGTTAGGTTTATGGTTAGGTTTAGGATGCGGGTGAGGGTTAGGGTTACTGTGAGGGTTAGGGTTACTGTGAGGGTTAGGGTGATGGTTACGGTTAGTGTAAGGGTTAGGCTGTGGGTTAGGGTTAGGGTGAGGATTAGGGTGAGGGTTAGTGTTATGGTGAGGGTTAGGGTTAGGGTGAGGGCTAGGATTTTGTTTAGGGTTAGGGTGAGAGTTAGGGTTAGAGTGAGCATTAGGGTGAGGTTTAGGGTTAGAGTTAGGTTTAGGATGAGCATTAGGGTTAGGGTTGGGGTGCGGGTGAGGGTTAGGGTTAGGGTTAGGGTTAGGGTAAGGATTAGGGTGAGGGTGAGGGTGAGTGTGTGTGTGAGTGTTAGGGTTAGGGTTATTGTTAGGGTGAGGGTTAGGGTTTGGGTTTGGGTGAGCATTTGGGTTAGGGTTAGGGTGAGGGTTAGGGTGAGGGTGAGTGTTAGGGTTATTGTTAGGGTGAGGGTTAGGATTACGGTTTGCGTTTGGGTTAGGGTTAGGGTAAGGGTAAGTTTGTGGGCTAGAGGTACGGTTAGGGTTAAGGTTTGGGTTAGGATTAGCCTTAGGTTTATGGATAGGTTAAGGGTTAGTGTTAGGGTTAGGGTTAGGGTTATAGCTAGGTTTAGGTTTAGGGTTAGGGTTAGGGTTAGGGTTAGGGTCAGGGTTAGAGTGAGGGTAAGGGTTAGGGTTAGGGTGAGGGTTAGGATTATGGTTAGGGTGAAGGTGAGTGTTCGGTGAGGGTTAGGGTTAGGTTTAGGTTTGGGTTAGGGTTAGGGTTATGGTAAGAGTTAATGTGAGGGTGAGGGTTAGAGTTCGGGTTCGGTTTAGCATTAGGTTTAGACTTAGTGTTAGGGTGAGGGTTAGGTTGAGAGTTAGGGTGAGGATTAGGTTTAGGGTTAGGGTCAGGTTGAGGGTTAGGTTTAGGGTTAGGTTTAAGGTTAAGGTTTGGGTTATAGTTATGGTTTGGGTTAAGGTTAGTTTTAGAGTGAGGGTTAGGGTTAGGGTTATGGTGAGGGTTAGGGTGACGTTTAAGGTTAGGGTGACATTTAGGTTTGCGTTAGGATTAGGTTTAGGATTAGGGTTATGATGAGCATTAGGCTTAGGGTTATGGTTAGGTTTAGGTTTAAGGTGAGGTTGAGGGTGAGGTTGAGAGTTAGGTTGAGGGTTAGGGTTAGGGTTAGGGTTTGGTAAGTGTTCCTTTTTTGGATAGGTTTAGTGCTTGGACTAGGGTTAGGGTTAGGATTACGATTAGGGTTAGGGACCCTTAGGTGTAAGGTTAGGACTCAGGGGTTATTTTTATGGTTAGGATTATGGTTAAGTTTCGGGTTAGGGTGAGGGTGAGGGTTAGCATTAGGGTGGGGTTGAGGTTTAAGGTTATGGTTATGGTTAGGGTGAGGGTTTGGGTTAGGGCTAGGGTGAGTCTTAGGGTTAGGGTAGGGTTAGGGTTAGGATGAGGATGATGGTTAGGGTGAGGGTTAGGGTTGTGGTTAGGGTTAGAAAGAGGGTTAGTGTTATGATTAGGGTGATGGATAGGCGGAAGTTTAGGGTTAGGTTTAGGGTTAGGGTTAGGGTTAGGTTTAGGGTTAGGGTGAGGGTTAGGGTTAGGTTTAGGGTTAGGGTGAGTTTGAGGTTTAGGGTTAGGGTTAGGTTAGGCTGAGGGTTAGGGGTAGGCTGAGGGTTAGGGTAAAGTTTAGGGTTATGGTTAGGGTTAGGTTTAGGTTTAGTGTTAGGGTTAGGTTTAGGATGAGGGTTAGTGTGAGTGTTAGGGTTCGGTAAGGGTTAGGGTTAGGGTTCGGGTTCGGGTAAGGGTTAGGGTGAGGATGAGGGTTAGGGTGAGGTTTATGGTGAGGATAAGGGTTACGGTGAGGGTTAGGGTGTGGGTTAGGTATAGGGTTAGGGTTAGGTTTAGGGTTAGGGTGATGGTCAGGTTTAGGGTGATGGGAGGGCGAGGGTGAGGGTTAAGGTAAGGGGGAAGCTTAGGTTTATGGTTGGGGTCAGTGTGATGGTGAGGTTAAGGGTTAGGGTGAGGGTGATGGTTACAGTTAGGGTGAGGGTGAAGTTTAGGTATAGGGTTAGGATGAGGGTTAGGGTTAGGGTGAGGGTTAGGATGAGGGTTAGTGTGAGGGTGAAAGGATGAGTGTTAGGGTTAGAATGAGGGTTAATGTTTGAGTTAGGGTGAGGGTTAGGGTTGGGGTTAGGGTTAGTGTTAGGGTTAGGTTTAGGATTAGGGTGAGGGTGAGGGTGAGGTTGAGGGTTAGGGTCAGGGTGAGGGTTATGGTTAGGGTTAGATTTAGGATTAAGTTTAGGGTTAGGGTTTTGGTTAGGGGCAAGGTTAGGTTTATGGTGAGGGTTAAGATTAGGGTTAGCATTAGGGTTAGGATTACAGTAAGGGTAAGGTTGAGGGTTAGAGTTAGGGTTAGGGTTATGTTTAGCGTTTGGGTTAGGGTTAGCCTTAGGTTTAGGGATAGGTTAAGTGTTAGTGTTAGGGTTATGGTTAGGGCTGGGTTAGGGTTAGGGTTAGGGCAATAGCTAGTGTTAGGTTTAGGGTTAGGATTAGTGTTAGGGTGAGACTGAGAGTGACGTTTAGGGTTAGTGTTAGGGTTAGGTTTACGGTGAGGGTTAGGGTTAGGCTTAGGGTGAGGGTGAGGGTTAAGGTTAGGGTTAGGATGAGGGTTAGTATTACGGTTTGCGTTTGGGTTAGGGTTCGGGCAAGGGTAAGGTTGAGGGCTAGAGTTAGGTTTAGGGTTAGTTTTAGGTTGGGTTAGGATTTGCCTTAGGTTTATGGATAGGTTAAGGGTTAGTGTTAGGGTTAGGGTTAGGGGTATAGCTAGGGTTAGGGTTAGTGTTAGGGTGAGACTGAGGGGGAGGGTCTGGTTAGGGTTAGGGTGAGAGTGAGGGTTAGAGTTATGGTTAGGGTGAAGGTGAGGGTTAGGGTGAGGGTTAGGGTTAGGTTTAGGGTTAGGGTTAGGGTTTGGTTAGGGTTTGAGTTTCGGTTAGGGTTAGGGTAAGGTTTAACGTGAGGGTGAGGGTGAGGGTTAGAGTTAGGGTTCGGGTTAGGGTTAGTGTTAGGCTTAGTGTTAGGGTGAGGATTAGTTTGAGAGTTAGGGTGAGGATTAGGTTGAGGGTTAGGGTTAGGGTAAGGGTTAGGATTAGGGCTAGGGTTAGTGTTAGGCTTTGGGTTAGAGTTACTTTTAGGGTTACGGTTAGTGTCAGAGTGAGGGTTAGGTTTAGGGTGAGAGTTAGGGTTAGGGTTAGGTTTAGGGTGACGTTTAGCTTGGGGTTAGGGTTAGGTTTAGCATTAGGGTTAGGATGAGGGTTAGGGTTAGGGTTAGGGTTAAGGTGAGGGTGAGGGTGAGGTTTAGAGTTAGGTTGAAGGTTAGGGTTAGGGTTAGGATTAGGTAAGTGTTACGTTTTTGGTTAGGATTCTGGTTAGGGTTAGGGTTAGGGTGAGGGTGAGGGTTGGCATTAGGGTGAGGTTGAGGTTTAAAGTTATGGTTATGGTTAGGGTGAGAATTAGGGTTAGGTTTAGGCTGAGTCTCAGGATTAGGGTTAGGGTTAGAGTTAGGGTGAGGGTTAGGGTGAGGATGATGTTTAAGGTGAGGGTTAGGTTTAGGCTTAGGGTTAGGGTGAGGGTTAGTGTTAGGATTGGGGGAGGATAGGCAGAAGTTTAGGGTGAGGTTTAGGGTTAGTTTTAGGGTTAGGGTGAAGGTGAGGGTTAGGGTTAGGTTTAGGGTTAGGATGAGGTTGAGGGTTAGGGTTAGGGTTAGGGTGAGGGTTAGGAGTAGGGTGAGGTTTAGGGTAAGGGTTAGGGTTAGGTTTAGTGTTAGGGTTTGGGTTAGAATGAGGGTTAGGGTTAGGGTGAGGGTAAGGGTTATGGTTAGGGTTAGGGGGAGTGTGAGGGTTCGGGTAAGGGTTAGGGTGAGGGTGAGGGTTAGGTTGAGGTTTAGGGTGAGGATAAGGGTTAGGGTGTGTGTTAGGTTTAGGGTTAGGGTTAGGTATAGGGTTAGGGTGATGGTGAGGGTTAGGATCAAGGTTTTGAAGAGGGTGAGGGTGTGGGTAATTGAGAAGCTTAGGTTTAGAGTTAGGGTTAGGTTGAGGGTGAGGTTAAGGGTTAGGGTGAGGGTGATGGTTACAGTTAGGGTGAGGGTGAAGGTTAGGGTGAGGGTCAGGGTGAGAGTTAGGGTGAGGGTAAGAGTTAGGATGAGTGTTAGGGGTACAATGAGGGTTAAGATTTGGGTTAGTATGAGGGTTAGGTTTGGGGTTAGGCTTAGTGTTAGGGTTAGGGTGAGGATTGGGGTCAGTGTTAGGGTTAGGGTGAGGGTTAGGTTTATGGTTATGGTTAGATTTAGTATTAAGGTTCGGGTTACGGTTTTGGTTAGGGGTAGGTTTAGGGTTTGGGTGAGGGTTAGGGTTAGGGTGAGGGTGAGGGTGAAGGTTAGGGATAGGGTTATGGTTAGGTTTAGGGTTAGGGTTAAGGTGAGGGTGAGGGTTAGGGTTATGGTTAGCATTAGGGTTAGGATTATGGTAAGGGTAAAGTTGAGGATTACAGTTAGGGTTAGGGCTGTAGCTAGCGTTATGTTTAGGGTTAGGGTTAGTGTTAGGGTGAGAGTGAGGGTGAGGGTTAGGGTTATGGTTAAGTTTAGGTTTAGGGTGAGGGTTAGGGTTACGGTTAGGGTGAAGGTGAGGGTTAGGGTGCGGGTTAGGGTTAGGTTTAAGATTTAGGGTTAGGGTTTCGTTAGGGTTTGGGTTTCGGTTAGGGTAAGGGTTAGGGTTAAGTTTAGGGTGAGGGTTAGGTTGAGTGGTAGGGTGAGGATTAGGTTGAAGGTTAGGGTTAGGGTGAGGGTTAGCGTTAGGGTTAGGATTAGGATTAGGGTTCGCCTTAGGTTTAGGTTTAGGTTTAGGTTAAGGGTTAGGGTTAGCGTTAGAGTTTGGGTTAGGTTTCTGTTTAGGGCTAAAGCTAGGTTTAGTGTTAGGAGTAGGGTTAGGGTTAGGGTGACAGTTAGGGGTAGTGTGAGGGTTAGTTTTATCATTAGGGTTAGGGTTAGGAATAGGTTTGTTGTTAGGGTTAGCCCTAGGTTGACAGTTAGGTTAAGAGTTAGTGTAGGTTTAGGGTAAGGGTTAGGGTTATGTTTAGAGCTAAAGCCAGGGTTAGGGTTAGGAGTAGGGTTAGTGTTAAGATGACGGTTACGGTTAGGGTGAGGGTTAGGTTTATGGTTAGGGTTAGGGTTAGGATTAGATTTAGGGTTAGGGTGATGGTGAGAGTTAGGGTTAGGGTGAGAGTGAGAGTGAGGGTTAGGGTGAGGGTTATGGTGAGGGTGAGGATGAGGGTGAGATTATGTGGAGGGTGAGGGTTAGGCTTAGTGTTAGGTTTAGGTTTAGGGTTAGGGTTAGCATTAGGATGAGGGTTAGCGTTAGGGTTAGGGTTAGGGTGAGGGTTAGGGTTAGGGTTAGGATTAGGGTAAGCCTTAGGTTTAGGGTTAAAGGGTTCATGTTAGGGTTAGGGTAAGGGTTAGGGTTAGCTTTAGGGCTAAAGCTAGGATTAGGATTAGGACTAGGGTTAGGGTTAGGGTGAGGGTAAGGTTTATGTTTAGGTTTAAGTTTGGATTAGGGTTAGGGTGTGTGTGAGGGTGAGGGTTAGGGTTAGGGTTAGGTTTAGGGTTAGATTGAGGGTGATGTTTAGGGTGAGGGTTAGGGTTAGGGTTAGTGTGAGTGTTAGGTTGAGGGTTAGGTTTAGTGTGAGGGTTCGGGTTAGGTTTAGGTTTAGGTTTATGGTGAGGATCAGGGTGAGGGTTAGGGTGAGGTTTAGGGTGAGGCTTAGGGTGATTGTTAGGGTGAGTGTTAGGTTGAGGGTTAGGGTTACGGTGAAGGTGAGGGTTAGGGCGAGGATTAGGATTAGGTTTAGGGGTAGAGTTAGGATTAAAGTTAGGTTTTGGGTTAAGGTTGGGTTTAGGGTTAGGGTTTGGATGAGGACGAGCGTTAGGGTGATGGTGAGGGTGAGGGTTAGTGTAAGGGTTAGGGTTAGGGTAAATGTAAGGTTGTAGCTTAGAGTAAGGGTTCGGTTAGGGTTAAGGTTAGTGTGAGGGTTTGTGTTAGGTTGAGGAATAGAATTAGTGTTAAGGTTAGGGTTAAGGTTAAGGTGAGGGTTAGAGTGAGGGTTAGGGTTAGGGCAACGGATAGGGTTAGGGACCCTTTTGGTTATGTTTAGGGTTAGGGTTATGTTTAGGGTTAGCGTTAGGGTTAGTGTTAGGATTAGGTTTATGGATAGCGTCTGGGCTAGGACTAGGTTAAGGGTTAGGGTTAGGATTAGGGTTAGGGTAAGTGTTAAGTTGAGGGTTAGGGTGAGGTTTTGGTTTAGGTTTAGGGTTAGGATGAGGGTATGAGTGAGGCTGAGGGTTAGGGTGAGGATTAGGGTTAGCTTTAGGGTTAGGGTTATGGTTACGGTGAGGTTTAGGGTTAGGGTCAGGTGAGGGTTATGGTGAGGAATAGTCTTAGGGTTAAGGTTAGGGTGAGGATGAGGGTTTCGTTTAGGGTGAGGGTGAGGGTTAGGGTCAGGGTGAGTGCGAGGGTGCGGGGTAGGGTTAGGGTTCAGGTCAGGGTTAGAGTGAGGGTTAGGGTTAGGTAGAGGGTTAGGGTGAGAATGAAGGTGAGTGTTAGGGTTAGGGTTAGTGTAGTGGTTAGGGTTAGGGTTAGGGTTAGGGTGAGAGTTATGGTGAGGGTTAGGACTAGGATTTAGTTTTAGGGTTAGGGTTAAGTTTAGGATTCTGGTGAGGGTTAGGGTGAGGGTTAAGTTTAGGTTTAGGGTGAGTGTTTGGATGAAGTTTAAGGTTAAGGTTAGAGTTAGGGTTTGTGTTAGGGCTAGGGTTGGGTTAGGTTAGTTTTAGGGTTTCGCTTATGGTTAGGGTTAGGTTTAGGGTTAGAGTTAGGTTTAGAGTGAGGCTGAGGGTGAGATTTGGAATTAGGTTTAGGGTGAGGGTTAGGGTTAGGTTTAGGCTGAGGGTGAGGGTTAGGGTGATGGTGAGGGTTAGGGATAGGGTTAGGATTAAGGTTAGGATGAGGATTAGGTTGATGGTGATGGTTAGGGATAGGGTTAGGGTTAAGGTTAGGATGAGGGTTAGGGTTACGGTTAGGGTGAGGGATAGGGTGAGAGTGAGGGTTAGGATCAGGGTTAGGTTGACGGTTAGATTGAGGGTTATTGTTTGGGTTAGGGTTAGTGTGAGGGTTAGGTTGAGGGTTAGATAGGGTAAGGGTTAAGGTTAAGGTTAGGGTTAGGGACGCTTAGGGTTAGTTTTAATTGTAGAGTTAGCGTTAGGGTTAAGTTTAGGGTTAGGTTTAGGGCTAGGACTAGGGTTAGGGTTAGATTTAGGATTAGGGTTAGGGTAACTCTTAGGGTGAGGGTGAGGGTACGGTTCGGTTAGCATGAGGGTTAGGTTCAGGGAAACTTAGGGTTAGGGTTAGGTTTAGGATTAGGGTTAAAGTTAGGGTTATGTATACGTTTAGGGCAAAGGCTAGTTTTACGGTTTGGGTTAGGGTTAGGGTTAGGGTTAGGGTGAGCTTGAGAGTGAGGGTTAGGGTGAGATTGAGGGTGATTGTTAGGGTGAGGGTGAGGGATAGTGTAAGGGTTAGGGTTACGGTTAGGATTAGGGTTGGTGTGAGGGTTAGAGTGAGGGTTAGGGTTAGGTTTTGGATTATTGTTACTGTTAGCGTTAGGTTTAGGGTTAGGCTTAGGATTATGGTTAGGTTTACGGTAAGAACTAGGTTTAGGGTTAGGGTTAGGATTATGGTTAGGGTTAGGGACCCTTTGGGTTAGGATTAGGGTTTGGGTTAGGAGTTAGGGGTTATGATTAGGGTTAGGGTTAAGGTTACATTTATGGTTAGGCTTAGGTTTTGGTTTAATGGTTAGGGTTAGGTTTAGGGACCCTTACGGTTAGGGTTAGGATTATGGTTAGCGTTAGGGTGATGTTTATGGTTATGGTTAGGGTTAGGGTAAGATTGACGGTTAGGGTGAGTGTGAGGTTTGGCTGAGGGTTATGGTTATGGTTAGGGTGAAAGTGAGGGTGTTGGTGAGGGTTAGGGTAAGGGTTATGCTTAGGTTAGGGTTAGGGTTTGGGTTTGGGTTAGGGTTAGGGTTAGGGTTAGGGTTAGAGTTAGGATTAGTGTTAGGGTTAGGATTGTTGTTAGGGTTAGGGGGTTAGGGTTAAATTTATGGTTTGGGTGAGGCTTAGGGTGAGGGTTGTGGTTAGGATTAGGGTTAGGGTTGGGTTAGGTTTAGGGATAGGGTGAGGGTTAGGGTTTGGATGAGGGTTAGGGTTAGGGTGAGGGTGAGGGTGAGGGTTAGGGTTAGGTTTGGGTTAAGGTTAGGGTTAGGGTTAGGGTTAGAGTGTGCGTGAGGGTTAGGGTTTGGGTGAGGGTTAGGGTTAGGGTTAGGGTTAGGTTTAGGGTTAGCGTTAGGGTTACGTTAAGAGTTAGGTTTATGGTTAGGGTTAGGGCTAGGACCAGGGTTATGGTTAGGGTTATGGTGAGGGTTACGGTGAGGGTGAGGGTTAGGGTTAGGGTGAGGGTGAGGGTGAAGGTTACCGCTAGGGTTAGGGTGAGGTTTAGGGTTAGAGTTAGCGTTAGGGAAAGGGTGATGTTTGGGTTAGGGTTAGGGTTAAGGTGAGGGTTACAGTGAGGGTTAGTGTTAGGGTTCATGATAGGGTTAGGGTGAGGGTTAGGGTTAGGTTTGGAGTTAGATTTAGGGTCAGGGTTAGCGTTAGGGATCTTAGAGTTAGGAATAGGGTTAGAGTTAAGTTTAGGTTAGCGTTAGGTTTATGGTTAGGAGTAGGGTTAGGGTTAGGGTTAGGGTTAGGGTTAGGGTTAAGATTATGTTTAGGGTTACTGTGAGGGTTAGGGTGAGGGTTAGGTTTAGGGTTAGGGTAAGGGTGAGGGTTAGGGTAAAGGTGAGGTTTAGGATGAGGGGTAGGGTTAGGGTTAGGTTTAGGGTCAGGGTTAGGGTGAGGTTGAGTGTGAGGATGAGGGTTAGGGTTAGGGTGAGGGTTAGGGTTAGGGTTATGGTGAGGGTTAGGGTGAGGTTTAGGGTTACAGTTTCGTTTAGGGTTAGGATTAGTGTTAGGATTAGTGGGAGGGGGAGGGTTAGGGTTAGGTTTAGGATGAGGGTTTGGATTAGGCTGAGTGTTAGGGTTAGGGCTAGGGTTAGGTTGAGGTTGAGGGTGAGGGTTAGGGTTAGGGTTAGGGTTAGGGTGGGAGTGAGTGTTAGGGTTAGGGTTAGGGTTAGGGTGAGGGTTAGGGTTAGGGCAAGGGTTGGGGTTAGAGTTAGGGTTAGGGACCCTTATGTTTAGGTTTAGGTTTAGGGTTAAGTTTAGGGAGGGTGAGGGTTAGGTTTAGGGTTAGGGTGAGGGTTAGGGTGAGAGTTAGGGTTAGGTTGAGCGTGAGGGTTATGGTTAGGATTATGGCTAGGGTGAGGGTGAGTTTTACGGTTAGGGTGAGTGTGAGGGTTAGGTTTAGTGACTCTTAGGGTTAGGGTTAGGGTTAAGGGTAGGGTTAGGGTTAGGGTTAGGTTTATGGTTAGGATTTGGGCTAGCACTAGCAATAGGGTTAGGGTTAGGATAAGGGTTAGGGTTAGGGTTATGTATAGGGTTAGGGCTAATGTAGGTTTAAGGTTTCAGTTATGGTTAGGGTTAGGGTTAGGGTGAGGGTTAAGGTTAGGCTTAGGGTTAGCTGTAGGGTGAGGGTGAGGGTTAGGGTGAGAATTAGAGTTAGGGTTAGTGTGAGGGTTATGGTGAGGGTTAGATTTAGGGTTAATTTCAGGGTTAGGGTTAGTGTTAGGGTTAGGGTTCGGGTGAGGTTTAGGGCGAGGTTGAGTTTAGGGTGACGGTTAGCGTTAGGTTTAGTATGAGGGGGAGGGTGAGAGTGAGACTTAGGGTGAGGGTTAGGGTTAGGGTGAGGGTTAGATTCAGGGTTAGGGTTAGGGTTAGGGTTAGGGTGACGGTGTGGGTGAGGGTGAGAGTTAGGGTGAGGGTTTTCATTAGGGTGAGGGTTAGGTTTAGGTTTAGGTTAAGGGTTAGGTTTAGGGTTATGGTGAGTTTTAGGGTTAGGGTGGGGGTTAGGGTTATGGTTAGGTTTGGGGTTAGGGTTAGGGTGAGCGTGAGGGTGAGGGTGAGGGTGAGGGTGAGGATGAGGGTTAGGGTGAGAGTGAGGGTTAGGGTTAGGCTAAAGGTTAGGTTTAGGGTTAGGGTGACGATTAGCGTTAGGGTTAGGGTGAGAGTTAGAATTTGTTTAGGGTTAGGGTTAGGGTGCGAGTAAGGTTTAGGTTGAGGGTGAGGGTGTGGTGAGGGTTAGAGTGAGGGTGAGGGTTTGGGAGAAGGTTAGGGTTAGGGTTAGGGTTAGGGTTAGGTTAAGGTTAAGGTAAGTTTTAGGGTGATGGTTAGGGTTAAGGTTAGGGTTAGGTTTAGGGTGAGGGTTAGTGTTAGGGTTAGGGTGACAGTTTGGGTGAGGGTTAGGCTGAGGATTACCGTGAGTTTTAGGGTCAGGGTTAGGTGAGGGTTAGGTGAGGGTTAGGGTGATGGATAGGGTAAGGGTTAGGGTGTGGGTACCGTTTGGATGAAGGTTAGGGTTTGGGCAAGGTTTACGATTAGGGTTAGGTTTCGTTTTGGGTTAGGTTTAGGGTTAGGGTTTGGGTTAGGGTTAGGGTTTGGGTTAGGATGAGGGTGAGGGTAAGGGTGAGTGTGAGGGTTAGTTTTAGGGTTAGGGTAAGGGCGAGGCTTAGATTTAGTGTTAGGGTTGGGGTTAGGGCTAGGGTGAGGGTTTGGTTTAGGTTGAGGGTAAGGTTAGGGCTAGGGTTAGGGTGAGGGTTTGGTTTAGGTTGAGGGTTAGGGTTAGGGTGGGGGTGAGTGTTAGTGTTAGTGTTAGGGTTAGGGCAAGTGTTAGGGTTAGAGTCAGTGTTAGGGACCCTTAGGTTTAGGTTTAGGGTTAGGGTTAAGTTTATGTTTAGCGTTAGGGTTAGGTTTAAGGTTAGGTTTTTGGTTAGGCTTAGGAAAAGGACTAGGGTTATGGTTGGGGTTAGAATTAGGGTTAGCGAAAGTGTTAGGTTGAGATTTAGGTTGAGGTTCAAGATTAGGGTTAGGGTGAGGGTGATTGTTAGGGTGAGGGTTAGTGTTAGGATTAGGGTGAGCTTTAGGGTTAGGGTTAGGTTAGGGTTAGTGTGAGTATTAGCGTGAGAGTTAGGGTTAGGGTTACGTTAGGGTTAGGGTGAGGGTGAGGGTTTGGCTTAGGGTTAGGGTTAGGATTAGGTTGAGAGTTAGTTTTAGAGTGAGGGTTAGGGTGAGGATTAGGGTTGGGGTTAGGTTTAGGGTGAGGGTGAGCCTGAGGTTTAGGGTGAGGGTGGCGGTTAGCTTTGGGTTGAGGGTGATGGTTAGGGTTAGCGTTAGCGTTAGGTTTTCGGTTACGGCTAGGGTGAGGGTTAGGATGAGGGTGAGGGTTACAGTTAGGCTTAGGGTTAGGATTAGATTGAGGGTTAGGTTGAGGGTGAAAGTGAGGGTGAGGGTGAGGGTTAGGGTTAGGGTAAGGGTTTGGGTAAGTGTTTGCATTAGGGTTAGGGTTAGGGTTAGGGTGGGGATTTGGGTTTGATTGGGGGTTAAGGTTAGGGTTTGCCTTAGGGTGATGGTGAGGTTTATTTTAGGGATGAGTGTTAGGGTTAGGGTTAGGGTTGGAGTGAGGGTTAGGGTAAGGGTTAGAGTTAGTGTAAGGTTTAGGGTTTGGGTTAGGGTAAGGGACTCTTAGGGTTAGTTTTAGGGTTAGGGTTAAGTTTAAGGTTAGCGTTAAGGTTAGAGTTAGGGTTAAGTTTAGGGTTAGAGTTAGGGTTAGGGTTAGTGTTAGGTTTATGGTTAGGATTAGGGTTAGGGTTAGGTTTAGGGTAAGGGTGAGCGTCAGAGTTAGGGCTATGGTTAGGGTTAGGGTGAGGTTGAGGGTTAGGGTTAGTGTTAGTTTGAGGGTGAGGTTAGGGTTACGGTTAGGGTTAGGTTAAGGATTTTGGATAGGATTAGGTTTAGGATTAGGGTTAGGGTGAGGGTGAGGGTGAGGTTTAGGTGTAGGGTGAGGGTGAGGCTGAGGTTTAGGGTGAGGTTTAGGGTTAGGGTTAGGTTTAGGGTTAGGGTGAGGGTGAGAGTGAGGATGAGGGTTAGGGTTAGGGTTAGGGTTAGGGTTATGGTGAGGGTTAGGGTTAGGTTTAGGGTTACGGTTTGGCTTAGGATTAGGGTTAGTGTTAGGGTTAGGGGTAGGATGAGGTTTAGGGTTAGGGTAATGGTTGGGGTTAGGGTTAGGTTAGGGACCCTTAGGGTTAGGGTTAGGATTCGGGTTAGGGTTAGGATTATGTATAGGGATTGCTGTAGAGCTAGGTTTAGGTTTTCGGTTAGGGTTAGGGTTACGATTAGGGTTAGGGTTAGTGTTTGGGTTAAATCGGGGTGAGGGTAAGAGTTAGGGTGAGGGTTAGGGTGAGGTTGAGGGTGAGGGTTAGGGTTAGGGGGGGATGAATGTTAGGGTTAGGGTTAGGTTGAGGGTGACGAAGACGGATAGGGTTAGGGGTAGGGTTACGGTTAAAGTGAGGGTTAGGGTGAGCATGAGGTTTAGGGTTAGGAATACAGTTAGGGTGACGGTTAGGCTGAGGGTGAGTGTGAGGGTTAGGGTTAGTTAAGGTGAGGGTTATTGTGATGGTTAGGATTAGGGTTAGTTTTACAGTTATGATTAGGTTTAGGGTTAGGGTGAGGGTTGGGGTTACGGTTACTGTGAGAATTAAGCTAAGGGTTAGAGTTACGGTTGGGTTAGGGGTAAGTTTAGATATAGGGTTAGTTTTGGGGTTAGGGTTGGGGATAGGGTCAGGGTGAAGTTGGCGGTGAGAGTGAGGGTAAGGGTTTGGGTTAGGGTCAGGGTTAGGGTTAGGTTTAGGGTTAGGTTTAGGGTGAGGTTGAGGTTTAGACTTAGGGTTAGGTTTAGGGTGAGGGTTAGGGTTAGAGTGAGTGTTAAGGTGAGGGTTATGGTTAGGGTTAGAGTGAGGCTGAGGGTTAGGGTGAGTGTGAGGGTTAGGGTTAGGGTGAGGGTTACGCTTAGGGTTATGATGAGGGTGTGAGTGAGGTTTAGGGTGAGGGTGAGTGTGAGGGTGAGGGTTAATCTGAGGGTGAGGGTTAGGGTGAGGTTTAGGGTGAGGGGTAGGGTTAGGGTTAGGGTTAGGTTTAGTGTTAGGGTGAGGGTTACAGTTAGGGTTAGGGTTAGGGTAGGGTTGGGTTAGGGTTAGGATTTGGGTTAGGGTTAAGGTTAGTGTTCGTGTTAGGGTGAGGATTAGGGTTAGGTTAGGTTTATGGTTAGGTTTAGGGTTATGGTTTGGGTTAGTGGTAGTGTTAGGGATAGGGTTCGGGACACTTAGGTTTACAGTTAGGGTGAGGGTAAAGTTTAGGGTTAGCTTTAGGTTTTGGGTTAGGTTTAGGTTTATGGTTAGGGTTAGGTCAAGGACTAGGGTTAGGGTTAGGATTAGGGTTAGGGTTAGGGTTAGGGTTAGGGTTAGGACTAGGGCTAGGTTTAGGATTTGGATTAGGGTAAGTGTTAGGGTTAGGGATAGGGTGAGGGTGAGGGTTAGGGTGAGTGTTATGATTAGGGTGAGGGTTCGGCTCAGGGTGAGGGTGAGGGTTAGGCTTAGGGTTAGGGTGAGAGTTTGCTTTAGGGTTAGGTTAGGGTTAGAGTGAGGGTGAGTATGAGGGTGTCTGTTAGGATTAGGGTTAGGATGGGGGTGAGGTTTAGGGTTAGTGTTAGGGTTAGTGTTAAGGTTAGGGTTAGGGTGAGGGTTAGGGCTAGGGTTAGGTTGAGTGTTAGTGTGAGGGATAGGGTGAGGGTGAGGGTGAGAGTGAGGTTTAGGGTGAGGTTGAAGGTTAGGTTTAGGTTAAGCCTTAGGGTTAGGGGGAGGTTTATGTTTACGGTTAGGGATAGGGTAGGGTTAGGTTTTGGGTTACGGTTAAGGATAGGGTTAGGTTTAGGGTTGGGGTTAACGTTAGGGTTAGGAATAGGATGAGGTTTAGGGTTAGGGTTAGGGTGAGGGTTAGGGCTCGGTTTAGATTTAGGTTTTGGGTTACAGTTAGGGTTAGGTTTAAGGTTTGGTTTAGGGTCACGGTTAATGTGAGGGTTAGGGTGAGTGTTAGTTTTAGGGTGAGGGTGAGCATTAGGGTTAGGGTTAGTGTTAGGGTTAGGGTGAGAGTTAGGGTGAGGGTTAGGCTTAGGGTGAAGGTTAGGTTTAGGGGGAGGGTTATTGTTAGGGTTAGGGTTAGGGTGAGGGTGAGGGTGAGTCTAAGAGTTAGGGTTACGGTTAGGATTAGGTTTAGGCATAGGTTGAGTGTTATGGTGAGGTTTAGGATTAGGGTTTGTTTTAGGGTTAGGGTTAGCCTTAGGGCTTGGGCTAGGTTTATGTTTTGGGTTACAGTTAGTTTTAGGATTAGGGTTAGGTTTAGGGTTTGGGTTAATGTCAGGTTTAATGTGAGGGTTAGGGTGAGGGTTAGTGTTAGGGTGAGGGTGAGGGTTAAGGTTAGGCTAAGGGTTTGGTTTAGGGCTGTTGTTAGGGTTAGGGTTAGGGTTAGGTTTAAGGTTAGGGTTACAATTAGGGTCAGGGTGAGGGTGAGGTTGAGGATTCGAGTGAGGGTTATGGTTAGGGTTAGGGTGAGGTTTAGGGTTGGTGTTAGGTTTAGGGTTAGGGTTAGGATTAGGTTCACTGTGAGGGTGAGGTTGAGGGTTTGGGTGAGGGTTGGGGTTAGGGTTAGGATTAGGGTTAGGGTGAGGGTTAAGGTTAGGGTTAGGTTAGGGTTAGTGTTAGGGTTATGGTTAAGGTTAGGTTTAGCTTTAGGGTTAGGTTGAGGGTGAGGGTGAGGTTTAGTTTTAGG
This sequence comes from Megascapheus bottae, assembly GCF_031878675.1. Taxonomy (NCBI): domain Eukaryota; kingdom Metazoa; phylum Chordata; class Mammalia; order Rodentia; family Geomyidae; genus Megascapheus; species Megascapheus bottae. The sequence goes on from NC_143509.1 coordinate 11,576,156, forward strand.
GTTAGGTTTAGGGTTTGAGTTATGGTTAGGTTTAGGTTTAAGTTTAGCCTTATGTTTAGGGGTAAGTTAAGAGCTAGTGTTAGGGGTAATGTAAGGGTTAGGTTTATGTTTAGTGCTAAAGCTAGGGTTAGGTTTGGGAGTATGGTCAGGGTTGGGTGACGGTTAGGGTTAGGTTTAGGTTTCCGGTTAGGGTTAGGGTTAGGATTAGGTTTATGGTTAGGATGATGGTGAGAGTTAGGGTTAGGGTTAGCGTAAGGACTAAGAGTGAGAGTGAGGGTTAGGGTGAGAGTGAAGGTTAGGGTGAGGATGAGGATGAGGGTGAGGTTTAGTTTGAGGGTGAGGGTTAGGCTGAGTGTTAGCTTTAGGGTTAGCATTAGAGTTAGGCTTAGTGTTAGGGTGAGTGTTAGGGTTAGGGTTACGGTTAGGGTGAGGGTGCGTGTTAGAGTTAGAGTTAGGGTTATGGTTTGGGTTAGGGTTAGTTTTAGGGTTAGGATGATGGTTAGGGTAAGGGTGTGGGTGAAGGTTAGGTTTAGGGTTAGGGTGAGGATAGTGTTAGGGTGAGGGTTAGGGTTAGTGTTACGGTTGGGGTTAAGTTTTGGTTTAGGTTTTGAGTTAGGTTTAGGGTTAGGGTGAGGGTTAGGTTGAGGGTTAGATTTAGGTTTATTGTTAGGATTAGGGTTAGGGTGAGGGCGAGTGTTAGGGTGAGTGTTAGGCTTAGGGTTAGATTTAGGGTTAAGGATAGTGGGGTTATGGTGAGGGATAGGGTTATTGTTAGGGTTAGGGTGAGAGTTAGTTTGAAGGTTAGAATTAGGTTTAGGATTAGGGCTAGGGTAAGGGTGAGGTTGAGGTGTACGGTTAGCATTAGGGTTAGGGTGAGGGTTAGGGTGAGGATGAATGTTCGGGTTGCAGTTAGGGTTAGGGTTAGGGTGATGGTTAGGATGAGTGCTAGGGTTACGGTTAGGTTTAGGTTTAGGGTTAGGGTTAGGGTGAGGGTTAGGGTTAGAGTGAGGGTGAGGGTTAGGTTTAGGGGTAGGTTTAGGTTTAGGGTGAGTGTGAGGGTTAAGTTTAGGATTACGGTTAGGGTGAGGTTTAAGTTTAGGGTGAGTTTTAGTGTTAGGGTTACGGTGAGGGTGAGGGTGAGGGTTAAGGTTAGGGTTAAGCTGAGGGAGACAGTGAGGGTTAGAGTGAGTGTTAGGGTGAACAAGAGGGTTAGGGTGAGTGTTAGTGTGAGGGTGATGGTAAGGCTGAGGTTTAGGATCAGGGTTTGGGTTTGGGTTAGGGTTAGCGTTAGGTTAAAGTTTAGGGTAAGTGTTAGGGTTATGATTAGGGTTAGGTTAGGTGAGGATGAGGGTTAGGGTTAAGGTGAGGTTGAGGGTTAGGGTTATGCTTAGGGTTAGGGCTAGGGTTTGGGTTAGTGTTAGTGTTAGGGTAGGATTAGGGTGAGTGTGAGTGTGAGGGTTAGGTTTAGTGTGAGGATGAGGGTGAGCGTGAGGGTTAGGGTTAGGGTTAAGTTTAGGGTTAGGGTTTGGGTTAGGGTAAGGGTTATGTTTAGGGTTAGGGTGAGGGTTTGGGTTAGGCTTGGAGTTACTGTTAGGGTTAGGGTGAGGATAGTGTTTAGGGTGAAGTTTTGTGTTGGGGGTATGATTAGGGTTTCGGTGAGGCTGAGGGTTAGGATGAGGGTTAGGTTTTGGTTTAGGGTGAGGTTCAGGTTAGAGTTAAGATTAGGGTGAGGGTTAGGGTGAGGGTTAGGGTGACTGGTTTAGGGTTAGATATAGGATGAGGGTTAATGTTCGGTGAGGGTGAGGGTTAGGGTTGTGGTTAGGGTTAGGTTATGTTTAGGATTTAGCTTAGTGTTAATGTTAGTGTTAGTGTTAGTGTTAGTGTTAGGGTTAGGGTTAGGGTTAGGGTTAGGGTGAGGGTGAGTGTTAGGGTTAGGGTGAGAGTTAGGGTTAGGGTTAGGTTAGGATGAGGTTTAGGGTGAGGTTTAGGGTTTTGGTCACGGATAGGGTTAGCGGTAAGGTTAGGGACACTTAGGGTTAGGGTTAGTGTTAGGATAAAGGTTAGTGTTAGTGTTAAGTTTAGGAATAGGTTTAGGTTTATGGTTAGGGTGAGGGCTAGGACTAGGGTTAGGGTTAGGGTTAGGATTAGGGTTAAGTTTAGGGTTATGTATAGGGTTAGTACTAGGGCTTGGTTTAGGATTTGGATTAGGGTTAGGGTTAGGGTTAGGGTGAGGGTGAGGTTTAGGGTTAGGGTTAGGTTTAGGGTGAGGGTGAGGGTTAGGGTTAGAGTGATGGCGAGGTTAGCGTGAAGGTTAGGATTATGGTTAGGGTTAGGGATGGGTTAGGTTTAGGGACCTTAAGGTTAATGTTAGGGTTAGTGTTAACGTTAGTGTTATGGTTAGCGTTACGTTTAGTGTTAGCGTTATGTATAGGTTTAGGGCTAGGGATAGGTTTAGGGTTAGGGTTAGGGTTTGGGTTTGAGTTAATTTTAGTGTTAGTGTTAGTGTTAGGGTTAGGGTTAGGGTGAAGTTGACGGTTAGGGTTAGGGAGAGGTTGTGGTTGAGGGTTAGGGTTAGGGATAGGGTTAGGGTCATGGTTAGGGTAGGGTTAGGATTAGGAAAACTTAGGGTTAGGGTTAGTGTTGGGATAAAGGTTAGTGTTATTGTTAGGTTTAGGGTTAGGTTTAGGTTTATGGTTAGGGTTATGGCTAGGACTAGTGTTAGGGTGAGGGTTAGGATTAGGGTTAAGTTTAGGGTTATGTATAGGGTTAGGGCTAGGGCTTGGTTTAGGTTTTGGATTAGGGTTAGGGTTAGGGTTTGAGTGAGGGTGTGGGTTAGGGTTAGGGTTAGGTTTAGGGTGAGGGTTAGTGTTAGGGTTAGGGTTAGGGTTTGGGTTACGGTTAGCGTTAGTGTTTGGGTTAGGTTTAGGGTTAGGGTATGAGTTAGGCTTAGGGTGAAGTTAAGGGGAGCGTTAGGGTTAGGGTTAGGTTTAAGGTTAGGGTTAGGGTGAGCATTAGGGTGAGGGTTAGGATTAGGGTGAGGTGTAGGGTGAGCATTAGTTTTAGGGTTAGTGTTAGGGTGAGGGTTAGGGTTTGGTTTTGGTTTAGGTTTAGGGTGAGGTTTAGGGTGAGGGATAGGTTTAGGGTTAGGGTTAGTGTGAGGGTGAGGTTACCATTACGGTTAGTGTTAGGGTTAGGGTTTGGGATAGGGTTTGGTTTAGGGTTAGTGTTAGGGTGAGGGCGAGGGTTAGGTTGAAGGTTAGGGTTAGGGTTAGATTTTGGGACCCTTAGGGTTAGGGTTAGGGTTAGTGTTCACGTTAGTGTCAGGGTTAGGGTTATGTTTAGGGTTAGGGTTATGTATAGATTTAGGGCTAGGGATAGGTTTAGGGTTAGAGATAGGGTTAGGGTTAGGGCTTGGGTTAGAGTTACTTTTAGGGTTATGGTTAGGATTAGGGTGAGGGTTAGGGTTAGTGTTAGGGTTAGGGTGAGGATTAGTTTAGGGTTAGGGTTAGGGTGAGGTTTAGGGTTCGTTTGAGGGTGATGGTTAGGTTAATGTTAGGGTTAGGGTTAGGTTTAGGATTAGGGTTAGGATGAGGGTTAAGGTTAGGGTTTGGTTTAGGGTTAGGGTTAGGGTAAGGGTGGGATTGAATTTGAGTGTTAGGTTGAGGGTTAGGGTTAGCATTAAGGTGAGCTAAGGGTTACGTTTATACTTAGGGTTAAGGCTAGGACTAGAGTTAGGGTTAGGATTACTGTTAGGGATAGGGACCCTTAGGGTTAGGGTTAGGGTGAGGACTTAGGGGTTATTTTTAGGGGTAGGGGTAGGGTTAGGTTTAGGGTTAGCGTGTGGGTGAGGGTTCGGTTTAGGGTGAGTTTGAGGGTTAGGGTTATGGTTAGGGTTAGGGTTTGGGTTAGTGATAGTGTTAGTGTTAGGCTTAGGGTAAGGGTGAGGGTGAGGGTTAGGTTTAGGGTTACGGTGAGGGTGATGATGAGGGTTAGGGTTAGGGTTTGGGTAGGGTAAGGGTTAGGTTTAGGGTTAAGTTGAGGGTTTGGGTTAGGGTTAGGGTGTGTTTTAGGATTAGAGTTAGGGTTAGGTTTAGGCTGAGGGTTAGGGTTAGGGTTAGGGTTAGGTTTAGGGTTAGTTTGAGTGTGAGTGTTAGGGTTAGGGTTAGGGTTTGATGAGGTTGAGGGTTAGGGTTAGGGTTAGGTTGAGGGTTAGGGTAAGGGTTAGGCTGAGGGTGAGGGTTAGGGTGAGGTTTAAGTTGAGGGTTCGGGTTCGGGTTAGGATTAGGTTTAGGTTTAGGGTTAGGTATAGGGTTAGGTTTTGGGTTCGTGTTAGTGTTAGGGTTAGGGTTAGGGTTAGGGACAGTTCGGGTTATGGTTAAGGTTAGGGTTAGCTTTAGGTTTAGGGTTAGGTTTAGATTTACGGTTAGGGTTAGGTCTAGGACTAGGGTGAGGGTTAGCGTGAGGGTTAGTGTTAGGGTTAGGTTTTTCGTAAGGATTACAATTAGGGTTAGCGTTAGGGTTAGGGTGAAGTTGAGGGTTAGGGTTAGGGTTAGGGTGAGCGTCAGGCTGAGGGTTAGGGTGAGGGTTTGGGTTCGGGTTATGGTTAGTGTGAGGGTGAGGGTGAGGTTTAGGGTGATTGTTAGGGTGAGGGTGACAGCGTGAGGGTGAGGGTTAAGATGAGGTTTAGGGTTACTGTTAGAATTAGGGTGACGTTAGGGTGATGATTTGGTGTGGTTTAAGGTTAGGGTTAGGGTCATGGTTATGGATAGGTTAAGGGTTAGTCTCTGGGTGAGGTAAGTGTTAGAGTATGGTTAGGGTTAAGTTGAGGGTTGGGGTTAGGGTTACAGTTAGGTTAAAAGTCAGTGTTAGGGTGAGGATTAGGTTGAGGGTTAGGGTGAGGGTTTTGGTTAGGGTTAGGGTTAGGATTAGGGTTAGTGTGAGGGTTCAGGTGAGGGTGAGGGTTATGGTTAGGATTAGGGTTAGGGTTAGGGTGAGGTTGAGGGTGATGGTTAGGATTAGTGTGAGGGTTGGGGTTAGGGTTAGGGGTAGGGTTAGGGTGTGGGTTAAGGGTTAGGGTTAGGTTTAATGACCCTTACGGTTAAGGTTAGGATTAGGGTTCGGGTTAGGGTTATGTTTAGGGTTAGGGCTAGAGCTAGGTTTAGGGTTTTGGTTAGGCTTAGGGTTATTGTTAGGGTTATGGTCAGGGTTAGGATTAGTGTGAGGGTTAGGGTTAGGTTTAGGGTTAGGTTTAGGATAGGGTTAGGGTGAGTGCTAGGTTTAGGGTTAGGTTTAGGGACCATTACTGTTAGGGTTAGCATTAGGTTTAGGGTTAGTGTTATGTTTAGAGTGAGGGCTAGGGCTAGTTTTAGGGTTTGTGTAAGTGTTAGGATTAGGGTGAGAATTAGGGTTAGGGTTATGTTTAGGGTTCAGGTTCGGGTTATGTTTAGGGTTAGGACTAGAGCTAGGTTTAGGGTTTTGGTAAGGCTTAGGGTTAGTGTTAGGGTTGGGTTAGGGTTAGTGCAATGCTTGAGGTGAGGGAGAGGGTGAGGGTTAGGGTTAGGTTTATGGTTAGGGTTTGGGTTAGGGTTAGTGTTAGTGTTAGGGTTAGTGTTAGGGTTAGTGTTTGGGTTAGTGTTTGGGTTAGGGTTAGGATTAGGGTTAGGGTTAGGTTTCGGGTTAAGGTTAGTTTTATTGTGAGCGTGAGATTGAGGGTTAAGGTTAGGGTTAGGGGTAGGTTTATGGTGAGGGTTAGGGTGAGGGTTAGGGTTAGGTTTAGGCTTAGGCTTAGTTTGAGTGTGAGGTTCAGTGTTAGTGTTAGAGTTAGGGTTAGAGTGAGGGTTACAGTGAGGGTTAAAGTTAGGGTTAGTTTTAGGGTGAGGGTTAGGGTTAGGGTGAGGGTTTGGGTTCGGGTGAGGGTTCCAGTTAGGGTTTGTGTTAGGGTTAGCATTAAGGTTTGGGATAAGTTTAGGTTTAGGGTTATGATTAGGGGTAGGTTGAGGTTTAGGGTGATTTTTCGGGTGAGGGTGAGGCTTAGGGTGAGGGTTAGGGTTACGGTGAGGGTTAGGGTTAGGGTTAGGGTTACGGTTAGGGTTAGTGTTAGGGTGAGGGTTAGGGTTAGGGTTAGGATGAGGCTTAGGGTGAGGGTGAGCGTTAGGATGAGGGTTATGGTTAGGTTTAGGTTTAGGGTTAAGCTTAGGTTGAGGGTAAGGGTGAGGTTAGGGTGATGGTTAAAGTTAGGGTTAGGTTTAGGGTTAGGTTGAGGGTTGGGGTTAGGGTGAGGGTTAGGGTTAGGATGAGGTTTATGGTTAGGGTTAGGTTTAGGGTGAGGTATAGGGTTAGAGTTAGGGTGAGGGTAAGTGTTAGGGTTAGGGTTAGCGTTAAGTCCTGGGTTAGGGTTAGGGTTAGGGTTAGGGGGAGGTGAGGGTTACAGTTAGGTCTATTGTTATGGTTATAGTTAGGACTAGGTTTAGGGTGAGGGTGACGGTTAGGGAGAGTGTTAGGGGTAGAGTTAGGGTTTGGGTTAGGGATAGGGTGAGGGTGAGAGTTAGGGTGAGGGTTAGGTTTAGGTTTAGGTTTCTTGTGAGGATGAGTGTTAAAGTTAGGTTTAGGGTTAGAGTCAAGGTTAGGGTGAGGGTGAGGGTTAGGGTTATGTATAGGGTTAGGGCTATACTAGGTTTAGGTTTTAGATTAGGGTTCTGCTCAGGGTTAGGGTTAGGGTTACGGCTAAGTTGAGAGTGAGGGTTAGGTTTAGGATTAGGTTAAGGGTTAGGATTAGTGTGAGGGTGAGGTTTAGGGTTAGGGTTAGGGTGAGGGTTATGGTGAGGGTTAGTGTTAGGGTTAGGGGTTATGTTTAGGGTTAGGGTTATTGTTAGGGTTAGGGTTAGGTGAGGGTTAGGGTTAGGGTGAGAATGAGTGTTAGGTTTAGTGTTAGGGTGCCGGTGAGGGTTATGGTTTTGGTGAGGGTGAGGATTAGGGTTAGGGTTATGATTCGAGTTAGTGTTAGAGTTTGGGTTAGTGTTTGTGTTAGGGTTAGTTTTAGGGTCATGTTGAGGGTGAGGGTTAGGGTTAGGGTGAGGTTGAGTGTGAGGGTTAGATTTAGGGTTAGGGTTAGGGTTTGCTTTAAGGTTAGGTTTAGGGTTAGTGTTTGGGTTAGGGTTATAATTAGGGTTAGGGTTATGGTGAAGGTGAGGGTGATGGTGTCATTTAGGGTTAGTGTGAGGGTTAGGGTTAGGGTTAGGGTTAGGTTGAGGTTGAGGGTAAGGGTTAGGGTCAGGGTTCGGGGTAGCGTTTGGGAGAGGGATACGGTGAGGTTTAGGAATAGGGTTAGTGTTAGGGTTAGGTTTGGGTTAGGGTTATTGTTAGGTTTAGGGTTAGGGTCAGGGTTAGGGTTGGGATGAAGGTTAAGGTAAGTGTTAGGGTTAGGTTGTGGGTTAGGGTGGGGGTTAGGGTTAGGGTTAATGTGAGGGTTAGGGTGAGGTTTAGGCTTAGGGAGAGGATGAGGAATTGGGTTCGGTTACTGTTAGGTTTGGTTTACTGTGAGGGTGAGGGTGAGTGTTAGGGTTAGGGTTAGGATGATATTGAGGCTTAGGGTAGGAGGTAGGGTTACGGTTAGGGTTAGGGTCATGGTTAGGTTTAGGTTTAGCGTTAGGGTTATGTTTAGGTTTAGCATTAGGTTTAGGGTTCGGTTTAATTTTATGGTGAGGGTTAGGGCAAGGAGTAGGTTTATGGTTAGGGTTAGAAATAGCGTTAGGGTTAGGTTTATGTATAGGGTTAGGGCTAGGCTTAGGTTTAGGTTTGGATTAAAGTTAGGGTTAGGGTTAGGCTTAGGGTTGGGGTGAGGGTGAGGGTTAAAATTAGGGTGAGGGTAAGGTTTAGGGTGAGGGTTAGGGTGAGGGTTAGGCTTAGGCTTAGGCTTAGGCTTAGGGTGAAGTTGAGGGTTAGGGTTAGGGTTAGGGTTAAGATGAGGGTGACAGTTCGGGTGAGGGATAGGGTTAGGATTATGGTTATGGTTAGGGTTAGGGTTAAGGTTAGGGTTTGATTTAGGTTTATGGTTAGGGTTAGGGTTAGGATTAGGGTTAGGGTGAGGCTGAAGTTGAGGGTGAGGATTAACGTTAGGTTAGGTTTAGGGTTAGGGTTAGGGTGAGGGTTAGGGTTAAGGTGAGGGTTAGGGTTCCGGTGAGGGTTAGTGTTAGGGTTAGGGTTAGTGTGAGGGTGAGGGTGAGGGTTAGGGTTAGGGTCATATTTAGGTTTAGGGTTCGGGTTAGGTTTAGTGTTAGTGACACTTAGGGTTAGAGTTAGGGTTAGGGTTAAGTATAGGTTTAGTGTTAGCTTTAGGTTTATGGTTATGGTTAGGGTAGTACTAAGGTTAGGGTTAGGGTGAGGATGAGGGTGATGGTTAGATTTAGGGTTTGGGTAAGGGTTAGGTTTAGGGTGAGTGTGAGGGTTTGGGTTATGGTTAGGGTTAGAATTATGGTTTGGGTTAGGATTAGGGTTCGGTTTAGTGTTAGGTTTAGGGTTAGGGTTAGGGTTATGGTTAGGGTTATGGTTAGGGTTTTAGTGTTAGCTTTAGGGTTAGGTTTAGGTTTAGTGTGAGAGTGAGGGTGAGGGTTAAGGTTAGGATTTGGGTTAGGGTTAGGGTGAGAGTTATAGTGAGGATTAGGTTTAGGGTGAGGGTTATGGTGAGGATTAGAGTGAGGGTTAGGGTTATGGTTAAGTCTGTGTTTAGGGTTAGGGTTAGGATTAGGGTTAGGTTAGGGTTAGGATGAGGGTTATGGTGAGGGTTAAGGTTAGGGTTAATTTTCGGCTGAGGTTTAGGGTTAGGATGGTTTTTTGCTGGGGCCAGCCGTCAGCAAACCAGGGTTCGCAGATTGGGATTCCTGAAATAGGGGCAAGGACTAGGAAAAATGAAAAGAGACAAACAGATGGAGTTAGGGAGGTCTGCAGCCCAGGTAAAGACTGCAGCCCAGTTTATTTCAAGTTCTGACCTTAAATACTCTTCTTAAAGCTAGGGAACTGACAGAGGCTACATTCATACAAAATAGTAAACAAGTCACATATAGGATAATTGAGAAAGGATTAACATTGCTTAAAGTCATCCTGATAAGAACTGATTGACATTGCTTAAAGTTATCCTGATAAGACTTACTTCCTTGTGTATACAGTTGTGTAGGTCCAGGGTCAGGTCCAAGGTCATTGACCCCACAGTCGGTCCCCAACAGTTTTTGGGGTTAGAGTTAGGGCTAGGGTTAGGGAGAGGGTTAGGGTAGAGTGAGGGTGTAGTGTTAATGTTAGGGTAAGTTTTAGGGTTAGGGTTAGGGTTAGCATTAAGATTTGGGTTAGGTCAGGGTTAGGGTTAGGGTTAGGGTGAGGGTAGGGTGATGGTTCAGGTGAGGATGAGGGTTAGGATAAGGGTTAGGGTGAGGGTTAGGGTTAGTGTTAGAGTTCGGGTGAGGGTGAGGTTTAGGGTTAGGGTTAGGGTGTGGCTTAGGGTTAGAGTTACGGTTTGCATTAGAGTTTGGTTTAGGGTTAGGGTTAGAGTTAGTGTTAGGTTTAGGTTTAGGTTTAGGGTTTGAGTTAGGATTAGGGTTAGGGTTAGGGTTAGGGTAAGAGTGAGGCTGAGAGTTAAGGTTACAGTGTGGATTAGGGTTAGGGTTAGGGTAAGGGTTATGTTTTACAGTTAGGTTTATGTTTAGGGTTAGGTTTAGGGTGAAAGTTATGATGAGGGTTAGGGAGAGGTTTAGGGTTACAGTTAGGTCTGTGGTTAGGGTTAGTGTTAGGATTAGGGTCTGTGTTAGGGTTAATTATAGGGTAAGGGAAAGGCTATATATGGTTTCGATTACAGTCAGGTTTAGGGTTAGGGTTAGGGTGAGGGAGAAGTTTAGGGTTAGGGTTAGAGTAAGTGTTACGTTTAGGGTGAGGGTGAGGTTTAGGGTTAGGGTTAGGTTTATGGTTAGGGGTATGGTTAGGGTTATGGTGAGGGTTAAGGTTTGTTTTAGGGTTATGTTTAGTGGTAGTGTGTGGGTTAGGATGAGGGTTAAATTTAGGGCGAGGGTTAGATTTAGGGTTAGGGTTAGGTTTTGGGTTAGTGTTAGGGTTAGGTTTAGGGTTAGAGTATTGGTTAGGGTTAGGATTATGGGTAGGGTTAGGTTTAGGGTGAGTGTAAGGGTGAGGGTTAGGGTTAGAGATTGGGATAGGGTTAGGTTTAGGGCGAGGGTTAGGGTGAGTTTAGGGTTCGGGTTAGGGTTAGGGTGAGGGCAAGGTTTAGGATGAGGGTTAGGGTTAGGGTGAGGGTTAGGCTTAGGGTTAGGATTAGCGTGAGGGATAGGGTGAGAGTTAGGGTGAGGGTTAGGGTTAGGGTTAGACTGAGGGTTGAGGTTAGCGTGACGGATAGGGAGATGGTTCGGGTGAAGGTTAGGATTAGGGTTAGGGTTTGCATTAATTTTAGGGTTAGGCTTAGGGTTAGGGTTAGGGTGAGTGTAGGGTGAGTGTTAGGGTTGGGGTGAGGGTTCTGGTGAGGGTTAGGGTTAGGAGTAGGGTTAGGGACCCTTAGAGTTAGGGATAGGATTGGGTTAAGATTAGGGTTAGCGTAAGGTTTAGGTTTAGGTTTAGGTTTAGGGTTAGGGTTGTGGTTAGGGTTAGGGCTAGGACTAGGGTTAGGGTTAGGGTTAGGATAAGGGTTAGGGTTAGGGACCCTTAGGGTTAGGGTTTGGGTTAAGGTTTGGTGTTAGGGGTTATTTTTAGGATTAGCGTTAGGGTTAGGGTTAGGGATAGGATTAGGGTTAGTGTTACGGTGAAGGTTAGTGTTAGGGTTAGGGTTACGGTGAGGGTTAGGGTTAGGGTTAGGGTTTGGGTTAGAGGTAGGGTTAGAGTTAGGGTTATTTTGTGGCTGAGGGTGAGGGGTAGAGTTAGGGTGAGTGTTAGAGTAAGGTTTAGGTTTAGGGTTTGAGTTAGGGTTAGACTTAGGTTTAGACTTAGGGTGAGGGTTTTGGTTATGGTTAGGGGTAGAATGAGGGTGAGTGTGAGTGTGTCGGTTAGGTTTAGGGTGAGGGTGAGGGTTAGGGTTAGGGTTAGGGTGTGAGTTAGGGTTAGGGTGAGGGTTAGGGTGAGGGTTAGGGTGAGGGTGAGGGTTAGGTTTAGTTTCAGGGTTAGGGTCAGGGTGAGGGTTAGGGTTAAGTTTAGGGTTAGGGTTAGGGTTAGGGTTTGGTTTAGGGTTACGGTTACAGTTAGCGTTAGGGTTTGGTTTTGGGTTAGGATTAGGGTTAGGGTTAGGGTGAGTGTGAGGGTGAATGGTAGGTTAGGGTTAGGTTTAGGTTTAGGGTGTGGGTTAGGGTTAGGGTTACGGTTAGGTTTAGGGTTAGGGGTAGGGGTAGGGTTAGAGTGAGGTTTAGAGTGAGGGTTAGGGTTAGTTATATGGTTAGGGTTAGGGTTAGGATTAGGTTTCGGATGAGGTTGAGCGTTAGAGTGACTATTAGGTTTATGGTTAGTTTTAGGGTTAGGGTTAGACTTAGGGTGAGTGTTAGGATGAGGGTAAGTACCCTTAGGGTTAGGGTTAGGATTAGGCTTAAGGTTATGTTTAGCGTTATGTTAAGGGGTAGTTTTAGGTTTATGGTCAGCGTTAAGGCTAGGACTAGGGTTAGTGTTAGGGTTAGAATTAGTATTAGGGTTAGGGTTATGTATAGGGTTAGGGCTATGGCTAGGTATAGGGTTTGGATTAGGGTTAGGGCTAGGGTGAGGGTGAGGGTTAGATTTAGAGTTAGGGTAAGGGTTAGGTTTAGGGTGAGGGTGTGGGTGATGGTTATAGTTAGGGTTAAGTTTAGTGTCACGGTGAGGGTCACAGTGAGGGTGAGGGTTAGGTTAGGGTTAACTTTAGGGTGAGGATTAGTGTTAGAGTTAGGGTTAGGTTTAGGTTTAGGGTGATGTTTAGGATGAGGGTTAGGTTTTTGGGTGAAGGTTAGGGTTAGGGTTAGGGTTAGGTTTAGGCTCATGGGGAGGGTAAGGGTTAGGGTAAGGGTCATGGTTAGGGTTAGGGTGAGGTTTAGGGTTAGGGTTAGGGTTAGTGTTAGGGTGAGGGTGAGGGTTAGGGTGAGGGTTAGGCTTAGGGTTAGGGTGAGGGTAAGGGTGAGGGTGAGAGTTAGGTTGTATGTTGGGTTAGGGTTAGGGTTAGGGATAGCGTTAGGGTGAGGGTGAGAGTTAGGGTGAAGGTGAGGGTCAGGGTTAGAGTTAGGGTTAGTTTCAGGGTGTGGGGGAGGGTTAGGGTTAGGGTGAGGTTGAAGGTTATGGCTAGGGTTTCGGTTAGTTTTATGGTTAGGGTTATAATTAGTGTGAGGGTTAGGGTGAGGGTTAGGGTGAAGGTTAGCGTTAGTTCTATGATTAGGGTTTGGGTTAGGTTTAGGGTTAGAGTTTGGGTAAGGGTTAGGTTGAATGTTGGTTTAGGGTTAGGGTTAGGGATAGCGTTAGGGTGAGGGTTAGATTTAGGGTGAAGGTGAGGGTTAAGGTTAGAGTTATGGTTAGGTGCAGGGTGAGGTGGAGGGTTAGGGTGATGGTGATGGTTAAAGATAGGGTTAGGGTTACCGTGAGTTTGAGGGTTAAGGTTAGGTTTATGGTTAGGTTTAGGGTGAGGGTTAGGGTTTGTGTTAGTGTTAGTGTGAGAGATAGGGTTAGGTTTAGGGTCAGGGTGAGGGTTAAGGTTATGTTGAGGATGAGGTGAGGGTTAGCGTTAGCATGAGGGTTAGGGTGAGGGGTAGGGTGAGGGTTAGGTTTAGGGTCATGGTTAGGGTTAAGGTTAGGTTTAGGTTTAGGGATCCTTAGGGTTAGAGTTAGGGTTAGGGTTAATGTTAGGTTTAGCGTTAGATTTAGGGTTAGATTTAGGTTTATGGTTAGGGTTAGGGCTAGGAATAGGGTTAGGGTTAGGGACCCTTAGGGTTAGGGTTAGGGTTAGGGTTAAGGTTAGGTTTTGCGTTAGGTTTAGGGTTAGGGTTAGGTTTATCGTTAGGGTTAGGGGTAGGACTAGGGTTAGGGTTAGGGTGAGTATTAGGCTTAGGGTTAGAGTTACATACAGGGTTAGGGCTAGTGCTACGTTTAGGATTTGATTTAGGGTTAGGGTGAGGGTGAGGGTTAGGTTTAGGGTGAGGGTGAGGGTTAGGGTTAGGGTGAGGGTGAGTGTTAGTGTTAGGGTTAGTGGGAGGTTGATGGTGAGGGTGAGGGTTAGAGTTAAGGTTGGGCTTATGGTTAGGTTTAGAGTTTGTGTTGGGGTTAGGGTTAGGGTTAGGGTTAGTGTCAGAGTGAGGGTGAGGGTTAGGGTGAGAATGAAGGTTAGGGTGAGGGAGAGGGTTAGGGTGAGGGTGAGGTTAAGGGTGAGGGTTACGGTGAAGGTTAGTTTGAAAGTTAGGTTTAAGGTTAGGGACACTTAGGATTAGGGTTAAAGGTAGGGTTAAGGTTAGGGTTAGGGTTAGGGTTAGGTTTAGGCTTAGGGTTATGTATAGGCTTAGGGCAATGGCCAGGTTTAGGGTTAGGGTTAGAGTTTGGGTTAGCGTTTGGGTTAAGGTTAGGGTTAGGGTTAGGGTTTGGTTTAGGGTTAGACTTAGGGTTAGGGTGAGGGTTAGGGTGAGGGTGAGTGTGAGGGTTGAATTAAGTGTTTGGGTTAGGGTGAGGGTGAGGGTTAGGTAAGGGTTGCGGTTAGCGTTGGGGTTATGGTTAGAGTTAGGGTGAGTTTTAGGGTTAGGGTTAGGGTGAGGGTTAGGTTTAGTGTAAGGGTTAGGGTTAGGGTGAGGGTTAAGGTAAGGGCTAGTATTATATTTAGGGTTTGCGATAGTGTTAGGGTTAGGGTTAATGTCAGGGTGAGGGTGAGTGTTAGGGTGAGAATGAGGGTGAGGGTGAGGTTTAGGGTGAGCCTTAGGGTTAAGGTTAGGGTTAGGAGGAGGGTTAGGTTTTGGTTTAGGGTTAGGGTTAGGGTTAGGGTTAGGTTTAGGGTTAGGGTTAGGGTTAGGGTTTGGGTAGGGTTACAGTTAGGGTTAAGGTTTGGTTTAGGGTTAGGATTATGTTTAAGGTTAGGGTTATGGTTAGGGTTAGGGTGAGGGTTAGGTTTAGGGTTAGGTTTAGGGTTAGTGTTATGGTTACTATTAGGGTTAGGGTTAGGGTGAAGGTTAGGGTGTGGGTTAGTTTTAGGGTTAGGGTTAATGTTAGGGTTACAGAGTTAAGGTTGAAGGTTAAGGTTAGGGTTAGGGTGAGGGTTAGGGTGAGCGTTAGCGCGAGGATGAGGGTTACGGTTAGTGGTAGAGTTAGGGACACTTAGGGTTAGGGATAGGATTGGGGAAATGTTAGGGTTAGCCTTATGTTTAGGCTTATAGTTAGGGTTATGGTTAGGGTTAGGGCTAGGACTAGGGTTAGGGTTAGGGTTAGGGTTAGGATAAGGGTTAGTGTTAGGGACCCTTAGGGTTACGGTTAGGGTTAGGGTTTGGTGTTAGGGGTTATTTTTAGGATTAGGGTTAGGGTGAGTGTTAGGGATAGCGTTAGGCATAGTTTTAGGGTGAGGGTTAGTGTTAGGGTTAGGTTTACGGTGAGGGGTAGGGTTAGGGTTAGGGTTTGGGTAAGTGTTAGTGTTAGAGTTTGGGTTATGGTGAGGGTGAGGGTTAGGGTTAGAGTGAGGGTTAGAATTAGGTTTAGGTTTAGGGTGAGGGTTTGGGTTAAGGTTACTGTTAGGCTTAGGCTGAACGTGAGTGTGAGGGTGTCGGTTAGGTTTAGAGTGAGGGTGAGGGTTAGGGTTATGGTTCAGGTTAGGGTTAGGGTGTATGTTAGGGTTAGGGTGAGGGTTTGATTAAGGTTAGGGTTAGGGTGAGGGTGAGGGTAGGTTTAGTTTCAGGGTTGGGGTCAGGGTGAGGGTGAAGGTTAGGGTTAGGTTTAGGGTTAGGGTTTGGATTAGGGTTAGGCTTACAGTTAGGGTTTGGTTTTGGGTTAGGGTTAGGGTTAGTTTTAGCGTTAGGGTGAGTGTGAGGGTGAATGTTAGGTGAGGGTTAGGGTTAGGTTTATGGTGAGGGTAAGGGTTAGGGTTATGTTTAGGTTTAATATTAGGTTAGAGTGAGGGTTAGGGTGAGGTTTAGGGTGAGGGTTAGGGTTAGTTATATGGTTAGGGTTAGGGTTAGGATTTGGTTTAGGATGAGGTTGAGGGTTAGCTTGAGTGTTATGGTTATGCTTAGTTTTAGGGTTAGGGTGAGGGTTATGGTTAGATTTAGGGTGAGTTTTAGTATGAGAGTTACAGTGAGGCTTAGGGTTAAGGTTAGGGTTGGGTTAAGGTTAGGGTTAATGTTAGGGTTTGGTTTAGGGTTCGAGTTAGGGTTAGGGTTCGAGTTAGGGTTAGGGTGTGGGTGAGGGTTGAATTTAGTGTTTGGGTTAGGGTGAGGGTTACGGTAAGGTTGCGGTTAGGGTTAGGCTTATGGTTAGAGTTAGGTTGAGTGTTAGGGTTAGGGTTAGGGTGAGGGTTAGGTTTAGGGTTAGGTTTAGGGTTAGAATTAGGGTCAGGGTGAGCGTTAGGTTAGGGTTAGGCTTAGGGTTAGGTTTAGGGTTAGGGTTAGGTTTATGGTTAGGGTTAGGTTTAGGGTGAGGGTGAGGGTTAGGGGTAGGGTTAGGATTAGGGTAAGGGTTCAGGTTCGGGTGAGGTTTAGTTTGAGGGTGGAGTTTAGGTTAAGGTGAGGGTTAGCGTGAAGGTGAGGGTTACATTTAGGGTTAGGGTTAGGGACAATTATGGTTAGGGTTAGGGTTAGGGTTACTTGAGGGGTAGGTTAGTGTTAGGGTTTGGGTTAGTGTTAGTGTTAGAGTTAGGGTTTGGTACAGTGTGATGGTTAGGACTAGGGTGCCGGTTAGAGTTAGGTTTAGGTTTAGGGTTCGGGTAGAGTTAGACTTAGGTTTAGAGTTAGGATGAGGGTTTGGGTTAGGGTTAGGGTTAGGCTCAGGGTGCGGGTTAGTGTGAGGGTGTCAGTTAGGTTTAGGGTGAGGGTGAGGGTTAGGGTTAGTGTCAGGGTTAGTGTTAGGGTGTGTGTTAGGGTTAGGATGAGGGTTAGGGTGAGGTTTAGGTTAGGGTAAGGGTTAGGGTTAGGGTGAGAGTTGCTTTAGTTTCAGGTTTAGGATCAGGGTAAGGGTGAAGGTTAGGGTTAGGTTTAGTGTTAGTGTTAGGGTTAGGGTTTTGGTTAGGGTTAGGGTTGC
Source organism: Megascapheus bottae (assembly GCF_031878675.1). NCBI lineage: Eukaryota > Metazoa > Chordata > Mammalia > Rodentia > Geomyidae > Megascapheus > Megascapheus bottae. The sequence continues at coordinate 11,592,350 of NC_143509.1, forward strand.
AGTTAGGGTTAGGGTTTGGTTTTGAGTTAGGGTTAGGGTTAGGATTAGTTTTAGCGTTAGGTTGAGTGTGAGGGTGAATGTTAGGTAGGGTTAGGGTTTGGGTTAGGGTGAGAGTTAGGGTGAGGTTTAGTGTGAGGGTTAGGTTTAGGTATATGGGTAGGGTTAGGGTTAGGATTAGGTTACGATGAGGTTGAGGGTTAGTGTGAGTGTTAGGGTTATGGTTAGTTTTAGGGTTAGGGTGAAGGTTACATTGAGGGTTAGGTTTAGGGTTAAGGTTAGGATGAGCGTGAGGTTGAGGGTGAGGGTTCAGGTTAGGTTTAGTGTTAGGGTTAGGGTGAGGGTTAGGGTGAGGGTTAGGGTTAGGGTCATGGTTAGGGTTAGGATTAGGGTTAGGGACCCTTAGGGTTAGGGTTAGGATTAGGCTTAAATTTAGGTTTAGCATTAGGTTTAGGTTTGTAGTTAGGGTTAGAGCTAGGACTAGGGTTAGGGTTAGGGTTGGAATTAGGGTTAGGGTTAGGGTTATGTACAGGGTTAGGGCTGGGGCTAGGTATAGGGTTTGGATTAGGGTTATGGCTAGGGTGAGGATTAGGGTGAGGGTTAAGTTCAGAGTTAGTGTAAGGGTTAGGTTTAGGGTGAGGGTGAAGGTAATGGTTAGGATTAGTGTTAATGTTAGTGTTAGGGTGAAGGTTATGGGGAGGTTTAGGGTTAGTTTTAGGGTGAGGGTTAAGTTTTGAGTTAGGGTTAGGGTTATGGTGAAGGTTAGGATGAGAGTTAGGTTTTGGGTGAGGGTGAGGGTTAGGGTTAGGCTTAGGGTTAGGCTTACGGTGAGGGTTAGTGTCAGGGTTAGGGTGACGGTTAGGGTGAGGGTTAGGGTTAGGGCTAGTGTTAGGGTGAGGGTGAGGGTTAGGCTGAGGGTTAGGGCTACTGTTAGGGTGAGGGTTAACGTGAGGGTGCGGGTTAGGGTTAGCATGAGGGTTAGGGTGAGGGTTAGGGTTAGGGTTAGTGTTAGGGTGATGGTTAGGGTTAGGGTGATGGTTCGGGTGAGGGTGAGGGTTAGGGTTAGGGTGAGTGTGAGGGTTATGGCTAGGGTTACGGTTAGGTTTATGGTTAGGGTTAGGATTAGGGTGAGGTTTAGGGTGAGGGTTAGGGTGAGGGTTAGGGTGATGGTGAGGGTTAGGGTTAGGGTTAGGGTGAGGGTGAGGTTTAGGGTTAGGGTTATGGTTAGGTTTAGGGTTAGGGTTAGGGTTAGGGTGAGGGTGAGAGTTAGGGTTAGGGTTAGGATTAGGTTTAGGGTTAGGGTGAGGGTTTGTGTTAGTGTTAGTGTTAGGGATAGGGTTAGGCTTAGTGTGAGGGTGAGGGTTAGTGTTATGTTGAGGGTGAGGTTGAGGGTTAGTGTTAGCGTTAGGGTGAGGGTGAGGGTCACGGTTAGGGTTAGCGTTAGGGTTAGATTTAGGGACCCTTAGGGTTAGGGTTAGGGTTAGGGTTAATGTTAGGTTTAGCGTTAGGTTTAGGGTTATTGTTAGGGTTAGTGTTTGGTATAGGGTTAGGTTTAGGGTAAGGGTGAGGGTGAGGGTGAAGTTTAGGGTTAGGGTTACGGTGAGGGTTAGTTTTACGGTTTGGGTTAGGGTGAGCGTGAGGTGAGGGTTATGGTTATTGTTAGGGTTAGTGTTTGGTATAGGGTTAGGTTTAGGGTGAGGGTGAGGGTGAGGGTGAAGGTTAGGGTTAGGGTTACGGTGAGGGTTAGGGTTAAGGATAGGATTAGGGTAAGGGTGAGTTTATGGTTACAGTTAGGGTTAGGTTTAGGGTTCGGTATAGGGTTAGGTTTAGGGTTAGGGTTAGGATGAGGGTGAGGTTTAGGGTTACTGTGAGGGTGAGGGTGAGGGTTTGGGTGAGAATGAGGGTGAGGGTGAGGGTTAGGTTTAGGGTGAAGGTGAGGTTTAAGGTGAAGGTTAGGATGAAGGTTAGGGTTAGGGTTAGGATTAGGGACCCTCAGGGTTAGGGTTAGTGTTAGGGTTAAAGTTAACGTTAGGGTTATGGTTAGGTTTGGGGTTAGGGTTTTGTATAGGTTTAGGGCGAGGGCTAAGATTAGCGTTATGTTTAAGGTTAGTGTTAGGGTTAGGGTTTGAGTTAGGGTTAGGGTTATTGTTAGGGTTAGGGTTTGGTTTAGGGTTAGGTTAGGGTTAGGGTTCAGTTTAGGGTTAGGGTGAGGGTGAGCATAAGAGTTTAATTTAGAGTTAGGGTTAGGGTTAGAGTTCAGGTTATGGTTATGGTTAGGGTGAGGGTTAGGTTTAAGATTAGGGTTAGGTGAGGGTTAGCATTAGGCTTAGGGTTAGGGTTAGGGTTAGGGTAGGGTGAAGGTTAGGGTTAGGGTTAGCTTTAGGGTTAGGGTTAGGGAGAGGTTGAGTGTGAGTGTTAAGGTGAGCATGAGTGTTATGATTAGAGTTAGGGTTAGGTTGAGGGTGATCATTAGGGTTACATTTAGGTTTGTGTTATGGTTAGGGTTAGGGTTAGGTTTAGGGTGAGGGTTAGGTTTAGGGTTAGATTTAGTGTTAGGGTTAGGTTTATGGTTAGGGTTAGGGCTAGGACAAGGGTTAGGGTTCGGGTTAGGATTAGGGTTAGGGTTAGGGACCCTTAGAGTTTGTGTTATTGATAGGGTTAGGCATTAGGTGTTATTTTTATGGTTAGGGTTAGGGTGAGGGTTAGGGTTAGGTTTAGGGTGAGGGTTAGGGTTAGTGTGAGGGTGAGGGTGAGAGTTAGGTTTAGGGTTAAGGTAAGGGTTAGGATTAGTGTGAGGGTGATTTTGAGGGTTAGGATTGGGGTTAGTGTTAGGGTTAGAGTGAGGGTTAGAGTGAGTGTTAGGGTTAGGGTTCGTTTTAAGGTTAAGTTTAGAGGTATGGTGAATTTTACGGTGATATTTAGGTTTAGGGTGAGGGTTAGGGTTAGGGTTTGGGTTAGGGTTAGGGGTAGGGTTAGAGTTAGGTTAGGGTAAGGGTGATGGTGAGGGTGAGGGATAGGGTTTGGGTTAGGGTCAGGGTGAGGGTGAGGGTTAGAGTGAGCGTTAGGGGTAGGGTTTGGTTAGGTTGAGGGTTAGGGTGAGGGTTAGGGTTAGGACTAGAGTTAGGGTGAGGTTTATGGTTGCATTGAGAGTTAGGGTGATGGTTAGGTTTAGGGTGAGGATTACGGTGAGGGTTAGAGTTAGAGTTAGGTTAGGTTTAGGGTGGGCTTTAGGGTTAGGGAGAGGGTTAGTGTTAGGGTTAGGGTAAGGGTGAGGGTTATGGTTAGGGTTAGGGTTATGGTTAGGGTTAGGTTTGGGTTATGGTTACGGTTAGGTTGGTTACAGTTAGGGTGAGGGTGAGCATTAGGGTGAGGGTAAAGGTTAGGGTTAGGTTTAGGTTTAGGATGAGTTTTAGTGTTATGGTTACGGTTAGGGTTAGTTTTAGGGTGAGGGTGAGGGTGAGGAATATGGTGAGTGTTAGGTTTAGGGTTAGTGTTAGTTTTAGGGTTACGGTTAGGTTTAGGGTTAGGGTTAGGGTTAGGTTTTGGGTTAGTGTTAAGGTTAGTGTTAGGATTAGGGTTATTGTGTTGGTGAGGGTTAGGGTGAGGATTAGTTTTCAGTTTAGGTTTAGGGACAGGGTGAGTGTTAGGGATAGGGTTAAGGATAGGGTTAGGGTGAGGTTTAGGGTGAGGGTTAGGGTTGGGATTAGGGTTACAGTGATGGTGAGGGTTAGGGTGAGGATTATTTTTAGGGTTAGGGTTAGGGGTAGGGTGATGGTTAGTGATAGGGTTAGGGTTAGGGTTAGGGTTACGGTGAGGGTTAGGGTTAGGGTTATGGTCCGGGTTAGGTTGATGCTGAGGTTAGGGTTACGGTTAGGATTAGGGTTAGAGTTAAAGATAGGGTTAGTTTTAGGGTTAGGGTTAGGGTGAGGGTGAGAGTTATGGTTAGGTGAGGGTGAGGGTTAGGGTTAGAGTTGCGGTTAGAGTGAGGGTTAGGGTTAAGGTTAGGGTTAGGCTTAGGGTGAAGGTTAGGGTGAGAGTAAGGGTTAGGGTTAGGGTTAGAGTTAGTGTGGGGGTTAGTGTTAAGTTGAGAGTTAGGGTTAAGATTAGGTTTAGGGTGAGGGTTAGCGTTAGGGTGAGGTTTAGGGTTAGGGTTAGGGTAAGGGTTATGGTTAGGGTTAAATTTACCGTTTGGGTTAGGGTTAGATTTAGGGTTAGGGTGAGGATTAGAATTAGGGTGATGATTAGGGTTAGGGTTAGGTTTAGGTTTAGGATGAGGTTTAGGTTAGGGTTTCAGTGATGGTTAGGTTTAGGGTTAGGTTTAGGGTGAAGCTGAGTTTGAGGGATAGGGTGAGGGTTAGATTTAGGCTTAGTGTTAGGTTGAGGGTGAGAGTTAGGGTTATGGTTATGGTTATGGTTAGGGTTAGGGTTAGAGTTAGGGTTAGGGTGAGGGTGTGGGTGAGGGTTAGGTTTAGGGTTAGTCTTAGTTTAGGGTTAGGATTAGGGTTAAGGTGAGGGTGAGGGTTAGGGTGAGTATTAGTTTTAGGGTTAGGGTTAGGGTGATGGTGAGTGTTAGGTTGAGCGTTCGGGTTAGGTTTAGGTTTAGGGTTAAAGTAAGGTTTAGGGTTAGGGTGAGGTTTAGGGTTAGGGTTAGGGTTAGTGTTAGGGTGAGGGTGAGGGTTAGGGTAAGGTTTAGCGTTAGAGTTAGTTTTAGGGTGAGATGTAGTGTGAGGCTTAGGATTAGTTTAATGTTAGGGTTTGGGTTAGGGACACTTAAGGTTAGTGTTAGTGTTAGAATTAGGGTTAGGTTTAGGTATATGGTTAGGGTTAGGGCTAGGAGTACAGTTAGTGTTAGGGTTTGGATTAGAGTTAAGGTTAGAGTTTTGTATAGGGTAGGGCTAGGGCTAGGTTTAGGGTTTGGATTAGTGTTAGGGTTAAGGTTAGGGTTAGGGTTAGGTTGAGGGTGAGAGTTAGGTTTATGGTTAGGGTAAGTTTAGGTATAGGGTAAGTGTGAACGTGAGTGTTAGGGTTAGGTTTAGGGTTAGTGTTAAAGTTAGGGTTAGAACGAGGGTTACCGTGAAGGTTAGAGTTAGGGTTAGTTTTAGGGTTAGGGTTAGGAGTATGGTGAGTTTTAGGGTGAGGGTTAGGTTTTGGGTGAGGGTTAGGATTAGGTTTAGGGTTAGGGTTAGTGTTAGGGTTTGGGTTAGGGTTAGCGTTAGGGTTAGGGTTAGGGTTAGGGTGAGGGTTAGGATTAAGGTGAGAGTTAGGGTGATGTTTAGGTTTAGGGTGAGGGTTAGAGTTGGGGTTAGGGATAGCGTTAGGGTTAGGGTTCAGATTTGGGTTAGGGTTTGGGTTAGGGTTAGGGTTAGGGTTAGGTTTAGGGTGAGGGTGAGGGTTAGGGTGAGGGTTAGGGTGAGAATGTGGGCGAGGGAGAGGTCAGGGTTAGGGTGAGAGTGAGGGTTAGGGTAAGGGTTAGGTTGAGGTTTATGGTTAGGTTTATGGTTAGCGTTAAATTTTGGGTTAAAGTTAGGGTTATGGTTAGGGTGAGGTTGCGGGTTAGGGTGAGGCTTAGGGTTAGGGTTAGAGGTAGGGTTAGTTGAGGGTGAGAGTTAGGGTTGTGTTTAGGGTGAGGGTTAGCGTTAGGGTGATGGTGAGGGTGAGGGTTAGGTTTAGGGTTAGTGTTAGGATTAGACTTAGTATTAGGGTTACGGTGAAGGTGAGTTTAGGTGAGGATTAGTTTAGGGTTAGGGTTAGGATTAGTGTTCGGGTGAGTGTTAGGGTGAGGGTTAGAGTGAGGGTGAGGTTAGGGCTACAGTTAGGGTTACCGTTAGTGTTTGGGATAGGGTTAGGTTTAGGTTTAGGTTTGGGGTCAGGGTTAGGGTGAGAGTTAGGGTTAGGGTTAGTGTTAGGATTAGGGTTAGGATGAGTGTTGGCATTAGGCTTAGGGTTAGGGTTATGGTTATGGTGAGGGTGAGGGTTAGGTTTAGAGGTAGGTTTAGGTTTATGGTTAGGGTTAGGGTGAGGTTGCGGGTTAGGGTGAGGCTTAGGGTTAGGGTTAGAGTTAGGGTTAGTTGAGTGTGAGAGTTAGGGTTGTGTTTAGGGTGAGGGTTAGCGTTAGGGTGATGGTGAGGGTGAGGGTTAGGTTTAGGGTTAGTGTTAGGATTAGTGTTAGTATTAGGGTTATGGTGAAGGTGAGTTTAGGTGAGGATTAGTTTTAGGGTTAGGGTTAGGGTTAGTGTTCCGGTGAGTGTTAGGGTGAGGGTTAGAGTGAGGGTGAGGTTAGGGCTACAGTTAGGGTTACCGTTAGTGTTTGGGATAGGGTTAGGTTTAGGTTTAGGTTTAGGGTCAGGGTCAGGGTCAGGGTTAGGGTGAGGGTTAGGGTTAGGGTTAGTGTTAGAATTAGGGTTAGGATGAGGGTTGGCATTAGGCTTAGGGTTAGGGTTATCGTTAGGGTGAGGGTGAGGGTTAGGTTTAGAGGTAGGTTTAGGGTTAGGGTTAGGGTTAGGGTGAGGGTGAGGGTGAGGGTTAGGGTGAGGATTAGGGTTAAGGTTAGAGTTAGGGTTAGGTTGAGGGTGAGGGTTAGGGTTAGCGTTAGGGTTAGGTTTAGGTTTATGGTTATGGTTAGCGTGAGAGTTAGGATTAGGGATAGGATGAGGGTGAAGGTTAGGGTTAGGGTTAGGGTTAACATTAGGGTTAAGTTTACAGTTAGATTTAGGGCTAGGACTAGGGTTAGGGTTAGGTTTAGGATAGGGTTAGTGTTAGGGAGACAGGGTTAGGGTTAGGGTTAGGGTTAGGAGTTAGGGGTTATTTTTACGGTTAGGGATAGGGTTAAGTTTAGGGTTATTGTGAGGTTTAGGGTTAGGGTGAGTGTGAGGGTGAGGGTTAAAGTTATGCTTAGGATTAGGGTTAGTTTTAGGGTTAGGGTTAATATTAGGGTTAGGGTTAGGGTTATGGTTATGGTTAGGGTGAGGGTTAGGGATAGGGTGAGGGTTGGGTTTAGGGTTAGTGTTAGTGTTAGTGTTAGGATTATGGATAGGACTAGGATTTGGTTTACGGTTAGGATTATGGTTAGATTTAGGGAACCTTAGGGTACGGGTTAGGGTACGGGTTAGTAGTTAGGTGTTATTTTTAGGTTTAGGGTTAGGGTTGGGTTTAACGTTAGGTTTAGGTTGAGGGTTATGGTTAGGGTGAGGGTTAGTCTTAGGATTAGGGTAAGGGTTATGGTTAGGGTTAGGGTTAGTGTGAGTGATAGGGTGAGTGTAAGGGTTAGGGTCATGGATAGGGTTAGGGTTATGGTTAGGGTTAAGGTTAGGGTTTTGTATAGGGTTTGGATTAGGGTTAGGGTAAAGGTGGGGGTGAGAGTTAGGTTTAGGTTTAGGGTAAGGTTTAGGGTTAGGAGGATGGTGAGGGTGAGGATTAGAATTAGGGATAGGGTTAGGTTGAGAGTGAGCATTACGTTGAGGGTTAGGGTTAGGGTTAGTTTTAGGGTTAGGGCTTGGGGGTATGGTGAGGGTTAGGGTTAGGGTTTGGGTTAGCGTTACGGTTTGCATTAGGGTAAAGGTTAGGGTTAGGTTTAGGGTTTGGGTTAGGGTTAGGGATAGGGTTTTGGTTAGGGTTAGGTTAGGTTAGGGTGAGGGTGATGGTGAGGGTGAGAGTTAGGGTTAGGTTTAGGGTTAGTATAAGGTAGAGGGTTAGGGTTAGGGTGAGGGAGAGGGTTGAGGGTTAGGGCTAGGTTGAGGGGTATGTTGAGGGTTAGGGTTAGGGTGAGAGTTAGGGTGATGGTTAGGTTTAGAGTGAGGGTTAGAGGTAGGGTTAGTGTTAGGTTTAGGGTATAGGTTAGTGTTAGGGAGACAATGAGAATTAGGTTTAGGGTTTGGGTTAGGGTTAGAGTGAGAGTTAGGATTCGGTTTATGGTTAAGGTTAGGGTTTGGTTAGGGTTAGGGTTAGGGTGAGGGTGAGCATTAGGTTGAGGTTTAGGGTTAGGGTTAGGTTTAGGTTTAGGATGAAGCTTAGGGTTCTGGTTACAGTTAGGGTTAGGTTTAGGGTGAGGGTGAGGGTTAGGTTGAGGGTTAGTTTTAGGGTAAATGTAAGTGTTAGGGTTAGCGTTAGGGTTAGGGCTAGGGTGAGGGTTAGGGTGAGGGTTAGGGTTAGGTTTAGAGTTCGGATTAGGTTGAGAGTGATAGTTAATCTTATGGTTAGTTTTAGGGTTAGCGTTAGGGTGAGGGTGAGGGTGAGGGTGAGAGTGAAGGTTAGGTTGGATTAGTTGTAGGGTTAGTGTTAGGATTAGGATTACTGGGAGGGTAACGGGTACCAAGACATGTGAAAGGGTATCAATGTATGTGAATTAATGCACCTTCTATCTGGCAAATATCATGTAACTCTTTTACTAATTACAATAAAAAAATTCAAAAAAAATCATGGCAAAGACAAAAAAAGGATTAGGATTACTGTGAGGGTGAGGGTTAGGGTGAGGTTTAGTTTTACGGTTAGGGTTAGTTTTAGGGTGAGGGTTAGTTTTAGGGTGAGGGTGAGGGTGAGAGTTAGGGTTAGGTTAGGGTTAGGGTATGGGTGATGGTTAGGGTTAGGTATAGGGTTAGGGTTAGTATGACGGTGAGGATGAGGGTTAGGTTTAGGGTTAGGGTTATGCTTAAGGTTTGGGTTACTGTTAGGGTAGGATTAGGGTGAGGGTGAGGGTGAGGGTGAGGGTTAGGTTGAGAATGAGGGTCAGGATGAGGTTCGGGTTTAGAGTGAGGGTGAGGTTTAGGGTGAGGGTTAGGGTGAAGGTGTGGGTTGGGCTTAGGTTTAGGGTTAGGGTAAGGATTTGGGACACTCTGGGTCAGGGTTAGGTTAGGATTAAGGTTAGGGTTAGGGTTAGGGTTAGGATTAGGATTATGTATAGGTTTAGGGCTAAGGCTAATATTAGCATTAGGGTTAGGGTTAGAGTTAGGGTTAGGGTTTGGTTTAGGGTTAGGCTTAGGGTTAGTTTCAGCGTGAAGGTGAGGGTTAGGATTAGGCTTAGGTTGATGGTGAGGGCGAGGGTTAGGGTTGGGGTTAGGTTTTGGGTAGGGTTAGGGTTAGGGTTTGGGATAAGGTTAGCCTTATGGTGAGGGTTAGGGTGAGGGTGAGAGTTCAGGTTAGGGTGAGGGTGAGGGGTAGGGTTAGCGTTCGAGTTAGGGTGAGGGTTAGGGTTAGGGTTAGGGTTTGTGTTAGGGTTAGGGTGAGGATCAGTGTGATGGTGAGGGTGTGGGTTTCAGAGAGAATGAGGGTGAGGGTAAGGGTCAGGGTTAGGGTGAGTGTGAGGTTTAGGTTGAGGTTTAGGGGGGAGTTTAGGGTTAGGGATAGAGTTAGGGTTAGGTTTAGGGTTAGGGTTAGGGTGAGGGATAGGGTGAGGGTTAGGTTTAGGGTTATGGTTAGGGTTAAGGTTAGGGTTAGGGACACTTAGGGTTAGGATTAGGGTGAGAGTTAGGGTTAGGGTTAGGGTCAAGGTGAGGGTGAGGGTTAGAGTTGGAGTTAGGGTTAGTGTTAGGGTTAGGTTTAGGGATAAGGTGAAGGTAGGAGTGAGGGTTAGGTTGATGGTTAGGGTTAGGGTGAGGGTGAGGGTGTGGGTTAGGGTTAGGTTTAGGGTTAGGTTTGGGGTTATGATTAGGGTTATCGTGAGGGTTAGGGTAGGTTCAGGGTTAGGGTGAGGGTTAGTTTTAGGGTTAGAGTTAGGGTTAGGGTGAGGGTTAGGGTTAGCATTAGGGAGAGGGTGAGGTTTAGGGTTAGGGTTAGGTTTAGGTTTAGGGTTAGGGTGAGGGTGTGGATGAGTTTTAGGTTGAGGGTTAGGATTAGGGTTAGGGTTAGGGTTATGGTGACGGTGAGGGTGAGTTTTGGGTTAGGGTTTGGGGTAGGGGTAGGGGTAGGGGTAGGTTTAGGGTTAGGGTTTGGGTTAGGATTATGGTTAGGGTTAGAGTTAGGGTTATGGTGAGGGTTAGGATTAGGTTTAGAGTTAGAGTGAGGGTGAGGTTAGGGTAATGATTAGGGTTAGGGTTAGGGTTTGGGATAGGGTTAGGTTTAGGGTTAGGGTTAGGGTGAGAGTGAGGGTTAGGTTTAGGGTGAAGTTGAGGGTAAGGTTTAGAGTTACGTTTAGGGTTGGGATTCGTGTTAGGGTTAGGGTTCGTGTTAGGGTGAGGGTCAGAGTTAAGATTAGGGTTAGGGTTTGTGTGAAGGTGAGGGTGAGGGTAAGGGTTATGGTTAAGGTTAGGGTAATGGTTAGGTTTAGGTTTATTTTTAGGGTTAGGTCTAGAACTGTGATTAGTGTTAGGGTTAGGGTTAGGGTTAGTGTTAGGGTTATGGTGAAGTTTAGGGTTAAGTTTAGGATTTGGGTGAGAATGAGGGTGAGGGTGAATGTCAGGGTTAGGGTGAGGGTGAGGTTTCAGGTGACGGTTAGGGTGAATGTTAGGGTTAGGGTTAGGGTTAAGGTTTGGGTTAGTGTTAGTGTTAGGGGTAGGGATAGGGGTATATTGAGCCTGCGAGTTAGGTTTAGGGTTAGGGTGAGGGTGAGGCATTGGGTGAGGCTTGGGTTAGCGTCATGGTTAGGGTTAAGGTTAGGGTTAGGGATACTTAAGGATAGCGTTAGGGTTAAGGATAGTGTTAGCTTAGGTATAGGGTTAGGTTTAGGTTTATGGTAAGGTTTAAGTCTAGGACTGTGGTTAGTGTTAGGAATAGGGTTAATGTTAGGGTTATGTATAGGGTGAGGGCTAGGGCTATGTTTAGGGTTTAGATTAGGGTGAACGTGAGGGTTAGGATTAGGGTTAGGGTTTGTGTTAGAGTTAGGGTTAGGAATAAGGTTAGGGTTAGGGTTAGGGTTACGGTTAGGGTTAGGGTTAGGCTTAGGGTGAGGGTGAGGGTTCGATTAGGGTTAGGTTGAGGTTGAGGATTAGGGTGATGATTAGGTTTAGGGTGAGGGTTAAGGCTAGTGTTAGAGTTAGGGTTAGGGTTAGGTTTAGGGTTAGGGTCATATATAGGTTTAGGGCTAGGGCTAGAATTATCGTTAGAGGTAGGATTAGGTTTTGGGTTAGGGTTAGGTTTAGGGTGAGGTGAGCATTTGCGTGAGGGTTAGGGTTAGGGCTAGGTTTAGGGTTAGGATAATGGTTAGGGTTAGGGTTATGATTAAGGTTAGGGTTAGGGTTAGGGTTAATGTTAGGGTGACGGTAAGGCTGAGGGTGAGGGTTAGGTTTAGTGTTAGTATTAGGTTTAGGATTAGGATTAGGGTGAGGGTGAGGGTGAGGGTTAGGGAGAGGATTAGTTTTAGGGTTAGGGTTAGGGTGAGGGTTAGTTTTAGGGTTAGTGTTAGGGTTAGGGTGAAGGTTAGGTTTAGGGTTAGTCTTAGGGTAGTGTTAGGGTGAGGGTGAGCATTAGTGTTAGGGTGAGGTTTACAGTGAGTGTTAGGGTTAGGGTTAGTTTTAGGGTGAGGGTAAGGGTTTGGGTTTGTTTAGGGTTTGCGTTAGGTTTTGTGTTATGTTTAGAGTTAGGGTTAGGGATAGGATTAGGGTTAGTCTTTGGGTGAGTGTGAGGGTGAGAATGAGGTTCAGGGTTAGGGTTAGGGTTAGGGTTTGGGTTTGGCTTAGGGTGAGGGTGAAGGTGAGGGGTAGGCTTTGAGTTAGGGTTAGGGTTAGGGTTAGGGTTAGGGTTAGCATTAAGGTCAGGGTGACGGTTAGGGTTACGGGTAGGGATAGGTTTAGTGTTAGCCTGAATGTGAGTGTTAGGGTTAGTGTTAGGTTCAGGTTTAGGGTGAGGTTGAGGGTGAGGGTGAGGTTTAGGGTGAGGGTTAGGGTAACGGTTAGGTGGAGGTTTAGAGTTAGTTTTGGGTGAGGGTTAGGGTTAGGGTGAGGGTTAGTGAGAGGGTGAGGATTATGGTAAGGGTTAGCGTTAGGGACAAGTAGGGTTAGTGTTAGGGTTAGGGTTAAGGTTAGGGTTGGCGTTAGGGTTAGGGTTAGGGTTAGGTTTATGATTAGGGTTAGGGCTAGCACTATGGTTAGGGTTAGGGTTAGATGGGGGTTAGGGTTAGGGACCTTAGAGTAAGGGTTAGGGTGATTGTTAGCAGTTATTGGTTATATTATTGGTTAGCGTTAGGGTTAGGGTTAGCGTTGGTGCTAGCTTGAGGGTCAGGGTCAGGGTTAGTGTTAGGGTTAGTGTAAGAGTGAGGGTGAGGGTTAGGGTTAGGTTTAGGTTTAGTGTTAGGGTTAGGGTCAGAGTGAGGGTGAGGGTTAGGGATAGGGTAAGGCTTAGTGTTAGGGTTAGTGTTAGGGTTAGGCTAGGGTGAGGGTGAGGGTGAGGGTGAGGGTTAGGGTTAGGGTTATTGTTAGGGTTAAGTTTAGGGTTTGTTTTAGGTTTAGGGTTAGTGTTCGGCTTCGGGTTACTGTTAGGTTGTGGGTGAGGGTAATGGTTAAAGTTAGGGTTAGGGTTAGGGTTAGCATGATGTTTAGGGTTAGGGTGAGGGTAGGGTTAGGGTAAGGGTTAGGTTGAGGGTGAGAGTGAAGGTTAGGATTAGTGTTATGGTTAGGGTGAGGTTTAGGTTTATGATTAAGTTTAGGGCAAGGACTAGGGTTAGGTATAGGGTTCGGATTAGGGTTAGGGTTAGGCACTCTTAGGGTTCGGGTTAGGGTTCGGGTTAGGAGTTATTCTTTATTTTATGGGTTAGCGTTAGGGTTTGGGTTAGGAATAGGGTGAGAGTTACTGTTAGGGTCAGGGTTAGTGTTAGGGTTAGGGTAAGGGTGAGGGTGAGGGTTAGGGTTAGGGTGAGTGTGAGGGTGAGGGTTAGGGTTAGGGTTAGGGTTAGGATTTAGATTAATGTTACTGTTAGGGTTAGGATTAGGGTGAGGGTAGGGGTGAGGGTTAGGGTAGGGGTTAGGGTTAGGATTAGGTTTACGGATAGGGGTTGTTTAGGGTTAGGGGTAGGGATAGGGTTCGGGTTCCGGTGATGGCGAGGGTGAGGGTTAAGGTTAGGGTAAGCGTTAGGTTTAGGTTCAGGATTTGTGTTACGGTTAGGGTTTGGGTTTGGGTTAGGGTTAGGGTTAGTGTCAGGGTGAGGTGAGGATTAGAGTGAGAATTAGGGTGAGGGTGAGGGTGAGGGTCAGGGTTAGGGTGAGGGTGTGGTTGAGGGTGAGAGTTAGGGTGAAGGTTATGGTTAGGGATAGGATTAGGGTTAGGGAATCTTAGGGTTAGGGTTAGGGTTAGGGTTAAAGTTATGGTGAGAGTTAGGGTTATTTTTTGGTTTAAGGTTATGTATAGGTTTAGGGATAGGGCTAGTATTAGCCTTAGGGCTTGGGTTAGGGTTAGGTTTAGGGTGAGGGTTAGGGTTATTGTTATGGTCAGGGTTTTGTTTAGGGTTAGGGTTATTGTTAGGGTTCGAGTTAGGGTTAGGGTTAGGGTGAGGGTGAGGGTAGCAGTTAAAGTTAGGGTTAGGGTTCGAGTTAGGGTTAGGGTAAGGGTTAGGGTTAGGGTTAGTTTTTTATTTAGGGTTAGGGTTAGGGTTAGTGTTAGGGTTAGGTTTAGATTGAGAGTGAGGGTGAGGGTTAAGGTTAGGGTTACTTTTAGGTTTAGGGTTAGGTTTAGACAGGTTTAGGAGTAGGGTTAGGGTTATGGTTAGGCTTAGGGTTACGGTTTGGGTTAAGGTTAGGATTAAGGTGAGGGTGAGGATGAGGGTTAGAATTAGGGTTAGGGTTAGGGTTAGGGTGAGGTTTAGGGTTAGAGTTACGGTTAGTTTTAGGGTTAGGGTTACTGTTAGGGTGAGGGTTAGGATGAGGGTCACGTGAGGGTTAGGGTTATGGTTAGGGTTTTGGTTAGGATGAGGGTTAGGCTTAGGGTTAGGGTAAGGGTTAGGGTAAGGGTTAGGATTAGGATTAGGGTGACGGTTAGAGTTAGAATTAGGGTTAGGATTAGGTTTAGTGTGAATGTGAGGGTTAGGGTTAGAGTTAGTTTTAGGTTTAAGTTTAGGGTTAAGGTGAGGATAAGGGTGAAGGTTAGGGTGAGCCTTAGCGTTAGCGTTAGTGTTAGGGTGAGGGTTAGGGTGAGGGTTAGGTTGAGGGTTAGTGTTAGGTTCAGGGTGAGGGTTTCGGTGAAGTTTAGCGTTAGGGTGAGAGTTATAGTTAGGGTTAGGGTTAGGGACAAGTAGGGTTAGGGTTAGAGGTAAGGTTAAGGTTAGGGTTATGGTTAGGGTTATGGTTAGGGTTAGGTTTATGATTAGGGTTAGGGCTAGGACTAGGGTTTGGGTTAGGTTTAAGATTAGGTTTAGGCTTAGGAAACCTCAGGGTTAGGGTTAGGGTTAGGGTTAGGAGTTCTTGGTTATTTTATGGGTTAGGGTTAGAGTTAGGGTTATGGTGAAGGTTAAGGGTTAGGGTCAGTATTAGTGTTAGGGGTAGGGTTAGGGAGAGTGTGAGGGTTGTGGTTAGGGTTAGGGTGAGTGTTAGGCTTAGTGTTAGCGTTAGGGTTAGGGTGAGGGTTAAGTTTAGGGTGAGGGTGATGGTGAGTGTTAGATTAGGGTTAGGGTTAGCGTTAGGGTTGGGGTTAAGGTTAGGGTTAGGGTTAGGTTTAAGGCTTGCGTTTGGTTTAGGGTTAGGGTTACTGTTAGGGTTAGGGTGAGGTTGAGGTTGAGAGTTAAGTTTAGGGTTAAGGTTAGGTTTAGGGTTAGATTTAGGGTTAGGAGCAGGTTTGGTTTATGTTTAGGCTTACTGTTAGGGTTAGGGTTAGTGTGAGGGTGAGGTTTAAGGGTAGGGTTATGGTTAGGTTTAGGGTGAGGGTTAGGGTTATGGTTTGGGTATGGGTTTGATTTAGGGTTAGCCTTAGTGTCAGGTGAGGGTGATGATTAGGATGAGAATTAGGGTGAGGGTGAGGGTGAGGGTTAGGGTTAGGGTGAGGTTGAGGTTGAGGGTTAGGGTGAAGGTTATGGTTAGGGATAGGATTAGGCTTAGGGCCTCTTAAGGTTGGGGTTAGGGTTAGGGTTAATGTTAGGGTTAGGGTTAGGTTTATTTTTTTGGGTTAGGGTTATATATAAGTTTAGGGCTAGGGCTAGTATTAGCTTTAGGCCTTGGGTTGGGGTTAGGTTTAGGGTAAAGTGAGCATTAGGGTTAGGGTTATTGTTATGGTCAGGATTTTGTTTAGGGTTAGGGTTATTGTTAGGGTTTGGGTTAGGGTTAGGGTAAGGTGAGGGTAAGGGTTAAAGTTAGGGTAAGGTTTAGAGTTAGGTTTAGGGTGAGGGTTAGGTTTAGGGTTAGATTTAGTGTTAGGTTTAGGATTAGGGTTAGGGTGAGGGTTAGGGTTAGGGTTAGTGTTTGGGTTACGGTTTGGGTTAGGGTTGAGGTGAGGGTGAGGATGAGGGTTATGATTAGTGTTAGGTTTAGGGTGAGGTTTAGGGTTAGAGTTACAGTTAGTTTTAGGGTTAAGGTTTCTGTTAGGGTGAGGGTTAGGTGAGGGTTATGGTTATGGTTAGGGTTATGGTTAGGATGAGGGTTAGGCTTAGGATTAGAGTAAGTGTTAGGGTTAGGATTAGGGTTAGGGTGACGGTTAGGGTTAGGATTAGGGTTAGGATTAGGGTTAGTGTGAATGTGAGGGTTAGGGTTATGTTTAGGTTTAGGTTTAGGGTTAAGGTGACGTTGAGGATGAGGGTTAAGGTGAGCGTTAGCGTTAGGGTGAGGGTTAGGGTGAGAGTTAGGGTTAGGTTTAGGGTGAGGGTGAGGGTTGGGGTCAAGTTTAGCGTGACGGTGAGGGTTATGTTTAGGGTTAGGGTTAGGGACATGTACGGTGAGGGTTAGGGGTAAGGTTAAGGTTAGGGTTAGCGTTAGGGTTAGGGTTAGGGTTAGGGTTAGGGTTAGGGCTAAGACTAGGGTTGGGGTTAGGGTTGGGATTAGGTTTAGGCTTAGGGAAGCTTAGGGGTAGGGTTAGGGTTAGGGTTTGGAGTTATTGGTTATTTTATGGGTTAGGGTTAGGGTTAGGGTTAGGGTTATGGTGAAGATTAAGGGTTAGAGTCAGCGTTAGTGTTAGGGTTAGGATTAGGAAGAGTGTGAGGGTTGGGGTTAGGGTGAGGGTGAGTGTTAGGGTTAGTGTTAGCATTAGGGTTAGGGTGAGGGTGAGGGTTAAGGTTAGGGTGAGAGTGATGGTGAGTGTTAGGTTAGGGTTAAGGTTAGGGTTAGGGTTGAGGTTAGGATTAGGGTTAGGGTTAGGGCTGGCGTTTGCTTTAGGGTGAGGGTTAGTGTTAGTGTTAGGGTTAGGGTGAGGTTGAGGATGAGGGTTAAGTTTAGGGTTAGGGTTAGGGTTAGAGTTAGGGTAAGGGGCTGGTTTGGTTTACGTTTAGGCTTACGGTTAGTGTTAGTATGAGGGTGAGGGTGAAGTTTAAGGTTAGGGTTAGGGTTAGGTTTAGGGTGAGGCTTAGGGTTAGGGTTACGTTTAGGTTTAGTGTTACCGTTAGGGTTAGGGTTAGGGGGAGGGGGAGGGTTAGGTTTAGCTCTAAGATTATGGTTATGGTTAAGATTAGGGTAAGGGTGAGGGGAAGGGTTAGGGTGAATTTAGGGTTAAGGTTAGGGTTAGGGTTAAGGTGAGGGTGAGAGTTAGGGAGAGGGTGAGGGTTAGGGTCAGGGTGAGGGTGAGGGTTAGGATGATGATTAGGTTAGGATGAGGTTTCAGTTGAGGGTTAGGGCTAGGGTTAGGGTGAGGATAGGGGTATGGGTTAGGGTATGGGTGAGGTTGAAGATTAGGATAGGGTTAGAGTTAGGGTAAGGGTGAGATTTAGGGTGAGGGTGAGGGTTAATGTTAGGGTTAGGGTGAGGGAGGGTTAGGGGTAGGGTTAGGGTTAGGGTTAGGGTGAGGGTGAGGGTGAAGGTTAAGGTTAGGTTTAGGGTTAGGCTTATGTTGAGGATTAAGGTTATGGTGAGTTTGAGGGTTAGGCTGAGGATGAGGGTGAGGGTTAGGGTGAGTGTTAGGGTTAGGCTTAGGGTTAGGTTTAATGTGAGGGTGAGTGTTAGGGTTAGGGTTAGTGTTAGGGTTAGAGTTAGGATTAGGGTTAGGGTGAGGGTGAAGGTTAGTGTGAGGATTAGTTTTAGGGTTAGGGTTAGGGTGAGGGTTAGGGTTAGGTTTAGAGTTAGGGTTAGGGTTACGGTGAGGGTTAGGGTTAGGTTTAGGGTTAGGGTGAGGGTGAGGTTAGGGTTACGGTAAGGGTTAGGGTTTGGGATAGAGTTAGGTTTAATGTTAGGGTGAGCGTGAGTCTGAGGGATAGGGTTAGTGTTAGGGGTATGGTGAAGGTTAGGTTTAGGGATAGGGTTATCGTTAGGTTTAGGGTGAGGGTGAGGGTTAGGGTTAGGATAAGATTAGGGTTTGGTTTAGTGTTAGTGTTAGGGTGAGGGTTAGGGTTAGGGTTAGGGCTAGGGTGAGGGTCAGGTTCAGGGTTAGGGTGAGTGTGAGCTTTAGGGTGAGGGTTAGGGTGAAGTTTATGGTTTGGGTTAGGGTTAGGGTTAGGGACACTTAGGGTTAGGGGAAGAGTTAGGGTTAAGGAAAGTTTTAGGGTTAGGGTTAGGGTTCGGGTTATGTATAGGATTAAGGCTAGGCCTAGAATTAGCGTTAGGGTTAGGGTTAGGGTTAGGGTTTGGGTTATGGTTAGGTTTAGGGTGAGGGTGAGCATTAGGGTCAGGGTTAGGGTTAGATTTAGGGTTAGGATGAGGGATAGGGTTAGAGTTATGTTTAGGGTTTGGGTTAGGGTTAGTGTTAGCGTTAATGTGAGGGTAAAGGTGAAGGTTAGGGTGAGAATTAGGGTGAGGGTGAAGGTCAGGGTTAGGATGAGGGTGGGGTTTAGTGTGAGTGTTAGGGTGAAGTTTAGGTTTAGGTTTAGGGTGAGGGTTAGGTTTAGGGTTAGGGTTAGGTTGAGGGGTAGGGTGAGGGTTAGGGTTACGATCATGGTTAGGGTTAGGGTTAGAGTTAGGGACACTTAGGGTTAGGGATACAGTTAGGGTTAAAGTTAGTGTTAGGTTTAGGGTTATGTTTAGGTTTATGGTTAGAGTTAGGGCTAGGCCTAGGGTTAGGGTTAGGGTTAGGATTAGGGTTAATGTTAGGGTTATATATAGGGTTAGGACCAGGGCTAGTTTTAGGGTTTGGATAAGGGTTTAAGGTTAGGGTTAGGGTGAGATTTAGGGTTAGGGTCAAGTTTAGCGTTAGGTTTTGGGTTAGGGTTAAGGTTAGGATTAGGGCTTGGGTTGTGGTAAGGTTTTGGGTTAGGTTTGGGTTAGGGTTAGGATTTGATTTAGGGTGAGGGTTAAGGTTAGGCTTAGGGTTAGGTTTAGAGTGAGGGTTAGGGTTAGGGTTAAGGTTAGGTTTAGGTTTAGGGTTAGGATTTGTGTGAGGTTTAGGTTTAGGTCTATGGTTAGTGTTAGGGTTTGGGTGAGGGTAAGGGTTAGGGTGAGTGTTCGGGTTAGGTTTAGGGTTAGGGAGAGGGTGAGGGTGGTAGGGAGAGGGTGAGGTTGACGGTGAGGGTTAGGTTCAGGGTTTGGGTTAGGGTTAGGGATAGGGTGAGATTTAGGGCTAGGTTTTGGATCAGGGTGAGGGTGAGGATTAGGGTGAGGGTTAGGGTTAGGGTTAGGGTAAGGGTTAGGTTTAGGATGAGGGTTAGGGTGAGTGTGAGGCTTAGGTTTAGGGTGAGGGTTAGGGTTATGATGGGGGTTAGGATTAGGATTATGGTGAGGTTTAGAGTTAAGGTTAGAGTTGGAGGAAAGGTTTGGGTTAGGGTTAGGGTGAGGATGAGGGTTAGAGTTAGGGTGAGGGTGAGGATTGGGGTTAGGGGTATGTTTCGGGCTAGGGTTAGGGTTTAGTTTAGTGTAAGTTTTAGGGTTAGTGTTAGGTTTAGGGTGAGGGTTAGGGTTAGGGTTAGGTTGAGGTTGAGGGTTAGGTTTAGGGTTAGAGTAAGTGTTCGGTTTAGGGTGAGGTGAGGGTAAGTGGTAGGGTTAGGGTTAGGGTTAGCGTTAGTGTTACATTGAGGGTTACGGTGAGGGTTAGGGTTAGGGTTAGTTATAGGGTTAGGGTTAGTGGTAGGAGGAGGGTTAAAATTAGGGTTAGGTTTAGGGTGAGGGTTAGGCTTAGGGTTAGGGTTACTGTTTGGGTTAGTGTTAGGGTTTGTGTTAGAGTTAGGTTTAGGGTTAGGGTTTGCATTACGGTTAGGTTTAGGGTTAGGGTTATGGGTAGGTTAGGCTTAGGGTGAGTGTGAGGGTGAGGGTTAGGGTTAGAGTTTGGGTTAGGCTTTGGGTTAGGGTGAGGGTTAGGGTGAGGTTTAGGATTAGGATGAGGGTGAGGGTTAGGAGAGGGCTAGGGTTAGGGTGATGTTTGGGATTAGAGTTAGGGTGAGTATTAGGGTGAGGGTGAGAGTTAGAGTTAGGGTGAGTGTTAGGGTGAGTGTTAGGGTTAGGGTTAGGATTAGGGTTAGGGTTAAGTTGAGGGTGAGGTTGAGGGTTATGGTTAGGTTGAGGGTGAGGGTTAGGGTGAGGGTTAGGGTTAGGATTAGGGTTAGAATGAGGGTTAGGATTAGGTTGAGGGTTAGGGTGATGTTTAGGGTGAGGGTTAGGGTTAGGGTTAGGATTGGGGTTTACGTTAAGGTTAGGTTTAGGGTTGGGTTTAGGGTTAAGGTTAGGGTGAGGATTAGGGTTAGGGTGAGGGTTAGGGTTAGGGATAGTGTTAGCATTAAGGTTTGTGTTAGGGTTAGGGTTAGGGTTAAGTTCAGGGTGAGGGTTAGAGTGATGTTTCCGGTGAGGATTACGTTTAGGGTTAGGGTTAGGGTAAGGGTTAGGGTTAGGGTTAGGATGAGGCTTAGGGTTAGGTTTAGGGTTAGGATGAGGCTTAGGGTGAGGGTTAGGGTTAGCGTTAGGGTGAGGGTAAGGGTTATGTTTAGAGCTAGATTTAGGGTGAGGGTTAGGTTTAGGGTTAGGTTTAGGGTTAGGGGCAGGGGGAGGGTTAGGTTTAGGTTTAGGCTTAGGGTTAGTGTTAGAGTAAGGGTGAGGTTTAGGGTTAGGGTAAGGGTTAGGTTTAGGGTGAGGGATAGGGTGAGGGTGAGGATTAAGGTGGAGGTTTGGTTTAGGGTGAGGGTTAGGGTTAGGGTTAGGTTTAGGTTTAGGGTGAATGTTAGGTTTAGTGTGAGGGTTAGGTTTAGATTTAGGTTTAGGGTTACAATGAGGGTGAGGGTGAGGGTGAGGGTTAGGTTTAGAGTTAGGCTTAGGGTGAGGGTTATGGTTTGGGTGAGGGTTAGGTTTATGGTTATGGTTAGGGTTATGGTTAGGTTGAGGGTGAGGGTTAGGGTTAGGGTTAGGGTTAGGGTGAGGGTGAGGGTGAGGGTGAGGGCTAGGCTTAGAGTTAGGGTTAGGGTGATGGTAAAGTTTAGGGTTAGGGTTAGCGTTAGTTTTAAGTTTTGGGTAGGATTATGGATAGGGTTAGGGTTAGGGTGAGGTTGATGTTTAAGGGTAGGGTTAGGTTTAGGGTTAGAGTTAGGGTTAGGGATAGGGTTTGGATTACGGTTAGTGTTAGGTTGTTTTAGGGTAATGGTAAGGGTGAGGGTGAGGGTTAGGTTTAGGGTGAGGGTTTGGTTAGGGTTAGGGTTAGGGATAGGGTGAGGTTTAAGTTCAGGTAGAGGGATAGGGTTAGAGTTAGGGGTAGGGTGAGGGTTAGGTTAGGGTGACTTATAGTTAGGGTGAGTGTTAGGGTTAGGATGAGGGTTAAGGTTAAGTTTAGGGTGAGGGTATGGGTGAGGGTTAGAGGTAGGGTGAAGGTGAGGGTTAGGGTTATGGTTAGGGTTAGGATTATGGTTAGGATTATGGTTAGGTTGAGGGTTAGGATTAGGGCTAGGGTTAGGGTAAGGGTGAGGGTTAGGGTTAAGGTGAGGTTTAAGCTGAAGATTAAGGTTAGGGTTAGGGTTAGGGTTAACTTTGGGGTGAGGGTTAGGGTTAGGTTTAGGTTAGGATGAGGTTTAGGGTTAGGGTGAGGGTGAAGGTTAGTGTTACGGGTATTGTTAGTGTTAGGTTTAGGGTTAGGTGAGGGTTAGTGTTAGGGTGAGGCTTAGGGTTATAGTTAGGGTAAGGGTTAGGGTTAGGTTGAGGGATAGGGTGAGGGTGAGGATTAGGGTTAAGGTTAGGGTTAGGTTTAGGGTGAGGGTTAAGCTTTGGGATAGGTTTAGGTTTAAGTTTAGGGTTAGGATGAATGTTAGGGTTAGTGTGAGGGTTAGGATTAGGTTTAGCGTTATGGTTATGGTGAGGGTGAGGGTGAGGGTTATTTTTAGAGTTAGTCTTAGGGTGAGGTTTAGGGTTTGGGTGAGGGTTAGGTTTACGGATAGGGTTAGGATTATGGTTAGGTTGAGGGTGAGGGTTAGGGTTAGGGTGAGTGTGAGGCTTAGGCATAGGGTTAGGGTTAGGGGTAGGTTTAGTGTTAAAGTTAGGGTGAGGGTTAAGGTTAGGTTTAGGGTGAGGTTTAGGGTTATGGTGATGGTGAAGTTTAGGGTTAGGGTTAGGGTTAATGTGAGGGTTGAGGTTAAGGTTAGTGTTATGGTTAAGTTTTGGGTTAGGGATAGGGTTAGGGTTAGAGTTAGGGTGAGGGTGAGAGTGAGGTTTAGGGGTAGGTTTTGAGTTAGGTTTAGGTTTAGGGTTAGGGTTAGGGATAGGGTTTGGGTTAGGGTTAGTTATAGGTTTAGTTTTAGGTTAATGGTGAGAGTTAGGGTGAGAGTGTGGGTTATGGTAAGGGTTAGGGTTAGGTTTAGTTTTAGGGTTAGAGTGAAGGTTAGGGCTAGGGTTAGTGTTAGAGTTAGGGTTAGGATTAGGGTTATGGTAAGTGTTATGTTTAGGGTTAGGGTTAAGGTTGGGCTGAGAGTTAGGGTGAGGGTTAGGGCTAGGGTTAGTGTTACAGTGAAGATGGTATTTAGGGTGAGTGTTAAGTGTAGGATGAGGGTTAAGGTTTGGGTTAGGGTGAGGATTAAGTTTAGGGTAGGGTGAGGGTGAGGGTTATGTTGACAGTGAGGTTTAGGATGAGGGTTAGGGTTATGGTGAGCGTTAGTTTTAGTTTTAGGGTTAGCGTTAGGGTTATGATGAGTGTGAGGGTGAGGGTTAGGTTTAGAGTTAGGCTTAGGGTGAGGGTTAAGGTTTGGGTGTGGGTTAGGTTTATAGTTAGGGCTAGGATTGTGGTTCGGGTGAGGGTGAGGGTTAGGTTTAGGGTTAGGTTGAGGGCGAGGGTTAGGCTTAGGGTTAGAGTTAGGTTTAGGGTGAGGGTTAGGGTGAGGGTTGAGGATAGGGTAAGGGTTATATGGTTAAGTTTTGGGTTAAGGTTAGCAATAGGGTTAGAGTTAGGCTTAGGTTTAGGGTGAGGGTGAGGGTGACGGCTTCAGTTCTGGTAAGGGTTAGGGTTTTGGTTAAGGTTAGGGTTAGGTTTAGGGTTTGGGTTAAGGTTACATTTAGGGTTAGGTGAGGGTGAAGGTGAGGGTGTCGGTTAGGGTTAGGGTGAGGGTAAAGGTTAGGCTGAGGTTTAGGTTTAGGGTTAGTGTGAGGGTTAGGGTTAGGGTTATTGTTTGGGTTAGGGTGTGGGTTAGGGTTAGGGTTAGTGTGAGGTTTAGGTTAGGGTTAGGGGAGGGTGAGGTGGAGGGGGAGGGTTAGGGTTAGGGTTAGCGTTAGAGTGAGGGATAGTGTGAAGTTTAGGTTTAGGGTTTGGGTTTTGGTTAGGGTGTGATTTATGGTTAGTATTAGGATTAGGGTTAAGGTTAGTGTTAGGGTTAGAGTTAGTGTGAGGGTTAGGGTTAGGGTCATTGTTAACATTAGGATTAGGGTTAGGGTTAGGGTCATGGTTAATGTTAGGGTTAGGGTTAGTGTTAGGGACATTTAGGGTTAGGGTTAGGGTTAGTGTTAGTGTTAAAGTTAGGTTTAGCGTTAGGTTTATGGTTATGTTTAGGTTTATGCTTAGGTTTCGGTTAGTAATAAGGTTAGGGTTAGGATTAGGGTTAGAGTTAGGGTTATGTATAGTGTTAGGGCTAGGGCTAGGTTTAGGGTTTGGATTATGGTTAGGCTTAGGGTTAGGCTTAGGGTTAGGGTAAGGGTAAGGGTTAGGTTTAGGGTAAGGGAGTCGGTGAGGTTTAGGGTAGCGTTAGGGTTAGGGTGGGCGTTACGGTGAGGATTAAGGTTAGGGTTAGTTTAAGGCTGAGGGTTAGGGTTAGGATGAGGATTGGGGTTAGGGTTAGGGTGAGGGTTAGGGTTTGGGTTAGGGTCATGGTCCGGGTTAGGGTTAGGTTTAGGGTTAGTGTTAGGTTTAGGTTTAGGGTTAGAGTGAGGGTTAGCATTAGGTTTAGGGTTAGGGTTATGTTTAGGGTGAGGGTGAGGTTTATGGTGAGGGTTAGGGTGAGGGTTAAGGTTAGGTTCAGGGTTAGGTTGAGGGTTACGGTGAAGGTTAAGGTTAGGGTTAGTTTTAGGGTGAGGGTTAGGGTAAGCATTATGGTTTGGGTTAAGTTTAGCGTTAGGGTTAGATTTAGGGTTAGGGTGATGGTTCTGGTGAGGGTGAGGGTTAGGGTGAGGGTTACGGTTAGTGTTAGGGTTAGGGTGAGGGTTACAGTTAGAGTGAGGGTTAGGGTTGTGGTTAGGGTGAGATTTAAGATTAGGGTTAGGATTAGCGTTAGTGTGTTGGTTAGCGTTCGAGTTAGGATTAGTGTTAGGATTAGGTTTAGGGTTATGTTTTGGATTAGGTTTAGAGTTAGGGTTAGGGTTAGTTTTAGATTTAGGGTTAGGGTTAGGTTTAGGCTGAGAGTGAGGGTGAGGGATAAGGTTACGATTAGGGTTAGGTTTAGTGTGATGGTTAGGGTTAGGGTTAGGGTTTGATATACGGTTAGGGTTAGGGTTAGGGTAAAGGTAAGGGTGAGTGTTAGGGTGAGGATTAGGGTCAGGTCTATGGTTCGGGTTAGGGTAAGGAGTAGGGTTAGGGTGAGTGTAAGGGTTAGTGTGAGTGTTAGGGTTAGAGTTATGGTTAGGGTGAGGGTTAGAGAGGGTGAGGGTGAGGGCTAGGGTTCGGGTTAGGGTTCTGGTTAGGGTTCAGGTTAGGGATAGGGTTATGGTTACGGTTAGGCTTAGGGTGAGGGTGAGGGTGAGGATTAGGTTTAGGGTTAGGGTTAGGGTTAGGGTGAGGGTTAGGGTGAGGGTGCGGATAAGGTTTAGGTTTAGGGTTAGAACGAGGTTGAGATTAGGTTTATGTACAGGGTTAGGGCTAGTGCTAGGTTTAGGATTTGGATTAGGGTTTATGTACAGGGTTAGGGTTAGGGTTAGGATTAGGGTGAGAGTGACGGTAAGGTTTAGTGTGGGTTAGGTTTACGGTGAGGGTTAGGGTTCAGGTTAGGGTTAGGGTGAGGGTGAGGGTTAGGGTTAGGGTAAGGGTGAAGTTTAGGTTTAGGGTTAGGGTTTGGTTTAGGTTTAGGGTTAGGGTAATGGTTAGGGTGAGGGTTAGTGTTGTGATGAGATTGTGGGTAAGGGTAAGGGTTAAGCTTAGCTGAGGATTAGGGTTAGGGTTTGGTTTAGGATTAGGATTAGGGTTAGGGTGAGGCTGAGGGTGAGGATTAGGGTTAGGGTTAGGTTAGGATTAGGGTTAGGGTTACAGTGAGGCTTAAGTTTAGGGTGAGGGTTAGGGTTGGGGTGAGGCTTAGTGTTAGGGTTATGGTTACTGTGAGAGTGCGGGTGAGGGTTATAGTTAGGGTGAGGGTGATGGTTAGGGTTAGGGTGAGGGTGAGGTTTAGGGTTAGAGTTAAGGTGAGGGTGAGGGTTGGGGTTAGAGTAATGGTTAGGGTTAGGGTTAGGGTTAGGGACACTTAGACTTAGGGTTAAGTTTAGGGTTAAGGTTAGTTTTACCGTTAGGCTTAGGGTTAGGTTTAGGTTTAGGATTAAGGTTAGGTCTAGTACTAGGGTTAAGGTTAGGATGAGGGTGAGGGTGAGGGGTAGGTTTAGGGTTAGAATAAGGGTTAGGTTTAGGTTGATGGTGAGGGTTAGGGTTAGGGTTAGTGTTAGGGTGAGGATTACGGTGAGGGTTACGGTTAGGATTAGCTTTATGTTGAGGGTTAGGGTTAGGATGAGGGTAGGGGTTCATCTTAGGGTGAGGGTTTGGGTTTGGGTTAGTGTCAGGGTTAGGTTTAGGGTTACGGTTTGGGTTAGGGTTAAGGTTAGGGTTAGGGTTAGGGTGAGGATGAGGGTGAGGATTAAGGTTAGGGTTAGGTTTACGTGGAGGGTTAGGTTTACGGTTAGATTTATGGTTAGGATTAGGCTTAAGGTGAGGTTGAGAGTGAGGGTTAGGGTTAGGGTTACGGTGAGGGTGAGGGTGAAGTTAGGGTTAGGGTGAGGGTTAGGGTGTCGGTTTGGGTTAGGTTTAGGGCTAGGGTGAGTGTTAGGGTTAGGGTGAAAGTGTAGAGTTAGGGAAGGTTTAGGGTTAGGGTTTGAGTTACCGTTAACTATTGGGTTAGGTTTAGGGTTAGGGTTAGGGTTAGGGTGAGGGTTAGGGTGATGGTTTGGATGAGGATGAGGTTTAGGATGAGAGTTAGTGTTATGGTTAGGGTGAGTGTTAGGTTTAGGGTGAGGCTTAGGTTCAGGGTTAGGGTGAGATTTAGGCTTAGGGTAAGGGTTAGGGTTTGGATAAGGGTTAGGGTGAGGCTGAGAGTGAAGGTGAGGGTTAGGGTTTGGTTAGGATTAGGGTTAGCGTAAGGTGAGCCTTAGGTTTAGGATGAGAGTTAGGGTACAGGTGAGGCTTAGTGGAAGGGTTATGGTTAGTGTGAGTGTGAGGGTGAGGGTTAGGGTTAGGGTGAGGGTTAGGGTTAGGGTAAGGGTGAGGGTTAGGGTTAGTGTTGGAGTTAGGTTGAGGGTTAGGGTTAGGGTCATGGTTAGGGACACTTAGGGTTAGGGTTAGGGTTAGGGTTAAGGTTAGGTTTAGCGTTAGGTTTATGGTTAGGTTTAAGTTTATGGCTAGGGTTAGTGCTAGTACTAGGGTTAGGGTTAGGGTAAGGGTGAGAGTTAGGTTTAGGGTTAGGTTAAGGGTTAGCTTTAGGGTGAGGGTGAGGGGTAGGGTTAGGGTTAAGGTGAGGGTTACGGTTAGGGTTAATGTTAGGGTTAGTTATACTGTGAGAGTTAGGTTTAGTATGAGGGTAGGGGTTAGGGTTAGGTTGCGGGTAAGGGTTTGGGTTATGGTCAGGGTTAGGGTTAGGGTTAGGGTTTAGGTTAGTGTTAGGGTTAGGATTATGGTTAGGGTTTGGGTTAGGATGAGGATGAGGGTGAGGGTTAAGGTTAGGGTGAGTGTTAAGTTTAGGGTTAGGGTTAGGCTTTGGCTTAGGCTTAGGGTGAGGTTGAGAGTGATGGTTAGGTTTAGGGTTAGGGTGAGGATGAGGGTGATTCATTGCGTTAGTGTTAGGGTTATTGTTAGTTTTAGGGTGAGGGTTACGGTGAGGGTTAGGGTTAGGGTGAGTTAAGGGTGAGGGTTAGGGTGATGGTTAGGTTCAGGTGTATGGTTAAGGTTAGGGTTAGGATTGGGGTTAGGGTGAGGGTAAGGGTTAGGGTTATTGTTAGGGTTAGGGTTAGGGTTAGTGTTAGGGTGAGGGAGAAGGTAGAGTTAGGGTGAGGGTTAGGGTTAGGATTAGGGTTAGAGTTCGGGTTAGGGATAAGGTTATGGCTATGGTTAGGCTTATGGTGAGGGTGCCGTTGAGGATTAGGTTTAGGGTTAGGGTTAGGGTGAGGGTTAGGGTGAGGGTGAGGATTAGGCTTAAGGTTAGCGTTAGAGTGAGGGTGAGGTTAGGGTTATGTATTGGTTTATGGCTAGTGCTAGGTTTAGGATTTGGATTAGGGTTAGGGTTAAGGTTTGGTTTAGGGTTAGGGCAAGAGTGACGGTTAGGTTTAGTGTTAAGTTAAGGTTTAGAATTAGGTTGAGGGTGAGGATTAGGGGTAGGGTTATGGTTCGGGGTAGGATTTGAGTTTGGGTTAGTGTTAGTGTTAGGGCTATTATTAGGCTTAGTGTGAGTGTGAGGGTCAGGGATAGGGTAAGGCTGAAGGTGAGGGTTAGGGTTAGGATTAAGGTTTGTGTTAGGGTTAGATTAAGGGTTAGGGTTAGGGTTTGGGTTACGGTTATTTTGAAGGTGAGGTTAGGGTGAGGTTTGGGTTTAAAGTTTGGGTTAAGGTTAAGATTATGGTTATGATGAGGCTGAGGGTGAGGGTTAGGGTTAGTTAGTCCAAGTGTTAGGGTGAGGGCAAGTGTTAGAGTGAGGGTGACGGTTCGGGTTAGGGTTAGGGGAAGGTGATGGTGAGGCATCGCGTGAGGGTTGGGGTTAGGGTTAGGGTTAGGGCAAGTGTTAGGGTGAGGGTGAGGGTTACGGTTGGGTGAGGGTTAGGGTGTGGGTTAGAGTAAGGGTTAGGGTTAGGGTGAGGGTTAGGGTCAGGGTTAGGGTGAAGGTTAAGTTGATGGTTCGGGTGAGCGTGAGGGCTAGAGTGAGGTGTAGGGTTAGGGTTATTTTTAGGGTGTGGTTTAGGGTTACGGTGAGGGTGTAGGGTTAGGTTTAGTGTGAGGTTTAGGTTTAGGGTTAGAATTAGCGTTAAGGTTTGGGTTAGGGTTAGGGTTTGGGTTAAGGTTTTGGTGAGCATTAGGGTGATGGGTGAGGGTGAGGGTTAGGGTTAGGGTTAGGGTTAGGGTAAGGGTGAGGGTTCTGGTGAGGGTGAGGTTTAGGGTTAGGGTTAGGATTAGCGTTAGGTTTTTTGTTAGGGTGAGGGTTAGGTTAAGGGTTAGGTTTAGGCTTAGGGTTAAGTTTAGGGATTGGGTTAGGGTTAGGTTTAGGGTTCTGGTTAAGGTTTTGTTTAGGGTTAAGGTAAGGTTTACGGTTAGGTTGAGAGTGAGGGTGAGGGTTAAGTTAGGGTTAGGCTTAGTGTTAGGGGTAGGGTTAAGGTTAGGTTACGGTTAGGTTTAGGGTTAGGGTTAGGGTGAGGGTTAGGGTGAGGGTTAGTGTTAGGTCTATTGTTACGGTTAGGTTTAGGATTAGGGTTAGTGTTAGCGTAATGTATACAGTAACAAATAGGGCTAGGTTTAGGGTTTGGATTACGGTTAAGGGTAGGGTGAGACTTAGGGTTAGGTTGAGGGTGAGGGTTAGGTTTAGGGTTAGGGTAAGTGTTAGGTTTAGGGTGAGGTGAGGGTTAGGGTGAGGGGTAGGGTTAGGGTTAGCGTTAGTTTTACAGTGAGGGTTACGGTGAGGGTTAGAGTTAGTTTTAGGGTTAGGGTTAGGGGTAGGATGAGGGTTAAAATTAGGGTTAGGTTTAGGATGAGGGTTAGGTTAAGGGTTGGGGTTACTGTTTGGGTTAGGGTTAGGGTTTGTGTTAGAGTTAGCGTTAGGGTTTGCGTTAGGTTTAGGGTTAGGGTTAGGGTTATGAATAGGTTTAGGCTTAGGGTGAGTGTGAGGTGAGGTTGAGGGTTAGGGTTATAGTTTGGGTTAGGCTTATGGTTAGGGTGAGGGTGAGGGTGAGGATTAGGGTTCGGTTAGGGTTAGGGTGAGGGTGAGGGTGAGGTTTAGGGTGAGGATTAGGGATAGGGTGAGAGTTAGGGTAAGGGTTAGGGTGAGGATTAGGGTGATGGCGAGAGTTAGGGTTAGGGTGTGGGTTAGGGTGAGAGTTAGGGTTAGGGTTAGGGTTAGGGTGAGGATTAGGGTGAGTTTGAATGTTATGGTTAGGTTGAGGGTTAGGATTTGGGTGAGGGTTAGGGTGATGATTAGGGTGAGGGTTAGGGTTAGGAGTAGGGTTTGCTTTAGGGTTAGGTTTAGGGTTTGGTTTAGGGATAAGTTTAGGGTCAGGATTAAGGTAAGGTGAGGGTTAGTGTAAGGGTTAGGGTTAGGGTTAGTGTTATGGTGAGGGTTAGCGTTAGGGTTCGTGTGAGGGTTACGGTGAGCATTAGGGTTAGATTCAGGGTGATGTTTAGGTTTCTGGTGAGGGTTAGTGTGAGGGTTAGGGTGATTGTGAATGTGAGGTTGAGGGTGAGAATTAGGGTTAGGGTTAGGGTGAGTGTTAGGGTTCAGGTGAGGGATAGGGTGAGGTAGGGTTAGGGTTATTTTTAGGGACGGGTTAGGGTTAGGGTTATGGTTAGGGCTTCGTTGAGGGTTAGGTTTAGGATGAGCGAAAGCATGAGGGTTAAGTTTAGGGTTAGGTTTAGGTTTAGGGTGAGGGTTAAGGTTAGGTTTAGGGTTAGGGTTGGGGTTAGGGTGAGGGTAGTGTGAGGGTTAGGGTGAGAGTTAGGGTTAGGCCTATGGTTAAGTTTAAGGTTAGGGTTAGGGTTCTGGTTAGGGTTATGTATATGGTAAGAGATAGGGCTAGGTTTAGGTTTTGGGTTGGGTTAGGGTTAGGGGGAGGGGGATGGTTAGGTTTAGGGTTAGGGTAATTGTTAGGTTTAGGGTGGGGTGAGGGTTAGGGTAAGTGTGAGGGCGAGGGTTAGGGTTAGGGTTAGGGTCACTGTTAGGGATTGGTTTAGGGTTAGGTTTAGGGTTATGGTTAGGTTTAGGGTTTGGGTTACAGTTACAGTTAGGGTTAGGTGAGGGTGAGGGAGACGGTTAGAGTTTGTGTTAGTGATAGGGTTAGAGTGAACGTGTGGGTTAGGTTTACGGTAAGGGTGAGGGGTGAGGGTTAGGGTTAGGGTTAGGGTAGGGTTTGGGTTAGGGTTAGGTTAGGGTTAGGGTTAGGGTGAGGGTTAGTGTGAGGTTTACTGTGAGGGTTAGGGTTAGGTTTAGTTCTACGGTTAGGGTTAAGGTTAAGATTAGGGTTAGGTTTAAGGGTATGTATAGGGTAAGGGATAGGGCTTGGTTTAGGGTTTGGATTAGGTTAGGGTTAGGGTTACGTTGAGGATGGGGGTGAGGGTTAATGTTAGGGTTAGGGTTAGGTTTAGGGTTAGAGTTAGGTTTAGGTTTAGGGTTAGGGTTAGTCTTAGGCTTAGGGTGTGGTTGAGGGTGAGGGTTAGGTTTAGGTTAGGGTGAGGGTGACGGTTAGGGTTAGGTTAGGGTGAGGGTGAGGATGAGGCATCGTGTGAGCGTTAGGGTTAGGGTTAGGGTGAGTGTTAGGGTTAGGGTGAGGGTTAGGTTTATGGTGAGGGTGTAGGTTTAGGTTTATGTGAGGTTTAGGTTTAGGGTTAGAGTTAGCGTTAAGTTTGTGTTAGGATTAGGGTTAGGGTGAGGGTTAGCGTTAGAGTTTGGGTTAGGATTAGTGTTAGGGATAGGTTTAGAGTTAGGTTTAGGGTTAGGTTTTGGGTTAGGGTTGGGGTTAGGGTTCTGGTTAGGGTTAGAGTTAGGGTTAGCGTTAGGGGTAGGGGTAGGGGTAGTGTTAGGGTTTGGGTTAGGGTTTGTTTAGGGTGAGGGTTAGGGTTAGGGTTAAGGTAAATGTTAAGTTTAGTGTGAGGGTGAGGGTGAGGGTGAGAGTTAGGGTTAGGTGAGGGTTCCGGTGAGGTTTAGGGTTAGGGTTCGTTTTTGGGTTAGGGTTAGGGTGAGGGTTAAAATGAAGATTAGGTTTAGGGTGAGGGTTAGGTTTAGGTTTAGGGTTACTGTATGGGTTAGGGTTAGCGTTTGTTTTAGAGTTAGGGTTAGGTTTTGCATTAGGGTTAGGGGTAGGGTAGGGTTATGAGTAGGGTTAGGCTTAGGGTGTGAGGGTGAGGGTTAGGGTTAGAGTTTGCTTTAGGGTTTGGGTTATGCTTTAGGGTAGGGTTATGACTAGGGTTAGGATTAGGGTAAGGGTTAGGGTTTGGGTGAGGGATAGGGATAGGGTGAGGTTTAGCGTGAAGGTTAGGTTTAGGGTTTGGTTAGTGTTAGGGTTATGGTTTGTGCTTCATTTAGGGTTAGAATTAGGGTTAGATTTAGGGTTAGGGTTATGGTTAGGGTGAGAGAAAGGGTCTGGTTAAGATTATGGTTAGGGTTAGGTTTAGGGTGAGGGTTACGGTTACGGTTAGGTTTAAGTTTAGGATTAGGCTTAGGTGAGGGTTAGGGTGAGGGTTAGGATTATGCCTATTGTTAGGGTTAGGGTAAGAATTAGGGTTAGGGATGGGGGCGGATTAGGATTAGGGTTAGGGTTAGGGTTAAGGTTAGGGTTACTGTTAGGTTTAGGGTTAGGGTTAGGGTGAGTGTGAGGGTTAGGTCTCTTGTTACGGTTAGGGTTAGGATTAGGGTTAGTGTTAGGGTTATGTATATGGTAACAGATAGGGCTAGGTTTAGGGTTTGGTTTATAGTTAAGGGTAGGGTTAGGGTTAGTGTTTGTATTAGGGTTAGGTTTAGGGTTAGCTTTAGGGTTAGGGTGAAAGTGAGGGTGACGGTTAAGGGTAGGGTTAGGGGTAGTGGTAGGGGTCGGGTTAGGGTTAGGGTTACGTTTAGGTTTAGGGTTAGGGTTAGAGTTAGGGTGAGGGTTAGTATTATGGTGAGCGTTAGGCTTAGGGTTAGTGTGAGGATTAGGGTGAGGGTTAGGGTTAGGGTTAGGGTGAGGGTGATATTTAGGATTCAGTGAAGGTTAATGTTAGGGTTAGGGATAGTGTGAGGTTGAGGTTGAGGTTGAGGATTTGGGTTAGGGTGAGGTTGACTGTTAGGGTTAGGGTTAGGGTGAGAGTTCGGGTTCGGGTGAGGGATAGGGTGCGGTTTACCGTTAGGGTTAGGTTTAGGGTTTGGGTTAGGTTTAGGGTTATGGTTAGGGCTTCGTTTAGGGATAGGGTTAGGGTATTGTTAGGGTTAGGTTGAGAGTAAGGGTCGGGGTTAAGGTTAGGGTTAGGGTTAGGTCTAGGATGTGGGTTGGGGTTAGGGTTACGGTTAGGCTTAGGCTTAGGCTTAGGGTGAGGTTGAGGTTGAGGATGAGGGTTAGGGTTATGGTTAGGGTGAGGGTGAAGGTGAGGCATCCCGTGACAATTAGGGTTTGGTTTAGGGTTAGGGCGAATGTTAGGGTGAGGGTGAGGGTTAGGCTTAGGGTGAGTGTTACGGTGTGGGTCAGGGTTAGGGTTAAGGTTAGGGTTAGGTTGAGGGTGAGTGTTAGGGTGAGGGTTAGGGTGTGCGTAAGGGTTAGGTTGAGTGTGAGGGTTAGGATTAGAGTGTGGGTTAGGGTGATGGTTAGGGTGAAGGTTAGGGTTAGGATTACAGTTTGCGTTAGGGTTAGGTTTAGGTTTAGTTTTAGGGTTAAGTTTAGGGTGAGGATTAGGTTTAAGGTAATGGTTAGGGTAAGGGTTAGGGTTAGGGTTTGTGTTATGGTGAGGATTAGGGAGAGGGTTAGGGCTAGGGTTAGGGTGAGGGATAGGGCTAGGGTTAGGGTTATATTTGGGGTTCTTGTGAGGATTAGTGTTAGGGTTAGGGTTAGTGGGAGAGTGAAGGTTAGCGTTAGGGTTAGGGTGAGGGTTAGGGCTAGGGTTAGGTTTAGGGTGATGTTTGGGGTTCTTCTGAGGATTAGTGTTAGGGTTAGGGTTAGTGTGAGGGTGAGGGTGAGGGTGAGTGTTAGGGTTAGGGTGAGGGTAAGGGTGGGGTTGGGGTTAGGGTTAGGGTGAGGTTAGGGTTCGGTTAAGGGATAGGGTGAAGTTTAGGGTTAGGGTTAGGTTTAGGGTTTGGGTTATGGTTATGGTTATGGTTAATGTTTGCTTTATTGTTAGGGTTAGGGTTAAGGTTAGGATTAGGGTGAGAGTAGGGCTGTGGGTTAAGGTTAGGGCTAGGGTTAGGTTTAGGGTGAGGGTTAACATTAGGTTTAGGGTTAGGATTAGTGTTAGGGTGAGGGTTAGGGTTAGGTCTTTTTTTAGGGTTAGGGTTAGGGTTAGGGTTACGTATAGGGTAAAGGATAGGGCAAGGTTTAGGGTTTGGATTCGGGTTAGGGTTAAGTTTAGGGTTAGGGTTAGGGGGAGGGGGATGATTAGGTTTAAGGTTAGGGTAAGTGTAAAGTTTAGGGTGAGGGTTAGGGTAAGTGTGAGGGTGAGAGTTAGGGTTAGGGTTAGAGTTTGGTTTAAGGTTAGGTTTAGGTTTAGGTTTAGGGTTAGGGTTATGTTTAGCGTTAAGGTTTGTGTTATGGTTAGGGTGAGGATTAGGGTAAGGGTGAGGGTCTGGGTTAGTGTTAGGGTTAGGGTAAGGGTTAGGGTTATGGTGAGGCTTAGGTTAGGGTCAGGGTGAGGGTTAGGTTTAGGGGTAACGGTAGTCGTAGGGGTAGGTTTAGGGTTAGGGTTGCGGTTAGGATTATGGTTAGGGTTAGAGTTAGGGTAAGGGTTAGGGTGAGGGTTAGTGTGAGAGATAGGGTTAGGTCTATGGTTAGGGTAGGGTTAGAATTAGGTTAGTGTTAGGTTTATGTATACAGTAAGGGTTAGGGCTAGGTTTAGGGTTTGGATTACTGTTAAGTTTAGGTTTAGGTTTAGGGTTAGTTTGAGGGTGAGGGTTAGGTTTAGGGTTAGGGTAAGTGTTAGGTTTAGTGTGAGGGTGAAGGTGAGGATTAGGGGTAGGGTCATTGTTAGGGTTAGGGTTACAGTGAGGGTTACGGTGAGGGTTAGGGGTAGGGTTAGTTTTACTGTTAGGGTTAGAGTAAGTGTGAGGGTTAAAATGAGGGTTATGTTTAAGGTGAGTCTTAGGTTTAGGGTTAGGTTTACTGTTTGTGGTAGTGTTAGGGTTTGTGTTAAAGTTAGCGTTAGGTTAGGGTTTGCGT
The DNA here is from genome assembly GCF_031878675.1 of Megascapheus bottae. NCBI lineage: Eukaryota > Metazoa > Chordata > Mammalia > Rodentia > Geomyidae > Megascapheus > Megascapheus bottae. Next base: position 11,625,994 of record NC_143509.1, read on the forward strand.
TAGGGTTATGGTTAGGGGTAGGATTATGAGTAAGGTTAGGCTTAGAGTGAGTGTGAGTGTGAGGGTTAGGGTTAGAGTTTGTGTTAGGGTTAGGGTTAGTGTTACGGTGATGGTTAGGGTGAGGGTTAAGGTTTGGGTTAGGGTTAGGGTGAGGGTGAGGGTTAGGTTTAGGGTTAGGGTGAGGGTTAGGATTAGGGTGAAGCTTAGGGTGAGGCTTAGAGTGATGGTTAGGGTGAGGGTTAGGGTTAGGATTAGGGTTTGGGTTAGAGTTAGGTTTAGGGTTATGTTTAGGGTTAAGGTTAGGGTGAGGATTAGGGTTAGGGTGAGGGTTATGGTTAGGGTTAGTGTTATGGTGAGGGTTAGGGTTAGGTTTAGTGTGAGGGTTAGGTAGAGGGTTAGGATTGGTTTAGAGTGATGTTTACTGTTCGGGTGAGGGTTAGTGTGAGGGTTAGGGTTAGTGTGAAGGTGAGGGTGAGGGTGATTGGTAGGGTTCGGGTGAGGGATAGGGTGAGGTTTATGGTTAGGGTTAGATTTAGGGTTGGGTTAGGGTTAGGGTAATGGTTAACGTTTGGTTTACGGTTAGGGTTAGGGTTAGGGTTAAGGTTAGGGTGAGACTTTGGGTGAGGTTTAAGCTTAGGGTTAGGGTTAGGTTTAGGCTGAGGGTGAGGGTTAGGTTACCGTTAGGTTTAGTCTTAGGGTTAGTGGTAGAGTGAGGGTTATGGTAAGTGTTAGGGTTAGGTCTATAGATAGGGTTAGGGTTTGAATTAGGGTTAGGGTTAGGGTTATATATAGGGTATAGGGCTAGGTTTAGGGTTTGGGTTAGGGTTAGGTTTAGGCTTAGGGTGACAATGAGGGTGAGGGTTAAGGTTAGGGTTAGGTTAGGTTTAGGGTGAGGGTTAGGTTTAGGGTTAGGGTTAGGGTTAGGCTTAGGCTTAGGCTTAGGCTTAGGGTGAGGTTGAGGGTGAGGGTTATGGTTAGGGTGAGGGTGAGGGTGAGGCATCCCGTGCCGGTTAGGGTTTGGTTTAGGGTTAGGGAGAGTTTTAGGGCAAGGGTGAGGGTTAGGGTGAGGGTGAGGGTTAGGGTGTGGATAGATTTAGGGTTAGGTGTAAGGTGAGGGTTAGATTTAGGGTGAGGGTTAAGGTGATGGTTCGGGTGAGTGTGAGGCTTAGAATGAGGGTTAGGGTTAGGGTGAGGGTGAGTGTTAGGGTGAGGGTTATGGTAAGGGTTAGGTTTAGGGTTTGGGTGAGGGTTAGGATTAGGGTGAGGGTTAGGGTGATGGTTAGTGTGATTGTTAGGGTTAGGATTAGGAATTGCTTTAGGGTTAGGTTTAGTTTTAGGGTTAAATTTAGGGTGAGGATTAGGTTTAGGGTGAGGGTTAGTGTAAGGGTTAGGGTTAGGGTTAGTGTTATGGTGAGGGTTAGGGCTAGGGTTCGGGTGATGTTTAGGGTTCTTGTGAGGGTTAGTGTTAGGGGTAGGGTTAGTGTGAGGGTTAGGGTAAGGGGTAGGGTTGGGTGAGGCTTAGGGTTAGGGTGAAGATTAGGGTTAGTGTTAAGGTTTGGTTTAGTGTTAGGTTTAGGGTTAGGGTTAGCGTTAAGGTTTGGGTTACGGTTAGAGTGAGGTTTAGGATGAGGTTGAGGGTTAAGGTTAGGGTTAAGGTTAGGGTTAGGGTGAGGTTTAGGGTTAGGGTGAGGGTTTAGGTTTAGGGTTATGGTGAGGTTTAGGTTAGGGTTAGGGATAGCTTTAAGGTTTGGGTTATGGTTAGGGTGAGGGTTATGGTTAGGGTTATGGTTAGGGAAAAGGTTAGTGTAAGGGTGAGGATGAAGGTGCAGGTTAGGATTAGTTTTAGGGTCATGGTTTGGGTTTGGGTTAGGGTTAGTGTGAGTGTTAGTGTTAGGGTGAATTTTAGAGTTAGGGTTAGGGTTAGGGTGTTAGTGAAGTTTAGGGTTACGGTACTGTTAGGGTTATGTATAAGGTACAGAATATGGCTAGGTTTAGGATTTGGATTACAGTTAAGGTTATGGTTAGGGTTAGGGTAAGAGTGAGGTTTAGGTTTAGGGTTAGAGTAAGTGTTATGTTTAGGGTGAAGGTTTGGGTGAGGGTTAGGGGTAGGGTTAGGTTTCGGGTTACGGTGAGGTTTACAGTGAGGGTTAGGGTTAGGGTTAGTTTTAGGTTAGGGTTTGGATTAGGGTTACAGTTAGGGTTAGGGTGAGGGTGACGGTGACGGTTAGGTTAAGGGTTAGGTTTAGGTGAGTGTTAGGTTTAGGATTTGGGTTAGGTTTAAGATTAGGTTTAGGGTGAGTCTGAGGGTGAGGGTGACGGTGAGGGTTAGGGTTTGGTTAGGAATAGGGTTAGTTTTAAGGTGAGGGTTAGGGATAGGGTGAGTGTTAGGGTTCGGGTGATGGTTAGTGTTAGGGTTTGGGTTAGTGTGAGGGTGCGGCAGTTTAGGGTTAGGGTGAGGGTGAGGGTTAGGGTCAGGGTTAGCCTGCGGGTTTGAGTTAGGTTTAGAGTTAGTGTGAGGGTTAGGGTTAGGGTCATAGTTAGGATTGGGGTTAGGTTTAGGATTAGGGACATTTAGCGTTAGGGTTAGGGTTAGGGTGAGGGTGTAGGGTTAGTGGTAGGGTGAGGTTTAGGGTTAGGGTTAGGGTTATCATTAATGTTTGGGTTAGGGTTGGGGGTAGGGTTAGAGTTAGGGTGAGGGTAAGGGTGATTATTTGGGTGAGGGTGATGGTTAGGGTTAGGTTTAGGGTTAGAGTTAGGTTTTAGGGTTTGGTTTAGGGTTAGGGTTAGGGTTAGGTTTTGGTTTAGGTTTTGTGTTAGGGTTATGGTTAGGGTTATGGTGTGAGTTAGGGTGAGGGATAAGGTTAGGGTTAATGTTAGGTTTAGGGTTACGGTAGGGTTAAGTTTTAGGGTTAGGGTGAGGGTTAGGGTGAGGTTTCGGGTTAGGTCTATGGTTAGGGTCATGGTTAGGATTTGTGTTAGTGTTAGGGTTATGTATAGGGTAAGGGATAGGGCTATGTTTAGGGTTTGGATTACAGTTAAGGTTAGGGTTAGGTTTAGGGTTAGAGTTAGGGTGAGAGTGAGGGTTTGGGTTAGGGTTAGGGTGAGGGTGAGGTTTAGGTTGAGGGTTAGGGTTAGAGTGAGGCTTTGGGTGAGGGTGAGAGTTAGGGTTAGGTTGAGGGTTAGGGTAAGGGTTAGTGTTAGGATTAGGGTTAGGGTTAAAGTGAGAGTTAGGGAGAGGGTGAGGGTAGGTTCATGGTGAGAGTTAGTGTGAGGTTTAGGATGAGGGTGAGGGTTAGAGTTAGAGTGAGGCTTAGGATTAGGGTGACAATGTGATTGTTAGGATGAGGGTTAGGTTTAGGGTTAGATTTTGCGTAAGTTTAGGTTAGGGTTAGTGTTAGTGTTAGGGTTAGGGTTAGGGTTATGGTTAGGGTTCGGGTGAAGGGTAGTGATAGTGTTGGGGTGAGGGTGAGGGTGAGGGTGAGGGTTTGGTTTAGGTTGAGGGTGAGGGTTAGGGTTACGGTTAGGGTTAGAATGAGGTTTAGGGTTAGGGTGTGGGATTGGGTGAGGTTTAGGGTGAGGGTTATTTTTAGGGTTTTTGTTAGGGATAGGGTTATTGTTAGGGTTTGGTTTAGGTTAGGGGTTGGGTTAGGGTTATGGTTAAGGTGAGAATGAAGGTGAGGGTTAAGGTTAGGGGTAGGGTTAGGATTAGGGTGACGTTTAGGGTTAGGGTTATGGTTAGGTTTAGGGTTAGCCTAGGGTTAGGTTTAGTGTTAGTGTTAGTGTTAGGGTTAGGCTTAGGGTGAGGGTGAGGGTTAGATTTAGGTAAGGGCATGGTTTAGGGTGAGGGTTAGGGTGAGAGGGTTTGGTTAGGATTAGGGTGAGGGTGAGGGTTAGGGTGAGATGTAGGGTTAGGTTTAGTGTTAGGGTTAGGGTTAGGGTGAGGGTTAGGGTTAGGGTGAGGGTTAGGGGTAGGTTTGTGGTTAGGTTTAGGGTGAGGGTTAGGGTGATGGTTAGGGTTAGGGTGAGGGCTAGGGTGCAGGTTAGGGTTAGGGTTACGGTGAAATTTAGGGTTAGGGTGAGGGTTACGGTTAGGTTAGGGTGCTGTGTAGGGTCAGGATTAGGGTTAGCGGTAAGGTTTGGTTTACGATTAGGGTTAGGGTTAGTGTTAGGGTTAGGTTTAGGGTTAGGGTTAGGTTTAGGGTTAGGGTTAGGTTTAGGGTGAGGGTGAGTGTGAGGTTTAAGGCTAGGGTTCTGGTTAGGGTGAGGGTTATGGTTAGGGTTACAGTTAGGTTTATGGTTAGGCTTAGGGTTATGATTAGGGCTAGTGTGATGGTTAGGTTATGCCTGTGGTTAGGGTTAGGGTTAGGATTAGGGTTAGTGTGAGGATGAGAATTAGGGTGAGTGTTAGTTTTAGGGTTATGGTTAGGGTTAGGGTGAGTGGGAGAGTTAGGGTGAGGGTGAGGGTTAGGGTTAGGTTTAGAGTTAGGTTGAGGGTGAGGGTTAAGGTTAGAGTTATGGTTAGGGTGAGGGTGAGGGTTAGGGTTAGGGTTAGTGTGAGGGTGTGGGTGATGGTTCAGTTGAGGGTGAGGGTTAGGGTTTAGGCAGGGTTACAGTGTGGTTTAGGTTGAGGATGAGGCTTAGTGTTAGGGTTAGGGTGAGGTTTACGCTGAGGTTTAGGGTTAGCATTAGGGTTAGGCTTTGGTTTAAGGTTAGGGTTTGGTTTTGTTTTAGAGTTAGGGTTACTGTTAGGGTTAAGTTTAAGATTAGGGTGAGAGTGAGGGTGAGGGTTTGGGTTAGGGTTAGGGTTAGGGTGAGGGTGTAGGGTTAGTGGTAGGGTGAGGTTTAGGGTTAGTGTTATAGTTAGCATTAAGATTTGGGTTAGGGTTTGGTTAGGTTTAGGGTTAGGTTTAGGTCAGGGTGAGGGTGAGGGTAGGGTGAGAATGAGGTAGAGGATGAGGGTGAGAGTTAAGTTGAGGGTGAGTTTGAAGGTGAAGGATAGGGTGAAGGTTAGGTTTAGGTTTAGGGTTAGGGTTTGTGTTTTGGTTAGGGACCCTTAGTATTAGGGCTAGGTTTTGGGTTAAGGTTAGGGTTAGGGTTAGGGTTAGCATTAGGGTTATTTATAGGTTTAGGGCTAGGGCTAGATTTAGGGTTAGGATTAGGATTAGTGTTAGGGTAAGGGTTTGATTTAGGGCTAGGTTTAGGGTTAGGGTTTCGTTTAGGGTTAGGGTTAGGTTTGGGGTTAGTGTTAGGGTGAGGGTGATTGTGAGAGTTAAAGTTAGGGTTAGGGTTATGTTTAGGGTGAGGGATAGGGTTACGGTTAGGGTGAGGGTTAGGGTTAGGGTGAGTGTTAGGGTTAGGGTTAGGGTGATGGTGAGGGTGAGAATTAGGGTAAGGGTTAGGTTTATGTTTAGTGTTAGGTTAGGGTTACATTTATGGTTAGGGTTAGGGCTAGGACTAGGGTTCGGTTAGGGTTAGGATTATGGTTAGGTTTGGAGACCCTTAGGGGTTATTTTTAGGGTTATGTTTAGGGTTAGGTTTAGGGTTATGGTGAGGGTGAGAGTAAGGGTTAGAGTGAGGTTGAGGCCTAGGGTTATGGTTAGGGATAGGGTTAAAGTTTGGGTTAGTGTTAGAGATATGGTTAGGGTTAGGGTTAGGGTAAGGGTGAGCGTTAGGTTTAGTATGAATGTGAGGGTGAGGGTTAGGTTTAAGGTTAGGGTTAGGGTTAGGGTTAGGGTAAAGTTTAGGTTTAGGTTTAGGTTTAAGGTGAGGGTTTGGGTCAGGGTTAGGATTAGGGTGACTGTAAAGTTTAGGGTTAGTGTTAGGGTTATGTTTAGGGTGAGGATGATGGTTCAGGTTAGGTTTAGGTTTAGGGTGAGGGTGAGGGTGAGGTTTAGGCTTAGGGTTAGGGTGAAGGACAGGGTGAGGGTTCGGGTTAGGATTAGGGTTAGGGTTAGATTTAGGTTGAATGTGAGGGGTATCGTTAGGGTTAGGGTGAGGGTGAGGCTTAGGGTGAGGGTAAGGGTTAGGGTGAGTGTTAGGGTAAGGGTGAGGTTTAGCTTGTGGGTGAGAATGAAGATTAGGGTGAGGGTGAGGGTCAGGATTAGGGTTAGGGTTAGGGTGAGGGTGAGTGGGAAGGTTAGGGTGTGGGTGAGGTTGAGGGTTAGGGTTAGAGTTATGGATAGGGTGAGGGTTAGGGTTAGGGTGAGGTTTAGGGTAAGGGTTAAGGTTAGGATTAGGTTTAGGTTTAGGGTGATAGATTGGGTTAGGGTTAGGGTTAGGTTTAGAGTGAGGGTGAGGGTCAGTGTGAGGGTGAGGGTTAGGATTAGGGTGAAGCTGAGGGTTAGGGTTAGGTTGAGGGTGAGGGTGAGGGTTAGGGTTAGGGTTAGGGTTAGGTTGACAGTTAGAGTTAGGGTTAGGGTTAGGGTTAGGGTTAGGGTTAAGGTTTGGCTTAGTGTTAAGGTTAGGGTTAGGGTGAGCGTTAGGTGAGGGTTAGTTTTAGGGTTTGGGTTAGGGTTAGGATTAGTGTTTGGGTGAGGCTGAGTGTGAGTGTGAGGGTTATTGTTAGGGTTAGGGTGAGGTTGAAGGTTAGGTTTAGGGTGAGGGGAATAGTGAGGGTAAGCGTGAGGGTGAGGGTGAAGATTAGTGTGAGGGTTAGGGTGAGAATGAGGGTTAGGATGAGGGTTAGGGTCAGGGTGAGGGTTAGGATGAAGGTTAGGGTGAGGTTGAAGGTTAGGTTTATGGTTAGGGTTAGGGTGAGGGTTAGGGTTAGCGTTTAGGTGAGGGTTAGGGTGATGGTGAGAGTGAGGAAAGCGTGAGTGTGAGGGTTAGGGTGAGAGTGAGGTTTAGGATGAGGGTTAGGGTAAGGGTGAGGTTTAGGATGAGGGTTAGGGTGAGGTTGATGGTTAGGGTGAGGGTTAGGTTTAGGGTTAGGTTTAGGGTGAGAGTGAGGTTTAGACTGAGAGTGAGGGTGAGGGTTAGGGTTAGAATTAGGGTGAGGGTGAGAGTGATAGTTAGGGTGAGTGTGAGTGTAAGGTTTAGGGTGAGGGTTAGGTTTAGTGTTAGGGTTAGGGTCAGTGTGAGGGTTAGGGTTACCTTTAGGGTTAGGGTTATGGTTTGGAATAGGGTTAGGTAAAGTATTAGGATTAGGGTGAGGGTTAGGGTTAGGGTTAGGGTGAGGGTAAGGGTGAGGGATAGGGTAAGGGTTAGGTTGAGTGTTAGGTTTAGGGTTAGGATTATGGTTCGGGTTTGGGTTAGGGGTAGGTTTAGGATTAGTGTCTGGGTGAAATTGAGGGTTAGGTGGGAATTAGGTTGAGGGTGAGTTTGAGGGTTTGGGTGAGGGTGAGGTTTAGGGGGAAGATTAGGTTTAGAGTTAGGGTTAGATTTAGGGTTAGGGCTATGTATAGGTTTAGTGCTAGGGCTAGATTTAGGGTTAGGGTTAGAGTTAGGGTTAAGATTAGGGTTAGGGTTTGGGTTAGGGTTTGGGTTAGGGTTAGGGTTTGGTTTAGGGTTAGGGTTAGGGTTCTGGTTAGGTTTAGCGTGAGGGTGAGGATTAAGGTTAAGGTTAGGGTTAAGGTTAGGGTGAGAGTTAGGATTAGGGTTAGGGTGAGGGTGAGGTTTAGGTTTAGGTTTAGGTTTACTGTTTTGGTTAGTGTTAGGATTAGAGTTAATGTGAGAGTTAGGATTAGTTTTAGGTTTAGGGTTTGGGTTGTGGTGAGGATGAGGTTTAGGGTTAGGGTTCGATTTAGGGTTAGGATTAGTTTAATAATGAGGTTGAGGTTAAGGGTGAGGGTTAGGGTAAGGGTTAGGGTTAGGTTAGGTTAGGGTTAGGTTTATGGTTAGGGTTAGGGCTAGGACTAGGTTATGTTTAGGGTTAGGATTTGGGTTAGGGTTTGGGACCCTTAGGGTTAGGTTTAGGGTTAGGAGTTAGGGGTTATTTTTAGGGTTAGGGTTAGGTTTAGTTTTAGGGTTAGGATCATGTATAGGTTTAGGACTAGATTTAGAATTGGGGTTAGGTTTAGGGTTAGGGTTAGGGTGAGGGTTAGGGTTTGCGTTGGGGAGAGGGTTAGGGTTATGGTGAGGGATAGGGATAGGGTTAGGGTTAGGGTGAGTGTGAGGGTTAGGGGGAGGGTTAGGGTTAGGTTTTGGGATATGATTAGCTTTAGTGTTAGGGTTAGGGTTAGGGTTAGGGTGAGGGTTAGAGTTAGGGTGAGGGTGCAGTTGAGGATTAGGGTTTGGGTTAGGATTAGGGTGAGGGTTAGGGTTAGGTTTAGGGTTATTTTTAGGTTTTGGGTTAGGGTTAGAGTTAGGTATACGTCAGGGTGAGGGTGAGGTTTAGAGTGAGAATGAGGTTGAGGGTGAGGGTGAGGGTTAGGGTGAGGGTGAGGTTAGGGTGAGGGTTAGGGTGAAGGTTAAGTTTAGGGTTAGGCTTAGGGTTAGGGTTTTGCTAAGTGACCCTTAGGGTTAGGGTTATGTTTAGGGTTAAGTTTAGGGTTAGTGTTATTTATAGGTTTAGGGCTAGGGCTAGATTTAGGGTTAGGGTTAGGGTTAGTGTTAGGTTTAGGGTTTGGTTCAGGGTTAGGGTTAGGGTTATGTTTTGGTTTTGTTTTAGGGTTAGGGTTAGGATTCAGGTTAGGGTTAGGGTGAGGGTGAGTGTGAGGGTTAAATTTAGGGTTAGGTTTATGGTTAGGGTTAGTGGTAGGGTTAGAGTTAGGTTTATGATTAGGGTGAGGGTGTGGGTTTGGGTTAGGGTTAGTGTTAGGTTTAGGATTATGGTTAAGCAGAGGGTTAGGTTTAGGGTTAGGGTTAGGGTTAGAGTTAGGTTGAGGCTGAGGGTTAGGGTTAGGGTTAGTGTGAGGGTGAGTGTGAGTGTTAGGGTTACGGTTAGTGTTAGGTTAGGGTTAGCTTTATGGTTAGTGTTAGGGCTAGGCCTAGGGTTAGTGTTAGGGTTAGGCTTCGGGTGAGAGTAAAGGTTAAGGTGAGGTTGAGGGTTAAGATTATGGTTAGGGATAGGGTTAAGGTTTGGGTCAGTGTTACTTTTAGTGTTAGGGTTAGGGTTAGGGTGAGGATGAGGGTTAGGTTTAGTGTGAGTGTGAGGGTGAGGGTTAGGTTTAAGGTTAGAGTTAGGGTTTGGGTAAGGGTAAAGGTTAGGTTTAGGGTTAGGGTGAGGGTTTGGGTTAGGGTTAGACATAGGGTGAGTGTTAGGGTTAGGGGTAGGTTTAGGGTTAGGTTTAGGGTGAGGGTGAGGGTTAGGGTTAGGGTTAAGTTTAGGTTGAGGGTGAGAGTGATGGTTAGGGTGAGGGTGAGGGTTAGGTTTAGGGTGAGAGTTAGGTTGAGGGTTAGGTTGAGGTTTAGGGTGAGAGTGAGAGTTAGAGTGACAGTTAGGGTTAGGGTGAGGTTTAGGATGAGGCTGAGGGTTAGCGTGAGGGTAAGGTTTAAGGTTAGGGTGAGGGTGAGAGTGAGGGTTAGTGTGAGAGTGAGGGTTAGGGTTA